>NW_027181992.1:18885466-20231299 GCF_029961685.1 Aristolochia californica
GGCGGCGAGATCTTCAGTTCAGTTCTGTTCGGTGGAAGAAGAAGATACTATAGAAAAATTACATTGTTTCCTAAGTTAGGAAACTCAATTAATCAGCCGGGCCTTTCCTGTCCTGCTGAGTCCCGAACTCGCCCGAGTCAAGCCATCGAGCCAGTGAACCAGATCTTTATCCTCTTGTTGCACCGGTAAAATTTAGATATTTATTTTCTTCAAATCTGACATAACATTTAGATAACAACCATGAAACCTAAAATCAATGAAAATAAATAAAATTAGACTATGTTTTAAAGTAAAGAGGTGATAAAAAATATTAAATTATGCAAGTTATCAAGTTCCTCCTAGAAATTTGCACGATCAGGATAACGAGTCGGCCCATATATACTAGTGAGGGTGAGGGCCTAGGAGTGTCCCAAAGTCCTATCACAAAAGCGGATTCCAATGGAGAAACAAGAGGGGATAGTGAGGGAAGCTTCAACCAAGTGGGGGTTCCATATTACAAGTATGCCACCATAGTACAACATCTACAGTGGCCCATTTATGGTTAGAAGAGTACCAAATATTGCGAATGATAGAAGATTCATGGGATTGCAGTTTTGTTTCATGCAAAATTACAATGTTAGGCTTACATTAAAAAAGAACTACCTTAACTGTTGCACACTTGGAGCGAAGCAATTCCTCTTATATTCCATGATAAGATGATCATGGCAGGGGAATGAGGGTGAATTTCCCATCCTCATAGAAGAATCACTCATCGTAGTAGTAGCAAATGTCCCAACCCATCTCCTTCATCTTTTCCCACTCATGTGGTGGGTAGTGCCGGCTCTAAGACTCGATGGCCTTGATGAAATTCATAGTATGTTCACCATGTGACAACTTTGGTCGCCTAGGGACAATGGAGGGCTCAGGGGCAGATGGATTTTTCTTAGTCTTGCATGACTCCGTGGAGTCGATGTCCTTACCCTTGCGCATGCTCCGGCGTCGGGAGTAAGTGAATTGGAGAGGGGGTAGTAGTGGGTTGATTTGAGGATTCGGCATTGGAAGTGTCAACCTGGAGGGTGGATTTGGTCTTCCTGATAGCTAGAGGGGTGGGCAAAAGAATGGGGGAGATTTGGTTAGGAATTAGACACCCTAATTCCAAATTAACGAGAGCAATAATAATAATTGTGAAGAAAAGAAAAGCAGGCACGAAAATACAAAGACAACAAATTTATACACGTTTGCCTTAAGGTGAGACTACGTCCTATCTCTACTGTTGCACTACGTCCTATCTCTACTGTTGCATTAATCTACTATAAAGATGAAATAGTTTACAAGAGAAATCACACACAACTTACAAGTGTTGTTTCTTTAACCTCTCTTGGGCCGTAACTCAAGATCCTTCTTCATGATAATCCAAATAGTGGAGCCTCCAATTATAAAGACAAAATTAGGGCAACCCAATATAAGAATGAAATCCCCAAACCATCCTTAATAAAAATTAGGGCAACCACATTAAAAGGTTGATCCACATATTGACTCAGTGTAAGGCGTTAATTATGCTCCACAACTTAACACCATTGATCGAGGAGTTAGGCAGAAGGCAAGTGTCATTTTGGAGACGATTTTCTGGGGAGTTGTGGCTCAAGCGGGTCAAAGTGTCAGGGGTGGACAGAGGGGTTGTGTGTTGATGTGGCAGGCTTCTAAAATGGCAAGGTGGATATTTAAAGGCCTGAACGAGATAGAAGAGGAGAGGCTATAAGGTCTGGAGGGCACAATCATTTAGACTAGCCGATCTCTAGGAGGCTTGTCTTGTGTTGGGATCTTCCCAGGCCTTAGATCTTGTCACCCTTCTTCCCTCTCTTCCTTCCAGATTGGTTGTTGACGCTGGAAGAGAACTCCTGTTCTTAGAATGTGTAATGGTGGAAATGGATTGAGCCTTGAGGAGGCTCGACCTGGACCTCTAAGGGAGAATCCGACCTAGACCTCTGAGGGAGAATCCGACATGGCTAAAACTAAATGATTCAATGCTTAATCTTCATTCAGCTCTTTGTCCTAATAAATAGGTTTGGGGATGAAATTACAACTCAGACCCATGGGTCACATGGTTCACGTAAAATTACATTCAAACCAAACCAAACTAAATTCAACATACATGCAAAGGGAAATAACATAATTTAATTCCTACGTCTGTTGATAACTCGGGATGCTATGGAGTCCATAACATTACCCCCCTCCTGGAGAAAGAGCTTGTCTGCAAGCTCGAAAGAAGGGTAGAGAGCTCTGAAAGTGGCTAAGGGTTCCCATGTAGTGTCAATGGCGTCAGTATTAACCCACTGCACTAGAATCTCCCAATCGCTCTGAATGCGGCGGGCCTGCAACACATGCGTTGGAGTAGAAAGGACCGACCCTCATGTAGCGGTGGTAGAGGTGTGTGTAGGAATGGGGAGTCTCCCTGGAAGGCCTTCAATTGGGAGACGTGAAACACATTATGGATCTTGGCTTCTGGTGTAAGTTGCAAGTGGTAGACGACTATGCCAATGCGGTCCAGCACCTTAAAGGGCCCATAATATTTCAGGGAGAGTTTGTGACATTTGGAGGCTGTCAGTGAAAGTTGTCGGTAATGTTGGAGACATAGCCACACATAATCCCCTGGAGAGAGGAAGATGTCCCGGTGCTTCTTATCATAATAGAGTTTCATGGCCTATTGGGCCTCCTAGAGATGAGTGCGTACCTCCTTCAGCATAGCTCCCTTTCAGCTAAAGCCCGGTCCAAGGTGGTGACCTTGGATGCACCTGGTTCATACGATAAAAGCTGAGGTGGATCTCTGCCATACCCCATGTAACCGGACAATATTATCCATGAAGAGTTGAGCCACATGAGTTGTTGTGTAGGGATGCGCCAAAGGGAGGAAATGGCCATACATGGAGAAGCGGTCGACCACTACAAATATAACGGATTTGCTTCAAGAGGTGGGAAGGCAATCAATGAAGTCCATAGAAATATCTGACCATACCTATGATGGTAACTTTAGAGGTTGGAGCAACCCTGTTGGACTTAATTATTCAGCCTTGTTCCATTCACAAGTCTGACAAGCTGCCACATACTATGTTACACTTCTCTTCATACCCTTCCAAAAAAATTCGTGACTGAGGCGGAAATATGTTTTCTATCTGCCGTCATGTGTACTCTCATGGAAATAGGTTAAGATGCTGGTAATGAGTGGCGAGGTGGAGTGCAAAAAAATCCTATTTTTGAACAGGATAAGACGATCCTGGATTGTCCAATGGCTATCCGAGGTCCCCTGCTGAAAATCATGATATAAGGCAATGAGTTCTAGATGTTGATGTGCCTCCTCCCTAATAGAGCCCAAAAAAAGGCTTATGGGCTGACTGATAGCATGCAATTGTGGCTCTGAAACGTCTCGGCGAGACAAAGCATCACCCCCCACATTCAGACTGCCAAGTTTATACTCAACGGTAAAGTCAAACCCCATTGGTTTACTCAACCAGTGCTGCTGAGGAGAGGTGGTGAGACGCTGCTCAAGAAGATACTTCAGGCTTGAATGATCGGTCCAAATAAGAAATGGGTGCCCCCAGAGATAGGGCCTACAATGATGGATGGTTTTAGCTAAACCGGTCGATTCCCTTTCATAAGCCGCAAGTTTGTGATGGTGTTGGCCAAGTTGTCGACTGAAATAAGCAATCGGGTGGCCTTGTTGCTATAACACTGCACCTATACCCTCGCCCGAAGCATCACATTCCACTACAAACAACTCATCAAAGTCCGGTAGCTGAAAAACCAGCGCTGAAGATATGGCTTCCTTCAACTGATGAAAAGAATGATCCGCTAGCTCGGACCAGCTGAAATCATTTTTCCTGAAGAGATTGTTGAGTGGCGTTGCAATATGTCCGTAGTTGTGGATAAATTTTCTGTAATAACCAGTGAGGCCCAAAAATTCCCTTAATGTTGTGATGGATATGGGAGGAGGCCAGTCTGTGACAGCCTGAATCTTGGTCTGGTCAACCTTCACCCCAATTGCGGAAATAATGTGGCCCAAGTATGCCACCTTAGGTGTGCCCATCGAACATTTGGACTTCTTTAAAACCAAATGATGTGAATGCAAGAGAGTAAATACTTGGTGAAGGTGCTGAAGGTGCTCATCCCAATGTTTGTTATACACCAATATATCATCAAAAAAGACTAGAACATATTTTTGTAAGATAGAGCTGAATACCTCATTCATGAGGGCCTGGAAAGTGGATGGCACATTGGAGAGACCAAAGGGCATCACTAGGAACTCGAAATGCCCATGGTGCATGCAGAACGTGGTCTTCTCCACATCTGAAGAATGAACTCTAATCTAATGATAACCTGACTTCAAGTCCAACTTTGTAAATATAGTGGTGCCATGTAACTCATCTAATAGCTCATCCATCGCGGAAATGGGAAATTTGTCTTTAATTGTGTTAGCATTGAGCTGCCTGTAGTCCACACAAAATCTCCAGGACTTGTCATTTTTTTTTACCAGTAACACCGGGGATGAGAAAGGAGACCTATTGGGCTGAATTATTCCCTGGAAGAGCATATTTTGGCATTGTCACTCAATTTCATCCTTCTGTAAGTGGGGGTTACGGTAAGGCCTAACCACCACAGGTTTTGTCCCCAGTTTCAATCTGATGCGGTGATCACAGTGGCGAATAGGCGGAAGAGCAGTAGGTTCCTAAAATAAATCTTCAAAGTTTGTAAGTAATTGAGATAACTTATAGTGTTGGGCGCTCTGGACCTAAACTGCCTGAAGTGTGCAGGGCACAGTAGCATGTGTGCCATGCAAGGTGATCTGACACTAGCCCTCTGTGAAGGTCATGGTGAAGGCCAGAAAATCCCACAAGATAGGCACCAACATCTGGAGCCATTTAAATCCGAGTACCAAATCAAATCCCTCCAGTGGAATCACCAAGAAATTGGCAATAAAGGAGTGGCCCTCAATATAAAATGGGGTGGTTGTAGAGATACCCACACTGGCAATTTTGGCCCCATTGGCCACTGCAACTGAGAGGCCAGTTTTCTACTTGATTACCAACCCAAGTTGTTCTATCACTGGCTGACTTATGAAGTTGTCCGTGCTGCCAGAGTCAACTAGGGCTAGTAACTGTAGATGGTGCAACTTGGCCTAAACTTGCATTGTGTTGGAACTATGCATGTCAGTCATGGCATGGAGTGAAATAGCTGGGACATCATGTTCCGTCTCAACACTGTCTTCTTCTGGGAGTATTTCTGGAAGTATTTCCTCAGTATCCTCATAGAGAAGCACACTAAATAATCTCTTGCATATGTGACCCTGGACATATTGTTCATCACAATTAAAACAAAGACTCTTTGCCCTCCTATGTTCCATCTCTTGTCTATTCAATTTTTTTATGTATGGTACTAGCGGTGTGGAGGGAGAACTCTCTGGACGTGGAGATGCATTGTGTCCAGTAGGTGGAGGCCCTGAATAGGGTGAGGGCACAGTGGTAGTCGCCTTGCTTGGCCAAGCTGGTTTTCAAACTAGGGATTCCTTCAGAACTAGCTATTTAGTATCAATGGTCCTGGCCAAGTTCGTAGCGTGGTCCAAATCTCTAGGTTCATGTAATTCAACCTGTAGATGCAGGGCCTCTGTCAAACCAGTAGTAAAAAGGTTAACATACTGGGAGGGCTTGACATTGATATTGGCTCTGGCCAAGTGTCCCTGGAAGGTCTTTTGGTACACTTCAATTGTGCCCGCCTATTTCAAATTCACCAATTCGCCCAATGGATTGCTACTGGCTGGAGGACCAAACCTCATCATGCAAGATTGTTTAAATACATCCCAACCAGGAACCAAATGTTTATTTTTGAATTGGTTGAACCATAGAAGCTCTTCATCGAGCATATGGAATGTGGCCAACTGGACCCGATCATTCGCCGGTGTTTTTTTATGTTAAAAGAACTGGTCACATCGGTGGAACCAGATCAAGGGGTCCTTAGACCCATCAAATGTAGGAAAGTCCAATTTCACATACCTGGGAACCGAATTAGGGGCAGTAGCGTGAGGTCCCAATGGGGGATGTGGGTGGTGCAGCGTTGGTGGGTGGTGCACTGCCGGTGATGTATAGCTTCCCGGCGGCCAAGCTCGAAGCCCATTGCCCTCATGTTGGTGGAGGAGGAGTTGGATTGATGCATCCATGGCTACCATGGTCAAACGCAGGTCAGAATTGGTCTGACGAACCTCGTCAATGGATTGATATTGAGCCTCTATCCTTTGATGGTTTTCATCAATCACTTTACGCAAATCCTCTGAGGGAGAGGAATCCCAAAGGGTGGACCTATCTGATACCAAGATGTTGGGATCTTCCTGGGCCATGGATCTTGTCACCCTTCTTCCCTCTCTCCCTTCCAGATTGGCTGTTGACGCTGGAAGAGAACTCCTGTTCTTGGAACATGTAATGGTGGAAATGGATTGAGCCTTGAAGAGGCTCGACCTGGACCTCTGAGGGAGAATCCGACTGTTATGGTCCTGGGTTAAGTACCTATGTCTTCCGCTCCTAACAGGCCAGTCTTTTGGGTAGTATTGGCTAAGTGCTTAACATTTGGTATCAGAGCAGGCACTACGTCCCGACTTCAAGTCCCCGTGTGAGCAGGTGAACCGAACGCCCCTGGTGGGGTACCGTAAGGGAGTTTGGGCTCCTAACCCGATCCCCGTTGCTGTGTTAAGACCGCCGTGGTCATCGGCTCGGGAGGGCAGAGTGTACTATTATGGTCATGGGTTAATGTTATGGACTCAATAGCATCACGTGTTACTAGTAGGCGTAGGAATTAATCAATGTGGTTTTCAATTTTCATGTAATTGATTTTGGTTTGGTTTACAATTTATTTGGCTTGAACCAGTGACCCAAGGGTCTGAAGTGTATTTGGCATCCTCAACCCTATTTAAGGGGACGACTAGGTTAATGAAAGGTAACGATTGAAATAGTAAATTAGCCTAGAGTTAATTAGAGTAACAGGTTGAGCACTCCTTCGAGCTCTCCCCCTTTCCCCCAAATCCCCTTTCTAATTTTCTTCTTACATCACTCCATCAATCTATCCCTACGTCAAGCAAAGCAATCGAAGGAAGAGAAGAGAGGAGGGTGACAAGATCCATGGCTCGTGAGGATCCTAACAACGTGGTATCAGACAGGTCCACCCTCGGTGACTCCTCTTGTCCAGAGGACATACGTCAAGTGCTTTCAGATCTTCAACAAAGGTCCACACATCAAGGTGCTGAAATTACAAACATCTATAATACATTGCACACGCTGGAATCTTCTCTCCAAACCGTCATCCGCCAACTTGCAGCACTTCAATCGGCGGCGCCTCCACCAGCTAAAAATTCTCAACCACCGGCAGCACACCACCCACACTTCATGCCACCACCACCACCACCACTGTGCCCCCAAACTATTCCTATGGCTGCTCACGCATAGGGACCAACTATGGTTCCTAGTTACTTTAAACTCAATTTTCCTACATATGATGGCTCAAAGGATCCTTTATTTGGTTCACGAAATGTGAGCAATTTTTCTATCATCAACAAACTTTGGATGTGGACAAGGTCATGTTGGCCGCCTACCACGGGCTCGATGAAGCACTCATGTGGTTCCATCACTACCGAAATGTCCATTCGACTCAAGATTGACTAAATTTTAAACATGCTTGCCAGATGAGGTTTGGACCTCCAGCTAGTAACAACCCAGTGGGGGAATTGATCAACTATAAATAGACTGGCACTTTAGAAATGTACCAAAAAACATTTCAGGAAAGGTTGGCCCGCGTGAGTGAATTTGTTCCTCCTCACCTGCATGTTCAGATCTTTAATGCGGGCTTGACCGAGTCGGTTCACTTGGAAGTGGAACTACTTGGTCCTACAGACTTGGACTCAGCCATGAATTATGCCAGGGTTGTGGAACATAAACAAAGAGTTCTGAGGGAATCATTAGGCTGGAAACCTTTTTGGACCAATAGACTACCGGGTACTGCACCTGGACCACGTTTGGGCTCTTCAACCCCCTAAACATGTAGAGCAGTCTAAACATGTGCCCCCCCCCACAATCTTCCACGTAAATTCTTGACTAAACAGGAAATGGAGGCAAGAAAATCCAAGGGCCTCTGTTTTAATTGTGATGAACAATTTCTCCCAAGACATACTTGCAAAAGATTATTCAGTATAGAACTTTGGGAAGAGGGTTCAAAAGTGCTTCCTGAAGCTGGTATTGTTGAAGAGGAACAACAAGAACCAGAGCTCTCCCACCATGTCATGCATGGCCTGCGTAGTTCTAATACCATGCAGGTAAAGGACAAGTTACACCATCTCCAGTTACTTGCTTTAGTTGATTCTGGAAGCACACATAATTTTATCAGTGAGACCACAGTGAAACATTTGGGATTAGAAATCCAATAGCAAAAGGGTCTCTCAGTTTCAGTTGCCAATGGGTCTAAAATTGCTAGTGTTGGGTTATGTGCAGACACCCCTTTTACTATTGAGGGACATTCATTTAAGGCTGACTTACTGGTCATTCCTTTAGCAGGATTTGATTTGGTGCTCGGGGTAAAATGGCTTCAGCTATTAGGCCCTATATTGTGCGATTTTTAGGCTCAGACTATGACATTTACAGAACACCAAGGCCAGATTACACTGTAGGGTAATAAGGCATAGGTGCCCAGCGCACTGCACACTTTCCAGATTCAGAGCACTAGTGATTGTAAGCTATCTCTTTTACTTACAACCTTTGCAGATTTATTTAATGACCCTACTGGTCTCCCACCAATGCGTCACTGTGATCACCGCATATGTTTGAAGTTGGGAACCGATCCAGTAGTGGTATGTCCTTATCGTTCCCCACATATACAAAAAGATGAAATCAAAAGACAGTACCTGAATATGCTCGCTCAGGGAGTTATCCAGCCCAGTAGGTCTCCCTTCTCATCCCCTATTTTACTGGTCCGCAAAAAGGATAAATCATGGAGGTTTTATGTCAACTACAGGCAACTCAATTTGCATAAAATTAAAGACAAGTTCCCCATCCCAGTGGTGGGTGAGTTGCTGGAAGAGTTACATGGTGCTATGATTTTTACCAAGTTAGATTTGAAATCGGGCTATCATCAAATTAGAGTTCACCCTACAGATGTGGAGAAGACTGTGTTCCACATGCACCACGGTCATTTTGAGTTCGTCGTCATGCCCTTCTGTCTCTCCAATGCGCCCTCCACCTTCCATGTCCTCATGAATGAGGTATTTTCCTCACTTCTGCGGAAATATGTGTTGGTATTTTTTTATGACATCTTGGTCTATAGCACAAATAGGGACGAACATCTCCAACACCTCCATCAGGTATTTACTATTCTACACTCCCATCATTTGGTTTTGAATGAATCCAAATGTTCTATGGGCACCTCAGAAGTGGCATATTTGGGCCACGTTATATCAGCAGTGGGCGTGAAGGTTGACCAGAGTAAGATACAAGCCGTCACAGATTGGCCTCCTCCCACCTCCCTTTCTGCATTAAGGGGATTTTTGGGCCTAGCGGGATATTACAGAAAATTTATCCGTACTTTTGGCCAGATAGCAGCACCACTCAACAACCTTCTCAAGAAACATGCATTCACCTAGTCTCCCTCAACGGAACAGGCCTTTCAACAGTTAAAGGAGGCCTTAGCCTCAGTGCCTATGCTACAGCTACCAAATTTTGATGAATCCTTTGTGCTGGAATGTGATGCGTCCGGAGGAGGTATTGGTGCAGTGTTACAGCAACTGGGACACCCCATCACTTATTTCAGCTGCCAGTTGGGACAAGACCACCACAAGTTAGCCACATATGAGAGGGAACTGATTGGGTTAGCCAAAGCCATCCAACATTGGCGGCCTTATCTCTGGGGACGACCATTTCTGATTCGTACAGATCATTGCAGCCTCAAGTATCTTCTTGAGCAACGCCTCACCACTTCACCGTAGCAACACTGGTTGGGTAAACTCATGGGCTTCAATTTTATAGTTCAATATAAGCCAGGCAGTTTGAATTTCGGGGCTGATGCTTTGTCTCATCGGGACATTCCAGCACCACACGTTTATGTTCTCAGCCACCCATGCTCACTTTTGTTGGATTCTACTTGTGAGGAGACACATCAATATCCAGAAATTATTTCATTATATCAATATATTCAGCAAGGGACAGCAGCTAGTCATTGGACGATTCAGGATCGTCTTATCCTATACAAGAACAAGATTTTATTCATCACACATCCCCACTTCTTCACACCATTCTGTCCTCTTTCCATGATAGCACACATGAGGGTCGATAGAAAACATATTTCTGAATCAGTCGAGAATTTTATTGGAGGGGTATGAAGAGCATGATTGTTGATTATGTAGCTGCTTGTCAGATTTGTCAATGAAACAAGGTTGAATCTTTAAGTCTTGCTGGCCAACTACAACCTCTACAGTTACCGTCTCAAATCTGGTCCGATATTTCCATGGATTTCATTGATGGCCTTCCAACTTCATCAGGTAAATCTGTGATATTAGTTGTGGTTGACCATTTTTCAAAATATGGTCAATTCATTTCTTTGGCGAATCCATATACTGCTGCTCATGTAGCTCAGTTATTTATGCACCACATTGTCCGATTACACGAGATTTCAACATCCATTATCAATGGCAGGGATGCCATTTTTACTAGTACCTTTTGGAAAGAATTATTCAAGTTACATGGCATCCAATTGGCATTTTCTTCTGCATATCATCCACAGACTGATGGACAAACCGAGGTAGTCAATCGCACGATCGAAATGTATCTTCACTGTTTTGTGGGGGACTCACCTAAAAGGTGGGTAAAGTGGCATTCCTGGGAAGAATTTTTCTATAACACCTCTTACCACAACGCACTAGGAACTACTCCTTTCAGGGTAGTTTATGGTAGAGATTCACCTCGTTTGTTATCCTATGAACCAGGGGCATCCAAAGTCGCCACTTTGAACCAAGCGTTAATTGAAAGAGACGCTATGCTCACTGAGGTGCATACTCATCTCCAGGAGGCCCAACACTCTATGAAGTTCTATTATGTTAAGAAGCATAGAGAGGTATATTATTCCCCAGGAGATTATGTGTGGTTAAAGCTCCAACACTACCGCCAGCTGTCACTGACTGCCTCCCAACGCCACAAGTTTTCTCCAAAATATTATGGTCCATTTCAGGTATTGGACCGCATTGGCACAGTGGCCTACCGCTTGTAGCTACCACCCGAGGCAAAGATACATAATGTCTTTCACGTATCCTAGCTGAAGTCATTCCAGGGCGACTCTCCCTTCCTGCACACCCCTCTGCCACCACTCCATGAAGGTCGTGTCCTTTCTAATCCAGCTCAGGTATTGCAGGCATGCCACATTCAAGGCGATTGGGAAATTCTCATACAGTGGGCAGATGCAGACCCCAATGACACTACATGGGAGCCATTATCAGCATTTCGGCTTCTCTACCCTTCCTTCGAGCTTGAGGAATCTTTCTCTAGGAGGGAGGTGATGTTATGGACTCAATAGCATCACGTGTTACCAGCATGCGTAGGAATTAATCAATGTGGTTTTCAATTTTCATGTAATTGATTTTGGTTTGGTTTGGTTTGCAATTTATTTGGCTTGAACTAGTGACCCAAGGGTCTGAAGTGTATTTGGCATCCTCAACCCTATTAAAGGGGATGGCTAGGTTAATGAAAGGTAGCGATTGAATTAGTAAATTAGCCTAGAGTAAATTAGAGTAACGGGTCGAGAGCTCCTTCAAGCTCTCCCCCTTTCCCCCAAATCCCCTTTCCGATTTTCTTCTTACATCACTCCATCAATCTATCCCTACGTCAAGCAAAGCAATGGAAGGAAGAGAAGAGAGGAGGGTGACAAGATCCATGGCTTGTGAGGATCCTAACAGTTAAGTACCTATGTATTCCGCTCCAAACAGACCAGTCTTTTGGGTAGTAATGGCTAGGTGCTTAAAATTTTGTTACGGTCCCGGGTCATGGATCGAGTAACACGGCGTGGGATTTGTGAATCCAGCACTGGTAGTTGGACTTAGTAAGGAGGGTTAAAGATCCCTTCTTTGACTAATCTTCCACCCTTGATCAGTCTCCCATTTTATTAACCCACTCTAGTGCTAAATTTATAGCTAGAATGGAAAAATTCAGGTGGAGAGATAATGGAAGAAGTACCTTTTCTTGCTCATGTAAATCAAGGTTTCAATCCTGATTTGGTTGCTGCTCGTGCTAGGATTGAAGTCCTAGATTATGTGTAGCCCTTGGCTCACCTTGGTAGACGTTGATGCTAGGTTTCAGTGCTGCTTCCAAGCTAGGAAGGGATGCACCAGATCTTCACGTGGAAGAACCAGAAATCCTTCCTTTTTCTGTTCGTCAAGAGGGTTAGAACCCTTGCTGATTGTTGACGCTGAGAAGGAGGGAAGACCCTCTCTTTGGACTTGGAAAAGGGGCAGGAAGCTCCTCTTCCTATTAGGGATGATGAAGGATGAAGATGGATGTATTTGGATGAGGATGGAGGGTGAAGGATAGGTTGAATTTTTGGAGTAAACCCTAAACTCGAGATCAAGAGGTAATCTTAGCCTGTTTATACTAGGTTATTCTAAAATCTCAAAGCTTACCTATATCATTCATTCTTTCCTTAAATAGATCATGTCATGGATTTTTAGGGTTAGGGTTACAATAATTCCCCATAATGCCCCCTACATATAAAAGTAATTAGAAATAACTCCTACTTAAAACAATATAAGAAATAAATCCTACTCAAAGTAATATAAGAAATAAATCCTATTGAGTGAGTTGTTGTTGCCTCCTTCGTTGTGTGACTCGGTGTGCTATTGAGTCCACAACATCTGCCTCCCCATGGAGAAAGAGCTTGTCCTCAAGCTCAAAAGCTAGGTAGACTTGTTTGAAGATGTCCACACATTTCCATGTTGCAGCGTTGGGGTCAGTGTCCGTCCACTAAATGAGAATCTCCCAATGGTCATTGGTCAGTTGCATGCGTAACACCACAGCTAGGTTAAGAATAATCTCGCCATCATTAAACGGTGGTAGGAATGGAGTGGATGTAGGTTGTGCCCCAGAACGTGGCTTCAAAAGAGAGACATGAAATACATCATGAATTTTGGCTGAGTCTGGTAATTTGAGCTGATAGGCGACTAGTCCCATGTGTCGAAGAATGGGAAATGGCCCAAAAAATCTGGGAGAGAGCTTATGATGTAGAGGTCCCACAAGAGACTGATGACGATAGGGCTAGAGCCATAGCCACACATACTCCCCAACCTCAAAAGATACCTCACGGTGGCCTTTGTCGTAGACATCCTTCATCTGAGCTTGGGCACGTCGTAGCAGTTCTGTGATATTCTGTAGTAGCAGATCCCGGTCCATGAGTGCCTGATCAATCGCATCCATGCGGGTGGACCCTGGGTTGTACAAGAGAAGACGAGGTGGATCCCAGCCATATATAACCCAAAAAGGGGTGGATTGCAAGGCAGAGTGGACCGAAGTGTTGTAACAGTATTCGGCCCATGGAAGCCATTGAACCCATTGCCACGGATGATAACCCACCAAGCACTGTAGATACATCTCGATGGTGCGGTTCACCACCTCGGTCTGCCCGTCTGTCTGTGGATGATAGGCGGAGGAGAACTTCAATTTAGTCCCACTCAAGCGAAAAATTTCCCGCCTAAAGGTGCTTGTGAAAACTGCATCTCTGTCACTCACAATGGATTCTGGAATGCCATATAAGCGGACTATCTGCTCCAGGAAAGTCTGAGCAACCCATGTTGCTGTATAAGGATGAGCCAATAGTATAAAATGTCCATACTTGGAGAATCTATCAACCACAACGAAAAGTACGGATTTGCCGGAGGACAGGGGTAGACCTTCCACAAAATCCATCGAAATGTCGGCCCAAACCTATGTAGGAAGGGCCAGATGCTGGAGAAGACCGGCTAGACTCAAGTGCTAGGCTTTGTTACACTGGCAGACTTGACAGTCGCCCACAAAAGTCACAATAGAGGGTTTCATGGCTTGCCAGTAAAAATTAGCTTGAATTCTGTGCAAGTTCTTCTGTATCCTCTCATATGTACTGTCATGGTAAGCCGAGAGAATAGCTGGAATCAACTCGGACTCAGGTGGAAGGAAAAGCCGCTGCTTGTAATAAATAAGTGAATCTGTGATGGACCACTTCGAATTCATTGTCCCTTCTGAAATCTTCTGATGCAGTTCCTGTAGTGCAAGGTCAGTGGCATGTGTGTCTCTCACCAAGTCCAAGATGAGAAATCTCTTCTGGCTCATCAAATAGACAGACTGTTGATCCTCAAAACACTGTGACAAGGCGTCTGCCACCTTATTTAATCTCCCCGCACGATATTCCACTAAGAAATCAAACCCCAACAACTTACTGATCCAGTGCTACTGTGGCGACATCGTCAAATGTTGTTCTAGTAGGAATTTAAGGCTATAGTGATCCGTGTGTATGAGAAAAGCCCGGCCCCAGAGATAAGGCCTCCAATGTTGGACCGCCTTGGCCAACCCAATCAATTTGCGCTCATAGGCTGCCAGCTTGTGATGATGGACTGCCAACTATCTGCTAAAATAAGAAATAGGATGGCCCAACTACTGTAAAACGGCCCCAATGCCTACGCCCGAAGCCTCGCACTCTACCACGAATAATTCATCAAAGTTGGGAAGTTGTAATACAGGCGCAGATGCGAGGGCAGCTTTGAGTGCCGCAAACGACTTGGTGGCCTCCTCATTCCAAATAAAGGATTTTTTCTTGAGTAGACTGACCAATGGTGCTGCCACTGGCCCATAGTTCTGAAAAAATTTGCGGTAGTAGCCTGCAAGACCCAAAAAAACCCATAATGCAGAACAAGACTGTGGTTGAGGCCACTCGTGAATAACTCAAATCTTCTCGGGATCCACTGTAACCCCCTCATGTGAGATAATGTTTCCTAGATACCCCACATGTGGAGCCGCAAAAGAATACTTGGAATGTTTCAAATAGAGCTGATGTGCTCGTAACAAGTCAAAAACAATCCTCATGTGTGCCAAGTGCTCCTCAACCGACTTGCTATATATAAGAATATCATCGAAAAACACAAGAACAAATTTTCAAAGATAGAGGCTAAATACCTCATTCATCAAAGCTTGAAAACTGGTGGGTGCATTGGATAACCCGAACGGCATGACGACAAACTCAAAGTGGCCATGGTGCGTGTGGAACGCCATCTTCTCGATATCAGAGGGGTGCATCTGGACCTGATGGTATCCCAAACGGAGGTCGAGTTTAGTGAATAACCAGACCCATGTAACTCATACCGGAATCGGAAACTTGTCTTTTATTGTTTGCACGTTCAACTCCTGATAATCCACACAGAACCTCCATGTCCCATCATGTTTCCTCACAAATAAGACGGGTGAAGAGAACGGGGAGCGACTGGGATGAATAAGACCCTGTTTCAACATCTCCTGGCACTGACGCTTTATTTCGTCCTTCTGAAGGTGTGGGTAACAGTACGGTCGCATGACCACTACCTCAAATCCTGGTTTCAGACAGATCCTGTAGTCAAAGTGCCTCAGGGGAGGCAAACCCAACGGCTCTTGGAAGAGGTCAGAGAACTCCTCAACCAGACCATCATTAGTACTGTCAGGCTGTTCCTGTCTCTGCAAAGTGTGCATTCGATGGGCCCTATCCACCTGACAGCCCTGTAAGAGCACCCGACTCCCGGCCAAATCAAAGTTCATGCTTAAAGCTGAAAAGTTCCACAGAATGGGCCCCAACGTTTGTAACCATTTAATGCCTAATACCATATGAAATCCCGCTAGGGGACTAACAAAAAATTCAGCATTAAACGAAGTAGATCCAATGGAAGAAGTTATCGCCTTACTAATCCCATAGCTAGGGACCTTCTTGCTATTGGCCACTAAGACGGTGGTTGTTAGATGAGTGTGTATCTGGATCTGGAGATGTTGTGCGGCTGTCAAACTCAAAAACTTGTGTGTACTCCCTGAGTCGGCTAGTCCCACCAGTTCTCAGTCGATGACATGAGCTCGGACTTGCATTGTATTCGGCAATTTCTGCCCAGTAATAGCATGCAAGGATATCTCTGGTGGTTCCTCCTCAATAACATCCTCTGGCTCCTCTTGATCCTCTGAATCCTCCACCTTGAGCCAAAACAATCGTTTACATTGATGCCTACCCGATACTGCTCATCGCAATTATAACATAAATTTTTGGACCTCCTTTCTGCCATCTCCGCACTCATTAATTTTTTTATAAAGTTTGGTAGGGGATTACCAGGGCGGGGATCAGCTACCCGAGTCGTAGTTAGAGTGTGCCTGGATGGGGCTGCTGGAGATGCTCCCTGAGATGAAGTATAGCGGCACCCTTGCCACGTGGAGGAAGTGTTCCTCTCACCCGACCAACCTGGCTTACATTGCTACAACTGTTGTCGATGTTCCATTGCTCGGGCCATATTCATTGCATGAGCTAAATCCATAGGCATAAGGAGTTCTACCTCTAGCCTTAGATACTCATTGAGACCCACTGTGAATAGGGAGACCTGTTGGTCAACCAATACCCTCTCACCAGCACGAGTTAACTTTTCCTGGAACAGTTTTTTATATTGTTCTACCGAACCAATTTGTCGCAATAGGACTAACTCCCCCAGGGGGTTGCTGTTGGCGGGAGGGCCAAATCTAACTGTGCATAGATTTTTAAATTCTCCCCAAGTCATCCCAGGTCTCGCTTTCTCTACTTGAGTAACCCATAACATGGCTTCATCAGTCATATGGAAAGAGGCTAGTTGCACCTTATCCCATTAAGTCGTCTCTTGGTTCAAAAAAAAAATATCATAGCTATGCAACCAAATTAAGGGATCAACTGAACGATTGAAAGAGGGAAACTCTAACTTGGTGTACCTTGGAGTTGTGCCTCCATGCTGGGGTCCTTGGACAACAGTGCACCCAAGCCACTGCTCCTCTCTTCTGTGATATGGTTGAGCAACTTCTCTCACCTCTGGACTCTGATGTCTCTCGGCCCTCAACTCCGTTAGCATGTTGATGACTCGGCTCATCTCTTCTTCCAAACCAAAAACCTTCCCCAACACTGGTTGTGCTATTTCAAGGCTATCTTCTATCTTTTGTATCCTGATTTGGATTTCTTCATTGCTGAGAGTATCCCCCATGTTACCCTGCTCTAATACCACGTTGTTACGGTCCCGGGTCATGGATCGAGTAACACGGCGTGGGATTTGTGAATCCAACTCTGTTTGTTGGACTTAGTAAGGATGGTTAAAGATCCCTTCTTTGACTAATCATCCACCTTGATCAGTCTCCCTTTTTATTAACCCACTCTAGTGCTAAAGTTATAGCTAGAATGGAAAAAATTCAGGTGGAGAGATAATGGAAGAAGTACCTTTTCTTGCTCATGTAAATCAAGGTTTCAATCCTGATTTGGTTGCTTCTCATGCTAGGATTGAAGTCCTAGATTATGTGTAGCCCTTTGCTCACCTTGGTAGACGTTGATGCTAGGTTTCAGTGCTGCTTCCAAGTTAGGAAGGGATGCCCCAGATCTTCACGTGGAAGAACCAGAAATCCTTCCTTTTTCTGCTTGTCAAGAGGGTTAGAACCCTTGCTGATTGTTGACATTGAGAAGGAGGGAAGACCCTCTCTTTGGACTCGAAAAAGGGGCAGGAAGCTCCTCTTCCTATTAGGGATGATGACGGATGACGATGGACGAATTTGGATGAGGAAGGAGGATGAAGGATAAGTTGGATTTTTGGAGTAAACCCTAAACTCGAGATCAAGAGGTGATCTCAGTCTGTTTACAATAAGTTATTCTAAAATCTAAAAGTTTACCTATTTCATTCATTCTTTCCCTTAAATAGATCACATCATGGAGTTTTAGGGTTAAGGTTACAATAATTCCCCATAATGCCCCTACATATAAAAGTAATTAGAAATAACTCCTACTTAAAACAATATAAGAAATAAATCCTATTGAGTGAGTTATTGTTGCCTTCTTCGTTGTGTGACTCGGTGTGCTATTGAGTCCACAACACCGACCTAGACCTCTAAGGGAGAATTCGACCTAGCTAAAACTAATTGATTCAATGCTTAATCTTCATTCAGCTCTTTATCCCAATAAATAGGTTTGGGGACGAAATTACAACTCAAACCCATGGGTCACATGGTTCACGCAAAATTACATTCAAACCAAACCAAACCAAACCAAACCAAATTCAACATACATGCAAAGGGAAATAACATAATTTAATTCCTACGTATGTTGATAACTCGGGATGCTATGGAGTCCATAACATCTTGATGGTATTTTTTAGCAAGGGAGAGGTGATGGGTGGGGTAGAGGAGGCGGGAATCCAGACCCTTGACACCAGTTCCAGATGGCAACGGGATTGGAGAGTGGAGGTGGATGGAGCAAGCGTGATTTTCAATGGGGTCGATGGGGCTGACGAGGGGGTGGGAGCAATGATCATTGCAGTAAAGAGCTGTAAGGGCAGGGATGCAATTAAGGGCATAGATAGGGTGTCCAGGTGGGTGAGCTGGGCAATCAAGGGGGTGGGCAGTGTTATGGTCCCGGATCTGACATATTGATTCGTAGGGAGGAAGAAGAGAAAGATGAAAATCAAGCCAAAGGGAAGCTTGAAAACCCTAGGTTCGTTAAGGAGAATACACACCCCTGAGCTCGTTGAGGAGAACTCAAAACCATGTTTAACCTAAAATCAAAGCTTACCTTTCTGTTAGGTTCTTCCCAAGCCATGGATCAAGTCACCCTTCTTTCCTCTCTTCCCTTTATTGATGCTCTTGACGTTGGAAGAGAATTCTTGTTTCTGGAACGTGGAATGATGGAAATCAAATAGAATGAAGGAGCTTTGAAGGAAGCTCAACCTGGACCTCAGAGGGAGAATCCGTCCTAGACCTCTGAGGGAGAATCTTACCTGTTTAATCAAAATTTCTCAATACTCGATTTCTCCTTCCCTTGACATCCCCCTAAATAGGGTTGAGGACGGAATTACAAAGGTGACCCATAGGTCAAGTGGTTCACGCCACATTACATCTAAACTAACCCAAAGTAAACCACACCAAACAAAGTAAACCAAACCAAATGAAATTACATGAAAAGTAAATTGACATAATTTAATTCCTATGCCTATGGATAACTCGTGATGCTATGAAGTCCATAACATCACCCCCCTCCTGGAGAAAAATCTTGTCCTCAAGCTCGAAGTATGGGTAGAGGGTGTGAAACGCAGCTAATGGCTCACATGTTGTGTCACTGGGATTTGCTGCCCATTGCACTAGGATCTCCCAATCACCCTGAATGCGGCGAGCCTGTAATACCTGTGCTGGAGTAGAAAGGACACGTCCCTCATGTAGTGGGGGCACCGGTGTGTGCAGCAAGGGAGAATCACCTTGGAAGGCCTTCAGTTGGGAGACATGAAACACATTGTGAATCCTGGCCTCTGGCGGAAGCTGCAAGTGGTAGGCAATCGTACCAATGCGGTCCATAACCTGAAAGGGACCATAATATTTTGGAGAGAGCTTATGGCGTTTGGAGGCTATCAACGACAACTTCCTGTAGTGTTGGAGACGCAACCAGACATCATCTCCTGGAGAAAAGAAGACCTCCCGGTGCTTCTTGTCATAATACAACTTCATAGATTGTTGTGCCTCCTGGAGATGAGTACGCATCTCAGTAAGGAAGGTGTCTCTTTCGGCTAATGCTTGGTCCAAAGTGGCGACTTTAGAGGCCCTTGGTTCATATGATAAAAGGTTGGGCGGTTCTCTACCATATACCACCTTGAATGGGTTGTGCCGAGTGCGTTGTGGTAGGAGGTGTTGTAATAGAACTCAGCCCAGGCGATCCACTTAACCCACCTTTTAGGTGAGTCCCCCATGAAATAGCAAAGATACATTTCAATTGTTCTGTTGATGACCTCTGTCTGACCATCATTCTACGGATGGTAGGCTGAAGAGAAGGCTAACGTTGTGCCCTGCAGCTTGAAGAGTTCTTTCCAGAAGGTACTTGTAAAGATTGCATCCCTATCACTGGTAATGGAATTAGGCATCCCATGTAAGTGGACAATGTTATCCATAAAGAGCTGAGCGACCTAAGCTGCAGTGTAAGGATGCGCCAAGGGGAGAAGTGCCCACACTTTGAGAAACGATGCACCACTACAAAGATAACGAATTTGCCTAACGAAGAGGTAAGCCCATCAATGAAGTCCATAGAAATATCAGACCAGACCTGTGATGGTAGCTGAAGTGGTTGGAGCAACCCAGCTAGACTTAATGTTTCAGCTTTATTCCATTGACAAGTCTGACAAGCCCCCACATAATCGGCTATATTGTGCTTCATGCCCCTCCAATAAAATTTCCGACTGATCCGGAAATATGTTTTTTGTCGGCCCTTATGTGTACTGTCATGGAAGGAGGCTAAAATGTTGTGAATCAGAGGGGATGTGTGGTGTAGAAAAATTCTATTTTTGTAGAGGACCAGATTGTCCTTAACCGTCCAATGGTTTGCCGTTGTCCCCTGTTGGATGTCATGACATAAAGCTATAATTTTTGGGTACTGTTGTGCGTGTTCCCATATAGAATCCAACAAGAGAGCTCTGGACTGATTGATGGCATGTAATTGCGGCTCTGGAATGTCCCAGCGAGATAAAGCATCAGCCCCTACATTCAAACTCCGCGGTTTATACTCTACCGTAAATTCAAACCCCATAAGTTTACTTAACCAATGATGCTACGAAGAGGTAGTGAGGCGCTGCTCAAGCAGATACTTGAGGCTGCAATGATTAGTGCGAATTAAATCCCAGAGATAAGGGCGCCAATGCTGTATAGCTTTCGCCAATCCGATGAATTCCCTCTCGTAAGCTGCTAACTGTGGTTGTGATGTCCAAGTTGGCGGCTAAAATAAGTAATCGGGTGGCCCTGTTGGTGTAATATTGCACCAATACCACCCCCTAAGCATCACATTCCACTATAAAGGACTCATCAAAGTCAGGTAGCTGCAATACTGGGGTGGATGATAAGGCCTTTGTCAATTGCTGAAAGGAATGAGCCGCTGTCTCTAACCAGGTAAAGGTATTTTTCTTGAGGAGGTTGTTGAGAGGAGCGGCAATCTGGCCATAGCTACGAATAAATTTTCTATAATACCCAGCTAGGCCCAAAAATCCCCTTAAGGCTGTAATGGATGTAGGAGGAGGCCAATCTGTGACGGCATGTATCTTACTCTGGTCTACTTTCACCCCCACTGCTGAAATAATGTGGCCCAAGTATGCCACTTCTGACGTTCCCATAGAACATTTGGACCGATTTAAAACCAAATGATGTAAACAGATAAGAGAAAATACCTGGTGAAGGTGCTGAAGATGCTCTTCCCAGCTGTTGCTGTAGACTAAAATATCGTCAAAAAATACCAATACGTATTTCCTCAAGAGAGAGGAAAATACCTCATTCATGAGGGCCTGGAAGGTGGAAGGCGCATTTGAGAGACCAAATGGCATTATGAGGAACTCGAAATGGCCGTGATGAGTGTGGAACGCATTTTCTCCACATCTGATGGGTGAACTTGGATTTGATGATAGCCAAATTTCAAATCGAGTTTGGTAAAAATAGTAGCTCCATGTAGCTCATCTAGCAACTCGTACACCACTGGGATGGGAAATTTATCTTTAATAGTATGGGCATTGAGTTTCTTGTAATCCACACAAAACCTCCATGACCTATCATGCTTGTGGACCTGTAATACCGGTGAGAAAAAGGAGACCTGCTGGGCTGAATAATACCCTGGGCTAGCATCTTCTGGCACTGCCTTTCAATCTCATCCTTATGTAAGTGGGGGTAATGATAAGGACGCACCACTACAAGCTCAGTGCCCATTTTCAAATGGATATGGTTATCATAGTGCCTAATTGGCAGTAAAGCAGTAGGGTCCTGAAAGATATCCTCAAATTCCGTAAGTAATTGAGATAACATACAGTTGGCCATGGATTGGACCTGAACAACTTGTGTGCATAGAGCACTAGTGCTTGTGTACCATGCAATATAATCTGATGTTGGTCCTCTGTAAAAGACATGGTCAGAGCTTGGAAATCCCATAGTATTGGCCCCAACAGTTGTAGCAATTTAATTCCCAGTACAAAATTGAATCCTGAAAGTGGAATCACCAGGAAATCTGCAATAAATGCATGTCTCTCAATATTAAAGTGTGTGGCATGAGATATGCCCACACTAGTAATTTTAGCCCCATTGGCTACAGATACAGAAGGGCCAGTCTGTTGTTGGACTACTAACCCAAGTTGTTCTGTCACCGGCTGACTGATGAAATTATGTGTACTACCAAAGTCAACTAAAGCCAGTAACTGGGCTTTAACCTGCATTGTAATAGAACTGCGTAGACCAGTCATGGCATGAAGGGAAATCTTTGGACCCTCTTGGTCTGTTTCCACAATCTCCTCCTTAGGTAATATGTCATCACCATTCGCCCATAGACATATACTGAATAATCGTTTGCATTGGTGACCAATGACATATTGTTCATCATAGTTAAAACAGACACCCTTGGCCTTTCTTTGATCCATTTCCTGTTTGTTGAGTTTTTTGAAGTAAGGACCAGGTGGAGCCGAATTAGATATGTCTGGGCGTGGGACCCTCTTGGTCTGTCTCCACAATCTCCTCCTTAGGTAATATGTCATCACCATCCTCCCATAGACATATACTGAATAATCGTTTGCATTGGTGACCAATGACATATTGTTCATCACATTTAAAACAGAGGCCCTTGGCCTTTCTTTGATCCATTTCCTATCTGTTGAGTTTTTTGAAGTAAGGACCAGGTGGAGCCGAATTAGATATGTCTGGGCGTGGGGCTGCACTGTCTCTAGAATGTGGAGGTTCATAATAAGGGGTTGGCGCTGAGGCATTGTGCCTTCCTGGCCAAGCTATTTTTCTAACCAGTGACTCCTTTAGAACACGCTGCTTGTCCTCAATTGACTTGGCTAAATTCATAGCGTGGTCCAAATCTGTAGAACCATGTAATTCAACTTCCAGTCTCAGAGCTTCTATCAAACCCGTAGTAAAAATATGAACATACTGTGTGTGACTGACAAACTGGTTTGTTCGGGTAAACCTTTCCTGGAAGGTCTTTTGGTACACCTCTAGTGATTCAGTTTGTTTGTAATTGTTTAATTCACCCAATGGATTGCTACTAGCTGGAGGACAAAATCTCATCATGCAAGGATGCCTAAAGGTTGCCCAATCTTAAACCAATTGGTCATTTCGTAATTGGTGGTACCATAGAAGTGCTTCATTGAGCATGTGGTAGGCGGCCAAATAAACTTTCTCATCCACAGGTGTTTTTTGATGATAAAAGAACTAATCACACTTGGCTAACCAAATCAAAGGGTCCTTAGACCCATCATACATAGAAAAGTCAAGTTTTAAATACCTGGGAACAGTACTTGGTCCTTGAACGGCAGGCCCCAGATGGGGATGGTATTGACGCATTGGTGGTTGTGGGGGAGGTGGTGGGTGGAATTGATGGTGGTCGGCCGGTGGAGAGAAGGCAGCCGGTGGTTGTGCTCGTGTACCATTGTCCTCTTGTCTCAGAAGGAGAGCTTGGATGGCATCATCCATTGATTTTATGGCTTCACGCAAGTCAGTGGTTGTTTGACGCACCTCTTCCAGGGATTGAGCTTGAAGGTCTGTCCTTTGCCTATTATCTTCGAATAATTGCCTCAAATCCTCAGGGGAAGAGGAGTCCCCAAGCGTGGACCTGTGTTATACCAAGATGTTAGGTTCTTCCCGAGCCATAGATCGAGTCACCCTTCTTTCCTCTCTTCCCTCCATGGATGCTCTTGACGCTGGTAGAGAATCTTGTTTCTAGAATGTGGAATGATGGAAATCAAATAGAATGAAGGAGCTTTGAAGGAAGCTCAACCTGGACCTCAGAGGGAGAATCCAACCTAGACCTCTGAGGGAGAATCTGACCTTTTTAATCTAATTTTCTCAATACTTGATTTATCCTTCCCTTGACGTCCCCCTAAATAGGGTTGAGGACAGAATTACAAAGGTGACCCATAGGTCAAGTGGTTCACGCCACATTACATCTAAACCAACCCAAAGTAAACCAAACCAAATGAAATTACATGAAAAGTAAATTGACATAATTTAATTCCTATGCGTATAGATAACTCGTGATGCTATGGAGTCCATAACACTTTCTCATTCCTCTTACCCCTTAAATAGGATTCACCCTTACAAGGTTTAAGATAAAATATTCAAAAATGCCCCTATGGCCTATAACTGAAATAAAATAAAGTAAATTAAAGAAAAAAAATTAAAATAATAATGTTATTCCATGCATAACATTACATCCCCTGGGAGAAGGAGCTTGTCCTCAAGCTCAAAGGTAGGGTTGTATGCCAACGGTTCCTCCTGTTCCCAAGTATCATCCGCGGTACCTGTGTACGCCCTCTAGACACCCAAAATTGGAGTATTCCACCATAGCAATGTTGAATTTAGGATCCCTTTTCCATGACCACGAAAAAGAGAAAGAAGAAAGGAAAAAAGAGAAAATGGGAGAAATGCTCTCGGGTAGAGCAGGAAAAAATAAAAAGGAAAAGAGTGAGTTGCACCAAGCAAGGAGAGGGAGAGAGAGAGAACGAACTCGGGATTCAATGTGTGACTTGATATATTTTGACTTACAAGACCTCTATTTATAGTAGAGGGGGAGGTAGAGTCCTTATACAACTTATCATTCAATCCGAATTACATTCCAACTTTAACCCTTCAATATAAGTAAGTCTATTTAAACTAAACAACTAGAAGACTAACTTGAGTAGAACTAGGAGTCCTTTATTATTCACGTGCACATAATGGATAAGCCAGCTCGTGGACTTATTCTTGTGAGCCCCTAATGATCCTCCAGTGCACCTTGATAAGAGTGCCAGCTCATGAGATCTTTGTGGGTCCCACTTGATCTTCAAGTCTTCTAGATCAATTCAGTTTGTGCTTCTTGATTCCTTAACTCGTGCTTGCTTTAGGAGAGGACTCTTCTTCGTATCCCAAGTCCTCTAGGATTCTTCTTGATGGCCTACGTCCACATGGTGGGTCCCACAAGCTCGAGCACCATGGTGGGCCCCACAAACTCGAGCACCATGGTGGGCCCCACATTGTAACACTCCCCCTCAACCTAGGGGTGAGAAGACATCATACATGCCCAACTTGCTGAATAGGGTAGACATAATGTTGTGAGTGACTGGTTTGGTGAGAATATCTGTAACTTAATTTTGTGATGATATGTGCTTCAGGGATAAGAGACCAGCTTGGAATTTTTCTCTGATAAAGTAGCAATCTACCTTAATATGATTAGTCCTCTAATGGAAGACTGGATTCAATGTAATATGTATTGCTGCTTGATTATTACAGTATAGATCCATTGGAGCTTGTTTATAGAATCTCAATTCAGTAAGAAGAGATCTTATCCATAAGAGTTCACTTACAGTGTGTGTCATGGCCCTATACTCTGCTTCTGCACTTGAACGAGCTACTACATTTTGTTTTTTTATTTTCCACGTAACCAGGTTTCCTCCAACCATCGTGCAAAATCCAGAAGTAGATTTTCTATCATCTGGAGATCCGGCCCAGTCTGCATCTGAGAATCCCTCAATGTTGAAGTGGCCATCTTTTTTGTAGAGGAACCCTCTTCCAGAAGCTTCTTTTAGATAACGTAGTATCCTCTCAAGTGCATGCCAATGACTAAGTTGTGGCTTGTGCATGTACTGACTTACCACACTTACTGTGTAAGAAATGTCTGGCCTCGTTACACACAAGTAAATGAGTCGTCCCACTAACCTTTGATATTTGTCAATATCTACATCTTCTCCAATGCCTCCACATAATTTTGTATTTGCATCCATAGGAGTGTCTACTAGTTTACATCCCATCATACTTGTTTCTTCTAATAGATCAAGGGCATATTTTATTTGGGATAAAATAATCCCATGTTTGGATTGTAGGACCTCAATACCCAAAAGTTATTTCAACAATCCAAGATCCTTCGTCTTGAATTCAGCACATATTCTTTCTTTTATTTTCTGAATGCCCTCAGAATCACTCCCTGTTAAAATAATATCGTCAACATAAACAACTAGAATCACCTTACCTCTTGTTGTGTTCTCAATAAATACTGAGTGGTCTGCAGAGCATCTGCAAAAACCCACCTTTATGATGGCTTTACAAAATTTCTCAAACCATGCCCGTGGGATTGCTTTAGTACATATAGAGATTTTTTAAGGCTACATATGGACTCCCCCTCAATCACATATCCAGGTGGTTGTTGCATACAAATCTCTTCTTTGATATCACCATTGCTAAATGCGTTTTTAAAATCCAGTTGATATATGGGCCAAGATGAATTAGCTACTAAGGATAATAGTATATGTACCGAGGTCATTTTTGCCACTGGAGAGAAATTCTCATTATAATCAATGCCATAGCATTGAGTGTAACCTTTTGTAACTAGTCGAGCCTTCAGTCATGCAATGGTCCCATCAGGATTATGTTTGACTGTATAAACCCACTTGCAACCAACGGATTTTTTATCTATAGGTAGTGGAACCAGCGACCATGTGTGATTATCATTGAGGGTCATTGCTGCCTTCCACCCTAGAAGTTGTAGAGCCTCCTGATATGACTATGGAACAAATATGGAGGAAATAGAAGAAAGAAACTGACAGCATAAAGGTCAGAGGCAATGATGAAACACAAAATTGGAAATAGGATGAGAAGTAGAAGGTTGAGTGCATGATCGGGGTTCTTTTCTTATATCAATAGGATGAGTATCAAACTGAGGACCAAAAATGACTGGTGGTGAAGGACTTACCTCTGGTGGATCAGATAACTCGGCAGGTGAGGTGTCGGCCACTGGTTCTGGGGGCTTAGCAATCTCTATGTCACGAGGCACAACCAGTCGAGGAGAACTTGGTACATATGACATACCAAGTGGAGTGCTATCAGAATAATATGAGTCTTCAAAAAAAGTTACATCCTTGGACACAAATAAACGTTGCAAAGGAGGACTATAGCAAACATTACCCTTTTGTGTGTGAGAGTAACCCAAAAAAATACATTTGATAGATTTAGGGTCAATTTTGCTATGTCTAGGCAATGTATTATGAATAAAACATTGACAACTTTCAATGGTAATGCAAACGGATCATCATTTGGTAATAATTTAGAGTAGGGGGATTTATTCCCAAGAATGGTAGACAGTAGACGATTTATAAGAAAGCACACTATAAGGACAACATGGGGCCAATAAAAATATGGAACTTTCATGGCATATAATAGACCTCAAGCCACCTCCTGAATATGATGATTTTTCCGTTCGGCTACACCATTTTGTTGAGGAGTGTAGGCACATGATGTCTGATGGACAAGGCCATTCTCTTGACAAAATGAGTCATGGTCTTTTGAAATATACTCTTTGGCATTATTAGACAGGAGGAAATTTATTTTCTAACCAAATTATGTGAGTACCATCACATAAAAAGATTTTAAAAATAGATGGTAAGAACACTCCTTAAAAATAAACAACCAAGTTGTGCGAGTGAAATCATATATAAAAGTGATAAAATATTTGTCTTGAGAAATATTAGAGACACTCAAAGGCCCCCAAACATCAGCATGAATCAATGAAAAAGGAATATTACTTTTGACTTCTGGACGAGGAGAGTATTGACACACCTCACAACTGAATTCTTACCTCATCTTAAGAGTTGGAAACATATGATGAAGAGATTGTAAGGAAGGATGTCCCAACCGACTGTGCCATAATTGTGTCTCATTCTCAGTAGTAGACACCATATTTATCTTTGGCACGTCCAAGTAGTAGAGCCCCCCTTGTTCATAGCCTCCACCAATCACTTGCTTTGTTATGAGATCCTGAAAAACACATGAAGTAGGTGAGAAGATAACCAAGCAATTAAAATATTTTGTAAGCTGACTCACAGAGAGTAAATTTAAATGAAAAGAAGGAACAAAAAGAATATCATTGAGCGGAAGTGACGGGGCGACAGAAGTGGAACCTTTTCCTTGGACTTTGTTTTGAGAATTGTCAGCTATGGTAACAAGCTTGTGTGAAAGACTCGGCGATAAAGAATGTAATAAAGTTTTGTTACCTGTAAGATGCTTGGAGGCTCCTGAATCAATTATCCAGGATGAAGAGGAGGTAGATAGGATACCTGAAGCAGTAGTGGCAGCAGTAGTGGCAGAGGGATTAGGAGAAGACCCTAGCATGGTCTTCATTTTCTGAAATAGTTCATACTCTTCATCAGTAATAACTTTCTGTGCAGCTGGTATTGTGGGATGGTCTTCTTGCGCATCACTTATGAGGGCTTGATTAGCCATTGTCGAATCTGACCTTTCATTAGCCTTATAGCATATTTCTTTATAGTGGTCATATTTACCACAGTAGGTGCATGCCCTGTAATGGCATTGGTCTATAGTATGGCCCAAAAATTTACAATGAGTACATTTAATATCATCTGTTCTGCCAACATTATAACCTCTTCCACCTCTTCCTCTGTCCCTTCTATAACCTCTTCCTTGGCCTCGGTCGTGGTCAGAGGATGATCCCCTATGATCAGAATACATAGTGGATGACACATCAGTAGTAGAGGAAGAGGTTTCTAGAATACGAAAGTAATGTTGCACCCACGTCATCAAATTTTGGCACAGCAGAAGCACTCAATAGTTGACTCATGGAAATCTCAAGATGAGGTTTAATTTACAAGAAAAATAACAGTAATTAATGCCTCCTTTTGTTTATCTTGGATAGAAAAATCAGTGGTGGAGGGCTGAGCAAACTTCCACTCTTTAAGAAAGTCTCTAAACTGGGCCACCTACTCATGAATATTTTCTCCTTGTTTAGTAATAAACGTTCTTTGGAGAATATCATAGGGTCTATGCAGTGTATTTGGGCATGAATATAGTTTAGTACATGTCTCCCAAATATGTTTAGCAGTGTCAAGATGAATAAAATTACTAGGGACATGTTCTTCCATGCTATTTATCAACCAACCAATTATCAAAGTATCATTCTTCAGCCATTTCATACAAAAATATCATCTTCATCAACAGGTGGTCCTAGGGTAGTGAGGTGACCGAGTAGGTCTTTGGTTATGAGAAACCTCCTAACCGAGGTGGACCAATTCATAAAATTTGATACCCCACGTAAAGGTATGGTGGTGATTTTCGGTATATTACCTTTGATATTCATATTATCATCAGCCATGAAAGGCTCTTCAAAAACTTCAAATAATAACACCAAGTAGCACTTCTTCAATCAACTCGTTGCATGTAATATAGCATCAATGCTAAATTATAATTTTTTATTTCAGAAAACCACTCATAAGAGGCTCAATAGCAATCTTCTATATCAGGGAACTCTTATCCCACGAGAGAAAAAATTTCAATAATCTAACTATGGATAGGTCTCGGCAAACAGAATTTCCAAACAGATAAAACTATTTTGATAGCTCATTCTAGATAGAGGGGCATGCATATCCATAACATAATAAGATGAAAGAATTCACATGTTCATCCTTAAATCATCATCTAAATTCTAGAACCAGTAGCATAAAAAAAAAATTTGAACACTTATCTCTCGGCTAGTGTTCTTCCTTCATACAAGAGCCTTCTTTGAGTGGTGTTGATCATCATTTCTCTAGAGCATTCCTTTTTCAAGGGATCCTAAATATGTTGCTCTGATATGATGTTGAATTTAGGATCCATTTTCCATGATCCCGAACAAGAGAAAGAAGAAAGTAAAAAAGAGAAAAGGGGAGAAAAGCTCTCGGGTAGAGCAAAAAAAAATAAAAAGGAAATGAGTGAGCTGCGGCAACCAAGGAGAGGGAGCGAGAGAACGAACTCGGGATTCAATGTGTGACTTGATATATTTCGACTTACAAGACCTCTATTTATAGTAGAGGAGGAGGTAGAGTCCTTATACAACTTATCATTCAATCCTAATTACATTCCAATTCTAACTCTTCAATATAAGTAAGTCTATTTAAAATAAACAACTAGACGAGTAACTTGAGTAGAACTAGGAGTCCTTTATTATTCACGTGAACATAATGGATAAGCCAGCTCGTGGCCTTATCCTTGTGGGCCCCTCATGATCCTCCAACGCACCTTGCAAAAAGTGCCAGCTCGTGAGATCTTTGTGGGTCAATTCAACTGTGCTTCTTGATTCCTTAACTCGTGCTTGCTTTGGGAGAGGACTCTTCTTGGTGTCCCAAGTCCTCTAGGATTCTTCTTTATGGCCTATATCCACATGGTGGATCCCACCAGCTCGAGCACCATGGTAGGCCCCACATTATTACAAGTAGCAATTTTTTTTTGAGGTCGAATGTAGGGATGTGTGTGAACGTCGCCATCCCCAATTAGCATCTCTGCCCTCCATCAGTCCAGGATTGGCGTGAGACTGCCCCTCACGGTGGTCCCCCCTTTGGTAAAGTTGCACTGCCCATACTTATCAACCCCTTCATTGTCAAAAACAGCAATTGCAGCAGTATTGGAGCCATTTATTGGCAGAAGCAATCGAGCACCATTACTGACCATGCAAGAGGTCAATGAAACCAATAAAGAAGTACAACCGAGACTGAAGGCTCTTTCATATTCATTGCGGTCCTTTTGAAAAATATCTTCCATCTCATTAATAGGACGAAGCATACAACTCACCATTGATGTTTCAAATCCAGACCATGAGCATAAAAAAGTCACTATGCCAATCACCGATTGATCAACTTCAGCACGTGCTAATGTAAGAGTTTCTAAATCATTCTTCCATTTTCAAGCACTCTGGTTTAGTGCCTTGATTGCATAAAATAGCCATCTACATCCTCAAGAAGCACCTTGACTTGGCTGCCTAACAGCAATGTATGCTGGACTGCCACAACAGCATTGTTTACTTGGCTGGCTGGCAGCACTGGTTTCAGCAGTGCCACTAATGGCAGCACTAGTTGCTGCAGTGCAATAGTAGTAGCACAAAACAATTTGTGGAAGAACCCCAGTGATGCCAGATATCCCTGATCCCTAAAAAAAATTATCTCCATTTCTTACCACTTTGGCTCCCTTCACATATGCTGAACTCCCACTGAAATGAAACACTTCCACTAACTATGCCCAAGCAGCAATATCTTCAAGAATGGCACATGAATGAAGAACATTGTTGTTGTTCTCAACAACAGTACTATAATTTCTCAACCTCCCCTGTTCAATAAGACTTCTGAGCACAGACATCCCGTACTCCCCCTTACTGCTCGTCCTTGTATCAAACATAAGAGTTACAAATTGTTTGATCCCATAATCAACAGTATTGAACTCCCTCCAACACATTCCAAAAATTCCATCAGAATTTCCAACAGGCAATTTATTCAAGGACAACAATTGAAAGGAGAGGTAAAAGCCGATTCCAATTTTTGGTAGATGTTGGGCATTTTTTAAATAAAATGAGCAGTCCTTACCTCTTGTGATGTATAATGGAATATGCACATTGGACCTTTCAACTAAAAATCCACTGCTCTTGACGAACAGGCACTACACCTACTCTTCTGTGACATCAAATTCATCTCCTGGGCACGCCGGGCGATTTCGCCCACACCACCATCAGAGTCCTCGTCCTATTGTGGCCATGGCCAATCGAGAATCAATGTTCCAGAAGTGTCTGCTTCTATAAAGGCCACACTCTCCATGGTGAAATCAATTGTTCTGATTTGTTGTTCTTTCCTATTCCCAGCCCCATCATCGTCGAGAAGAACTACCTGAGGAAGCTTTCTCCGATGGTGAATAGCAGAGGTATCTGACCGGAATTTTTTGTGGAGCTTCTTTGCGCAGAAATTTTCAGTCTCCCTGACTTTGGATTTCAAGATGCTGGGTGTCGGCTTTGGATTTCCACGCTTGGAGTCATTAGGTCAAACCTCAACTGGATGGCCAGATGGATTCACTAAGAGGGAGGTAGCTCGGACCCACTGAAATGATTTGCTGAGACAGAGGCCCCATGGTGGTTGCCATGTCCACTTCCCAATGTTTGATCCGCTCTATCGTCTGCCTGTGCTGGGTTGCAAACAACGGCAAATTGGGGATGAATCAGATTTGAGGTCACACCCAAATCGCCCAGTGCCATTTTTTGCGTCGCCTATGGAAGACGTATGGATTCCCATGAGAAAGGGGTTGTGGAATACCCCTCCAATTTCTAAAAATTGGGGTCCCCCGCCGTTTGATTTCGAAAGTTAGGGGAGCTTTTTTGAGACAGAGAGCTCTCGGATTTCATGCGTCTTCTGTTCGGGGAGACGTATGGCGTCCAGTGAGAAAGGGTTTGATGCCGAACACCTTTCCGGATTTTTTGACGAAGGGTGTGCTGAATACCCTTCCAATTTTAGAATTTCTGAGTCCCCAATTTTGGATGTCGCCACCGATAGAGAGACAGAAGGCACTCTGATTTCTTGCATCTCCTGCCCATTCGAGACAGCATCTCCAGTGACTGTGGCAACGATTTTATCTATCGCAACAACGAGTTGAGGATTCCCATCCGAGAGAGCGTATGTTGCCTCTCGTCCTATGATTTTTTTGTGCTCAAAGAATTTAGGTCGTATGACCTTCTTTTCTGTGGTAGTGAGTTTCTCCCTTGTAGAACATTCAATGGAAGCTGCTAACGATGCGCGTATTTTTTCCAATTCCTTACGGATAGCAATCCATTTTTCTTGGGATATAGAATAGCCCATTGTGTTCCCGCTCTGATACCAGTTGTTATGATCCCGGATCTAACACATGGATTCGTAGGGAGGAAGAAGAAGAAAAGACGCAGATCAAGTCAAAGGGAAGCTTGAAAACCCTAGGATCATAAAGGAGAACGCACGCCCCTGAGCTCGTTGAGGAGAACTCAAAACCTTGTTTAACCTAAAATCAAGACTTACCTTTTTCATTACTCTTTCCCCCCTTAAATAGGGTTCACCCTTCCAAGGTTTAAGATAAAATATTACAAAAATACTCCTATAAATAAAATATTCCAAAAATGCCCCTATGGCCTAAAACTGAAATAAAATAAAGTAAATTAAATAAAAAATTAAAATAATAATGTTATTCTATGTATAACAGGTAGTTTGATCGATGGTAGGGGCAGGGCAGGTGAGAGACTAGGTGGGGTAGACAAGGTGATGGGTCAGGTTAATCGAGAGATCTGGGATTTCATATTCAAAATTTGAATTAAGTCTTGGAATATGTGACTGAGTGGACTCGGATTGGGGAGTGGCTCTGGTTGGAAGCTAATTTGACTGAAAAGGAGTTGGTGAGTTGAAAGAGGGCTGCTCCTAAGTCGGTGTAGACCGAACCTTGGCCGATTCATACCAAGTCAAATTGGGTTGGGGAGCTCACGCATCTTGTAACATGGATGAGAGAACTTCCATGTCCCCAAATTACAAGATTACCCAGTCAAAATGTTTCTGGAAATAATTTTGTTATAGTGAAGGCCACTTACTAGATTTTTTGGCCGGAGGAAGAATCTTTCCTGGTGGAGATGCACTTGCTGTTCTTTTGTCTAGAATATTTTGCCAAATATGCTCACAAGGCTGGTCGTGGTGTGCCACACCAACACCAAAGCTCAGCGGGAATACCCCGACCAACTACCCACTGGCCAAATTTTATAATGTTGGTTTTTCGAAACCTGCCTGCCCAACTACTATCCCAAGTATTGTATATTGTAGAATTATCATCAAAAGATGATTGTGAGGACTGCCATTTATACAAAAGATCTCATACATCACTTGTAGCAAACTGGGAGTTCTTGATGTTCTCTCTTCCCCAACTTGAGGGGGAGTGTTGGAAGATAGGGCCCAAGCCCAAATGACCAAGGAAAGCCCACATATCTAAGAGTCTTATAAGATGGACCCGAGCACATAAGAAGTAGGAGCCACCATGATTACCATGAGCCGGCATCCTTATCACTTAAGTTGGAAGGTCAAGAAGGACTCACAAAGATAACCACAAGCTGGCATCTTTATCTTATGGTCATGTCTTAGAATATTTCTAGTTTGATTTATGTTTGTCTTTTATTTATATTGAGTTATTTAATTAATGTAAGGCTTATCCTTAAGTGTTAGAGTTTGAGCGTCATTGGGACAAATTGGACTCTACTACCTTCCTCTATTATAAATAGAGGTTAATGTACTCTAATTATAATAAGTCAATGAATAAGTCAATGAAGTATTTTATCTTTTCCATAAATTCAACACACTCTATTCTGTTGAGGTTTTCTAGGAATTGTCTTCTTCATCTTGATTCCATTATCAACACAGTACTGCTTGAAATCATCATCTTTGTATTCTCCCCCATTATCTACCTGCATGCACATCACCTTCAAATCTGTCTCATTCTCGACCACTGCTCTCCATCTCTTGAATGTATCAAAGACATTAGAATTCTTTTTCAATTAATAAACTCATACCCATCAATAAATATCACATAGTATTTAGAACCACCAAGGGAAGTAATAGTTGAAGGCCCCCGCACATCTGTGTGTACCAACACCAATTTTGCTATCCTTTGCTCCTTTCCAGCCTTTGAAAAGCTAACCCTTTTCTATTTGCCGAAAATATAACATTTGTTAAATTGTGGAGCCTTATTAATGCTTATTCTGAGTTGGTCATGGATCGACCTCCATAGTAAGGTCGTCTTGGGGGGTGGAGCCCCCATTCGATCCACGATATATTGACAGTAGTTTCATTAAGGGTAGTTTTGGAATTTCACTCTTGTAATGTGGTTGCCCTAGCATTCTCTTTAAATTAAGGGGCATCGCTATTAGGGTTTTATGATCTTAATCTGAGGAGCATCTCGAGTTGCAACACGAGAAGTTATAGAGAAACGCTTGTAAGTATGCGATTTCTCTTGTAAACTATTTCATCTTCATAGTGGATTACTGCAACGGTAGAAGATAGGACATATCTCACCTTGAGGTGAACCCGTCTAAATCTTGTTGTGTTTTTTCGTGTTTGCTTTTCCTTTTTTGAATTTATTATTATTACTCTCGTTAGTTTGGAATTAGGGCGTCTAGTTCCTCACAACTGGTATCAAAGCTTTGGTTCTTGATTGAGACCAATGGCTGGCAAAAAAGGATTGACACTTGGAATCAACAAGTTCGATGGTATGGATTTTACGTTCTAGAGGATGTAGCTCAAATATTATCTTTATAGTAAAAAGTTGCATGCACCACTTTTGGATATGAAACCAGAAGGTATAAAAGATGGTGAGTGGAATCACCTCGATGGGTAGGTGTTGGGAGTAGTCCGATTAACATTGTCGAAGAAAATCGGTCACAGTGTGGCATCAATGAAAACCATTGTAGGGATAATGAAGATTCTATCGGACATGTATGAGAAGCCTTCTACAAATAATAAGGTACATCTCATGAAACAAAATTTCAATTTAAAGATGAAAGAAAATACATCAGTGGCTTCACATTTGAATGAGTTTAGCACATGATTGTTAATCAATTGACCTTCCTTCAGATTAAATTTGATGATGAGTTTTGTGCTTTAATTCTTTTGGCGTCTTTGCCAAATTGTTGGGAGCCTATGAGGGCTGCAGTCAGCAACTCTATAGGCAATGGGAAGTTGATTTTTAATGATGTTTAGGATATCATTCTTATGGTGGACGTTCGTAGAAAGGACTCCAGAGAATCGTTGACATCTAATTCTACCCTAAGTGTTGATACTAGGGGTAGGAACTTTAATAGGAATTCCAGAAAGGGCAAATGGTAGAGGGAAGTCGAGGAATAGTTGAAGCAAGTCCAAATTCAGAAGGAATGTGGAGTGTTGGAATTGTTGGAAGCAAGAGGAATTCCAACAAGGGCAATGGTAGAGGGAAGTCAAGGAATGGTTTAAGCAAGTCCAAATTCGGAAGGAATGTGGAGTGCTGGAATTGTTTGGTCACATAAAGAAGAATTATAGAGCACCAAAGAAGGATGAAAAGAAAGACAATGCTGCAAATGTGGTGACTGATGAAGTACAAGATGTTTTACTCTTGTCGGTTGATATCCCTATTGATTCTTGAGTGTTAGATTCAGGGGTTTCTTTTTACACCACTACACACCATGAGATCATTGAGAATTATGTTGTTGGAGATCACAGGAAGGTGTATCTTGCTAATGGAGAACCATTCGTTATTGTCGGTATTAGTAATGTCAGTTTGAGGATGTCAAACAGGTCAGAGTAGAAAATTCACAAGGTGAGATATGTACAAAAACTGATGCGTAGTCTGATCTCAGTAGGGCAGCTTGATGATGAAGGTCATAATGTGACTTTTAATGGTGTGCGTGGAAAGTCACTAAGGGAGCAATGGTTGCTGCTCAAGGAGTTAAAATTGGAACTCTGTACATCACTTCCAGTTGTAGAGACATGGTTGCAGTTACTGATTCTGATTTGTGCCATTATAGGCTCGGTCACATGAGTGAGAAGGGAATGAACGTGCTTCAATCCAAAGGGAAGCTACCAGGGTTGAAAACTATAAATAACAGTTTGTGTGAAGGTTGTACCTTTGGCAAGCAAAAAAGGTTTAGCTTATCTAAGGCTGAAAAGGTGAAAAAGACAACAAAGTTGGAGTGAGTTCATGCAGATGTGTAGAGGCCTTAAACTATTACCTCCCTTGTGGTTTCTAACAACTATATGACATTTATTGATGATGCAAGTAGAAAGGTATGGGTTTATTTCCTGAAAAAAGAAATCTGATGTCTTTGATACCTTCAAGAGATGCAGAGCAATGATTGAGAATGAGACTGATTTGAAGGTGAAGTGTCTGCAGTTAGATAATGGGGGAGAATACATAGATAATGATTTCAAGGGATACTATGTTGATAATGGAATCAAGATGAAGAAGACCATACCTGGAAAACCTCAACAAAATGGTGTGGCTGTGAGGATGAACAAAACTTTGAACGAGCATGCTAAGAACATGAGATTACATGCGGGATTGCCAAACAAGTTCTAGTCTGAAGCTATTACCACCACTGCCTATTTGATCCATAGAGGTCCCTCAATACCATTGGATTGCAAAATACCAGAAGTGGTCTGGAGCGGTAAAGAGGTTAACTTTTCTTTCTTTAAAGTGTTTGGTTGTGTTTCTTATATTCATATTGATTTTGTTGCTAGAAGTAAACTTGAGGCAAAATCTAAAATATGTTTCTTTATTGGCTATAGTGGTACCGAGTTTGGTTATCACTTCTGAGATGACCAAAGTCGAAAGGATATCAGGAGCAAGGACGTGATCTTCAATGAAGGTGTCTTGTAGAAAGATATGTTGAGAACAGATTCAGAGAGCACAAGAAATGAAGGTATGAAGCCTGAAGTGATTCAATTAAGAGATCTTCCAGTTATTGAGAAGGAGAATATTGCCCAGGAACAAGGAAAATATACCCCCAGAAGTAAATCAAAACATTCTTGTGACTGAACTCAGGAGATCTACCAGAACTAGCAGACCACCACAAAAGTAATCCATTGCACTGAATTATATTTATTGACTGATAAAGTAGAACTAGAGAGTTATGAGGAAGCCATGCAAGCTGAAAAATCAACCAAGTGGGAGTTGGCCATGCGGGATGAGATGGATTCAATGTTATCCAATCAAACAAGGCAGTTGACCGAATTACCAAAAGGGAAGAAGGCCTTGAAGAATAATGGGTGTACTGAATAAAAGATGAACACGATAGCAGCAAGTGGTATGAGGCAAGATTCGTGGTAAAAGGCTTTGAACAAAAAGATTGACAACACAAAGATTTTATCTCCAGTAGTGAAATTGACAACTATTCGAATAGTGCTTGGACTAGTGGAAAATGAATACTTGAACTTGGAGCAGTTGGATGTAATGACAACCTTTCTTCATGGTGATTTGGAGGAAGAAATTTACATGATGCAGCCACAGGGTTTCAAAGCACAAGGAAAGGAGAAAATAGTGTGCAAAGTTCAAAAGAGCTTGTAAGGTATTAAACAAGCTCCAAGACAGTGGTATAAGAAGTTTGACACCTTTATAAGTAGTAATAATTTCTTGAGGTGTCAGGCAGATTATTGTTGTTATGTGAAAAAACTTGATAACTCCTATATCATTCTACTGCTATATGTTGATGACATGTTGATAGAAGGTGCTTCCAAACAGGAAATAGATAAGTTGATAAGGGAGTTTTCCAAGAAGTTTGAAATGAAGGTGTTAAATTTAGGACCCCTTTTCTACTATTCTGAGCAAGGGAAGAGAGAAATAAAAAGAAGAAAAGGGGAAGAAGACTCTTGGGTAGAAAGAAGAGGAGAACAGAAACAAGGTGTGCGTCAAGCAAAGAGAGAGAGAGACAGAGAGAGATTTACTCAAGAAAGAATTGTAGAACTTAATTAATTATGAGTTACTACACCTCTACTTATAGTAGAGGAAGTGATAGAGTCCTTATACAATTAAAATTTAAGTCTCCTAATTACATTCCAACTCTAACTCTCTAAGATAAGCTTATCATGAAAAGATAACACAATCTACTAAAGGTCTAATATAACTTGAATTCTAACTCTTCTTAAATCATGTGGATAAAAAAGAGGAGACTGGCTCAAGGTCTTATCTTTGTGGGTCCCACATGATCTTCCAACTCGTGTTGATAAGGTTACCAGCTCATAGTATCTTTGTGGGTCTCACTTGATCTTCAAATCTTCTAACTTATTCCAGCTCATGCTTCTTATTTCCTAACTCGTGCTAGCCTGGGTGTGGACTCTTCTTGGCATCCCACGTCCTCATGGTGGGTCCCACCAGCTCTTGCAACCATGGTGGGTCTGACATTGTAACAGAAGGATTCTGGTGCTACAAAACAAATCCTTGGGATGAGGATTAATAGGGACATTGATGTCTTGAAACTGTCAAGAAGAATATGTGAAGAAGGTGCTGAGTAGATTCAACATGAATGATGCAAAACCAATAAGTACTCTTTTGGCTAGTCACTTTAGACTATCTAAGGAGCAGTCACCTTCTACAGAGCAGGTACAAGCCAACATGGCCAATGTGCCTTATGCTTCTGCTATTGGCAGTCTCATGTATGCCTCGATGGGCACTAGACCAAACATAGCTCATGTAGTGGGAGTTGTGCGCAGATATGAGTAATCCGGGTAAACAACATTGGGAAGCAATGAAGTAGATTCTTAGGTATTTGAGAGGCACTAGAGACTCAACCTTATATTTCACAAAGTCAGACTTGGGATTATAAGGATATGTAGACGCTTACATGATTGGAGACATTGATGGCAGGAAGAGTACCACTAGATATGTACACACATTGGGTGGTAAAACAGTTAGTTGGATCTCTAAGTTGCAAAAGATAGTTGCCCATTCCACCACTGAGAAAGAATATGTTGTTGTGACTGAAGTCAACAAAGAGATGGTATGGTTGCAGTCTTTCTGGGAAGAATTAGGTCTCAAGCATGGGAAGAATGTGTTGTATTGTGACAGTCAGAGTTCTATTCATTTAGCAAAGAATCCTATTTATCATACCAGAACAAAGCACATATAGGTGCATTATCACTTCATCAGATCGTCATTGGAAGATAGAGTCTTAGCACTTGTGAAGATTCAAAGGAGTCAGAATCCAGCTGATATATTGATGAAGACTGTTATGATCGAGAAACTAAAGTTATGTGAAACTTTAGTTGGACTTCTCTCTGAGGAATGAGAAGTTGTTGCCGCTACGAAGGAGATATTTATGATGGATTAGTATCCAAGTGGGAGATTGTTAAGTTGTGGAGCCTAATTAATACCTTATGCTAAGTTGTGGAGCCTAATTAAAGCGATATGTTGAGTTGTGGAGCTTAAATAATGCCTTATGATATTTTGACAGTTGTTTCATTAAGGGTAGTTTGGGAATTTTACTCTTGTAATGTGGTTGCCCTAGTTTTCTCTTTAAATTTTGGGGCACCACTATTAGTGTTTCATGATCTTAATACAAGGAGCATCTTGAGTTGCAGCCTGAGAGGTTAGAGAGAAACACCTGTAAGTGTATGATTTCACTTGTAAACTATTTCATCTACATATTGGATTACTACAATGGGAAGAAGACAAGACATAGTCTCACCTTGAGGTGAACCTAAATAAATCTTGTTGTGATTTTCCATGCTTGTTTTTCCCTTCTTCTGTGTTTATTATTATTGTTCTCCTTAGTTTGGAATTAGGGGATCTAATTCCTAACAGCCTTCACATAAACTGTTGTTCACAATTTTCAACCATGGTAGCTTGCCTTTGGACTGAAGCAATATCATTCCCTTCTCACTTATGTGATCAAGCCTATAATGCCACAAATCAGAATCAGTAATAGCATCAACAACTACAATCGTGTTTGTACAACTGGAAGTGCTGTAAAGAGTTCCCCTTTTAACTTCTCATGCAACAACCATGTCTCGCTTAGTGACTTTCCAGGAAGCACCATTAAAAGTCACATTATGAACTTCATCATCAAGCTGCCCTAGTAAGATAAGATTATGCATCCATTTTGGCACATGTCTCACATTGTGAATTTTCCATATTGTCTTGTTTGACATCCTCAAACTATCATTACCAATACCGAGATTATCCTAAGGTTCTCCATCAGCAAGATACACCTTCCGATGATCTCCAACAATATTATTCTCCATGATCTCACAATGTGTAGTGGTGTTAAAATCTCCTGAATCTTACACCCAAGAGTCAATAGGGATATAAACTAACAATAGTAAAGCATCTTGTACTTCTTTAGTCACCGCATTTTCAACATCGATTTTCTTTTCATCCTTCTTCGGTGCTCTACAATTTTTCTTTATGTGACCAGACTTGCCACAATTCTAGCACTCACATTCCTTTTGAATTTGGACTTGTTTCTTCCATTCTTTGACTTCCCTCTATCGTTGCCCTTGTTGGAATTCCTCTCGAAGTTCTTGCCCCTAGTATCAACATTTAGGGTAGAATTATATATTGACGTTTCTCTGAAGTCCTTTCTATGAACTTCCTCCGCAACAATGGTATCCCAAACATCATTCAAAACCAACTTCCCATTTCCTACCGAGTTGTTGACCGCAGCCCTCATAGGCTCCCAACAATTTGGCAGAGATGCCAAAAGAATTAAAGAACAAACCTCATCATCGAATTTAATCAGAACCAAGTCAATTGATTGACAATCATGCTAAACTCATTCAAATGTGTTGCCACTAATGTATTTTCTGTCATCTTTAAATTGAAGATTTTTTTCATGAGATGTACCTTTTTTTTTTTTTTGGAAGGCTTTTCATACATATTCTTTAGAATCTTCATCATCCCTGATGTGGTTTTCTCCAATGCCACATTGTGAGTGACGTTCTTTGACAATGTTAACTAGCTACTCCCAATACCTTTCTATCGAGGAACTTCCACTCGTCATCTTTCATACATTCTGGTTTCATATCTAGAAGTGGTGAGTGCAACTTTTTATTGTATAGATAATCTTTGATTTGCATCTTCCAAAACACAAAATCCATACCATTGAACTTATTGATTCCGAGTGTTGATGCTTCTCCACCAGCCATTGCTCTCAATCACGAACCAAAGCTCTGATACCACTTGTTAGGAATTAGACACCCTAATTCTAAATTAACGAGAGCAATAATAATAATTGTGGAAGAAAGGAAAAACAAGCACGAAAATACAAAGACAACAATATTTACTACGACCTGTCTTCCACCGTTGCAGTAATCCATTATAAAGATGAAATAATTTACAAGAGAAATCACACACAACTTATAAGTGTTTTTCTCTAACCTCTCTTGGGCCACAACTCAAGATCCTTCTCTGTGATGATAAAACCATAATAGTGGTTTTCCCCAATTATAAAGATTAAATTAGGGCAACCACAATAAAAGAGTGAAAGGGCAACCGCAATACAAGGTTGATCCACGTACTAACTCAGCATAAGGCATTAATTAGGGTCCACAACTTAACACCATTGATCGAGGAGTTGAGTAGAGGGCTAGTTGTTGTGGTCCTGGATTAAGTACCTATACCTTCCGCTCCTAATAGGCCAATCTTTTGGGTAGTATTGGTTAGGTGCTTAATATTTGGTATCAGAGTTGGCGCCACGTCCTGAGTTTGACTTCCGACGTGGGCGTTCATGATCCCTCAGGCATCGGCTGATTGCGGGATGAAGGCCATGCTGTGGTAATGCAACAGATATCCCCTGAGTCGTGTGATCCAGTGGTCCAACCCCTCCCCCTCGCAGCTAGTGTTAAGCCACTGTGGACATCGGCTCTTGAGGACGGGTGTGATGTTGTGGTCCTGGGTTAAGTACCTATGTCTTCCGCTCCTAACAGGCCGGTCTTTTGGGTAGTATTGGTTAGGTGCTTAACACTAGTGGGTTTTCTAGGTGTCAATTTGAAGGTAATTTTATGGGGAGTTGTGGCTCAGGCAGCTCGAAGTGTCAGGGTGGACAAAGGGGTTCTGATGTCGAGAGGCTCAGGGGCTCTGATGTCGAGAGGCTTCTAGAATGGCAAGGTGGAGATTTTGAGGCCTAAACAAGACAGATGAGAAGAGGCTATAAGTTTTGTAAAGCATAGTCCCCGAGACCGAACGATATCTAGGAGGCCGGTCTAGATGGTATTTTTCAGCATGGGAGATGTGAGATAGTCGAGGTGGACAGGTGGGCCAGTTAGGGATGATTGACATCCACTCAGCGTGGAAAGGGGGACAATCGAGGGGATTTGACAGGAGGAGATGAGTGGGGCAGATGTTGCGGGAATCCAGACTCTCAGTGGCAGTTCCAAATTGCAATGGGATTGGGGAGTGGCGGTGGATGGATTAGGCATGATTTTCAAGGGGGTAGATGGGGCTGACGAGGGGGTGTTGGCGATGATCAATGCAGTAGGGAGAATTATGAGCCTAGCTGCAATCCAAGGCATAATTGGGGTGCACAAGTGGACGATCGGGGCAATCGAAGGGGTGGGCAGTTTGATTGAAGGTATGGTGTTATAAACTCAATATCAGGCCGAGTCATGTAGAGGCACAGTGACTAAGTCATTTAGTATTAAGTTAATTTCTTTTCTTTCTATTTACTTTTACTTCATTTTTATTTCAATTGATGAGAAGTATGCCGCAGGGGCATTATTATAATTCTTTCTCTTGAACCCTTGTTAGCGTAAACCCTACTTGAGGGGTAAAAGGAATGAGAAAAGGCAAGTCTTGATTTTAGTTTAAATAGCGTTTTGAGTTCTCCTAAACGAGCTTAGGGGTGTACGTTCTCCTTAATGAACCTAGGGTTTTCAAGCTTCCCATTAGCTTGATTCTTCTCTTCTCTTCTTCTTCCCTATGAATCACTGTGTTAGATCTAGGACCGTAACAAATGTATCAGGGCAGGAACACAATGAGCGATTCTTCAACCCGAGAGGAAATACTTGCCCTACTCCAGGATATGCGCAAAATAGTATGTAAGATGCATCAGAAGATGCAGTAATCTTCCATTAAAATATTTAAGGAATGGGCCACAATCGAGATGCATCTTGCTAAGGCTATAGAGAGGAAGGTCGTTCGACCTCAAATCTCTGAGGAGGGAAATTGCGAGCCTGAAAATTCAAATTCATGGAGCCTGGAATTCGGACTCAGACCTTCTGCAATCAAATGGCGGGGACCCCAATTTTTGGAAATTGGATGGATAATCCAAAACCCCCTTCTCACGGGAAGCCATACATCTTCCACATGCGACACAAACAAATCCGAGACACCTCCCTCTCAGAAAATCGCCAAGCGGAAAAGCCCCAAAGGGGTGCTATTCGCTATCAAGAAAAGCCAAATGGGCACCCAACCGAAATGCCTTTCCGCTGGGGTCCATCATTCCGACAGACAGCATGGTGAGGAGAAAAAGGGAGAAAGGGCAACGAGAGAAAGGGGAGCCAGAATGCCTCTCAGACCATGAGACAAAAAATTCCTCAGCGGTGAAGCCATGACGTCCTCATGTTCGCCACCAGAGAAAGAGGAGGCTCTGGCAGCTTTGTCGAACAAAATTCAGGGGGGATTTGACTTCCTGACACAAACTCTCAATCTCAATCTAACTCTTGGCAGAACAGAGGAAACCCAATTTCCAAATTTGTTGGAGTAAGTATCTGCAACCTCAATTTTGCATTCAATCTTTCAGAAAGATAAGAAAATTCATGCAATTATTTGATGAAGTGCCGGCAATATGAGAAAATAATTTTGGGATAAATTTTTTTTGGGGGGGTTTTGTTTTTTTTTTTATGCGAACAGTACCTGTGCGTATGTTCGTTGTCCAATAAAAAATGTGGGGCTTAATTTCTTGGGTTCCGTATTTTTTGCTCGGGCACTGTTTGTGGAAATGTTTCAATTCTGTGGGAGTTCAGCATATGAGCAGGGAGCCAATGTGGTAAGAAATTGAGATAAAAATTTGTTGGGTGTAGTGAATATGCTTGGTAGGTTGTATAATGATGCTATTAGTTTTGTTTCCAAGAAAGGTTGTCATTATGGTGGTTATGCAAGATTTCTATCGAAACATTTCTGGTTCATAACTTTCTGCACAGAAGTCCATTTCCAAACAACCAATGAGGCTTGCCTTGTATGGACTGGTTGGAAGAGCGAACTGAAAGAATGTCACTTGGTCAAGGAATTCATTGCTTTTTCTCAGGTTTTGGAATTACAACTTATTCTGTGGGAGAAAATTTTCATCTAGATGAAAAAGCTGCGGAAGAATCTCTTGGTGACTCTCTAAAAGATGTCTAGGACATGTCTTTTAAGCCCTTTGTGGATGACAAATCTTCATTGGATGGGTCAATAGTGTATAACTAGATTGAACTGGAGAAAGCTGCAAAAAAGGGAGACCCGGAGCTGCAAGACCAAGTCAAAACTATCTTGAACAGGATTAAGAAACATGTTATGGACTCCATAGCATCCAGAGTAGCAGGTAGACATAGAGGTTAACATATGTAATTTTTTTATTTTCTCAACTTAGTGGCATGGATGTAATTTCCTTTCAGAACTTTGGTTTTCCATTAGCTATTGTAAGGGGACGTTCCTAATCTTTATAAGGGCATCATTGAATGGAATGAAGGAAGAAATTTCAATAGGTAAATGAGATCTGGTTCTCTCTTTCACGAGGCCTAAGGGTGGAGCTCCTTTGAAGGCTCATTCTCTCACAGCGTCTCCCCTCTTCTTCCTCCCTGAACTCGTCAGCCATCATTGGGCATTCTAAGAACCCCAAAACACTCTCTTCATCGTCATTAACACTGGAAGCCAGAGGAGATCGTCAGGTGACTCGATCCATGGCTAGAGAACCCAACATCGTGGTATCAGACAGGACCAACCTTGACGATTCTTCTTCTCCTGCCGATTGGCACCATGTAGTTGAAGAAAATCGTGTGGAGGTTGGAACTCGAGTTGATGCTCTGCAACAACAAGTTTTCGCCATGCAAGTCACCCTCCAACAAATTCTCCTTCGAATGGATGATGGCTTTTCTAGAACAACACCTCCACCAGGAGGCCCCTCACGCCCTGCCGAGCAACCCCCTATGCTGCCCCCTCTCCCCCCACCCCCCCTGCACCCTGTCCATCCCACTTCAGAAGGCACTCATGGCCCCACCTCTTCCCACGTGCCTAGGTACACCAAATTGAAATTTCCCACCTATGATGGGTCTACTGACCCGTTACTCTGGTTGCATCGATGTGACCATTTTTTTTTTGCACCAACGAACCCCACCCGAGGGGAGGGTCTCTCTTGGTGCCTTCCACCTGCTCGATGAAGCACTATTGTGGTATACCCAATAGCATTCGGAGCATCATGTGCATGATTGGAACATATTTAAAGAATTGGAACATATTTAAAGACTACTGTATGTTGAGGTTTGGACCTCCTGCCCGCAGCAATCCTCTTAGGGATTTGGTTAATCTCAAACAAACCGGGTCCATTGAGGCGTATCAAAAACAATTTCAGGAAGGCCCTTGCCCGAGCCAATCCCTTTGTGCATCCCAGCCAATACATTCATTTGTTTACTACTGGTTTGGTGGAGGCTCTCCGCCTTGAAGTGGAATTTCATGGCCCCCCATCCTTAGCCCATGCTATGAATTTGGCCAGGACGGTGGATACTAAACACCAAATTCTAAAAGAATCCCTGGTGCGTCACCCACCCTAGCAGATCAGAAGTACATTTGGCGCTGCCTCAACTCACAGCAACCCTCTGCACCAAGGACCTCCCACCGCCCATTCATCGGAGCCTTCCAGGTCCACCCCTCCCCCTCAGTATATTAAACGCCTTTCTAAATCCAAAATGGATCAACGAAAGGCCCAAGGGCTATGTTTTAATTGTGACGAAAAGTACTTTCAAGGCCACTTATGAAAGAGGCTATTTTGGTTAGAGGTGGAGGATCCCGACAACAACACTCCTTTAGAGGAAGAGGGCGGCACAGAAGAGGAAGAACCAGCCATTTTGCTCCATGCCATGACGGGTTACAAAGCACCAATAAGATGCAGGTACACGTTGGCATTCAGTCTCTTATATTACTTGCGATGGTCGACTTGGGCAGCACCCACAATTTCCTGAGCCAACCAGCAGCACACCAGTTGGGCTTGCACATTCAACACAATTTGGGCCTGTCCGTTTCAATAGCTAATCAGGAAAACGTTACCAGCATGGGGTATCTTCCGCCGTCTCATTTGTGATTGAAGGCCACACCTTCAAGGCAGATTTTCTAGTGATTCTGCTTGCTCGCTTTGATTTGGTACTGGGTGTTAAATGGTTGTAGCAATTGGGTCCGATTCTATGGAAATTCTAGTCCCTTACTATGAGATTCAGCCAGGATCACCAACAACTCACACTCCAGAGTACTCATGCTCCCTTATAGTGTACTCTCCAAGTTTGGGAATCAGATGGCAAGATCGTCGCACCACTTCCAAGCTTACTCAAGCGGAATGCCTTCACATGGACAACAGTAGCCAATTCATCCTTCCAACTGCTGAAATAGTCTTTAGCTTCGGCACCAGTTCTCCTTCCGAATTTTAACGACCAATTCATTAATGAATGTGATGCTGTTGGGATCTTCCCGTACCATGGATTTCATCACCCTTCTTCCCTCTCTTCCCTCTAGATTGACAGTTGACGCTGGAAGAGAACTCCTATTCTTTGAATGTATAATGGTGGAATCGGAATGGAATGGATTGAGCTTTGAAGGAAGCTCGACCTGGACCTCTGAGGGAGAATCTAACCTGGTTAAAATTAATTTACTCAATGCTTGCCTTCATTCAGCTTTCCGTCCCAATCAATATGATTGGGGACGAAAATACAACTTAGACCCATGGGTCAATTGGTTCACGCCAAATTACATCCAAACCAAACCAAACCAAATTTAACATACATGGAAAGGGAAATAATTTAATTCCTACACCTGTTGATAACTCGGGATGCTATGGAGTCCATAACACATGCTTCCAGTGGGGGCATTGGAGCAATCTTATAGTAGCACCACCACCCCATAGCGTACTTCAGCTGCCACTTGGCCGTGCACCACCAAAAATTAGCTGCCTATGGATGGGAACTCATCGGCTTAGCCAACGCCATTCAGCATTGGAGGCCCTACCTGTGGGGTAGGCATTTTGTGATTTGGACAGACCATTGCAGCTTGAAGTACTTTCTGGAGCAACGTCGCACGACTTCCCCCCAACAACATAGGTTCAGTACTCATGGGGTTTGATTTCAAGGTGGAATACAATCTCGGCCACCTTAACAGGGGCGCGGACGAACTATCATGCATGGACTTGCCGGAACCTCAATTGCATGCTATCTATCAACCGCATGTTCTTTTGCTTGAAGCCATCAGAGGTGAAACCCAGCAACATCCCGAGCTCCTGCAGTTGTACCAGCAGATTGAGAAAGGCATGATCGACCACAATTGGGAAATTCAGGACCGCCTTATCTTCTCAAAGAAACGCATTTTTCTCCATCACATGTCTCCGCTCCTCAACAGCATTGTCTCTTCCTTGCATGATAGTACTCATGAGGGCCAGCAGAAAACTTACTTCCGTATTAGCAAGGACTTCTATTGGAAGGGCATGAAGCGTATGGTTGCTGAATATGTATCTGCGTACCAAGTTTGCCAATGGAACAAAGCAGAATCCCTCCACTCAGCCAGCCTGCAATAGCCTCTTCACCTACCATCCCAGGTACGGGCAGAGATCTCCCTGGATTTTATCGAGGGCCTCCCCAATTCTTCAGGTAAATCTGTTATTCTGGTTGTGGTGGATCGGTTCTCTAAATATGACCACTTCCTGCCCTTGGCGCATCCGTATATAGTGCCACAGGTAGCTCAGCTTTTCATGGATCAGATTGTACGCCTGCATGGCTTACCTGAGTCCATCAGCAGTGACCGACACGCGGTCTTCACTAGTACCTTTTGGAAAGCACTCTTCAAATTACAGGGTACCAAGTTGGCCTTCTCCTCAGCCTACCTCCCTCAATCTGATGGGCAAACCGAAGTGGGGAACCGTACTCTTGAGATCTATTTGCGATGTTTCATTGGGGATAACCCCAAACATTGGGTACACTAGTTAGCATGGGCAGAGTATTGTTATAACACCTCATACCATATAGCACTGGGCACTACTCCATTCAGAGTGGTCTATGGGCGCGAGCCTCCTCGTATCCTCTCTTATGAACCTGGTTTGTTTCACTTACCACTGATAGACCAGGCTTTGGGTGACTGAGATACTATGCTTGCACAGGTCAAGACTCGTTTTCAGAAAGCGCATGACACTATGAAGCTTTACTATGACAAGCGTCACAGGGACCTTTCTTTTCATCCGAGAGATTATATCTGGTTGCGACTTCAGCCTTACTACCAGCGTTCACTCACAGCAGCATGAAGGCACAAACTTTCCCCCAAATATTATGGGCCTTTCCAGGTCTTGGATCATATTGGCAGTGTTGCCTATCACCTCTAGCTCCCCCCAAACACCAGTATACATGACATCTTCCATGTCTCTCTTTTGAAGCCATTTCGGGGAGACTCACCCATGTTGCACACGCCATTGCCTCCACTGCATGAGGGGCGTACTCTTCCTTCCCCAGCCCAAGTCTTGCATGCTCGTCGTGTTCAAGAATCATGGGAGCTTTTAGTCCAGTGGGCTGACGCTGATATGCTTCCAACATCATGGGAACCACTCGAGGAATTCCGAGCCATTTACCCCACATTTGAGCTTGAGGACAAGCTCTTTCTCCAGGAGGGGAGTGATGTTATGGACTCCATAGCATCCAGAGTAGCAGGTAGACGTAGAAGGTAATGTATGTAATTTTCTGATTTTCTCAACTTAGTGGCATGGATGTAATTTCCTTTCAGAACTTTGGTTTTGCATTAGCTGTTGTAAGGGGATGTTTCTAATCTAAGGGCGTTATTGAATGGAATGAAGGAAAGAATTTCAATAGGTAAATGAGATCGGGTCCTCTCTCTCACGAGGCCCAAGGTGGAGCTCCTTTGAAGGCTCATTCTCTCACATCGTCTCCCCTCTTCTTCCTCCCTGAACTCATCAGCCATCATTGGGCGTTCTAAGAACCCAAAAACACTCTCTTCATCGTCATTAACACTGGAAGCCAGAGGAGATCATCGGGTGACTAGATCCATGGCTAGAGAACCCAACAAAACCATGTTGTGAAGCTACAGAAAATGAAATGGCAAGGAAACATAATGAAATTGAAGCAGGTATAGTTAAAAAGTACCCTGCTTTGGGGTGAAGAAAGAGGCTTCTTGTTATTGCATTGGATAGCTATGATGATCAAGGAAACCCCAGCAAAAAACTGTTGTAGATTGTGAAGGATATTTTTAAGGTTGTCAGATTCGATTCTCAAATGCCAAGATTCACAGGATTTGATCTTTCTACTGTAATGCCACTTTTAGAAACAATTAATTTTCTAAAGTCTGGTAAAATCCAGACAACAGATTTTGATGGAATTATATGTAGTAGTGGGAGTGAAGTGTATTATCCAGGTATAAATCAGCCTGAAGATGATGTTGAAAAGATTTCCTCATACCCTGATTATGCTTCCCTTATTGCTTACCATTGGGGTTGTGATGGTAGGAAGAAAACTATTTACCAGTTAATGAGTACATGGGATGGAAAACTGGATAAATCCGAGGACACTTCACATGCCATTGAAGAAGATAGTCAGGGTCGAGCTAATTCAGAGGTGATAAGAAAATTGCAAGAGGACGGGCAATGGTCTGATGAAAGGCCTAGAAGACAAGGCGAATACTGCAATTTACTGCTTCACAGTTTGGGTTTTCTGGAATTGTTGCAACATATGATGGGAGGATGCTTTTTATTACTGTTATGGTTGATGGGTTCTATCAAGAAGGATATCTTAAAGAGACTTTGGTTCTCTATGAGAGGATACGAGCCAAGGGTGTCCATCTGTATCTAGTTACTTGTAATGCAATGCTTAATGGTTTGTGCCATGCGGGATGTCTGGTACAAGCATTTAGGCTTTTTGATTCATGAGAGAAAATTAATGTTCTTCCCTCTGTGTCTACATATGCAATTTTGATAGATGTTGCATGTAGAGAAGGACTCCTACAAGATGTAGATGTTGGAGCTTCTGACTTAGATGGAAGGATTCGGGAGAGGAGAAAGGAGGAAGCAGCTGGTTTTGCAACACGTGGTTTCTACCACAAATTGTTTTGTGTTGCTGCTGTAGCACTGCAGCAACCAGTGCTGCCAGCCAGCCAAGCAAACAATGCTGTTGTGGCAGTCCAGCATACATTGCTGCTTGATAGCCAAGGACACAATGCTGCTATCCCAGTGCAGAACACAGTGCTGCTGTGGCAGTGCAAAAAAGTTTGCTGCTAGACAGACAGCAACCACTGCTGAATTCGATGATTTTTATGTTTAGCAATTTGGTTTTTTTGGAAAAAATTGGAGAATCTATTGTGGAGAATGATTTTTATGCCAGTTGAAGGGAAAAAATTAAATTCTTGGTGCCTGGACAGCATGTAGTTGCTTCAGTTTTGGATACTATTCTAGGTTCAAACAAAAAGCAGTCAAGGGGTGGGGACAATATTTCCGGTGAGCTTCTATACAAGGTTGCTGAAAACAGCACACAGTGGGCAGATTGTGATATTAGGGAGTCTTCCATGGTCACCCCACAAACTGCTACCAACACAAGCCTACACCATATTGGTCTGCGGCTACAACAAAGACTTCAACAACAAAAGTATGTTGCTGTTTGTGCGTAGTTCATTAGGTATGGGAGATTTGGGCACGATTTTATTAAGTTAAGCCTCATGCATGTGAATGAATCCATCGTAATGGTTCATAAGGGATCCATAGATGAAGCTATTGGTTCTATATCACATGGGTTATGTACAGTATCCATAGAACTATTTGGTACAATGGAACCTCATGACGTTGAACCAGAGGAGGCCACTTACCTACGTATGCTCAATGCTTACGGCCATGGTCCTTTAGTCGAAAATGATGGGCAATTTTCTGAACATGGACTGGGTCCAAAGACTGAGGTTACCGGGGACATGCTACATTTTTCCAATGAGGCAATCGTTGGGGCAGATCCCACAAAGGTTGTTAATGTTAAAGAAGTAGTTACCAGTTTGGCGCAAATAATAGTTCAACTTGTTGTTCGGTTGCTTATCCGAATTGGGGTATGCTACAACAAGTGATGCTTCTCTAGTTGGATGCTCCAGTTTTGTAGTCCAGAGGGCTAACACAAATACTGCGGTTGATACTTGAGAATAGGTGGAGATGTTGGCACGGGTAAGCTGACCCTACCTTCGAGCTTGAGGACAAGCTCTCTCCCGGGGGTGTAATGTTATGCACGCAATAAAATTATTAATTTAATTATTTTTATTTAATTTACTTTATTTTATTTTAGTTAAATAATTAATAGGTCATAGGGGTATTTTTGGAATATTTATTTATAGGGGTATTTTTGTAATATTGTATCTTAAACCTTGTAAGGGTGAACCCTATTTAAGGGGTAAGAGTAATGAGAAAGGCAAGTATTGATTTAGGTTAAATAGGGTTATGAGTTCTCCTCAATGTGCTCAGGGGTGTGCATTCTCCTCAAAGAACCTAGGGTTTCAAGCTTCCCTTTGGCTTGATTTTCGTCCTTCTCTTCTTCCTCCCTACAAATCCATGTGCCAGATCCGGGACCATAACACATGTACTGCACTTGCAATGTCTCTGGACCTGTAAATGGGTTACCCTGTCCAGGTAAATGATCCATATCTGGATTGACCATGTAGGAGATTGTGGAGGATGCATGGTTGGAGTTCCCTTTCTAAGCCCCATTAGATGCCTCAGAATCAAAACATTTTTTGCAGTTAGAGCAAGTGTGGATCCCACAGCTGAAATGGCATCACTCAAAGAACTCCCTTGGGAAGTATTGTCATTACCAGATGGAGAAAATGATGCACCATTCCGCTATTTTGCTATAGGAGCTCGTGGCTGATGTGGGCTTGCTATGTCATTTGGCTTCTGCATAGCAACACTCTTTGATTGCTAGGAGTTGGGCAATTAGAATGGCATTGGTGGAAGAAGAGATATCAATATTAGTCTCTGATGCCCATGCCTGCAACGCTTGCAATTGAGCCACCAAAAAATTGGTTATTTCCAAGGTTTTGTATGCCTAGAGGGCCTTGTGGTATTTGCAAGGGGGTCTCATCATATTTGGTTGAGGAGGTCTAAGTTCACTTGTCTGGCCTCGATCCATCTGCTTCTCACCAAGACCAAAATGATTAGTAGGCTTCTGATAATTGGATAGTTGCCCCTGATTGGCGGCCTGGAGAGACAAGAGCTCATGCATCTTAAGATTGTTCATAAACATTTCCTGATTCTTTACAGATGGGCCCAACATTCTTCCTAGAGGTTCTTGTTGCAATGCATGTTCCTAAGCCTTCTGTTGAGCAGCCTGAAAAGCATACTATAGGTATGTCTGACGAATTGCATTCTGAGCATGTTGTGCTGGCCTTGAAACCTTATTGTGGTTCTCCTCATGAAACTGAAAAGATCCTTGTTGTTGAGACAAATCCATGAATTTCCTGGACTGTTGAGGGAATACAGTAGCTTCAGATGATGAAGGAAAGCCACCAGTACCACCTAAAGGTGCATTATCTTCAAAGAAACTCCCTGCTTCTTGCTACACTTCCAGACCGAGCTAGGTGAACCCTGATAAACATCCAAGTCCACTAATGTCTGAGAGGCTCATTCATCCATCCAGGTCAAATACACGCTGGCATCCAACTTGTACCACTGCCCCTGAATATTCTTCCCATAGTAGACGTAGTTCCCATAAATTTCCCTGTTGTTGAGCTTGCCAACTTTTCCCAACTGCAAGCATTGTACGACAATTGGCAGAACACTAGGGCCTTCCAAGAAGGTTAGCTGCTGATCGGCCCTTTCATAGGATTTGCATCTACCTTTGGGATGCTTGTTTTCTTCTTCCAAATTTTCTGTAGAGGTAAATTGCTGTAGTACTCCTTCAAGATTTGTACTATTTCCATCTATCTTCATGGTAAGATCCATCATCCTTTCATATGGCTCAGACTTGCCTATGCACCTTATGCACTTTATCTTTGACTTAAGATAACTACCAAGCATCAGTTGGATCCGTGTATTTGCTGCTGCCTTTGGACTCCTGGCAGTAGTTCCAGCCTCTTTGAGATAGGCAGATGGCATTGCATCCAATGCAGTCCTTAAATTTTCATTGGCCTCTTCTTCTTCTCTGTGCCCAAGATTAATTATTTTGACAACAGATTATACCGAATAGACTTCAAGTTGATTGTCCCATACCTCATCGGTCGTCTATTCAGTCTTCATCAAAGAAGTATCAGTTCCATCCATATCTCCCTTTTTCAACAAATGCGCAACACAATAATAACCCCTATAAAGTGTGGAATCTGATAAAGACTTCACAAGAAATTGTTCTGTCATTCTGATTTGCTGATTTATAGCCCTCTCATCCACCATGCTCTGGATTAGTTAGAGGATTGAACATACCTGTCTGCCCTGATAATTTTGAGCAACGTTGCAGCTGCTCAGCCCATTTGAGCCCCAACAACTCCATGGAAGCTGCGTTTTGACATAAGATTCGAGGATGTTTTAGAAACTTAACCCCAAATGTCTTCTTGTCGACTCTCACAGGTTCGGATGTCTTTTCCTATTGTCACCATTTCTCCCACAGTTGTCGAACCTTCCATTTCTCCCATTGTGGATTCATGTTGTAGTCTGCCAGAATCAGATAGGTTGTGCCCAAGTCGGTTATCCCTCCGGAGGTCGAGAGGGAGAGTGACGGTTGACGTGAGAGTGAGAGGCTCACCTTTTCCCATCGGCGAGCAACCGTCCTATGTGGCTTCTCCATGTGGAGCAGCAGCAAGGGCATGCGCTCATTGGACTATTTCGAAGGGTTTTATGCCCCAAAGTCTTTTGCCTTTGGATTTCCAGGCTCCCGACGTTTGGAATTCCCGGCTCTGTATTGTGCCACTGGAAATCTCTACTCGACGCAACCCAACTCTTCATCTTCCGGAATGGCAACCTTCTGTTCTAAAAAAAAAATTTGACGCTTCTCGAATTCTAGCAACCTATCTTCCATGTTAATGGCAAACTGATGTAGCATTGCTGAGATTTCTTCACGTAGTACTTAACATATTTCATCTATGATCCATGAATTGCTTATTGTTTCAGCTCTGATACCACATTGTTACGGCCCCGGATCTAACATGGCAATTCGTACGAAAGAAGAGGAGAAGAAAAGAAAATCATGCCGAAGGGAAGTTTTAAAACCCTCGAGCTCGTTTAGGAGAACTCAAACCCTCTATTTTAACCTAAATTCAGACTTGCCTCTTTTCATTCCATTCTCCCTCTAAATAGGGTTCATGTCCACAAAGTTAAGAGAAAATTACAATTTTACCCCTCCATGGCATTTAACTTGAAAAGTAAACTAAATGACTAAGTAACTGACTTAGACAAAGTAATTTACTCAACCATGGTGTCTATGCCTGATGCGGCCTGCTATTGGGTTCATAACAACCTCTCATCCGAGACCAGCAAGGGGGCCTTGAAATCTCCTTTTTCGAGTTCCATAAGAGGTCCTTATACCTCTTCCGGGGAGTAGCATCACCTACCAGTGCTGAACTCGTTTTTTCTCAATCTGGATTCACCACTCCCATGCCGAGTTACTAGATCCATGGCTAGGGCCCATAACAACGTGATATTAGAGCAGGGTAACACGGGGGAGCCCAACAATGGTGAGTTAAAGAAATTGTTTATCAGAGGGCAGTAGGCGCAGGCAGAAAATGAAAGAAAGTTTGCTCTAATTATGGAGAAGTTGGAACAACTTCCAAATATGATTCTCCAGATCGATACACTTTCTGGGATGATGGGAAATATTACGTCTAGAAGGAACTCAACCCCAGAACAAAGAGGAGAGGACAACTCGCACAACAGATGGGGAGACCAGTTTGCAGGGTCCACAACCTTTCTTGTCCAGACTAGAAATTTCAACCAGGGATGAAGCACCGTACCATGGTATATAAAATTGGATTTTTCTACTTTTAATGGGATGGATGACCCCTTGATTTGGTGACATAGGTGCAAAAAAATTTTATCCATCAAAGAATATCAGAAATTGATAAGGTGGGATTGGCCGCCTTCTACATGCTCGATGAAGCACAATTTTGGTTTCATCAACTAGAGTTGGATAGATTGGTGCAGGATTGGGAAGAGTTTAAAGAATTATGCACTATACGGTTCAGTCCACCAGTCCACAACAACCCCTTGGGGGATTTAGTGTTGTTACAACAAACTGGGCAGTGGAACTATATCAAAAACAGTTCCAAGAAAAATTGGCATGAGCCAGCCAAATGGTTCGCATAGACCAGTAGATCAATTTATTTTCAGTAGGCCTTAATGAGTCTTTAAAGTTAGAGGTGGAGCTCCATGCACCTGCTGGCTTAGCTCGAGCAATGAATTTAGCTCATGCACTAGAAAATCAACAAAAAGTTCAAAAAAGGAGGACAACTTGGCAAGGGGATCGGAGCACTTCCAATACTTAGCAAGGGAGGAGCAACACTACACCCCAGATAACTTTCCCAGCAGAGCAACAAGCTATAAATCATCCCATCACTACTCTTGCAGCAGATACAATGTCCAACAACCCACCCACCCAATATATTAAAAAATTAACTTATGTTACGATTGTGATGGACCGTATAGGGCAGGCCATCATTGTAAATGGTTGTTCTGGTTTGAAGTCGATGAAATAGCAAAACTAGAACAGAGTGATGATCCTACTGAGAAAGATGCACCATAAATCTCTTTGCATGACATTACTGGCCAAAAATTCACCAAAACTATGCAATTCAGGACTCTGGTGATGGACCATGACCTTGTCACCCTTGTGGATTCGGGAAGTACACATAATTTTCTCAGTTTAACAGCTGCTCAACACCATCAACTCAGATCCTTCCACACCCAACAGCCATGGTTTTGGTTGCCAATGGAGAGAAAGTTTCTAGCTATGGAATAAAAAAAGCAGTAAACTTCTCAATCGGTATGACTTTCTTTCATTCAAAATTTTTTGTCATACCTTTAGTTGGGTTCGATATGGTATTGGGTATCAAATGGTTGCAAACCTTAGGCCCTATTTTATGGGACTTTACTACTTTAACTATGAGTTTTGAAACGGGTGGACGCCAAGTACTGTTACGTGGCAATCAAGTTGACAAGCCACATCACATTCATACCCTTCATACACAGGACAATCTAGACAACACTATAGAACATCTCCTAGATGAATTCGCGGACATGTTCCAAGAGCCCTCTGGGCTGCCTCCCTTGAGGCACTGTGATCATTGGATCTGTTTAAAACTGGGCTCAAATGTGGTGGTGGTTCGACCATATCGGTATCCACACCTCCAAAAAGATGAAATAGAAAGACAATGCCAAGCAATGCTGCAGCAGGGCCTTATTTGCAGTAGTCATTCACCATTTTCTTCATCAGTCCTCCTCGTAAAGAAACATGATGGAACATGGCGATTTTGTGTCGATTATTGAGATCTGAATGCCCAAAGTGTCAAAGATAAGTTCCCTATTCCTGTGGTGGATGAGCTTTTGGATGAATTACATGGGTCGTGTGCATTCACCAAATTGGACTTGCGCTCCGGATATCATCAACTTCGTATGCATTCCACCGACATTGAAAAAATTGACTTTTGCACTTATCATGGCCATTTTGACTTGGTGGTGATGTCGTTTGTGTTATCCAATGCCCCATCCACATTCCAGACATTAATGAATGAGGTATTCCACAACTATCTATGCAAATTTGTACTTGTTTTGTTTGATGACATACTCATTTACAGCCAGTCCAAAACTTAACATTCAGAGCATTTAAGAGTGGTATTTCAATTGTTACGTGCACATCAGCTATATTTTAATAAATCTAAATGTTCTTTTGTGATGTCACATGTGGCCTATCTCGACCATATTATTTCTTATGATGAGGTCACGATTTATTCCGAGAAAATTTAAGCCATTGCCGATTGGCCTATTTGAGAGGGTTTTTGGGATTAACAGGATATTATAGAAAATTTATCAAGAATTATGGGCTGTTAGCAGCACCATTGACAAGCCTCCCCAAGAAAACATCCTTTATTTGGAATGACTAAGCCACACAGTCCTTCACGGATCTCAAATTAGCTCTTGCATCGACACCAGTTTTGCAAGTTCCAAATTTTGAAGATTTATTTCAGGTCGAGTGTGATGCATCCGTTAGGAGCATTGGGGCCATTCTATAGTAGAACTTTCACTCTATTGCATATCTCAACAGACAATAGGTAGAACAACACACAAATTGGTAGCATATGAACGCAAGTTAATCGGGTTGGCCAAAGTTGTCCAACATTGGCGACCTTACTTATGGGGTCATGCATTTCTCATTCACACTGATCATTACAGTCTTAAATATTTGATGGAGTAGCACCTCACGACTTCTCCTAAACAACACTGAATTAGTAAATTGATGGGGTTCGACTTTACAGTGGAATAACAAGCTGGGTGGTTAAGTAAGGCGGCAGATGCCTTGTCACGACGTTTGGAGAATTCCCTGCTTCTCTATGCCATCAGCCAGCCTCATTTTCTTCTCTTAGACTTGGTTAAGGAAGAAAATACCAGTAGTCCTGTCCTCTAAAATCTTCACACAAAAATTATAGAGGGGGCACTAGACTCTAGATGGTCCATTCAGGATTCTCTTATTTAGTACAAATTGCGCTTATATGTACCACACACTTCAGAGTTGGTTTCAGCCATCCTCTTTGCATACCATGACAACACTCATGAAGGCATACAAAAAACCTTGCATTGCATTCGAGGGGATTTCTATTGGCAGGCCTTGAAGACCTACATTGCAGCATATATCACTTCCTATCAAGTTTATCAATGTAACAAGGCCGAACACTTAAGTCCAGCGGGTCTTCTACAACCTCTTGCACTTTCTACACAAGTGTGGGCCTATATATCTATGGATTTCATCGAAGGTCTTCCACAGTCTTCAGGAAAATCGGTATTATTTGTGGTGGTTGACAGGTTCTCCAAGTATGCTCACTTTATTCCCATGGCACACCCACATACTGCATCCAGAGTGGCACAGATATTCCTCGATCATATTGTTCGTTTACATGGCATTCCATAATCGATTGTCAGTGATCGTGATGTGGTCTTTACCAGCACTTTTTGGCTGAAACTTTTCGTCTATGCGGCACCAAGCTGAAATTCTCATCATCCTATCATCCTCAAACAGACGGCCAAATAGAGGAGGTTAACCGCACCATGAAAATTTATCTCTGATGCCTTGTGGGCGATCGTCCTAAAAACTTGGTTCAATGGCTACTGTGGGCTGAATATTGTTATAAGAATTTCCTTCCACACCGCCTTGTAGTCTAATCCCTTCAGCGTTCTATATGGAAGTGATCCTCCTCGGCTTTTCTCTTATACTCTAGGCTCCACCTGAGTGGACTCTATTGATCAAGCACTCATTGAATGGGACCAAGTGCTACAAAATATTTTGGCTCGCCTCCTCAAAGCACAAGTTCGTATGAAGGACTACTGTGACAAGGGGCACATGGATATATCATACAAGGGGACTACGTTTGGCTACGCCTCCAACCTCACGGACAACACTCCATTGCTAGCCAACAGCGTAATAAACTTTCCCCAAAGTACTTTGATCCTTTCTCTATTATTCAGCGCATGGGGCCGGTCTCCTATCAACTGTAACTTCCCACCATAGCCAAACTTCATGGTGTGTTTCATGTCTCCCTACGTAAACCCTTTTAGGGCTCACCCCCTCCTTCCACCCCGTCCCTTCCTCCGGTGGACAATGGACGGGTTATTCTTACTAAAGCAACGGTATTGCGTGCCTACCTTATTCATGACTAGTGGGAGATTCTAGTACAATGGAAGGACACCGAACCTGTAGCTACTACATGGGAATAGTTAGACAACTTCAAGCAAGTCTACCCAACTTACGAGCTTGAGGACAAACTCTTTCTGCAAGAGGAGGGGGGAGGGCAAATTTTGACGACTCAATAGCTAACTGAGTCACCCAAAGGAGGCACCACTGACTCACTGAGTTAATTGCTTTTACTTTCATGTTTTATGTTGCATGTTTTATGTTGCTTTTAAGTATATTTTTCATTAAGTATTTAAGGCTACATGCCACAAGGGCAAAATTGTAATTATGAAACCCTAAACTCTATTTGTGTCAGACCCTATTTAGAGGGTAAAGGACTGAAAAGAAGGCAAGTATTGATGTTTAGGTTAAATAGGGTTTAAGACTTCTCCTTGACCAGCTCTAGGTCTAGGTTCCCTCTTGAATCTGATTTCTCTTCTACCCCTTTTTTATCTCAGTTGTTCTCTACAGCTTTACCGAGAGAGAGAAGGCTCCAATTCTGATTTTACGTGAACAACATGAGGATAAAAATCCTCTCTTTCTGTGAAGAACAAAAGGGTTCTCAACCTCTCATCTGAGACCAGCAAGGGGCCCCTGAAATCTCCTTTTTTCGAGTTCCATAAGAGGTCCCTATACCTCTTACCGAGAGCAGCTGCACCTACCAGTGCTGAACTCTTTTTTTATCACTCTGGATTCACCACTCCCACTCCGATTTACTAGATCCATGGCTAGGGACCATAACAGCCACATTGACACATGCATGCATGAACACGATTAAGGCCCTCTTTGTTATAAGCTAAATAAGCCAAATAGCCTACCTTGTAATTAAATTTTTTTTTTCCTTTTGATGAACCCCTTTGTTGTGGACTCAATAGCACACCGAGTCACACAATGAAGGAGGCAACAACAACTCACTCAATAGGATTTTTTTCTTATATTACTTTGAGTAGGATTTATTTCTTATATTGTTTTAAGTAGGAGTTATTTCTAATTAATATTATATGTAGGGGCATTATGGGGAATTATTGTAACCCTAACCCTAAAACTCCATGACGTAATCTATTTAAGGGAAAGGAATGAATGAAATAGGTAAGCTTTGAGATTTTAGAATAACCTAGTGTAAACAGGTTGAGATCACCTCTTGATCTCGAGTTTAGGGTTTACTCCAAAAATCCAACCTATCCTTCACCCTCCATTGCCATCCATCTTCACCCAAATTCATCCACCATCATCCCTACTAAGAAAAGGAGCTTCCTGCCCCTTTTCCGAGTCCAAAGAGGAGGTCTGTCTTCCTTCTTGGCAGCAGCAGCAAGAGAGGTCTCAAATCCTCCCTTACCGAGCATAAAAGTGAGGATCTTCATCCTCATATCTTGAGCAATTCTGGTGCAATGTGGGAGCTATTCATAGCAGCAAGAAAGAGGTAATAATCTATCCCAAAATCATGCTTCAAGTTAATTCAGAAAGTAGGATTGCACTCTTAGCTGGAGCAGTAACAAAGAGGGCCAAACCCTCTTTTCCGTGAGCAAGAAAAGAGGGCAGCTTGCTCTAGCAAGCCCAGCGTTGCTGTGGGGTATCCTACCTATCACAGCAACTCAGTAAGACCATCAAAAGATGAGCTTTCTTCCTGGCCGAGCACTGGTCAAAGAGAAAGACTCCTATTCAGACCCTTGACGTGAAGTGAGTTTAAATTCTGAGTGTTGGAGTCTCAAGTTCCACGCCGTGTTACTCGATCCATGACCCAGGACCGTAACACCCTTTGAGCTTTATTGTTTTTTTTTTTTTTTTTTTGTGAACCCACGTTACAAGCTTCGAACCTGAAAAAAAAAAAACTTTACCCAAGCTGTAGAGCTAGTGGAGCATTGTTCATCATTATGGTTCTTATGGGTGTGCAATAAATAACTGTGGGGGTGTTTGGATTTGTGGTATGGGTATGACGGGTGAAATGGAACATGTTTTCATCCTCAATTCATGAGTTCCATTGTTAGTGTAAAAACATTTTAAAAAATAAAAAAAAAGGTGAAGAGAAAAAGAAAAGAAGAAAGGAAGTGATGGAGGGAATGGCTTTTAAAGTTACAAACTATTCGTTTTCATAATTCCTCCTAAAATTCCAATAAAAGGGTCTATTTATACAAGATAGATGCAAATTGAAGAAGTTGCTGAGTCGAGTGATTGGTTTTACATGTCTAATATATTCGAGCTTGAGTTGATTCATTTTTGCTCCACTAGTTTCGATGGCTTTTGAGCCACAATCCCAAATATTTCCCACCTTGATCCTATACCCCGTTACAACCCTTGAAAAGTCCTTATGATTTGTGTTATGCATGTGATCTGAGTGGTGGAGAATGAGAAGATATGCAAACCTATGGTAGATCATTTTTATTGGAATGAATTTGAGGGAAACACATACCCTTCAAACACAGGAGAGTCGAGTATTTATTTTTGTGAGGGTCTACTTATTTAGTTTACTCCATCATTGAATGAAAATGCTTACTAAGTAATTGTAAGTTATTTAAGAATGTTTGTTAATGATATGTTATGAGTTTTGAAGAGCTTGGTTGTTCTTAGTTGATGGCGTTACAACCATGGTGTTTTTGGGAAAGTGAATTTGAATTTTTCCCGAGGACGAGCAACAGCTAAGTCTGAGGGAATTTGATGGGAATGCAAAATGTCAGATTTTTATCCCTTAATGCTTAGTATTTTATAATTATTTGGTGCCTAAATATACTCATTATTATTATATTTTGATTTAGGATGCAAATGGAGGCATTAAGTGCAAAACGAAGTTAATTGGGAGATTTTTGGATAGTTTTAACATTGCTTCGTAATTTGGGATGCAAATGGAGGCGGTAAGTGCAAAACGAAGTTAATTGGGAGATTCTGGACAGTTTCAACATTGCTTCGTAATTTTGGAATAAATCTCTCATCCGATCTCTCATGGAGATGATTCAACATGCTATGGAATGACAAGAAAAGTTTCTACAACATTGAAATTTTGAGAGATACTAGCTGTATCTAGGTAGAAACGAGGTTTGAAGTCGTAACACAAGCAATGTGACCAAGACCGGATGCACAGAAAGAAACCCTAAACCAAGAGAAAGAAGAGGAACAAAAAGGAGGCACAAGGAAATTTCGGGAGGATGCCCCCTCTTGGTCTCTTCTCCATCTTTTCATCCTCTTTTCTCTAGTTTTTTTCTTGAGCCTTCTTCATGGCCCTGTGTGGCTAAACTTCCAGACTTGATCAAAAGAAATTAAAGCCATCAAAATCAATACAACTATGAGATCTGATTTTTTTTCATCGTTCAATTTATGTTTTGAGTATCTGATGTTCTTCTGTAATTTTATTTCATGATTATGTCATTTAATCACTAGGAGGCCTACTAGTTTATTACTCATTGAAATCTACTACTAGGTTAAATATCAAATTTTTAATTGTTTGATCCCTCTAACTTGCGAAGCAATCGAGATTTGATGATATGCTGCTTCAGGAATTATTATATCTTGAGAAAAATGCAGGACTAAATTAAATACAGTTGTTTGTGTTTATGTTGTTTAGCTTCATCGATCTCTCTAATTCTTAAGGTTGCTGCTAGATTAAACCTTTAGCATTTGTCTTGGGTTGTTTAGTAATTAGGGTTAATTGGATCGCTTGTTTTCTAATTAACTATGAAAGGAGAGATAGGAAGATAGTTTCAATGATCAATACTCAAGCATGAATTGATATATGCTTGCATCGATGATTAGTTGTGAAATTACGATGGTGGATGTTGACTTAGACCAAGGTTTGTTCTTTTGATTGATTTCGATTCTTTTAATTTGAATTGTTTCCAAGTTGTTTTTCATAAAACTATTTTCGTTATACTCAAACCCCCCATCCTTGTTCAAAGAGCATAAAAGTAGACTAATCACTCTTCGTGGGATCGATCCTTACTCGCACTACTACATTTATTTTTAGGAGTATAGGTTTTACTTTTGGTTACCTACGACAACACACCAGAGCATCCCACATTACCACATTTGGACAAAAGTGAAGAGTTCCTCCCAAAATTTAGCATGATCATTGGTGTTGTCGCAGGCAACCAAAAATAAAACCTATACTCCTAAAAATATATGTAGTAGTGCGAGTAAGGATCGATCCCACAAAGAGTGATTAGTCTACTTTTATGCTCCATGAACAAGGATGGGGGGATTTGAGTATAACGAAGACACTTTTAAAAAAAACAACTTAGAAACAATTCAAATTAAAACTATCAAAATCAATCAAAAGAACAAACCTTGGTCTAAGTCAACATCCACCATCGGAATTTCACAACTGATCATCGATGCAAGCATATATCAATTTTCACTTGAATATTCACCTTTGAAACTATCTTCCTATCTCTCCTTTCATAGTTAATTAAAAAACAAGTGATCCAATTAACCCTAACTATTCAACAACCCAAGACAAGAGCTGAAGGTTTACTCTAGCAGCAGCCTTAAGAATTAGAGAGATCGACGAAGCTAAACAACACAAGCACAAGCGGCTGCATTTAATTTAGTCCAGTGTTTTTCTCAAGATCTAATAATTCTCGATGCAGCAAATCATCAAATCTCGATTGCTTCACAGGTTAGAGAGATCAAACAATTACGGATTTGACATCTAACCTAGCAGTAGATTGCAACTTGTAATAAACTAGTAGGCCTCCTAAGGATTAAAAGAGACAATCATGAATGAAAATTTTAGAAGAACATCAGATACTCAAAACATAAATTGAACGATGAAAATAAATCAGATCTCACAGTTGTATTGATACCGAGGCTTCAGTTTCCTTTCACCAAGTTTGAAAGTTAAGCCACGCAGGGCCATGAAGAAATCTGAAGGACAAAACTAGAGAACAGAAAGAGGAAAAGCTGGAGAAGAAAAAAATCAGTTCTCGGGCACTGAACTCCTTTTCTTCTTTTATTTCCCTTCTTTCTCCCATTTTAGGGTTTTTCTTTTAGGTAATCCGGTCTGAGTCACAGTGCACGTGTCACAATTTCTAGACCAGCTTCATCCCGATGCAGCCCCATATTGCTCAAAATGCGAAACATAAAAGTTGTAGAAAGATTTCTTGACATTCCATAGCATCTTTAATTATCTCCATCAGAGCTCGGATGAGAGAGTTATTTCCTGATTACTCAGCAATGTTGAAACTGTCTAGAATCGCCCAATTAACTTCGTTTTGCACGTTGAATCCTAAATCAAAATATAAAAATAATGAGTATATTTAGGCACCAAATAATTATAAAAGCCTAAGAGTTAAGGGATAAAAATATGACATTTTGCATTCTCATAAAATTCCCCCACACCTAGATTTTGCTCGTCCTCGGGCAAAATTCAAATTCACTTTCCCAAAAATACCAAGGTTGTAACACCATCAACAAAAAAAACAACCAAGCTCTTCAAAACTCATAACATATCATGAACAAAAATACTTAAACAACTTACAATTACTTAGTAAGCATTTTCATTCAAAGTTGGAGTAAACTAAATAAGTAGACCCTCACAGAAATAAACACTCGACTCTCATGTGTTTGAAGGGTATGTGTTTCTCTCAACTTCATTCCAATGAAAATGATCTACTATAGGCTTTCATATCTTCTCATTCTCCACCACTCATATCACATGCATAACACAAATCATAAGGAATTTTCAAGGGTTTTAACGGAATTTAGGATCAAGGTGGGAAATATTTGGAAATGTAACTCAAAAGCCATCGAAACTAGTGGAGCAAAAATGAATAAACTCAAGCTCGAATATATTAGACATGTAAAACCAATCACTCCACTCAGCATCTTCTTCAATTTGTAACTATCTCGTATAAATAGACCCCTTTCTTGGAATTTAAGGAAGAATTATGAACATGGACAGTTTGTAACTTTAAAAGCCATTCCCTTCATCACTTCTTTTCTTCTTTTCCTTTTCTCTTCAGCTTTTTTTGTTTTTTACTAACAATGAAACTCATGAATTTAGGATGAAAACATGTTCCATTTCACTGGTCATAGCCATACCACAAATCCAAAACCCCCACACTTATTTCTTACACACCCATATGAACCATAATGATTAACAATGCTCCACTAGCTCTACGGCTTGGGTAAAGGTTTTTTTTTTTTTTTCAGGTTTAAAGCTTGTAACGTGGGTTCACAAAAAAAAATAAAGCTCAAAGGGGTTCAACAAAAGGGAAAAAAATAATTACAAGGTAGGCTATTTGGCTTATGTAGCTTATAACAATGAGGACCTTAATTATGTTCATGCATGCATGTGTCAATGTGACCTCAAAGAGAATCAAGGCAAGTTCTAGAGAAACAAATTCATGGAAGATTATCTTTCATGAAAGAAAATAGTGAGACTGATATGGATGTGTCAGTCTAAAAGCTCAAAATCTCACCGGCTTTTGTCTACCAAATTTAGTCACTACCATCTTCAAATAAAATAACTAGACTAATTCATTCTCAGTTGGAAGATTACTTATTCAATCATGTTATGAATCTTTCAAGAGTCTAATTTAATCTTGCTCATGACATACACAACCAAAAAATCATTAAAAACCACAAAAAAACAAAGATTTAAAAAAAATAAAACAGAATTGAAACACAACCCAAATTCCCTCCCCTACACTTAGAACTTACATTGTCCCCACTGTAAGGGAAAATGTAAAGAGAAGGCACAAATATCCAAAATATAAATGCAAAAATAAAGAGAAAAAGGAACGAACTCCCCTTGGGTTGCCTCCCAACCAGCGCCTTTGTTTATTGTCATTGGCTCGACTCAATGCATCTGTAATTATGGGTCATCCCACACATAGTATTTGGCATCACTCTTGACCTTATCTCTTTGAGTCCTAGACAAACCAGGAGGTAACATATTAGTAACCAAATAATTTTCAATATTCACATACCAATGTAATGTCACACTCACGGAGAGCAATTGCTCATCAAGGAACATTTCCTTCAAATGAAGTTCATCCTGCACATGCTTTTCTTCTTGAAGTGCACTAAGTTTACTAAAGATGATTATTGGTAACATTCCTCCATCTCCAAGGAATACGTACTTGAGGTGACTATGGAGAGGCTTCAAATCTGGACTGGGACCCTGCAAAATAGAGTATAAAGGCCTCTCATTAGAAACTGGTAACGCAATATAAAGAATGTTACTTGACTATTGTAACTGTGGAATATGATTCAATGCTGCAACATTTTCCTGCAAATCAGAACTCAAGGCTAACTCCTCATTCTCTTTCTCAAGATGCTTTCTAATGCCAACTTCCTATTTATCTTTTCCATCAAGTTCAAAAACTTCTTATGTGAAAGAATCAATCACATCAATAAAATAAACAGACCCTATGATATTCTCCAAAGAATGTAGAATACTAAACAAGAAAAAAATATTCATGAGTACTTGGTCCGCTTTAGAGGCTTTCTTCAAGAGTGGAAGTTAGCTCAGCCTTCAACCACTGATATTTCTATCCAAGACAAATAGAAGGAAACCTTAATTACTGCTATTTGTCTTTCAATTCTTAAACCTCATCTTGAGATTGCCAAGAGTCAATTTTTGAGTGCTTCTGTTGTCCCAAAGTTTGATGATGTGTGTGCAACACTACTTCGTATTCCAGACACTATTAACGTATCATCCGCTATGTATTCTAATCATAGAGGATCATCATCTGACCGCGGCTGAGGCCAAGGTAGAGGTTATAGAGGGGCAGAGGAAGAGGTGGAAAGACTGGTGCTAGTAGAACAGATGATACCAAATGTACTCATTGTAAATATTTTGGCCACACTATAGATCAGTGTCGTTACTGGGCATGCACTTACTATGGAAAATATGGCCACTATAAAGAAATATGTTATAAAGCCAATGAAAAGTCAGAATTGACAAGGACTAATCAAGCTTTTATGAGTGATACAAAAGAAGAACATCCCACAACACAGCTGCACAGAAAAATATTACTAACGAAGAGTATGAGCTATTTCAAAAACTGAAGACAATGCTAAGTTCTTCTCCTAGTTCCTCTGCAACTACTACTACCACTACCGCTTCAAGTATACTATCTGCCTCATCTTCATCTAGGATAATTGATTCAAGAGCCTCCAAGCAACTTACAAGTAACAAAAATTTATTACATTCTCTATCTCCTAGTCTTTCACACAAGTTCATTACCATAGTTGACGGTTCTCAAACCAAAGTCCAAGGGATAGGTTCCACTTCTGTCACCCCATCACTTCCGCTCACTGATATTCTTTTTGTTCCTACATTTCCTTTGAACCTATTATCTGTTAGTCGGCTTACAAAATATTTTAATTGCTCGGTTACCTTCTCACCCACTTCATGTGTCTTTTAGGATCTTATAACGAAGCAGGTGATTAGTGGAGGTCATGAACATGGGGGGCTTTACTACTTGGATGTGCCGAAAATCAATATGGTTTCTACTACTGAAAATGCGGTTATGGCACAATCGGTTGGGACATCCTTCTGCAAAGTCTCTTCATTATATGTTTCCATCTCTTAAAGTTGGGTCAGAATTTCGTTATGAGGTCTGTCAATTGAGTAAACGTCAAAGGAGTACATACTCACCTCGTCCAAAAGTCAAAAGTGACACTCCATTTTTCGTTAATTTATACTGATGTTTGGGGGCCCTTGAGTGTATCTAATATTTCTCAAGAAAAATATTTTATTACTTTTATTGATGATTTCACTTGCACAACTTGGTTGTTTGTCTTTAAGGAGTGTTCTGAGATACCATTCCTTTTAAAGTCATTTCATGCTATGGTACTCACACAATTTGGTCAAAAAATAAAAATTCTTCAGTCTGATAATGCCAAAGAATATATTTTCTAAAGACCTTGACTCTTTTTGTCAAGAAAATGTCATTATCCATCAAACATCATGCGCCTACACTCCTCAACAAAACAGTGTAGCCAAACGGAAAATTCATCATATTCTTGAGGTAGCTCGAGGTTTATTATATGCCATGAACGTTCCATACTTCTATTGGCCTCATACCATCCTTACGGTTTGCTTTCTTATAAATTGTCTACCATCTACTGTTCTTGGTAATAAATTTCCCTACTCTAGATTATTACTGAATGCTGATCCATTTTCATTACCATTGAAAGTCTTAGGATGTCAATGTTTTGTTCATAACTCATTACCTAGACACAGCAAACTTAATCCTAAATCTATCAAGTGTATTTTTTTGGGATACTCTCGCACACAAAAAGGTTATGATTTTTATAGTCCTACTCTTCAATGTTCATTTGTGTCCAGGGATGTAACATTTTTTTAAGACACCTAATATTATTCTGATAGCGCTCCTCCTGGTCTATCCTCAGTACCAAGTTCCCCTCAACTGGTTGTACCTCGTGATACAGAGATTATTCAACCCCCAGAGCATGTGGCCGACACCACACCTACTGAGTTGACAGATCCACCAGTGGTAAGTCCTTCATCACCAGTCATTTTTGGTCCTCAATATGATACTCGTCCTATTGCTATAAGGAAAGAACCTCGATCATGCACTCAACCTTCTACTTCTCATCCTATTTCCAATTTTGTGTCTAATCATCACCTCTCACTTTTATGTTGTCAGTTTCTTTCTTCTATTTCCTCCATATCTATTCCATAGTCATATCAGGAGGCTCTACAACATCCAGGGTGGAAGGCAACAATGGATGAAGAAATGAAGGCACTTAATGACAATCATACATGGTCACTGGTTCCTCTTCCCACAGATAAAAAACCCGTTGGTTGCAAGTGAGATTATACTATCAAACATAATCCGGATGGGTCCATTGCATGACTGAAGGCTCAACTGCTTGCCAAAGGTTATACTTAGTGCTATGGAATTGATTATGAAGAAATCTTCTCTCCAGTGGCAAAAATGAACTCGGTATGTATATTATTATCTCTGGTAGCCAATTCATCATGGCCAATATATCAACTAGATGTAAAAAATGCATTTCTTAATGGTGATATTAAAGAAGAAATTTACATGCAACAACCACCTGGGTATGTGGTTGAGGGGGAGTTCGTATGTCGCCTTAAAAAATCTCTATATGGGCATGGTTTGAGAAATTTAGTCAAGCCAAATGTAAGGTGATTCTAGCTGTATATATTGATGATATTATTTTAACTGAGAGTGATTCCGAGGACATTCAAAAAAAAGGAGAAAATATGTGCTGAATTCAAGACGAAGGATCTTGGATTACTCAAATATTTTTTGGGTATTGAAGTATTACAATCCAGACATGGGATAGTCCAATCCCAAAGGAAGTATGCCCTTGATCTACTAGAAGAAATAGGAATGATGGGATGCAAACCAACAGACACTCCAATGGATGAAAATACAAAATTATGTGGAGGCACAAGAGAAGATGTAGATATTGGAAAATATCAAAGACTAGTGGGACAACTTATTTACCTGTGTGTAACAAGGCCGGATATTTCATACGCAGTAAGTGTGGTAAGTCAATACATACTCAAGCTACAACTTAGTCATTGGCAAGCACTTGAAAGAATAGTACGGTATCTTAAAGGAGCTCCTAGAAGGGGCCTTCTCTATAAAAACCATGGTCACTTTAACATCGAAGGATTCTCAAATGCAGACTGGGCTGGATCCCCAGATGATAGAAAATCTACTTTAGGATTTTGTACGATGATTGGAGGGAATCTGGTTACATGGAAAACCAAAAAAAAAAATGTAGAAGTACGGTCGAGTGCAGAAGCAGAATACATAGTCATGGCACACACTGTTAGTGACCTCATATGGATATGGTCTCTTCTCACTGAAATTGGATTCTACAAAGAAGCTCCAATAGATCTACATTGTGACAATCAAGCAGTAATACATATTACATTGAATCCAGTCTTCTATGAAAGGACAAAGTATATTGAGGAGGATTGCCATTTTATACGAGAAAAGTTTCAAGCTGGTTTCTTATTTCTAAAGCATATATCATCACAAAATCAAGTTGCAAACATTCTCACCAAGCCGGTCACTCACAAGATTATGTCTACCATATGCAGCAAGTTGGGCATTTATGATGTCTTCTTATCCCCAGCTTGAGGAGGAGTGTTACAATGTGGGACCCACCATGAGAATATGGGACACCAAGAAGATCAAGTAGGACCCAAGCAAGAACGAGTTAAGGAAATAAGAAGCACAGGATGAATTGAGTTAGAAGACTTGAAGATCAAGTAGGACCCACAAATATCTCACGAGCTGTCAACCTTATCAAGATGATCTGGAAGATCATGAGGGACCCACAAGGATAAGGCGACCAGCTGGCCTTCTCCCTTATATTCACTTGAATAAAGCAAGAGTTCTAGTTCAACTCATATTGGGTTTCTAGTAGTTTGGATTGAATAGACTTATCTTAGAGAGTTAGAGTTGGAATGTAATTACGATTAAAAGACTAATTGTATAAAGACTCTACCTCCTCCTATACTATAAATAGAGGTGTTGTAATGTGGAATTAATCAAGTTACACATCTCATTCTCAAGTTACTTTCTCTCTCCCTTTGCTTGGTGCAACCTCTCTTTGCTCTTTTATTTTTTCTTCTCTCTACCCGAGATCTCTTTTTCCCTTTTCTTCTTTTTCCTTCTTCTTTCTTTTTCTCGGAATTATGAAAAAGGGATCCTAAATCCAACACATATTACAAGTATGCCACCAGAGTACAACATCTATAGTGGCCCATTTTTTGTCAGAAGAGTACCGAATATTGCGAATGATAGAAGATTCATGGGATTGCAGTTTTGTTTCATGCAAAATTACAATATTAGGCTTACATTAAAAAAATTGTCTGAATTATTGCACACTCTGAGCGAACCAATTCCTTTGATATTCCATGATAAGATGATCATGGTAGGGGAATGAAGGTGAATTTCTCATCCTCATAGAAGAGGCACTTGTCGTAGTAGTAGCAACAATCCCAAGCAATCTCTTTCATATTTTCCCACTCATGTGGTGGGTAGTGCCGACTCTCAGGCTCGATGGCCTTGATGAAATTAATAGTATGTTCCATATGTGACATCTTTGGGCGCCAAGGGACAGTGGAGGGCTCGGGGGCAGATGGACTGTTTGTGGACTTTCATGACTTCGCGGAGGTGATGTCCTTACCCTTCGGCGTCAGGGAGTAAGTGAATTGGAGAGGGGTAGTAGTGTTGATTTGAGGATTCGGCATTGGAAGTGTCAACCTAGAGGGTGGATTTTTTGGGTGTCTTGGTATTTTCCAGGTTGTGGGATGGGTAACCACTTTATGACGTCCGTGTTTTGGGGAGATTGATTCATCTCCTTGATATCACCCCCTGGTATGATATTCCCAACTTAGAGTCAAAGCTTTGGTAAATCCTTGCATGTTAGACGACAGGGTGTTGCATTTTGATTTGTTTTTCCTTTGGGGCTGACAGATGGTAAGGAGAGTGGTAGTTCCATTTGTTAGGATTTAGACAACCTAATTCCAAATTAATGAGAGCAATAATAATAATTACGAAAGAAAGGAAAAGCAGGCACGAAAATACAAAGACAACAAAATTTATACAAGTTCGCCTCAAGGTGAGACTACGTCCTGTCTTTCACTGTTGCAGTAATCTACTATAAAGATGAAAGAGTTTACAAGATAAATCACACACAACTTACAAATATTTTTTCTCTAACCTCTCTTGGGCCACAACTCAAGATCCTTCTTCGTGATGATAAAACCCAAATAGTGGCACTCCCCAATTATTAAGAGAAAATTAAGACAATTTCAATATAATAGTGGAATTCCCAAACCATCCTTAATAAAAATTAGGGCAACCGCAATAAAAAATTGATCTACATACTGAATCAACGTAAAACCTTAATTAGGTTTTACAACTTAACACCATTGATTGAGGAGTTAGTTGGAAGGCTAGGGGTTTCAGGTATCATTTTGGAAGCGATTTTCTGGTGAGTTGTGGCATAGGCAGATCAAAGTGTCATGTGGACATAGGGTATGTAGAGAGGCTTTAGGGTTTATGGTTTCTAGAATGTCAAGGTGGATATTTAGAAGCTTGAATGAGATCGTAGAGAAGAGGCTATAAGGTATGGGGAGCACAGTCCCCAAGACTAACAAATCTCTAGGATGAATGAGATCGTAGAGAAGAGGCTATAAGGTATGGGGAGCACAGTCCCCAAGACTAACAAATCTCTAGGAGGCAAGGGAGAGGTGGGGCAGTCGAAGTGGACAGGTAGGCCAGTCATGCATGATTGACAACCGTAGCAAGGGGGACAATCAAATGGATTTGGCGGGAGGTGATGGATGGGGCAGACGAGGCAGGAATCCAAACCCTCGACTGTAGTTCAGATGGCAATGGGCTTGGAGAGTGGCAGGGGATGGAGCAGGCTTGATTTTCAAGGGGAGCGATGGGGGCTGATGAGGGGGTAGGGAGTGCTGATCAATGCAGTAAGGAGCTGTACGGGCGGGGCTGGAATTGAGGGCATAAGTGTGGTGTTCAAGTGGACGAGGGGAGAATCGAGGGGGTGGGCAGTTTGATCGTTGGTAGGGGCAGGTGAGAGACAAGGTGGGATAGACTGGGTGATGGGCCAGGTTAGTCGAGAGATCTGGGATTTCGGATTCAAAATTTGAATTATGTCTTGGAATGTGTGACTGAGCAGACTCAGATTGGGGAGTGGCTCAGGTTGGAAGCTGATTTGACTCAAAAGGAGTGGGCAGGTTGAGAGAGGGCTGCTCCTGAGTCGGCTCAGACCGAACCCAGGCCAATTCATACCGAGTCAAACTGGGTTAGGGAGCTCACAAGTCTGGTAACATGGGTGAGAAAACTTCCATGTCGCCGAATTACAAGATAACCCAGCCAAAACGTTTCTGGAAATAATTTTTATACAGTGATGGCCACTTACTGGAACTTTTGGCCGAAGGAAGAATCTTTACTAGTGGAGATGCTCTTGTTGTTCTTTTGTCCGAAAGATTTTGCCAAATATGCTAGCAAGGCTGGCCGTGGTGTGCTACACCAGCAACAAAGCTCGGTGGGAATACCACGAGCAACTACCCACTGGCTAAATTTTATAATTGTTGTAAAATTAACCATGACTATTGTGATGTTTGCTTTTGTCATAAGGCTGTTGAAGGTGTCTGATTGGGGTGGTTTAAATATTCTATTCATTTCATGTTGTTGTTGATGTCATTGTTGGTTTTTCAAAACCTGTCTGCCCAACTACTATCCCAACTATAGTATATGGTAGAATTATCATCAAAAAATGATTGTGACCCTACAACATACATTCGACTTGTTTCTTGCTCAACACTAAGGAAAATATTGTCAGAATAGGGACTGTTGAGTTTTGTTGATTGATCTTGTGGGGGGAAATATACTAAATTCTGGATGCCCAAGGCTAAATAGTTTAAGGTGCTAGTCCAAGGGTGAATAATTTTAAGGTGCTAATGCACCAAAAACGTTATGATATGCTTAGAGTGTGCTGTTGTGGCCTGAACATGGTGAAGTCTCTCTGGGGTTATTATAAGATCTGGCTTATTCCTCTGGACAAGCAAGATAAAATTTGGAATTGAAAGGTTAGACTATTTGACTTGTGTGAGAGGAAAGAGTTACTGATTTGGTTGGGAAATTGATGGAAGAATCCTAATTAAATTATTGTCATCTTTAGCATGAGGTGCTTGGGGCAATATGTATTCTATTGTTTGTTATTCCAAATTCAGGGAAGTGAACACTGTCTAAGCCTATTATTTTACGTAGAGTTGCTTTGCCATTGATTGCATCTTTTATAGCTCTCTCTCTCTCTCTCTCTCTCTCTCTATTTATCTATCTATATATTTATTTATCTATCTATCTATTTATCTATCTATATATCTATCTATCTATCTATCTCTCTCTCTCTCTCTCTCTCTCTCTCTCTCTCTCTCTCTCTATATATATATATATATATATATATATCATTGCTTTCTTTTCCATATTGAATGTGAATCCATATGTCAATCCCATATTTTCTTTTCCTTTAAGGTGGCTTTTATCTGGGTGTACTTCTTAATCAAGGTGACCACTTATGAAAATTATATCCAAGAGGGTAAACTCCAAGAATAACTTGTGGCATTTCGATTGGATGGAGAAGTTTGTTACTTAAACCACTGGTGCAGTGATTTTGAAGGAAAAAAGTCCTTGCTGGTCCTAGTAGGATATTGTGCAGGGAGTTGGTGATGAAATTTAATGGCGAAAAGACTGTCTAGTGAAAGGAACTAGTTCTAGGTTTTACTTTATAACCTAGAAGTCCCATCTTTCTTATGACGTGCAGAAGGTGGAAGGAAACCTAATTGGATGGGTATAATAGTTAGTTTACATTCTCTTCTATCTAAATTCAAAATGTATTTTGAGGATTCTTCCATCTAATGTTGGTTTGACTTCTCTCCCTCACTCTCTCTCTGAATGGTGATATTGCCTTGACTTTTACTACTTCCCCTTCATGTGAGGCAACTTGGTGAAAAATGAGCATTTCATTTTACATGAGGTCTGGGTGAATTTCACATATATATTTGTTTTGGTTATGGAACATCTTTATGTATGTTTCTGTATAATATGACTCCTTATTTATTCTTTCATTATGCCTCAATAAAATATAGTGGGAATGGGTTTAAACACATCATAAGGGGGTGCTGTATTTTCTAAAACCAGCCCTAGTCAATCTTTGTTATTAACTATAAAGTTTCATAGCTAGTATGATACCGGTGGTTAACATTTTCTCGTGTTTAGGGTAATTATTTAACATTGCGGTAGGTTTAGCAGTTGATATGCCCATTATGTTTAGTGTCATTTTTAATGGAAACTACATTTAAAGAAGATCAAATACTTCCTATGATGATAATATTTGTAGGCATGTTTATATAAAACTAAGTGCTCTTGTTGATTTTGTCTTCCATTGATAACTTAGCAATTATATTTTCTTCTATGAAATTAGCATTGTTTGCATAAAAAGAAAAAGAGAAACCAATGAAATCTAAACAATGGAAAGATGATCATTGAAGGGGACTCTGAAGTTGTTATCAGTTGGTACTCGAGCTCTGCTACTCCCCCTTGGAATCACTAGGCTTTAAACTCAGCTTGAGCTCGATTACAATTTTAGGCTCGAAGTTAGGCTCGATTCGAGCTCGAATTCGAAATATTTAAATCAAGCCCAGCTCGAACACAGGAAGGTTTGAGATCGGCTCGACTCTATGCTACCCCTACACTAGAGTGTCAATTACCAAAGGGAAACACTTTCCCCAAATTTTTATATTTGCGTAGTCAAGTGGGACCCACACTGAATTCAATAAGGGCAATTCAGCACCAAAGTCACTCGGTTAAGAACAAATAGTGATCTATTCCAAAAATTGAGTCCATAAATCGATGAAAGAATGACCTAATTCAAGAAACCAGGATGACACAGACAACATGGATGATGTTGCAAACATTTGCTCAATGAAGTAGGCAGATTTGAGAAATTTCCTTAAATTGGGATCATCAAACACTTCTAAATCCCAACTATTAATCATGTCGAAGCATAATCATTAGCCAATAGGATAAGATAGGTAAAAAAAGGGAAAATGGATTTTTTACCCTACCAGTCAAGAAATTTATGAGAAACCTTCAAGGAGATTGCTGAAAATCGAGAGAAGATCCACAAAATCGCAAGAAACTTGACCAAGACTTAGAGTTACTGCTCTAATACCATGAAAAATATGTGATTTGGGGAGAAAATAGAAGAGGGAAAAGAGTTTTGGAAGAGGGGCAGAATTATTGCCTTGGAATCCAAGCCAAAAGGCCCTTCCGGCTTCTTTATAATCATAGTTTAAGTGAAAATTTTCAAAAGGGCAAAAATGTCTCTCATTACTCAAAATTACATATCTCCAAAAATACATGTCTAAGTTGAATGAAAATTTAACTAGAGATAAAATAAGACTTTCTCTATCTAATAGCCATAATATAAGAGAAAAACGTAATGTGACAAATATGGGAAATGACAAAACTACCCCCCAGACTTGTATTTAGCATTTATAGTAGGAGATAAATAAGAGGCCAATTGAAGGGAGGTCTAGCAGCATAGATAATGTGATTGAAGCTTGTTTCATAGTACATTTGCTTCGGCCAACACCTATGGGAGGCTGTACCCATTTTCCACCTCCTTCATCTGCAAACACTGGAAGTTATTTGTTATGCCCCGGATCTAACACGCGATGAAGACGATGAATAGGAAGGATTGTTGTGATGTTTTGAGCCTTCGAAGGGAGCTCAACCCTGGACCTCAAAGGGAGAATCCAACCTAGATCTCAGAGGGGAGAATCCGACCTTGCTAACAACTATTTGATTCAATGCTTACTTCCTTCATTCATCTCACATCCCTATATAGGGAGTTAGGGAAAACATGCCAAAGGCCATAAGTTTAACAATTTACAAATAAACCCCTAATGAGTCCATAACAATAAACCCCTAATGAATAGAAATTACAAATAAACCCCTAATGAGTCCATAACATTACTCCCCTCCTGGAGAACGAGCTTGCCCTCAAGCTCGAATGTAGGATGGTGTGTCGTGCCGAAGGCTGGGTCCATGTAAAGTGGCAACCACAGTATCAATGTCAGCGCGGTGGACTACAAAAGTAGAGCAACCAAGCAGATGAGCAGATTTTTTTTTTTTTAGGCAACCTCTTCACTACAATTCTCTCTTATGTCAGTATCATGCAATGCAGAAGTTCCAAAACCAGATTTGAGAACTAGTGGCAAACAGAGTCTACTGCCTCTGCAATTTTATTATTCAGGCTAGCACTGGATCTAATAACAGCCCATAGAACCTGGGGAGGGTGCTGGCCATCTTTGGCAAGGCGCTCAAACCGACATGGGGCTCCTGTCTAGATCTGACCTGTTGACAAACCTACGACCATATCAAGGATAAAGGGATCCTCGGTTCTACCACTCCAGTGACCTATCATCACATCCCAGCCAGCACGTTTGGACATCTGAGCAGCCTCAATGCTCTCTGTCACTGAGCCAATATGGTAGATCTTCAACAGAAGAGCATTGCACGCCTTGTCCTGGATTGCTTTCTCCACCCACTTTAGGTTAGTAAGAAGAAAATGATCTCCCACACTCTGCACTTGCTCCCCAATCTCCTTTGTTAGCTTGTTGAAATGTTCCCAATCAGCCTTAGCAAATGGATCCACAATAGACACAAGTGGGTAGTAGGCCACAAAGGACTTGTAGACAGTCTTCAAGCTCTCCTGAAATTTTCTTGGAGCTGTCGTGGTTTGCCTCTTTGAAATTCAAATCATATGACTTATCCTTATGGTAAGAGAACTCAGATGCAGAGACATCCATGCCACTAACCACCTGGCCAGGAGATCCAGTTATGGCTCCATGAACAGCACTATGTGCAAGAAGATTACAGTAGATGTTGTCTGATGCATTACTAGGAATTACACGGATCATGTAAGTTGGATCAATATACTGGAGGTTTATTGCTGTCTTCTGGCTTTTTGAGAAATGATCCTTGACTTTTTTAGACAGCCAGAGGCCAACATCGAGTAAACAATTCCCTGATGCATCTTTTGTATCCATATGACTCATGCTGTGAGCAACATACTGCTGCCCAGAACTTTCGGTTAATTCAATGACAGTATGCCCATTTTCTTTAATTAGCTGCTCGACAAATTCAAAAAGTCCACCTTCCCCTTCTAAGTAAAATGGAGACTCCGAAATTAAGCAACAATCCACATGTCGGCTTGCCAAAGTAGCAGACATAGCTATAAACCCACTATGACGACCCATAAGTTTCACAATTCTAACACCATTCTCAACAAATTCAACTGCAACGTGTGCAACATTAATAGGCCTCTGAGCCTCTTCTATAGCTGGGTCAAAATCGATGGATTTTTCGATCACTGCAATGTCATTATCAATAGTTTTAGGGATTCCAGCAACAACAACCAGGAGTCTGCATTTCTCAATTTCCTCATATATGGCATATGCTACTTTTTGGGTTCCAAGACCTCCAATTATGTAAACCTTCCTGAGGACCTGCACGTCAAAAATGTACTCTTTGACTATTGTTCTGGACAATAATCTTCTGGGTAACCACAACTTCTGGATTGACAAAGTTCTGCTGAAGGCGTTGGAGCTTAACCATGTTAAGCTCTATCAAGGAAACTCATTCAAGAATCAGGATGACAGTTTTAGCATCATCTGCATCCATCCACATGAAGAAAAGTGGCATTATCTCCACTCCCAATGGACACTCACAGCAGATTGTTCCTGCCAAACCACCTTCTGGACAACTATACAAGGGAAGGAGAGATTCTAACACTGATTGACATGGAAAATTTGGACTTGCTGGCACATTGATACTGGTTTTTGAAAGGGATTTGGTTACTAGATCATCTGGAGAGAAATTGAAAACCTCATGTCGCAAGTGGTGCGTCCCATCACGGGTCAATATCGCATGAACCTTAGTGAAATAGCCACTTATGTCAGGTCCAAACATAATGCTGTATGGAGGCTCTCCACCAAAGTTCTTTTGATCCACATTACTGCTTAACAACTGCAGGTAGCCACCACCACACTCCAGCTACTGCTCATGCTTGACAGAAAAATGAACATCACCACTATGGTTCCCATAAATAAGCTGCTTTAGAACATGTGATTGAACACACTACCCTGCTTGTGTGGGTTGTAAAACACACGGCAACATCTAATCCCTTGGTATTCGCATATGATCAACCCGTAGGATACCATTATCCATGGAATTGGAAGCTCCATATCCAAATTGCATTCCCATATCACGAATAGTACTACCTGGAAGAGGGGATTTCACAAGAAAACCATTCACTCCATGCTCTTGTCCATCGATGATTAGCTGAGCATAGAGAATATCATGTGTTGAAACTTTTTCCAAGCCACTGTGCTCATCAACAACGAAATATACCCTTCCCCAAAAACATTTCAGCATCACATAAAGTACAAATAAATACGAAACCTGCACACTGGTCTCCTCAATTGAAAAATTAAAGAGCTTCACATTCTCATGTGGACAACGAATAGACTCACTGGTGTTGTGTGTAGCAGCAGAACAACCAAGCCACCAGAAAAAATTCAGAGGTCCCCAAAAAAAACATTTAATGGAGCCCGACATCCTCCCATAAATTTGATCTCGACTTGCATAGACCCAAGCCGAAATTCCCACATTTGGGCTTTGGTTTGTGGCTTCCAGAAACAGAGAGAATTCGTTCCCAATTTCCGAGCAGCGTTGCAGCTGCTCAGCACCTTGGAGGCACTTCAACCGCATGGAACCACCGAATTGAACTAAAAATAGATGGTGTTTCAAACTCTTACCCAAAAATTCGTTGGATATCGTTCCCCGCTAGGTTTCCGAGGGCAAGATTGAGGCTGAGAATGAAAATCTAGAAGCCAGAGCCCACCGGATTTATTTTTGATGGCGCCGACGGAGCCTTCTCCGTGTCCGGTGGCGAAAGGCAAACCTGCAGTGATGTGGCGAATATGACTAGCGCTCGTCGGCCCTTTCCTGCGGAATTTGTGCCCCATAAACTTCCAGTTCAGCCAGTGTCATGGTTTACGCCACCGGTGGAAGGTATATGGCTTCGTGGGAGGCAGGGTGGGGAAAAACCCTGTGATGTGCACGATTTTGGGTCGTCGCCGTCTAATGTCCCGGTCAAAATAGTCGTCGGAAGATTTTCCTTTTGTAGATTTGGATGGGCTTCCACTCACCGTGAGTCATGTTGGTGTGCATTGGCTGGGAAATAGGACGCCATGTTTGATTTTTCTGGGCCGTGGTCTGTTTTCTTGTCCGAGACTGCTTCTCGAGAGAATGCCTCTCGATACTCCATTGATAGCCAATACTTCACCCAAGAGGCACGCCATTTTTGTATCTCTTCCGCTGCAATGCCTACTGCAGCCATTTCTCCGACTTGTCTGTGCATCGCCAACCATGGGTCTTCGTGGCCCATCGTGTTCCCGCTTTGATACCAAGATGTTACACCCCGGATCTAACACGCGATGAAGACGATGAATAGGGAGGATTTTTGTGATGTTTTGAGCCTTTGAAGGGAGCTCAACCCTAGACCTCAAAGGGAGAATCCGACCTAGACCTCAGAGAGGAGAATCCGACCTTGCTAACAACTATTTGATTCAATGCCTACTTCCTTCATTCATCTCACATCCCTATATAGGGAGTTAGGGAAAACATGCCAAAGGCCATAAGTTCAACAATTTAAAAATAAACCCCTAATGAGTCCATAACAATAAACCCCTAATGAATAGAAATTGCAAATAAACCCCTAATGAGTCCATAACATTATTCTCTACCTTAATAGTTTCCACTCTTTAGAGAATCACTCCTTAGACCCCTCCAGAGGCTTGATGACTTAAACTTAATGTTGATGAGGGTTCTTGGGCCAATCCATGCTCAATATTGGTAGATAGATCAAAGATCACTCTGCCGAATGCTCCTGGTTTTTCTCAGGCCCCTTTGGTGCATGTGACTTATTCAAAGAAGAAAGCCTAGCCTTTTTCAAGGAATTGAGATCTTCTCCCAACACTTCTACCACCATTGACAGTAGAACGGGATTCGTTTAATGTCATTGGCTGGATGAAGAGAAACTCTTCCTCTCCTTGGAGGATCTCTCATACATTTGATGAAAATTATTGATATTTGCTCCCACATAAATGCATGATGGAGGCATGCACTAATAATAGTATTTCAGATACTTCAGCTAGTGAGGATATAGAAATTTCTTCTCTTTGTAGGAAACTCTTCTTATTCTTCTTAAGGTTTGTGGATTTCTTCTCCTGTTATGGACTCCATAGCATCACGATTTATCCACAGGCATAGGAATTAAATTATGTCAATTTACTTTTAATGTAATTCCATTTGGTTTGGTCTGGTTTAGTTTGGTTTGGTTTGGTTTAGATGTAATATGGCATGAACCAATTGACCCATTTCCATCATTCCACGTTCAAGAAACAAGAATCCTTTTCTAGCGTCATGATTCAATATGGAGGGAAGAGAGGAAATAAGGGTGACTCGATCCATGGCTCGGGAAGAACCTAACATCTTGGTATCAGATAGGTCCACCCTTGGGGATTCCTCTTCCCCTGAGGATTTGAGGCAATTAGTTGAAGATAATTGCCAGAGGACAGACGTTAAGGCTCAATCCCTGTAAGAAGTGCATCAGACCACATCTGACCTACGTGAGGCCATCAAATCCATGGACGCCGCCATCCAAGCCCTCCTCCGGCGACAATATGACAGTGGTCTACGACCACCGCCATCGACAACCTACTCTTCACTAGCCGACCACCATCACTACTACCCACCACCAATGCGCCATAACAATCCCCATCTAGGCTTGCCGCACAGGGACCAAATACGGTTCCCAGGTATTTCAAACTCGATTTTCCTACATATGATGGGTCTAAGGACCCCTTGATTTGGTTAACCAAGTGTGATCAATTCTTTTATCATCAAAGAATACTTGCGGATGAGAAGGTTTATTTGGCCGCATACCACATGCTAGATGAAGCGCTCCTATGGTACCACCAATTCCGAAATGACCAATTGGTTCAGGATTGGGCAACCTTTAGACAATCATGCATGATGAGGTTTGGTCCTCCAACTAGTAGCAATCCATTGGGAAAATTAATCAATTATAAGCATAATGGATCACTAGAGGTGTATCAAAAGACCTTCCTAGAACGTTTGGCCCGAGCTAATGAGTTTGTCAGTCACAACCAGTATGTTCACATCTTTACTGCTGGTTTGACAGATGCTCTTTGACTGGAAGTTGAATTACATGGTCCTAAATATTTGGACCACGCTATGAATTTAGCCAGGTGAATTGAGCATAAGTAGCGAGTTCTGAAGGATTCACTGGTCAGAAAACTAGCTTGGCCAGGAAGGCACAATGACACTGCGCCAGCACCATATTCTGGGCCTCCACATTCTAGAGCCAGTGCAGCACCGTGCCCAGGAAGTTCTAACTCTATTCCACCAGCTCCTTACTTCAAAAAACTGAATATACAAGAAATGGATCAGAGAAAGGCCAAGGGCCTTTGTTTTAACTATGATGAACAGTATGTCTAGGGTTACCTATGCAAAAGATTATTCAGTATATGTTTGTGGGAGGATTGTGAGGACATACTACCAGAGGAGGAGATTGTGGAGACAGACCAAGAGGGTCTAGAGATTTCACTTCATGCCATGACTGGTCTGCGCAGTTCTAATACCATGCAAGTTAAAGCCCAGTTACATCATCTACAATTACTTGCTTTAGTTGACTCTGGCAGAACACATAATTTCATCAGTCAGCCACTAGCCTAACAACTTGGGTTAGTCATCCAGCAACAGACAGGCCTTTCTGTCTCAGTAGCCAATGGGGCTAAAATTACCAGTGTGGGCATCTCTCCAGCCACACACATTGATATTGTGGGACACGCATTTATTGCAGATTTCCTGGCGATTCCACTATCCGGATTTGATTTGGTACTGGAAATTAAATGGCTACAACTGTTGGGGCCTATTTTATGGGATTTTCAGGCTCTGACCATGACCTTTACAGAAGACCACTGTTAGATTACATTGCATGGCACCCAGGCACCAGTGCCCTGCGTCCTTCAGGCTGTTCAGGTCCATAGCACCAACAACTGTAAGTTATCTCAATTACTTACAGACTTTGAGGATATATTTTAGGAACCTACTGCTCTACCACCTATGAGGCACTGTGATCACCACATCCTTTTGAAAATGGGCACTGAACCTGTAGTTGTGCATCCTTATCGTTACCCCCACTTACAGAAGGATGAGATTGAAAGGCAGTGCCAAAATATGCTCGTCCAGGGTATTATTCATCCAAGCAGGTCTCCTTTTTCCTCCCTGGTATTACTGGTCTGCAAGCATGATAAGTCATGGAGGTTTTTGTGTGGATCACAGACAACTCAATGCACACACCATTAAAGACAAATTTCCCATACCAGTGGTGGATGAGTTTCTAGATGAGTTACATGGTGCTACTATATTTACCAAGCTAGATTTGAAGTTTGGCTTTCATCAAATCCGCGTTCATCCATCAAATGCGGAGAAAACTGCATTCCGCATACACCACGGGCATTTTGAGTTCCTCGTTATGCCATTTGGTCTCTCAAATGTGCCTTCCACATTCCAGGCCCTCATGAATGAGGTATTTTCCTCTCTCTTGAGGAAATACGTTTTGGTATTTTTTTAATGATATTTTGGTATATAGCAACAGTTGGGAAGAGCATCTTCAGCATCTTCACCAGGTATTTACTCTTCTCCGCTCACATCATTTGGTTTTAAATCAGTCCAAATGTTTTATGGGTACCTAAGAAGTGGCATACTTGGGCCACGTTATTTCAGTAGTTGGGGTGAAGGTAGACCAGAGTAAGATTCAGGCCGTCGCAGATTGGCCTCCTCCCACCTCCATTATAGCCTTAAGGGGATTTTTGGGCCTAGCTGGGTATTACAGGAAATTTATTCGCAGCTTTGGCCAGTTTGCAGCACTGCTCAACAACCTACACAAGAAAAATGCCTTTACCTGGTTCGAGATAGCGGCTCATTCCTTTTAGCAGTTGAAAGAGGCCTTATCATCTGCACCGGTTTTACAGCTACCGGACTTTGATGAGTCATTTGTGGTGGAATGTGATGCTTTGGGGGGCGGTATTGGTGAAGTGTTACACCAACAAGGACACCCGATCGCTTATTTTAGCCACCAACTTGGCCAACACCACCACAAGTTGGCAACTTATGAGAGGGAACTGATCGGTTTAGCTAAAGCAATACAGCATTGGCAGCCTTATCTCTGGGGGCGCCCATTTCTAATTCGCACCGATCATTGCAGCCTCAAGTATTTGCTTGAGCAGCGCCTCACTACCTCACCGCAACAACACTGGTTAAGTAAACTTATGGGGTTTGACTTTACCATGGAGTATAAACCTGGGAGTTTGAATGTGGGGGCTGATTCTTTATCTGGCCGAGACATTCCAGAGCCGAAATTACATGCCATCAGTCAACCCAGAGCTCTATTGTTGGATTCTATTTGGGAGGAGACACAATAGTACCCGGAAACTATTGCTTTATATCATGAGATTCAGCAGGAGAGATCGGAAAAACATTGGACGATTCAGGATAGTCTGGTCCTCTTCAAAAACCGGATCTTTCTACACCACACGTTCCCACTTATTCACAACATTTTTGCCTCCTTCCATGACAGTACACATGAGGGCCGACAAAAAACATATTTCAGGATAAGTCGGGAATTTTATTGGAAGGGTATGAAGCGTAGTATAGCCGATTATGTGGCGGCTTGTCAGATTTATCAATGGAATAAAGCTGAATCATTAAGTCCAGCAGGGTTGCTCCAACCACTTCAACTGTCATCACAAGTCTGGTCAGATATTTCCATGGACTTCATAGATGGCCTTCCCTCATCGTCCGACAAATTCGTTATCTTTGTAGTGGTTGATTGTTTCTCAAAATATGGCCATTTCATACCTCTGGCGCATCCTTACACTGCAGCTCACGTAGTTTAGCTCTTTATGGATAATATTTTCCGGTTACATGGGATGCCTACTTCCATTACCAGTGACAGAGATGCCATCTTTACCAGTACATTCTTGAAAGAACTATTCAAGCTATAGGGCACAACGTTAGAATTCTCTCCCGTCTACCATACGCAAACTAATGGTCAGACAGAGGTCATTAACCAGACAATTGAGATGTATCTTCGTTGTTGCGTGGGGGACTCACCTAAACGGTGGGTTAAGTGGCTCGCCTAGGCTGAATCCTATTACAACACCTCCTACCACAATGCACTCGGAACTACCCCATTCAAGGTAGTATATGGTAGAGACCCACCCAAACTTTTATCATATGAACAGGTGCCTCCAAGGTCGCTACTTTGGACCAAGCGTTAGCAAAAATAGACACCTTGCTCACTGAGGTGCGCACTCATCTCCAAGAGGCCCAGAATACTATGAAGTTTTATTATGACAAGAAGCACCGGGAAGTCTTCTTTTCTCCAGAAGATTATGTATGGCTGCATCTCCAACACTACAGGCAATTGTCATTGATAGCCTCCAAATGCCACAAGCTCTCTCCGAAGTATTATGGTCCCTTTCAGGTAATGGACCGAATTGGTACAGTTGCCTACCGCTTGCAGCTTCCGCCAGAGTCCAGGATTCACAATGTGTTTCACGTCTCCCAACTAAAGGCCTTACAAGGTGACTCTCCCTTGCTGCACACACCTCTGCCCCCACTACATGAGGGACGTGTCCTTTCTACTCTAGCAAAGGTGTTATAGGCTCGCCGTATTCAGGGTGATTGGGAGATCCTAGTGCAATGGGTTGATGCTGATCCCAGTGACACGACATGGGAGCCATTAGCCATGTTTCGAACCCTCTACCCCTACTTTGAGCTTGAGAACAAGCTCTTTCTCTAGGAGGGGGGTAATGTTATGGACTCCATAGCATCACGAGTTATCCACATGCATAGGAATTAAATTATGTCAATTTACTTTTAATTTAATTCCATTTGGTTTGGTTTGGTTTGGTTTAGATGTAATATGGCATGAACCAATTGCCCATGGGTCTAATTTGTATTTCCGTCCTCAACCCTATTTATGGGGACGTCAAGGTGAAGGAAAGTAAGTATTGATAAAATTAGAATTAAACAGGTCAGATTCTCCCTCAGAGGTCTAGGTCAGATTCTCCCTCTGAGGTCCAGGTCGAGATTCCTTCAAAGCTCAATCATTCCATTCTGATTTCCATCATTCCACATTCAAGAAACAAGAATCCTCTTCCAGCGTCAAGATTCAATATGGAAGGAAGAGAGGAAAGAAGGGTGACTTGATCCATGGCTCGGGAAGAACCTAACATCTCCCTCTAGTACGCATTTTATTACCTCTTAAAGCAATAAAAGCCAAAAAACATTCTTCTAAAAAGGTGGAAAGTTTGAAATAGAGACAAATTAAATGCACACATATTAGAACCCATGAAATGGTTTCAATATTTAAGATAATACAATTTTATCATTCAAGATGGTGTGAACATATTTGATAGAGGTAAAGTGTAGCATTGAGAAAGCTATTTGCAATACTGGTTGGATGAATTATGAGAAAAACAGAATGAAAGCTGATTAACAGAGGACTTGTATAGTTGATATAAAGCTCTTAGAATGCAGTGTTGGGATTGTATGACCTTTTAGAGAGAATTATCTACATCTATAAAGGATTTATATGCTGACTCTTAGAGAATTTACCAAACGGAGATGGGTCTTGCGAACTTATCACTTTGGGATGTTTAAATTGATAGTTGCGGCTTTATTTTTAGTTGGCAGTTGATTCATATTTTCATAATAGCTTGAGAGTGTTATGTTATTATACTGATTTTGCCCTATATTATGCTTTGCAGAAAGCCACAATGCATTTGCTACATGAGAGCAGTAAAAGAGAGGGCCGAGTAGTGTGGCTTTTGCAGTTTCATATGCAGTTGAAGGAAATTGTTCCATCGGTAACACTGTCCATGATATTAATCTATGGCCAGGTGAAAGCATCAACATAAGCAACATCCCTTGTGGTTCTATTTGTATTACACTTCTTTTGGCGGTTCTAAGAACTTCCACATAAATGCATGACCTAATGATTACAGTTAGGGGATCAATGGGCATGGCCTAATGAAATGGCAGTTGCAAGTCCATCAAGACTTTCCTTGATGGATTTCAAATCTTCATCTAGGAAATCAAAAGCCCATCATTTTTTGAGCTTTACCTTACTAGTTCCAAACGAAGATGTTCTAGAAATTATTGCCACTTGAATTAGAGAGTTTGTGGTATCTTCCACTTCATTAGTACCATCGTCAAGGGAAGTAAAGCTATCTCCCAAGTTTGATATGGTAGGCCCCTTACCCAAATTCATTTGTCTCTTTTTGGCTGTAGTACCACTAGACCCAGTTGCACTATCATTCCCAAAGAGAAAATTTAAGTCATCATAATTGAGAATAGGCTTATATCAATATTGTTTTGCATTTGGATGGGCCTACACATTTAATAAATTCTAAAAAAAATTAGTGCACAAAGGTTAGTTAAAACATTCAAACCTCTCAAGCACAGGAATTGTATAACGAAGTGATGAAGATTCCTGATCTTGAAAAACGTTCCAGGATTAAAGCATATGACTTTATTGTTGAGCGTTCTACTAGAGCATTTTCTTTTATGGGGTGCCCCTACTAAAGATTGAGCAATGTGGTTGATGATGAAAATGGATAATTAATCGTCTTACTTTAGAAATTGAGTACTTCAAACAATTTTAAGCAATGTTGTCCTGGTGATTTTGAGTGTTAAGTTGTGAATCCTAATCAACGCTCTACGCAGAGTTGGTACGCAGATCTACCTTCGCGGTAAGGTCACGGTGGGGGTTGGAAGGGGGACGTGATGCCCTCCTCCAGGGGGAGTGGGGATCCACGATATATTAATTTTTTTTTGATTAAGGGGAGTTTGGGAATTTTACTCTTGTCCATCAGCAAGATACACCTTCCAGTGATCTCCAACAACATAATTCTCCAAGATTTCACGGTGCGCAGTGGTGTGAAAAGAAGCTCCTGAATCTAACACCCAAGAGTCAATAGGGCTATCAACCGGTAAGAGTAAAGCATCTTGTACTTCTTCAGTCGCCGTATTTGCAGCATCATTTTTCTTTTCATCCTGCTTCAGTGCTCTATAGTTTTCTTTACGTGACTAGACTCGCCACAATTCCAGCATTCCACATTCCTCCCAAGTTGGACTTGCTTCTTCCATTCTTTGACTTCCCTATACCGTTGCCCTTGTTGTAATTCCTCTCAAAGTTCCTACCCCTAGTATCAACATTTAGGGCAGAATTAGATATTAACAATTCTCTGGAGTCCTTTCTAAAAACTTCCTCCCCAAGAATGGTATCCCAAACATCAATAAAAATCAACTTCCATTTGCCTACAGAGTTGCTGACCGCATCCCTCATAGGCTCCCAACAATTTGGAAGAGACGCCAAAAGAATTAAACCACAAACCTCATGATCAAAATTAATCTGAATAGATGTCAATTTATTAACAATCGTGTTAAACTCATTCAAATGTGTTGCCACTGATGTATTTTCTGTCATCTTTAAATTGAAGAGTTTTTTCATGAGATGTACCTTATTATTTGTGGAAGGCTTCTCATAAATATTCTACAGAATCTTCATCTTCCCTAGTGTGGTTTTCTCCAACACCACATTGTGAGTGATGTTCTTTGACAATATTAATCGGACTACTCCTAATATCTATCTATCAAGGAGACTCATCACCTTTCATACCTTCTGGTTTCATATCCAGAAATGGTGAGTGCAAATTTTTACTGTATAGTTAATCTTCGATATGCATCCACCAAAACACAAAATCTATACCATCAAACTTGTTGATTCCGAGTGTCGATGCTTCTCCACCAGCCATTGCCCTCAATCATGAACCAAAGCTATGAACCACTTGTTATGAATTAGATACCCTAATTCCAAACTAATGAGAGCAATAATAAAAATTGCAGAAGAAAGGAAAAACAAACATAAAAATACAAAGACAACAAGATTTATATAGATTCGCCTAAAGGTGAGACTGCCTCCTATCTTCTGTCGTAGCGGTAATCCACTATAAAGATGAAATAGTTTACAAGAGAAATCACATACAATCTACAAGTGTTTTTCTCTAAAATCCCTCTCCTTGATGGTAAAACCCTAGTAGCAGTGCCTCCCAATTATAAAGAGAAAATTAGGGCAACCGCAATACAAGTGTCAAATCCCCAAACTGCTCTTAATGATAATTAGGGCAACCACAATACAAGGTCGATCCGTGTACCAACTCAGCATAAGGCATTAATTAGGCTCCACAACTTAACACCGTTGATCGATGAGTTGGGCCGAAGGCGAGGGGTTTCAAGGTGTTATTTTGGAGGCAATTTTCTTGGGAGTTGTGGCTCTGAGATTTTACCCACATTAACAACTATAAAAATGATAGAAAGAGCTACATTTTTGTATATTTCCTAGCTTTTGTTTCTTTCATGGGACTTATGCAACCAATTGGATCATATATAGATATTCTTTCAACATCATCCAGGTCATTGAAAGGATTTTAGACAACCCATTAATGAAGAAAGTTCAAGGTCTTTCAAAAAATTAATTCCAATTTGAGGAGTAGATAACAAGCTATCAATTTAGGATCCACTTCAAATAGTGCTTTTGTTAAAAAAGATAAAATTTCAATTCGTTTTGTATACATTGTTCTATAGGAAACATAAGTCGGTTAACTCAAAAAAAAAGGCAGCCCATTTCAATTTAACCTAAACAACGAATTATTTATCCAAAACACCCAAGCTTGTTTTAGACTTGTTCTTTTGAGGATAAGGATATTTTCTAGACTTGTTAGAAGTTATTATTCCGAATTAATTTGGTTTTTAATATTTTTTAGAAATGTGTTTTCTTTTAAAAAGTAAATTCCAATGGTTTAAGGCGAGTAAAGACATGATTTAATTTTTAGTAATGTTTAAGTTATAAATAAGGGAGAAGACTCTCTAAACCCTAATCTCTCCAATACTTTTCTCCTAAAAATTTTCACATGGTATCATAGCAGCAACGATTCAGATGGATAAAGAAAATATGGAAAAGAAAAAGAAGAAAAGATAACCCTTTTCATCCTCTTGTTTTCTCCAAATGGGTGTCACTTCTTCTTTCTCCACGAGCTAATCCTTGGATTCATGAAAATCAGTGCTCTGATACCATGTTGATTTGTGATGGAGAGAATCATGGATGATAAAATATGTGGGATACAGTATTGAATTCCAATTTTTCTGAGGAAGCTAGCCCAAACGGCTTGGAGGAATTGACAATTAAAGAGGACATCCATGGTAGTTTCATGGGAGTTTCGGCAAAAAGGACAAGATGGGCCTTGAACGGGAGTGCCCTGCCTAATGAGGGAGTCAGAGGTGAGGATTTTTCTTCTGCAAGCATACCGGATAAAATATTTTGCGCAGGAAGGAGCTTTTATGGAGAAAGCCAGCGCCGCTGGGTGGAGAGGTGTGTGTGTGTGTGTGTGTGCGAGGGGGGGGGTGGCTGTTATGGAGAAGGTTGTAAGGGTTAAGTTGAGGTTGTGATGAATACTCCTTTAGGGCAAGGAGTCTAGATGAGGGTGTCCAGTATGTGCTCTTGAATTTTAATCTTCGTGAGGCAAATGAGGAGGCCAGAGGCCGATAATGCTTCAGAATCGGTAAGGGCTCTCCGAAGATTGAGCTTCCAACTATCAAGTCCAGACCAAAAGTCCAAGATAGAGGCGCTATTGTTTCTGGCTAGATTATGGAAAGGACCAAAGATTTTGTCTATGGTTTTGTCTCCCATCCACAAGTCTACACAGAAATTTGTTAGACGCCCATTATTGCGATAACATTTGACTGCCTTTCTGAAGGTAGGTAGTAGGAGGACTATTTTCCTCCAAACAAGGGACATGCGGAAATTTTTGCCTCCTTCAGTCCACAACCCATTCTGAATATTTGCTTTGGTGGAAACAATGGCCCTCCAAATCAAGTCTGGGGATGAGTTGAATCTCCAGCTCCATTTCAGAAGATAGGTGGAGTTGGTCTTGGCAATGTTACGAACCCCAAGACCACCAAGATGAGAAGGTTGACACACATCAGCCCACTTAACTAGGTGGTACTTTCTCTCCCCATTGGGCCCACCCCACAGAAATATTCTTTCGAGTCTTTCAAGATGGTTATTAGCTGTAGTGGGGCAGTGGAAAAGGGAGAGATAGTAGCTGGGGACTCCATGCAGGCAAGATTTTATGAGAGTGAGCTTACCATCTTTCAAGAGAAATTTTAAACGCCATGTGGCTAAATACCCCTCCAAAAGCTCAATCACCGGGTGCTAGTTGCTTTTTGAAGGCATACTGGGAGACAAAGGGAGACCCTAATAGGTTCTTGGAAGATTGGCGATCTTACAGCCTAGATACTCAGCCATTGTGTTCAAAACATTTTGGTCTACATTGAATCCAGAAATGGAGGATTTTACCCAACTCACTTTTTGCCCAGTGGAGAGTTAAAAAAAGTTGAGGAGGGCTTTAATGCGCATTACTTGTTCCAACAAACCTTCTCCGAAGAAAGTAGTGTCGTTCACATATTGCAAGAGAGCAATGTCCTGTGTAGGATCCGAAGATATGGCATTGAGCCAACCAGAATGTTTGGCACAACGAACCATAAAGAATGAGTATTCAGCAATGTGGGTGAAGAGAAAAGGAGAAAATGGGTCTCGCTATCAGATTCCTCTTGTACCCCTAAAATGGCCACATGATTTCCTATTGACCAGGAGGAAGGAGGCATTTGAGATGCAACTTCGCATCCAAAAGTGCCAACAAGTGCCAAACCCCATTCGGTTGTAGATATGATCAAGTAGCTTCCAATTGATGCGATAAAAAACCTTTTCGAAATCAAGCTTGAAGACTACTTTAGGAAAACTAGACCTTTTGAAGGAATCTATTATCTCATGAGCAGCCAATGCTGAGTCTAGTAGATTTTGACCTTTTATTAAAGAACTTTGACAAGGGTTTATTATTTGAAGGGGTGGTACAAAAGTGATTGTCATAGATACGAGCAATGATTTTGTATGAACTGGTGGTGAGGCTAATAGGTTTGAAATCTTGGAGTTGAACCAAGTTTGTTTTCTTTGGGATTAACACAATGAGGACGCGCCGTTGGATCAGTGCGTGACTCCACACTAATGAAAGTTATTGGCAAAAGCATTTACATCTTTCCAAATGATTTTCTTGGAGCGTTTATAGAACTCCCCATTGTATCCATCTGGCCAGGGGCCGGGTCCTTAGGTATTTTGAGTGCAGTCGAGTCAATTTTCGCAACAATGAAGGATCACTCTAGACGCTTGGCATCCACAATAGTAATATTATAGAACTGGAGTTGGTGAAAGATTCTCTGGTCAAAAGATTCCTTAGTGTAGAGATCTATAAAATACTTAACAATGTGAGAAATAGAGAGACTATCCATAATCATATGACCTCCACAACTGAGGTAGGTGATACGATTAACTCTCCATTTTGCTGAGGCGACGACATGGAAGAATTTTGTATTTCCATCCCTATCGGTCAGCCAATGGAATCTGGCCCGCTACTTCCAATGAATAGTTTCATTAAGTAATAAAGCATAGCGATCTCGATTTAACTTATTACAAAAAATTGATTTTGGTAAAGTGAGGGACCTTTGCTCCTTCAAGAGATCAAGCTCCATGATCCAACAACAAACAAAATCTTTCCAATGAGTAATAGCAGCATGGCAGTTGAGGGACCAATTGCGAATCTTGGACTTTAGAGGTTTCAATTTTGTCGGAAGAGACCATCATGGGTTGGCATTACGAGGAATTTCTTGCCACCAGTAGGCCAGATTAGTAGGAAAACTGCCATCATGCAGCCAAGAATTCTCAAAGCAGAGGGGGGATCAACCCCATGTCGGAGGGTTTGAATTTATCTGTATCGGCCAATGGTCGTAGCAAGACTGGCTGAGAACTTGCCCAGATGTGTTTCCATAAATTTGGATCCATTCAAGGTTGGCAATGAATCTGTCCAACTAGGATAGAATTGAGGGAGGGGGGTGGGCACTGATCTTAGGACCAAGTAAACTCTTTTCTGGATAGGGGCACTTGTGAGAGCTCAAAGCTTCTGACAAGGTCAGAAAAGGCACGCAATGGATAGGTGATTTTTCTGAAGGGGGTTTTATGAGCAAAAGTGAATGGCATTGAAATCTCTTGCAAGGGGCTAGGGATGATCCCACATTCCCAAATTTGGACAAAAGTGAGGAGTTCCTCCCAGAATTTTGCACGATCATGATAACGAGTCGACCCATATATTCTGGTGAGGGCCCAGAAGTGTCCCGATGTCCTATCGCAGAAGGGGATTCCAATGGAGAAATAAGAGGGGATAGGGAGGGAAGCTTCAACCGAGCTGGGGTTCCATATTACAAGTATGCCAGCATAGTACAACATCTACAGTGGCCCATTTTGGGTCAGAAGAGTACCAAATATTACGAATGATAGAGGATTCATGGGATTGCAGTTTTGTTTCATGCAAAATTACAATATTTGGCTTACATGAAAAAAAATTGCTTTAACTATTGCACGGTTGCAGCGTGAACCAATTCCTCTGATATTCCATGAATAGATGATCATGGCAGGGGAATGGAGGTGAATTTCTCATCCTCATAGAAGAGGCACTCGTCGTAGTAATAGCAGTAGTCCCAAGCCATTTCCTTCATCTTTTCTCACTCATGTGGTGGGTAGTGCGAACTCTCAGGCTCGATGGCCTTGATGAAATTCATAGTATGTTCACCATGTGACAACTTCGGGTACCTAGGGATAGTGGAGGGCTCAGGGGCAGATGGATTGTTTGTGGATTTGCTTGACTCCAAGGAGCTGATGTCCGTACCCTTACACATGCTTCGGTGTCGGGAGTAAGTGAATTGGAGAGCGGTAGTAGTGGGTTGATTTGAGGATTCGACATCGGAAGTGTCAACTTGTGAGGTGGATTTGGGCTTCATGATAGCTAGAGGGGTGGGCAAAGAATGGGAGAGATTTGGTTATTTATATTAGTGGGTGTCATGGTATTTTCCAGGTTGTGGGATGGGTACCACTTAATGAGGTGCGAGTTTTGTGGAGATTGATTCAACTCCTCGAGACCACCCCTTGGTCTGGCAGTCCCAAATTAGAGTCGTAGCTTTGATAAACCCTTGCATGTCAAATGACGAGGTGTCGGTTTTTGATATTTTTTTTCATTCGGGGCAAAAAGATGGTAAGGAGAGTGGTAGTTCCGTTTGTTAGTAACTTGACACCCCAATTCCAAACTAACGAGAGAAATAATAATAATTGCAGAAGAAAGGAAAATCAGGCATGAAAATATAAAGACAACAAAATTTATATAGGTTTGCCTTAGAGTGAGACTACATCCTGCCTTCCACCGTTGCACTAATCCACTATAAATATGAAATAGTTTACAAGAGAAATCACACAAAACTTGCAAGTGTTTTTTCTCTAACCTTTCTAGGGCCGCTACTCAAGATCCTTCTTCGTGATGATAAAACTATAATAACGGTGCCCTCAACTATAAAGAGAAAATTAGGATAGCCACAATGTAAGAGTGAAATCCCCAAACCGTGCTTAATAAAAATTTGGGAAAACACAATAAAAGGTCAATCCACGTTGTTGAATTTAGGGAAAAGAGAAATACTTCGTTAACTTCATTAACTTTTTAAAATAAGAGTACATGAACCTCTATTTATAATAGAGGAAGGTAGTAGAGTCTAATTACAATAAAACTATCTTTGTCCCAATTACACCCAAACTCTAACACTTAAAGATAAGTCCTAGCATAGTTAAAATATTCAATATGGATAAAAGAGAATCATAACTCAAACTAGAACTCTTCTAAGACGTGACCATAAGATAAAGATGTCTTTGTGAGTCCTTCTATATCTTCCGACTGATGTGATAATGATGTCAACTCGTGGTAATCATGGTGGGCCCTACTTCTTATGGGTTTGGCCCCATCATGTGGGCCTTCCTTGGTCGTGTGACTCATCTTATAATATTTTTATATTTGTGGGTCTTCTTGGTCGTGTGACTCATCTTATAATACTCTTATATATGTGGGTCTTCCTTGGTCGTGTGGGCTAGAGCCCACCTTCCAACACTCCCCCTCAAGCTAGGGGTGAGAGAACATCATGAACTCCTAGTTTACTACAATTGATGTATAAAATGACACATCTTCCAATATGCCTTCATCTTCCAACACTCTCCATCATGCTATTGCATCCTTCCATGTGGCCCTGCTAACATAATATAAGTGAGAGTAAAAATCACTCCTAGCCGGTAAGACATTGCTCCATACTCCAATCCTAATGCTGGATGTAGGGCACACTTCGTCTTTTATAGGTAGTATGTCTATTAGCACTGATCGGAGTAATAAAAGCCATTACAGGGAGGGGGGGGGGGGGGGTTATTTATTATGGTGTCCCTATTCGGACACTGACTCTCATGGTATCCCAATCATGATATTTTTTAGAGTAAAATAAATTATGTTATGAGAAAAGGTACTGAGACCACGTCTTCTTCAATAATAATATCTCATCCAAAGAGACATAAGAGCAACAATTTTAATGTAACACGACCAACTTCCAACACATATAACATGAACCAAAATAATAAACCTTGTAGAAAGACCCATGAAATAGTCATAATCCGATATAAATAGTTTTTCTTAGATGTAGAAGCTTCATCTTTTGTGGTCCTCCTTTCTTGAATATATTGGTCACATAAACTTATCCACAACATATGGAATAAAATACTTCTTTCTGGTAATTCTGGTACTTCTTGTACTTCTCTCCCTCAAGTTGGGAGGTAATGGCAGTGATCCCAGCTTGAACCAAATATCATAGATGCAGCAATAAGTCAAAATAACATAGATGTAATAATAAGCCCTTAAACCTGGGAGAAGTGAAAATTTTTTCTGATATAACAACTCAAATAGTGACGCAAAACAATAGGCTTAAATTCGGAATTTTCAATGCAATAGGATACCAGTATGACCTTTGATTGTCCAAATGCAAATATATCTTAAAATATAGATCAAATTAACATGAAATTTTTTCCTTATAAAACTAGACTTAAATATATTTCATCCAAGTTTAACTTCTCTTCGTAAAATATAATTATCAGAAGATAAATAATTTGATAGTTTTCGGTCTTTGTCATCTGGTCGAACTTTCCTCCTTTTTGTTCTGCATGACCATTGACCCTTCCAAGATCAATATCTTCTTATAAAAAACTCAGATCAAGAATTGGTTGAATAGGTAAGAAAATAGAATTACATATATTTATTTTGATATATATTTCTCCATATAAAATCTCTTTCTTGATAGCATATAATACCTCAGAAGTTGAAGCTTTTTGCGGGTGCTCGAACTCTTTTTCAATCTGACATTTCCTTCTTCAAATATAGATTTATCTTTGTAGATAACTCAGATAAAAAAATTAGTTGAATAGGTAAAAGAATAGACTTACAAATTTTTCTTTTGATAAATATTTCTCCATATAAAGTCTAATTATTGAGAGCATAAAATACCTCAGAAGCTGAAGCTTTCTCCTATGGCTCGAACCTCTTTTGCAATCTAACCTTCACTAATTCAAATATCGATTTATCTTTGTAGATTACTCCGATTGGAAAATTTTATTTTTACTTGGAAATTATACTCAAATATATTTCGGTCAATATAAAAATTTCAAAATGAAAATCTCAGTATACAAGTGAAAAATACAAAGCAAACTACGGGTGTAGGGACTAAAAAAATAACTACGAACCTAGACTTAGGGTTTAGGGTTTAGAGAAAAGGATTTCATTATCTTTGTGGGTTAACCAAATCAACTCACAGAACCCGCTCTGATACCATGTTGAATTTATGGAAAATATAAATACTTCAATGACTTCATTAACTTATTATAATGAGTGTACATAAACTTCTATTTATAGTAGAGGTAGGTAGTAGAGTCCAATTACAATAAAACTACATTTGTCCCAATTACACTCAAACTTTAACACTTAAAGATAAGTCCTAGCATAGTTAAATAACTCAATATGGATAAAAGACAATCACAACTCAAACTAGAACTCTTCTAGGATGTGACCATAAGATAAAGATGCCTTTGTGAGTCCTTGTATATCATCCAACTTATGCGATAATGATGTCATCTCGTGGTAATCATAGTGGGTCCTACTTCTTATGGGTTTGGGCCCATCTTATGGGCCTTCCTTGGTTGTGTGACTCATCTTATAATACTCTTAGATATCTGGGCCTTCCTTGGTCATGTGGGTTGGAGCCCACCTTTCAATAGTACTGACTCAGCATAAGGCAATAATTAGGCTCCACAACTTAACACCAATGATCGAGGAGTTACGCGGAAGGCAAGGGGATTTCCAGGTGTCATTTTGGAGGCGATTTTATGGGGAGTTGTGACTCAAGCGTCTCAAAGTGTAAGGGTTGATAGAAGGATTGTGTGTTGATGTGGAGAGGCTTCTAGAATGGCAAGGTGGAGATTTTGAGGTCTCAATAAAATAGAAGAGAAAGGCTATAAGGTCTAAAGGACATAGTGCCCGAGAGTGGCCGGTCTCTAGGAGGCTGGTCCTTATGGTATTTTTCAAGGGAGGGGTGGGCCAGTTAGGGATGATTGACAACCACTCAGTGCAGCAAGGGGGCCAATCAAGGGGATTTGATGGCAGGTGATGGGTGGGGGTAGACAAGGCAGGAATCCAGACCCTCGATGGCAGTTCCAGATGGCAATGGGATTGAAGAGTGGCGGTGGATGGCGCAGGCATGATTTTCCAGGGGTGCAAGGGGGCTGACGAGGGGATGGGAGTGATGATCACTGCAGTAAGGAGCTGTACAGGCGGGGCTGCAATCGATGGCATAGGTGGGGTGTTCAGGTGGGCGAGTGGGGAAATCGAGGGGGTGGGCAGTTTGATCGATGGTAGGGACGGAGCAGGTGAGAGACAGGGTAGGGTAGACAGGGTGAGTGGCTCTGGTTCGAAGCTGATTTGACTCAAAAGGACTTGGCGGGTTGAGAGAGAGTTGCTCCTGAGTCAGCTCAAACCGAACCAAGCTGATTCATACCGAGTCAAACTGGGTTGGGGAGCTCGCAAGTCTGGTAACATGGGTGAGAGAACTTCCATGTCGCCGAATTACAAGATAACCCAACCAAAAATTTTATGAAATAATTTTGATGCAGTGAAGGCCACTTACTGGAGTTTTTGGTCGGAGGAAGAATCTTTCCTAGTGGAGATGCTCTGGCTATTATTTTGTCCAAAAGATTTCGTCATAATATGCTAGCAAGGTTGGCAGTGGTGTGCCACACCAAAACCAAAGCTTGGCGGGAATACCCCTAGCAACTACCCACTGTCCTGCCAGGGAGTTAGTGAGTTTTAGAGCCTAGTCGACCATCCGCTCCAAGGGGGGTCCTTTTCGCTCCAAATGAGTTTTAACTCTTTGCTTATCTTCAATGGATTTGAACCTAAACTAGTGACGATCCATGATGTGAGCGATGGTAGGAGGTTGAGATTATGAAAGGCGGTTGATGAGCCATATTGCAAGTAGAGTTACTGATGAACAAGTGGATTTGGCAGTGACCACCGTGGCGGCGGAGAGCCGACTGATTCAATGAGCTAGAGCTTGAGCTGGGAGATTGAGGGTTATATGGCTTGTTGACTGGCGGATCAATGGGGGAGGCGGGGGTAATGCAGATCGCACTCAGAGGACCCCATCCAAAAAAATTAGAGTGCTTATTAATTGTATAATCAGCATATTTAATATGCTTTGTTTGTAATAGCAACCCTTACACTTTGTTCAATCAAGCCTTGTATATATGGGTGGCATTGAACAGAGCCGGTTCACAAGTATCTCGAGCTCGGCTCGGCTCGATTTGAATTATCGCAATCTTGAATCGAATTCAAGATCATAATTGGGCTCTTTTAAGTAAACGAGCTGAGCTTAAGCGAACCCAGGTTTGGTTCAGAAGCTCGCGAGCCGGTTCATTACTTAATCAATATTTGGATTAGAAAATCGGGATTCATCAGGCAGCAACCTTCGGAGTTCGGGGAATGAAGGATTCGGGATTTGAGGCTCTGGAAAATAGTAAGAAAATTAGTGTTAACGATGCGAAGTTCATTCATCTATGATTCTACCCAGATGGTAAGAGTATTGAAGATAATGCGTCATATGTGTCACTTTTTATTGCTTTGGCGAGCGAAGGAACCGATGAGCTCTGTTTGAATTGAAGCTTCTCAATCAGAGCAGGTAAAAAAGGTACAAAGTTCGTAGCAATTTCGAGAGGATTCTAGAAAGCTGGCCATACACACTTAAGTAACAGGGAAGCATTTGGTGTGTTCTTTTGGTTTTGAGGTTTTCTTCAGGAAGTTTGCTTCTATCTCTATGGCTTTCCTAATTACTAGCTGTAGAATTTTGTAGAAATTATTTGTTGTATCAGAAGATAATGCCTTCAAAATCCAGTGAATGAACATTGATGCCTTGAGACTCTTTGTCATTCATTGTTTTTTATTTATGTAAAATGAAGGTATTATTAATTATAAATAATGCACCATGTGGCAAATTATTTTGTTGGCTTTGTTAAATTTGAATTAATTTCATTAGCGTCACAATGACTTCAAAGCTGGCTAGAGATCCAGTAAAGAAAAAAGGAAATAAATGAGCATTACCTAGGGGTGGGTATAGGATTTTTTTGTTCTTGAAGCTGTGGAGGGTAGTATGTGCTATAAAAATCTATTGAATTGCAAGGAGAGCTAACTATTTTAGTCAACAAGATGGATAACTTTACATCTTATTGGAGTACTTCCATAAGACTGCAGATCTGTAAGGTTCTGAATCCAATCAAAATGTTGGCAATATATTTTTACTTGGTAAAAATATGAAATTTTATTTTTATAAATAATTCATGTCAACATGATCAACCTAAGCATGAGTTATATCAACATGATTTGCCTAAATATGTGAAACCATGCATTTTTCCAACAAATTAGTCGTCACTTCTCAATAACTAATTCTCAATGCAATCCCATTAGATTTTGTTCACCTGAACAATCGACAACCATGCAAGTAATGGCCAAATTTTAATTGTTGTAAAATTAACCAGGGCTATTGTGATGTTTGGTTTTGTCATAAGGCTGTTGAAGGTATCTAATTGGGGTGGTTTAAACATTCTATTCATTTCATGTTGTTGTTGGTGTCATTGTTGGCTTTTCAAAACTTGCATGGCCAACTATTATCCCAACTATAGATTATTGTAGAATTATCATCAAAAGTTGATTGTGACCCTACAACATACATTCTATTTGTTTCCTGCTCAACACTAAGGAAAATATTGCCAGAATGGGGACTCTGTTGAGTTTTGTTGATTGATCTTGTGGGAGGAAATATACTAAATTTTGGATGCCCAAGGCTCAACAATTTAAGGTGCTAGTCCAAGGGTGAATAATTTTAAGGTGCTAATGAATCAAAAGCATTATGATATGCTTAGAGTGTGTTGTTGTGGCCTGAACATGGTGAAGTCTCTCTGGGGTTATTATAAGATCCGGCATATACCTTTGGTCAAGTAAGATCAAATTTGGAATTGAATGGTTGGACTATTTGACTTGTGTGAAGAGAAAGAGTTATTGATTTGGTTGTGAAATTGATGGAAGAATCCTAATTAAATTATTGTCATCTTTAGCATGAGGTGCTTTGGGCAATATTCCAAATTTAGGGAAGTGAACACTGTCTAAGCCTTTTATTTTACGTAGAGTTGCTTTGCCATTTATTGCATCTTATATAGATCTCTCTCTCTCTCTCTCTCTCTCTCTCTCTCTCTCTCTCTCTCTCTCTTTAACACTCAATATTACATATCTCCTAAAATACATGTCTAACTTAAATGAAAATTTAACTAGAGATAAAATAAGACTTTCTCTATCTAGTAGCCATATTATAATAGAAAAATGTAATGTGAAAAATATGGGAAATGGAAAAATTGCCCCTGAACTTGTATTTAACATTTATAGAAGGAGATAAATAAGAGGGCAATTGAAGGGAGGTCCAACAACATAGATAGTGTGATTGAAGCCTATTTCACAGTACATTTTCTTCGGCCAGCACCAATGGGGGTCTATATCCATTTCCCACCTCCTTCATCAGAAAACACTGGAAGTTATTCTCTACTTTTATAGTTTCCACTCCTTAGAGAATGACTCCATAGACCCCTCCAAAGGCCAGATGACTTAAACTTAATGTTGACGAGGGTTCTTTGGGAAATCCATCCTTAACTGGTATTGGTAGATAGATCAAAGATCACTCTGCCAAATGCTCCTAGTTTTTCTCTGGCCCCTTTGGTGCATGCGACTTATTCAAAGAAGAAAGTCTAGCCTTTTTCAAGGAATTGAGATCTTCTCCCAGCACATCTACCACCATTGATTGTAGAAGATTGGATGAAGAGAAACTCTTCCTCTCCTTGGAGGATCTCTCACATATTTGATAAAATTATTGATATTTGCTCCCACATAAATGCACAATGGAGGCTCCCACATAAATGCACAATGGAGGCATGCATTGACAATAGTATTTAAGATACTTCAGCTAGAGAGGATATAGAAAGATCTTCTCCCTTTGTAGGAAACTCTTCCTATTTCTTTTAAGGTTTGTGGATTTCCTCTCCCTCCAATATGTGATTGATTACCTCTTAAATCAGTAAAAGCCAAAAAAAATCACCTTCTAAAAAAAAGGTGGAAAGTCTGGAATAGACACAAATTAAATGCACACATATTAGAACCCTTAAAATGGTGTCAATATCTGAGATAGTACAATTTTATCATTCAAGACGGTGTGAACATGTTTGTAGAGATGAAGTGTAGCAATGAGAAAGCTATCTGCAGGGGGGAAATTAGAATGAAAGCTGATTGAAAAAGGACTTGTATAGTTAATATAAATCCCATAGAATGTTTTGGTTAGGAATGTATAACCTTTTAGAGAGAATTGTCTACATCTATAAAGGATTTATATGCTGACTCTTAGAGAATTTACCAAACGGAGATGGGTCTTGCTAAGTTATCACTTTGGGATGTTTAAATTGAGAGTTGCTGCTTTATTTTTAGTTGGCATCTGATTCATATTTAAATAATAGCTTGAGAGTATTATGTTATTATACTGATTTTTTCCTATATTATGATTTTCATGAAGCTACAATGCATTTGCAACTTGCGAGTAGAAAAAGAGAGGGCAGAGTGGGTTGGCATTTGTAGTTTCATATACAGTTAAAGGAAATTGTTCCACCGATAACTTTGCCTATGGTATTAATCTACGGCCAGGTGAAAGCATCAGCATAAGCAACACCCCTTGTGGTTCTATTTGTATTACAAACGTCAATGCATGACGTGATGATTACTAGTGGGATTATCAATGGTCAGCATGGCCTATCTGGCCTAACTGGGTCGAGACTAGGCCCAATCCCCATCCGCTATCCATTTTGAAAGGCTATCTAGATATCCTTGTATGACCAATTTAGCTAGTTGTGGATTGGCAAAGGAATATTCCTGCAGAAAAGAGATTTGGAGCAGGGATCACTGGGCTATTTTAACAAGCTTGTGTGGCTTTGGTTTTTGATATTGGACCTCAACTATTTTTCTATAACAGCTATGAACACAAAGGAATATAAGTGATAGCTTATGGGCTTAATTATTTGCTACACCATGTGTTCTTGCATGCATTATTACATGAGCTTCACTGTCTTTCTGGGAGAAAAGATCCTCCGCGTAGGTTCCAATCATTATAAGATGGAAGCATCTAATAAGACACTTGTTAGGATCTCAGGTAGGATTAACTTGTAACAAAGCTGAAAGCTTCTTCATCATCATTATCATCATCATCATCTTCTTCTTCTTCTTCTTCTTCTTTTTCTTTTAATGTCCTCATGGATTAAAGCATTTTCCATACATGTTATGTTCATGTATTTTCATTGATGGCCAATTTGGATTTACTTGTATAAATCATACTAAGGCTGTAAATCTGCCGATGGCATCAAGTGGGATTAACTCGTAAAAGAACATGAATTTTCTTTACTTTGTGTCCTCATAGTGTAAAACATTTCCCTTGGAAGATCATGTTGTTGTGTTCTTGTTTATGGACAATGTGGATATTCTTGCTTAATCGTACTAAGGCTCTAAAATAACTTGTTTTGTAGTAGATGGTGTTTGATTTTGTTTTATCATTTGATGTTTTGTGATTGAAGTAGCTGATTGTGAAATTTAGTTTCAAGGCTTCTAAAATTGTTCTATACGCAGGCAAGAAAATGTCAACAGCCACTGATGTTGGAGCTGGAAGTGACTCCACAAAATGTTTTGAGCCAAGAAGGCTGTTGATCGGCAATGATGAGTATGTGAAGAGAATCCATAAGTTTACTTTCAAATTCATATGCTTATATATTTATGAGAGAGATATGAATTGAATAAGTAACTACTGCCATTATACTATGAAGGCTTGACATATATGGATGCCAGTTCTCTCTTGTGTTTGCATGTACTCTTGTACAACCTTTACAAGTTGCATGTAATAGTTTATGCGAATTAATGTTTTGTAACATATATATTCTTATTAGCAAGGGAAAGGAGATTGTTATGGATACAAGAAAGCTAAAAGACCTATTGACAAGTGAGAAGCTTAGATGGAACATGGGTACTACAAGATTGAAGTTGGCAAAAAGCAGGAGTATTGCCTATTTTTTACAAGATTTGGGAAGTGCAACAAGGAAAATGGGAAGTGTCCATGTATTCATGATCCAAATAAGATTGTAGTGTGCACAAAATTTATTAATGGCGTGTGTTTAGGTCGTAATTGCAAGTTCACCCATAAGGTAGGATACTTAGTTTTTGGGCAAAAATGTCATGATAGGCAAGCCTGTTAGGGTCCTGAGTCATGGATTGAGTAACATGGCAAGGGATGGATGGATCTAGTGCTGTAAGGGAGTGGGCCCAGAGATCTGGGCTGGTCTAGACAGCAGCAGCAGCTGTGAGGGAGTGGGCCCACAAATATTGACTGATCTGGACAGCAGCAGCAACTATAAGGGAGTGGGCCCACATATCTGGGCAGATTTGGACAGCAGTAGCATCTGTGAGGGGGTGGGGCCCACAGATCTGGGCAGATTTGAACTGCAGCTGACTGCTGGATGATTTAATTGAAACTCCCCGTGTATGCTCGTGTTAGCAGCTGTGGGTTTTTGGAAGTAGGCCAGAACGGAATCGTGCCCCTTTGCTGCTCTCGGTGGACTAGATATCAACCCTTGTCGTGCTGAGGGCATAACAACAGGGAACTGCCGGCTGGTCAAGGTCTGAGCAGCAGTTCCGGCTGTTCTTGGTGGAATTTCTGCAGCACCTCCCTAAACTCCTCTAGTAACTTGTTCATGTGGCGGCCCGGAAGTTGCTGTTTGTGTAAGAGGTGGACAGGGGCCCGGCGGTAGCATGACTGCCCTTTAACAATACTAGTTGGCGTTAGGACACAAACCTCATTGTTAATGCCGAGAAGACCCACAAAATGGGGCCTAAAATTTTCAAGAACTTAACCCCAACCATCGTATCAAATTCGGGGAGAGGGATGACAAAAAAATATAGTGGTAAAGGGAGTGTTACCAATGGAAAATTGTACCTCCTGGCAGATCCCCTAGCTTGGAACATTCTCACCATTGGCAACTGAAACTATGACAATGGGGTGACATTGGATCCCAAGTCGGAGGTGTTTCGCCACGGTCACGTTGAGGATGTTATGTGTGCTACTTGAGTCCACTAATCCCACCAGTTTCTAGTCTGTCTTGGCTCTAACTTGCATGGTGTTGGCCAACTTTTGTCCAGTAATAGCATGTAAGGGAATTTTTGGTTTGGCCTCCTCTGGAGTATCTGTTGGTGGTTCCTCTTCCTCAGCCCATGTTTCTAATTCCAACCAAAACAATCATTTACATTGGTGGCCCGCTTGGTAAGGTTCGTCAGCAAGAATGATACAGATTCACCTCAAGGTGAGACTATGTCCTATTTTCTGCCATGTGTGGTATGTTAAACACCTAGCCAATACTACCCAAAAGACCGGCCTTTTAGGAGCAGAAGACATAGGTACTTAAACCGGGACCATAATAATACACCCCGCTCTCCCGAGCCGACGACCACGGCGGCAATAACACAACAACGCGACCCCGGGGCAGGGGATCCCATAATCCCTTCCGGCCTCCCGCCAGGGGCGTGCGGTCCACTTGCGTCCACGGAGACTCAAAGTTGAGACATAGCGCCTGCTCTAATACCAAATGTTAAGCACCTAGCCAATACTACCCAAAAGACCGACCTGTTAGGAGCGGAAGACATAGGTATTTAACCTAGGACCATAACATGGTACATATAAGCGCTTGTTGCAGCAAATAAGAGAATCCTCGATTGATCACCTAGAGTCCATTGCCCCTACTATAATTTTTGTGTGCAACTCTTGTAGGACTAGATTGTTGGTATTTTCATCCTTAACCAAGTCTAAGAGAAGAAAATGAGGATGGCTGATGGCATAGACGTGTTGTTGATTCACCAAACATCGTGACAAGGCATTTGCCTCCTTGTTTAACCGCCCAGCAAGGTACTCCACTGAAAATTCAAACCCCATCAATTTACAAATCTAGTGTTGTTGAGGAGAAGTAGTGAGGCGCTGCTCAAGCAAATATTTAAGACTGTAATGATCAATGCGAATGAGAAATGCACGGCCCCATAAGTAAGGCCGCCCATGTTGGACGGCCTTGGCTAATCTGATTAATTCACGTTCATATGCTGCCAATTTGTGATATCGTGTTGCCAATTACCTGCTGAAATATGCAATGGGGTAGAAGTGTTGTTGTCGGATGGCCCCAAGGCCCCCACTAGACGCATCACATTCGACCACAAATAATTCCTCAAAATTTGGGAGTTGCAGAACTGGTGCAGATGCAAGAGCTATTTTGAAATTTGTGAAAGACTATGTGGCCTAGTCATTCCAAATAAAGGAATTTTTCTCGAGGAGGCTAGTCAATGGTGCTTTTAATGGCCCATAATTTTTTATGAACTTTCTATAGTATCCAGCTAACCCCAAAAACCCTCTCAAAGCAGAGTTATTCAGAGGTTTTGGCTAATCGGAAATGGCTTGAATCTTCTTGGAATCAATTGTGACCCCTTATTGGGAAATAATATGGCTGAGATAGGTAACATATGACTTCACAAAAGAGCATTTAGATTTTTTTAAATACAGTTGGTGCACTCATAAAAATGGAAACACCAACCGTAAATCCTCTAAATAATGATCCCCGAACTTGCTGTAAATGAGTATATCATATAAAAACAAGCACAAATTTTCGGAGATAGTTTTAGAATACCTCGTTCATTAACTCTGGAAAAGTGGATGGGGCATTTGATAACCCAAATGGCATCACAACAAATTCAAAATGGTCGTGATGAGTTCGGAAGGTAGTTTTCTCGATGTCGGCTAGGTGCATATGAAGTTGATGATACCTTGAGAGCAAGTCCAATTTGGGAATACCCTCCAAGAGCTCCTCCACCACATGGATAGGGAACTTATCTTTTATGGTTTGGGCATTCAAATTCCTATAATCGACATAAAATCTCCATGTGCCATCATGTTTCTTAACGAGGAGGACCGGTGAAGAGAATGGTGAACAACTGTTGTGAATAAGGCCCTTTGCAGCATTTCTCGGCACTGCCTTTCTATTTCATCTTTTTGGAGGTGTGGATACCAGTATGGTCTAACTACCACCACATCTAAGCCAGGTTTTAAACAAATCTGATGGTCATAGTGCCTCAAGGGAGGCAGCCTTAAAGGCTCTTGGAACAAGTCTGAGAACTTGTCTAGGAGTTTGTCTAAAGTGTTGTCTGGTTGGTCCTGTTTGTGGAGGGTATGAATGTGATGTGGCTTGTGAACTTGACTACCCTATAACAGCACTTGTCGTCCGCCCATTTTAAAACTCATAGTTAAAACAAAGAAGTCCCATAAAATGGTGCCCAAGGTTTGCAACCATTTAATACCCAATACCATATCGAACCCAGCTAAAGGTATGACAAAAAATTGTGAGTGAAAGAAAGTCGTACCGATTGAAAACTTTACTGCATTGTTGATGCCATAGCTAGGAACTTTCTCTCCATTGGCAACCGAAATTGTGGTTGTTGGGTGGGGAAGGATTTGCAGTTGAAGGTGTTGAGCAGCCGTTAAACTGAGAATATTATGTGTACTTCCCGATTCCACGAGGTTGACAAGTTCCTGGTCCATCACCCGAGCCCTGACTTGCTTGGTTTTGGTAGATTTCACGCCAGTAATTGCATTCAGAAAGATTTATGGTGCATCCTCCTCTGTATTATCATCACTCTGTTATGGTTATGCTACTTTATCTACTTCTAGCCAGAACAACCATTTACACTAATGGCCTGCCCTGTACTGTTCATCATAGTTGTAACACAAGTTCTTTGCCCTGAGGTCAACCATCTCCAAACTTGTAAATTTTTGGATATATTGGGTTGGTGGGTTACTGGGCCATGTATTTGCTGCCAGAGTAGTAATTGGGTTATTTATGGGTGGTTGCACTGCTGGAAAGGTAACCTAAGGTGAAGTGTTGCGCCTCCCTTGCCACTAGTGGAAGTGTTCCGATCCCCTTGCTAAGTTGTTCTCCGATTTTGAATTTTTTGTCTTGTTTCTAGTGCTTGAGCTAAATTCATTGATTGAGCCAAATCAGAAGGTGCATGGAGCTCCACCTCTAACCTTAAGGACTCGCTAAGGCTGATTGTAAATAAATTGACCTGTTGGTCTATGCGAACCATCTGGCTGGCTCGACCCAATTTTTCTTGGAACTGTTTTGATATAGTTCCCCTGGGCCAGTTTGTCTTAACAACACCAAATCCCCCAACGACTTGATGTGTGTCAGAGGACCGAAACGTATAGTGCATAATTCTTTGAGCTCTTCCCAATCCAGCACCAGTTTGTCCATCTCGACTTGATGAAACCACAGTTACGCTTCATCAAGCATGTGGAAAGCGGCCAATCCCACCTTATCAAAATGCGTTGTTCTTTGATGGAGAAAAAAAATTTCGCACCTATATAACCAAATAAAGGGGTCGTCAAACCCAATAAATGTAGGAAAATCTAATTTTGTATACTTGGGTATGGTACCTTCTCCTTGGTTGAAATTTCCAGTTTGTGCAGGGAAAGCAGTGCACCCTGCAAACTGGTCCCCCCACCCCCCTATGCTTTGAAAGTTGTCCTCTCCTCTTTGTTCTGAGGTCAAGTTTCATCTAGCTGGAATATTCCCCAACATACCTAAGAGTCTGTCGATCTGTAGATTCATATTTGGGATTTGCTCCAACTTTTACATGATTAGAGCAAATCTTCTCTCAGTTTTTGCTTGTGCCTCTGCCGGCATATTATGCCCTCTGATCATCAACTCTCTTAACTCACCATTGCTAGAATCCCCCGTGTTACCGTGTTATGATACCAAATTGTTGTGGTCCCTTGCCATGGATCTAGTAACTTGGCATGGGATTGCTGAATCTAGAATTTTTAGAATGAATTCAGCATTGGAAGATGCTGCTGCTCTCGGTTAAGAGGTATAGGAACCTCTTGTTGTTCTCGAAAAGAAAGGTTGGGTAACCACTTGCTGCTCACAGAAAGAGAAGTTGAGAAACCTGTTGTTGTTCACGGAAAAGAGATTGAGAGACCTCCTTTCTCTGGGTAATGGATTATAGAAAAAAATAGAAATAAACAAGGGATAAGAGAGAAAATCAGATTCAAGAGGGAACCTGGACCTAGAGCTCGTCAAGGAGAACTCTCTACCCTATTTAACCTAAAATCAGACTTGTCTTTTTCTTCATTCCTCTTCCCTCTAAGTAGGGTTGATGCAAATAGAGTTTAGGGTTTAAAAATTATATTTCTGCCCCTACGCCATTCTGACTTAAATAATTAATCAAAAATATAAATTAAAAGCAATATGAAATATGAAACTAAAAGAAATTAACTCAATGACTCAGTGGTGCCTCCTTTTTATGACTCGATTAGCTATTGAGTACTCAACATTTGGTTGGTGAATTTTTTTCAAACATCCACCTTTGTTAGAACATTCTCCTCTTATTTGAACATTGTTTTTTCTCTGAGATTTTTTGTAGATAAAAAATTGGATGTCCTTTGTGCTTTTAAACTTGTAATTTGATGTTTGAAAATTATTTAAGGCACACTGTTAGTCTTTAAGTTGTTTGTTATCATCAAAATTATGATAATGAAGATCTTGATACCAACCAACACACTTAGGTTCAAAAAAGATATAGGTGCTTTCATACTCCCAATGGCTGATGGCTAGTCTGAAAATTTTAATTTTTTTAGCAAATACCACGCTATTTTGTTCCTACTACACCTTGTTTTTTTGCCTCCATAAGTGCTTATGCCAATAATTGCTCTTAATATAGACTCATTGATTCCATATGATGATGTTCGTTTTCCTCCAAAGCCCCCTAAATTACTTCTTTAGATAGCACTAAGAGAACATACCAGAAAGAGGTAGGAGAACTTACTAAACATTTTATCTTTAAGTTTTTGTCCTTAGAAAAGTTCTCATGTCAATATAAACTTTTTTGCTTACTCTCTCACCTTTGTGTCTCTTCAACATTTAAAGTTGAAAGCTACTATGGAGGTGATTTGGACTCTCTATGTTCTACCCGAGGGTGCTACAATTGTTGGCTATCTGTGGGTCTTACAATCAAATATCAAGTCGATGGACTAGTAGACCAATATAAAGTCATACTTGTGGCCAAGGGTACTCAATGGGTAGCATGGATCACGATGAGACCACCTCTCGTCACTTTTAAATTTGATCAAATTTTTATCTCTATAGCAATCAATGAGGGGGTGGTGATTACACCTCCATTATGATGATTTGCCTAAGGAGGTTTATAAAGAGCAACTACCAAAGTTTGTTGCTTAAGGGGAGAATGAGAAGGCATCACCTCCAAAAGGTAATTTATGGACTTAAACAAGTTTAACTTGAAACTAAGTAGCTTTAATAAACCAGTGTTTATTCTTAGAAGGGTGATTGGATGTGGTATTCTTATTGTCTCTATAGATGATATTGTTCTCTCAAGTGATGATAATAAGACATTGCTAACATAAAGAATCATCTTGGATAGTACTGTCAAACATAATTAGGACCATTCTGGTATTTCCAAACCATTTGGGAAGCCAACCTATGACATAGTATTTGTAGTTTAAAAATAGATAACAAGGTATGGACAATCAACAGCCTGAGGAAAGTAAATAAGGTTAATCAATACAGTTTAACAAAACTTGTAAAGAACAAGAATGAATTGGATAGACAGCTTAAGGAGTGATTCCAAATTATCCAAAATCCAGTTAAAAGAACCTCCATGAAACCCTTCTCTTTCATTTTATCACCTTTACATCGTTGATAAGAAAGACATTTTTTTCTTGATGGAGTTAAGAGCACTAAGCTATGATCTAAGTCTCGATGAACTTGATAGGAAATAACTTCTAGAAAGAAAAGGGAGAAGATGCATGCAACCTCCTTGTATGATGAAAAAAGAAGACCCACCCATTCAATGAAAGAGACTATATACTTGCTAAGAGAACAGCATGAGAGGATGGGAAAATTCGCTACATTTTATTCTCCTTTCTAGAAACAATGTCATTGTAGCATGTAAGCAAGTACACTGTAAATAATACACCATATTAGTGCGGTTAGCACTGGTTCTAGGAATATCTCGTTCCTCAAATTGCACACCTACTCTCCTAGTTAACATTTTGTAGAATTTATGATCCCATGTAGAGGACTTCGATCAACCAAGAAGAGGAAGAGGAAGGAGAAGAGAGGAAGAAGGGATCAAGTACAAAAGGGAGGGAGCTTGGACTAGGAGGAAGGAGAGGTGCATCGACCAAGGGAAGAGGAAGGCTGGACAAATTTTGGAGAAAGGAGGTGAGAGCTTCAATGCTCTACCTCTGATCCAATGCATGTATTTATAGCTTTTACAATGCCCTTAGAGCTACAACTTTATAAAAGAAGAGACATAAAAAGGACAAGTATTTACACCTTCATGCCATCTTTATGAGGAGCATCCTATATTACCCATATGCCATCACTTAGACATGTGGGCTTGAGCCCATCTTCTAACACATTTGAATGACATCATTTTTTAACTAATGGAGTTGATACTTTGCCATTTATGAACATTTCTAAGAGATCATGGCCAGGATCCTAACCTTGGATTCAACAGGAAGATGAATTCAAAGTTTCAGCCAAAAAACCAGGTTCATTATTCACACAAATGAATCCAATACAGAAGGGAAAAGGCTTACAAGACTTCCAAGAATTTAATGGAAAAACATCTAATTCTATTTCCACTAAGTGCCTTTCTCTTAGGTCTATGAAGACAAAATGTAGAACTGATGTCAGCAGTTCATTTCAGAAGAAAGGACTCACTGAACTAGGATCATTAACTAACATAAAGTTTGGATCTAGCTTCATCCCCAAATGACCAACCACCTAGGAGGTGATTATCCAACCTTACAAACCAATAAAATCTCAAGCCATTTTAGATGTAGGAATTTTACTCGCACTAACAGCCCTCATCACATCCAAGCCCAATAGAACATGCAGGCAAATTAGCTTGTGGAATGGATTTGGCACAAAACAGACAGACAGATTAGGATGGGCATAGACCTAGCTCTGATAAAGTTTTGGCCCTGTTTATTCCAAAATTACTAGCCAAAGGTCTATTGTCCAACCTTATAAATCAACAAAACCCCAAGCCTTGTTAAGAAGTGTGAATGTTTACCCACATTAACAACTATAATAGTAGAAATAATAGAAAGAGCTACATTTTTGGATATCTCCCATCATTTGTTTCTATCATGAGACTTATGCAACCAATTGGATCATATACAGATATTCTTTCAACATCATGCAAATCATTGAAAGGATTTTAGACAAACAGCTATCTTGTAGAATCTTGCCTTCCCCCCGCTCACATATGCCAATAATTTAACACTCTAGATACCAATATAGATTCAGCCATCTAGCAGTTAAGATTGTCTTGGTAGTGTCATATTGATTATCTTTTCTATCACAAGTCAAGATATCAGAAAACCAAGGTCATCTTAGTATTCACTTTGATATAAATACCCTATATCGAATCCATCAGTCATCGTTGCTACTCAAGTTGCATGAGAAACCTTAGGAAGCATTTAGGTTGTTTAGAGAGATACATTCACTATTACATAAACACCCTCTATTGAAACCATCCATCATCATTGCTACTCAAGCTGCATGAGAAACCTTAGGAAGCATTTAGGTTGTTTAGAGAGATACGTTCCTCGAGTGTGGTGAACTTCGATGGGGTTGTCATAGTTTCATTCTTCAAGCTTGTAGTTATACTAAAAATAAAGATCAAGGCATGTCAATCCACGGGCTAGATATATCTAGAGGTTTGAATATGATATATTTGTAGATAATTCACTAATTGATATGTATTGTAAATGTCTTGATATTGATTGAGCTTATTAGGTCTTCAACGACATGCATCACAACAGCAATGTCACTAGAAATTCTCTCTCTGGATTAGTTCATGATGAGAGATATGCAAAAAGGTTGCACTTATTAAATTTGATGCACAGAGCGGGGTTTGGGGCAGATGCTAAGACATCATTGGATCTTCTTCAAGTGTGTCGGAGTCTTGGTGAAACATTTTGGTTCAAATGCATCCTATCTATTGTACTTCGATTGGGGCCAGATCTGAACATGCTTGTGTGGCATTTCTTATTGGGTGCATATTCAAAATGTGAAAAGGTGATTTTTCTTGGAAACTATTTCAAGAAATTGGTCAGAGGATTTTGATCTCTTGGAGTATAATGATCCAAGGCTTGGTCCAATGTGGTATGCATCCTATCTATTGTACTTCGATTGGGGCCAGATCTGAACATGCTTGTGTGGCATTTCTTATTGGGTGCATATTCAAAATGTGAAAAGGTTGATTTTTCTTGGAAACTGTTTCAAGAAATTGGTCAGAGGATTTTGATCTCTTGGAGTATAATGATCCAAGGCTTGGTCCAATGTGGTATGCATCCTATCTATTGTACTTCGATTGGGGCCAGATCTGAACATGCTTGTGTGGCATTTCTTATTGGGTGCATATTCAAAATGTGAAAAGGTTGATTTTTCTTGGAAACTGTTTAAAGAAATTGGTCAGAGGATTTTGATCTCTTGGAGCATAATGATCCAAGGCTTGGTCCAATGTGGTATGCCTGATGAAGCCATGAACCTCTTCATAGAGAAATTACTATCAGTGGAGAAGCCTAGTTCAGCCACAATTTCAACCCTTTTACAGGCTTGATCAGTCTCAGTGGTAGTGGAAAGGTCATGTTGGTCTCATGCCAAGGTGATCAAAACCAGGCTCCTAAATGATGTGGCAGCTGGGACTGCCATTGTAGAGATGTATGGCAAATGTGGAGATATAAATTCATTAAGAGTAAAGTTCGAGGAAAAGAATGAAAAAAAAAAGTAGTATCAAGGAGTGCAAATATAGCAGCCTCTGGAAAGAATGGCTAGGCACAGGAAGCCATTTCTTTGTTCAATGAAATGTTATCTGGTGGCATTTGCCCTAACAGAGCGATTGTTCTTTCAGTACTATCAGCTTGTGGTCATGGGGGGTTTGGGGGAGGAAGGATGGTCTTTTTCTAAACAAATGATTCAAGATCATGGTTTTTAGACTGAATCTGACATGACTCATGCATGGTCGACATCTAAATTATAATCTAAAGAAGCCTGATGAATAAAGAAACCTAACTTTGTTATGTTCATAACCATTTTTGACAAAGTTTCCTGCTAGCAAGAGCCTAGATTTTGTAAAAGAGTAATGGAACCATAAAGATGTTAATAAGTTGGACATTCTACTTACTAATCTTTCAGTATCTTTCACCCGAGGCCCATCACCCAAGATTGTGTTATTTCCTTTCAAAGAAGCCGTCAACGGTCCCAAGACGGAGGAATTGCCTTTCGCCTTCTTGATAGGGTTAATTGTTTGGTTCCTCAAGGAGAGTGACGAACCCCCAGAGGAGGTTTCTTGAGGGATGGTCGAGAAAGACGTTCCCTGATGGGCTTTTTGCAAGAACCCACGCTCTCGCGATGCTCGGTCTAGTCGAGGAGAGATGATGGAGAGAAGGGTGGAGCAGGGCCAGATTCGAGAAGATTCCGGCGATCCGTATGGCTTCCCTCCCAGTGATCCGACATAAACTCCCTCGCACGGCAGGATTCAAATAATGCAGGGTTTGCTCAAGGGCGCTTTTGCGGGAGGCAAGGATATCCGGCGGCAAAAGATGGACGCCGGGAGGCTCCCCCTCAAAGAATGGCCCGGACGGCAGGCTTATGCGCCTTCGGAAGCTTGAAGCCTGGGACGAGGCTTGACTTACGTTCTTTAATGAATTAAAAAAAGCAACAATTTGTAAAGAGATTTTTTTTATTTCTTATGCATAACTTGTAATTATTCATATTTTTTTATGATACAAGCTCTTTTATGGTTGACGAGAAACACCATTGCATGAGAGTATTTTGCCCAAACTGAGGATGAGTTGTGACTAGACCACCCACAAGGTCGCTCACTGTTGTTGATTAAATTGGAAAAATTTGTTGAGTCAACAAGGTTTTGACTATCGTTTTGGAGTTGCAAACTCGTAACCCGAAGAAGGGATCAAGTCTTCAATTGGTCAGGTGTGTATTAAGGCTGTAAATAGTTTGAATTCGGTATGGATATTGTAATTATGAAACCGATTTGTTTGTAGATATCTAGATATCTGAAAAATTATTCAAACTTATAATTTCTTGTTTTGTTCGGTTAGATAATTTTTGAATTCAGATAATATTTTGATAAAAAATTAAAAAAAAAAAAGAAAAAACATAGTTCTTTGAGACACAAAAAAGCTTAATAAAAAAAAGTAATAATGAGAAAAAAAATAGAGATCAAATGCTAAGGAAAAATGGAGGACAAAGAGAAAAATACAAGAAGAAAATTAAAACAAAGAGGAAAAAACAAAAAAAAGAAAAAGAAAAGGCTAACATGGAAGAATGATGACAAAGAGAGGGATCCACACAAGGGATGTGACAGAAGCTTTTGAGTGAGAGGGAACAAGAGAGGGTGTGAGAGCTTACTAGAGAAGAGAGAATGAGAGTTTATCCAGAGGGAAGAAGAAAGGGCTATCAAGGAGACAAACATCACACCCAAAGTGGAAAAGCATAGATAGAATTAATGGGGTTGACAAATGATACATTAAAACACTTAAAATAGAAAGTAAAGCAAAAAGTTTAAGGGGTGTTAGTGTGAAGGGAAAGTGATGAGAGAAAGTGGATTCTCTACAGAAAGTGACACAGTAAGTGTTAAGGGTTTGTTTGGAACCCCAAGAAAAGAAAAGAAAAGAAAGGAAAAGAAAAGGAAAAGGAAATTGAGTTTTTTTTTTGTTTGGCTGCAAAGAATCGTGGAGAGAAAAGAAAACAAGATGGAAAACTATTTTCTCTTTTAGTTAAAAAAAATTCTCTCAAAGAATCAAATAATTCAGAGAGAAAAGAAATGAAATAGAAAGTGGGGAGGAAATTATGTTAGGGTCATTTGAGATCTCCAACATTTCATCCGTCCCCTTTGCCCTATTTCATCCTCATTCCTTCTAACGAGCAACAGAAACCTTCGTCTAGAAAAGTTCCTCACCTCGAACAAGCGTGAGAAAACTCCTTCCCTCCAACGATCGCTCCTTCCCTTCGGCAATCTATATGTATCTACCTCTCCTTCTCTCCCTTTCTCTCACCTCTCTCCTCTCACCTCTCTCCTCTCTCCCTTCCTCCCTTTCTCTCGCCTCTCTCCTTTCCTCTCTTTCTCTGGCCTCTCTCCTCCCCTTCGTTCATGTTTCAAAAGACGTTATTTGGTTTACTGATGTTTATTCGTCCATTGAAAAAGTTTAAATGGAAGGATAAAGACAATTGTTCCTCTTTTCTTCATATGTTTTCATGTTCTACTTGAAATACAAAGACCATTGAATTTTTTTTTCAATTGCTTTGAAATAATGATACACAACTCCCGAAATAAGTTAGATGATAAATACAAATTATTCTTCAATTGTTCAATTATTCTTTGATTTTCAAAGATTTATTTTTGTTTGTTGCTCTCTCCTTCCGTGTTTTTTGGTTTCATCTCTATTCCTCATCTGGATTTCTCAGTTTTTATGATTTTTGGACTATGCATCTCTTGAAGATTTTTATTTTTCATGTACACAGGTTCTTGTCTATGTTTGTGGTCTCTACATTTCTGTGTGCTGAACTCTACTTCCATCAAGTAAGTTTCATCTTAGTTCCTCATTTAGATTTCTTTACTTCTCTGATTTTCAATACTTTGAGAAAGATTATCTCACTTCTCTATTATTCTATAAGATTCTCTTATATTGGTTATAGTTTATTAGTTGTGTTTTTCTATTTCCACTTCCATTAGGTAAGTTTTGCCTTTGTTCCTCATTTTGGATTTCTTTGTTTCTTTGATTTTCAATACTCAAAGAAACGTGCTTTTATTTCTCTATTATTTGTGTAGGACTATATTTGTTTATGATTTAAGCTATTTACACATTCAATACATGTACTCTCCTATTTCCCATTTAGATATCTCTATTTTAGCCTTTGTTATGTTTGTTTTCGAGACTGAATGCTTTTTCTCTATTTTATATTTTCTAAGAAATCATGCAACAAATGAGAATGATTTCTAATAATATGCATATAATCAAATCTAAAAACCATTCTTTGTACATTTTGATTTTCTTTTTTCTTGTTGACAAAAAAAAACTAAAGCAACAAATGAAATCAATCAAGTTTCTTCTTCACTGGTGAAATCATTCATAGACTGTCATCATTTTGTATTCCTTCCTCCAACCATCTGTCTTTGCCCCGAAGTGGAGCCCTGAAGTAGATCTATTCTTATTACATATGCTAATCAAATGAATGTGTTAGTGGGCCAAGTTTACGGCGATGGTCCGAGGATGGGTAATGTTTAAGTTGGGTTTACAAGAGCATGGGGAACAAGGTTATAGGGATGGTGATCAGGTTGGGGTTAGGTTTTGACATTTCGAGTTTTTTCGGGTTTGGGTTTTGTGATCAGAGATGGAGTTCGTGTTCAAGTTGTGAGAAATTGACACTGGAATGATCGATTAGCCTCTGCCAATGATCGATCATCCAGGAGTGTGCAGGCCAATACTATAAAGCATTGTTGAATTTAGGATCCCTTTTCCATAATTCCTAGCAAGAGAAAGAAGAAAGAAAAAGAAGAAAAGGGAAGAAGAACTCTCGGGTAGAGAGAATAAAGAATAAAAGAGTAAAGAGAGGTTGCACCAAACAAAGAGAGAGAGAGGGAGAAAGTAACTCGAGAATGATATGTGTAACTTGATGAATTCCGAATTACAACTCCTCTATTTATAGTAGAGGAGGAGGTGGAGTCTTGTTACGGTCCCGGATTTGACACATGGATTCTTTGGGAGGATCTGCAATCTGCCACGGGTTACGGGTCTTCCAAGCATTACCATAGGGGTAGTAGGAAGACATGGGGAAGACGAAAACGAAGATCAAGCCAAAGGGAAGCTTGATACCCTAGAGCTCGTTGAGGAGAACTCTAAGCCTCTTACGCTAAATTTAACCTAATTCTTAATACTTCAATCCTTATATTTCTCATTAGTCTTAGCCCTTAAATAGGGTTCACCCGGTTAGGGTTTACAATAAAATATTCTAAAAATACCCCTATAAATAAAATATTCCAAAAATACCCCTATGACCTAAAACTGAAATAAAATAAAGTAAATTAAAGAAAACACTAAATAATAATGTTATTGCGTGCATAACAAGTCCTTATGCAATTAGCCTTTCAATCATAATTGCATTATGTTATGGGCTCCATAGCATCCACAATAATAGGCAGACACAAGATTTAATTTATGTAATTCCTTCTATGTGTTAGAATGGGTTATTTGTAATTTTCTTATAACTTGTGCCCCTCGGTTTGGGCTTGCTTGTTTGCGTCCCTAATCCTTTTTATGGAGGAGAATGGGCTGGAATGAAAATTAAGCATTGAAACAAAGTAGTGTAGACGGTCGGATTCTCCCTCTCTTAGGTCCAAGGTTGAGCCTCCTTCAAGGCTCATCCATCCCAAGCAATTGGGCGTTCAAAGCATAGGGAATTCCTCTCTTCATCAATAGCAAAGTTGGAGGAAAGTGGAGAATGAAGGGTGAGGAGATCCCTGGCAAGGGCAGAACCTAACATCATGGTATCAGACGACCACCCTTGGCGATTCCTCTTCCCCTGAAGATGTGCGTTATCTCGCTGAAGAAAATCAAAATCGAATTGATGACCTTCAATCTGCTATTTCTATCATCAATGATACGAAGGTTTTGCTCGGGTTGGTACGCTGCCTAGCAGTTCTTCACTCCCTACCGAGAACCACCCTCCCCACCTGCCCCCACCTCCACCACATCTACACCAACCACAACCAATGGCCATGGGAACTCACGCACCAGGCCACAACACGGTGCCCAGGTATACCAAGTTAAATTTCCCTACCTATGACGGGTCTACGGATCCTTTGATATGGTTGCACCACTGTGACCAGTTCTTTTATAATCAAAGAACGCATGTTGAAGATCGGGTCCCCTTAGCTGCCTTTCATATGCTTGATAAAGCGCTCCTATGGTATCACGAGTTTAATTCGGAGCATCATATTCATGATTGACATCTATTTAAAGATTATTGCATGTTGACGTTTGGGCCTCCTGCACGTAGCAACCCTTTGGGGGATCTGGTCAATTTAAAACAGACTGGGACCATTGAGCTGTATCAGTAGCAATTTCAGGAACGCTTGGCACGTACCAATCGGTTTGTGCCCCCTACACAATATGTTAATTTATTCACTGCCAGATTAGTGGAGGCCTTGCGCCTGGAAGTAGAACTGCATGACCCTCAAGACCTTGCTCATGCTATGAACCTTGCCTAGACTATAGATACAAAACAACGTATCCTCAATCTGGTCCGACGACCACCTTGGCAAAGCAGGGCACCCACTAGTGCCCCCACATCATACACAGAGTCTTCACGCTAAGGGCAAATCCTAGCACCACGTGCTGAAAATTCTACTTCCACTCCACCAGCACAATATATCCGTCGCCTCTCTAGACCAGAGATGGAACATAGGCGAGCCAAGGGCCTTTATTACAATTGTGATGAGAAATAAGTCTAGGGCCACCAATGCAAACATTTATTCTGGTTGGAGGTACTGGATGAATTAGAGGAAGAGACACAGTTGGCAGATAGTGTAGAACCAGAGCCAAAAGAACCAGCCATTTCCCTCCAGGCTATGATAGGCATGCACAACTCCAACACTATGCAAGTCTGTGCTGAATTACAACATCTCCAGTTACTGGCATTAGTGGATTCGGGCAGTACCCAAAATTTCATTAGCCAGCCAGCCGCTCAACAACTTGGGTTGGGGATTCAAACTAATACCGACATTTCAGTATCCGTTGCCAATAGGGACAAAATTGCAAGTGCTGGAATTTCTCCTTCCACTGTTTTCATATTGAAGGTCACTCATTTGTAGTAGATTTCCTAGTAATTCCTCTAGCTGGTTTTGACTTGGTATTGAGCATTAAATGGCTCCAGACGTTGGGGCCAATCTTATGGGATTTCAAGGCACTCACTATGACATTTACTGCCCAACAAAATTCCATCACTCTTCATGGCACTCATGCTCCCACACCATGCACTCTTCAGGAAATCTAGGTCTTGGACGCAGATCACTGTAAGTTAAATTCCTTACTTACAGAACTTGGTGACTTATTTCAGGTGCCTACTGCACTTCCATCTCTCAAAAATTGTGATCACCTTATCCGATTGAAATTGGGCACTGAAATTTTGGTGGTACACCCTTACCGTTACCCCCGCTTAAAAAAAGATGAAATCAAACGCCAATGCCAGACTATGCTCGCACAAGGAATTATCCTGCCCAACAGGTCTCCTTTTTCTTCACTAGTGTTACTCGTCAAGAAACATGACAAATCCTGGTGCTTTTGTGTTGACTACAAAGAACTCAATGCTCATAGCATCAAAGATAAATTTCCAATTCTAGTGGTGGATGAACTTTTAGATGAATTGCATGGGGCCAACTTATTTACAAAGCTGGATTTAAAATTAGAGTATCACCAAATTAGAGTGCACTCTTCCAACGTGGAGAAGATGACGTTCTGCACGCACCATGGGCATTTTGAGTTTTTGGTCATACCATTTAGACTATCCAATGCGCCCTCCACTTTCCAGGCCCTCATGAATGAGGTATTTCATTCTATGTTAAGAAAGTTTGTTCTTGTGTTCTTTGATGATATTCTGGTTTTTAGTAAGCACTGGGATGGACACCTTCAGCATCTGTACCATGTGTTCACTATCCTACGTTCCAATCATTTGGTTCTCAACTAGTCCAAATGCTCGATGGGTACATCAGAGGTAGCATATTTGGGCTATGTAATCTCAACATCTGTTGTGAAGGCAGACCGTAGCAAAATTCAGGCAGTAGTTGTTATGGACTTCATAGCATCACGAGTTATCCATAGGCATAGGAATCAAATTATGTCAATTTACTTTTCATGTAATTTCAATTCGGTTTAGTTTACTTTAATTGGTTTGGTTTACTTTGGGTTGGTTCAGTGTAATGTGGCGTGAACCACTTGACCTAATGGGTCATCTTTGTATTTTAGTCCTCAACCCTATTTAGGGGGACGTGAAGGAAAAGAGAGGCAAGTATTGAGAAAATTATATTTTACAGGTCTGATTCTCCCTTAGAGGTCAAGGTCGGATTCTCCCTTTGAGATCCAAGGTTGAGCTTCCTCCAAAGCTCCTTCATTCTAAACTGAGTTCTACCATTACTCGTTCAAGAAACAAGGGTTCTCTTCCAATATCAAGATCATCCATGGAGGGAAGAGAGGAAAGAAGGGTGACTCGATCCATGACAAGGGAAGAACCTAACATCTTGGTATCAGACAGGTCCACCCTTGGGGATTCCTCTTCCCCTGACGATTTGAGACAGTTAGTGGAAGATAATAGGCAAAGTACAGATAACCAGGCTCATGCCCTGGAAGAGGTGCGTCAAACAACCTCTGATTTGCGTGAGGCAATAAAATCAATGGATGCTGCCATCCAAGCTCTCCTCCGGCGACAAGAGGACCATGATACACGAGCCCATCCTCTAGTTGCCTACTCTCCACCGGCCGAACACCATCCATTCCACCCACCACCTCCCCCACAACCACCAATGCGTCAACACCATTCCAATCTGGGGACTGCCGTTCAAGGACCAAGCACTGTGCCCAGGTATTTAAAACTTAACTTTCCTACGTATGATGGGTCTAAGGACCCTTTGATTTGGTTAGCCAAGTGTGATCAATTCTTTTACCATAAAAAAACACCTGCGGATGAGAAAGTGTATTTGGCTGCCTACCACATGCTCGATGAAGTGCTTCTATGGTACCACCAATTCCGAAATGACCAAGTGGTTCAGGATTGGGCAACTTTTAAACAGTCTTGCATGATGAGATTTGGTCCTCCTGCTAGTAGCAATCCATTGGGCGAATTAATCAATTACAAACAAACTGGAACACTAGAGGTGTACCAAAAGACCTTCCAGGAAAGGTTAGCCCGAGCAAACCAGTTTGTTAGCCACACACAGTATGTTCATATTTTTACTGCTGGTTTGACAGAAGCTCTGCATTTAGAAGTTGAATTACATGCTCCTACGGATTTAGACCACGCTATGAATTTAGCCAGGGCAATTGAGCACAAGCAGCGTGTTCTAAAGGAGTCACTGGTCAGAAAACCAGCTTGGCCAGGGAGGCACAATGCCTCTACGCCAAACCCTTCCTATGGACCTCCAAGATTTAGAGACAGTGCAGCCCCATGTCCAGTCATCTCTAATTCGGCTCCACCTACTCCTTCAAAAAACTTACTAGATAGGAAATGGACCAGAGAAAGGCCAAGGGCCTCTGTTTTAACTGTGATGAACAGTATGTCTTTGGGCACCACTACAAACGATTATTTAGTATATGTCTGTGGGAGGATGGAGAAGAAATACCACCAGAGGAAGAAATTGTGGAAACTGACCAAGAAGGTCCAGAGATTTCCCTTCATGCTATGACTGGTCTACGCAGTGCAAGCACAATGCAGGTTAAAGCCCAATTACATCATTTACAGTTACTGGATTTAGTTAACTCGGGTAGTACACATAATTTCATTAGTCAGCAGGCGGCAGAACAACTTGGGTTAGTAGTACAACAACAGAATGGTCTTTCTATTATAGTAGCCAATGGGGCTAAAATTACTAGTGTAGGCATATCACCAGCCACACACTTTGATATTGAGGGATATGAATTTGTTGCAGATTTTCTGGTGATTCCACTATCAGGATTCGATTTGGTGCTAGGAATTAAATGGCTACAATCGTTGGGACCAATACTATGGGATTTCCAAGCTCTGACCATGTCTTTTATAGAGGACCACCATCAGATTATAGTGCATGGCACACAAGCACCACTCACCTGCGCACTACAGGTTGCCCAAGTTCAGTCCACAAACACATGTAAGTTATCTCACTTACTTATAGAATTTGAGGATATCTTTCAAGACCCTACTGCCTTACCGCCACTTAGGCACTGTGATCACCATATCTGTTTGAAAACGGGGACCGAGCAGGTAGTGGTATGTCCGTATCGTTACCCTCACTTACAGAAGGATAAGATTGAAAGGCAGTGCCAATAGATGTTAGCACAGGGTATTATTCAGCCCTGCAGGTCTTCTTTTTCTTCACTGGTATTACTAGTCCGCAAGCATGATAATTCATGGAGGTTCTGTGTGGATAACCGACAACTCAATGCCCATACAATTAAAGATAAATTTCCTATTCCAGTGGTGGACGAGTTGTTAGATGAGCTACATGGAGCTACTATTTTTACTAAACTCGATTTGAAATCTGGCTATCATCAAATCCGAGTTCATCCATCCGATGTGAAGAAAATAGCGTTCCGCAAGCATCACGGCCATTTTGAATTCCTCGTAATGCCATTTGGTCTATCAAATGCGCCTTCCACCTTCCGGGCCCTCATGAATGAGGTATTTTCCCCTCTCTTGAGAAAATATGTATTGGTCTTTTTCGACGATATTTTTGTCTATAGCAATAGCTGGGAAGAACATCTTCAACACCTTCACCAGGTATTTTCTCTTATACGTTCACATCATTTGGTTTTAAATCGGTCAAAATGTTTTATGGGCACATCAGAAGTGGCATATTTGGGTCACGTTATTTCAGCATCAGGGGTGAAGGTAGACCAGAGTAAGATACAAGCGGTCACAGATTGGCCTATTCCTACATCTATTACAGCCTTAAGAGGATTTTTGGGCCTAGCTGGATATTATAGAAAATTTATTCGTAGCTATGGCCAGCTTGCAGCTCCGCTCAACAATCTCCTCAAGAAAAATGCTTTTACCTGGTCAGAGACAGCAACTCATTCCTTTCAGCAATTGAAAGACGCCTTATCATCAACCCCAGTTTTGCAGCTCCCCGACTTTGAGGAGTCTTTTGTAGTGGAATGTGATACTTCGGGGGGTGGTATTGGCATAGTGTTGCACCAACAGGGCCACCCGATTGCTTATTTTAGCCGTCAACTGGGCCAACACCACCACAAATTGGCAGCATATGAGAGGGAATTAATTGGATTGGCGAAAGCTATACAGCATTGGCGCCCTTATCTTTGGGGACGTTCTTTTTCGATTCGCACTGATCATTGCAACCTCAAGTATCTTCTTGAGTAGCGTCTCACTACTTCACCACAACAGCATTGGTTAAGTAAGCTTATGGGGTTTGACTTTTCTGTCGAGTACAAACCGGGAAGTTTGAATGTAGGGGCTGATGCCTTATCTCGCCGGGACGTTCCAGAGCCGCAATTATATGCCATCAGTCAGCCCAAAGCACCCTTGTTGGATTCTATACAGGAAGAGGCACAACAGTACCGGGATATTATCTCCTTATGCCAGGATATCCAGTAAGGCACAGCGGCACCACATTGGACGGTTCAAGATAATCTCGTCCTCTACAAAAACAGAATTTTTCTACACCACACATCCCCTCTGATTAACAGCATTTTGGCCTCCTTCCATGACAGTACACATGAGGGCCGACAGAAAACATATTTTCGGATCAGTAGGGAGTTTTATTGGAGGGGCATGAAGTGCAGTCTAGCTGATTATGTGGCGGCTTGTCAGACTTGTCAATGAAATAAAGCTGAAACATTAAGTCCAGCGGGGTTGCTCCAACCACTTCAGCTTCCGTCATAGGTCTGGTCTGATATTTCTATGGACTTCATAGATGGACTTCCCTCTTCGTCGGGTAAATCTGTTATCCTTGTAGTGGTGGATCATTTCTCTAAATATGGGCATTTCATTCCTCTTGCACATCCTTACACTACTTCTCAGGTCGCTAAACTTTTTATGGATAACATTGTAGATTACATTGGCTGCCTAATTCAATTACCAGTGATAGGGATGCAATCTTTACAAGTACCTTCTGGAAAGAACTCTTCAAGTTACAAGGCACCACGTTAGCCTTTTCTTCAGCCTACCATCCACAGAATGATGGTCAGATAGAGGTCATCAACAGAACCATTGAAATGTATCTCCGTTGTTTCGTGGGGGACTCACCTAAGAGGTGGGTTAAGTGGATCGCCTGGGCTGAGTTCTGTTACAACACCTCCTACCACAGCGCACTCGGCACAACCCCATTCAAGGTGGTATATGGTAGAGAACCTCCCCGTCTTTTAGCCTATGAACCAGGGACCTCTAAAGTTGCCACTTTGGACCAAGCATTAGCTGAAAGAGATACATTCATCACTGAGGTGCGCACTCATCTACAGAAGGCACAACATTCTATGAAACAATATTATGACAAGAAGCACTGGGAAGTCTTCTTTTCTCTTGGAGATTATGTTTGGTTGCGTCTCCAACACTACAGGCAGCTGTTGTTGACAGCCTCCAAACGTCACAAGCTCTCTCCAAAATATTATGGTCCCTTTCAGGTGATGGACCGCATTGGGACAGTGGCCTACACATTGCAGCTACCGCTAGAGGCCAGAATTCACAACGTCTTTCATGTCTCACAATTAAAGGCCTTCCACGGTGATTCACCTTTGCTGCACACCCCGCTGCCACCACTCCATGAGGGACGTGTACTTTCTACCCCGGCACAGGTATTACAAACTCGCCGTATTCAGGGTGATTGGGAGATCTTAGTGCAATGGGCAGATGCTGACCCCAGTGACACGACATGGGAGCCATTAGTGGCGTTTCGTACCCTCTACCCATACTTTGAGCTTGAGGACAAACTCTTTCTCCTAGGGGGGCGGGTGATGTTATGGACTCCATAGCATCACGAGTTATCCATAGGCATAGGAATTAAATTATGTCAATTTACTTTTCATGTAATTTCAATTCGGTTTGGTTTACTTTAATTGGTTTGGTTTACTTTGGGTTGGTTCAGTGTAATGTGGCGTGAACCACTTGACCTAATGGGTCATCTTTGTATTTTCGTCCTCAACCCTATTTAGGGGGATGTGAAGGAAAAGAGAGGCAAGTATTGAGAAAATTATATTTTACAGGTCTGATTCTCCCTCAGAGGTCAAGGTCGGATTCTCCCTTTGAGGTCCAAGGTTGAGCTTCCTCTAAAGCTCCTTCACTCTAAATTGAGTTCCACCATTACTCATTCAAGAAACAAGGGTTCTCTTCCAACGTCAAGATCATCCATGGAGGGAAGAGAGGAAAGAAGGGTGACTCGATCCATGGCAAGGGAAGAACCTAACAGTAGTTGACTGGCCTACTTCCTCATTCGTCACAACGTTAAGGGGTTCTTGGGCCTAGCAGGTTTCTATAGAAAATTTATTCACGCCTATGGACAAATCGCTGCTCCACACAACAATATCCTTAAGCGCAATGCATTCACATGGTCTGATACAATAACGTCGTCTTTTGAGAACTTGAAGACTGCATTATCATCAGTCGCGGTACTCCAACTTTCCAAATTTGATGAATTATTTGTGATTGAATGTGATTCATCAAGTGGCGATATTGGCGCGGTCTTATAACAGCAGGGTCATCCCATCGATTATTTTAGCAAATAGCTCAGCCAACATCACCACAAATTAGCTGCTTATGAAAGGGAACTGATCGGCTTAGCAAAAGCCATTCAGCATGGCGACCCTATCTATGGGAGCGCTCCTTTATCATACGGACAGATCACTGCGGTTTGAAGTACTTACTCGAGCAGCGTATCACCACCTCTCCCCGCAGCATTGGTTGAGCAAATTGATGGGGTTTGATTTTATGGTTGATTATAAACCTGGCCACCTCAACGTGGGTGCGGATGCCTTGTCCCACAGGGACCTGTCTGACCCTTAGCTGAATATTCAGCCAAATTTCTTTTGCTGGATTCCATTCGGGATGAAACTCAGCAGCATCTCGAGCTCCTGAAATTATATCACAATATCGAGCAAAAAACAATGGATAGCAACTGGACCATTCAGGTCCAACTTATATTGTTCAAGAATCGGATTTATCTCCATTTGACCTCAGTCCTCATTCACAACATATTATCTATGTTTCATGACAACAATCATGAGGGCCGGCAAAAAATGTATTTTCGTATCAATCCTGACTTTTACCGACGGGGCATGAAAAGTAGTGTGGGGGACTATGTGAGAACTTGCCAGATTTGACAACGGAACAAAGTGGAGTCCTTAAGTCTAGCTGGTTTGCTGCAACCACTTTAGTTACCTTTACAGGGTATGGGCAAATATATCCAAGGACTTTATTGTTGGCCTTCCCACGTCATCTGGAAAATCAATTATCTTCGTGGTGGTGGACCGATTCTCTAAATATGGGCATTTCTTGCCATTGGCGCATCCATATACAATGACTCATGTCGCCCAACTCTTCATGGATCAAATTGTCTGCCTGCATGGCGTGCCTGAATCCATTACCAGTGACAGAGATGCAGTCTTCACAAGTACTTTCTAGAAAGAACTCTTCAAGTTAAAGGGTACAAAGTTTTCATTCTCCTCAGCCTACCACCCACAGACAGATGGACAAACAGAGGTAGTCAACAACACCATTGAGATGTACCTACGCCGTTTTGTCGGGGATCACCTAAAGGGTGGGTCCGGTGGCTGGCACAGGTGGATTTTTGTTATAATACATTGTACCATACAGCACTTGACAAGACTTTTTTCAAGGTCGTTTATGGCCGAGATCGCCCTCAGCTCTTATCATATAAACCTAGGTCTTCTAGAGTGCCAACAATTGACTAGGCTTTGGAGGAACGCGATGCAATGATCCGCCAGGTCTGAGCTCATTTATAGGCAGCTCAACATACAATGAAAGCCAATTATGATAAACAGCATTGCGACCTGGTCTTTTCTCCGGGCGATTATGTGTGGCTTCGTCTCCCACATTACCGCCAGCTTTCCCTTAGGGCCTCCACACGTCACAAATTGTCTCCAAAGTTTTATGGGCCATTCCAAGTACTGGACCGCATTGGTACTATGGCCTACCAATTGCAGCTTCCACAGGATGCAAAGATCCATGACATTTTCCACATCTCATAGTTGAAGGCCTTCTAGGGTGACTCACCTCTGCTCCACACACCTCTACCCCCACTTTAGGATGGGCGTGTGTTAACCACCCCGGCTCAGGTGTTGTAGGCTCACCGTGTCCAGGAAGACTGGAAGATTTTAGTACAATGGGCCAAAACAGATCCCATTGACTCTTCATGGGAGCCCTTGGTATCTTTCAGGGCCCTCTACCCCAGTTTCGAGCTTGAGGACAAACTCTTTCTCCAGGAGGGGGGTGATGTTATGGACTCCATAGCATCCAGAGTAATAGGCAGACACATGATTTAATTTATGTAATTCCTTTTATGTGTTAGGATGGGTTATTTGTAATTTTCTTCTAACTTGTGCCCCTCTCTTTGGGCTTGCTTGTTTGAGTCCCTAATCCTTTTTATGGAGGAGAACGGGTTTGAGTGAAAATTAAGCATTGAATCATAGTGTAGACGGTCGGATTCTCCCTCTCTGAGGTCCAAGGTTGAGCCTCCTTCAAGGCTCGTCCATCCCAAGCAATTGGGAGTTCTAAGCATAGGAAATTCCTCTCTTCATCAAAAGCAAACTTGGAGGAAAGAGGAGAATGAAGGGTGATGAGATCCATGGCAAGGGCAGAACCTAACACCTTCCAACTCTAACTCTCTAAGATAAGTCTATCCAAACCAATCTACTAGAAGAGTAATATGAGTTGAACTATGACTCTTTCTTCATTCACATGAATATAAGAGAGAAGACCAGGTCATGGCCTTATCCTTGTGGGTCCCTCATGATCTTCCAGCTCATCTTGATAAGGTTGACAACTCGTGAAATCTTTGTGGGTCCCACTTGATATTCAAGTCTTCTAACTCAATTCAGTTTGTGCTTCTTAATTCTTTAACTCATGCTTGCTTGGGTGAGGACTCTTCTTGGTTTCCCATGTCCTTATGGGGGGTCCCACCAGCTTGACCACCATGGTGGGTACTACATTGTAACACTCCCCCTCAAGCTGGGGGGAAGAAGAGATCATAAATGCCCAATTGGCTGCACATGGTAGACATAATCTTGTGAGTGATCGGCTTGGTGAGAATATCTACAACTTGACTTTGTGATGATATATGCTTCAGAGATAAGAAACCAAATTTAAAATTTTCTCGTATAAAATGGCAATCCACTTCAGTATGCTTTGTACTTTCATGGAAGACTGGATTCGATGTAATGTGTATTGCTGCTTGATTGTCACAGTATAGATCTATTGGAGCTTCTTTGTAGAATCCCAATTCAGTGAGAAGAGATCTTATCCATATAAGTTCACCAACAGTGTGCGCCATGGCTCTGTATTCTACTTCTACACTCGACCATGTGTTATGGTCCCGGATCTGACACATGGATTCGTAGGGAGGAAGAAGAGGAAGACAAAAATCAAGCCAAAGGGAAGTTTGAATTAAGAAGAATGCACACCCCTAAGCTCGTTGAGGCGAACTCCAAACCTTGTTTAACCTAAAATAAATTCTTACCTTTCTCATTACTCTTACCCCTTAAATAGGGTTCACCGTTATGGGGTTTAAGATAAAATATTACAAAAATACCCCTATAAATAAAATATTCCAAAAATGCCCTGTGGCCTAATTTGTTAACTGAAATAAAATAAAGTAAATTAAAGAAAAACTATTAAAATATTCCAAAAATGCCCTTGTGGCCTAATTTTTTAACTGAAATAAAATAAATTAAATTAAAGAAAAACTATTAACATAATGAAGTTATTGCATGCATAACATTACACCCCCTGGAAGAATGAGCTTGTCCTCAAGCTCGAAGGTAGGGTCTGCTTGCCCGTGCCGACGTCTCCATCCGTTCTCAAGTATCACTCGTTGTATCTATGCCAGCCCTGAACTACAAAACTGGAACATCCAACTAGAGAAGCAACATTTTTTTGTTTTTGACATTGCCAGTTTCACTTTCTGTAGCATACCCCAATACGGATAAGAAATCGAACAACAAGTTGAACAATCACCTGTGCCAAACTGGTATATTCTGTCACATAATCCCACCATACTCAAGGTCTTTTGGACTCATTTGCAACCTTAAAAACACATAACTGTCTCAAGTTCTCAATAACCACATCTTGCCCTTCATATCCTTGACTAAAATCTTGTTCAGGAGCAGGTGCACAATATCTCCCATGATTAATACACTGTGATTTGCATTGCTTGCTAATTGTGAATGCCTGAGGATAGTACCAAGTTATGTAGTGAGGTGTGAACTAGTTATATCTGTCTTGTTCAAGTAACTGTGCTGCACCCTTGAAATCCTTCACAAATTGCATCTTCCTCTCATTAACAGTACTAAGCAGGGGACTCACCTTTGACGTTTCCAATCCAGACCAAAAGTAGAAAAAATACAATATGCCAATCACAGAGTTTCAACACCTGCTAATATAAGAGTTCCTGCAAGTGGTTCAAGTGCCACCCCCGATGCATAAGCACTAGATTCATCACCAGTGGAATCATACTTCCCTTTTCTAGCGCTATGTTTTAGTGCCTTGGTTGCATGAAATAGCCATCTGCATACTCAAGAAGCACCTTGGCTTGGCTGCCTAGCAGCAATGTATGCTGGACTGCCCCCGCAACATTGTTTGCTTGGTTGGCTGGCAGCACTGGTTCAGCAGTGTGACTTGTGGCAGCAGTGGTTGTGCAGTGCCACAGCAGCAGCACAAAACCATTTGTGGGAGAACCCAAGTGCTGCAAGATATCCCCGAATCCAGTATGTTCTCCCAACAACAGCCTTTACAATTCCCTTAGTATCTGGTATCAGATCTGATTTGTAATAAGACGGAAGAGTACCCTGCAACAGCTTTGAGCAAAATTCTTCCAAATTGCTTGGTGTAGGAGCTAACTCCAACAAATACATAGAGCCAATAGCATTGTCAAAAGCAGTCACAAGAGGATCTGCTGAGTCGAGCCCAAACAAAGTAAAAAAGGGTGTTGCATGGTTATCATCTTTCAAATAAACATATATAAACATTATCTTTGATTTAAATTTTCGAGTAACATCTTGAAGAGGCACAAGTAGGTCTTGCAGATCACCAGCTTCTGCAAAAACAAATACCTGGAGCTTCATAGGACTAGAGTAGACTCCGAGGGAATTAAGCTCAGTGAGTGTGGTCACTAGTGGGAACTTGTTATACTCTAAAATTTTTCCTCCTACAAAAGTATTTCATGTGGCACGAACTGCTCTTGCTCTTTTTGGACGAGACCAATGAAATTATCCTCCGATTTTAAATTAGTGAAAAGAACAACAACAACCTCAGGATTGCTAGTAACAACAAACTAAATTTCATTATTAGCAGTTGCTGCTTTCACAAATTCTTCATAACTGGACCCCTGCTGTTTTGCCATCTCCTCAAAGACACTTAGTGCTTCCCCAACATTCTAGTTGTGGCAGAATCCGACTATCGTGGTGTTGGAAGACAGGGCCCAAGCCCACACAACCAAGGAAGACTCACATATTGAAGTGTATTAGAAGATGGGCCCAAGCCCATAATGCCAAGGAAGACCGATGGATATGACAGATATAGAAGATGGGCTCATGGCCCTTAGATCAAGAGAAGACCCATAGGCCCATATACATTGATGGTAGGATGGTAAATAAAGGGTGATCTCATAGAGATGGCATTCATGTAATTAAGTTAAAGTTCCAAAGTTAAAATCCTAAACCCTAAGCTCAAGGGTATTATTTTAATATTTTATTTTCATAAATCTATAAATAGAGCTTCATCGGGAGGGTAAGGAAGAATCAAGTCCATAACCCTTCTTCCTCCTGTTTTCTCCCAATGAGTTTCTTTCCCTTTTTCTCCATGAGCTAAATCCATGGAGTCCTGAAAATCAACATGGTATTAGAGCTTTGATTTTCAGGACTCCCATCCATGGTTTTCAGATTCAAATAAACCCGTTATTTTTCTTTTCTCTTGTTTTTGTTTTACCCGTCATATTACTGTTATTTTTTTCTCATCGTCGTTGGATGTAGAGTTTGATTCGATAAACCCAATTTTTTTGAAGATCACGTTCTCTGTTATGCATCTGTTATTAGCTCTCTACTGCCATTCTCATCATCCATACTATGCCGACTTTACAATATTTTTCGCAGCTTCTTATTATCTTCCATCAGTCAGGAAATCGTCCAGCCGTAGAAATATTCTGACCTCGCGGGAGGAATTTTCGATGCGATTTCAGTTTCTCCTCCTCACCATCGTTTTCAGCCATTGATAGTTAGTTTATGATCTTATGTTTCTTCATGATGTCTACTGTAAATAACTGCTCCAACAATCATCCTCATCCTTGTCATTGACAGCAGATACAACTGCTTGATTGATTTTTCGCCTCTGGTTTCGGAAAGCTCGTTATTGTTCCACTTTGTTCGGCTGACGAGGAAGATGACCCACTGTCCCAGGAGAAGACGACTCTGCACCCAAGAGAAAAAAAATTCTGCTGCATAGTTTCCACAGGAGGACAATGACACCAAAGTATGCAAGTTGCCATTTCTGAACGGTTTCCACCGAGAGTCTGTCGGCCCTAAGAAAAAATGACTACTGTTGCTGGCCGTTGAGACTCTATTTTTGCTAAGATTATGTTTTGCAGACGTGCTGTTTGGTGCCGTGACAAGATGAAGGAATTCCAATTTTATCGGAACTACTTGCCGGGAAGAGACTTTCCATTTTTGGATGCTGAAGATGATGGCATCTTGCCATGGCTGATTGCTCAAACCAGCCGATTTCCATTTTTGGACGATAAATCAAGAAACCTGTGCGCGCGGGGAAGAAGCATTGTTTCCCATTTAAAGTTTGTGTTAAGCACCTAGCCTATACATCCCAAAAGACCGGCCTGTCAGGAGGGAAAGGCATAGGTACTTAACCCAGGACCATAACATCACACCCCACCTTCATGAGCTGACGACCATAGCGGCGCAATGACACTGGACCGACCCGGTTTTTGCTGACCCTACCTGTAATTTTAATCCAGCCTTTGGCACGACACAACGACACTGGCATGAACCGGTTTCTGCCGACCCTACCAGTAATTTTAATCCAGCCCTTGCGCCGTTGCCGGGAATCAAACTCGTGATGTGGGAGCCTGCTCTGATACTAAATGTTAAGCACCTAGCCAATACATCCCAAAAGACCAGCTTGCCAGGAGCGGAAGGCATAGGTACTTAACCCAGGGCCATAACAGCTTGTCCTGAGTTAAGAAAGTTTATTATTTCAGTGCCTAAGTTTGGAAAATTGAGCACTTTGTTCTGGCGCAATTTGGACTCACCCGAGTCAACTTGGATCAGCGAGCAACGAACTAGCCTTCCCAGCTGACCGAGAATGTTCCTGTTCTGCTGAGTCAACTCGGACCTAGTCTACTCGATCCAGGTAAACTCAAGTCCGATCGACCTGACTCGGGCTACTTATTTTCTTTCTCGGAATTCATGCCCAAGATTTTGGCGAGACTCGATAAAAAAATTTTCTAGCTGGATTATTATTTTTGAAGAATTGCATTCCTCTGCCAACATATTATTTGGTCTAGATATGTGCATTGGATTATTTCATGGGTGATATTACAAGGACTATTTCATGGCTGATATTAAATGGGCCAAAGCCAAGTCCATTTCACTTGTTGCTATTATGTCTCTGTTGATGAGACATTATTATTGAAGAAGAGGTAGCCTCATAACATTATTTATTGTCATCCCCGTAAAAAAAAATCAAATTTATTTTTTGTTGGGAGTCCATGATGGAGGAACTTAATCTCCGTAAAAAAAAGAATCAAATTTATTTGTGGTTGGGAGTCCATGACGGAGGAACTTCATCCCTGTCAAAAATATCAAATTTGTTTTTGGTTGGGAGTCCATGACGAAGGAACTTCATCCTCGTAAAAAAAAGAATCAAATTTATTTGTGGTTGGGAATCCATGATGGAGGAACTTCATCCCCATAAAAAAAGAATCAAATTTATTAGTGGTTGGGAGTCCATGACGGAGGAGCTTCATCCCTGTCAAAAATATCAATTTTTTTTGGTTTGGAGTCCAAGATGGAGGAACTTCATCCCCGTAAAACATATCAAAATTATTATGGTTGGAAGTCCATGACGGAGGAACTTATTATCATATTTATGTTACTACCCCCATTAACATCATATATTACTCTACCACTTGAGAGTCGTTGTCCTGTGGAGGATACGATGGTGGAGGTGGACACTTTAGAGCAATGTCTTAGTTGCTAGAAGTGATTTATTCTCACTGATATTATACCAGATGGGCCTCATGAACAAGAGCACCAACGTGAGGGGGAGTGTTGGCATATGGAGCCATATTATACAAGAACTATTTTATACATCATTTGCAACAACCTGGGAGTTCATGATGTTCTCTCACCCTCAAGTTGAGGCAAAGTGTTGGAAGACAGGGCCCAAGCCCCCATGACCAAGGAAGACTCACATATTAAAGTGTATTAGAAGATGGGCCCAAGCCCATAAGACCAAGGAAGTCCCATAGATATGAGAGATATAGAAGACATGCTCAAGGCCCACAGATCAAGGAGAAGGCCCATATGCCCATTTACATTGATGCTAGGATGGTAAATTAAGGGTCATCTCATAGTGATGGCATTTATGTAATTAAGTTAAAGTTCCAGGGTTAAAACCCTAAACCCTAAGTTCAAGGGTATTATTGTAATATTTTTTTCATAAATCTATAAATAGAGCTTCAGGGGGAGGGTAAGGAAGAATCAAGTCCATAACCCTTCTTCCTCTTGTTTTCTCCCAATGAATTTCTTCCCTTTTTCTCCATGAGCTAAATTCTTGGAGTCTTGAAAATCAACACATGGCGTGCCAAACATTAGATTCCTAGCCATCACCAGAATTTACATAAAATTTTCTTTTGTTTTCACAAAAATGAAGGCATGAAGGAAGTATACCAAACGCAGAAAACAATTCTTTCAGCTTCTCATCATCTATGTTGTCATCCAGGTTCTTCAAGTACAGGTTCACACCTTGGTACTTGTCTACAGTCTCCTAATTATTCTGCTAAAATCGTCCCTTCAATTCCATCTCCCTTTTTGATTTCATCTATGCCTTCCCAACATACCACTCCTTGTCATCAATTTGTTTCCCATTAAGCTCCACAACAGCTAGATCAGCCTCTTATGCTTTATCAAATTTAACAAATCCAAAACATTTGGATTTCCCATCCCCTTCTCTCATTACTACAGCCCTTGTAATGTTTCCATATCCATCAAATATTTTCTTCAAAGGCAATTGTTAAGTGAACTTTGGCTGGAAAGGCATCGGCCCTGAGGCACAAGAACCCTTTCCTCCAAAGGCAGCCCACACAGAAGGAGGGAAATCTTCTTCATAATGAATGTCTTCAATCGGTTTATCAAGGATAGACAACAAAGAATATGAAACAAGTCCTTCATCCATGAGCGCAGTAGTAAAAAAATAAAACAACATCCAAAAAAAAATTTCTATCACTCCCAACATCCCCAAAAAAAATTCCATCTTGGAATTCATACAAACAAGCCAGAATTTCTTCAAAATGGTTTTGTTTCCCTGCTTCCGGGAACAGAAAACCACCAGGCCCAAAATTCGCCCCTTATTCATCTTCACACTTTAGTGCCTTGCAACAACCTTCCACCACAACCGTATAGATTACAATTTCAGGGATTGTACCCCTTTTATGCATTAACCCAAATAGCGTCATAGCTTCTTGAATCAAACCGTCCTTGCATAGGCCATCTAGCACTGCAACGGCATTGTGGATGAGCCCCATTTCTTTCTTTGTCCTGTAATTCTCATCAGCATCTATTTTTTTCTCTTCCCGGAATCCCCATAAATTTTTTATCTTGTATTGCAAACACTTTATCACCCAGCAGCACGAATTTTCTCATCTTACCAAAATATTGAATGAAAAATTAAGGTTGCCGATACATACCCCGACAAATTTGGAAATTGGGTTTCCTCCGTTCTGTCGAGAGATGGATTGAGAGTGAGATGTGGTGGCCGGAAGTCAAATCCCACCGGATTTTTTTCGACAACGCCGACAGAGACTCCACTTTCTCCAGTGGCGAACAGGAGGACGTCGTGGCTTCTCCGCTGAGGGATTTTTCATCTCATGGTCTTAAAGGCGTTCTGGTTCCCCTTTCTCCCGTCTCCCTTTCTTCTTTTCTCTCCTTGCCATGCCGGCTGTCGGAACAATGGACCCTGACAGAAATGCGTTGTGGTTGGTTGCCCAGCTTTTTCTGTCGATGAACAACACCCTTTTGGGGCATCTTCGCTTGTCGATTTTCTGAGAGGGAGGAGGCTCAGGTTTGTTTGCGTCACCTATGGAAGACGTATGTCTTTCCGTGAGAAGGGGCTTATGGGATACCCCTCCAATTTCCAAAAATCATGGTCCCCACCGTCTGATTGCAGAAGGTTTGAGTCCGAATTCAGATTTGTGTCCTTCTCGGAGATTTCCATGGTTCCCAATTTCTGATTTGAGGTCACACCCAAATTTTCCACAAGGACTTCGACTGGTAAACAAGAAATTTTTTTAATTTTTTTGGCCCGTGGCCTATCTTCCCTCCCGATACAGAGTTTGTTGCCTCTCGTTCTGTGAATTTTTCTTGCTTAGAGAATTTAGGTCGTATGACCTTCTTTTTTGCGGCAGTAAGTTTCTCCCTTGCAGAATGTTCAATGGAAACTGCACACCGTGCACGTATTTCTTCCAATTCCATGCGCATAGCAATCCATTTTTCTTTGGATATAGAATAGCCCATTGTGTTCCAGCTCTGATACCGGTTGTTATGGTCCTGGATCTGATACATGGATTCGTAGGGAGGAAGAAGAGGAAGATGAAAATCAAGCCAAAGAGAAGCTTGAAAACCTTAGGTTCATTAACGAGAACGCACACCCCTGAGCTCGTTGTGGAGAACTCCTAACCCTGTTTAATCTAAAATCAATGCTTATCTTTCTCATTACTCTTATCTCTTAACTAGGGTTCACCCTTATGGGGTTTAAGATAAAATATTACAAAAATACCCCTATAAATAAAATATTCCAAAAATGCCCCTGTGGCCTATTAATTTTTTAACTGAAATAAAATAAAGTAAATTAAAGAAAAAATATTAAAATAATTATTTTATTTCGTGTATAACACCGTGCTACTACATTTTTATTTTTGCTTTTCCAAGTAACCAAATTCACTCAAACCATCGTACAAAATCCCAAAGTAGATTTTCTGTCATCCGGGGATCTGGCCCGGTCTGCATCTGAGAATCTTTTGATCTTGAAGTGACCATGTTTTAATAGAGAAACCCCCTTCCTGGAGTTCCTTTCAGATATTGTAGTATTCGAGGAGCTTCTTTCAGATATTATAGTATTCTTTCAAGTGCTTGCCAATGACTAATTGTGGCATGAGCATATATTATTGACATACCACTTACCACAATTACTGCGTATGAAATATGCGGCCTTGTTACACACAAGTAAATAAGGTGTCCCACTAGTCTTTGATATTTCTCCAGTGCCTCCACATAATTTTGTATTTGCATCCATAGGAGTGTCTGCTAGTTTGCATCCCATCATTCCTATCTCTTCTAGTAGATCAAGGGCATACTTCCATTGGGATAGCACAATCCCATGTCTGGATTGTAATACTTCAATTCCAAAAAAATATTTGAGTATTCCAAGATCCTTCATCTTGAATTCTGTACATATTTTCTCATTTTTTTTCTGAATGTCCTCGAAATCACTCCAAGTTAAAATAATATCATCAACATATACAACTAGAATCACCTTACCTCTCCATGTTTTTTTAATAAATATTGAGTGTTCTATAGAGCATCTGTGAAAGCCAGCCCATATGATGGGTTGACTAAATTTCTCAAACCATGCCTGAGGGGACTGCTTTAGACCATATAGAGATTTTTTAAGGCAGCATACGGACTCCCTCTTAACCAAATACCCAGGTGGTTGTTGCATGTAAATTTCTTCTTTATTATCACCATTAAGAAATTTATTTTTCACATCAAGTTGATATATTGGCCATGATGAATTGGCCGCCAGAGCTAATAATATACGTATCAAGTTCATTTTTCCCACTGGAGAGAAGGTTTCTTCATAATCAATTCCATAGCACTGAGTATAACCTTTGGCAACTTGTCAAGCCTTTAGTCATGCAATTGACCCATTCGGATAATGTTTGATAGTATAAACCCACTTGCAACTAACAGGTTTTTTACCTATGGGAAGAGGAACCAATCACCATGTATGATTGTCAGTAAGAATCTTCATTTCTTCATCCATTGCTGCTTTCCACCCTGGATGTTATAGAGCCTCCTGATATGACTGCGGAACAGATATGGAGGAAATAGAAGAAAGAAACTGACAACATAAAGGTGAAAGGCGATGATGAGACGCAAAATTTAAGATAGGATGAGAAGTAGAAGGTCTAGTGAATGATTGAGGTTCTTTCCTTATAGCAATAGGACGAGTATCATATTGAGGACCAAAAATAAATGTTGATGAAGGACTTACGTCTGGTGGATCTGTTAACTCGGCAGGTGAGATGTAGACCACTTGCTCCGGGGCTTGAATAATCTCTGTATCACGAGGCACAACCGGTCGAGGGGAACCTGGTACTGAGGATAGACCAGAAGGAGCGCTATCGGAATACAATGAGGAGTCTTCAAAAAATATTACATCCCTAGACACAAATAAACGTTGAAGAGTAGGACTATAACAAACATAACCCTTTAGTGTGCTAGAGTATCCCAAAAAGATAAACTTGATAGATTTAGGATCAAGTTTGCTGTGTCTAGGTACTAAATTATGAACAAAACATTGACATCAGAAGACTTTCAATGGTAATGAAAATGGATCATCATTCAGTAATAATCTAGAGTAAGGAGATTTATTACCATGAACAGTAGATGGTAGACGATTTATAAGAAAGAGTCGTAAGGACGGCATGAGGCCAATAAAAGTATGAAACTTTCATGGCATATAATAAACCTCGAGCTACCTCAAGAATATTATGATTTTTCTGTTCGGTTACACCATTTTGTTGAGGAGTGTGGGCGCATGATGTTTGATGGATAATGCCATTTTCTTGACAAAAAGAGTCAATGTCTTTGGAAACATATTCTTTGGCATTATATGACTGGAGAATTTGTATTTTCTGACCAAATTGTGTGAGTACCATAGCATGAAATGACTTAAAATGAATGGTATCTTAGAACACTCCTTAAAGATAAAAAACCAAGTTGTGCAAGTGAAATCATCAATAAATATAATAAAATATTTTGCTTGAGAAATATTGGAAACACTCAAGGGCCCCCAAACGTCAGTATGAATTAACGAAAATGGAGTGACACTTTTGACTTCTGGACGAGGAGAGTATGTACTCCTTTGATGTTTACTCAATTGACAAACTTCACAATGAAATTCTGACCTAATTTAAGAGATGGAAACATATAATGAAGAGACTGTGCTGGTGGATGTCCCAACCGATTATGCCATAACCGTGTCTCATTTTTAGTAGTAGAAACCATATTTATGTTTTGGCACCAAACCAATCTACTAGAAGACTAATAGGAGTTGAACTAGAACTCTTTCTTCATTCACGTGAATATAAGGGAAAAGGCCAGCTCGTGGCCTTATCCTTGTGGGTTCCTCATGATCTTCCAACTCATCTTGATAAAGTTGACAACTCATGAGAAATTTGCAGGTCCCACTTTATCTTCAAGTCTTCTAACTCAATTTAGCTTGTGCTTCTTAATTCCTTAATTCATGCTTTCTTGGGTGAGGAGTCTTCTTGATTTTCCACGTCCTCATGGTGGGTCCCGCCAGTTCGAGCACCATGGTAGGTCCCACATTGTAACAAGCATGAATGATGAACCTTAGTTAATTGATTGATCATCCAAAACATGGCCATATCATCCCATTTTGATTCATTGATCATCCCATTTGGATTGATCGATCGTCCCATTTGAATTGATCAATCACTGTCCAGGCAAGTGAAATTCACATGGAATGATCAATCATCCCACATGATTAATCGATTAGACAGAATCTTACCAGTTAGGGACATAAAAAATGATCGATTATAGGAAGTTCACTGATCGATCATACTTGCATTGCACAACCAGAGGAAATACTGATTGATCAATCATCCCTTGGCAATGATCGATCAACTTAAATTTTTAGGACCAACAGTAACATATTGATCGATTAGTCCATCAATCAATAAGCCACATCCTAATACAAAAAGAATTGTTATGATTGATTGATTGATCGATCACTTTAATTGATCAATCAATCAACAGTTTGATTTTTGAAAACGGGAAAAAAAATAACTAGTTTAGCTTTAGAAGTTATTAATACCCAATCAAACCATGCATAGAGAGTTAATGAGCATTTATTTTCAAAACCTTTGAGAATTTATTCTCAAACTTGAAAAACTTCTCAAAGTGTTTTAGAGTGAAAGAGAAAGCCTTAGCATTGAAAAATTCTCTACTCTTTCTATTCCTTTCCTTGCATTGCATACTACACAAGTTTTCCCACTCCACATTGTGCATCTAAAGAAGTGGAAGGTTGGATCTCTCAAGGAAGAAACTCTTAAAACATGAAAAAAACATGATTATTTGAGATAAAAAAAAGCTTAATCAACGAGGTAAACCTCTAATACAAAAACAAGGAGGAGAAGAAAAAAGAAAAAAATAAAAAAAGAAAAATATGCTGACAAAGAAGAGGGAGTGAGAAAAGAAGAAAGACAAAGAGAGGGTTCCAGAGAGCAGATGTGAGAGAGAAGCTTTGAGAGAGAGGGAACAAGAGAGAAGGTGTGAGAGTTTACGAGAGAGGAGAGCTGGAGTTGCTAGGGAGGAGAATGAGAGTTTATTGAGTGGGGAGAGGAAAGGGCTTTCAAGGAGACAAACTTCACACTAAATGAAGGTAAGCATAAATAGAATTAATGGGGTTGAAGATAATTAATGGGCTTGAAATATGATACACTCAAATACTCTTTATTTGAAAGTAAAGTAGAAGTTTAAAATTTGAAAACTTGGTAGCATAGGAAATCTTTGGCAATAAAAGTGTAACTCTTCGAATCCGAATATTTACCAAATATGAATCACAAAATTTTGATTCCATTCCAAAATTTGATCAAATAAGTTATTGATATCCGAATATGATATGATTAAACTGAAATTTTTGGATCTTAGGTGAAATTTGGATAATATATACATCCACTGACACTTCTAATGCTGTGCTTGATCGATGAACATTTTTTACCTTCATCCTTCTCTCTTCTATCAATCGAAGAAACCCATGATCAGAACCATCATCACCTTATTCACCACTGCCACAAGGTACGACATTTTCTCTCATTTCTCTCTTGCTGCTCCCTCTTCTTCCTCTCTTATTTTCTACTCAAATTTCTACTTAGATCTTACTCTTGAACATTCATTTTAGGATTCCTTAGATTCTGCCTCGACCACCCATTTATTAAAATAGAACAAATATGTTTGATCGAAGACCATATTAATTATGTTGTTAGAAAGAAACTTGATGGTAAATCTAAGATATGTTCTTTATTGGCTATGGTGGTAACGAGTTTGGTTATCGCTTCTAGGATAACCAAAGTCAAAAGGTTATCAGGAGAAAGGATGAGATCTTCAATGAAGGTGCCTTGTATAAAGAAAGGTTGAGAATAGAGTCTGAGAGCACAAGTGATAAATCCAAGAAATCAAAAGTGATTCAGTTGAGAGATCTTCCAGTTATTGAGATGGAAAATTTTTCTCAAGAAGACCAGGAAAACATACCCCCAGAAGTAAATCAGAACATTCCTGTGACTGAACTCATGAGATTTGCCAAAACTAGCAGACCACCACAAAGGTACTCCCCTGCACTGAATTATATTTTATTGATTGATAAATGTGAATCATAGATTTATGAGGAAGCCTTGCAAGTTGATGAATCAACCAAGCGGGAGTTGGCCATGAGGCATGAGATAGACTCACTGTTATCCAATCGGACATGGAAGTTGACTGAGCTGCCACAATGGGAAGAAGGCCTTGCAGAATAAATAGGTGTACCGAATAAAAGAAGAACAAGATGGCAGAAAGCGATGCAAGGCAAGACTGGTTATAAAGGGTTTTCAACAAAAAGCAAGCATTGGCTACTTTGAGATTTTCTCTCCAATAGTGAAATTGACTACTATTAGAACAATGTTTGTACTAGTGCCAAATGAAGAGTAGAACTTAAAGAAAGTGGATGTAAAGACAACCTTTCTTCATGGTGATTTGGAGGAAGAAATTTACATGATCCAGCCACAGGGTTTCAAAGTACATGGAAAGGAGAAAATGGTGTGCAAACTTAGAAAAATCTTGTATGGTCTTAAAAATGCTCCAAGACAATGGTATAAGAAGTTTGACACCTTTATGAGTAGTAATGGTTTCTTGAGGTGCTAGGCAAATCATTGCTATTATGTGAAGAAGCTTGATGGGTCCTAAATCATTCTACTGCTATATGTTGAAGAAAGTGCTAAGTAGATTAAACATGAATGATGCAAAACCTATGAGTACTTCTTTGTCTAGTTTTAGAATTTAGGATCCCATGAGAAGAACTGTAGATCAACGAGGAAGAAGAAGAAGAAGAGAGAAAGGAGAGGAGAAGAAGAAGAACGTAGAAGGAGAGAGTTTGGATTAAGGGAAGAAGGGTTTGTGTCAAATAAGAAAGAGGAGGGCTGGATGAATTAATGGAAGGAGACAAGAAGGCTTCAATGCTCTACCTCTATGCCAATGCCTTTATTTATAGTTTTACAATGCCCTTAGGGCTAAAACTTGATAAAACAAAAGACATAAAAGGAACACATGTTTACACCTCTATGCCATCTTTATTGAAAGTACCATATTTTACACATATGCTTATCACATAAGTGGGAAGATCAAGAAGGAATCACAAAAGTATCTTTATCTTAGGGTCACGACCAAGAAGAGTTTTAGTTTGAGTTATGTTTATCTTTTATCAATATTGAGTTATTTAATTATGCTAAGTCTTATCTTTATGTGTTAGAGTTTGGGTGTAATTGGGACAAGGATAGTTTTATTGTAATTGGACTCTACTACCTTCCTCTATTATAAATAAAGGTTCATGTACTCTGATTACAACAAGTTATTGATGTCAATGAAGTATTTCACTTTTCCATAAATTCAACAAGGTATGAGAGCAGGTTCTATGAGTTGACTTGGTCAACTCATGTAGGTAATGTGATCCTTTACTCTAAACCCTAAACCCTAAGTCTAGGTTCATAGTTATTTTTTTTAGTCCCTACACATGTAGTTTTCTTTGCTTTTTTTTACCGCTATAAGGAGTTTTTCATATTGAAGGAAAGATATTTGAGTCTACTTTCCAAAGAAAATAGATTTTTTTCCAATCGGAGTTATCTACAGAGAGATATCGATATTTGAATGCGCAAAGGTCAGATTGAAAAAAGGTTCGAGCAGTAGCAACAATCTTCAGATTCTAAGGTATTTTTTTGCTATCAAGAACTAGACTTTATATGGAGAAATATATATATCAAAAGAAATATTTGTAAGTCTGTTCTTTTACCTATTCAACTAACTTTTTATCTGAGTTATCTACAAAGAGAAATCGATATTTGAAGTAGCAAAGATCAGATTGAAAAAGAGGTTTGAGTGGCAACAGAAAGCCTCAACTTCCGAGGTATTTAATGCTATCAAGAAATGGACTTTATATGGAGAATTATATATCAAAATAAAGATACGTAAGTATATTTTCTTACCTATTCATCCAATTCTAGGTATAATTTTTTTTATAAGGAGATATTGTTCTTGGAAGAGTCGATCATCATTCTGGAAACAAAGGAGAAACAATACTTAGTTCACCTAGATGACAGAGACCGAAACATATCAGATTATTTATCTTCTGATAATTATATTTTATGAAGTTAAGCTATACTTGGATGAAAGGTATTTAATTCTACTTTCATAAGGAGAAAATTTTATGTCAATCTGATCTATATTTAAAGATATTGGAAGAATCAAAGGTCATGCTGGTATTCTGTTAAATTAAATATCCAAATTTAAGCCAATTGTTTTGCATCCTTCTTTGAGTTGATATATCAGAAAATATTTCACTTCTCCCTGGTTTGAGGGCTTATTTATACATCTATGTTATTTGGGCTTATTGCTACATCTATGATATTTGGTTCAAGCTGGGATCACTGCCATTACCTCCTAGCTTGAGGGGGGAAAGAGGTCTTTTATTTAATATGTTGTGAATAAGTTTATGTGACCAAAATATTCAAGAAAGGGGGAGCACAAAAGATGAAGCTTGTGCATCTAAGAAGAAATTTTTATATCAGATTATTTCATGGGTTCTTTTATAAAGTTTATTATTTGGTTCGTGTTATATGTGTTGGAAGATGGTCGTGTTATATACAGTTGCTGCTATTATGTCTCTATGGGGACATTATTTCTTGGGTTCTCTTTCGTGTTATATATCACATTAGGAAACCATGATGGAAAAACTTATTATTACATCTAAATTATCCTCCCTCCTGTAATGGCTTTTATGTCTCCTACCACTTGAGAGTCGTTGTCCTGTGGAGGGACACGGTGGTGGACACTTCAGAGTAATGCTGATAGACACACTACCGATAGAAGATGGATTGTGCCCTACATCATCCAGTATTAGGACTGGAGTATGAAACAATGGCTTATTGGCTAGGAGTGATTTTTACTCTCACATATATAATGCCATAGGGCCTCATGGAAGGACGCAACAACACGACGGGGAATGTTGGAAGATGAAGGCATATTGGAAGATGTGCCATTTTATACAAAAATATTCTATACATCATTTGCTGCAAGTTGGGTGTTCATATTGTTCTCTCACGCCCAGGTGTATTGGAAGATAAGCTCAAGCCCACATGACCAAGGAAGGTCCACATATCTAAGATTATTATAAGATGGACCACACGACCAAGGAAGGCCCACAAGATGGGCCAAAGCCCATAAGAAGTAAGACCCGCAATGATTACCATGAGCTGACATCCTTACCACATAAGTTGGAAGATCAATAAGGACTCATAAAAGTATCTTTATCTTAAGTTCACGACCAAGAAGAGTTTTAGTTTGAGTTATGTTTGTCTGTTATCAATATTGAGTTATTTAATTAAGCTAGGTCTTATCTTTAAGTGTTAGAGTTTGGGTGTAATTGGGGCAAGGATAGTTTTATTGTAATTGGACTCTACTACCTTCCTCTATTATTAAAAGAGGTTCATGTACTTTGATTAAAACAAGTTATTGATGTCAATGAAGTTTTTCACTTTTCCATAAATTCAACAGGCTTCTTGTCTTGAGCTTGTGGGCTTGAGCCCATCTTCCGACACTCCCCATCAAGCTGGAGGAGAAAAGACATCATAAATACCCATCTTGCCCCATCAAGGTGCCCCCACCCACCCATTGGCAAGGTCTTGGGTAACAATGCGCTCAAATCTCTGCCACCCACACTATTCAAAATGTGCTCACTGCTATCAACACTTGATCTACATCGTACAACGATCACAAATGATGTTCTTCGCCAATTTGAAGGATGGGAAGCTTTTGATGAGAGCCGTCGGTCAAAGCATCAAAAGCAGCTGGATTTCAGGGTTAGATTGGGTCGGGAATGTTGAGAAGGCACAACTTGTTAGATTCCTGGACAGCTAGGTTTTCGGATGATGATGATGTTGCTGAACAAGTATGTTGTGGGCTTCCTCGTGTAGTTCAATTACCTCACTACTCGTCTGAATTACTGGACACATGTGGCTTGGATAGTTCTATGAGGGAAGCAATCTTGCCAATTGAGGTTGTGCTGCCTTGCTGGCAGAGTATGGGCAGTGCAACCTTGCCAATAAGGAGAGACGGGGGGGGGGGGGGAGGTGCCATGACGGGTTGTGTCACCAGTCCATGCTGGAGGAAGCTGCTTGGGGCAACATAGAGACGTTCGGCACGCATCCCTCTAAACAAAATTTGTGAAATCGGGCTCTTTCCGTTGTATGCTGCCATCTTCAGCTTTGGTGTTGCAAGATCATCGTGTACCCGATGCATGGGTGATTTTCGTCCCGTGGGTGGAGCCTGACACTACTGAACCCTCTTGGGAACTGTTACAGCCTTCTGTGTTGTCTATCACAACTTTGAGCTTGAAGACAAACTCTTTCTACAGGAGGGGGTGATGTTATGGACTCCATAGCATCTAGAGTAATTAGTAGACGCAGGGGTAGACTATGTAATTTCCAGCTTTATGCAATTAGCGGGTCTTGATGTAATTTCCTTCAAACTCGTGGCCCTTTTGCTCAGCCTTTTTGGTGTGCGTTCCCTAATCCTTTTATAGGGACGTCGGGTTATGAATGAATTAAGCATTGATCAATAATTTTAGCCAAAGATCGAATTCTCTCTCCCAATGAGGTCCAAGATGCAAGCTTCCTTCAAAATCTTGTTTATCTTCATTTTTCATCTCCATGTCTCCCTACAGGTTCAGGTGACCTGCCTATCAGTCCCTGTATCAGATTCGGGATTCAAAGAACTCCAACCCTTCTTCTCAAACGTATTCCAATCAAGAACCGAGAGAAGATCATCAGGTGAATCGGTCCATACCAAGGGGGCCTAACAGATTGCTTATCTGTATTGGGGTATGCTCCAGAAAGTGAAGCAGGTAGTGTCAAAAAAAAAAAAAAATTGCTTCTCTGGTTGGTTGCTCCAGTTTTGTAGTCTAGAGGGCTGACACAGATACCGCGGTTGATACTTGAGAACGGTTGGAGACGTCAGCACGGGCGAGCAGACCTACCTTCGATCTTGAGGACAAGCTCTTTCTTCCAAGGGGTGTAATTTTATACACGCAATAACATTATTTTAATTGCTTTTCTTTAATTTACTTTATTTTATTTCAATTTTGATGCCACAAGGGTATTTTTGGAATATTTCATTTATAGGGGTATTTTTGTAATATTTTACCTTAAACCTTGTAAGGGGGAACCCTATTTAAGGGGTAAGAGTAATGAGAAAGAAAAGCATTGATTTGAGATTAATTTTAAGTTAACAGGCTTGGACCTCTCCTTGACGAGTTCTAGGGTTTTCAAGCTTTCCTTTGGCTTGATCTTCGTTTTCCTCTTCCTCCTCCCTACGGATCCATGTGTTAGATCCGGGACCGTAACAAGATTTTGATAACATGACTTAGAAGGTCATGAGTAATGAGAACCCTCCGTACCGACTGTGACCAACTAAGGTAATTGGAGAGACCTCTTACTGGAATCGTAGTAATGCGGAGTATGTCACTTTTATTACTGGTGTGTCCACTCTCCATGATGAGGCAAGGAAAATGTGGAGGTCAAGGGCAGGGGCCTTCTTCAAATAAAAATTACTCAATGTAATTTGAAGAACCCGTGGATCAAATTAGTCACCAAAAATAGAGGGAAAAGGAGAACAAAATTTCTTCACAAGAGTAAGCACCAAATTATCAACAAATTTGTGCTTTTGGCAAGTGAGATTAAGATCTAGCCATCACTCAATTCCTCTTATATTCTTAAAGGGAAAAACAAAGAGGAGAAGGTAGATGCAACCCCTTAGGCCTTAATCCAAACTCCAACACAAACCGAGAGCTAAACAATATTTAGAGAAAACTTAGAGGCAAATCAAGACACTCAGAAGAAAATTTATCTTCAGCTCAAGGGAATACTTCAACGTAAAAAAAATGTAACTGTTGAAGTTCAATAGCAACAAAAATAATAGGGATAATTGAGTGTTAGAATTTCATCAAATATATAATGGGCATCCAACAATATAACACAATCCCATGAGCAACATCAAGTGGGAGAAGTTAAAGCAACATGTGCTGGAATTCCACCTCAATTGAAATTGATTCAAAGTATATAAAGGTAAATGAATCTCAAACATCAATCTTGATAAGACACAAGTAGCAACTGATCTTGATCATGCATGTAATTGATCTAAAAGAATATCAAGATTATAACATAATTTTAGTCATAAAAATAAATCTTCACAACATATGAAGATTATCTTGACTTGATGTTATTCAAAGTTCAAGAAGAAGAAAAAAATGTAAAGAAGGAGTAAGTAAATAATAAAAAAAAAATGTAAAGAAGAAGATAATTAACTTATCTCTTCATGGCTGAACTCCTTCTTTTACCAACTTCTTGGACAAATTTCATAACTACTTCATCAAGTGGGATCCTAAACTCCTTGCTCTGATACCATGTAGAATTTAGGATCCCATGAGAAGAACTTTAGATCAACAAGGAAGAAGAAGAAGAAGAGAGAAAGGAGAGGAGAAGAAGAAGAACGTAGAAGGAGAGAGTTTGGATTAAGGGAAGAAGGGTTTGTGTCAAATAAGAAAGAGGAGGGCTAGACAAATTTGTGGAAGGAAAAGAGAGGGCTTCAAAGGCCTACCTGTTATGGACTTCATAGCATCAAGAGTGGGTAACCGGAGAAGAGAAGAGATGGAATAACTTGTATTTCAGTACCTTAGGGGTTTAATTGTAATTTGAAGTTCCATAAGGGTCTAATTGTAATTTGAAGTTCCATAAGGGTCTAATTGTAATTATAGAACCTTTGATGTTTTCCTTGACCTATTTAGGGCGTCAAGTGATGTAATCAAAACAAGCATTGATCATTAGTCTAAATGAGATCAGGTTCTCTCTCTAAAGAGGCCTAAGGTTGGAGCTCCTTCAAAGGCTCACGTCCCTTCATCATTGGGCGTTCCAAGAACCCCAAATCCTTCCCTTCTTCGTCATTCAATCTGGAAGCTAGAGGAGATCGCCGGGTGACTGGATCCATGGCTAGAGAGCCTAACACTACCTCTTTGCCAATGCCTTTATTTAAAGTTTTACAATGCACTTAGAGCTACAACTTGATAAAAAAAAAGACATAAAAAGAACACATATTTATAGTTCTATGCCATCTTCATGGAAAGTACCATATTTTACACAATGCCACTCCTTTGACGTGTGGGCTTCTTGTTTTGAGTTTGTGGGCTTGAGCCCATCTTCCAACACTAGTCACTTTAGGCTATCAAAGGAGCAGTCACCTTCTACAGAGAAGAAGTGAGTCTACATGGCCAATGTGCCTTATGCTTCTACTATTGGCAGTCCCATGTATGCCATGGTGTGCACTAGACCAGACATAGTTCATGTAGTGGGAGTTGTGAGCAAATATATGAGTAATTCAGGTAAATAACATTGGGAATCAGTGAAGTGGATTCTGAAGTATTTGAGAGGCATGACAAACTCTGCCTTATGTTTCATAAAGTCAGACTTGGGATTTCAGGGGTATATAGATGCTGACATGGCTAGTGACATTGATGGCAGGAAGAGTATATTGAGGGCTCAATAGCACACCGAGTCACCTAAAGGAGGAGACAATGACTCATTGAGTTTATTACTTTTAAACTTAATATTTTATATTTTTTTAAGTATATTTTTATTAATTATGTAATGAGCAATGACGTAATGGCAGAATTGTCATTTTTAGCCCTAAAACACTTATGACATCAAACCCTATTTAGAGGGTAGAGAAATAGAGAAAAGGAAAGTATTGATTTAGGTTAGATAGGGTTTGGAGTTCTCCTTGACGAGGTCTAGGGTTGGGAGGTCTCCTTGACGAGCTCCAGGTATGGTTCTCTTGATTTGAGTTTTGTTTCTTCTCTCTTTGAATTCTACTTTACATTGAGATTATCCAAGATAAGGGAGAGGGACTTGAGTTACTACTTTCCAAGTTCAAGGAGGGGCTTTAGCCTCTTCTATGTTTACAGCAGCAAGAGGTAATAATTTTCCTTCAATTCGAGCAAGAAAAGGGAAGTCTCGAGACCCTAATTGAGCAACACCTCTAAAAGAGGCAGCTTTAGCCTCTAAGTGAGTAAGGGAGGGTAAGGAAGTCCTAATCTATCCTACGTGGGTGTTTTATGGACTCAATAAGACTGAGTTATCTACTTTACTTTTATTATTTATGTTGCTTTTAATTTCGAATTTTATTGATTTGTAATAAGACTTAAAGGTAGGGGTAGAATTGGGTTTTATAACCCTAACCTATGTTGATGTTAATTACCCTATTTAAGGGGTAAGGATGGAGAAATAAAACGAAGTTCGGATTTAGCTTAAACTAGAGTACATTAGGTTAATGTAGGTTCTCCTCGAGCTCCCTCTTCTGGGATTTTGGGCGTGAACCTTCCCTTCGGCATTGGTTCTTTTGTGAGTGGTTTGGGAGGTTGAGAAGGGAAGAGAAGAGGGAATCTCTACCTGACGGGGTGGAGAGAGACCTGGTGTTTCATGGAACTAAGGAGGAAGAAGGGTTGCGTGAACCCCTTCTTCAGCCAAGGCAAGGGCAGAGGAATTGTTGCTTCATCGTGACTGCAAGACTCTTTGCTTCATTCACGGAACCGAGGATGGAAGAAGAAGGAAGAGAATCGAACCCTGTCCAGGAAGAAGAACTCTTCTCCCTTCACGGCAAAACAGGGTCCCTTCACGGCGAAACAGAGTCTTTCACGGCAAAAACAGGGGAGATGATTTACCTAAGTTAAAAAAGGTAAATTGAGATTGATTTTCCTAAGTTCATAAGGTTGGAGTTCTATTATTAAATTACCTGCGTGAATAGTGGTTTACCTATGCATAAATAGTGTCTGAACTCATTTGTGAGAGAAAACGAATTATGTTTCCAACTTAGAGTGGTTGGAGACAAAATTCTTGGTTCTTTACGGAGTTTAAACCCGTGTACGTGCTGGATTCATCAGTATCTCGCCGAGTTACTAGATCCATGGCTAGGGACTATAACAGGGTGGCAACAACCTTTCTAGAGGGTCTCTACCCTCTTAGACGTGAGCAGAAAAAGGGTTAGCCTTTCCTGGCCGGGAATAGCAAGAGAAATTTTTTATTTTCGTAGAAGACTAAGGAAAGGAAACTCCTTTTCAATCCTACCGAGAACAGGTAAGGAAAGGAGGTTCTTTTCTTCATTACCAAGACCAAGAACCCTAATACAGTGTTGGCTTCATAATTACCTCGCCGATTTACTAGATCCATGGCTAGTGACCATAACAGACTACCACTGGATATGTATACACATCGGGTGGTACAATAGTTAGTTGGGTCTATAAGTTGCATAAGATAGTTTCTCTTTCCACTACCAAGGTGGAATATGTCATCATGATCGATGCTGGCAAAGTGATGGTATGATTTTAATCTTTTTGGGAAGAATTAGGTCTCAAGCATGGGAAGAATGTATTGTATTGTGACAAAGCACATATAGGTGCATTATCACTTCATTAGATCCGCTCATGAGGGAGGTGTCTTACCACTTGAGAAAATTCAAGGAACTCAGAATCGGGCTTATATTTTGACAAAGACTATTATGTTTGATAAAATGTTATTATGTGCAAATTTAGTTGGACTTCTCTTTGAGGATTGAGAATTTTTTGCCACTATAGAGGGGATATTGATGATGGATTAGTCTCCAAGTGGGAGATTGTTAAGTTGTGAAGCCTAATTAACACATTACGCTGAGTCTCTATGCGAATTGACCAACTCGATAAGTTCATCATGGGGGTTGGAAGAGGGGCGGGGAGCCCCTGGGCAGGTCCATGATATATTGACTGATGTGTCAATAAGGGTAGTTTTGAGATTTCACCCTTGTCATCTGGTTGCCCTAATTTTCTCTTTATTTATGGGGGCACCGTTGTTAGGGTTTGATCACCTTGATGATTATCATCATCTGAGGAATATTAGTTGCGGTCGAGAGAGGTTATAGATAAACAACACATGTAAGTCTCACCTTGAGGTGAACCTTTATAAATATTGTTATTGTTCTCGTGCTTACTTTTGTCTTCTTCTACGGCTATTATTTGTTGGAATATATGATGTAATTAGGGTGGCACTGATGTAATTAGTTTACGTTTCTTGTCTCTTCTTGACTCTTATTAGGGTGAAGGGTATACTTGTAATATTGAAAGTTTTAATACCTATAAATATACCTTATGGGGGAGGGTTTGGATCAAGTCCATAACCTTTTATTCCTCTTGTTTTCTGTCAATGTCTTTTCTCCATGACCTAAATCATAGAGTCTTGAAAATTAACATGTTATCAGATCATTGATTTTTCAAGACTCATAGCAATGGTTTATTTTTAGAAGTCCAGTTTTTTCTCTTTATCTTTTTCTATGTGCCCTTTTATATGTTTTATCAATGACCTCTACAAGAAAAGCTCAATCCAATTTTTAGCCCATATTTTGTCATACACAACGTTGGTGCAGAGGATATTATAGTCCTGCTAAAGATATATCCAATCTTCCTTTATTTGGAAAGATATTGTTCTCGGTTATTCGGTCTACACATCAATCACCAGCACCATTGTGTTGCCACTTCTGGATGACGAGTCAGTCTCTTGCTCCGTTATTGATTCTGGAAACCGAGCGAGCTCTATTTTTCTGCTTCAGTTACTATTTTGAATCCAAGTTATCCCATTGCGTTGATAGAAAAGACAAGTCTACCGAGCTCATCTTCTGCCATGTTATTCTATTTTCGTCCACTGACCCATCCGGATTACCATCCTCAGTTGAAGCCTCCCCATCACTGCCTCGGCTACTACCAATTCTACTGCTCCATTAAAAGAAGAGGTTTCCATTAACTTTGTTTCATCCAGCCTAGCCTATCTACTAGAGACATTATTTGTGCCAAAGCTGATGACTTCTCATGGCGAGGAAGTCGCCGAGCATTCCTGCCTTGCCGATAATATATTTGCTATGTTAGGGAAGATTTATGGCTGATTCTCTGGGAGATATCTTCTCTGCTATTTTCGGGAACTCCTCAAAATAAGTTTTCTGTCCAGCGCCAGCATTGCCATCTCTGGTTTTCCACTCTGTTCGGAAATGGGGACGACGACTACTGCTCTGTTCAGAGCCGCATGGGGAAGATGACCCTGTTGCTTGAACAATTTTTTATGCTTGTCTACGAAGATAGCATTTTCATTTTTTCGAGCTGTTGTCCCTCTGTTCGGCTGGCATTGGATTATTTCGTGGGTGATATTACAAGGATTATTTTGGGTTGTGTTAAGTGGGCCCAAGCCAAACCCATTTAAGCTGCTGCTATTGTCCCTCTTTTGATGAGACATTATTATTGAAGAAGAGGTAGCCTCATACCATTATTTATTCTCAACCCCATAAAAATATCAAATTTTATTTGGTTGGGAGTCCATGATGGAGGAACTTCATCCCCGTCAAAAATATCAAATTTATTTGTGGTTGGGCGTCCATGACGGTGGAACTTCATCCCCGTCAAAGATATCAAATTTAGTGGTTGGGAGTCGATGACGGAGGAACTTTATCCACATAAAAAATATCAAAATTTTTGTGGTTGGAAATCCATGATGGAGGAACTTCATCCCCTTAAAAATTATCACATTTTTTTGGTTGGAAGTCTATGACAGAGGAATTTATTGTTATATTACTCTACCCCTTGAGAGTCGTTGTCCTATGGAGGAACACTGTGATGGAGGTGGACACTTCATAGCAATGTCTTAGCGGTTAAGAGTGATTTACTCTCACTGATATTATACTAGTTGGGCCTCATGAACGAGAGCACCAGCATGAGGGGGAGTATTGGAAGATGAAGGCATATAATACAAAAAATATTTTATACATCATTTTCAGCAAGCTGGGAGTTCATACTATTATCTCAATCCCAGCTTGATGGGGAGTGTTGGAAGATAGGGCCTAAGCCCACATGACCAAGGAGGGCTCACATATCCAAGTGTATTAGAAGATGGGCCCAAGCCCATAAGATCAACGAAGGCCCATGCATCTAAGAGATATAGAAGACGGGCTCAAGGCCCATAGATCAAGGAGAAGGCCCATAGGCCCACATACATTGATGGTAGGATTGTAAATAAAGGATAATCTCATAGAGATGGCATGATGTAATTAAGGTAAATTTGTAGGGTTAAAACCCTAAAACCTAAGTTCAAAGGTATTATTGTAATATAGTAGTTTCATAAATCTATAAATAGAACTTCAGGGGGAGGGTTAGAATAATTCCATAACCCTTCTTCCTCCTGTTTTCTCCCAATAGGTTTCTTTCCCTTTTCTCCATGAGCTAAATTCATGGAGTCCTGAAAATCAACATTGTCAACTCGTAGCTCAATCACATTATCTTTCCACAATGGTTTCAAATGGCTGGAATGACTTTGATGTTCATGGGCCTTGTGGCTGGCACCACCCTCAAAAGCTCAAGGCTTTCAAGCAGCACCTCAAATCCTGGTCTTTGGGGCCTCAGTAGATTGATGAAAAGAGCTCTCTCCTCAACCGACTTGCTACCCTAGACGCAAATGAAGAAACCCGGTGTCTCTCTTACAATGATTTGGCTCATCACTTTTCCATTCAGAAGCAACTTCAAACTTTTGCTCACAACTCACAGTTTACAATGTAGCAAGTTGTATTTATTGCTTCAGCACAAAATTTATGAGGAAAGTTATATACATGTAAAATCGTTATTTCCATTTCAATTAGTGTCCTATTCTTTCTCTCAACAACACCATTTTGCTGAGTTCGAGGAGCCAAAAATGGTATGGTTTATACCTTGTTGAGTAGAAGAGTGCTCAAAGTAAAAAATCTCATATTCTCCTCCATGGTGACTCATGTTGAATTTATGGAAAAGTGAAATACTTCATTGACATCAATATCTTGTTGTAATCAAAGTACATGAGCCTCTATTTATAATAGAGGAAGGTAGTATAGTCCAATTACAATAAAACTACCCTTGTCCCAATTACAACCAAACTCTAACACTTAAGGTAAGTCCTAACATAATTAGGTAACTCAATATTGATAAAAGACAAATATAACTTAAACTAAAACTCTTCTTGGTCGTGACCCTAAGATAAAGATACTTTTGTGAGTCCTTCTTGATCTTCCAACTGGTGTGATAAGGATGCTAGCTCTTGGTAATCATTGTGGGTCCTACTTCTTATGGGCTTGGGCCCATCTTGTGGGCCTTCCTTGGTCATTTGTCCCATCTTATAATAATCTTACATATGTGGGCCTTCCTTGGTCGTTTGGGCTTGATCTTATCTTCCAACACTCCCCCTCAAGCTGGGGGTGAAAGAACAACATGAACTCCCAGTTTGCTGCAAACGATGTATAAAATATTTTTTTTATAAAATGGCACATCTTCCAATATGCCTTCATCTTCCAACATTCTCCCTCATGTTGTTGCGTCCTTCCATGAGGCCCTGCGGTATTATAAGTGAGAGTGAAAATCACTCCTAGCTGGTAAGCCATTGCTTCATGCTCCAGTCTTAATGTTGGATGTAAGGCACACTCCATTGCTATCGGTAGTGTCTCTTAGCATTGCTCTGAAGTGTCCACCACCGTGTCCCTCCACAGGATAACAACTCTCTAGTGGTAGGAGACATAAAAGCCATTATGAGGGGGGGGGGGGGATAACATAGATGTAATCATAAGTTCCTCCGTCATGGACTTCCAACCACAAATAATTTTCATCATTTTGACGGGGATGAAGTTCCTCCGTCATGGACTTTCAACTACAAATAATTTTCATCTTTTTGACCGGGATGAAGTTCCTCCCTCGTGGACTCCCAACCACAAAATTTTTTTATCTTTTTGATGGGGTAAAATAAATGATGACATGAGGCCACCTCTTATTCAATAATAATGTCCCCAAAGAGACATAATAGCTACAATTGAATATAAAACGACCATCTTCCAACACATATAACACGACCAAATAATAAAATTTGTAAAAGAACCCATGAAATAATCCGATATAAAATTTCTTCTTAGATGCACAAGCTTCAGCTTTTGTGCTCCCCTTTTCTTGAATATTTTGGTCACATAAACTTATTCACAACAAATGAAATAGAATACCTCTTTCTTGTACTTCTTCTACTTCTCCCCCTCAAGCTGCGAGGTAATGGCAATGATCCCAGCTTGAACCAAATATCATAGATGTACCAATAAGCCCAAATAATAGAGATGTACAAATAAGCCCTCAAACCAGGGATAAGTGAGATATTTTTCTGATATTTCAACTCAAAAAGTGACACAAAATATTGGGCATAAATTCGGATTTTCAATGTAACAGAATACCAGCATGACCTTTGATTCTTCCAATTCGAATACATCTTTCAATATAGATCAGATTGACATGAAATTTTTTCTTTATGCAATTAGAATTAAATAACTTTGATCCAAGTATAACTTCTCTTCATAAAATATAATTTTTAGAAGATAAATAATCTTATATATTTCGGTCTCTGTCATCTGGCCGAACTAAATACTTGTAATATTATAGTTTCAGAAATCTATAAATAGAGCTTCAGGGGAAGTGTAAGGAATAATCAATTCCATAACCCTTCTTCTTCCTATTTTCTCCCAAAGGGTTTCTTCCCTTTTTCTCCATGAGCTAAATTCATGGAGTCTTGAAAATCAACATCGGGCAATGACTTTAGCTCGAGCAATGGAACAAAGGCAATGACTTCAGCATCGTAGGCCAATTTGGCAAGGGGAACGGAACACTTCCTCCAATTGGCAAGGGAGACGAAATACTTCTCCTCAAGTGCCACATCCTGCATTACCACCACCTAGAAATAATATAATTCCTACTCTGGCAGCCGACACACGCTCTAGTAACCCCCCACCTCAATATATCAAAAAGTTAACCAGTTTTGATATGGCGGAATGAAGATCCAAGAATCTATGCTACAACTGTGATGAACCATACAAGGTAGGCCACCAATGTAAAAGATTGTTCTGGGTCGAAGTGGATGAAATAGAGGATACTAAAACTAGTGATGATCTTAATGAGGAGGAACCACCTGCCATCTCTCTGCATGCCATTACTGGACATAAATCTACCAACACTATGCAAGTCAGAGCTCGAGTCCTTGACTAGGAACTTGTGGGACTAGTGGATTCAGGAAGTACACACAATTTTTCTTAGCTTGACACCAGCTCAGCATCTTCAGTTACAAAGCCATCAACACCCAACAACCATAGTTTCAGTGGCTAATGGGGAGAAAGTCCCTAGCAATGGGATCAACAAAGCAGTAAAATTTTAAATTGGTACGACTTCATTTCATTTAGAATTTTTTGTCATACATTTGGCAGGATTTGATATAGTGTTAGGCATTAAATGGTTACAATCATTTGGACCCATACTATGGGACTTCTCTACTTTAACTATGAGCTTTGTCTTGAGCGGACGCCAAGTACTATTACAGGGCAGTCAGGTGGACAAACCCCATGAGCTTCATACCATTCACACACAAGACCAACCGGACAGCACTATCAAAAAACATCTCGATGAGTTCTCTGACCTCTTCCATGAGCCTTCCGGCTTGCCTCCCTTGAGACACAGTGACCATAGGATTTTTTTAAAACCAGGTTCTGATGTGGTGGTAGTTCGACCGTACCGGTCTCCCCTACTATAAAAGGATAAAATCGAGCGACAGTGTCAGGCTATGTTATAGCAGGGTCTTATTCACAACAGCCGATCCTCTTTCTCTTCACCCGTCTTGCTCGTGAAGAAACATGATGGCACAAGGAGATTTTGTATCGATTATAGGGAGTTAAATGCTCAGACAATGAAGGATAAGTTTCCTATTCCGGTAGTGGAGGAGATACTGGATGAATTACATGGGTCGTGGATCTTCACTAAATTAGATTTATGCTCTGGATATCATCAGTTTCGTATGCACCCTCCGACATCAAGAAGACAACCTTCTACACACATCACGGTCATTTTGAGTTTGTGGTCATGCCATTTGGATTATCAAAGGCACCATCCACTTTTCAAGCACTAATGAATGAGGTATTTAGCAACTATCTTTTGAAATCCGTACTTTTTTTTTAAAGATATACACATATACAACAAGTCTGGGGAAGAGCATTTAGTCCATTTACAGATAGTTTTTGAATTATTACGAACCCATCAACTCTATTTGAAGAAATCCAAATGCTCTTTTGCGGCACCAAATGTCGCATATCTCGGCCATTTTTTTCACATGCGGGGATCACTGTTGATCTCGACAAGATTTAGGTAATTCATGATTGACCACAACCCTAGTATGGCTCAGCTTTGAGAGGATTTTTGGGCCTAGCCGGATACTACTGCAAATTCATTCAGAATTATGGTCCCATGGTAGCACCATTGACCAGTCTCCTCAAGAAGAATTTCTTTAATTGGAATGAGGAAGCCACACAGTCCATTGAGGCCCTCAAACAAGCTCTCGCCTCCACCCCAGTCCTACAACTTCCCAATTTTTAGGACTTATTTGTGGTTGAGTGTGATGCGTCTGGTGGGGCCATTGGGGCTGTCTTACAATAGCAATCACACCCCATTGTATATTTCAATAGGAAGTTGGCAGCTCATCATCACAAATTGGCAGCGTATGAAAAAGAATTAATCGGGTTGTCCAAGGTTGTCCAACACTAGCGTCCTTACATATGGGGCCGTACATTTCTCATCAATACTGATCATTATAGCCTTAAATTCTTACTTGAACAATGCCTCACGACTTTGCCATAGTAGCACTGGATTAGTATGTTGACGGGAAGATTAAACAAAGTTCCGAATGCCTTATCACGAAGTTTTGAACACTAGCAGCTCATATATGCGATCAACCAACCTCGTTTTCTCATTCTAGACTTGGTGAGAGAAGCCCATGCCACTCTTCCTATCCTACAGGAGCTACACAAAAAAATTACAAATGGGACAATCGATTATAAGTGGTCCATCTAGGATTCCCTTATTTTCTACACACAACAAATTTATCTTACCCACACTTCCGAGTTAATTCAGCCCATCCTCTCTACCTACCATGACAGCACACATGAAGTCATCCAGAAAACTTTGCAGCGCATTTGATCAGATTTTTATTGGCAAGCCATGAAGATTACCATAGCTACATATGTCTCCACATGTCAAGTATGTCAATGCAACAAACCGACCACTTAAGTCCAACAAGTCTTCTACAACCTCTCACCCTCCCTACACAGGTATGGGCCGAAATTTTGTTGGACTTCATCGAGGGTCTTGCACAGTCAGCTGAAAAATCAGTTTTATTTGTGGTGGTCAATCGGTTCTCCAACTATGCACATTTTATTCCTATGGCTCATCCATATACAGTATCCCAAGTGGCACATACCTTCCTTGAGCATATTGTCCACTTACATGGCATTCAAAAATCTATTGTCAGTGATCGGGATGTGGTATTTACCATCACTTTTTTGTGGGAACTTTTCATCTGAGCGGCACCAAGTTGAAATTTTCCTCCTCATATCATTCCCAAACAGATGGCCAAACTGTGGTAGTTAACCGCACCGTCGAAATGTATCTCAGGTGCCTTGAGGGTGATCCTCCGAAACATTGGGTTTAGTGGCTACCGTGGGCTGATTACTATTACAACACTTCATTCCACTACGCCTAGCAATCCACTCCTTTCAGGGTTCTTTATGGTAGAGATCCCCCTCGGCTACTCTCATATACTCCAGGGTCTACCCGCATGACCGGCATTGACTAGGTACTCAAGGATCGCGACCAGGTATTACAAAATATTGCAGAACACCTACGGTGAGCTCAGATTTGCATGAAAGATGTCTACGACAAGGGACACTGAGACATCGCGTATGAGGTAGGGGACAACGTTTGGTTATGCCTACAATCGTACCGCCAGCAGTCCATTGCTGGACCACCATGCCATAAGCTCTCACCCAAGTACTTTGGGACTTTCTCCATTATTCGACACATGGGACCAGTGACCTATCAACTACAACTTCTAGCCATGGCCAAGTTGCATCATGTGTTTCATGTATCCCTCTTGAAACCATATACGGGATCACCGCCCACATCTAATCTGTTCCTTCCTCCAGTGGACAACGGACACGTCATCCTTTCACTGGCCGTGGTGTTACACACCCATTTGGTCAATTACCAGTGGGAGATTCTAGTCCAATGAACAGCTACAAAACCTGACACAGTGACATAGGAATAGTTGGACACCTTCAAATAGGTCTACTCAGCTTACGAGCTTGAGGACAGGATCTTTCTCCAAGGGGAGGCAGATGTTGAGAACTCAATAGCTAATCGAGTCACACAACGGAGGTGCACTGAGTTACAAAGTTAATAGCTTCTTTTGTTAGGGACACCTTAGCAAGACGAGTCATCCAAAGGCGACGTGGGTGAGTTGGAACTGAAAGCTCAGCAGGGTCAGATGTATAGAATTCAGAAGTCTATTTTAATTCAGATGTGAGCATATGGATGTAATTTTGTATTAGCGTGTAGGCCAAAAGGTTAGCGTGAGCACATATATGTAATGTTGTGTGCGTGTATGTAATATAATTCTATGTGTGTGATGTCAATTTATTTCCTAAGTTAGCGTGTAAGCCAATGAAGGGCAGGTTTGTAAAAGATGTAAAATGACTCTTTGGCCAGTATCGTGAATGGCTTAAGAGGAGTTCAGGAAATGAAAAGGGAAAGAATGATTTTATCCATAGCAGGGTCAGTGTTCTCGGTATTCTCCTCCTCCAAGGAACCCATGTTACTTGGTCCATGGTCAAAGCACCTAACACGTTGGTATCAGAGCAGGTGATCATGGGGGAGACTTCAAACTAGGAAGTGCTGTAAACAAGATTCATAGAAATGGTTAACACCAGACAAAAAGAAATAGAGGGTCGCTTAGCAGCCCTCATGGACAGTCGAATCTCTCAGACGGACTCTCAACAAGTCTCTCAGAAAGTCAAAGAAATTACAAATCGAGTCTATGACAGACTCTTAGGCTGCACAAGCACTCCGAGAGAAGGGGACAAAACACTTCCGAGCTGGGGACGTTTCAGTCCAAATGGGGGACATCCAGACACAGGTTAGAGCAATGGCACCATTCCGAGGTACACCAAACTTGGTTTTCCAATTTTTTATGGGGTAGACGACCCTTTATTGTGGTTATATCGTTGTGAATTTTTTTTTTTCAATCAACGAATGTCTTAGCAAGACAAGGTTGGGTTGGTCGCATTCCATATGCTCGATGAAGCACAAATGTGGGGATATCAATTTGAATTGGAACATCCTGGCATACAGTGGGAAGAATTTAAGGAATTGTGCACCATACGGTTTGGACCACTGGCTCACAACAATCTATTGGGCGATTTAGTACTGTTACGCTAAACTGGTAGTGTAGCCCAGTACCAACAGCAATTCCAAGAGAAATTGTCACGAGCTAGCAAGGTGGTACGGGTAGACCAACACGTTAGCTTATTCACAACCGGCCTCACTGAGTCCCTTCATCTGGAAGTGGAACTCCTTGGGCCCACAGATTTGTTCCGAGCAATGAATTTGGCACGCGCATTGGAAGCCAAACAGACATTTCAGAACAGACGGCCAGTCTGGCCAGGGGCAAAGACTAGCTCGCGAGTACCTAGCACAACACAGCCATGAAGAACTAATGTTGAGCAGCCATGGAGAACAAATGCTGCTCCCCAGCCCCCCAAGGGTGCTGCTGCCCCTACGTCTACAGCCCCTCAATCTGCTCCAGGCACTCCAACCTTTATCCGCAAATTAAACCAGTCTGAAATGGAAGCACGAAGGGCGAAAGGGTGGTGTTATAACTGCGATGAGCAGTATATATTTGGGGACCAGTGCCCAAAATTATTCTGGTTAGAACTCGACACTGAGGCAGAAGAAGCACACTTTGAACCGGAGCAACTGGAGGTCGAAGAGCCTGCCATTTCCTTGCACTCCATCACTGGGCTTCAGTCCACAACCACAAAGAAAGTTTCAGCCTTAGTCAATCAGCAACCCCTCCTCAGTTTGGTGGACTCCGGCAGCACTCATAATTTTTTGAGTTTCACGGCAGCCAAGTATTTACAGTTCCAAATTCAACCACGACCAGTAGCTTCCGTATCTGTTGCAAATTGGGAACAAGTGCCCAGCTATGGGGTCAGCAAGGTCGTGTTTGTGATTGATGATCAGCACTTCTCTGTAGAATTTTTATACTCCCCTTGGCAGGGTTCGACATGGTCTTGGGAATTAAGTGGCTCCAAACTTTGGGGCCCACTTTGTGGGACTTTTTAGCCTTGACAATGAGCTTCAGCTTTGACCAAAAAAAGGTCATCTTCCAGGTCTGTACATGTGAAGGGCCAGTCCAATTACACAGGCTGCAACAGTATACAACAGCGGACAGCAAGTTCGACAGTTTGCTTGAGAACTTCAAGGACCTCTTTCAGGAACCGGTTTCTCTACCCGCACTGCGTCATTGTGACCATAGGATCAGTTTGAAGGCTGGATGGTTGAGAAAATTAATGGGCTTTGATTTTCAAGCAGAACATAAAGTTGGTACTTTGAACAAAGCCGCTGATGCACTCTCTCGGCACACGAATGAACAACTAAAGCTGGCTGCTATCAGTGACCCCACTCCGCTTTTACTCGATTCCTTCCGGGAGGTTAACCAGCACCAACCAGAATTACAGAAACTGTCCCACCAGATTGCTGCGGGCACCAAATCAGAAAAATGGGCGGTTCAAGACCATCTTATTCTCTATAAACAGCGTATATACTTGCCATCCACTTCTCCATTGATCGTTGTTGCCATCTCATCTTATCATGACAACACACACGAGGGACTTCAGAAACCACTTCAGCGCCTTCGGGATGATTTTTATTGGCCGGGGATGACATCCACCACAATATGTGGCTCATTGCTTGGTGTGTCAATAGAACCAAGTTCAGCATTTGAATCCAGCCAGCGCCTTGCACCCACTTCATCTTCCCACTCAGGTATGGGCAGACCTTTCCATGGATTTTATTGAAGCGCTTCCAAAAGCTTCGGGCAAATCAGTTCTATTGGTTGTGGTAGCCCTTCTCGCTCGCAATTTTTTTTGAAAGCTACTACACAACACCTCCGGCCAGCTCAAGCCCGCATGAAACACTATAACGATTAGGGACACCGCGATGTGCAGTACAGTCCGGATGACTTAGTATGGCTCCACCTCCACCCTTACCAGCAGAATTCCATTGCATAGTCCAAACCCCATAATGTTTTTCAAGTCTCCTTACTCAAGGCACCCAAGGGCCCCAGCCTCCATCTATTCCAGCATTGCCACCGGTTGAAGATGGTAAGGTTTCTCTCATGCCTGCTAAAATATTGAGTGCGAGGCAGCATGACAAGCGTAGAGAGGTCCTAGTCCAATGGACCCACATAGATGCCACCGAAGCCACTTAGGACAATCTAGATGTTTTCCAGCACTCTTACCCTCACTTCGAGCTTGAAGACAAGCTCTTTCTGCTGCAGGGGAGTGATGTTAGGGACACCATAGTAGGACGAGTCATCCAAAGGCGACGCGGCTGAGTTGGAACTGGAAGCTCAGCAGGGTCAGATGTATAGAATTCAGAAGTCAATTTTAATTCAGACGTGAGCAAATGGATATAATTTTGTATTAGCGTGCAGGCCAAAAGGTTAGTGTGATCACATATATGTAATTCTGTGTGCGTGTATGTGATATAATTCTGTGTGCGTGATGTCAATTTATTTCCTCAGTGTAGGTTTGTAAAAGATGTAAAATGACTCTTTGGCCAGTATCGTGAATGGCTTAAGAGGAGTTCAGAAAATTAAAAGGGCAAGAATGATTTTATCCATAGCAGGGTCGGTGTTCTCCTCCTCCAAGGAACCCAGGTTTCAGACTCCCTTAGAGCCGAGTTATCCCTATTTCCCCTTGATTCTTCTTCATGGTCCCTCTTAGTTTCTCCTTCTTCACTCAGAAATTGGGCATCATAGGTCGACCAGGGACATTACATTCCCCCAGTGCTGAACCAGAGCTGGACAAAGACCTCCCCTCCCGTAGGGTTACTTGGTCCATGGTCAGAGCACCTAACATCTTTCCATATTGTTTTAAATTCGTTTTTATGCATTATTTAAGATAAATTGCCATAGGAGCAGAATTGTAATATTTAACCTAAAACTATGCGGGACGTGAAGTCTACTTAGAGGGAAAGGGAATGATAAAAAGGGCAAGTCTTGAATTAGGTTAAACGGGGTTTGGAGTTCTCATTGACGATCTCTAGGGTTTGGAGGTCTCCTTGATGAGCTCTAGGTCCAGGTTCCCTCATGAATCTGAATATCTTTCTCTCCTATTTGATTGTTGTTTTCCATTGATCAATACCAAAGAAGAGAGGGGAGTTGTTGTCCCTTTTCCGAGTTCAAGCAGAGGCTTCAGCCTCCCTTCCATCTCCAGCAGCAAGAGAGGGACTCTACCCTCCTTTTTGAGCCATGTTTGAGGTCTCTCAATCCTCTTGTCATGAGCAGCACCAGTATTAGTCATCTCAGCCTCAAGGCCAGCAAGAAGAAGGTCTGGAAACCCTAACCCTTGATCCGAAGGTTATCCAAGTTAGAGTCTTTTCAGCCCCTAACACGAGCAGTAGCCAAGAGGGTTCCAAACCCTCTTTTCCGTTATCAAAAGGGGAGTCTTTTCCTCCCTGTCCAAGAAGCAGCAGTAGGGCTCTCTGCCCTTACCCAAAATAGTAGCATAGACTCACAAAGGAGGCTGATTTCCTCCTATCCGAGATAATGACCAAGAAAGTCGCTTTCTCCTTCCTTATCGAGAGCAGCTGCTCTATTACAATGCTGGATTCACAAATCCTACGCCAAGTTACTCGATCCATGACTAGGGGCCATAACAAGTCCTCTGATATAGAGGATTTTTATTGAGTCTCTTATGAGTGGTATTAGAGGAAAAAAATCAGAATAATAATTTAGCATCAATGCTAAAATTTCCCATACATTGAGTTGTTTGAAGAGTACTAATTGGTGTTATTATTAGAATTTTTTGAAGAAGGGCCAGTCATGCTGAAAAGAATATGAATATCAAAAGTGATATACTAAAAATTACCATCATACCCTTACGTGTGGTATCAAATTTTATGAGTTGGTCCACATTGGTTCAGAGGTTCATTATAACAAAAGACTTACTTGGTCACCTCACCACCCGAGGACCACCTATTGATGAAGATAATATGTTTTATAATAAATGGTTGAAAAATGATACTTTGGTAATTAGTTGGCTAATCAATAGCATGGAAGAACATGTCTCCAACAATGTAATTCATCTTGACACTGCTAAATAAATTTGGGAGACATGTGCTAAACTGTACTCTTGCCTAGATACTCTACATAGACCATATGACGTTCTACAAAGAATGTTGAATACTAAACAAGGAGAAAATATTCATGAGTACTTGGCCCACTTTAGAGCCTTTCTTCAAGAGTGGAAGTTAGCTCAGCCTTCAACCACATATATTTCTATCCAAGAAAAGCAGAAGGAAGCCTTAATTACTGTTATTTGCCTTGCAAATGTTAAACCCTATCTTGAGATTGCCAAGAGTCAACTTTTGAGTACTTCTATTGTCCCCAAGTTTGATGATGTATGTGGAACACTACTTAATATTCCAAACACTTCTTCCTGCACTTCTGAAGTATCATCCGCTATGTATTCCGATCATAGAGGACCATCATCTGGCAGCGGCCGAGGCCGAGGTAGAGGAAGAGGTGGAAGGACTGGTGCTGGCTAAATAGATGGGAAAGAATGTACTCATTGTAAAACATTTGTCCACACTATAGACCAATGCTATTACAAGGATTTCAAGGCATGCAGTTACTGTGGACAATATGGCCATTATAAAGAAATATGCTATAAAGCCAATGGACAGTTAGAATTCACAAGGGCTAATCAAGCCTTTGTAAGTGATACAAAAGAAGAACATCCCACAAAATTAGTAGCATAGAAAATTTTTACTGATGAAGAGTATGAGCTATTTCAGAAAATGAAGACAATGTTGGGTTCTTCTCCTAGTTCCTCCACAACTACTGTTGCCACTACCACTTCATGTATGCTATATGCCTCATCTTCATCCTGGATAATTGACTCGGGAGCCTTCAAGCATCTTACAGGTAACAAAATTTTATTACATTTTCTATCTCCGAGTCTTTCACACAAGTTTGTTACCATAGCTGATGGTTCTCAAACCAAATTCCAAGGGAAAGGTTCCACTTTTGTAACACAATCACTTTCGCTCACTGATATTCTTTCCGTTCCTACTTTCCCTTTGAATATATTATCTGTTAGTCAGCCTGCCAAATATTTAAATTGCTCTGTTACCTTCTCATCCACTTCATGTGTCTTTTAGGATCTTATAACGAAGTAGGTGATTGGTGGAGGCCATGAACAAGGGGCTTTACTACTTGAACGTGCGAAAAATGAATATGGTTTCCACTACTAAAAATGAGACACAATTATGGGACAATTGGTTGGGACATCTATCTGCACAATCTCTTTATTATATGTTTCCTTCTCTTAAAATTATGTCAAAAAATAAAAATTCAGTGGTCTGATAATGCCAAAGAATATGTTTTCAAAGACCTTGACTCTTTTTGTCAAGAAATTGGCATTATCCATTAAACATCATCCGTTGTTATGGACCCCAATTTCCAATTTATGTATTAGAAGGGTTTTTATGTAATTTCCTTAAGACTTGTGGCCTTCGGTTTAGACCTCTGTGTGTATGCATTCCCTAATCCTTTTATAGGGAGGCCGGGCTGAGTAATAGGGAAGCATTAATCCAAGTAGTTGTTAGCAAGGTCGGATTCTCCCTTTCGAAGTCCAAGGTCAAATTCTCCCTTTTGAGGTCCAAGGTCGGATTCTCCCTTTTGAGGTCCAGGGTTGAGCTCCCTTTGAAGGCTCAAAACCTCACAACGATTCTTCACCTTCATCTTCTTCCCTTCTATGTTAGATCCTAGGCATATCAACTGGTATCAGAGTGGGAACACAATGAGCCAAGAAGAATGGATGGCGATGCATAGAGAAATATCCCTAGAAGAATGGATGTTGATGCACAGAGAAAAGGCAATAGAGAGTGCACGGTGGATTGGCAATGAAGTGGAAAGAAGGGAAAGGATGCGGGAATGGAGTGCAACTTACATAAAAAAAAAATTTGCAAGGAAGCAACTAGCTCTAACTCTCCAACTTACATAATTTTTTTTTTTTTGCAGGAAAGCACTTGGCTCTGTCTCGAACCGGCGGGTGACGTAAAAAATCAGTGAGCACTTTGTATCTCCAGCAGCGGCAACGTCCGTAATTGGGGACTCAACATGTTCCAAATCGGAAGGATCCTCTGCACAACCTTCGTCGGTGAGCACGGAAGGGGGTTTGCCGTCAAACCCTTTCTCACTAGACGCCATAGGTCTTCCCGAACAATAGACACCTCCTATTTGAAAGTTCGCAGTCTCACAACAACTTTTTGAACTCCCAAAATCTAACGGCGGGGACCCAGATTTTGGGAAATCGGAAGAATTTTCTGCCCAAATCTCGTCGATACAAGCTGATTTGGGTTCGACCTCCCAAATCCCTTTCTCACGGCCAGAAGTAAATCTTCCCACACAGCAGATGGAAGCATTCTGATCTGACTCAGTCATGGCAAATCAGTTCGGCCCTCCCTCCTCGGTCTTGGAAAATCTACAAGCACCAGTAGACACAAGAGTCCACCAGACACAGTGGAAGCGCCATCGGAAACAACTCAGGTGGGCTTTGGCTTCGGGATTCTCACTCTCAGTCCCAATCTCGCTCTCAGAAATCCAGTGGGGAACCCTCTTCCACACAATTGGGGGTAAGCTTTTGAAACATCATCTATTTTATGCTCAATTCGGTTCTTCCAGGCAGTTGATGGGGCTCCCAAGCCCGGAGCAGCAACAATGCTGCCCTCAAATTAAGGACGGCGGGTTTCTGTTCCGTTCAGTAGAGCAACAGAACAATTTTTTTGGAATTCAGGTTTTCCTGTATGCAACATGATGGAAACTTTTTGGGTTTTCTGGCAACGGTACAGAAAATGCGATGGGTGAAATTTTTTATTACGGTTGATGGGAATAGAACCAGTGCGTTTTTTCTTTTTGTTCTTCCTGCAGTAATAGTCAATCTGCTTTGGATCCCATGTATGCTGCTCAGCCACGAAATAATTTTTTTTAATGTTTATTTTTTTCTACGGCTGAGCACAGCAGCAATGAGCCTTTTCCAATTTCTGCTGCACGCGTGGCGGAAGGACATGTTTCATATTTTTTTATGCTGCCATTTTTTTGTGGACGAATTATGATGTTGGGGAGGCACTCAGCAATGGCGTGTCTATTTCATTCATGGAGTTTCATGGAATGGAGACTAATGGATGTAGGACAAACGTGTCTGTTTCATTCATTTTTAAGGCAACTGTAGCGAAGTTCCAATGGGTGAACCTGTGCTGGCAGACCCTGATTAACAACACAGATGATTTGCAGCAGAATGAATTGGTTTCTGAGTTTCGTCTAACTACTTCACACAAGGTTTTTACAGTGAACTTGATAAATGTGTTGCGTGGTCTATATGCTCTCATAATTGGTAGTTCTAACAGCCCTGCTATGATAGGAGATTCACATGATAGTCATTTAAATTTGTCAATTCTTGGTTCTACAAAGTATGGAGATAGATTTCTTGATTCTGCACAGCAGGCTATTGCCAGTGGGGCTATGGTTTATGTGAACCTTGACTGGACAGCAGCAGTGCCCCACCTAGACGACCGGGTAAAGTATGCGTTGTGGACCCATAGCAATGATCAGCGTGGGCCTCAGTGTGACATGCTGATGCCAATTGGGAAGCATGCAGAAGTATGCAGTCGAGCTCAACCTACTCTTGGGTATGCGGAACATGCGGAATCAATGCTTCATGTTTCTGCTATTAGAAGTGCCTTAGTTAAGATAGTAGAAATAAAGTCTATTTTTTTACAAGATGTCAACCCTGCAGCAGAACCTGAAATTGAATTTGGCAATTTTTTTTTCTTAAGTTTGAATGCACAGACGTTGTTGCCTATGGTGAAGGTTTGTCGGTTTGCTCTATTATTTAGGTGAACTCAAGGGTTGAAGTTTTGACAACAGATCAGGCTCGACAATTTTCTACAGCACCAAAAGGAGAACCGTTGGAAGCTACCATACGACATGTCGAAGACTACACTGATATAATTGTCCTGATGCACTTTGATGGTGGTACTGTCAGAAGAACTGCATCAACAACAGGTTTTCCTTGGGATGGTCAAGACCAGCACCCTCCCCAGGTTCTGTGGGTTGTTATTAGATCAAGTGATGGCCTGAAAAATGAAATTGCAGAAGCAGTTGAATCTGTTTACAACCAATTATCAAACCCAAAGGGGAAGGAACCAGCTGAAGACTTATTGTTGCCCAACAATCAATAGTTTGATGAGATGGACTGTCATGGATCTCTTATAGTTTCTCCTCACACGAAGAATTTTCGTGTTCTGGTGGTGAGCCCAGTGAACCACCTGGCTTTTCTCTCAGCAACCATCATGAAGCACATAGCCATTGGGGACAACACAAGGAGTCTGCCCAGGTTACTAAACATAGTGACGAGTATAAGGATGATCACCCGGTCTCCACAGACATGTTACATACTAGTGATGCTTAGTCACTTGGTTTTGGACTAGCTGCATTGCATGGTACTGACATAAGAGAGATTTTTTGTGATGAGGTTCTTGACATGCCTCAAGGTTTTGGTTGACAAGAACATTTCATAATCCAAAAAAAAAAAAAAAAATTATTTTGCTCTTCTGCTTGGTTGCTCTACTTTTGTAGTCTAGCGGGCTGATGTTGATACTGCGGTTGACACTTGTGCATGGATGGAGAGTCAGCACGGGCCAGCAGATCTACCTTCGAGCTTGAGGGCAAGCTCGTTCTCCAGGAGGGAAGTGATGTTATGGACCCCATAGCAGGGTTTAATTAATGCATTTTCCAGTTTATGTATTAGAAGGGTTTTTATGTAATTTCCTTAAGACTTGTCGCCTTCGATTTAGGCCTCTATGTGTATGCATTCCCTAATCCTTTTATAGGGAGGTCGGGCTGAGTAATAGGGAAGCATTAGTCCAATTAGTTGTTAGCAAGATCGGATTCTCCCTTTCGAGGTCCAAGGTTAGATTCTACCTTTTGAGGTCCAGGATTGAGCTCCCTTCAAAGGCTCTAAACCTTACAACGATTCTTCACCTTCATCTTCTTCCTTCCTGTGTTATATCCCAAGCATATCTTCCGTCTACACTCCTCAACAAAATGGTGTAGCTAAAAGGAAAAATCATCATATTCTTGAGGTAGCTCGATGTTTATTATATGTCATGAATGTTTCATACTTTTATTGGCCTCATGCAGTACTTGTGGCTTGCTTTCTTATAAATTGTCTACCATCTTCCATTCTTGGTAATAAATCTCCTTACTATAGATTATTACCAAATGATGATTTGTTTTCACTACCTTCGCAAATCTTTGGATGTCAATGTTTTGTTCATAATTCATTTCCTAGACACAACAAACTTGATCCTAAATCTATCAAGTGTATCTTCTTGGGATACTCTCATACACAAAATGGTTATGTTTGTTATAGTCCCACTCTTCAATGTTTATTTGGGTCTAGGGATGTAACATTTTTTGAAGATTCCTCATTTTATTTTGAGAGTGCTCCTTCTGGTCTATCCTCAGTACCAAGTTCCCCTCGACTAGTTGTGCCTCGTGATACAGAGATCATTCAACCCCCAGAGCAAGTAGCCGACACTACACCTGCCGACTTAATAGATCCAATAGAGGTAAGTCCTTCATCACCGGTTATTTTTTTCCCTCAATATGATACTCATCCTATTCCTATAAGGAAAGAACCTAGATTATGCAGTAGACCTTCTACTTCTCATACCATTTCAAATTATGTGTCTCATCATCGCCTCTCACCTTTATGTTGTCAGTTTCTTCTCCTATTTCCTCTATATCTGTTCCACAATCCTATTAGGAGGCTCTACAACATCCAAGGTAGAAGACAACAATGGATGAAGAAATGAAGGCACTTAATGACAAACATACATGGTCACTGGTTCCTCTTCCAATAGATAAAAAACCCGTTGGTTGCAAGTGGGTTTATATTGTCAAACATAATCCAAATGGGTCAATTTAATGACCGAAGGCTCGACTAGTTGCCATAGGTTATACTCAGTGTTATGGAATTGATTATGAAGAAACCTTCTCTCCAGTGGAAAAAATGAAATTGGTACGTATATTATTATCTCTGGCAGCCAATTCATCATGGCCGATATATCAACTTGATGTGAAAAATGCATTTCTTAATGGTGATATTAAAGAAAAAATTTATATGCAACAACCACCTGGGTATGTGGTTGAGGGGGAGTAAGTATGCTGCTTGAAAAATATTTATTTGGTTTAAAGCAGTCCCCTCGGGCATGGTTTGAGAAATTTAGTCAAGACCTCATTCAGGCCAGCTTTTATAGATGCTCTAGAGATCACTCCGTATTTACTGAAAATACATCGGGAGGTAAGGTAATTCTGGTTGTATATGTTGATGATATCATTTTAACTGGTAGTGATTCCGAGGGCATCTAGAAAACAAAGGGAAAAAATTGTGCTGAATTCAAGACCAAGGATTTTGGACTACTCAAATATTTTTTGGGTATTGAAGTATTAAAATCCAGACATGGGATTGTGCTATCCCAAAGGAAGTATGCCCTCGATCTACTAGAGGAGATAGGAATGATGGTGTGCAAGCCAGCAAACACTCCTATGGACTCAAATACAAAATTATGTGGAGGTACTGGAGAAGATGTAGATATTGGAAAATATCAAAGACTAGTGAGAAGACTTATTTACCTGTGTGTAACAAGGCCGAATATTTCATGTGTTGGAAGATGGGCTCAATCCCACAAGCTCAAGGCAAGAAACTCACACGTCAAAGGAGTTTCATATGTGTGAAATAAGATACTTCACTTAAAGAGATGTAAATGGTATGGTACCGGGCTAAGTACCTATGCCTTCCGCTCCAAATACGCTAGTCTTTTGGGTAGTATTGGCTAGGTGCTTAACATTTGGTATCAGAGTAGGCACTACGTCGCAAGTTCGAATCCCCACGGCTCTTAAAGAGTCCTGAGCGGCGAGAGTCCTGAACGGAGGGGGCGACCTTGCAAAAACTAGAGTGGGCCGTCGCTAGAGTGGGCCATCACTAGATTGTGGCCGCCACTAGAGTGGGCCACCATGGTCGTCGGCTCATGAAGGTGGGTGTATTGTTATGGTCTTGGGCAGTACCTATGCCTTTTGCTCCTAACAGGCCGGTCTTTTGGGTAGTATTGGCTAGGTGCTTAACATTTAAGCATTGGCTAACCTCGTGAAGGTGGGTGTATTGTTATGGTCCTGGGCTAATTACCTATGTCTTCTGCTCCTAACAGGCCGGTCTTTTGGGTAGTATTGGAAAGGTGCTTAAATGTTAAGCACCTAGCCAATACTACCCAAAAGACCGGTCTGTTAGGAACGGAAGGCATAGGTACTTAACCCAGGACCATAACAGTAAATATGTGTTCTTTTTATTTCTTTTATTTCATCAATTTGTAGCCCTAAGTGCATTATAAAGACTATAAATAAAGGCAATGGCTAAGAGGTAGAGCATTGAAGCACTCTCCTCTCTTTCCACAAATTCGTCCAACCCTCATTTTCTCTTTGATGCAAACCTCTTCTTCCTTAATCCAAACTCTCTCCTTCCGTGTCCTTCTTCTTCTCCTCTCCTTCTCTCTTCTTCTTCTTCTTCTTCTTCTTCCTCATTGATCTAAAGTTCCTTTCATGAGATCTTAAATTCTACATGGTATCAGAGCAAGGAGTTTAGGATCCCTATTGATGAAGCTATTATGGAATCTGTTCAAGAAGTTGTAAAAGAAGGAGTTCAGTCATGAAGAGATAAGTTCATTGTCTTCTTATTTACATTTTGTTTCATTTCCTTATTTACATACTCCTCTTTACTTTTTTTCTACTTCCTGAACTTTGAATCACATCAAGTCAAAATAAATCTTTATATGTTGTGAAGATTTATTTTTATGACTAAATTGATGTTATAATCTTGATCTTCTTGTAAATCAATTGCAAGCATGATCAAGATCATTTGCTATTTGTGTCTTATTAAGATTGATGGTTGAGATTCAATTACCTTTATGTAATTTGGATCAATCTCATTTGAGGTAGAATTCAGCACATGTTGCTGTAACTTCTCCTACTTAATATTGCTCATGGGTTTGTGTTATGTTGCTGGATACCCATTATATGTTTGGTGAAATTCCAGCAGTCATTTACCCTTTGTGGTTTCTTTTGAACTTCAACAATTGATATGTTTGGTGAAATTCCAGCAGTCATTTACCCTTTGCGGTTTCTTTTGAACTTCAACAATTGAATTTTTTTTATGTTGAAGTATCCCATGAGCTGAAGATAAATTTCTTCCAAGTATCTTGATTTGCCTTTAAATCGTCTCTAAATATTTTCTCTCTCTCTCTCGATTTGTGTTGGATTTTGGATTAAGTCCTAATCGGTTTCATCTATCTTCACCTCTTTGTTTTTAAGAATACAAGAGGAATTGAGTGATCGCTGGATTTTATTCTCACTTGCTAAAGGCACAAATTTGTTGATAATTTGGTGTATGCTCTCATGAAGGAAATTGGTTTCTTGTTCTCTTTTTTGGTGACTGATTTGGTCCACAGGTTCTTCAAATTACATTGAGTAATTATTATTTGAAGAAGGCCCCTTCCCTTGACCTCCACATTTGACTTGCCTCATCATGGAGAGTGGACACAACAGTAATAAGATTGATATACTTCGTATTACTACGATTCCACTAAGAGGTCTTTCCAATTACATGAGCTGGTCACAATCGGTCTGGAGGGTTCTTATTACTCGTGACCTCTTAAGCCACGTTATTGAATTTCCTCCTCCGATTGATGAAGAAGATGAGACCTACCACAAGTGGGTTAAAAATGATAACATGGTGATAACTTGGCTCATCAATAGCATGGAAGAGCATGTGGCCAACAATGTGGTCCACTTGGAAACTGCAAAGGACATATGGGACACTTGTGCAAAGTTTTACTCAAGTACTACCTCATTACAAAAATTATATGATGTCTTACAATATATACTGCATACTAAACATGGAGATAATATTCACGAATTTTTGGCTTGGTTTCAGGGCCTTCTCCAAGAATGGAAAATAGCTCAACCGTACTCCACTGATATTCCCCCATCATCTACTATTGCTTCATGGAATCCTCTATTCCCCCATCATCTACTATTGCTAATACTATTGCCTCATGTATGCTTTCTTCCTCTTCTTCCTCTTCCTCTAGGATCATCGACTCTAGGGCCTCCGAACATCTATTAGGTAACAAACATTTGTTGCAGTCCTTATCTCCTTGTCGTCCTCAAAAATTCGTTACTATTGCTAATGGTACCCAAACCAAGGTCCTTGGCAAAGGTTCCTCCTCTCTTACCTTATCTATTCCCCTTCAAGATGTGTTGTTTGTCCCTCAATTTCCTTTAAATTTGCTCTCGGTTAGTCAATTAACCAAAAAATTTAATTACTCTATCACCTTCTCACCGTCTTCTTGTGTATTTCAAGATCTCACTACGAAGCAGGTGATTGGTGGCGGGTATGAAAAGGGGGGGCTTTTACTACTTCACTCTTCCACCATTAGCTGCATTATCATCCACTACATCCGAGGCTCAACTTTGGCACAACCGGCTTGGTCATCCATCTACCCCTTCACTTCATTCTTTGCTTCCATCCTTAAAAGAACTTTCTAATTAGTTGTGAGGTTTGTCAATTAAGTAAACATATTAGGAGTAGATATTCTCCTCATCTTACAACTACAAGTACTGCTCCTTTTGAGCTAATACATTCTGATGTATGGGGACCTTTATGTGTCTCAAATATTTCCCAAGTTAAATATTTTGTCATGTTTGTTGATGATTTTACCCAAGTGACTAGGTTATATCTATTTAAAGAGCATTCAGAAATTCTTCCTTTGTTTAAAAATTTTCATGTTATGGTCTTGACAAAATTTGGGAAGAAAATTCAAATCCTTAGATCTGATAATGCTAAGGAATACATGTATAATGAATTCAAACCATTTTTGTGAGAGTAATGGGCTTATTCATCAAACGTCATGTGCCTATACCCCTCAAAAATTGGTGTTGCTGAAAGGAAGAATCGTCATCTTCTTTAAGTTGCTCGAGGCCTCCTCTACTCCACTATGGTATCCTATTTCTATTGGCCTCATCCTATACTTATGGCTTGCTTTCTTATTAGTTCTTCATCATAAAACTCCTTACTCTGTGTTATTTAATGGTGAAGATCCTTTTTCTCTTCCTTTGAAAGTTTTTGGATGTACTTGTTTTGTTCATGTTACATACCCACATAAAAATAAACTTGATCCTCGGTCTATGAGGTGCAGTTTTTTGGGGTACTCTCGCACCCAGAAAGGTTATGTCTATTACAATCTTACCCTTCGAAGGATGCTTGTCTCTTGGGATGTGACTTTCTTTGAGGACACCTCCTTCTACTCCTCCCATGATGCTCCTCCAGTATGAACTTTTTCTTCTACCACTCCTTATCCGCTTGTACCTTTCAATCATGAAGTTAACCCAACCCCTGATGCACCGGCCGTACCTTCACCTGTGGAGTTGTCGGATCCACCAGAGCTAAGTCCTTCTCCTCCTATGAATTGGGCCTGAATTTGATATTCAGCCTATTGCTTTAAGAAAGGAACTTCGTTCTTGTACTACTTCACATCCTATCTCCAATTTTATGTCTCACCATCGCTTGTCTTCCGAGTGTTTTCAGTTCCTTGGTCTCTTTCTTCTACTTCCATTCCATAGTCGTATCAAGATGCTCTGAGGCATCTAGGATGGAAGGCCACTATGGAGGAAGAAATGCATGCCTTATATGAAAATCAAACCTGGTCCTTAAAATCACTCCCAAAAGGTAAAGACAGGTTGGTTGTAGATGGGTTTTTTTGGTAAAACATAATCCGGATGGATCGGTTGCTTGTCTTAAAGCTAGACTCATTGTTAAGGGCTATACTCAATCCTATGGGATAGATTATGAGGAGAACTTCTCTCCTATTACAAAATTGAATTCGATACGCATCATCTTATCTATTGCTGCTAACTCATCATGGCCCGTCTATCAATTGGAAGTTAAAAATGCCTTTTTAAATGGTGATATAAGTGAGGAAATTTAAATGGTTCAACCACCTAGTTATGTGGTTGAGGGGGAGTCAGTATGCTGGTTAAAAAAAATCCTTATATGGGCTTAAGCAGACCCTCGGGCTTGGTTTGATAAATTTAGTCAAACAATTCTACGGTTTGGTTTTCATCGGTGCTCGGTTGATCAATTCGTAAATTATAAAGATACTATCAAAGGGAAAATATTATTGGTCATATATGTTGATGATATTATCTTAACCGTTGATGGTGCTCTGGCATACAAGAGGTGAAGAAGATGATATGTTAGGAATTCAAGACTAAAGATCTTGGTATGCTTAAATATTTTTTTAGGTATAGAAGTTCTTCAATCCAAACATGGTATAATATTGTCTCAGAGGAAATATATCTTGGATCTCCTTGAAGAAATAGGAATGAATGGTTGTCAACCAGTCGACACACCAATGGATACAAATGTAAAATTATGTGCCACAAATGAAGAAGATATTGATATTGGAAAATATCAAAGACTCGTGGGAAAACTGATTTATCTCATGGTAAGTAGGCTAGACATATCATATGTTGTAAGTATGGCAAGTCAATTCATGAACAACCCACAAATTACACACTGGCAGGCTTTAGAGAGAATATTACGATATCTAAAAGGAGCTCCAGGAAGAGGATCGATGTATAAAAAACATGGGCACTTCAACATAGAAGGCTTCTCAGATGCAGATTGGGCTAGATCACCTGATGATAGAATATCTACATCAAGATATTATACTCTGGTAGGAGGAAACTTGGTTACATGGAAAAGTTAGAAGCAAGATGTGGTTGCAAGATCTAGCGCCGAGGCAGAATACCGAGCTATAGCCCATACAGTTAGTGAACTCTTTTGGGTTAGGACCCTTCTTACCGAATTAGGGTTTTATAAAAAAGGGTCCATGTGTCTGCATTGTGATAATCAAACAGCCATTCATATTACTTCAAATCCAATTTTTCATGAAAAAACTAAACATATTTAGGTGGATTGTCATTTTATACAGGAGAAGTTTCAACCAGGAATAATCTCTCTCAAACATGTGTCATCTCAAGAGCAATTAGTTGATATTCTCACTAAACCCATTACATCTAAAATCCTATCGTTTATATGTGGCAAGGTGGGTATTTATGATGTTTTTTCTCCTCCATCTTGAGGGGGAGTGTTGGAAGATGGGCTCAAGCCCACAAGCTCAAGGCAAAAAACTCACACGTCAAAGGAGTTGCATATGTGTGAAATATGATACTTCTCTTAAAGATGGCATAGAGGTGTAAATATGTGTTCTTTTTATGTCTTTTATTTCATCAAGTTGTAGCCCTAAGGGCATTGTAAAGACTATAAATAAAGGCATTGGCTAAGAGGTAGAGCATTGAAGCACTATGCTCTCTTTCCACAAATTTGTCCAGCCCTCATTTTCTCTCTGACGTGAACCTCTTCTCCCTTAATTCAAACTCTCTCCTTCCACGTCCTTCTTCTTCTCCTCTCCTTCTCTCTACTTCTTCTTCTTCTTCCTCGTTGATCAAAAGTTTCTTTCATGAGATCCTAAATTCTACAATATGCAGTAAGCTTGGTAAGTCAATACATGCACAAGCCACAACTTAGTCATTGGCAAGCACTTGAAAGGATACTACGATATCTGAAAGGAGCTCCAGGAAGAGGGCTTCTCTATAAAAACCATGGTCACTTCAACATCGAAGGATTCTCAGATGCTGATTGGGCTGAATCCCCGGATGATAGAAAATCTACTTTGAGATTTTGTACGATGGTTGGAGGGAATTTGGTTACATGGAAAGGGAAGAAGAAAAATGTAGTAGCACGATCTAGTGCCGTAGTAGAATATAGAGCCATGGCACACATTGTTAGTGAACTCCTATGGATAAGATCTCTTCTCACTGAATTGGGATTCTACAAAATAACTCTGATAGATCTATACTGTGATAATCAAGCAACAATAAACATTACAACGAATCCAGTCTTTCATGAAAGAACAAAGAAAATTAAAGTGGACTTCCATTTTATAATAGAAAAGTTCCAAGCAGGATTCTTATCTCTAAAGCATATATCATCACAAAATCAAGTTGCAGATATTCTCAACAAGCTGGTCATTCACAAGATTATGTCTACCATATGCAGCAAGTTGGGCATTTATGATGTCTTCTCACCCCCCAGCTTGAAGGGGAGTGTTACAATGTGGGAGCAACCATGTACTCGAGCTGGTGGGACCCACCATGAGGACGTAGGACACCAAGAAGTGTCCTCACCCAAGCTAGCATGAGTTAAGAAGTTAAGAAGCACAAGCTTAAATGAGTTATCAAGATCAGCTGGAAGATCATGAGGTACCCACAAGGATAAGGCCACAAGCTGGCCTCCTCCCTTATATTCACATGATTGAAGAAAGAGTTCTTGTTCAACTCATATTAGTCTTCTAGCAGATTCTTTTGAATAGACTTATCTTAGAGAGTTAGAGTTGGAATGTAATTAGGAGATTGAAAGGCTAATAGTATAAGGACTCTCTCTTCTTATCTCTTCCTCTACTATAAATAGAGGTGTTGTAATTCAGAATTAATCAAGTTACACATCTCCTTCTTGAGTTAATATCTCCCTCTCTCTTTGCTTAGCGCATACATTTTTTTATCTTTTCTTTTTTCTTCTCTCTACTCGAGATCTCTTCTTGCTTTTCTTCTTTTTCTTTCTTCTTTCTCTTGCTCCGAATATTGGAAAAGGGATCCTAAATTCAATAGGGAGGAAATTATGTTGGGGTCATTAGGGATCTCCGACATTTCATCCGTCCCCTTTTCCCTATTTCATCCTCATTCCTTCTAACGAGCGAGAGAAACCGTCATCTACAAAAGCGCCTCCCCTCCGACGAGCGCGAGAAAACCCCTTACCTCCAACGAGCGCTTCTTCCCTTTGGCAATTTGTAGGTGTCTACCTCTCCTCGTATCCCTTTGTTTGGCCTCTCTCCTTCCCTTCGTTCATATTTCAAATGACATTATTTGGTTTACTGGTGTTTATTCGTCTATTGAAAAAGCTTAAATGATAGGAAAAAGACAATTGTTCCTCTTATCTTTGTATGTTTTCCTGTTATGCTTGAAATACAAAGACCGTTTGGTTTTTCTTCAATTTCTTTTAAGTAGTGATACACAACTCCCGAAATATGTTAAATGTTAAATGCAATTTTTTCTTCAGTTGTTCAATTATTGTTCTATTTGCAAAGATTAATTTTTGTTTGTTGCTCTCTCCTTCCATGTTTCTTGGTTTCATCTCTATTCCTCATTTGGATTTCTCTATTTTTATGATTTTTAGACTATGCATCTCTGGAAGATTTTTATTTTTCTTCTACACAGGTTCTTGGGTCTCTATTTCCATCGAGTAAGTTTTGTCTCAGTTCCTCATTTAGATTTCTTTACTTCTCTGATTTTCAATACTTTGAGAAAGATTATTTTACTTCTCTATTATTTTGTATGATTCTCTTATATTTTTTATGGTTTATTAGTTGAGTTTGTCTATCTCCACTTCCATTAGGTAAGTTTTGTTTAAGTTCCTCATTTTTTATTTCATTGTTTCTTGAATTTTCAATACTTGAAGAATCATGCCTTTATTTCTCTATTATTTGTGCAGGACTCTCTATATTTTTTTTTTATTTAAGCTATTTAGACATTCAACACATGTACTCTTCTGTTTCCCATTTAGATATCTCTATTTTTGGAATTTGTTATGTTTTTTTGAGACTGAATGCTTTTTCTCTATTTATATTTTTTAAGAAAATCAAGCAACATATGAGAATGGCTTCTAATAATATGCTATAGACTGTGGTCATTTTGTATTCCTTCCTCCAACCATCTTTCTTTGACCTGAAGTGGAACCCTGAAGTAGATCTATTCTTATTATAGATGTTACTCATATGAATGTGTTAATGGGCCTGGTTTATAGGAACGGTCCGAGGATGGGTTAAGTTTAAGTTTGGTTTACAAGAGCATGGGGGTCAGGGTTGCTGGGATTGTGATCAGGTTGGGTTCGGGCTTTGATGTTTTGAGTTTTTTTGGTTTTTGGTCTTTGGATTAGGGATTGAGGTCATGTTCGAGTTTTGAGAAATTGGAACTGGAATGATCGATTAGCCTTGAGTGTGCTGGCCAGGGCTTTAAAAGCATGATCAATCAACTTTAGTCGATAGATCAATCATCCAGAATATGGCCATATCATGCTATAAGGCATGGTCAATCATCCCATTTGGATTTATCAATTAATCCTATTCAAGCAACTGAAATTCACATGGAATGATCGATCATCCCACATGATTGATCGATCAGACAGAATCTTGCCACTCAAGGACATAAAACATGATCGATCATAGGAAGTTCACCGATCGATCATACTTGTATTGCACATCCAAAAGGAATTCTGATTGATCGATAATCCCTTGGGAATGATTGATCAACTTAACTTTTTAGGACCAATGATAACATATTGATTGATTAGTCACATTCAAACACAAAAACAATCGTTATGATCAATTGATTGAACAATCACTTTAAGTGATCGATCAATCAATAGTCTGGTCTTTGTAAATAGGCAATAAACGACTAGTTATCTTTGAGAAGTTATAAATACCCCACCAAACCATACATAGAGAAGCTAATGAGCATTTATGTTCAAAACCTTTGAGAATTTATTCTCAAACTTGAAAAACTTCTCAAAAGTGCTTTAGAGTGAATGAGAAAGGCTTAGCCTTGAAAAATTCACTATTATTTCTATTTCTTTCCTTGCATTGCATACTAATCAAGTTCCCTCACTCCACATTGCGCATCTAAGGAAATGAAGATTGGGTCCCTCAAGGAACTCTTAAAACATGAAAAAACACGGCTTAATCAACGAAGTAAACCTCTAATACAAAAACAAGGAGGAGAAGAAAAGAGAAAACAAAAATAGGTTGATAGAGAAGAGGGAATGAGAAAAGAAGAAAGACAAAGAGAGAGGTCCAGAGGGCAGATGTGAGAGAGATGCTTCGAGAGAGAGTGTTATGGACTCTATAGTATCACGAGTTACCAACAGGCATAGGAATTAATGAATGTGTTTTTCAATTTCCATGTAATTGTTTCTTGGTTTGGTTTTGTCTTTGGTTTGGGTTGGTTTAGCATTTGTTGGTTTGAACCATTGACCCAAGAGGTTTTTAGGGTTTTGGACGTCCTCCACCCTATTTAAGGGGACGGCTAGGTAATGAAGATTATCAATTGAGTTCACTTTAGTTAACATAATTTAGATAAACAGGTCAAGAGATCCTTCAAGCTCTCTTCCATTTTTCCCCCAATTCTCCTTTCCGAAATTCAATTCCCTTCAACCCTTCATTCCATCTCAACGTCAAGCAAGGTAATGGAAGGAAGAGAAGAGAGGAGGGTGACAAGATCCATGGCTCGTGAGGATCCTAACAACGTGGTATCAGACAGGTCCACCCTCGATGATTCCTCTTCTCTAGAGGACATACGTTAAGTCCTTTTAGAACTTCAACAACGATCCACTCTTCAAGGTAATGAAATTTCTCACATCAATACTACCTTACAAAATCTGGAATCATCTCTACAATCCATCCTCCGACAACTTGCTGCACTTCAAGCACCAACGCCACCACCAGCAACCAATTTTCAACCACAACCAGTTCCCCACCAACAATTCATGCCACCACCAAATCCACCCCTGCGCCAACCAATGGGTTCAATGACCACTCACGCACAAGCACCATCAACGGTTCCCAGGTACTTTAAACTTAACTTTCCTACATATGATGGCTCTAAAGATCCTTTACTGTGGTTCACGAAATGTGAACAATTCTTTTATCATCAACAAATGGTGGAAATGGACAAGGTTACTTTGGCCGCCTACCACATGCTCGATGAAGCACTCATGTGGTTCCATCACTACCGAAATGTCCATTCCATTCAGGATTGGCTGCACTTTAAACATGCTTGCCAGTTAAGGTTCGGACCTCCAGCTAGTAGCAACCCAGTGGGGGAATTGATCAACTACAAACAGACCAGCACCTTAGAAGTTTACCAAAAAACGTTCCAAGAAAGGTTGGCCAGAGCTAGTGAATTTGTTCCTCCTCACCTACATGTTCAGATTTTTAATGCTGGAAGTGGAAGTGGAATTACTGGGTCCGAAAAATTTGGACTCAGCAATGAATTATGCCAGGGCTGTGGAGCACAAACAGGGAGTTCTAAAAGAGTCTTTACAAAGAAAACTATTTTGGCAAAACAGAATACAGGGTACTGCATCTGGTCCACGTTTTGGGTCCTCTGCCCCTAACCGAGCAGATCAGGCTACTAGTGTGCCTCCACACTCTATGCCACGTAAATTTTTGACTAAACAGGAAATGGACACTCAAAAGGCAAAGGGCCTATGTTTTAATTGTGACGAACAATTCCTGCCCGGACATACCTGTAAACGTTTATTCAACATTGAATTGTTGGAAGAAGATTCAGAAGAGCTTCTTGAAAATGAAATTGTTGAAGAGATACAACAGGAAGCAAAGCTCTCCCTCCATGCCATGCATGGCCTGCGTAGTTCTAATACCATGCTGGTAAAGGCCAGGTTACATCATCTCATGCTACTTGCTTTAGTTGATTCGGGCAGCACACATAATTTTATCAGTGAACCAGCCGCGCAACAAATGGGATTGGAAATTCAACAACAAAGGGGACTCTCAGTTTCAGTGGCCAATGGGGCCAAAATTGCTAGCGTGGGGTTATGTGCTAACACCCCTTTCACTATTGAGGGGCATTCCTTTCAGGCAGATTTTCTAGTCATTCCATTGGCTGGATTTGATTTGGTGCTCGATGTCAAATGGCTCCAGTTATTAGGACTGATATTATGGGACTTTCAGGCTCGGACTATGACATTTTCAGCACCATAGGGCCAGATTACATTACAAGGCATTGTGGCACAGGTCCCTAACGCACTTCACACTTTGCATATTCAACACACGGGTGATGATCAGTTAGCTCCTTTACTTACAGCATTTGCGGATTTATTTAATGACCCTACAGGTCTACCACCAGTGCGTCATTGCGATCACCGCATTCGTTTAAAGTTGGGAACTGATCCAGTAGTGGTGCGGCCTTATCGTTACCCGCATATCCAGAAAGATGAAATAGAACGACAATGCATGCATATGCTTGCTCAGGGTGTGATCCAGCCCAGTCGATCTCCTTTCTCCTCACCAGTGTTACTTGTACGTAAAAGAGATAAATCTTGGAGATTTTGTGTCGACTATAGGCAACTCAACTTGCACACAGTTAAGGACAAATTCCCCATTCCAGTCGTGGACGAGTTGCTGGATGAGTTACATGGTGCTACAATTTTTACCAAATTAGATTTGAAATCGGGCTATCATCAAATACGAGTTCACCAGGCGGATGTGGAGAAGACTGCCTTCCGCACACATCACGGTCATTTCGAGTTCCTCGTCATGCCCTTCGGTCTCTCCAATGCACCATCTACCTTTCAGGTCCTCATGAATGAGGTCTTTTCATCACTTCTACGCCACTATGTGTTAGTCTTTTTTGATGACATTCTGGTCTACAGCAAAAATTGGGAAGAACATCTCCACCACCTCCACTAGGTATTTACCATTCTACGCTCTCATCATTTGGTTTTGAATAAATCAAAATGTTCTATGGGTACATCTGAGGTGGCATATTTGGGCCACGTCATATCAACTGTGGGCGTGAAAGTTGACCAGAGCAAGATACATGCAGTTACAGATTGGCCAGTTCCCACCTCCACTACAGCATTAAAGGGATTTTTGGGCTTAGCGGGATATTATAGAAAATTTATCCAATCTTATGGCCAGATAGCAGCACCACTCAACAACCTGCTAAAAAAAATGCCTTCCACTGGTCTTCTTTAGCAGAATAGGCCTTTAACCTGTTAAAGGAGGCCTTAGCCTCAGCGCCAGTCCTACAATTACCAAATTTTGAGGCAGAATTTGTGGTGGAATGTGATGCCTCCGGGGGAGGTATAGGGGCAGTGTTACAACAATTGGGACACCCCATTGCTTATTTCAGCCGTCAGTTGGGACAACACCACCATAAGTTAGCTGCATATGAGAGGGAATTGATTGGGTTAGCCAAGGCTATCCAACATTGGCGACCTTATCTTTGGGGAAGACCGTTTCTCATTCGTACAGATCATTGCAGCCTCAAGTATCTTCTTGAACAACGCCTCACCACATCAGCAGCATTGGTTAACTAAACTCATGGGCTTCGATTTTACGGTTCATTATAAGCCAGGTAGTTCAAATTTGGGGGCTGATGCCTTATCACGTCGGGATATTTCCACCACTCAAATTTATGCTATCAGTCACCCACGTGCACTGCTATTAGATTCTATTCGTGAGGAAGTAAATCAATATCCGGATCTCATGTCATTATATCAGGATATTCAACAGGGGACAGCTGCTCCTCATTGGACGATTCAGGATCGTCTCATTCTCTACAAAAACAGGATCTTTTTGCATAATACATTCCCACTTTTTCACACCATCCTGTCCTCTATCCATGATAGCACACATGAGGGTCGACAGAAAACATATTTCCACATCAGTCGGGACTTTTACTGGAAGGGCATGAAGAGCACAATTGCTGATTATGTAGCTGCTTGTCAGATTTGTCAAAGAAACAAGGCCGAATCTTTAAGTCCAGCCGCCCTACTGCAACCTCTGCAACTACCATCTCAAATCTGGTCTGATATTTCCATGGACTTCATTGCTGGTCTTCCCATTTCATTAGGTAAATCGGTGATATTCATCGTCGTTGATCGGTTTTTAAAATATGGGCACTTCCTTGCTTTGGTGCATTCATATACTGCTGCTCAGGTCGCTCAATTATTTATGGACAACATTGTCCGATTACATGGAATTCCCTCATCCATTATCAGTGACAGGGATGCCATTTTTACCAGTCTCTTTTGGAAGGAATTATTCAAATTACAGGGCACCCAATTGTCATTTTCGTTTGCCTATCATCCACAAACGGACGGCCAAACAGAGGTTGTCAATCGTACGATTGAAATGTATCTTCGTTGTTTTGTGGGAGACGCACCTAGAAGATGGGTGAAATAGCTTTCATGGGCAGAATTTTGCTATAACACATCTTACCACACAGCACTGGGTACTACTCCTTTCAGGGTAGTTTATGGTAGAGATCCACCTCGTTTGTTACCATATGAACCGGGGGCATCCAAAGTCATCACTTTGGACCAAGCATTAGCTGAATGAGACGCTATGCTCACTGAGGTACGTACACATCTGCAGGCGGCCCAACACTCTATGAAACGCTTTTATGATAAGAAGCACCGGGAGGCATCTTATTGCCCTGGAGACTATGTGTGGTTAAAGCTTCAACACTACCGCCAGCTGTCCCTGACTGCAGCCAAGCGCCATAAGCTGTCTCCAAAATATTATGGTCCATTTCCGATATTGGACCAAATTGGGCCCGTGGCATACCGCTTGCAGCTACCACCGGAAGCAAAGATCCACAATGTATTTCACGTCTCCCAATTGAAGCCCTTCCAGGGTGACTCGCCCCTACTACACACTCCACTGCCGCCACTACATGAGGGCAGAGTCCTTTCTCTTCCGGCTCAGGTAATACAAGCACGCCACATTCAAGGGGATTGGGAAATTCTAGTCCAGTGGGCAGATGCCGATCCCAGTGACACCACATGGGAGCCGTTATCAGCATTTCGACTTTTATATCCTTCCTTTGAGCTTGAGGACAAGCTCTTTCTCTAGGAGGGGGGTGATGTTATGGAATCTATAACATCATGAGTTACCAACAGGCGTAGGAATTAATGAATGTGTTTTTCAATTTCCATGTAATTGTTTCTTGGTTTGGGTTGGTTTAGCATTTATTGGTTTGAACCATTGACCCAAGAGGTCTTTAGGGTTTTGGACGTCCTCCACCCTATTTAAGGGGACGGCTAGGGTAATGAAGATTATCAATTGAGTTCACTTTAGTTAACGTAATTTAGATAAACAGATCAAGAGCTCCTTCAAGCTCTCTTCCGTTTTTCCCCCAATTCTCCTTTCCGAAATTCAATTCCCTTCAACCCTTCATTCCATCTCAACGTCAAGCAAGGTAATGGAAGGAAGAGAAGAGAGGAGGGTGACAAGATCCATAGCTCGTGAGGATCCTAAAAGAGAGGGAACAAGAGAGACGCTGTGAGAGCTTACAAGAGAGGAGAGTTGGAGATGCTAGAGAAGAGAAAGAGACTATATTGAGCGGGGAGGGGGGACAAGGCTATCATGGAGACCAACTTCACACCAAATGAGGGTAACCATAAACAGAATTAATGGGGCAGAAGATAATTAATGGGCTTGACAAATGATACACTCAAATGCTCTTAAATTGAAAGTAGAAAGTTTAAATTTTGAAAACATGGCAGCATAGGAAATCTTTGGAACAAAAGGCGTACCTCTTCAAATTCGAATATTTACAAAATCTGAATCACTAAATTTTGATTCCATTCCAAAATTACATCAAATAAATTATTGATATCCAAATCTGAAATGACAAAAATGAAATTTTCGGATCCTGGATAGAATTTGGATAATAACTAGATCCATTGACACTTCAACGCTTTGCTTCATCGAAGAACATTTTTTACCATCACCCTTCTCTCGTCTATCAATCAAAGACCCCCTTGATCAAAACCATTATCACCTTATTCGCCATTGCCACAAGGTAAAACCTTATCTCTTGTTTCTCTCTTGCTGCTTCCTCTTCTTCCTCTCTTTTTTACTACTCAAATTTCTACCAAGATCTTACTCTTGAACACTCATTTTAGGATTCCTTAGATTCTCTCTTGACCTCCCATTTATTAAAATAAATAAAAGATGCTTGATTGAAGACCTCCAATCATCATCTCTCTTCCCATTGTTCTCACACGCAGTAGTGTAACATAATGGAAAAAAAAGTTAAATAAGGGAAGAGGCAAATATATATCAGATTTTGTATTTTTGTTCTCACAACTCAAAATATTTTTAGCAATGTGTTGTGAAAGACTTAGGACTAGTGATCTTTCCAACAGAGTTGAAAGTATGAATCCTCATCATATCCAGCAAAAGAATATCTCCTAGGGAATTCTTTGTTAGAAGAGGCAGGAAGCCACTCCCCCTGGAAAAATATTGCTTTGAGCCGTCTTCCTCATCCTTTCACACTGTTCCCACCTCAAATAAAACCTCTTCTGCAACCCTTCTCCTCTCTTCTCACACTATCTTCAAATCCAATCACTACACCTGCCTCACCTTCTTAAGAACCCCTCTTCCCTGGCATTTGCAGACACAAGTTTCCCCATATCTCAAGACCTTTTCATAGATACGAAGAATCTCTATTCTAGTGCTAGAACGTAAGCATTCCTAATCAAAACCCATATTAGTTCAAAGAACTGGGGTGACCAATGGATCTTGATAGATATAACTCTATAGTCACAAGAAGTTCAATGACAATATGCAACAACGGCTTCTAGGGGCTAGGAGTTCTCATGGGTCTTGTTGGGTTTGGGTTTCAAAAAACTTGACCCATCCCCATAAATCCGACCTATCCTTCACTTGCCCCTAACTTTTTTTAAATCTCCATATCATCCCCTTGGGTTGGGTTTTGGTAAACCTGTCCCTGACTTGAAACCTGGTGGGTTTTCTTTCTACCTCATCCCCAAATCACGAGGTGAAACTCAAAATCCAAACATAAGGTTATCAAGTTGGGTGTGGAATTGACTCTGCCCGGTGTCAAGCATTTTGAACTTTATTTCTTCTTCCAACTAATTGAAATGGCAATAAATATTTTAAATTCATATGACTTGCCTCATAAATTTTGGGCTAAAGATGTAAATATAGCTTGCTACATTGTAAATTATGCAAGTATCATGCCCATTCACAACAAAATCCATATGAGTTTTATATGGGCACCCTTCCCAATATAAACTACTTTAGAACCTTTGGATGCAAAGGATACATCTTAAGAGAACCAAAAGCGAAATTAGGGAAGTTTAACTATGTGGCCGATATAGGAATATTCCTAGTTTATTCATCTCATAGCAAAACTTATAGAGTTTATAACAAAATATCTCTGAGAGTCATGGAGTATGTACATGTTGTATTTGATGAGTGAGATCCATCAAGTAACTGATCAAGTACAACACCAACTCCAATTTCCAATGATGAAGAGGAAGCCTCTCTTGATCCATCAACAGGTTCCCAACCTCAAGACCAAAATCTTGAAGAGAACCCAAAAGACACAATTAACCAAGACAAACCTCCTACTGAGTCAAAGAACTATAGGTTCATGGTTTATCACTCTTTAGACAAAATAATTGGTGAACCAAAAGAAAACTTCAACTAGAAGGACAACTCATGAAGATATGGCAAATAGTGTTTTCTTTTCTCAATTAGGCCCCAAATGCATTGCCGGAGCCGAAAAGGATGATTTCAGGATAAATGGCAACGCAAGAGGAACTAAATCAATTTGAAAGAAACCCAGTTTGGACTCCTCATAACTCTCTAGTTCACATTTATCAGTCTATAATTCAGTGCAAGGGAGTACCTTTGTGGTGGGTTGCTAGTTCTAGTAGGTTTTCTGAGTTCAATCAAAGGAATGTCCTGATTTACTTTTGGGGATATATTTTTCTGGTCTTCCAGAGCAATATTCTCCATCTCAATAACTGGAAGATCTCTCAACTGAATCACTCCAGAATTCTTGGCTTCATCACTTGAGGTCTCAGACTCTATTCTCAACCTGTCTTTATACATGGCACGTTCATTGAAGATCACTTCCTTGATCCTTATTACCTAACGAATATGATCATCCTAGAAGCAATAACCAAACTCGGTATCACCATAGCCAATAAAGAAACATATCTTAGATTTAGCATCAAGTTTATTTCAAATAGTAGAATCAATATGAATTTAAGAAACACAACCAAAAACATTCAAGAAAGAGATCTCTTCTGGTATTCTGTAATCCAATGGCATTGAGGAACCTCTATTGATCAAATAGCCAATGGTGCTAATAGGCTCAAACCAGAACATCTTTGGCACTCCTGCATATAATCTCATGCTCCTTGCATGCTCAATCAATGTTTTGTTCATCCACTCAGCCACACCATTCTATTGAGGTTTTTCAGGAATGGTCTTCTTCATCTTTATGCCATTATCAACACCATACCGCTTGAAATCATCATCTTTGTATTCTCCTCGTTATCTGACTACAAACACTTCACCTTCAAATTTGTTTATTCTCAACCATTTCTCTCCATCCCTTGAAGGTATCAAAGACATCAAATTTCTTTTTTAGGAAATAAACTCATACCTTTCTACTTGCATCATCAATAAATATCACATAGTAATTGGAACCACCAAGGGAAATAAAAGTTGAAGGCCCTCACACATCTGTGTTAATCAACTCCAATTTTGCTGTCTTTTTCTCCTTTCCAGCCTTAGAAAAGCTAACCCTATTCTACTTGCTGAAAATACAACCTTCACATAACCATTTATTTATAGTTTTCAACCTTGGTAACTTCCCTTTGGTCTAAAACACTTTCATTCCCTTCTCACTCATGTGATCGAGCCTATAATGTCACAAGTAAGAATTAGTAGCAACATCAGCAACTACAACTGTATCTCTGCAACTGGAAGTGATGTAAAAAGTACCAATTTTTACTCCTCGTGCAACAACTATGCCTCCCTTAGTGACATTCCAGGCAGCACCATTAAAAGTCATATTATGACCTACATCATCAAGTTGCCCTACTGACATTAGATTACACATCAGTTTTGGCACATGTGTCACCTTGTGAATTTTCCACATTGTCCCATTTGACATCCTCAAATTGACATTACCAATACCGACAATATCCAAAGGTTCTCCATCAACAAGCTACACCTTCCAGTGATCTCTAGCAACATAATTCTCCATGATCTCATGATGTACGGCGGTGTGAAAAGAAGCTCCTAAATCTAACACCCAAGAGTCAATAGGGCTATCAGCCGACAAGAGTAAAGCATCTTGTAGTTCTTCAGCCACCATATTTGCAATATCATTTTTCTTTTCATCCTTCTTTGGTGCTCTAAAATTTCTCTTTATGTGACCTGACTTGCCACATTTCTAGTACTCCACATTCCTTTCGAATTTGGACTTGTTTCTTCCATTCCTTGACTTTCCTCTACCATTGCCCTTGTTGGAATTACTCTCGAAGTTCCTACCCCTAATATCGACACTTGGGGCAGAATTAGATGTCAACGATTCTCTGGAGTCCTTTTCTACGAACTTTCTCCACAAGAATGATATCCCAAATATCATTAAAGATCAACTTCCCATTGCCTATAGAGTTGCAGACCGTAGCCCTCATAGGCTCCCAACAATTTGGTTGAGACACCAAAAGAATTAAAGTAGAAACCTCATCATCAAATTTAATTTGAACAGATGTCAATTGATTGACAATCATGCCAAACTCATTCAAATGTGATGCTACTGATGTATTTTCAGTCATCCTTAAATCGAAAAGTTTTTTCATGAGATGTACCTTATTATTTGCGGAAGGCTTCTCATACATGTTGGACTGATTTTTCATCATCCCGTTGTGGTTTTCTCCAGCGCCACATTGTGAGCAACGTTATTCGACAGTGTTAACCGAACTACTCTCAACACATGTCTAACGAGGAGATTTCATTCATCATTTTTCATACTTTCTAGTTTCATATCTAGAAATGGTGCATGCAACTTTTTTATGTACAGATAATCTTCGATCTGCATCCTCCAGAATGCAAAATCCATACCATCAAACTTGTTGATTCCAAGTGTTGATACTTCTCTATCAACCTGTTATGGACTCAATAGCACACCGAGTCACACAATGAAGGAGGCAACAACAACTCACTCAATAGGATTTATTTCTTATTCTACTTTTAGTAGGATTTATTTCTTATATTACTTTGAGTAGAATTTATTTCTTATATTGTTTTAAGTAGGAGTTATTTCTAATTACTTTTATATGTAGGGGCATTATGGGAATTATTGTAACCCTAACCCTAAAACTCCATGACGTGATCTATTTAATGGGAAAGAATGAATGAATGAAGTAAACTTTGAGATTTTAGAATAACCTAGAGTAAAAAGCCTGAGATCACCTCTTGACCTCGAGTTTAAGGTTTACTCCAAAAATCCAACATATCCTTCACCCTCTGTTGTCATCCATCTTCATCCATCTTCCATCACCAGCGTCCCAAGTAAGAAGGGGAGCTTCCTGCCCCTTTTCCGAGCCCAAAGAGAAGGTCTTTCCTCCTTCTCGGCAGCAGCAGCAAGAGAGGCCTCAACTCCTCCCTTATCAAGCAGAAAAGTGAGGATCTTCATCCTCAGGCCTTGAGCAGTCCTGGTGCAATGTGAGAGATGATCATAGCAGCAAAGAAGAGGTAATAATCTATTCCAAACTCGTGTTTCAAGTTAATTTAGAAAGAAGGTTTCAATCTTAGCTAGAGAAGCAACAAAGAGGGCAAACCCTCTTTTGCCATGATCAAGAAAAGAGAGCATCTTACTCTAGCAAGCTCAGCATTGCTGTGGGGTATCCTACCTTTCACAGCAACTCATTAGGACCATCAAAAGAGGAGCTTTCCTCCTGGACGAGCACTGGTCAAGAGAAAGACTCACATACAAACCATTCACGTGAAGTGAGCTTTAATTCTGAGTGTTGGAGTCTCAAGTTCCACGCCGTGTTACTCGATCCATGACCTGGGACCGTAACAACATGGTATCAGAGCAGGGTAACATGGGGGATACTCTCAGCAATGAAGAAATCCAAATCAGGATACAAAAGATAGAAGATCACCTTGAAATAGCACAACCAGTGTTGGGGAAGGTTTGTGGTTTGGAAGAAGAGATGAGTCGAGTCATCAACATGCTAACTGAGCTAAAGGCAGAGAGATGTCAGAGTCCAGAGGCAAGAGAGGTGTAGAATTTAGGATCTCATGAAAGGAACTTTAGATCAACAAGAAAGAAGAAGAAGAAGAAGAGAGAAGGAGAAGAGAAGAAGAAGAACGTGGAAGAAGAGAGTTTGGATTAAGGGAGAAGAGGGTTGCGTCAAAAAGAAATATGAGGGCTGGACGAATTTGTGGAAAGAGAGGAGAGTGCTTCAATGCCCTACCTCTTAGCCAATGCCTTTATTTATAGTTTTACAATACCCTTAGGGCTACAACTTGATAAAACAAAAGACATAAAAGGAACACATATTTACGCTTCTATACCATCTTTATGGAAAGTACCATATTTTACACATATGCCACTCCTTTGACGTGTGGGCTTCTTGTCTTGAGCTTGTGGGCTTGAGCCCATCTTCCAACACTCCCCCTCAAGCTGGAGGAGAAAAGACATCATAAATACCCAGCTTGCCACATATAAATGATAGGATTTTAGATGTAACGGGTTTAGTGAGAATATCAGCCACTTGCTCTTGAGATGACACATGTTTGAGAGAGATTATTCCTACTTGAAACTTCTCCCGTATAAAATGACAATCCACCTCAATGTGTTTAGTTCTTTCATGAAAAACTGGATTTGAAGTGATATGAATGGCTGCTTGATTATCACAATGAAGATTCATGGACCCCTTTTTATAAAAACCTAGTTCGGTAAGAAGGGTCCTAATCCATAAAAGTTCACTAACGGTATGGGCCATAGCTCTGTATTCTGCTTCGGCGCTAGATCTTGCAACCACATTTTGCTTCTTACTTTTCCATGTAACCAAGTTTCCCCCAACCAAAGTACAATATCCTGATGTAGATTTTCTATCATCAGGAGATCCAGCCCAATCTGCATCTGAGAAGCCTTCTATGTTGAAGTGCCCATGTTTTTTATACAGCAATCCTCTTCCTGGAGCTCCTTTTATATAACGTAATATTCTTTCTAAAGCCTGCCAATGGGTAATTTGTGGTTTGTGCATGAATTGACTCACCACACTTACAACATATGATATGTCTGGCCTAGTTACTGTGAGATAAATCAGTTTTCCCACGAGTCTTTGGTATTTGCCAATATCAATATCTTCTTCATTTGTGGCACATAATTTTACATTTGTATCCATAGGTGTGTCAACTGGTCTACAACACTTCATTCCTGTTTCTTCAAGGAGATCCAAGACATATTTCCTTTGAGACAATATTATCCCATGTTTGGATTGAAGAACTTCTATACCCAAAAAATATTTAAGCATACCAAGGTCTTTAGTCTTGAATTCCTGACATATCATCTGTTTCACCTCTTGTATGCTCAAAGCATCATCACCAGTTAAGATAATATCATCCACATATACAGCCAATAATATTTTCCCTTTGACCGTATCTTTATAATATACGGAATGATCAACTGAGCACCGATGAAAACCAAACCGTAAGAGTGTTTGACTAAATTTATCAAACCATGCCCGAGGGGACTGCTTAAGCCCATATAAAGACTTTTTTAACTAGCATACTGACTCCCCCTCAACCACATAACCAGGTGGTTGAACCATATAAATTTCCTCACTGATATCACCATTTAAAAAAGCATTTTTAACATCCAACTGATAGACGGGCCATGAGGAGTTAGCAGCAAAAGATAAGATGATGCGTACCGAATTCAATTTTGCAACAGGAGAGAAGGTCTCCTCATAATCTATCCCATAGCACTGCGTATAGCCCTTAGCAACCAATCGAGCTTTAAGACGAGCAACCGATCCATCCGGATTATGTTTCACTGAAAAAACCCATCGACAACCAACAGGTCTTTTACCTTTCGGGAGTGATGTTAAGTACCAAGTTTGGTTTTCGTATAAGGCGTGCATTTCTTCATCCATAGCCGCCTTCCATCCTGGATGTCTCAAGGCCTCCTGATACGACTGTGGAACGGAAGTAGAAGAAAGGGACGCAAAAAACTGAAAACACTCAGAAGACAAGCGATGGTGAGACATAAAATTTGAGATAGGATGCGAAGTAGTATAGGAGCGACGTTCTTTTCTTAAAGCAATGGGCCGAGTATCAAATTCTGGCCCATACATAGGGGGAGAAGGACTTACCTCGGGTGGATCCGACAACTCCATAGGTGAAGGTACGGCCGGTGTATCAGGGGATGGATCCACTTCAAGATTGAACGGCACAAGCGAACAAGGAGTAGAAGAAGGACAAGTCCATCCTGGAGGAGCATCATGGGAGGAGTAGAAGGGAGTGTCCTCAAAGAAAGTCACATCCCTAGAGATAAACATCCTCCGAAGGGTAGGATTGTAACAGACATAACCTTTCTGGGTGCGAGAGTATCCCAAAAAAATGCACTTCATAGACTGAGGATCAAGTTTATTTTTATGTGGAGATGTAACATGAAAAAAACATGTACATCCAAACACTTTCAAAGGAAGAGAAAAAGAATCTTCACCACTAAATAACACAGAGTAAGGAGTTTTATGATGAAGGACTGATGAAGGTAACCTATTAATGAGAAAGCAAGCTATAAGTATAGCATGAGGCCAATAGAAATAGGGTACCTTCATGGAGTAGAGGAGGCCCCAAGCAACTTCAAGAAGATGACGATTCTTCCTTTCAGCAACACCATTTTGTTGAGGAGTATAGGCACATGATGTTTGATGAATAAGCTCATTACTCTCACAAAATGATTTGAAGTCATGAGACATGTATTCCTTAGCATTATCAGATCTAAGGGTTTGAATTTTCTTCACAAATTGTGTCAAGACCATAGCATGAAAATTTTTAAACAAAGGAAGAATTTTGGAACGCTCTTTAAATAGATATAACCAAGTCAATCGAGTAAAATTATCAACAAAAATGACAAAATATTTAACTTGGGAAATATTTGAGACACATAAAGGGCCCCATACATCAGAATGTATTAGCTCAAATGGAGCAGTACTTGTAGTTGTAAGACGAGGAGAATATGTACTCTTGACATGTTTACTTAATTGACAAACCTCACAACTGATATTAGAAAGTCCTTTTAAAGATGGAACCAAAGAACGAAGTGAAGGGGTAGACGGATGACCAACTCGGTTGTGCCAAAGTTGGGCCTCGGATGTAGTGGAAGATAATGCAGCTAATGGTGGAAGAGTGAAGTAGTACAAACCCCCCTTTTCATGGCCGCCACCAATCACCCGCTTCGTAGTGAGATCCTGAAAGACACAAGAAGACGGTGAGAAGGTGATAGAACAATTTAATTGTTTGGTCAATTGGCTAACCGAGAGAAAATTTAAAGGAAACTGAGGAACAAACAAAACATCTTGAAGGGGAATAGATGAAGTAAGAGAGGAGGAACCTTTGCCAAGGACCTTGGTTTGGGTACCATCAGCAATAGTAACGAATTTATGAGGATAACAAGGAGATAAGGACTGCAACAAGTGTTTGTTACCTGATAGATGTTCGGAGGCCCCGGAGTCGATGATCCAAGAGGAAGAGGAAGATGAGGAAGAAAGCATACCTAAGGCAATAGTAGTGGCAGCAGTAGATGATGAGGGAATAGATGATTCTATGAAGGACTTCATTTTCTGAAATGCAGCATAGTCCTCAGCCGTAAGAGTCACATTTCCAGATGATGATTCAGCCTTATCTTCATTTTTCTCAACGTTAACTGAGACTGGGTTAGCTATGGCCCAATCAGGCTTGCCATGAAGTTTCTAGCATGATGCCACAAGGTGGTTCTGACGGCCACAATAAGTGCAAAGTTGAGGCTCAGTACGGAAAGAATTCTGACCCATTCTACCACCTCTATTTTCAGCCCCTCTCATAGTTCGACCCCCTCTCATATTTCTGCCCCGTCCTCGGAATGAGGAAGATGTTCCCCGATTGCCAGAGAACATCGCCGATGGAGAATCAATAGGAGAAGGAGGGGATGGATCTGGTATCCTAAGTAATGTAGCACTAATATCATCAAATGATGGAAGAGCAGAAGAACTTAGAAGTTGAGTTTTGGCCACCTCAAGGTATGGTTTAATTTTCGATAAGCAAATGGCTGCAGCCAAAGCTTCTCTTTGTCATTCTTGAACGGCAATATCAGTGGAATATGGCTGAGCTAGTTTCTATTCTTAAAGAAGACCGCGAAACCGTGCCAAAAATTCATGAATATTATCTCCATGTTTTGTATGCAGCATGTTTTGTAAGACATCATATATTTTTTGTAATGAAGCAATGCTTGAGTAAAGCTTGGCACAAGTGTCCCATATGTTCTTGGCGGTTTCCAAGTGGACCACATTGTTAGCCACCTGCTCTTCCATGCTATTAATGAGCCAACTTATCACCATGTTATCATCCTTAACCCACTTGTGGTAGGACACATCTTCTTCATCAATCGGAGAAAAGTTAACAACGTGGCTCAAGAGGTCACGAGTAATAAGAACCCTCCGAACCGATTGTGACCAACTCATGTAATTGGAGATACCTCTAAGTGGAATTGTAGTAATATGGAGTATATCACTCTTATTACTATTGTATCCAATCTCCATAATGAGGCAAGTAAAATATGGAGGTCAAGTGAAAAAGGCCTTCTTCAAAGAACAATTACTCTATGTAATTTGAAGAACCCGTAGACCAAATCAATCACCAACAAAAGAGAACAAGAACCAATTTCTTTCACACGGGAAAGTACCAAATTATCAACAAATTTGTGCCTTTAGAAAGTGATAATAACATCCAACCGTCACTCAACTTCTCTTATATTCATAAGAACAAAGAGAAGAAAACAGATGCAACCGATTAGGCCTTAATCCAAACTCCAACACAAACGAGCAATAGACAAAAATTTAGAAAAGATTTAACGACAAACCAAGACACTTGGAAGAGATTTATCTTCAGCTCATGGGAGAGTTCAACGTAAGAAAAAATTCAATTGTTGAAGTAAAAAAAAAAACGGAACTACAAAGGGTAAATGGTTGTTGGCATTTCATCAAACATATAATGGGCATCCAACAACATAACACAAACCCATGGGCAACCTTAAGTAGGAGAAGATACAGCAACATGTGCTAGAATTCTACCTCAAATGAGATGGATCCAAATTACATAAAGGTAATTGAATTTCACCCATCAATCTTAATAAGAAGCAAACAGCAAATGATCTTGATCACTCTTGTAATTGATTTACAAGGAGTAAAGATTATAACATCAATTTAGTCATAGAAATAAATCTTTACAACATATAAAGATTTATCTTGACTTGATGTGACTCAAAATTCAAGAAGTAAAGAAAAACAGTAAAAGGAGTATGTAAATAAGAAAAGGAAACAAAAAAAAACGTAAGTAAGAAGATGATGAACTTATCTCTTTATGACTGAACCCCTTTTACAACTTCTTGAACATATTTCATAATAACTCCATGAAGAGATCCTAAACTCCTTGCTCTGATACCATGTAGAATTTAGGATCTCATGAAAGGAACTTTAGATCAACAAGAAAGAAGAAGAAGAAGAAGAGAGAAGGAGAAGAGAAGAAGAAGAACGTGGAAGAAGAGAGTTTGGATTAAGGGAGAAGAGGGTTGCGTCAAAAAGAAATATGAGGGCTGGACGAATTTGTGGAAAGAGAGGAGAGTGCTTCAATGCCCTACCTCTTAGCCAATGCCTTTATTTATAGTTTTACAATACCCTTAGGGCTACAACTTGATAAAACAAAAGACATAAAAGGAACACATATTTACACTTCTATGCCATCTTTATGGAAAGTACCATATTTTACACGTATGCCACTCCTTTGACGTGTGGGCTTCTTGTCTTGAGCTTGTGGGCTTGAACCCATCTTCCAACAAGAGGTTGATCAACCATATCACAAAAGAGGGGAACAGTGGCCTGGGTGCACTGCTGTCCAAGGACCCCAGCATGGAGGCACAATTCCAAGGTACACCAAATTAGAGTTTACCTCTTTCAATGGTTCAGTTGATCCCTTAATTTGGTTGCATAGATGTGAAAAAAAATTTTAAACCAAGGGACTATTGAATGGGATAAGGTGCAACTAGCCTCTTTCCATATGACAGATGAAGCCATGTTATTGGTTACTCAAGTAGAAAAAGAGAGACCAGGGATGAATTGGGGAGAATTTAAAAATCTATGCACAGTTAGATTTGGCCCTCCCACCAACAGCAACCCCCTAGGGGAGTTAGTCCTATTGCGACAAACTGATTCTGTGGAACAGTATCAAAAACTGTTCCAAGAAAAGTTGGCTCGAGCTGGTGAGAGGGTATTGGTTGACCAACAGGTCTCCCTATTCACAACAGGTCTCAATGAGTATTTATGGCTAGAGGTGGAACTCGTTATGCCTACGGATTTAGCTCATGCAATGAATATGGCCCGAGCAATGGAACAACGACAACAGTTGCAACAACGTAAGTCGGGTTGGTCAGGTGAGAGGAACACTTCCTCCACGTGGCAAGGGCGTTGTTATACTTCATCTCAGGGAGCATCTCCAGCAGCACCATCCTCCAAACACACTCTGACTATGACTCAGGTAGCCAATCCCCGCCTTGGTAATCCACTACCGAGCTTTATCAAAAAATTAACGAGTGTGGAGATGGAATAACGATAGTCCAAAAATCTATGTTATAACTGCGATGAGAAGTATCGGGTGGGGCACCAATTTAAATGATTGTTTTGGCTTGAGGTGGCAGATTCAGAGGATCCAGAGGAGCCAGAGGATATTCTCGAGGAGGAACCACCGAAGATATCCTTGCATGCTATAACTGTGCAGAAATCGCCTAACACAATGCAAGTCCGATCTCATGTCATCGACCGAGAATTTGTGGGACTAGTTGACTCGGGGGGTAAACACAATTTTTTGAGTGACAGCCTCACAGCACCTCCAGCTCCAGATAAACCCTCATCTGACACCCACTGTCTCAGTGGCCAATGGCGAGAAGGTCCCTAGCTATGGGATTAGTAAGGCGGTAACTTTTTCCATTGGCTCTACTTCGTTTAATGCTGAATTTTTTGTTATTCCCATGGCTGGATTTGACATGGTATTAGGCATTAAATGGTTACAAACGTTGGGGCCCATTATGTGGGACTTTTCGGCTTTAACCATGAGCTTTGATTTGGCTAGGAGTCAGGTGCTCTTACAGGGTTGTCAAGTGGACAGGGCCCACCGCATGCACACTTTGCAGACACAGGAACAACCTGACAGTACTAGTGATGGTTTGGTTGAGGAGTTCTCTGACCTCTTCCAGGAACCTTCGGGATTGCATCCCCTGAGGCACTGTGACCATATGATCTGTCTGAAACCAGGATCTGAGGTAGTGGTCGTGTGACCGTACCAATACCCAAACCTTCAAAATGACAAGATAGAGCATCGGTGCCAGGAGATCTCAAAACATGGTCTTATTCGTCCCAGCCGCTCACCGTTCTCTTCACCCATCTTACTTGTGATGGAACATGATGAGATATGGAGATTCTGCATGGATTATCGGGAGTTGAACTTTCAGACAATGAAAGACAAGTTTTCGATTCCAGTAGTGGATGAGCTCCTGGATGAATTACATGGATCGTGGTTATTCACTAAACTCGACCTCCATTCGGGATACCATCAGGTCCGGATGCACCCCTCTGATATCGAGAAGACGGTGTTCCGCACACATCATGGCCACTTTGAGTTCGTCGTCATGTCGTTTGGGTTATCCAATGCACCCTCCACTTTTCAAGCTTTGATGAACGAGGTATTTAGCCCCTATCTTCGAGAATTTTTTCTTGTGTTTTTTTATGATATTCTTATATATAGCAAGTTGGTTGAGGAGAACTTGGCACACTTGAGGATTGTTTTCGACTTGTTACGAGCACATCAGCTCTATTTAAAACATTCCAAGTGTTCTTTTGTGACTTCATATGTGGCTTATCTGGGACACATTATCTCACATGAGGGGGTTAAGGTGGATCCCGAGAAGATCCGAGTTATTCATGAGTGGACGAAGCCACAATCTACTTCTGCATTACTGCATTTTTTTGGTCTTGCTGGCTACTATAGCAAATGCATGCAGAACTATGGGCCAATAGCAACACCATTGACCAGCCTGCTCAAGAAAAATTCCTTTATTTTGAATGAGGAGGCCACCCAGTCGTTTACAGTACTAAAATCCGCTCTCGCATCCTCACCAGTATTACAGCTTCCCAACTTTGATGAATTATTTGTGGTCAAGTTCGGCGCTTCAGGCGTGGACATTGGGGCCGTTTTACAGTAGTTGGGCCATCCTATTGCATATTTTAGCAGATAGTTGACAGTCTACCAACACAAGCTGGCAGCCTATGAACACGAATTGATTGGGTTGGCCAAAGCGGTCCAACATTGGAGTCCTTATCTATGGGGTTGGGCTTTTCTCATACACACAGATCACTATAGCCTTAAATTCTTACTGAAACAACGTTTGACGACGTCGCCATAGGAGCACTGGATCAATAAGTTGTTGGTGTTTGACTTCTCGGTGGAATATTATATGGGGAGATTGAATAAGGTGGTAGATGCATTGTCGCGGTATTTTGAGGATAAACAGTCAGTCTATTCGATCAGCCAGCCTAGATTTCTCATCCTGTAATTGGTGAGATATGCACATGCCACTGACCCTGCACTGTAGGAACTGCATCTGAAGATTTCGGAAGGGACAATGAACTCGAAGTGGTCCATCTAGGATTCACTTATTTATTACAAGAAGCGGATTTTCCTTCCACCTGAGTCTGAGTTGATTCTAGTTATTCTCTCGGCCTACCATGACAGTACACACGAGGGGACACAGAAGACCTTGCATAGCATTCGAGCTGATTTTTACTGACAAGCCATGAAGCCCTCTATTACAACTTATGTGGGCGACTATCAAGTCTGCCAGCGCAACAAAGCCGATCACTTGAGTCTAGCCGGTCTTCTCCAGCCTCTGGCCCTTCCTACACAGGTTTGGGCTGACATTTCGATGGATTTTGTGGAAGGTCTACCCCTGTCCTCCGACAAATCCGTACTTTTCGTGATGGTTGATAGATTCTCCAAGTACAAAAATTTTATACCACTGGCTCATCCTTATACAGCAACACGGGTTGCTCAGACTTTCCTGGACTAGATAGTCCTCTTACAAGGCTTTCTAGAATCCATTGTGACTGGCTGAGATGCATTTTTCACGAGCACCTTTTGGCGGGAACTCTATCGCTTGAGTGGAACTAAATTGAAGATCTCCTCCACCTATCATCCGTAGATAGATGGGCAAACAGAGGTGGTGAACCACACCATCGAGATGTATCTACGGTGCTTGGTGGGTGATCGTCAGTGGCAGTGGGTTCAATGGCTTCCGTGGGATGAATACTGTGACAACACTTCGTTCCACTCTGCCTTGCAATCCACTCCTTTCCGGGTTCTATATGGCCGGGATCCACCTCACCTTCTCTCATACAACCCAAGGTCCACCCGCGTGGACACGATTGATTAGGCACTCATGGACTGGGATCTTCTGCTACAAAATATCATAGAATGGCTATAACGCGCCCAAGTTCTGATGAAGGATGTCTACGACAAAGGTCACCGTGAGGTCTCTTTTGAGGTTGGGGATTATGTGTGGCTACGACTCCAGCCCTACCGTTAGCAGTCTCTTGTAGGACCTCCATGACATAAGCTCTCTACCAGATTTTTTGGGCCGTTCCCCATTCTTCGACGTGGGACTAGTCGCCTATCAGCTCAAATTATCGTACACTGCCAAACTTCATGATGTGTTTCATGTCTCTCTTTTGAAGCCACATTCCGGGGCGCAGCCTACATCCACTCCATTCCTACCACCCTTTTCACTTGAGTGGGACTAAATTGAAGTTCTCCTCCGCCTATCATCCATAGATAGACGAGCAGACAGAGGTGGTGAACCGCACCATCGAGATGTATCTACGGTGCTTGGTGGGTGATCATCCACGGCAATGCGTTCAATGGCTTCCGTGGGCCGAATACTGTTACAACACTTCGATCCACTTTGCCTTGCAATCCACCCCTTTTCGTGTTATATATGGCCGGGATCCACCTTGCCTTCTCTCGTACAACCCAAGGTCCACCCACGTGGATGCGATTGATCAAGCACTCATGGACCAGGATCTACTGCTACAGAATATCACAGAATGACTACGACATGCCCAAGCTCAGATGAAGGATGTCTACAACAAAGGCCACCGTGAGGTATCTTTTGAGGTTGGGGAGTATGTGTGGCTATGGCTCCAGCCCTATCGTCATCTGTCTCTTGTGGGACCTCCACGCCATAAGCTCCTCCCAGATTTTTTTGGCCATTCCCTATTCTTCGACACATGGGACCAGTCGCCTATCAGCTCAAATTATCGGACACAGCCAAAATTCATGATGTGTTTCATGTCTCTCTTTTGAAGCCACATTCCAGGGCATAGCCTACATCCACTCCATTCCTACCACCAGTTAATGATGGCGAGATTATTCTTAACCCAGCTGTGGTGTTACGCACGTAACTGACCAATGACCATTGGGAGATTCTCGTTCAGTGGACAGACACTGACCTCGACGCTACAACATGGGAATGTGTGGACATCTTCAAACAAGTCTACCCAGCTTTTGACCTTGAGGATTTCTCCATGGGGAGGCAGATGTTGTGGACTCAATAGCACACCGAGTCACACAATGAAGGAGGCAACAACAACTCACTCAATAGGATTTATTTCTTAAAATACTTTGAGTAGGATTTATTTCTTATATTGTTTTAAGTAGAAGTTATTTCTAATTACTTTTATATGTAGGGGCATTATGGGAATTATTGTAACCCTAACCCTAAAACTCCATGACGTGATCTATTTAAAGGGAAAGAATGAATGAATGAAGTAAGCTTTGAGATTTTAGAATAACTTAGTGTAAACAGGCTGAGATCACCTCTTGATCTCGAGTTTAGGGTTTACTCCAAAAATCCCACATATCCTTCACCCTCCATTGTCATCCATCTTCATCCATCTTCCATCACCAGCATCCCAAGTAAGAAGGGGAGCTTCTTGTCCCTTTTCTAGCCCAAAGAGAAGGTCTTTCCTCCTTCTCGGCAGTAGTAGTAGCAAGAGAGGCCTCAACTCCTCCCTTATAGAGCAGAAAAGTGAGGATCTTCATCCTCAGACCTTGAGCAGTCCTGGTGCAACGTGGGAGCAGATTACAACAGCAAAGAAGAGGTAATAATCTATTCCAAACTAGTGTTTCAAGTTAATTCAGAAAGAAGGTTGCAATCTTAGCTAGAACAGCAACAAAGAGTGCCAAACCCTCTTTGCCGTGATCAAGAAAAGAGATCAGCTTGCTCTAACAAGCTCAGCATTGCTGTGGGGTATCCTACCTTTCATAGCAACTCGTTAGGACCATCAAAAGAGGAGCTTTCCTCCTGGCCAAGCACTGGTCTAGAGAAATACCCACATATAGACCCTTGACGTGAAGTGAGCTTTAATTCTGAGTGCTGCAATCTCAAGTTCCACGTTGTGTTACTCGATCCAAGACCCGGGACTATAAGACAACCATTGCTCTCAATCACAAACCAAAGCTCTGATACCACTTGTTAGGAATTAGACGCCCAAATTCCAAACTAACGAGGGCAATAATAATAATTGCAGAAGAAGGAAAAGCAAGAAACTAAAAATAACAACAAGATTTATACAGGTTCGCCTCTAGGTGAGACTGTCCTATTTTTTGCTACTGCAGTAATCCACTATAAAGATGAAATAGTTTATAAGAGAAATCTCACACACTTACAGGTGTTTTCTATAACCACTCTCGGGCTACCACTCCAGCTCCTTTTTGATGATGATAATACTCGTCAAGGTGTTAAAACCCTAAAGACGGTGCCCCCATATATAAAGAGAAAATTAGAGCAACCAGATTACAAATGTGAAATCCCCACACTACCCTTAATGACACAACAATCAATATATCAAGGTGGATCCTTGCCATAGGGTAAGGTGTTAATTAGGCTTCACAACTTAACAAGCTTAAGATATGGGTTGGTCCACATTAATCCATGTGGATTAGTTGAAGAAGTCGAATGGTAGAGACTTAAACAAGTTTATCTTCAAACTGAGTAGATCTAATAAGCCAATGTTTATTCTTAGAAGGGTAACTGGATTTAATATTCTTATTGTCTTTATAGATGATATTGTTCCCTCAAGTGATGATTATAAGACATTGCTAACATAAAGAATCATCTTGGATAGTTTTGTCAAATATAATTAGGACCATTCTGGTATTTCATACAACACATGTCATAATTCTATCTATATATAGAAGATTCTGTTAACTTGCCCAGAGCCTCGGTAGAGCCACCAACAGTCCTAGTGAATGGTAGGACATCAAAATCCATTCTAGCCATATTTACTCAAAAGAAATATCTTCAGTTTACCCTTCAAAGACTAGTTGTTTCTTTTCCTGCAACCTTAGAATTGTGTTTTCAATCACAAACCTCACCGTCCTAAGGACCCACAAAAAGAATGAAAATGCTACCTGAAGAGAAGGATGAGCACTAATAAATCAAAAAGGCAAGACATAACCTCATTGACTTATATTGTCCTATCCTGTGAATTCGATCTTCAGTTTGTTGCTCCACTGCTGAATTCCACCAAGGGTCCTTTAAGAAGTCTTGTTATCAACTCCAAATTACAACAACATCACTAAAATGAACTTATGACAAATCCAAATGATATAAAACAATAAGGGGGCACATTTGTGGAGCGGTAACATTAATAGGATAGACATCAGTAGCTAAATTGCTCACATTAATTCAAGGTCATGCCACTAGCTTTCAAGCTCATAAGTCAATGCACTAATGCAAACAACATATATATGAACGTTTCCATGACAAGTAACATGATATGGTCCTAGGTGTCACAACGACGATTTGTAGGGAAAATGAAGGAATGTATAGAAGATGGATTGAAGAACGATGGACATGAGTGGAGGAGAGGGATAATTAAGCTCTTCAAAGGGAGAACTGAACCTTGGGTTCGTTTTCGGAGAACGTCGCTCTTAGGGTTCTTTGAGGAGAACGTTGATCCTGTGTTTTGATTGAAATTAGACTTGTCCCTTTCATTCAATGTTGTCCCTTAAATAGCGATCATGTCCACAAGTGAAAATTATAATTTTGCCCCTCCTTGGTATTTAACTTGAAATTAAACTAAATGACTACATAACTGACTCAGTTAGAGTAATTGACTCAGCCATGGTGTCTCTGTCTGACTCGGCCCACTATTGGGCGGCCAGTAAGATCTCTCACCTTCAATGTCACAAGTTCCAATGCTGCTGCCAAGAGTGCCCCAAAAATTGCTGAAACCGGTGTTGAAAGACCAATGCCTCCAGGATGGCTATCATACAACAACAATCTTTGTGGAACAAAGTGAGTGGTATGGGAATTTGCACACGCTGAACCCCAGTCCAAAGTAAGGCATGTAATGTACAAAGGTACCACATTAATAAGAGCATGAGAAGCAACATGCTGGCCAGCACGAAACAACTGAAATTGATGCTCTACTACTGCTTTTACTGGCTGGGGAATCCGAATCCAAACTGCCTGAGATGCATGAAAATTTGGAAGAACAAGGTCGACTATGTCAAATATTTAATTACTACCTAGCCAGATGTGAGAGAACCCAAACCATGTGGTTGTTACGGTATAGGAATTTGAGTGAGCAGCAATCTTGAGCCTTACAATATAGGGGTTCCCTTGATGCAGATAAACAACTCCTTCATTTCATTTGCAATGTAATTCCATGAGTTTGTAGCAGCTTGTGAAGGATCTGAAATTAGATACCCTTTATGCTGAAGAGTATTTACTGCCACATCCAATCCAGAACAAAGTACCTCTCATCATATTGCAAACACAATGGGTGTTCAAAGGCAGCACATCATGAATGCTGCTCAAAAACCCTGCACCCAGCTCTGGTCTTAATTCTTCTTAGCATTTTGACATACATCTTGCAAGCTACATCGATCCCACAATTAGTTTCAACCTCCTTGAATTTTAGATCACTCACAAATGTTGACCACCCACGATCACGAGACTGCATATCTTTTTCCTTTGGGTGAACCTTATGGTTCCTACTCCCACATGTTAAAATTGCCCCACCAGCAGCTGCTAATTCCATAATTTTTTTGACTATATCAATATGACCCATCTGGCACAATGAACTCATCTTCTGTTTCACAGCTTTGGACAAAGAATATCATTCCAGAATAGAGTAGGCACTTCAAGAATTAGTACATGCAGGGCAAAGGAAGGGTGGCAACGCCATACATTGAGGAATTTTGCTACCAGTTCCCCAGTTCGTGCATCTTGTTGCTTCATCTTGTGCAGCTCCTGTGCCTGGGATCCATCAGTGTTTGTTGTTGCCACCAACTTTTCGGCCATAGCAGGGACCAACAGCTGGGCGAGACCGAATTCCGTTGGTCTTGGAACAAAAATTTTATCCACGGAATGAACATTGTCGTTCGTGATTGGCATTTCGTGAATTGAAAGCAATCGAACCCAGTGCCGCAGTGGCCTTCCTGTCTAGGTTTCATGGAGAAGAGCATGAGGAGTTCCACCCTCAACCAGCTTTGCCCCAAAATTAATTTTGTTCTGAACCTCAGCCTCATTGGACGCTATTTCTTTTCTGAGTTTGTCGAAAGAGAGCTCAGCAGTAGAAGGAGCATCACTCCCACCAATGATTCCAACTCAAAACTTCAGTTTCTCTGGAATCTCATCTTCCGCCACAACCACCATTTCCAATTCGAAATTAAAGTCTCTGGATTTTTGGGCTTTCCTATTCAAATATATGGACACTCCCCGTCGATTTAACAACGAGCCCTTCCCAGCACTATTGTCACAACTAATTCTGACCTTAATAAGCTTTTGCTACTGGGAAACCGCAACAACAGTGTTGACGCAGGAGACATCTGGTCGAATTGAAACAGGCAAACCCACTTGGGCCTGCTAAGCCAAGATTTGAGGTTGAACACCGTCTTCTTCCAAAACTGTGATCTTCCTCTCTGTATCCCTATTCCGACAAGTTTCGATTTTGGCCCCTCTCTCAGACTTTTCACTGTAAGCCTGAAGTATCTCCTTTGCTTCGGAGATTATTTTTATGTGCATGGCACACATCTCATCCCGGATTGCTGCAGTGAACTCTGTGTAAAGTGCTGCCATTACCGACATCATTGCTGCAACTATTTCATCTCGGAATGAAGAGTAACTCATTGTGAACCTGCTCTAGTACCAAGATGATATGGTCCCAGGTTTCACAACGGCGATTCGCATGGAAAATGAAGGAATGGAGAGAAGATGGATTGAAGAACGATGGACGTGAGTGGAGGAGAGGGATAATTAGGCTCTTCGAAGGGAGATCTGAACCTTAGGTTTTTTTTTGGAGAACGTCGATCCTAGGGTTCATTGAGGAGAACACCGATCCTGTGTTTTGGTTGAAACTAGACTTGTCCCTTTCATTCCATGTTGTCCCTTCAATAGGGATCATGTCCACAAGTGAAAATTACAATTTTCCCCTCCTTAGTATTTAACTTGAAATTAAACTAAACGACTACATAACTAACTCAGTCAGAGTAATTGACTCAGCCATTGTGTCTCTGCCTGACTCGGTCCACTATTGGGACCATATCATAACATCAACAACAACTTGAACCTTTTGAATGGAATAGTTAATCAAATCCATGAATGAAGTGAACTGGCTGAACACTTCCTCTAGCAAAATCATCAGTTTCAACCATGAATTTGATCTCCTCCCTCTACACAAAACTTCACATTATATGATTGATGAGAAGAAATGTATTAATTGAAACAAAAAAATGGAGAGACTAGAGTCAAAGGACCAGAGAAAATGTCCATTAAAATACTTGGAGAAATAGCTTTCAAGATACAATAGTTACCAGAGCTTCAATTTTGTTCTAGTATGAAAATCTTCAAGATAAATGTTTTTTAGGATACTTGAACGTTGAAAACACTTAACGGTCAAAGAATCCTGTTTTGGACTCTTCTTTGCAATGAAATCAATAGTTAAAGAGGTTTTGAACTCTAAGGACAAGCAACTTGTCCTAAGCTTGTTGAGTATTCCATTAAATAGGCCTTATAGAAACAATGCTCACATCCAGTGACCCGAGGTAAGTAAGATAAATAGAAGAACCAAGTTGGTCAAAAGAGAAGAGCTGATAACTTTGACAATCTTGTTCTTGCACAGAAGCAAGAGTAATAAAATGTCACATCATGATTTTTCTCACCACTGGATCCTCTGTTTCCTCATGGAAAATCCCACAATCCTGTGCTTTTAGAACATTGGACTTAGAAGTATTCATATATGCAATTTTAGAATAGATAATAAGGTATGGACGATCAACAACCTGGGGAAAGTAAGTAAGGTTAATCAGTACCATTTAACAAAATTTGTTAAAAACATGAATGAATTAGATAGACAGAATGAGAAACTCCAAATTATCCAAAATCTAGTTAAAAAAACCTCCATGAAACCCTTCTCTTTCATTTTATCAGCTTTGCATCATTGATAAGAAAGGCAATTTTTTCTTAATGGAGTTAGAGTACTAAGCTATGATCTAAGTCTCGATGAACTTGATAGCAAAGAACATCCAGAAAGAAAAGGGAGAGGCACACAACCTCCTTGTATGATGAAAAAAGCAGACCCACCCATTCAATGAAAGAGACTGTATACTTGCAAAGAGTACAGCATGAGATGGGGTGTTTTCTAGCAACAATGTTACTGTGGCATGTAAGCAAGTACACTATAAATAATACACCAAATTAGTGCGGTTAGCATTGATTCTAGGAATATCTCATTCTTCAAAGTGCACACCTACTTTCCCAGTTAGTATGTGAATGGCATCCTTTTTTAACTAATGGAGTTGATATTTTGAAATTTATGAAGAGATCATGGCCGGGATCCTAAACTTGGATTCAACAGGATGACAAACTTGGCATCTCTCTGTCCTTTCTCTCTATTTTACCGATGTCTCTCTGGTATTGATAAGACTGCTCGATTTCTCTGTCATTTGATACTCCCATTTTTTTCTGCTAGATTTTTCAAGCAAGGAATAGACATGCAAGCTTGATTAATTCGGGTGGCTATACCTGAATCCTGCAACATGCTTAACTTTATCTTGCTATTATAATTGTGTGGTGCTTATCTTGTTGTTATCATCGTGATGACATTGGTATTCATCTCCTCATGCAAGGATGTAAATAGCAGCATATCTGTTTCTGAAAGGAAACTCTTTGATTTCATGAATAGCAGAGTATGTTACCTTCTGATGATCATTAGTTGTTATCTACTGGATCCGTATCAGAATACAAAATCATAAACAACTCTATTTATTTGATACAATAGCTATCTATTCCGAGTTACATGTTACCTGTTATCTACTTTTGTTCTTGTAACAATGTGGGACCCACCATGGTGCTAGAGCTGGTGGGACCCACCATGAAGACGTAGGTCATCAAGAAGAGTCCTAGAGGACATGGGACACCAAGAAGAGTCCTCACCCAAAGCAATCACGAGTTAAGGAAGCAAGAAGCACAAGCTGAATTGATTTAGAAGACTTGAAGATCAAGTGGGACCCACAAAGATCTCATTAGTTGGCACTCTTATCAAAGTGCGCTGGGAGATCATGAGGGGCCCACAAGGATAAGGCTATGAGCTGGCTTATCCATTATAGTCACGTGAATAATGAAGGACTCCTAGTTCTACTCAAGTTAGTCTCCTAGTAGTATAGTTTGAATAGACTTACTTATATTGAAGAGTTAGAGTTGGAATGTAATTAGGATTGAATGACAATTTGTATAAGGACTCTACCTCCTCCTCTACTATAAATAGAGGTATTTTAATTCAGAATTAATCTAGTCACACATTCAATCCCGAGTTGGTTCTCTCTCTCACTCTCTTGCTTGGCGCAATCTCCTCTTCTCTTTTATTGTTTTCTTCTCTCTACTCGAGAGCTTTCCTTTTATTTTCTCTTTTTTATTTCTTCTTTCTCTTGTTCGTGATCATGGAAAAGGAATCCTAAATTCAGCATGGTATCAGAGCAACATATTTAGGATCCCTCGACAAAGGAATGGACTAGAGAAGTGATGATCAACACCACTCAAAGAAGGCTCTTGTATGAAGGAAGAACACTAGCTAAGAGATAAGTGTTCAAAAAAAAAAATTTATGCTACTGGTTCTCAAATTTATATGATGATTCAAGGATGAATATGTGAATTTTTTTATCTTATTATGTTATGGATATGCATGCCCCTCTATCTACAAGGAGCTATCAAAACAGTTTTATTGTTTTGGAAATTCAGTTTGCCGAGACCAGTCCATACTCAGATTATTGAATTTTTTCATGCGATAAGAGTTCAATGATATAGAAGATTAATATTTAGCCTCTTATGAGTGGTTTTTTTAAAAAAATTATAATTTAGCATTGATGCTATATTTACATATACTGAGTTGATTGAAGAAGTGCTACTTGGTGATATTATTTCAAGTTTCTTGAAGAAGAGCCTATCAAGGCTGATGATAATATGAATATCAAAGGTGATATACTGTGAATCACCACCATACCCTTATGTGGGGTATCAAATTTTTTGAGTTGCTCCACCTCGGTTAGGAGGTTTATCATAACCAAAGACCTACTTGGTTAGCTCACTACCCGAGGAGCACTTGTTGATGAAGATGATATTTTTTATATGAAATGGCAAAAGCATGATACTTTGGTAATTGGTTGGCTAATAAATATCATGGAAGAACAAGTCTCTAGTAATTTTATTTATCTTGACACTACTAAAAATTTTTGGGAGACATGTACGAAACTATATCTATGCCCTGATACACTGCATAGACCCTATGATATTCTCCAGAGAATGTTGAATACTAAACAAGGAGAAAATATTCATGAGTACTTGGCACGGTTTAGAGGCTTTCTTCAAGAGTGGAAGTTAGGTCAGCCCTCCACCACTGATATTTCTATCCAAGATAAAAAAAAGGAGGCCTTAATTACTGCTATTTGTCTTGCAAATGTTAAACCTCATCTTGAGATTGCCAAGAGTCAACTATTGAGTGCTTCTACTGTCCCAAAGTTTGATGATGTGTGTATAACATTACTTCGTATTCCAGACACTTCTTCCTCCTCTATTGATGTGTCATCCGCTCTGTATTCTGATCATAGAGGATCATCCTTTGACCGCGACCGAGGCCGAGGAAGAGGTTATAGTGGAGGCAGAGGAAGAGGTGGAAGCAATAGTGCTGGTAGAATAGATGATATTAAGTGTACTCATTGTAAATTTCCTGGCCATACTATAGTCCAGTGTCATTATAGGGCATGCACTTATTGTGGCTAATATGGCCACTATAAAGAAATATGTTATAAGGCTAATGACAAGTCAGAATCTACAAGGGTTAATCAAGCCCTTATTACTGATGCACAAGAAGACCACCCCACAACATCAGCTGGACAGAAGATTATTACTAATGAAGAGTATGAACTATTTCAAAAAATGAAGACCATGCTAGGGTCTTCTCCTAGTCCCTCTGCCACTACTGCTTCAGGAATGCTATGTGCCTCATCTTCATCCTAGATAATTGATTCTAGAGCCTTCGAGCATCTTACAGGTAACAAAACTTTATTACATTCTTTATCTCTGAGTCTTTCAGACAAATTTGTTACCATAGCTGATGGTTCTCAAACCAAAGTCCAAGGAAAAGGTTCCACTTCTGCTCACTGATATTCTTTTTGTTCCTTCTTTTCCTTTAAACTTACTCTCTGTGAGTCAGCTTACAAAATATTTTAATTGTTCGGTTACCTTCTCACCTATGTCATGTGTTTTTCAAGATCATATAACGAAGCAGGTGATTGGTGGAGGCCATGAACAAGGGGGGCTCTACTACTTGGAAGTGCCAAACATCAATATGGTGTCTACTACTGAGAATGAGACATGATTATGGCACAATCGGTTGGGACATCCTTCCATACAGTCTCTTCATCATATGTTTCCGTCTCTTAAGATCAAGGCAGAATTCAGTTGTGAGGTGTGCCAATTAAGTAAACATCAAAGGAGTACATACTCTCTTCGTCCAGAAATCAAAAGTGCATTCCTTTTTTGTTGATTTATACTGATGTTTGGGGGCCTTTGAGTGTCTCTAATATTTCTCAAGCCAAATATTTTATAAATTTTATTGATGATTTCACTCGCACAACTTGGTTTTTTATTTTTAAGGAGCGTTCTGAGATACCATCTATTTTTAAATCTTTTTATGTGATGGTACTCACTCAATTTGGTCAGAAGATAAAAATTCTCCGGACTCATAATGCCAAAGAGTATATTTCAAAAGACCTTGACTCATTTTGTCAAGAGAATGGCATTATTCATCAGACATCATGTGGCTACACTTCTCAACAAAATGGTGTAGCCGAACGAAAAAATTGTCATATTCTTGAGGTAGCTCGAAGCCTATTATATGCCATGAAAGTTCCATACTTTTACTAGCCCCATGCTGTCCTTACAGTGTGTTTTCTTATAAATCGTCTACTGTCTACCGTTCTTGGGAATAAATCCCCCTACTCTAAACTATTACCACATGATGATCCGTTTGCATTACCATTGAAAGTCTTCGATTGTCAATGTTGTGTTCATAATACATTACCAACAGCAAACTTGACCCTAAATCTATCAAATGTATTTTTTTTGGATACTCTCGCACACAAAAGGGTTATGTTTGTTATAGTCCTCCTTTGCATTGCTTATTTGTGTCCAAGGATGTAACATTCTTTGAAGACTCCTCATATTATTCTGATAGCACTCCACCTGGTATGCCATCAGTACCAAGTTCTCCTCAACCGGTTGTGCCTCGTGATACAGAGATTTTTCAGCCCCCAGAGATAGTGGCCGATACCACACCTACCGAGTTGTCGGATCCACCAAAGGTAATTCCTTCATTACCAGTCATTTTTGGTCCTCAATTTGATACTCATCCTATTGCTATAAGAAAAGAACCTCGATCATGCACACAACCTTCTACTTCTCATCCTATTTCCAAATCGCCTCTCACTATTATGTTGTCAGTTTCTTTATTCTATTTCCTCCATATCTATTACACAGTCATATCAAGAGGCTCTACAACATCCAGGGTGGAAGGCAGCAATGGATGAAGAAATGAAGGCACTCAATGATAATCACACATGGTCACTGGTTCCTCTACTTACAGATAAAAATCCCATTGGTTGCAAGTGGGTTGATACAGTAAAACATAATCCAAATGGGACTATCGCACGACTGAATGCACGACTGGTTGCAAAAGGTTACACTCAATGCTACGACATTGATTATGATGAGACATTCTCTCTAGTGGCAAAAATGACCTCGGCATGTATATTATTATCCTTGGCAGCTAATTCATCATGACCAATATATCAACTGGATGTTAAAAATGCATTTCTCAATGGTGATATCAAAGAAGAGATTTATATTCAACAACCACTTGGATATGTGGTTGAGGGGGAGTCTGTATGTCGCCTTAAAACATCTCTATATGGACTAAAGCAGTCCCCACGGGCATGGTTTGAGAAATTTAGTCAAGGCATCATACGGGCAGGTTTATACAAATGCTCTGCAAATCACTCAGTATTTGTTGAGAACACAACACAAGGTAAGGTGATTCTAGCTGTTTATGTTGATGATATTATTTTAACTGGGAGTGATTCTGAGGGCATTTAGAAAATAAAAGAAAGAATATGTACTGAATTCAAGTCAAAGGATCTTGGATTACTGAAATATTTTTTGGGTATTGAGGTCTTAAAATCTAGATATGGGATTTTTCTTTCCCAAAGAAAATATGCCCTTGATCTACTAGAAGAAACAAGTATGATGGTATGCAAACCGGTAGATACTCCTATGGATGCAAATACAAAATTATGTAGAGGCACTGGCGAAGATGTAGATATTGGCAAATATCAAAGGTTAGTGGGACGACTTATTTACTTGGGTGTAACGAGGCCAGAAATTTCATATGCAGTATGTGTGGTAAGTCAGTACATGCACAAGCCACAACTTAGTCATTGGCAAGCACTTGAGAGGACACTACGTTATCTGGAAGGAGCTCCTGGAAGGGGGCTCCTCTATAAAAAACATGGTCACTTCAACATTAAGGGATTCTTGGATGCAGACTAGGCTGGATCCCCAGATGATAGAAAATCTACTTCAGGATTTTACTTGATGGTTGGAGGAAATCTGGTGACGTGGAAAAGCAAAAAACAAAATGTAGTAGCACGATCAAGTGGAGAAGCAGAATACAGAGCCACGACACACATTGTAAGTGAACTCTAAGGGATAAGATCTCTTCTCACTGAATTGGGATTCTATAAAGAAGCTCCAATGGATCTATACTTTGATAATCAAGCAACAATACATATTACATCGAATCCAGTCTTCCATGAGAGGACAAAGCACATTGAGGTAGATTGTCACTTTACACGAGAAAATTTTCAAGTTGGTCTCCTATCCCTAAAGCACATATCATCACAAAATCAAGTTGCAGATTTTGAATTTATGGAAAAGTGAAATACTTCATTGACATCAATAACTTGTTGTAATCAGAGTACATGAACCTCTATTTATAATAGAGGAAGGTAGTAGAGTCCAATTACAATAAAACTACCCTTGTCCCAATTACACCCAAACTCTAACACTTAAAGATAAGTCCTAACATAATTAAATAACTCAATATGGATAAAGGACAAACATAACTCAAACTAAAAATCTTCTTTGACGTGACCATAAGATAAGATACTTTTGTGAGTCCTTCTTGATCTTCCAAGTAATGTGATAAGGATGCCAGATCATGGTAATCATTGTGGGTCCTACTGCCTTCCTTGGTTGTGTGGGCTTGAGCTTATCTTCCAACAACAGACATTCTCACCAAACCAGTCACTCACAAGATTATGTCTACCATATGCAGCAAGTTGGGCGTTTATGATGTCTTCTCACCCCCAGCTTGAGGGGGAGTGTTACAATGTGGGACCTACCATGAGGACGTAGGTCATCAATAAGAGTCCTAGAGGACGTGGGACACCAAGAAGAGTCCTCACCCAACACAAGCACAAGTTAAGGATGCAAGAAGCACAAGTTGAATTGATTTAGAAGACTTGAAGATCAAGTGGGACCCACAAAGATCTCACGAGTTGGCACTCTTATCAATGTGCACTAGGAGATCATGAGAGGCCCACAAGGATAAGGCTATGAGCTGGCTTATCCATTATATTCACGAGAATAATGAAGGACTCCTAGTTCTACTCAAGTTAGTCTTCTAGTAGTATAGTTTGAATAGACTTACTTATATTGAAGAGTTAGAGTTGGAATGTAATTTTAATTGAATGACAATTTGTGTAAGGACTCTACCTCCTCCTCTACTATAAATAGAGGTATTTTAATTTGGAATTAATCAAGTCACACATTCAATCCCAAGTTGGTTCTCTCTTTCACTCTCTTGCTTGGCGCAACCTCCTCTTCTCTTTTATTGTTTTCTTCTCTCTACCCAAGAGCTTTCCTTCCTTTTTCTCTCTTTTCTTTCTTCTTTCTCTTGTTTGTGATCATGGAAAAGGGATCCTAAATTCATCAGTTCTCTACAACGGCTGCATTGCCAACTGTTCTAATAGCATCACTGATCATCTGAGACTATCTCTGCCTGTATTATCTCTGAGTGCTATATGTATCATTATCTTCCAAGCCAGCTGGTGGATTACATCTGATTTAGCTTAATCACGATACTGCATTCGAAACTTGCTAGACTTGGCTGAGAAATTTGGCTGATTGATTTCTGAACGCTACTGCTTCTCCAAGATTCTCTTCTATCTTTGTAATCTCACTCAAGAAATCTAATTTTGACAACTGCCATCTATCTTCGAAAGTTTATTTTCATCACCATATGATTTCCGTAAAAATCGCTCTCTCTGATGTTTCAGAAATTCCTTCAATCTTCATTGTTGTGTTAATATTTTTGGAGATTTGCTGGAAGATTTCCACTATTCTATTTTCAGGTAGATTTCTGCTACTTCCCCGGGTTTGCTGGCCTTTCCTTATCCAAATTTGGCGACGATGAAGTTGTCCCACTCTATTCAAAATCGTTGTGGGGAGGAAGACGAAGGTATAGTTTGGGATTTAATTCCCCAAAGTAGCTAATGTTTTAATCATGCACAGATTCAGCATAGGACCACCAGCTTGACCTAGAGACAATTCTGCTAACCCGAGGAACACTTGCTCTTGTTTTGCCGAGTCAGCCTGACTCAGCCACTTATTTTCTGCCTCTATTATACGGGTCCGGGTCACAAGGTTTATACTTATTTTTCCTGTGAATTGGCTTTATTGGTCAGATAACTTACTAAGTGAAACTTGGTTCTCCATCTCTAACTGGATTACTATATTATATTATTACTCGGTTCTAACATACTATTTGGTGCAACTTCCTTATTTACTGATGAACTCGATGCAGACTATTTCATGCATCCTTATTACCCTTAATGACTTCTATTATTTACCAGTTATTAGCTACTATACAATTGCACATGTGGTGCATGTTATTTGGGCATTGATCCATTTCCCCTATTGCTATTGTGTCTTTTTGATTGAGACTTTATTTCTGAAGAAGAACTCCTTGGTGGTTTGCCTTGGGTTCATTATTTACTAACTGTTGTCGGCATTGGTTCCTCTTAAGTAGATTTTGAATTTCATAGAAAAATAAAGCAAATAGTGCCCTCGGCATTTTATTTTCCATTACCCATTACCCTTTGGCAATTTTTCTCCTACCATCCTTTATTTGACTCTTACTTACCCTTATTGGCCAACCCTATTAAAGCATTGCATTGGTTGGTACCTTTGATTTATATGGGTGTTTGAAGTCTATTCAGGCTTCTTATATATATACTCGTGGGTCTTTTATCGCCGTCTTGTAAATGAAAGGCATTACCCACTTATCACCCATTTCTACCTTTGAGAGTCGGTGCTCGGGTTAGGGTACCATGATGGAGGAGCTTATTACTACATATATGTTATTTGGTTCAGACTGGTATCACTGCCATTGCCTCCCAGCTTGAGGGGGAGTGTTGGTATATATGATGTAATTTGGGTGGCACTAATGTAATTAGTTTAAATTTTATGTCTCTTCTTCACTCTTATTAGGGTGAAGGGTATACTTTGAATATTGGTATTTTTCATACTTATAAATATGACTTATGAGGGAGGGTTTGGTTAAGTCCATAACCTCCTATCTACGTGACGAGCTTCCCATCTTTACCCAACTCTGTGCTTGCTACCCAATCTACCGAACTATGAGCACCCTGCTCCAGATGCCTTGGCAGAGCTTGGTAGGCTTGTTGAGGCATCGCGGGTCATGGAAATTTCTTTCCCCCAATGGGTTAGTTTACAAAAGGTTACTGAGAGCTACTGATGCGATGACAACCATGGTTCATCCAAATTGGAACTCCATTGGCCTCGTAAATTGGTTCCGCACTTGGCTCTACCTTAAATATCTACCAAAAGCTTCCTATCTTAGGTTGCTGGTTTGGTTGTTCTCCTTGAAGTCCTTTGATGATATGGCTAAGGCCTTAAACACTTTATCTTGCTTCCAGGTGCCGCTGGCTAGTTTTACCGATAGGGATCTGTCAACTCCACTCACCCAATATGGGCAATGGATCTCTATTTGGGATATCCCTGTTGAGCTCTGGTCGGAGGAGACTTTGTTGGGGATTGTAGGCCGCTTTGGTAGGTGACGTTAATTAGGCTCCACAACTTAACAACGTTGATCGAGGAGTTGGGCGCAGCTAGCTGTCATTTTGGAGGTGATTTTCTAGGGAGTTGTGGCTTAGGCAGCTCGAAGTATCAAGGGTGGACAGAGGGGTTGTGTGTTAATGAGGAGAGGCTTCTAGAATGGCAAGGTAGATATTTTGAGTCCTGAACGAGACAGATGAGAAGAGGCTATAAGTTTTGTAGGGCATAGTCCCCAAGACTAGTCGATCTCTAGGAGGCCGGTCCCGATGGTATTTTTCAGCAGGGAGAGGTGGGGCAGTCGAGGTGGACAGGTTGGCCAGTTAGGGATGATTGGCATCCACTCAATGCGACAAGTGTTATGCACACAATAAAATTATTATTTTAGTTGTTTTCTTTAATTTACTTTATTTTATTTCAGTTTTAGGCCATAGGGGTATTTTTGGAATATTTTATTTATAGGTGTATTTTTGTAATATTTTATCTTAAACCCTAACAGGATGAACCCTATTTAAGGGGTATGATTAATTAGAAACACGAGCATTGAATTATTAAGAATTAGGTTAAATCTAGCGTAAAGAGGCTTAGAGTTCTCCTCAACGAGCTCTAAGGTTTCAAGCTTCCCTTTGGCTTGATCGTTCGTTTTCGTTTTCCATGTCTTCCTACTATCCCTACGGTAATGCCTGGAAGACCCGTAACCCATGGCAGATTGCAAATCCTCCCAAAGAATCCTTGTGTCAAATCCGAGACCGTAACAACTGGTATCAAAGCGGGAACACAATGGGTTATTCTATATCTCAAGAAAGATGGATTGCTATGGGTAAGGAATTGGAAGAAATATGAGCACGATTAGATGCTTCCATTAAACGTTATGCAAGGGAGGAACTCGTTGCTGCAGCAAAACAGGTCACACGACCTCAAATCTCTGACCACATAGACGCACAAGAGGTAGCAGAAGCTATATCGGACGGAGCAATAGGGCAAGGGCCAAAAAAATCAAAATTTTCGTCCCGTTTACTGGCTGAAGCACCTGCAGAAGGTTTGGGGCCGACCCCAAACCCCTTATCACGGGAAACCAGAATTCCACTTGCGATGGCAATAAAATTGGCCAGTGGAGAAGCCCCTAAGGGGTGTTGTTACCTTCGGAGGAAATTTTGCGGGCACCCAACTGCAACACCTTTCCGCCGGGGTCTGTCGATCTGGCAGCCAGCATGGCACGGAACACACGGGGGGAGAAAGGGCGACAGGAAAAAGGGGCACCAGAACGCCTCTCAAACCAGGCAACGGAACATCCTCCAGTAGGGACACCTCGACATCCTCCTGTGGGCCACTGGAGGAAGAGGAGGCGCCATAGGCAAAATTTCCGCAAGGCGTCTCTGTTCCAGGGGGCTGAGAAATAGAGGTTCTCTGTCTCGGCAATGCTCCCAGCGGTGAAGCCCCAACGGGCTTCTCTTCGCCACCGGCGAAGCAAGAGATTTCGTCTATGCCGTAGGCAACTTTTCTGCAAGGGATCTCGGTTTCGGGAGGTTGAGCAACAACGATGCACACGTTTCCGAGAGCCCTCTGTCTCGAAAACTATCCAGGCGGAAAAGCCCCTACAGGCTGCGATTCGCCACCAAAAAATCAGGCAGCTCCGTCGGTGCCGTGAGAGAGGAAGGAGATGGCCGCTATTATCGGGATCGGCAGGAGGATTCGGCAGGATTCTGATTTTCGACGAACTGTCGGAGAAATTTCCGCCAAAGGAAGAAGATGAAGCAGATTCAAATTTTCCTAAGTTCATTTGCGCACGAAGCTGAGTCGCGTGCCGGACCGGGTTCCTGAACTGAGTCAACCCACGTTAACACGGACCAGGCCAGAAAAAAAAAAGAAAACTACAATTTTTGGCATCAAAAGGTGGGGTCCTAGCTATCGTGGATGCTACTTCGACACCGGTAGAGACGTCGGCATACAGACACTACTTTCGAGCTTGAGGACAAGCTCGTCTTCCAAGGGGGTGTAATGTTATGCACGCAATAACATTATTATTTTAGTTGTTTTCTTTAATTTACTTTATTTTATTTCAGTTTTAGGCCATAGGGGTATTTTTGGAATATTTTATTTATAGGGGTATTTTTGTAATATTTTATCTTAAACCATAACAGGGTGAACCCTATTTAAGGGTATGATTAATGAGAAACAAAAGCATTGAAGTATTAAGAATTAGGTTAAATCTAGCTTAAAGAGGCTTAGAATTCTCCTCAACGAGCTCTAGGGTTTCAAGCTTCCCTTTGGCTTGATCGTTCGTTTTCGTTCTCCATGTCTTCCTACTATCCCTACGGTAATGCCTGGAAGACCCGTAACCCGTGGCAGATTGCAGATCCTCCCAAAGAATCCTTGTGTCAGATCCGAGACCGTAACAGCAAGGGGGAAAATCAAGGGGATTTGACGGGAGGTGATGGGATAGGTAGACGAGGTGGGAATCTAGACCCTCGGCGGCAATTCTAGATGGAAATGGGATTGGGGAATGACGGTGGATGGAGTAGGCATGATTTTAAAGGGGGGTGTGGTTGATGATCAATGTAGTAGGGAGATGTACGAGCAGGGCTGAAATCGAGGACGTAGGTAGGGGGTGTTCAAGCGAGTGAGCAGGGCAATCGAGGGGGCGGGCGGTTTGAAAAATGGTATGGGTAGGGCAGGTGAGAGACTGGGTGGGGAAGACAAGGTGATGGGCTAGGATAATTGAGGGATTTGGGATTTCAGATTCAAAATTTGAATTAAGTCTTGGAATATGTGACTGAGTGGACTCGGATTTGGGAGTGGCTCTGGTTGGAGTCTGATTTGACTCAAAAGGGGTTGGTGGGTTGAGAGGGTGCTACTCCAGAGTCGGTTCAAACCGAACATAGGCCGATTCATACCAAGTCAAACAGGGTTGGGGAGATTGCAAGTTTGGTGACATGGGGAGAGAACTTCCATGTCGCCGAATTACAAGATAACCCAGCCAAAAATTTTGATGGAAATAATTTGGGCTTTTTACAAAATTAACCATTTTTAAAAACTTATTTCGATAAATGACGTCAATTTGAACTTATTTTGAAAAATACCCAACTTTGACCGGTCCACTATACATGTGTACAGTCACCGGTTATGTGTTGCCACAGTATCAACACTATGTGAGTAGATAGACACATCGACTATCACATCACCATTCCAACACGTCATCTCGTGCCACGTAAGCCCTCACTTTTTATTTTTTTCATTCTCTCCCCACTCGATCTTTCTTCTGTTCTCTCCTCTCGCCCCCTCTCCTCTCCTCTCGCCCTCTCGCCATGCCAGCTACCGCCACTTCCCTGCTACCACTGCTGAACCTTGCCCTCACCCTCGATGCCCCCTTCTCAACCGCCCTCTCTTCTTCTCAACCCAGACTTCTTCTCAGCGACATCTCTCACTCTTTTTCTCTATTCCCCTTTCTCAAAACCGAAGCCTATCATTTCATCTCCTAGCCACCCCTCTTTCAAAACCGAACCCTATAATTTCCTCTTAGCACCCCCTCTCTTAATACCCTATCATTTCAATCTCTCGCCGCCCCTTCTCTCAAAATCGAAGCCGTACTAACCCTCCAAATCTGAATTTGAATTTCATAAGCCGATTTAGTAGGGTGATTTTTTAGGGCTTTTGTTAATTGAATCTAATTACTAGGTTTAATTATAATATTGATTTGAATTTAGGTGTTTAATTACTGTATTTATTTTTTTGTGCTTTACTGTTTAATTTCTGATTTTATGTTAATAATTTTTTTGTCAATTGCAGATATATTAAAATTATTGTAAAGTTTAATTGAAACTTGATTGAATTTCCCTCTCCATATTTATTAATTTTTTGTAATTTAGTTTATGGATTCCTATGCCATTGAATGTTGTATTTTTTGAAGTTGCTAGTTTAATTTTAGATTAATTTAGTTTAATTTTCTGATTTATAAGCTTGCAGTTTACTCTATTGAGATAAGATTTGCAGGATTTTTAGTTGCTAGTTGTTAAATAAATTTGAAGTGCCATGGAATGATCATGCCATGTGGTGAGGAGATTTGGGTGTTATAAATATCCACCACATGGGTTTTTTGTTATGGACTCCATAGCATCACGAGTTATCGATAGGCATAGGAATTAAATTATGTCAATTTACTTTTCATGTAATTTCAATTCGGTTTGGTTTACTTTATTTGGTTTGGTTTAATTTGGGTTGGTTCAGTGTAATGTGGCGTGAACCACTTGACCTAATGGGTCATCTTTGTATTTTCGTCCTCAACCCTATTTAGGGGGACGTGAAGGAAAAGAGAGGCAAGTATTGAGAAAATTATATTTTATAGGTCTGATTCTCCCTCAGAGGTCAAGGTCGGATTCTCCCTTTGAGGTCCAAGGTTGAGCTTCCTCCAAAGCTCCTTCATTCTAAATTGAGTTCCACCATTACTCGTTCAAGGAACAAGGTTTCTCTTCCAACGTCAAGATCAACCATGGAGGGAAGAGAGGAAAGAAGGGTGACTCGATCAATGGCAAGGGAAGAACCTAACATCTTCAGCACCTTCACCAGGTATTTTCTCTTATATGTTCACATCATTTGGTTTTAAATTGGTCAAAATGTTCTACGGGCACATCAGAAATGGCATATTTGGGTCACGTTATTTCAGCATCAGGGGTGAAGGTAGACTAGAGTAAGATACAAGAGGTCACAGATTGGCCTATTCCTACATCTATTACAGCCTTAAGAGGATTTTTGGGCCTAGCTGGATATTATAGAAAATTTAATTGTAGCTACGGCCAGCTTGCAGCTCCGCTCAACAATCTCCTCAAGAAAAATGCTTTTACCTAGCCAGAGACAGTAGCTCATTCCTTTCAGCAATTGAAAGACGCCTTATCATCAGCCCCAGTTTTGCAGCTCCCCGACTTTGAGGAGTCCTTTGTAGTGGAATGTGATGCTTCAGGGGGCGGTATTGGTGCAGTGTTGCACCAACAGGGCCACCCGATTGCTTATTTTAGCCGTCAACTGGGCCAACACCACCACAAGTTGGCAGCTTATGAGAGGGAATTGATTGGATTGGCGAAAGCTATACAGCATTGGCGCCCTTATCTTTGGGGACGTTGTTTTTTTATTCGCACTGATCATTGCAGCCTCAAGTATCTTCTTGAGCAACGTCTCACTACTTCACCACAACAGCATTAGTTAAGTAAGCTTATGGGGTTTGACTTTTCTGTTGAGTATAAACCGGGAAGTTTGAATGTAGGGGCTGATGCCTTATCTCGCCGGGACGTTCCAGAGCCGCAATTAAATGCCATCAGTCAGCCCAGAGCTCTCTTGTTGCATTCTATACAGGATGAGGCACAACAATACCCAGATATTATCTCCTTATGCAAGGATATCCAGCAGGGCATAGCGGCACCACATTGGACGGTTCAGGACAATCTCGTCCTCTACAAAAACAGAATTTTTCTACACCACACATCCCCTCTAATTAACAGCATTTTGGCCTCCTTCCATGACAGTACACATGAGGGCCAACAAAAAACATATTTCCAAATCAGTCGGGAATTTTATTGGAGGGGCATGAAGCGTAGTATAGCTGATTATGTGGCGGCTTGTCAGACTTGTCAACGGAATAAAGCTGAAACATTAAGTCCAGCGGGGTTGCTCCAACCACTTCAGCTTCCTTCACAGGTCTGGTCTGATATTTCTATGGACTTCATAGATGGACTTCCCTCTTCGTCAAGTAAATCTGTTATCCTGGTAGTGGTGGATCGTTTCTCTAAATATGGGCATTTCATTCCTCTGGCACATCCTTATACTGCAACGCAGGTAGCTCAACTTTTTATGGATAACATTGTACGATTACATGGGATGCCTAATTCAATTACCAGTGATAGGGATGCAATCTTTACAAGTACCTTCTAGAAAGAACTCTTCAAGTTACAAGGCACAACATTAGCCTTTTCTTCAGCCTACCATCCACAGACTGATGGTCAGACAGAGGTCGTCAACAGAACCATTGAAATGTATCTCCGCTGTTTCGTGGGGGACTCACCTAAGAGGTGGGTTAAGTGGCTCACCTGGGCTGAGTTCTGTTACAACACCTCCTACCACAGTGCTCTCGGCACAACCCCATTCAAGGTGGTATATGGTAGAGAACCTCCCCGTCTTATAGCCTATGAACCAGGGGCCTCTAAAGTCACAACTTTGGACCAAGCATTGGCTGAAAGAAACACATTCATCACAGAGGTGTGCACTCATCTACAGAAGGCACAAAATTCTATGAAACCTGAGTCGCCTACAGGGGTGTCCATTAGCCGATGAAACCTGATCCCCATCACTGACGAGGTACGATTCATAGTGACTGCAAAGTCATATGGGGCTCTACCAGGGGTGTTCGATGAATTTGGACTTAAGTGTGTTTTTGCATTGTTAAGACTAGTCATCTGCTATAGAATTAGTTGAGAGATGCATCTCCTTATTTCCAAGGGATGTGTCCATTAAGTCAATGCACCCAATTAATCTACCTCTATAGGGGAATGTACTAGCCATTATTCCCTATACTGAACATCCAATGAGAAAGCATCTAGAAGTGGGCCCCACACCTCTAAAATCATGGTAATTTTATTTTATAAATAATATATTTGAAACCATAACTCCAACAAACTCCCACTTGGTTTCAAATCCATTTCAAATTCCAATTTTCGAAAAAACATGAAAAATCAATCTTGACGCATAAAACCATACCATGACCATAGGCATTACCTTAAACACTTTAATATACATGTGTAGTTAACCCGACCCTACACAATTTATATCTTAGATATCCAAGGCTGGGGAATAAACCAAATCCATACTTGCCAAAATTGCCAGTTCAGCGGTCTCCATTCATAGCATACTCAGACCTGCACTCAGGGTAAAGTTCTGTACCAGTTCAAGTATTAGCCACTAAGGTAATTGTGCCTAATCAGTACCATAGGCCTGAATAATTTAGACATCCAACCCTACCTTCCTATTGAAACTCTTCCGTATATACATACAAGTATATACCTAATAGAAAAGTTGGACATCAAGGCATCTCACCGTCCATAGCATACTCAGTACCTGAGGAGCTCAGGGTAAAGCTCTATACTAGCATGAGTATTACCCATAAAGGAAATTGTGCCTATGCAGTCCCATTGGCCTGGACAATTTAGAGACTCAACTGTCATTCCCTATTGAGACCCTCACATATACACGTACAAGTGCATACCTAATAGGGAAGTTGAATCTCAAGGCATACGTTGAGTACTCATATTATCACACAAAAGCATATGCATTCTTTCAAAATGGTCATTCCATGGAATATAAATTACAATGTCATGACATAGTATGACAAATCATTGAGACCATAATGCATACAAAACAATGTTCTCCCACTTGGTCTCATCAATTATAAACAAATCAAACCCATGTTCCCTACATGGAAAGTGAAACTGATCACGGGAAGACACTTGGTTAGTGGATCAGCTAAGTTGTCAGGAGAAGATATCTTATAAATAACAACTTCCTCCTTCCTCAGCATCTTGTATGTAGTGGTATTTCCCTTCGATATGTTTAGCCTTGGAGTAACACTTCGGATCTTTTGTGATAGCAATAGCAGATGCGTTATCACAAAAGAGAGGAATAGGTCGATCCACACAATCTACCACTAGAAGGCTTCGCAAGAATTTGTGAAGATAGACAACCTCCCATGTAGCTAAGTTCATAGTCACATATTTTGCCTCCATGGCTGATTGTGCGACACATTCTTGCTTCTTTCTTTTCCAAGAAATGGTACCTCTGCCAAACATAAAGATAAAACCAGAAGTAGACTTGTGCGTATCAATACATCTTTGATAATCTGAGTCAGAATAACCAATCAATTCCAACTTGTCCACTTGATAAGTCAAAGCATATGACTTTGTTTGTTTTAGATAGCACATTGCCCATTTAACCCCTTCCCAGTGAGTGAAACCTGGATTAGCCTAAAAACGGCTAAGAACCCCAACAACATAAGCAACATCAGGTCTTGTACATATAAGAGCATACATAAAACTCCCCACAGCAGAAGCGTATGGATACTTAGATTCATCCAACTTATCATTGAGGTGAGAAGGACAATCCACCTAACTCATCTTTTTAGTGCTATCATAAGGTACTTTACCTTGTATATAGTTGGACATGTGAAACCGATCCAGAAGAGTGTCGATATACTTCTCTTGAGACAAACTCAATTTTTTTCAAGGCTCTATCCTGTAGAATTTTAATGCCAAGAATATAAGAAGCTTCCCCAAGGTCTTTCATATCAAATGTCTGAAACAACCATATCTTTATTCCTTGGAGTAACTGAATTTCATTCTCGGCTAATAAAATATCATCTACGCATAAAGTAAGAAAAACAATGCAATCTCCCACTATTTTGATATAAACACAGTGATCTTCTGGATTCTGAGTAAAACCATACGATGTAATTGCTTCATTGAACTTAATATTCCATAATCGTGAGGGTTGTTTCAAACCGTAAATAGACTTGTCCAACTTACATACCTTTGCTTCAGTCCCAGGTCTAACAAATCCACGTGGTTGTTCCATATAAATCTCCTCATCCAAATTTCCATTTAGAAAAGCGGTTTTAACATCCATTTGGAAAAACTCATAGTCATAATATGTAACCAATGCTAGGAGAGCTCGAATAGACTGTATTCGTGCAACAGGAGAGAATGTTTCATCATAATCAATCCCGTATTGTTGAGTAAAACCCTTGGCAACAAGACGAGCTATGAATCTTTCAACTTTACCTTCAACATCTCTTCCTTGAAAAAAATCACTTGCACTTAATGGGCTTAACCGATGTAGGAGGATCAACAAGATTCCAAACTTCATTTTTATACATAGAGTCCATCTCTTCTTCCATTGCCGACTTCCACTTGTCGGAATCCACATCAAGGAGTGTATGCTCGTAAGTGTCAGCATCAGTAATGTCTTCATTCAACCTTGTTCTTTCATAAGTTTCTCCTGCATAGGTAAAAAAATCTGAAGATGACAGGAGTTTACTAGATTTTCTTTCTCTAGTCCTTCTTCGACTATCCGTTTGGGTGGAATTCTCTATATTAGAAGGAGATTTAGAAGAAGACATTTTAATATATCCTTCCAAGTGAGACTTCGTACCTAAATCTTCATCACAATCAAATCTATCCTCAATGAATTTTACATGTCTACTTTCAATAATCACCTTCTCCTTGGGATCATATAACCTATATCCTTTTGAATGTTCAGAGTACCCAACGAATATACATCTTCAAGTCTTAGCCTTCAATTTGTCCTTAGGATCAAGTTTTAAAACATCAGCAACACATCCCCATACTTTAAAATGGTTAAGACTAGGAGTTTTGCCTGACCATACTTCATAAGGTGTTTTTTCAACTGACTTTGAAGACACTCTATTTGAGATATAGGTAGCTGTCAATAGTGCTTTGCCCCAAAAGGATATTGGAAAATTTGCAAGTGTTGTCATAGATCCTTAGTAAGGTTCAATTTCTCCTTTCAGCAGTACCGTTTTGTTCATGTGTATAAGGCATGCTAAACATATGGATAATCCCGTTTGACTTGCAAAATTCAGAGAATAACTCCAAACAATACTCTCTACCTCTGTCATTGTGCAATGTTTTGATCTTCCTTCCTGTGGCATTTTCTACCTCCAATTTGAAGGTTTTGAAATAATCTTAGGTCTCATTATTTCTATGCAGTAAATATACTCTTTCGTATCTTGAGAAATCATCTATAAATGTGTTAAAATAAGAATGACCATTACAAGTATTCACATTCATAGGTCCACATATATCAGAATGAATAATATCCAAAACATGAGAACTTCTTGAGCCTTTGGATGGAAAGGGTATCTTTGTCATTTTCCCATATATACTACACTCACAAATAGGAAAATCATTATGTAAAAGATTTTTCAATAATCCTTGTGTCACAAGTCTTGTAATTCTATCTTTGTTTATATGCCCTAGTCGTAAATACCACAAATACAATTTACTTTCTTTAATATCCGAAGAAGTAGAAACATTGAACACCATATTTCCACTAAGTTGCAATTGATATAGACAAGAATTTTGAAAACCTCTCAAAATAACTTTATCATCTTGTAACATAAGAAACTTTCAACATCCAAAGTAAAATGTAAATCCAAGTTTCTCAAGACAAGATATAGATAATAGACTTCTTCTCATAGAAGGAGCATAAAGACAATCTTCTAAATCAAAAAACTTGTTATCAACAAGCTTTAGCCTGTAAGTTCCCATGCCTTACACAATAGCCTTTTCATTATTTCCCATGTAAATAAAGCTTGTTCTTTCTTCAATCTTTCTTAGCTCCTTGAAGCCCTACAACTCATTCGATACATGAACAGTTGCACCAGAATCAGCCCACCAACTAAAAGGCTTGATATAAATTTTACAAGTTTCAAGAGATAAGGACTCACTAGTGTTCTCCTGTTGCCCTTCTTGCATGGTTTTCAAAGCCCTACAATACTTCTTTATATGTCCTGACTTATTACAGAAGAAGCAAACACATTGATTTGCTTGTACTTCAACCCTCTGTTGATTGACCTTTTTGTCCTTGAAGTTTTGAAATCAAAAGTTCTTTCCCTTCTTCTTAAAATTCTTCTTCTTCAGCTTCAAAACTATGTTTGCGCTAGGTGAAGGTTTATCTAACTCAATACTTGGATTGAGTCTATCAGACTGGTGGTCAATCATATTAACCAAATAAAATATAGTCCACTTTGTCTTGGACAAAGAATAAAAATCTTGAATATATTTGAGAGATTTGGGTAAAGAGTTGATAATGGTGACCACTTTAGTTTCTTCATCCATTGGTCTACCATGATATTGTAACTCATCTGCCATGGAAAATATGTCATTTACATATGTTCTCACATCAACATTTTCTACGCATTTGGCACGAGTAAACTTTTGCCATATGTTATTGATGTGAGTAGAGGACTTTTTACCATATTAAGCCTCAATCTGGTCGAGAATCTCTTTTGTAGTGGGAAAATGAAAATAATTCATTAAGAGATTCTCACTTAGAGCCCCAAGAATATGTGACCTAGAAATTTTGTTAGCATCATCCCATTCCTTGAATTTTCAAGGGTCCTTCTTATACTGTTCCAGATTATCAGGGTAGCTTACTCGAGAAGGTCTTAGAGAAGGAGTATCCACTTTGATAATCTTATCAAACCTATAGTCTTATAGCATTAAGTCAACCCGTTGTGACCAGTTCACATAATTAGTCCCATCAACTACATTTTTCTTTTGGGACTCAGCAAAATTATGTCCACTACTGGATGTTCCTGTCATCCAAAAAATATTTCAATATATGGGAGAACATACGTAATTATACAATCATCTCAGCCATCTAGTACTCCCACTTACCCTTTGGGGATTCATGACAGTTACTAGGCAAATCATTCCACACATATTAAACAAACAACAATATCACAAACAAACAAACAAACAAATAAATTAATTCATACTTACCCTTTGGGGATTCATATGAATTAATTTACAATATACTAATCCAATTATACAACTCGCATTACCCTTTGGGGATTTTTAAAATTATATAATTAAATTAATTTTTGCATAAAATACATAAATATATAACAAGGCATGCAATAAGACAAATTATAAATACTTCAAGAAATTATAGCAAATAAATAATTATCCAACAACTAAACCAATTAGATATGAACTATTTATAAAATATCAACATATAAATCTTCATACCTATAGTCTTGGATCTCAAATAGCCAAATAAATTCCAAATAACATGGAAATTCCATTAAAAATAAAATTCAGTAGATATGAACTATTTATAAAATATCAACATATAAATCTTCATACCTATAGTCTTGAATCTCAAATAGCCAAATAAATTCCAAATAACATGGAAATTCCATTAAAAATAAAATTTTGGATAAAAAAAAACAACTCTTAAAACACATTCATGGTCCTGGGTCATTACAGACCCAGACCGCACAAGTCCGTGCGTTAACAGGCATGCCCAAACAACAGCCCGGGCATTGGCAAGCCCACACCAACGGGCCCGCGTACAATAGTCCGTGCACAACAGGCCCGCGCACAACAACCCGCACCAGCAGGCCCGCCTGCTGTGCCAGAACACAATAAGCCTAAACTAGCCTTATTTTCATTCACAAATAAAAAAGGCAAAAAATACAAAAAAATATGGAAAATTAGAATCTATCTCTATAATACCAGCAGAGGCATATATCTCTTGTATTTTTAAGACTTGATGTCTAATAATAATAAAATAAATATCATAAAAATAGATATTAAATCCTCCATAATTCTTCTTATCATGAGAGTCATACATATATCATAGAATAGAAATAAGAAGAATAAAGAGAGCATATCTTTCATCTTGAAGAATATAAATAAAACTTGAAGTGCACAAGATAACCTTTGATAATTCGTTTACAAGTGATAAGCTTGCTCCCGTTCAGCCAGACTGGGTGTGCAAATAGCCTTAGCCTCATTTGTAAGATCATGGAGGAATTTATAGATTTCCAAAGGGTGTGGCACTAATGACTATTCATAAGGATACATCCCCTTAGGAGAGATACATCCTCAGGGAGAGATACATTGTCAAGCACCTAGCCAATACTACCCAAAAGACCGGTAAGTCATGAGCGAAAGACATAGGTACTTAAACCAAGACCAAAACATCTCACCCCACCTTCGCTAGCCGATGACCATGGCGGCCCACTCTAGTGATGGCCCACTCTAGCGATGGCCTACTCTAGAAACGGCCTACTCAGGTCACCCCCTCCACTATAGAGATGGCCCACTCTGGTCACCCCTTCCGTGAGGTCGCCCCCTCCACTAGGTCGCCCCCTCCGGGATTCGAACGTGCGATGTGGAAGCTTGCTCTGATACCAAATGTTAAGCACCTAGCCATTACTATCCAAATGACTGGCCTATCAGGCGCGGAAGACATAGGTACTTAACCTCGGACCATAGCATCACACCCCAGTCTTTTGGGTAGTATTGGCTAGGTGCTTAACATTTGGTATCAGAGTGGGTTCCCACTTCGCAAGTTCGAATCCTGGAGGGGGCGACCTAGCGGAGGGAGCGACCTAAGCGAAGGGGGCAACCAGAGTGGGTCGTTGCTATAGCGGAGGGGGCGACCTGAGTCGGCCGTCACTATAGTAGGCTATCGCTAGAGTAGGTCATCTTTAGAGTGGGCCATCGCTAGAGTGGGCCGCCGTGGTCGTCAGCTCGCGAAGGTGGGGTGTGATGTTATAGTCCTGGGTTAAGTACCTATGTCTTCCGCTCCTAATAGGCCGGTCTTTTGGGTAGTATTGGCTACGTGTTGAACATACATCCCCTCAAGAGAGATACATCTCCTTATTCCCAAGAGATGTGTCCATTAAGTCAATGCACCCAATTAATCTACCTCTACAGGGGGATATGCTGGCCATTATTCCCTACACTAAACATCCAATGACAAAGCATCTAGAAGTGGGCTCCATGGCTCTAAAATCATGGTAATTTTATTTTATAAATAATATATTTGAAACAATAATTCCAACAATGAGTAGGGCAGGGAGTGCTTTTTCGGGTGGAGATTTGTATTAGACTTACCCAGAAAGCAGCGCATCCGAAATTAGGGTTTGAGCTTTGTTGCAAGTAGACTATGCCCATAACCATGGTTCCGTGCCTTTGGGTGATGGTGCATTCCAGCGTGTCACGGTGGTACTGAGTGTGAAGATGGAAAGCAGGGTCGTCGGTTCGCAGAGTGTGCCCAAAGCTCTGAACCGCCTTGTCGGTGAGGACTTTGTCGAGAAGGATGATTAATGATCCCACCGCCAAGATGGGCAGGGAAATGAAGGATCGTTTCATCATGGACTGGGAGAGAATATGAATGCCTTCTCCACATCGTTCGCGCATCCTTGGTAGAGAGGTGGCTTTTTTCTTATACCGGAATTAAAATGCAAGAGGAACGCCAGTCAGAGAGGTGGTTGTTTTCCAATACCGGAACTCAAACGCAAGAGGTAGTCTCAGCCACCCATATTCTTCGTCTTGATGTTCGGTTAACCACTGTTTGCCAGCCTGAGTCTTGGTCTACTTGTTCGTGTTGGAGAATGGATCACACAGACCAAGCTACTGCTGCCAGAGGGGGTGGGGTTGGAATTGGGACGATGGTGGCTTGTGGGGCATACCTCGCTCAAGTGCTTATTAATTTTATAATCAGCCTATTTAAGATGCTTCGTTTGTACTAGAAAGCAAGCAACCCTTACACTTCATTCAGTCAAGCCTTGTATATAGTGGTGGCATCGAACAGAGCCAGTTCACGAGTAATTCGAGTTCAGCTCGGTTCAGTTTGAATTATTGCGATCTTGAATCGAATTTGAGATCGTAATCAGGCTCTTTTAAGTAAACGAGCTGAGCTCATGTGAACCCAGGTTCGGTTCAGAAGCTTGCGAGCCGGCTCATTACTTAACGAAGCTTTGGATTAGAAAATCAGGGATTCAACAGGTGGCAACCTTTGGAGTTCGACAAATCAGGGATTCAGGGCTCAAGACTCGAGAAAATCGTAATAAAATCAGTGTTAGCGATGCAAAGTTCATTCATATGTGATTCTACCGAGATGGTAAGAGTATTGAAGATAATGCGTCATATGTGTCACTTTTTATTGCTTTGGCGAGCGAAGGAACCGATTTTAGAGCTCTGTTTGAATTGAAGCTTCTCATCAGAGAGGGAAAGAAAGGCACATAGTTCATAGCCATTTTGGGAGGATGTTGGAAAGCGGGCAATACACACTTAAGTAACAGGGAAGCATGTGGGGTGTTTTTTGGTTTTGAGGTTTGTTTATGGAAGTTTGCATCTATCTCTATGGCTTTCCTAGTTATCAGCTATAGAATTTTGTAGAAATTATTTGTTGTATGTGTTATGCACGCAATAAAATTATTATTTTAATTTTTTTCTTTAATTTATTTTATTTTATTTCAGTTTAGGCCACAGGGGCATTTTTTAATATTCTATTTATAGGGGTATTTTTGAAGTATTTTATCTGAAACCTTGTAAGGGTGAACCCTATTTAAGGGGTAAGAGTAATGAGAAAGTCAAGCATTGATTTTAGGTTAAATAGGTTTAGAGTTCTCATTGACGAGATCTAGGGTTTTCATGCTTCCCTTTGGCTTGATCTTCGTCTTTCTCTTCTTCCTTCCTACGAATCCATGTGTCAAATCTGGGACCATAACAACTGGTATCAGAGTGGGAACACAATGAGTGATTCTTCATACCAAGAAAAATACATTGCCACATTTGAATCATTGGAAAATGTATGCAAACAAATGGGAGAAATACACGCATTTTATGAATCTTCCACTTGGTATGAAGCTTCCATTGAACTTTCTACAAGGGAGAAACTCACTGCCGTAGAAAATTTCACCGTCTTCGAGCACAAAATAAGCACTGAACGAGAGGCAGAAGTTGTCACAGTCAGGTAAAAAGGCCAAGGACCAGGAAATTCCAATATTTCCGAGCAGGGAAATCCAGCGATGGGCCAGAAAAAATTAATTCCCCGATCATGGAAATCAGACGATAGGGACCCTGCACATCAAAAATCGAAGTCGACATCAAATCCGAAATCATCCTAAAAAATTCCAAAATAAGACGACAGGGACCATGGAAATCGGAAATCGGAAATCGAAGGGGTATGCTGCCAAAACCTCGTCGGTAAGGGCTGATTTGGGTTTGACCTTAAAAAATCACTCATCATAGCCAGCAGAATGTCTTCCAAAATAGCAGACGAAAAAATCCCGATCTGACTCTATCTTAGCGAATCAGTTCAGTCGTCCCTCCACTATTGAGGAAAATATACAAGCAGCGAAGCCACAAAGGGCTGCTATTCGTCACCAAAAAAAGAGGAGGCACCGACGAAAACAAATCTGGTGGGCTTCGGCTTCCGGATTCTCACTCTCCATCACAATCTCGCTATCGGCAGTCTAGTGGGGAACCATCTTCAATGCAATTGGGGGTAGGCTTTGGAAACACCCTTGATTTTTAGGTCAAAACGAGTCTTTCCTGGCATTGTGGTGGCTCAAAGGGGCTGAGCAGCAGCAACGTGTTAAGTACCTAGCCAATACTACCCAAAAGACCAACCTTTTTGGAGCGAAAGACAAAGATACATAACCCAGGACCATAACATCACACCCACGCTCGCGAGAGCCAACGTCCACGGTGGCCCACTTGCAACGGCCTACTCTAGCAACAACCCATGGTGCGGGAACACACACAAGTCCCCCTTTTCGCATATAGTGATGGCCCATTGGTGTAGGAAGCACACTCTGGTTGCCCCTTCCGCTAGGTCTCTCCCTCCGCTATCACCCCCTCCGAGATTCGATCTCGTGACATAGCGCTAGCTCTGATAGCAAATGTTAAGTACCTATCCAGTACTACCCAAAAGACCGGCCTCTCAGGAGTGGAAGATATAGGTACATAACCCAAGACCATAACATCACATGATGTTGTGGACTCCATAGCAACAAGTAGTCCAGAGGCGATGTAGACGAGTCAGTGACTCAGTGGAGTAGTTCAGTAACTTAGCTAGTTATGTCATTTAAATTGATTGTCTTTCAGTTTTCTTGTATCCCTAACAAGGTTGTTTCCCTTGCTAGTATGAATTTATATGTTACAAAACATTAATTCTCATAAACTATTACATGCAGCATATAGAGAAAAGGTTGTACAAGAGCACATGCAAACACATGAGAGAACTGGCATCCATATGTTTTGATCCTTCAAAGTATAATGCCAATAGTTACATATTGATTTCATATCTCTCCTAAATATATAAACATATGAATTTGAAAATAAACATATGGATTTTCTCATACTCATCCTTGTTGATCAACAACCTTCTTGCTCAAAACATTTTGTGGAATCACTTCCAGCTTCATCAATGGCAGTTGACATTTTCTCGCCTGCATATAGAACAACTTTAAAAGCCTCAACACTAAATTTCACAATCAGCTGCTTCAATCACAAAACATCAAATGGGAAAACAAAGGACAACATCATCTACAACAACACAAGTTGTTTTAGAACCTTAGTATGACTTACCAAGAATATCCACTTTGACCATCAACAAGAACACAACAACCTGATCTTCCAAGGGAAATGCTTTACACTATGAGGACACAAAGAAAAAAAATTCAAGTTCTATTATGATTTAATCCCACTAGATGCCATTGGCAGATTTAGAGCCTTAGTATGATTTGTGCAAGTAAATCCAAATTGGTCATCAATGAAAATACAGGTACATAACATGTATAGGAAATGTTTTAATCCATGAGGACATGAAAGAAGAAGAAGAAGATGATGATAATGATGATGATGAAGGCTCAAGCTCTGTTACAAGTTAATCCTACTTGAGATCCTAAAGAGTGTCTTATTAGATGCATCCATCTTATAATGATCGGAACCAAGGCGAATGATCCTTTCTCCTTAAAGACAATGAACCATAGGTAATAATGCATGTAAGAACACACGATGTTGCAAATAATTAAGCTCATAAGCTATCACTTATATTCCTTTGTGTCCATAGTTGTTAAAGAAAAACATTTGAGGCCCAATATCAAAAGGCAAAGCCACACAAGCTTGTAAAAATAGCCCAGTGGTCCCTGCTCCAAATATCTTTTTGCAGGAATATTTCTTTTCCAAAACTCAACTAGCTAAATTCATCATACAAGGATAGCTGGATAGTCCCAACTATAATCATCAGGTCATGCATTTACATGGAAGTTCATAGAACTACCAAAAGAAGAGGTAATAAAAATAAAACCACAAGGGATGTTGCTTATGTTGATGCTTTCACCTGGCCGTAGATTAATATCATGGGCAGAGTTACCGTTGGAACAATTTCCTTCAACTGTATATGAACCTACAAAATCCACACTACTCTGCCCTCTCTTTTTCTTCTCTGATGCAACAAATGCATTGTAGCTTCCTATAAAGCAGAATATAGGGCCAAATCAGTGTAATAACATAACACTCTCAAGCTATTATGAAAATATGAATCAGCTGTCAACTAAAAATAAACCAGCAACTCTCAATTTAAACACCCCAAAGTGATAACTTAGCAAGACCCATCTCCGTTTGGTAAATTCTATAAGAGTCAGCATATAAATCGTTTTTAGATGTAAACAATTCTCACTAAAAGGTCATACACTCCTAACCACAACATTCTAAGAGCTTTATAAACTCTATATAAGTCCTCTAAGTTCTCCAACCAGTACTGCAGATAGTTCTCTCAATGCTACATTTCACCTCTATCAAATATGTTCACACCATCTTCAATGATAAAATTGTACTATCTCAGATATTGACACCATTTTAAGGGCTCTAATATGTGTACATTTAATTTGTGTCTATTCCAGACTTTCCAACTTTTTTTTTTGGAGAAGGTGAAAATTTTGGGCTTTTATTGCTTTATGAGGGAGAGGAAATCCACAAACCATAAAAAGAAGAGGAAGAGTTTCCTACAAAGAGAGAAGATCTTGCTATATCCTCTCTACTTGAAGTATCTGAAATACTATTGTCATTGCATACCTCCACTGTACATTTATGTTGGAGAAAATATCAATAATTTCATAAAATATGTAAGAGATCATCCAAGGATAGGAAGAGTTTCTCTTCATCCAGCCAATAATATTAAATGAATCCCCTTCCTCATCGATGTCAAGGCTAACATAATCAGCATGTTGTCTATCACAAAATAAAATATCCCCACCCCCAAGCTCAGTCGTTTGATTCTCAGATACAAGTGACCTAATACCCTCACCATCAATCAAATTGAGACAATCAAAGTAACGGTCTCTGCCATTTCTCTGCTCTTCTATGCTTTTCCGCTTTCCACACTTGCTTCTTTTCTTTTCTTTTGTGATGGACAAATATGCTGATTATATTAGCCTAGTGGACAAATACCTTTTTCTTTGAATTGCAGACAGACGTAAGTATGCTTCTTCTGACACTAAATTTGTAAAAAATTGTACACAAATTGCCCAAAATCTAGTTACCAGGAAACCAAACTAATGACAGGTCGACATTCTCAACTATAGAATAAAATATAGTCAACCAAGTTCTATTTTTTTTCATGACCTTGATAGTGGAAACAAAGAGATTTTAAGAATGAATAATCATAGCAACCCACAAAAAAGCAAAAACTTCAACAAACACAATGAAACAATGAAATATAACAATAAGGTCCTGATTCTTTCAAAGAGGAATCTACTGCCAAGTACATCATAAAGACTCATGGCATCTGATGTAGTACATGGATTACTAGTGGAAGAAGAAATTCATCTAAAAAATTGAAGATATGTAAATGATGGAAGAAGAAATTCATCTAAAAAAATTGAAGATATGTAAATGATGGAAGAAGAATTTCTATTTTTGGAAAGTTATTGTTTTAGGAAAGTATTCTATTTTGATACTTCTATATGATTTTCTTGTCTTGGCCTAGCTACTTTTTTTTAATGAAGATGTACGAACTATTAAAAGAGGAAAAAGTACAATACCTAGCTAAAAAGGGTCTTCTTCCACAACAAGGTGTTGGAATGAAACACCAAATTTAGCTTGAGTGTCAGCTAAATGGTTAGTTGATCTAGGAATATGCTTCCACTTACAGTTCATAAGAGAAATTAAATTACATATATAAAAAATATCCCAATGCCGCCAAGGGGGAGGAGTTGACTTTGCACACCAGTAAATGACAATTTTGGAATCACCTTCAATATAGAGGGGGTCCATAAGATGAAGTTTGAAAATCTACAGCCCATTAAACAAACCAGAGAATTCAGTAGAGGTAGAATTGAAGATTACTATTGGCCCAACAAAGGTAAAAATTAAACAACCATTACCATCATGGATAATTCCACCAAATCCCACAGGACCAAGGAATCCAAATGCGCTACCTTCAAAATGTAATTTATAGTGGCTCATCAGAGGGGGAGACCAAATTTCCAAAGTCAGGGGACGGGAAGGATATGCCATGCCAGCTACTAGCTCTTGGGCTAGCAACTACTAGTTACAAAAGACACCTGAACATTCAAGTCCTCCTTAGGTACTAGAAAACCATGAATTCATTGAGTTGAGAAGATAAGGGATGGTTACACATTTCTAGCTTTCTCTACCAACTTTATTTCTACGTTCACTGGTATTAGTATCCAACAACCCCGAACCAGCTAGCTTGGGGAAGTTATCCGCCACCATCAGGGGCAAATCTTGCACCCTTATGTGGTTAGTAGTTGGGATTTTTTGGAAAAGTCAATTTAGGATGGCCCTTGACCAAATTTAACAAGTTATAAATTCATTAATTATATATTTATTAAATATTTTAATATGTTTATAAGTTAACAATAATTACATATTTCTTAAGTTGTTTCTTACTCTATGTTGAATTTTTGGAAAAGATAAATACTTCATTGACTTCATTAACTTATTATAATAAGAGTACATGAACCTCTATTTATAATAGAGAAAGGTTGTAGAGTCTAATTACAATAAAACTACCTTTGTCCTAATTACACTCCAAACTCTAAAACTTAAAGATAAGTCATAGCATAATTAAATAAGTATAGATTAAAAACAAACATAACTCAAACTAAAACTCTTCTAGGACGTGACCATAAGATAAAAATACCTTTGCTAGTCCTGCGAGTCCTTCTTGATCTTCCAACTTATGTGATAAGGATGTCAACTTGTGGTAATCATGGTAGGTCCTACTTCTTATGTGTTTGGGCCAATCTTGTGGGCCTTCCTTGGTCATGTGGCCCATCTTATAATACTCTTACATATGTGGGCCTACCTTGGTTGTGTGGGCTTGGGCAAACCTTCCAACACACTATTTACTATTACACGTTTATCCACAACTGATTGGATAAATAGACAGGTAACGAAACACCTTTTAGCCATTCCAAATGAAATAGATAATAGAATAGGTAAAGACAAATTGAATGGGTAACTAAACAACCTTTACCTTTTCAAGATTTAACCCATTTAGGACCCTAAATGAAAGACATCCATGCAAAATGCAGTAGATCTTTACCATCAGTAAATAGAATGGAAATGTCCCATATCAACCTACAGAACTACCAAAAAGTGGCTCTAGGATGGTCCAACTCACATAAATCATTGCATAATGTTTTGCCTCCTCTCTATGTTTTGGATTTAGGGATTTATGCATCTTATGTGCATCCAATAAATCTAAATAGAGGAACCCCCACCCCCCACAACATCTGGTTCAATTATCTGAATATTCAATTTAAATCTCAAGCTATAACAGAAAATTTAAGAGGTCCAAAACAAATTGGGTTATATTCCAAGAGAAACATGTTGTTTTCATTGCAAAGACAAATCAAGAACAGATAGAAAAGAAGAAGGCACCTCTTAGCCCTAGATTGAAATCAAGAACACTTAAGAAAGGGGAATGCAAAATGCAAACTCATCAGCGCTTAAAGAACTGAAGCTTTATCTGGTTCTATCAGAGGAACATAAAACAACCATGCTTTTCACCAGCCATAGTACAGTATATATTATCAACACTCCGAAATTGATGGACCAAAATCACCATCAAGGAAGTAAAATCAAACTCCTTTCCTTCAATTTTCTAGTTTTTTTTTTTACTATAAACTTTGCACTCGCATCCCCAAACACCTCAAAATAAATAACCAACATAATCGGGCAAAGGACAGTCACATCCCCCTCCCCTCCCCCACCCCCACCCCCTCTCCCCTCTCTTCCCTCCTACACAACACACCCACCCTCACCAACTCCCTTGAACAAAAAGTTGCAAGCAACCAAGAGAGATCCTTGCCCTAGAAGAGAGAGAGATGAGACCCATCTGCCCTGCTCAAAGATAAGTCTCTATAAGGCACACATTAGTTCTTAAAACCCAGGTTGACTTCATCTAGAATAACATCTAAATAAGTTACCTCATTTTTTTTGACAGATTATGGAAACTCAACATACACCTGGAGAATCAATAGTCCTTGTTTAAAGTCTTTGCTTTGTTTGTAGAGTCCAAATTTTTAGATTGCCATGAAGCAGTAGAAATCACAATGATTATATCAAGATAGTGATCCCATATCCAAGGAGCCAAGCAAGAGCCTCTTTAAAATGTTATTTTAAATACAACTTTTATCCTAATCACATAGTTCTCAAATTTTGGGTGAGCTTCTTTGGAGTTTCAATTCCTTTTTAATATAAAAATTTTCATCACTTTCACCAAAAAAATAAAAGTGAATGTGAGAGTATCTCACCTATTCATATAAATTTTTTTAGAGTATGTTAGATGAGCTTTAAACAATTCCTCACAATTTTTACAGTACTCCCTAAATTAGGGGAACACTGTTGTGGCATCTTACTATTCAAACATATCTACATCTTCTTATCAACTACTAGGCTATGTATAGTTTCTAGAGCATGATATTTAAAAGTGCAATAGAAACATATATAGTCATAGGAAATGCTAAACCAAAGTGTAAAAAATGTAAAATTCAATTAAAAAAAATTAGCAAGATGAGATTGGATCCTTACCTATTATAGCTTCTTCCTCATATGTCAAGGCTAACATAATCAGCATATTTTCTATCACAAAAGAAAATATCCAGCCTTGAACGTAACCCAATTCCTGCCCTAGCCAATCTTTGTTATTAATTATAAATTTTCATAGCCAGTAGGATACTGGTGATTAAAATTTTCTCGTTTATATGCTAATTATTTAACATTGTGGTAGGTATAGCAATTGATACGCCCATTATGATTGAGTATTATATTTTAATGGAAACTAAATTTAGTTTGTGACTTTATAGAAGATCAAATACTTCTTATGATTATAATATTATCAGGCATGTTTATGTAAAACTAAGTGCTCTTGTTGATTTTGTCTGCCACTGATAACTCAACAATTATATTTTATGCTATGAAATTAGCATTGTCTGGGTAAAAAGAGAAAGAGAAACCAATGAAATCTAAACAATGAAAAGGTGCTCATAGAAGGGGACTCCAATGTTGTTATCAGTTGGTGCTCGAGCTCTACCTCTCCCCCTTTATTTCATTGGAGCTCAAACTCAGCTCGAGCTAGAGCTTGAACTCCGTTAAAATTATTGGGCTCGAGCTTGATTACAATTATAGGCTCAAAGTGATATGCCCGGATCTAACACAAGGAGGAAGACGATGAATAGGAAGGATCATTGTGAGGTTTCAAGCTTTTGAAGGAGCTCCACCCTTAGGCCTCGTGAGAGAGAGAACCCAATCTCATTTACACTATGCTCAAATGCTTCCTCTTACATTTAAATGACGCACTTATAAAGATCAAGAACGTCCCTTACACAGCCAACGTAAAGCCATAGTTCTAAAGGGAAATTACATCAATGCCACTAAGAGAAAATAAGAAAATTACATAAGTCACCCTCTACGTCTACCTGCTACTCTGGATGCTATGGAGTCCATAACATCACTCCCCTCCTGGAGAGCGAGCTTGCCCTCAAGATCGTAGGTAGGTGTACGGGCCCGTGCGGACGTCACCACCCATGCTCAAGTGGCAACCGCGATATATGTGTCTGCCCTTTGGGCTAAAAAACTAGAGCATTCACCCAGAGAAATGGAAGTTTTTTTTTTTTGAGTTCGCCCACTTACATTTCAGTCAAGTCAAGAGAAACAAAATAATTTTCGTGTACATTCTTGATTTCTCTAGCCGGTAACCAAGCATTCGGTGGCTGAGATAGATAGATCCCATGAAGCATAGCTTGTTTTGAGTTGTATAAGGTGAGTTCTTAGGCTACTTTCCTCTACCTGCAGTGCTGCTATTGAAGCTAATAGGTCTCCACATTGGTCAAGCATGACTCTCTCTATTGCTGCTACGGTAGCAAGGTCCGACACCAGAGAATCCATCTCCTCTACCCTTGACAGTAAATGATACATTGACGAACCCATGGCTTGCATAAAAACATCAACTGAACTAATTGAATCTTTCACCATATGTACATCTGCCCTCGCCCCATCAGTGACAGGAAGGTGGAGAGTGCATGGTTCCCATGCAGCAGTAGCCCTAGCCAAAGACATTGAAAGCTCTCTATCCATTACAGCCCAATCAACAAGGTAGGTTATTTGTTCAATAAGTAGTGAATCCAACTTCATATCCCGCCTGAGTTGTTGGAGGGTGATCCACTTCATGGTGACAGAATCTCGGAGTTCTGAAGTAGTATTCCACACGTTATAGAGAAGATCCTCTGCCATTAGTCTCTGGATAGTCAATGTTGTTTTTGCACGTTCATTAAAAAATCGCATGGAAAATGACAAAGCACTCCTGGAAGCTCTATCAGAGAGATCCATGTTTCAGGTTAAGGCACCCGCACCAACTTTACCATTCAATCTGCTTGGCCACCTATGCTGATCTTACTAGCTTCTGTGAAATCTCAATGGGTTTTGAATTCTCTAATTGACCAGAGGCATTCTTCCCTCTCAGTGGTGTACTCTTCCTCTCAGGGGTAGCCTTCCTAGCAGGCCTTTCAGCTTATCTATGAACCACATTTGCAGAAGACTTCAATGTATGATCAGGGTAGCCTTCCTAGCTGGCCTTTCAGCTTATCTATGAACCACAATTTCAGAAGACTTCAATGTATGATCACTTGCTGGTCTTTCTTTCTTTGCAACAGGCACTGGTGAAAGAAGTTTGAGAAATAGTGGACGAGCATCATACAATTCATCCAAAAAAATTAACACAATTGTTTTAAAGGGACTGTTACTGCTGGAACAATGACCAGAAATAGCCACACTGATGTAGTGTTCATCCACAACTAAACAATTCGTCCCAGCAAAATGGATATAAATTCTCCACAAACAAAATGTTAGCACCCTGTTGTCAAATTGACTACCCAAAAGAATTCTATCTCCCTTCAGCAAAGAATATGAAACATGTCATTCAACCCTGTGGGCAGCAGAAATTGAAAGAGGTACAAGGCGGCTGGTCTCAGCCGTATAGAAAGAAAACAACATCCAAAAAAAAATTCATGGCCAAACAGCATACATGGGATCCAGAAAATTAAACCCCACAACGTCAATTGGAATGCCTCCAAATTCTCCAACCACATATTCCAATACCTCAATCGCATCATCCAATCTTCCCATTGCATCGTAAGTATCAGCGAGATTGCTATAAATTCCTAGTGTCTCTGGGTGATACGGTCCATATTCATGTTCCAAAATGCTCTTGACTTCTTCGAAAAGATCTGCAGCCTCATTTATTGAATATCTCTGTACACATACTAACCCCATTTGGTTAAGGGCAATGCCAAAGAATGAAGATTTCTTCGCTCCACTAGTGTGAAGTTTTTTAATAGCATTCGTCAAGGAAAAATAGGAATCTGAATACTTCCCGATCATGTAATACACCACCCCCATCTGTGCTTCAATCCCAGCAATTGTGCTTTGCTGGTCTGGGGGATTGTTGTAAATTTTTAAAGCTGTTTCAAGCAACTTGAGTGTCTGTTCAGGCTCATTCATAGACACATAGATGGCAGAAACATCAGTTAGACCACTTCCAATCTTCTCACCAAGGATCCCAGGGCAGGCTTACTGTAAATTCAGAGAGCATTCTCACTGTAAGATTTTGACTCCCTTATTTGACCAGTCATGTTATATAAATTTGCTAAACGAACAAATATTGAAGCCACAGTCGGATGGTTGCCTCCTTTGGTGGACTTGAAAGCAATAAGGGCTTTCTGATAGGCAAACTCAGCCTCATCATATCGAGCCAAATCTAGATAGGTGTCCCCAAGGCTACAGTCCACTGAAGCCACCCTTGGATCTAACACCCTTGGATTTCCAGGCCCATCTTGTAACACTGAATGGAATTTTCAAGTTGGCCGACCATTTCATGATTACCACCCCATTGCGTATGGCTAGAAAATTTGGCAAGAGCATGCTCCTGACCTTCATATAAGTTGGGAATTTCAATTGAGTGCTCTGATACTAGTTGATATGCCAGGATCTAACACAGGGAAGGATCGTTGTGAGGTTTTGAGCTTTTGAAGGAGCTCCACCCTTAGGCCTCATGAGAGAGAGAACCCAATCTCATTTACACTATGCTCAAATGGTTCCTTTTACATTCAAATGACGCCCTTATAAAGATCAGGAACGTCCCTTACACAGCCAATGTAAAGCCATAGTTCTAAAAGGAAATTACATCAATGACACTAAGTGAAAATAAAAAAATTACATAAGTCTCCCTCTACGTCTACCTGCTACTCTGGATGCTATGGAGTCCATAACACAAAGCTGGGTTCGGCTCGAGCTTAATTTCAAAATATTTAAATCAAGCCCAACTCGAACATAGACAGGTTCGAGCTCGACTCAATTTGATGCCGCCCCCACTTGTATAGGCTCAGACCAAATCCTCAAACCACATAAATTAGATAGCATTTTGAGTTGTGGTTGAGTTGATAAAAATCTTTTTGTGAATGCTTGTGTAGCTTGTTTAATGCTTTTTGTAAGTCCCTTTGTGAGCATTGCTATAGTTAGCCTTTGTGGCCTTTGATCATAAGTGCCATTGGATTTCTACTTAGTGGATTAAACACCAAAGTGTAAATTAATATTGGGAATTAATTGGCAACTTGAGTTGTGTGTGTGAACAACTATAAAAATTGTGTTTGTCATTATTTCGCTGGTGGTCAAACTTTAGTTGTTAAGAGTTTTGCTCTCTCTTTTTGCAAACTTTTAGCAAAAACTTCATCCTCTCAACGTCAAAAATACATTCCTAAATGGTAACCTACACGAAGAAGTTTGTATGAATCAACCAACCGGTTTGATTTTGAGAGGGAAAGGTATGAAAGTTACAAAAGTCAATATATGGCTAGAAACCTCCAATTCTTCAATTTGGTTTCAAGAGGTTGTAGTGGATCATTCATATGCTTTTTATTTTTATGGTTGTGTATGAGGACTACATTATCCCCACTGGTTGTGGATCACCGATGTCAAGGTTAATATAATCAACATATTTGCTAGCATAAGAGAAAATATCCCCATCCCCAGGCTTTGCCATTTGATTCTAAAATACAGATGATCTAATATGCCCACCGTCAATTAATGTGAGATAATCAAACTAACGGCCTATAACATTTCCTTACTCTTCTATGTGTTTCCAGCTTTCACAAAAAACTTTATTTCTATGCTTAGTGATGTTAGCATCCAACAGCCCCGGACCAGCTGGCTTGGGGAAGTTATTCACCACCTTCTAGGACAGATCCTTCACCCTTATTTGGATGCTAGACAATTCATTCAATTGCAATGGAAGAATTATCTTTTTTCACAGTCTCTTTCATCACTTGGATAATTCATAGCAGTCATCATTATGGAGGGGGACTTAATGTGGTGATTTCATGGTAAAGCGAACCGCACTCCCTCCATAGCAGTTTCATTCGTAGTTTCTTCGTCTCTCTATCCAGCCACATTTCTCCCTCTCATGGTTGCATGTGTATCATTTGGCTAATTTGATTGCAGATTGCTTGATAAAGAGGTCTGCTTTGATGCACACCTTGTTCTTGATCTCTTGACGGTGCCTAAATAGCACATTTTGTTCCTAAATTCCATTTAATAAAATTACATATAGGCTAATTTAAGAAAATTTCATATAGTTATTAGTTGGGATAAGACACATTCTAACTTCGGCTAGTAATTTTGGGATGATCCAATACCTTACTTTAACATGGTAGTAGAGCAAGACCCTATTATCAGGCCTAGTTTATGCCTCATCTAGTTTTCACCACATCTCACTTGAGTAGGTTCAAACATGAAGGGGAGAATTAGGGGAAATAATTCCGCACAGTTTAATTTTAGAAAAGGTTATGTGGTTAGTAGTTGGGATTTTGGGGAAAAGTCATTTTAGGATGGCCCTAGACCATCTTTAACAAGTTATAAATTCATTAATTTATATTTATTAAATATTTTAATATGTTTATAAGTTAATAATAATTACAAATTTCTTAAGTTATATCTTACACTATTTACTATTACACGTTTATCCACAACTGATCAGATAAATAGACGGGTAAAGAAACACCTTTGAGCCATTCCAAATGAAAGAGATAATAGAATACGTAAAGGCAAACTGAATAGGCAACTAAATAACCATTACCTTTACATGATTTAACCCATTTAGGACCCTACATGAAAGACATCCACACAAAATGCAATAGATCTTTACATTTATTAATTAGAATGGAAATATCCTATATCAACCTTCAGAACTACCAAAAAGTGGCTCTAGGATGGTCCCGCTCACATAAACCATTGCATAATCGTTTTTGGATTTAGGGATTTATGCATCTTATGTGCATCCAATGGGTTATATTCCAAAAAAACGAAAACATGATGCATTCATTGAAAATCCAAATCAAGAGCAGATAGAAAAGAAGAAGGCACCTCCTAACCCTAGATTTAAATTAGGAACTCTTAAGAAAGGGAAATGAAAATGATGGTCCACCGTGGCACGCACCCCCACTGTCCACCACTGGGCCCGGTCTTCCTCTCCACCTGAACATATCGCTGCCCCACATACCCCAAACCCTCTAATGGGATTTGACTCCAAAGCCGATGGAGATCAGACTCTCCAGACGAAGCAACATCGACAACAACATCAGTAGAAGCACGGTTCACACGTGTGTTTCACCCCTCAAATCGGCCAAGACAACCATGAGCAAGACGCTAAACTTGTCCACTACAACAATGACCAAGGTTCAAGATGTCAAATGGTGGTTAGACGCACATCACATAGAAAAACCTGGAAGGCCAAGACTCCGTATTTGAGTCCCGTCATGGAAAAACCACCACTTCCAAGTGAAAGATGAATGAGCAGACAAGCGACGTTGTCGGTATCCTGTGGCGTACCGGGAAGAAGTGCTCTTTTGTGTCCTGACCCAATTCGATGGCGGAAGCTTTCATTGAGATTCTCGACAAGGTTCTCCCAAACATGGCGGGACAAAGCTTCAAGCACATGTTGTAGATCGGTAACTTTAGATGATAAATAAAAAAATTTCTTCAGTTGTTCAATTATTCTTTGATTTGCAAAGATTTTTTTTCTGGTCTCTCCTTCTATGCTTGATGTTTTCATCTCTATTGCTCATTTAGATTTCTCAAATTTTATGATTTTTAGACTGCATTTCTGGAAGTTTTTTATTTTTTATCTACACAAGTTCTTGTTTGTGTTTGTGGGTCTCTACATTTCTATTTGCTAGTCTCTGCTTCCATCAAGTTTCAACACTGCTCTCATTTAGATTTCTTTACTTCTCTAATTCTCAATACTTTGAGAAAGATTATTTTATGTCTCTATTATTTTGTAAGATTCTTTCATATTTGTTATGGTTTATTAGTTGTGTTTGTCTATCTCCACTTCCATTAAGAAAATTTTGTCATTGTTCCTCATTTTGGATTTATTTGTTTCTTTGATTTTCAATACTCAAAGAAACATGCCTTTATTTCTCAATTATTTGTGTCTGACTCCCTATATTTATTTATGATTTAAGCTATTTAGACATTCAATACATGTACTCTCCTATTTCCCACTTAGACATCACTATTTTTGGACTGTTATGTTTGTTTTCGAGACTAAATGCTTTTTCTCTATTTTATATTTTCTAAGAAAATCAAGCAACATATGAGAATGATTTCTAATAATATGCATCTAATCAAATCTATAAACCATTCATTGTACATTTTGATTTTCTTTTGGCTTGTTGACAACAAAACACCAAAGCATAAAGAAAATCAATCGAGTTTCTTCTTCATTGATGAAAATCATTGTGTTGCCATTTTTTTTTCCTTCCTCCAACCATTTTTCTTTGTCCTGAAGTGGAGTCCATAATAATATTCCGCACCTCCCTCAAAAAACTTAGGCAACCCCCAAAGCTTGGACGCCAAACTGCACTTGAACTTGAAAACCATCTCCAAGCCACTCTCGGCTAATGTTACCTATAAATCTTGGAAGTCGTTCAAGGTCCCACTAACAATGCCATTTATCTCTTAAATCATCTCTCCAACTCTGTAATAGATCAACTCTACTCTCTTAAATAACTTTACAATCTCAAGAGAACTTTTGCTTCTACAATCTTTCTCCTTGAGAAAAAGGTCAAAGACCCTTTCATCTGAAACGATTGATTCTCTACTGAGAGCCTTTAATTCTGCTAACACACCTACCATCCATGTTCAAAAAAAAATTATTTATAAACTTTAGCCTCTAGAGTCCAATTTTAATTGATATTGGAAAATGGCAGTTTTACTGGATATTGGTAGGGTTTTCAAGAGAACTATAAGATAGCACTACATGCGAAGTTGGATTATATGAGACCGGATTTGGATGCTTGTAATGTCACTTTAGAAGGATGTTTTTAAGATTTGAAATCTGTTAGTGATGTTGAAAAATTTACTGTAATCTTGTCAAATTAGGTGTTCGACCAAACTCCGCCAGCCTTGGACATCTTGCTTATTTGTATTCTTTGCAGGGTTGTGAGCATAAAATCTGTGAATTGGAGAAATTGATGGTTGACTTTGTATTTGACATCAATCAAGAAAATTTGGATCATTTTATGGCTTGCAATATATATCTATCCAACACATAAAAAATTGTCTGAAGACGTTGAAGAAGAATTTTTCTACACTTCTTGAACTTCATCATAATAATGGTAGTGGATTTGGTTTTAATCAATCAACCATGATGTTTGAAGCAACTTCACAAGTGTGGGACAATTACATAAAGGTATGTTCATACATATTTTGTTTTTTTTATGTTTTAAATAACCTTTTTTTACTAATTTTGTTTATAATTTGTTAAATGTGTAGGCCCATTCAGATGCAAAACAATATCGATATAAGCCTATTCTGAATTATGATGACTTACATTTTCTCATTGGGAATGATCATACAAGTGGGTCTTGTGGTACTATAGCCAAAAAGAGGTGAATGAATTTGGGTAAGGGACCTACCGTATCAAACTTGGGAGATAGCTACTTCCCTTGAAGATGGTACTAATGAAGTGGAAGATACCGCAAACTCTCCTACTCAAGAGGCAATAATTCCTAGAACATCTACTTTGTTTGGAACTAGTAAGGTAAAGCTTAAAAAATGATAGGCTTTTGATGTCCCAAATGAAGTTGTGTGGAACTTCAGTTCTCTGAGGAATGAGAAGTTATTGCCGTTGTAGAGGTGGTATTGATGATAGATTAATCTCCAATTGGTAGATTGTGGAGCCTAATTAACGCCTTATGCTGAGTTGTGGAGCCTAATTAATGCCTTATGATATATTGATTATTTTTTCATTAAGGGCAGTTTGAGAATTTCACTCTTGTAATGTAGTTACCCTTACTTTCTCTTTAAATATGAGGGTGCCGCTATTAGTGTTTTATGATTTTAATCCGAGGAGCATCTCAAGTTGCAGCCGGAGAGGTTTGAGGGAAACACTTGTAAGTGTGTGATTTCTCTTGTAAACTACTTCATCTTCATAGTGGATTACTGCAGCGGCGGAAGATAAGACGTAGTCTCACCTTGAGGTGAACCTATATAAATCTTGTTGTGCTTTTCCATGCTTTTTTCTCCCTTCTTCTGCATTTATTATTATTTCTCTCATTAGTTTAGAATTAGGGCATCTAATCCTAACAGCCTTCACATAAATTATTGATTATAGTTTTCAACTCTGGTCGCTTCCCTTTGGACTAAAGCAATATCATTCCCTTCTCGCATATGTGATCGAGCCTATACAAATCAGAATCAATAACAACATCGACAATTGCAATCGTGTCTCTACAACTTGAAGTAATGTAAAGAGTTCCACTTTTAACTCTTCGTGCAACAACCATGGCTCCCTTAGTGACTTTTCAAGAAGCACCATTAACAGTCACATTATGATCTTCATCATCAAACTGCCCTACTGAGATAAGATTACGCATTCGTTTTGGCACATGTCTCACATTGTGAATAACATTTTTTCCATAAGAATCATCACAGATTTAAATTATAAATGGTTGTAAGAAGACAACCAACTACTCGATCATATGACATTTGGACCTTCGAAGAACACAGCAAAATGCTCGATCTCTTGGTTGATCAGGTCAATATAGGGGACAAGTTGCCCAATGGGGTTTAGATGCATGAGGTATATATGGACTGTGTCAATAAGTTCAATGAAGATGTAGACAATAAAAAAATTTTGAGCAACTCAAGAATTGAACAAGATCATGGAAGAAAACATACCAAATGGTAACGAGTTGTCTCAAGACTTGTGGGTTCGGTCGGGATGCAACTTCACAGCAAGTTACTGCATGTCATTCTGTATGGCAAGACTACATAAAGGTCTGTAAATCATTATATACTGTAAAATATTTTGTATATTTTTCACATTACTAGAACTCTATTCCAAGTCGTCTAAAAGATATTTTAATCTTGTAGGAGCATAGAGATGCTGAAAAGTATAGACAACAAAGCTGCCCATTTAAGACAAATTGGCTTTGGTAGTGGGAAACTCAATAGCCATGGGCACTGCTAGTATAACTCTTGTAGATTTGGGCAATGAACTCCTCCATGATTCGGATCCTATCCTGATGGACGAGCCCTAGGATATCGATGTAGTTAGGGAAACTCCATCACAATTCATTAACGAAAATGAGTCAACAACTGAGCAATCTCGAAAAAGTAATAGATCATCTTCAAGTCATCGTAGAAGAAGAAGTGAATTGCCCACTGGTGATAGTAGTAAATTCATTGATGTAGTTAACCATATCGTCAGGCATTGAATAATGTTATGAAGCCTAATGAGGACGATGTCGAAAAAGATTGTGTCAATGCCCTCAGGGAAATCCTGTATCTGTCGGACGACATGAAGTATTGTGCTTCTGAATTGCTGGATACGCCAAGTAAGAAGGCCATGTTTAAAATGATGACAATGGAAGAGCGGGTCGGGTGGCTTATATATTGTGCAAGAAAATATTTGTAATGCATTTTAAATACACTCTCTTCTTTGGGAAGATTGTTATGTATTAATGACGATGTTTGAATTATGACATTGCAACACTTATCAGTATGGTTAATATTTTTATTTTATATGATTGTTGTGTTAATATATTATGTGGATGAATATGGTGGATGAGTATGGATGTGGTAAATTAAAGATTTTCATGGCTATGAATATGATTGTTGAGTATGGATAAATATGTTATGATTGAAGATTGATGTTTATTTTTGTTTATGTCTTTTATGACGATTAAATTTGCAGATTTCCAAGGTTATTATGACAAATGAAGAAAGGGTTGTAACTTCTATTGGATTGACATGTATTATTGACATCATAGGAAGATACTATCTATGGCATTGCGATAGAAGTGTACTACGTTCTTGTGGGATTAATGGTCCGTTGTATTTACAAAAGGCACTATGTGGAGAGGATTACAATGATATATTTGAATTGGAAGATGATGATTCGGATGACGAGTTCAATGGAGGAAGTGCTGAGGTCCAATTAGGTCCAACCGATGATACAAACAGGGATGATAGCGATGGTCTTGTGAAGAAGATACCCAATCAATAAGCTTTCAGAGGCAGCGTGCATTAGAATCAACAAGAGCCACACAATTTCAAGATGACATAGTGACTTGCATGTGGAATAATAAATAATGATTGTATCTTATTGCCTTGGAACATGTGTTGTTCTTATGTGCTAAACTTGTAATTTGATGATTTTAATATTAAAGACACAAACTCATTATTAGAATAATCTTTCTTAGGTTTCTAATGAAGTTGTATATTTATTTATATATTATTTTAATTAAATTTTATTACTATATTAAACTAGATATTTAAGTCTCGTAAATAAAATATAGTTACAATATAAATTTGATCAATTAATTATTTTCAATTTTGTGGAAATATATTATTAATTAATACCACGTAAAAAGGCCATCTTCTATTATTAATAAAATAATTCTTTAATTATTCATTATTTTTATTTTTTAATTATTGTATTATATTAGTGATTTAATAGTGGTAATTAAGATATTGTTAAATCAAGAATTTAATCAATTATATTGGTTTAATTAATCTATTTTCTATTAAATAAAATCAATGGTTTTAAATTTAACGAAAACATATTATTAATTAATAACACTTACAAATATATAGACTGTTAAAGTTATGATTAGATCAATTTTTTTTGTTTAATCATTCCTTTTTAGGTTAAAGTATATCATAAGTTATTAAAAAATTAATAATTAAACTTAGTACATTCGTTTATGTTATTAATAACGTTATTTATTTATTTTTATAATCAATCATGTGCATATTTCATTGCCTCACATAATTACTGTATTAATGTATAATAAAATGCAATCATTAAATAATATAATATATAACTCAATTAATTAGTATATTAATATATTTTAATTATACATTAAATTACTTATCCGTGTAGTAATAATACATGTTTTACCTAATTTTGGGTTTAAGGATTAAGTTTTAATTAAGAATATTGTTAGGGATTCTCTTGCTTTTAATATTTTTCTCGTGTTGGGGCACTAGAAACTGTTTACAAGTTGTTGTGGACAACAACAACTCACCCAATAGGATTTATTTCTTATATTACTTTGAGTAGGATTTATTTCATATATTGTTTTAAGTAGGAGTTATTTCTAATTACTTTTATATGTAGGGGTATTATGGAAATTATTGTAATCCTAACCCTAAAACTCCATGACGTGATCTATTTAAAGGAAGAGAATGAATGAAATAGGCAAGCTTTGAGATTTTAGAATAACCTAGTGTAAACTGGCTGAGATCACCTCTTGATCTCGAGTTAAGGGTTTACTCCAAAAATCCAACCTATCCTTCACCCTCCATCCTCATCCAAATTTGTCCATCTTCATCCTTCATCATCCATAATAGGAAGAGGAGATTCCTGCCCCTTTTTCGAGCCCAAAGAGAGGGTCTTCCCTCCTTTTTAGCGTCAACAATCAGCAAGGGTTCTAACCCTCTTGACGAGCAGAAAAAGGAAGGATTTTCTGGTTCTTCCACGTGAAGATCTGGTGCATCCCTTCCTAGCTTGGAAGCATCACTGAAACCTAGCATCAACGTCTACCAAGGTGAGCCAAGGGCTACACATAAGCTAGTACTTCAATCCTAGCACGAGCAGCAACCAAATCAGGGTTGAAACCCTGTCTGACTTGTGAAGAAACATGATGGGATATGGAGATTCTGTGTGGATTATCAGAAGCCGAATGTGGAAACAGTGAAAGACAAGTTTTTGATTCCGGTAGTGGATGAGCTCCTGGATGAGTTACATGGGTTGTGGTTATTCACTAAACTCGACCTCCGTTCGGAATACCATCAGGTCCGCATGCACCTCTTTGATATCGAGAAGTTGACGTTCCATACGCGTCATGGCCACTTTGAGTTCGTCGTAATGTCGTTCGGATTATCCAATGCACCCTCCACTTTTCAAGCTTTGATGAACGAGGTATTTAGCCCCTATCTTCGAAAATTTGTTCTTGTGTTTTTCGATGATATTCTTATATATAGGAAGTCGGTTGAGGAGCACTTGGCACACTTGAGGATTGTTTTTGACTTGTTACGAGCACATCAGCTCTATTTAAAACATTTCAAGTGTTCTTTTGCGGCTTCACATGTGGCATATCTGCGACACATTATCTCACATGAGGGGGTTACAGTGGATCCTGAGAAGATCCTAGTTATTCATGAGTGGCCACAGCCACACTCTTGTTCTGCATTACGGGGTTTTTTGGATCTTACGGGCTACTACCGTAAATTTATTCAGAACTATGGGCCGGTGGTAGCAACATTGACCAGTCTGCTCAAGAAAAATTCCTTTATTTGGAATGAGGAGGCCACCAAGTCGTTTACGGCACTAAAATCTACTCTCGCATCCGCACTAGTATTACAACTTTCCAACTTTGACAAATTGTTCGTGGTAGAGTGCGACGCTTCAGGCATGGGCATTAGGGCCATTTTACATCAGCTGGGCCATTCTATTGCTTATTTTAACACACAGTTGGCAGTCCGCCATCACAAGCTGGCAGCCTATGAGAGCGAATTGATTGGGTTGGCCAAGGTGGTTCAACATTGGAGGTCTTATCTATGGGGCCGGGCTTTTCTCATACGCACGGATCACTATAGCCTTAAATTTCTACTAGAACAGCGTTTGACGACGTCGCCACGACAACACAGGATCAGTAAGTTGTTGGGGTTTGACTTCTCGGTGGAATATCTTGCGGGGAGATTGAATAAGGCAATAGATGCCTTGTCGCGGTGTTTTGAGGATCAACAGTCGGTCTATTTGGTCAGCCAACCAAGATTTCTCAACCTGGACTTGGTGAGAGATGCACATGCCACTGACCCTCCACTGCTGGAACAGCAACAGAAGATTTCGAAAGGGACAATGACTTCGAAGTGGTCCATGCAGGATTCAATTATTTATTACAAGCAGTGGCTTTTCCTTCCACCTAAGTCTGAGTTATTCCCAGCTATTCTCTTGGCCTACCATGACAATACACACGAGGGGATACAAAAGACCTTTCACAAAATTCAAGCTGATTTTTACTGGCAAGCCATCAAGCCCTCTATTGCGACTTATGTGGGCAACTGTTAGGTCTGCCAGTGCAACAAAGCCGAGCAATTGAATCCAGCCGGTCTTCTCCAGCCTCTGGCCCTTCCTATGCAGGTTTGGGCCGACATTTCTATGGATTTTGTGGAAGGTCTACCCCTGTCCTCCAACAAATCCGTACTTTTGTGGTGGTTGATAGTTTCTCCAAGTATGGACATTTTATACCATTGGCTCATCCTTATACAGCAACACGGGTTGCTCAGACTTTCCTGGAGCAGATAGTCCACTTACATGGCTTTCTAGAATCCATTGTGAGTGATCGAGATGCAGTTTTCATGAGCACCTTTTGGCGGGAACTTTTTCACTTGAGTGGGACTAAATTGAAGTTCTCCTCCACCTATCATCCGCAGAAAAACGGGCAGACAGAGGTGGTGAACCACACCATCAAGATGTATCTACGGTGCTTGGTGGGTGATCGTCCACGACAATGGGTTCAATGGATTTTGTGGGCCGAATACTGTTACAACACTTCGTTCCACTCTGCCTTGCAATCTACTCATTTTTGAGTTATATATGGTCGGGATCCACCTCACCTTCTCTCGTACAACCCAGGGTCCAACCGCGTGGACGCGATTGATCAGGCACTCATGAACCGGGATCTGCTGCTACAAAATATCACAGAACGGCTACAACGCGCCCAAGTTCGGATGAAGAATGTCTACGACAAAGGCCACCGTGAGGTCTCTTTTGAGGTTGGGGATTATGTGTGGCTAGGACTCCAGCTCTACCGTCAGTAGTCTCTTACGAGACCTCCATGTCATAAGCTCTCTCCCAAATTTTTTGGGCCATTTCCCATTCTTCGACGCGTGGGACCAGTCGCCTATCAGCTCCAATTACCAGACAAGGCAAAACTTCATGTGTGTTTCATGACCTTCTTTTGAAGCCACATTCCAGGCCGCAGCCTACATCCACTCCATTCCTACCACCAGTTGATAATGGCAATGTTATTCTTACCCCAGCTGCGGTGTTACGCGCTTGGCTGACCAATGACCATTGTGAGATTCTCGTTCCGTGGACGGACACTGATCCCGATGCGACAACATGGGAACATGTGGACATCTTCAAACAAGTCTACCCAACTTTTGAGCATGAGGACAAGCTCTTTCTCTAGAGGGAGGCAGATGTTGTGAACTCAATAGCACACTGAGTCACACAACGAAGGAGGCAACAACAACTCACTCAATAGAATTTATTTCTTATATTACTTTGAGTAGGATTTATTTCTTATATCGTTTTAAGTAGGAGTTATTTCTAATTACTTTTATATGTATGGGCATTATGGGAATTATTATAACCCTAACCCTAAAACTCCATGACGTGATCTATTTAAAGGAAGAGAATGAATGAAATAAGTAAGCTTTGAGATTTTAGAATAACCTAGTGTAAACAGGCTGAGATCACCTCTTGATTTCGAGTTTAAGGGTTTACTCCAAAAATCCAACCTATCCTTCACCCTCCATCCTCATCCAAATTCGTCCATCTTCATCCTTCATCATCCATAATAGGAAGAGGAGCTTCCTGCCCCTTTTCTGAGCCCAAAAAGAGGGTCTTTCCTCCTTCTCAGCGTCAACAATCAGCAAGGGTTCTAACCCTCTTGACAAGCAGAAAAAGGAAGGATTTTCTGGTTCTTCCACGTGAAGATCTGGTGCATCCCTTCCTAGCTTGGAAGCATCACTGAAACCTAGCATCAACGTCTACCAAGGTGAGCCAAGGGCTACACATAAGCTAGGACTTCAATCCTAGCACGAGCAGCAACCAAATCAGGGTTGAAACCCTTATTTACATGCGCAAGAAAAGGTACTTCTTCCATTATCTCTCCACGTGAATTATTTCCATTCTAGCTATAACTTTGGCACTAGAGTGGGTTCATAAAAAGGGAGACTGATCACAGGTGGAAGATTAGTCAAAGAAGGGATCTTTAACCCTCCTTACCGAGTCCAGCAACTCAGTACCAGTGCTGGATTCACAAATCCCACGTCGTGTTACTCGATCCATGACCTGGGACCATAACACCAGTGCACATGAAGTCGTCCACACTTTTGAAGATGATGTTCATGTAGATGAATGAAATGAATTTGAATCAGGAGATGAAGATGAACTTCAAATTTTTGTTTTGTTGACTAACCCTTACTGTCATTAGCTGGATGAAGAGAAACTCTTCCTTTCCTTGGAGGATCTCTCACATATTTGATAAAATTATTGATATTTGCTCCCACATAAATGCACAATGGAGGCATGTACTAACAATGGTATTTCAGATACTTCAGCTAGAGAGGATATAGCAAGATCTTCTCTCTTTGTTGAAACCTCTTCCTATTCATTTTAATGTTTGTGGATTTCCTCTCCCTTTAGTATGTATTTAATTACCTCTTAAATAATTAGAAGCCAAAAAAATCACCTTCTGAAAAAAGAAGGTGAAAAGTTTGGAATAGACACAAATTAAATGCACACATATTAGAACCCTTAAAATGGTGTCAATATCTGAGATAGTACAATTTTATCATTCAAGATGGAGTGAACATATTTGATAGAGGTGAAGTGTAGCATTAAGAAAGCTATCTGGAGTACTAGTTGGATGACTTATGAGAAAAATAGAATGAAAGCTTATTGAAAGACGACTTGTATAGTTGATATAAAGCTCTTAGAATGTTGTGGTTAGGAGTGTATGACCTTTTAGAGAGAATTGTTACATCTATAAAGGATTTATATGTTGACTCTTAGAGAATTTACCAAACGGAGATGGGTCTTGCTAAGTTATCACTTTGGGATGATTAAATTGAGAGTTGTTGATTTATTTTTAGTTGGCAGCCTATTCATATTTGCATAATAGATTGAGAGTATTATGTTACTATATTGATTTTGCCCTATATTCTGCTTTGTAGGAAGCTACAATGCATTTACTACATCAGAGCAGAAAAAGATAGGGCAGAGTGGTGTGGCTTTTGTATGTCATATATAGTTGAAGGAAACTGTACCACCGATAACTCTGTCCATAGTATTAATATACGGCCAGGTGAAAGCATCAGCATAAGCAACATTCCTTGTGGATCTATTTATATAACTACTTCTTTTGGTGGTTCTAAGAACTTTCACATAAATGCATGACCTGAGGATTACAGTTGGGACTATGAATGGGTTAGCATGGCCTATCTGGCCTAATTGGGTTGAGAGTAGGCCCAAGTGCTATCCAACTATCCTTTTTAAAAGGCTATCTAGCTATCCTTGTATGACCAATTTAGCTAGTTGTGTTTTGGTAAAGGAATATTCCTGCAAAAAAAAATTTGGAGCAGGGATTACTGGACTATTTTAACAAGCTTGTGTGGCTTTGGCTTTTGATATTGGGCCTCAACTATTTTACTATAACAGCTATGGACACAAAGGAATATAAGTGATAGCTTATGAGCTTAATTATTTGCTACACCATCTTTTCTTGCATGCATTATTACATGAGTTTCATTGTCTTTCCAGGAGAAAGATTTTCTGCCTTGGTTCCAGTCATTATAAGATGGATGCATCTAATAAGAAACTTGATAGGATCTCAGGAAGGATTAACTTATAACAAAGCTTGAAGCTTCTTCATCGTCATTATCATATTCTTCTTCTTCTTTTTTTCCTATCCTCATGGATTAAAGCATTTCCTAAACATGTTATGTTCCTGTATTTTCATTGATGGCCAATTTGGATTTACTTGTACAAATCATACTAAGGCTCTAAATCTGCCCATGGCATCAACTGGGATTAACTCATAATAGAACTTGTATTTTCTTTTCTTTGTGTTCTCATAGTGTAAAACATTTCCCTTGGAAGATCATGTTGTTGTGTTCTTGTTGATGGTCAATGTGGATATTCTTGCTTAATCATACTAAGGCTCTAAAATAACTTGCATTGAAGAAGATGTTGTCCTCTGTTTTACCATTTGATGTTTTGTGATATAAGTAGCTGATTGTGAAATTTAGTTTTGAGGCTTTTAAAGTTGTTCTATATGCAAGCGAGAAAATGTCAACTACCATTGATATTGGAGCTGGAAGTGACTTTACAAAATGTTTTGTGCCAAGAAGGTTGTTGATCGGCAAGGATGAGTATCTGAAGAAAATCCATATGTTTACTTTCAAATTCATATGTTTATAAATTTATGAGAGAGATATGAAATCAATATGTAACTACTGCCATTATACTATCAAGGCTTGAAACATATGGATGCCAGTTCTCTCATGTGTTTGCATGTACTCTTGTACAACCTTTGCTTTATATGCTGCATGTAATAGTTTATGTAAATTAATATTTTGTAACATATAAATTCGTACTAGCAAGGGAAACAAGCTTGTTAAGGATACAAGAAAGCTGAAAGACATATTGGCAAGTGAGAAGGTCAAATGGAGCTTGGATACCGCAAGATTGAAGTTGGCAAAAAAACAGGAGTACTGCCTATTTTTTACTAAATTTGGGAAGTGCAACAAGGAAAATAGCGAGTGTCCATATATTCATGATTCAAATAAGATTGTAGTGTGCACAAAATTTCTTACGGGCGTGTGTTTGGGTCTTAATTGCTAGTTGACCCATAAGGTAGGATACTTATTTTTTAGGCAATTTGGTCAATGATAGACAAGCCTTCCTCCGCCTATTCTGGTCATGGGTGTACATAAGATTGGAAGTCCAATAAATGTATGTCCAAAATCTTGAATATGCTCCATTGTGCCCATAGTTTCCCTATAGTTGGTATCATTAAATTATAAAATGAAGGTTGATAGTGTGTTTATTGTCTGCTTGATAACCATTGAGTAGATTCTTAGGTCGTGTTGTCACGATGTTCTCACTCATCTCTCTTCTCCACACTCACTCACCTACTTAAACCCTTAAAATCATGGGCCTAGAATCTTGATGCAGGAGATGTTGTGTAGATTTACTAAAAGCTACTCAGTGCCTTATATCTGTTGTGCTTTGTTGGAAATTATCAATTTATTTTCCTTGGTATCCTGTGTAATGAGTTTTGTTTTGTAGGTCATTCCAGAAAGAATGCAAAATTGCTCTTATTTTTTGCAAGATAAGTAAGCATTGTCCACTGCTTCATATTGTATCTCAGTCATTGTTGAAGTTTCTATATGCAAGCTAGTTTGACACTTTCTTTACAGGGTTATGTGCATATGGGAATCATCCGTATAGGCATGTAAATGTAAACCTCGAGGCTATTGTTTGTGAAGGTTTCCTTAGTGGTTACTTTCTTTACACATGAGGTTTTTGCTTGTCACGACTTTGTTTAAGCTTATTATGAACTTTGCCACCAACACCAAAGCCCCTAAGGAAACCTTCACAAATAGTAGACCTAGGGTTTACATTTGCATGCCTAATATGGACAATTCTCATTTGTACATAACCCTATAAAGAAAGTTTCAAACTAGCCTGCATATTGAAACTTCAACAATGATTGGCACACAATATGAAGCAATGGATAGTGCTTACTTATCTTGCAAAAAATAAGAGCAATCTTGCATTCTTTCTAGAATGAACTACAAAATAAAATTCATCACACAGATCACCAAGGAAAATAAATTGAAATTTCCCAACAAAGAAAAACATATATAAGGCACTGAGTAGCTTTTAGTAAATCTACACAACAACTCTATCAAGATTCTAGGCCCATGATTTAAGGGTTTAAGTAGGTGAGTAGGTGTGGAAAGGAGAGAGAAGAGAGGAGAGAGGAGAGAGGAGAGAGAACATCGTGACAACACGACCTAAGAATCTACTCGATGGTTATCAAGCAAACAATAAACACACTATGAACCTTCATTTTAGAATTTAATGATACCAACAATAGGGAAACTATGGGCACAATGGAGCATATTCAAGATTTTGGACATACATTTGTTGGACTTCCAATCTTATGTACACCCATGACCAGAATAGGCGGTGGAAGGTTTGTCTATCATTGATCAAATTGCCAAAAAATAAGTATCCTACCTTATGGGTCTACTTGCAATTAAGACCCCAACACACGCCCTAAAGCAATTTTGTACACACTACACTCTTAGTTGGATCATGAATATATGGACACTTCCTATTTTCCTTGTTGCACTTCCCAAATCTAGTAAAAAATAGGCAGTACTCCTGTTTTTTTGCCAACTTCAATCTTGCAATATCCAAGCTCCATCTGACCTTCTCACTTGCCAATATGTCTTTCAGCTTTCTTGTATCCCTAACAAGCTTGTTTCCCTTGCTAGTAAAAATTTATATGTTACAAAACATTAACATAAACTATTACATGCAACATATAGAGCAAAGGTTGCACAAGAGTACATGCAAACACAAGAGAGAACTGGCATCCATATGTTTCAAGCCTTCAAAGTATAATGCTAGTAGTTACATATTGATTTCATATCTCCCCTAAATGTATAAACATATGAATTTGAAAATAAACATATGGATTTTCTTATAATACTCATTCTTGTCGATCAACAACCTTTTTGGCTCAAAACATTTTGTGGAGTCACTTCCAACTCCAATATCAATGGCAGTCGACATTTTCTCACCTACATATAGAACAACTATAAAAGCCTCAAAACAAAATTTCACAATCAACTATAATTGCAAGACATCAAATGGGAAAAAGGATAACATCATCTACTACAACACAAGTTATTTTAGAGTCGTAGTAAGATTAAGCAAGAATATCCACATTGACCATCAACAAGAACACAACAACATGATCTTCCAAGGGAAATGTTTTACACTATGTGGACACAAAGAAAAGAAAATTCAAGTTCAATTACAAGTTAATCCAACTAGATGCCATCAATAGATTTAGAGCCTTAATATGATGTATGCAAGTAAATCTAAATTGGTCATCAATGAAAATACAGGAACATAACATGTATGGGAAATGCTTTAATCCATGAGGACATAAAAAAAAATGATAATGATGATGAAGAAGAAGGTTCGAGCTCTGTTACAAGTTAATCCTACCTGAGATCCTAAAGAGTGTCTTATTAGATGCATCCATCATATAATGATTGGAACCAAGGCATATGATCCTTTCTCTTGGAAGGATAATGAAGCACACGATGTAGCAAATAATTAAGCCAATAAGCTATCACTTATATTCCTTTGTGTCCATAGTTGTTATAGCAAAACAATTGAGGCCCAATATCAAAAGCCAAAGCAACACAAGCTTGTTAAAATAGCCCAGTGACCCCTGCTCCAAATCTCTTTTTGCAAGAATATTCCTTAACCAAAACATAGCTAGCTAAATTGGTCATACAAGGATAGCTGGATAGTCCCAACTGTAATCATCAGGTCATGCATTTACGTGGAAGTTCTTAGAACTGCCAAAAGAAGAGGTAATACAAAAAGAACCACAAGGGATGTTGCTTATGCTGATGCTTTCACCTGGCTGTAAGTTAATACCATGGGCAAAGTTACCAGTGGAACAATTTCCTTCAACTGTATATGAAACTACGAAAGCGACACCACTTTGCCCTCTTTTTTTTTGCTCTGATGCAACAAATGCATTGTAGCTTCCTACAAAGCAGAATATAGGGCAAAATCAGTATAATAACATAACGTTCAAGTTATAATGCATCGGTTGCCAACTAAAAATAAAGCAGCAACTCTCAATTTAAACACCCCAACCGTTTGGTAAATTCTCTAAGAGTCAGCACATAAATCCTTTATAGATGTAGACAATTCTCACTGAAAGGTCATACACTCCTAACCACAACATTCTAAAAGCTTTATATCAACTATACAAGTCCTCTTTCAATCAGTTTTCATTCTATTTTCTCATAAGTCATCCAACCAGTACTGTAGAAAGCTTTCTCGCTACATTTTACCTCTATCAAATATGTTCACACCATCTTCAATGATAAAATTGTACTATCTTAGATATTGACACCATTTTAAGGGTTCTAATATGTGTGCATTTAATTTGTGTCTATTCTAGACTTTCCACCCTTTTTTTTTGTTTGAGAAGGTGAAAATTTTGGGCTTTTATTGCTTTAAGAGGTAATCAAATACATAGAAGAGGGAGAGGAAATCCACAAACCTTAAATAGAATAGGAAGAGTTTCCTACAAAGAGAGAAGATCTTTCAATATCCTCTCTAGCGGAAGTATCTGAAATACTATTGCTAGTGCATACCTCCATTGTGCATTTATGTGGGAGAAAATATCAATAATTTCATCAAATATGTAAGAGATCCTCCAAGGAGAGGAAGAGTTTCTCTTCATCTAGCCAATGACATTAAATGAATCCCCTTCTACAATCAATGGTGGTAGAAGTGCTTAAAAAATATCTCAATTCTTTGAAAAAGGCCAGGCTTTTTGCTTTGAATAAGTCACACACACCGAAGGGGCCTTAGAAAAACGAGGAGCATCCGGAAGAGAAATCTTTGATCTATGTACCAATACCAGTTGAGCATGGATTGCCTATAGAACCCTCATCAACATTAAGTTTAAGTCATCCAACTACTGGAGGGGTCTATGAAATGATTCTCTAAGGAGTAGAAATTGTAAAGGTAGAGAATAACTTCTGGTGTTTGCAAATGGAGGTGGGAAATAGGTACAGCCTCCCTTTGGTGGTGGCTGAAGTAAATGTATTGTGAAACAGGCTTTAATCACACTATCTATGCTAATGGACCTCCCTTCAATTAGCTTCTTATGTATCTCCTGCTATAAATGTTAAATATAAGTCTAGAGGTATTTTAGTCATTTCCCATATTTTCATCATTACATTTTTCTCTTATAGTATGACTATTAGATAGAGAATGTCTGATTTTATCTCTAGTAAACTTTCATTCAATTTAGACATGTATTTTAGGAGATATGTAATTTTGAGTATTGAGGGGTATTTTTGTCCTTTTATAATTTTTTACTTAAACCCTGATTATTTTCAAAAAAATAAAAAAAAGCATGAAAGGCCATCTGTCATCATTGCTACTCAAGTTGCATGAGAAACCTTAGGAGATACGTTCACTATAATATAAACACCATATATCGAACCAATCCATCATCATTGCTACTCAAGTTGCAAGAGAAACCTCAAGAAGCATTTAGGTTGTTTAGAGAGATACGTTCACTAGGTGTTGTGAACCTCGATGGGGTTGCCATAATTACATTCTCCAAGCTTGTAGTTATACTGAAAATAAAGATCAAGACATGTCAATCCACGGCCTAGAAATATCGAGAGGTTTAATCTGATACATTTGTAGATAATTCCCTAATCAATATGTATTGTAAATGTCTTGATATTGACTTTGCTTATGAGGTCTTCAACAACAAGCATCACAACAACAATGTCCCTAGAAATTCTCTCCTCTAGATTAGTTCATGATGAGAGGTATGCAGAAGGGTTGCACTTATTAAATTTGATGCACAGAGCGGGGTTTGGGGTAGATGCTGTGACATTAGTGTATCTCCTTCTAGTGTGTCAAAATCTTGGTGAAGCAATTCGGTTCAAATGCATCCTATCTATTGTACTTCAAATGGGGCTTGATATTAGCATACTTGTGTGGTATTCCTTATTGAGTAGATATTCAAAATGTGAAAAGGTTGATTTTTCTTGAAAAATGTTTCAAGAAATTGGGCAAAGGATTTTGATCTCTTGAAGTATAATGATCCAACGCGTGGCCCAATGTGGTATGCATGATGCAGCCATGAGGCTCTTCATAGAGATGATACTATCAGTGGAGAAGCCTAGTTCAGTTACAAATTCAAGCCTTATATAGGCTTGATCAGTCTTAGCTGTAGCGGAAAGGTCAAATTGGTCTCATGCCAGGGTGATCAAAACCATGTTCCTACTTGATGGGGCAATTGGGACTACCATTGGAGATGTATGGCAAATGTGGAGATATAAACTCATCAAGAATAATGTTTGAGGAAATGAATCAAAAGAAAAAAGTAGTATCATGGAGTGTAAAACTATTTTGTTTTTTACTTAAAAAAAATTCTCTCAAAGAATCAAAGAATTCAGAGAGAAAAAAAAAATAGTAAGTGGTGAGGAAATTATGTTGGGTTCATTTGGGATCTCCAACATTTCATCCGTCCCCTTTGCCCTATTTCATCCTCATTTCTTCCCACGAGTGAGAGAAAACTCCATCAAGAAAAGCCCCTCCCCTCCGAAGAGTACGAGAAAACCCCTTCCCTCCAACGAGCACTCCTTCCCTTCGGCGATTTGTAGGTATCTACCTCTCCTTCTCTCCCTTTCTTTGGTCTCTCTTTCCCTTCGTTCATGTTTCAAATGACATTATTTGGTTTACTGATGTTTATTCGTCTATTGAAAAAGTTTAAATGGAAGGATAAAGACAATTGTTCCTCTTATCTTTGTATGTTTTCCTGTTCTGCTTGAAATACAAAAACCGTTTGGTTTTTCTTCAATTGCTTTCAAGTAGTGATACACAACTCCCAAAATAAGTCAGATGATAAATACAATTTTATCTTCAGTTGTTCAATTATTCTTCAATTTGCAAAGATTGATTTTTTATTGTTGCTCTCTCCTTCCATGTTTGTTGGTTTCATCTCTATTCCTCATTTAAATTTCTCAACTTTCATGATTTTTAGACTATGCATCACTGGAAGATTGTTTTCTTCTACACAGGTTCTTGTTCGTGTTTGTGGGGCTCTACATTTCTGTGTGCTGGTCTCTACTTCCATCGAGTAAGTTTTGTCTCGATTCCTCATTTAGATTTCTTTACTTCTCTGATTTTCAATACTTTGAGAAATATTATTTTACTTCTCTATTATTTTGTAAGATTCTCTTATATTGGTTATGGTTTATTAGTCGAGTTTGTCTATCTCCACTTCCATTAGGTAAGCTTTGTCTATGTGCCTCATTTTGGATTTCATTGTTTTTTGAATTTTCAATACTCAAAGAATCATGCCTTTATTTCTCTATTATTTGTGCAAGACTCTATATTTGTTTCTGATTTAAGCTATTTAGACATTCAATACATGTACACTTCTGTGTCCCATTTAGATATCCCTATTTTTGGACTTTGTTATATTTGTTTTTGAGACTAGATGCTTTTGATCTATTTTATATTTTCTAAGAAAATCAAGCAACAACTGAGAACGATTTCTAATAATATGCTATAGACTGCGGTCATTTTGTATTCCTTCCTCCAACCATCTGTCTTGGCCATGAAGAATATCTACTCTTATTATTGATGTTAGTCAAATGAATGTGTTAATGGGCCAAGTTTACAGGGACAGTCCGAGGATGGGTTAAGTTTAAGTTGGGTTTACAAGAGCATGGAGGACAAGGTTGCAGGGATGGTGATCAGGTTGGGGTCAAGTTTTGGCGTTTTGAGTTTTTTCAGGTTTGGGTTTTGGGATCAGGGATCGAGGTCGTGTTCGAGTTTTGAGAAATTGGCACTAGAATGATCGATTAGCATCGAGTGTGTTGGACAAGACTATAAAAACATGATCGATCAACCTTAGTCGATTGATCAATCATCCAGAACATGGCCATATCATGCTATAAGGCATGGTCAATCATCCCATTTGGATTGATTGATCATCCCAATTGAATTGATCGATCAATATTGTTCAATAAAGTGAAATTCACATGCAATGATCGATCATCCCACATGATTGATCAATCAGACAGAATCTTGCTAGTTAGGGACATAAAACATGATCGATCATAGGAAGTTCACCGATCGATCATACTTGCATTGCACAACCAGAAGGAATTTTAATTGATCGATCATCCCTTGGCAATAATTGATAACCTTAACTTTTTAAAACCAGCGATAACATATTGATCAATAAGTCACATCCTAACACAAAAAGAATCGTTATGCTCGATTGATTGATCAATCACTTTAAGTGATCGATCAATCAATAGTCTGGTTTTTTTCAAATGGGCAAAAAATGACTAGTTTAGCTTTGAGAAGTTATAAACACCCCCACCAAACCATACATAGAGAAGTAAATGAGTATATATTTTCAAAACCTTTGAGCATTTATTCTCAAACATGAAAAACTTCTAGAAAGTGTTTTAGAGTGAAAGAGAAAGCCTTAACCTTAAAATTTTCACTACTCTTTCTATTTTTTTCCTTACATTGCATACTAGTCAAGTTCCCTCACTCCACATTGTGAATCTAAGGAAATGAAGATTGGATCTCTCAAGGAATTCTAAAAGCATGAAAAAGCACGACTTAATCAACAAAGTAAACCACTAATACAAATACGAGGAGAAGAAAAAAGAAAAAAATTAAAATAGACTGATAGAGAAGAGGGAGTCAGAAAAGAAGAAAGACAGAGAGGGGTCCAAAGAGCAGATGTGAGAGAGAAGCTTTGAGAGAGAGGGAACAAGACAGACGGTGTGAGAGCTTACAAGAGAGAAGAGTTGATCTACCAGGGAGGAGACTGAGAGTATATTGAGAGGGGAGGGGCCAGGGCTATCAAGGAGACCAACTTCACACCAAATGAGGGTAAGCATAAATAGAATTAATGGGGGTTGAAGATAATTAATCGGTTTGACAAATGATACTCTCAAATACTCTTAAATTGAAACTAAAGTAGAAAGTTTAAATTTTGAAAACATGGCAGCATAAGAAATCTTTGGCAATAAAGGTGTACATCTTCGAATCTGAATATTTACAAAATCTGAATCACTAAATTTTGAATTCGTTCCAAAATTACAAATAAATTATTGATATCCAAATCTGCTATGATAGAACTAAAATTTTCGGATCTTGGATCGAATATGGATAATGACTAGATCCACTAACACTTCTAACACTTTGCTTCATCGAAGAATATTTTTTACATTCACCCTTCTCTCATCTATAAATTGAAGACCACCTTGATCAAAACCATCATAACCTTATTCGCCATTGCCACAATGTACAACCTTTTCTCTCGTTCCTCTCTCGCCTACTCCCTCTTCTCCCTCTCTTATTTACTACTCAAATTTCTACCTAGATCTTACTCTTGAACATTCATTTTAGGATTCCTTAGATTCTCCCTTGATCTCCCATTTATTAAATTCGGATTTTTCAATACAACAGAATACCAGCATGACCTTTGATTCTTCCAATGCGAATATATCTTTAAATATAGATCAAATTGACATAAAATTTTCTCCTTCTAAAAGTAGAATTAAATAACTTTCAGCCAAGTATAATTTAACTTCATAAAATATAATTATCAGAAGATAAATAATCTGATATATTTCGGTCTCTGTCATCTGGCCGAACTAAGTTTTGTTTCTTCTGTTTTTCCAGAATGACCATTGACTCTTCCAAGATCAATATCTCCTTATAAAAATATCATACCAAGAATTAGTTGAATAGGTAAGAAAATAGACTTACATATCTTTCTTTTGATATATAATTCTCCATATAAAGTCTCTTTCTTGATAGCATAAAATACCTCAGAAGTTTATGTTTTCTGCTGTCGCTCGAACCTCTATTTCAATCTGACCTTTGCTACTTCAAATATCGATTTCTCTTTGTAAATAACTCAGAAAATAATTGGTTAAATAGGTAAAAGAATATACTTACAGATATTTCTTTTTATATATATTTCTCCATATAAAGTCTAGTTCTTGATAACAAAAAATACCTCGGAAACAGAAGATTCCTGCTGTTGTTACTCGAACATTTTTTTAATCTGACCTTTGCTCATTAAAATATTGATATCTCTTTGAAGATAACTCTGATTTGAACAAATAGGATTTAATTGGAAAGTAGGCTCAAATATGTTTTCGTCAATATATAATTCGAAATATAAAACCTACTTATAGGGGTAAAAAACTCAAAGAAAACTACGGGTCTAGGGACTGTAAAAAATAACTGCGAACCTAGACTTAGTGTTTAGGGTTTAGAGAAAAGGATCACATTACCTCCATGAGTTGACCAAGTCAACTCACAGAACCTGCTCTGATACCATGTTGAATTTATGGAAAAATGAAATATTTCATTGACATCAATAACTTGTTGTAATCAGAGTACATGAACTTCTATTTATAATAGAGGAAAGTAGTAAAGTCCAATTACAATAAAACTATCCTTGTCCCAATTACACCCTAACTCTAACACTTAAAGTAAGTCCTAACATAATTAGGTAACTCGATATTGATAAAAGACAAATATAACTTAAACTAAAACTTTTCTTGGTCGTGACCCTAAGATAAAGATACTTTTGTGAGTCCTTCTTGATCTTCCAACTCATGTGATAAGGATGTCAACTCTTGGTAATCATTGTGGGTCATACTTCTTATGAGCTTGGGCCCATCCTGTGGGCCTTCATTGGTCATGTGGCCCATCTTATAATGATCTTTCATATGTGGGCCTTCCTTGGTCGTTTGGGCTTGATCTTATCTTCCAACAGCCTCCTTCCTCGGCCAACCACAGTAACCCGCCTCTGTGACTGTTGTATTGCATGGCCCGTGCAACTGGCCAAAGCGAAAACAACCACCTAGAAACCCAACGAAAGCAAGGCCATAGCCGCGGGGGCCACTAGCCCTCCCATCAATCTCCTCACTGACTTTAGAAAGTGTGACACTGAGTTCTCTTGCCACCATTGAGCTCCTATGTTAAGTCCCCAACATTTGCTCGACATTCGAAGCCCATGCCCTCACGGTTCCACTCCTCATCAAGTTCATCTTCAAGGTTTCCAATCAGGAGATGAAGTACGCCATCAGTGCCCTCCTCTTTTGCAACATTTCCCCTCTCTTCTCACATTGTCTTCTACCTCCAATCACTACACCAGCCTCACTATCTCAAGAACCCCTCTTCCCTGGCACTTGCAAACACAAGTTTCCCCAGATCTCAAGACCTTTTCATAGATACGACGACTGTCTATTCCAAATCTAGAACGATAGCGTTCCTGATCAAAACCCATATTTGTTCAAAGAACTGGCACGACCAATGGGTCTTGATAGTTATAACTCTACAGTCACAAGAGGTTCAATGACAATCTGCTCCATCTCATCCCCTCGGGTTGGGTTTTGGGAAACCTGTCCCTGACCTGAAACCCAGTGGGTTTTCTTTTCCGCCTCATCCCCAACGTGTGAGGTGAAACTCAAAATCTAAACCTGAGGTTTTTGGTCGGGTGTGGAATTGGCACTACCCAGTGTCGTGCAAGCATTTAGAACTTTATTTCTTCTTCCAAGGCAAGCCTTGTTATCCTTCAAGAGACAAAGGTCACTTCATTAGCTCATACAACTGTTCAGGACATCTGGTTGTTTCGTGATTTTGAGTGGCTGCAGCTTGACGCTATTGGCTCCTTTGGTGGTATCCTTCTTATCTAGGACACTAAAGTTCTTAATGTTTCTGATTATGTTCAGGGGACTTTCTCCATCGGTACCAAGGTCCTTGACAGATGTACGAGAAGCAGTTGGTGTCTTTTCAGAGTTTATGGTCCGACCTATTTTCATGACCATCAGTTCTTCTTGGAGGATCTTCTTAGTATTTGTTAGCATTGGCAACTCCATCTCCTTCTTTTGGGAGACTTTAATGCCACTGGATACTGGCATGAGAAGACCTCCCCCCACCCGTCCAATCAATACCTCTATGTGGCAGTTTGCTAATTTCATCAGTACTTCTGATCTTGATGAAATTGCTCTCACTGGGAAGTCCTTGACTAGGTCTAATGGTCGCCATCTACCACTTTTAACTAAATTGGTTTGTTTCCTAGCTAATGAAGAATGGATGCAACTTTATGACAATGTGACTGGTAGAGTTCTTGGGTGCACGCTCACTGATCACTAGCTCATCATGGTCAACACTCATTTCGGTCATTAGGGCCCCTCCCCATTCATTTTGTCAACTCATGGCTTAGTGACAGTAGCTTTCCACATTGATTTCAAATGGTTGGAGTGACTTCAATGTTCATGGGCCTCATGGCTGGCACGTCCCTCAAAAGCTTAAGGTTCTTAAACAGCATCTCAAATTCTTGGGGAGTGCTGGTCTCAGTAAATTGATGAAAAGAGCTCTCCTCAACCAACTTGCTACCCTAGACACAACCGAGGAAACCTAGTGTCTCTCTTCCAGTGAGTTGACCCATTGTTTTTCCATTCAAAACCAACTTCAAACTTTTGCTCACAATGAGTTCATCCAGTGGAAACAACTGGCTCATTTTCGGTGTCTCTTTGAGGGGGACGCCAACACAGTTTTTGCATGTTGTGGCCTATGCCAAGCATCGGGCTAATCGGATTACGTCTCTTTGTGTGATCGGTGAGGCAACCTCTTTCTTTGCATATGTCTACACTAAACTTGCCACTTGAGGCCTCTTATCTAGAATGTTCACCTTAAGAGATTTCTGTAAGTGGTCGCCAGTCTGATCGAGCTCTCTTTCTCAATGCATGAAATTGAAAAGGCTACCCTAAGACTACCTTGTGATCGTGCACCCAATTCTGATAGTTATAATGGCAAGTCTATCACCACTAATGGCCTACCATTCAAGAAGATGTTGTTGTCAAGGTTCATGACTTCTACTCTTGAGGGATTAAGTACCATAGCATTAGGGCCTCATTCATTGCCCTCATCCCAAAAAAATATAATGTTGAGTAACCCTCAGACTTCCGGCCAATAAGTCTCACCACAAACACTTCCAAGATCCTCGCAAGACTATTTGCCAACCGGTTTATAGTTGTCCTACCCTTGGACATTCATCACAAGCAAAGAGATTTCATTAAGGGCTGAAACATCCTCAACTTTGCCATATCGAGCCATGAGCTTCTTCACTATTTCAAGACGATGAAGCTCCCTTGGTTTGTCCTTAAATTGGATTATAAAAAGGCATTCGATAGGGTCAACTAGAGGCTTCTCGATCACCTCCTCACCACAATGGGTTGGTGCTAATTGCCTCTAGTCTTGTAACAGGTGCATATGTTACCTCAAAGTCTATTCCTTCTTGGTTAAATTTTTTGGCAACTAACATACCTTTTTTTTCTTACAATCTTGTTTTCTTTATTTGCTTTGTTCCTAAAAACTCATTTAGTTCCTATCACTTGTTGATCTTGGGATCTAGGTACTGAAGTCCAAACTAGGTTTCTTTCAAATTGATTTAGTTCCTCTTGCATTGTCATTTATCCTGAAATCATCCTTTTCGGCTCCGACAATGCATTTGGGGCCTAACTGAGAAAAGAAGACACTATTTGCTATATCTTCATGAGTTGTCCTTCTAGTTGAAATATTCTTTTGGTTCACCAATTATTTGGTCTAAAGGGTGATCAACCATGAACCTATAGTTCTTTGACTCAGTAAGAGGTTCCTCTTGGGTAACCGTGTCTTTTGGGTTCTCTTCAAGATTTTGGTCTTGAGGTTGGGAACCCGTTGATGGATCAAGAGTGGCTTCCACTTCATCAAATACAACATGTACCAACTCCATGACTCTCAGAGATATTTTTTTATAAAATCTATAAGTTTTGCTATGAGATGAATAAACTAGGAATATTCCTATATTGGTCATAGAGTCAAATTTCCCTAATTTCTCCTTTGGTTCTCTTAAGATGTATCTTTTGCATCCAAAGGTTCTAAAGTAGTTTATATTGGGAAGGGTGCCCGTATACAACTCATATGGATTTTGTTGTGAATGGGCATGATACTTGCACAATTTACAATGTAGCAAGCTATATTTACATCTTCAACCCAAAATTTATGAGGCAAGTCATATGCATGTAAAATAATTATTGTCATTTCAATTAGTGTCATATTCTTTTTCTTAACAACACCATTTTGTTGAGTTCTGAGGAGCCAAAAAAGGTATGGTTTATACCTTGTCGAGTAGAAGAGTCCTTGAAGTAAGAAATCTCAAATTCTCCTCCATGGTGACTCATAATTTTAACCATGCCACAACCTTGTCCTTTTTTATTTTTTCACATAATTTCACAAAGGCTGACAATTCATCATCCTTGTTTGTTAGGAAATCTATCCATGTGAATCTAGAATAATCATCCACAACCACTAGGGTGAGACGCTATCTGCTTAAAACTTTGTTAAGAATTAGATGCCCTAATTCCAAACTAACGAGAGTAATAATAATAATCGTGGAAGAAAGAAAAGCAAGCAACTAAAAATAACAACAAGATTTATATAGGTTCGCCTCAAGGTGAGATTACGTCATGTCATCCGCTATTGCAATAATCTATTATAAAGGTGAAATACTTCACAAGAAAAATCGAACACACTTACAGGTGTTTTCTCTTATCTCTCTCTAGTTAAACTCCAGCTCCTTTTCGGTGATGATAATACTCATCAAGGTGATAAAACCCAAACGATGGCACCCCCATATATAAAGAAAAAATTAGGGAACCCCGATTACAAGTGTGAAATCCCCATACCCCCCTTAATGACACAACAGTCAATATATCAAGGTCGAAATTAACAATCTCTCACTTGGAGACTGATCCATTATTAATATCTCCTCTACAACGGCAATAACTTTTCAATCCTTAGAGATAAGTCCAAATGAAGTTGCACACAACTTCAGTTTCTCAATCATAACAGTCTTTGTCAACATATCAGATGGATTCTAACTACGTTGAATCTTCACAAGTTTAAGACTTCATCCTTCAAAGCCAAGTTAATGAAGTGATAAAACATTTGTATGTGTTTTGTTCTGGCATGATAAACAGGATTCTTTGCTAAATGAATAGGACTCTGACTGTCACAATACAACACATTCTTTCCATGCTTGAGACCTAATTCTTCTCAGAAGGACTGCAGCCATACCATCTCTTTGCTGGCTTCAGTCATGACGACATATTCTACCGTAGTAGTGGAAAGAGCAACTATCTTTTGCAACTTAGAGACCCAACTCACTGTTGTACCACCCAATGTGTATACATATCCAGTGGTACTCTTCCTGCCATCAATGTCTCCAGCTGTCAGCATCTACATAACCCTGTAATCCCAAGTCTGACTTTCTAAAACAAAAGGTTGAGTCTGCGGTGCCTCTCAAATACCTAAGAATCCACTTCACTACTTCCCAATGTTGCTTACCCGGATTATGTTATGGTCCTAGGGTTAAGTACTTATGTCTTCCGCTCCTTACAGGCCGGTCTTTTGGGTAGTATTAGCTAGATGTGTAGCAAATCAGAGGTTGTTTGACGCACCTCTTTCAGGGCATGAGCCTGGTTGTCTGTCCTCTGCCTAGTATCTTCCACGAACTGTCTCAAATCGTCAAGGGAAGAGGAATCCCCAAGGGTGGACCTGTCTGATACCAAATGTTAAGCGTCTAGCCAATACTACCCAAAAGACCGGTCTGTTAGGAGCGGAAGGCATAGGTACTTAACCCAGGACCCTAACAGATTACTCATATATCTACTCATAACTCCCACTACATGAGCTATGTCAGGCCTAATGCACACCATGGCATACATGAGACTGCCAATAGCAGAAGCATAAGGCACATTGGCCATGTTGGCTCCCTCCTGTTCTGTAGAAGGTAACTGCTCCTTAGATAGCATAAAGTAACTGGCCAAAGGAGTACTCACTGGTTTTGCATTATTCATATTGAATCTACTCAACACCTTCTTCACATATTCTTCTTATGACAGTTTCAAGACATCAATGTCCCTAGTAATCCTCATCCCAACGATTTGTTTTGCACTACTTAAATCCTTCATTGCAAACTTCTTAAGACAACTCCCTTTTCAATTTTTCTATTTCTTGTTTACAAGCACTTGCTATCAACATGTCATCAACATATAGCAGTAGAATGGTATAGGAGTCATCAAACTTCTTCACATAACAACAATTATCTGCCTAACACCTCAAAAAAACCATTATTACTCATAAATGTGTCAAACTTCTAATACCAATGTTTTGGAGTTTGTGACCATACTAGCTCTTTTAAAGTTTGCACACCATTTTCTCTTTTCCTTGTGCTTTGAAACCATGTGACTGCATCATGTAAATTTCTTTCTCCAAATCACCATGAAGAAAGGTTGTCTTTACATCCAACTGCTCTCTAAATGCAAGTCTTAATTTGCCACTAATCCAAGCATTGTTCTAATAGTAATCAATTTCACTACTAGAGAGAAATCTGAGTGTAGTCAATGCCTTATTTTGTTTAAAGCCTTTTACAACTAGTCTTGCCTTGTACCGTTTGCTGCCATCATGTTCGTTTTTTATTCGGTACACCCATTTATTCTACAAGGCCTTCTTCCCTTTTGATAATTCAATAAGTTGCCATGTCTGATTGGATAGCAGTGAATCCATCTCGTCCTTCATGGCCAACTCCCACTTGGTTGATTAATCAACTTGCACGGCTTCCTGATAACTCTTTGGTTCACCTTTATCAGTCAACAAAATATACTTCAGTGTAGAGAAGTACCTTTGTGGTGGTCTGCTAGTTTTGGCAGATCTCCTGAGTTCAATCACAAGAATGTCCTGATTTACTTCTGGGTGTATATTTTTCTGGTCTTCTTGAACGATATTCTCCATCTCAATAACTGGAAGATCTCTCGACTGAATCACTTTAGAATTCTTGGCTTCATCACTTGTACTCTTAAACTCTATTCTCAACCTATCTTTATACATGGCACGTTCACTGAAGATCATGTCCTCGCTCCTTATAACCTTACGACTTTGGTCATCCTAGAAGCAATAACCAAAATCGATACCACCATAGCCAATAAAGAAACATATTTTAAATTTAGCATCAAGTTTATTTCAAGCAACAGAATCAATATGAATATAAGAAACACAACCAAAAACATGCAAGCAAGAGACCTCTTGTGGTATTCTACAATCCAATGGTGTTGAGGAACCTTTGTTGATCAAATAGCCAACGGTACTAATAGCCTCAAACCAAAACATCTTTAGCAATCCTAAATGTAATCTCATGCTCCTAGCATTTTGTTCATCCTCTCAGCCACACCATTCTGTTGAGGTTTTCCAAAAATGATTTTCTTCATCTTGATTCCTTTATCAACACAATACCGCTTGAAATCATCATCTATGTATACTCCCCCATTATCTGACTACAAACATTTCACCTTCAAATTTGTCTCATTATCAACCATTGTTCTCCATCTCTTGAAGGTATCAAAGACATTAGATTCTTTTTTTAGGAAATAAACTCGATACCTTTTTTGCTTGCATCATCAATAAATGTCACATAGTAGTTAGAACCACCAAAGGAAGTAACAGTTGAAGGCCCCCACACATCTGTGTGAACCAACTCCAATTTTGTTGTTTTTTGCTCCTTTCCAACCTTGGAAAAGTTAACCCTTTTCTGCTTGCTGAAAATACAACCTTCACATAAACTGTTATTATAGTTTTCAACCCTGGTAGCTTCCCTTTAATCTGTGACACTTTCATTCTCTTCTCACTCATGTGACCGAGCCTATAATGCCACAAGTAAGAATCAATAACAACATCAGCAACTACAAATATGTCTCTACAACTGGAAGTGATGTAAAGAGTTCCAATTTTAACTCTTCGTACAACAACCATGGCTCCATTAGTGACTTTCCAGGCAACACCATTAAAAGTCACATTATGACCTTTATCATCAAGTTGAGATCAAATTACGCATCAATTTTGGCATGTTTCACCATGTGAATTTTCCACACTATCCCATTTGATATCCTCAAACTAACATTACCAATACCGACAATATCCAAAAATTCTCCATCAGCAAGATACACCTACCCATGATCTCCAGCAACATAATTCTCCATGATCTCACGATGTGCAGTGGTGTAAAAACAAACTCCTAAATCTAACACCAAAGAGTCAATAGGGTTATCAACCAACAAGAGTAAAGAATCTTGTACTTCTTCAGTCACCACATTTCCAGCATCTTTTTCTTTTCATCCTTCTTCGATGTTCTGCAGTTTTTCTTTATATAACCTGACTTACCACAATTCTAGTACTCCACATTCCTTCCGAATTTGGATTTGTTTCTTCCATTCCTTCACTTCCCTCTATCATTGCCCTTGTTGAAATTCCTCGTGAAGTTTTTGCCCCTAGTATCGACACTTAGTGCAGAATTAGATGTCAACGATTCCCCGGAGTCTTTTCTACGAACTTCCTCCGCAAGAATGGTATCCCGAACATCATTAAAGATCAACTTCTCATTGCCTATAAAGTTGTTGACCGCAACCCTCATAGGCTTCCAACAATTTGGTAGAGGCGCCAAAAACATTAAAGCACAAACCTCATCATCAAATTTAATTTGAAAATATGTCAATTGATTGACAATCGTGCCAAACTCATTCAAATGTGATGTTTCTATTATCTTTAAATTGAAGAGTTTTTTCATGAGATGTACCTTCTTATTTGCAGAAGGCTTCTCATACATGTTGGACAGAATTTTCATCATCCCCACTGTGGTTTTCTCCAATGCCACGTTGTGAACAACATTCTTCAACAGTGTTATCCGGACTACTCCCAACATCTGTCTATCAAGGAGATTTCATTCATCATTTTTCATACTTTTTTGTTTCATATCTAGAAGTGGTACATGCAGCTTTTTACTATAGAGATGATCTTCGATATGCATCCTCCCGAATGCAAAATTCATACCATCAAACTTGTTGATTCCAAGTATCGATCATTCTCTACCAACTATTGCTCTCAATCACAAACCAAAGCTCTAATACCACTTGTTAGGAATTAGTTGCCCTAATTCCAAACTAACGAGAGTAGTAATAATAATCGCGAAAGCAGGAAAAACAAGCAACAACAAAATAAAAACAAGATTTATACAGGTTCGCCTCAAGGTGAGACTAAATCCTGTCTTCCGCCGCAAAAATAATCCACTATAAAGATGAAATAGTTTACAAGAGAAATCACACACATTTATATGTGTTTTCTCTAACCTATCTCGGGTTACAACTCCAACTTCTTTTCGGTGATGATAATACTCGTCAAAGTAATAAAACCCTACCGACAACGCCAATAGAAAATTAGGGCAATCGGATTACAAGTGTGAAATCCCCACACTACCCTTAATAACACAACAGTCAATATATCAAGGTCGATCATTGCCAGAGGGTAAGATGTTAATTAGTCTCCACAACTTATCAAGCTTAAGGTACGGGTTGGTCCACATAAATCCATGTGGATTAGTTGAAGAAATCGAATGGTAAAGACTTAAACAAGTTTCTTCAAACTGAGTAGCTCTAATAAGTCGATGTTTATTCTTAGAAGGGTAACTGGATGTATTATTCGTATTGTCTCCATAGATTATATTGTTCTCTCAAGTGATGATTATAAGACATTGCTAACATAAAGAATCATCTTGGATAGTACTGTCAAACATAATTAGGACCATTCTGATATTTCATACAACACAGGTCTTAATTCTATCTATATACAGAAGATTTTGTAAATTTGCCCAGAGCCTCGATAGAGCCACCAACAGTCCTAGTGAATAACAGGACATCAAAATCCATTCTAGCCATATTTACTCAGAAGAAATATTTTCAGTTTACCCTTCAAAGACTAGTTGTTTCTTTTCCTGCAACCTTAGAATTGTGATTTCAATCACAAACTATCCTAAGGACCCACAAAAAGAATGAAAATGCTACCTGAAGAGAAGGACGAGCACTAATAAAAACAAAAAGCCTAGACATAACCTCGTGGGCTTATACTGTCCTATTCTGTGAATTTGATCTTGAGCTTGTTGCTCCACTGCTGGATTCCACCTAGGGTCCATTAAGAAGACCTGTTATCAACTCCAAATTACAACAAAATCACTAAAATGAACTTATGACAAGTGCAAATGATATAAAACAGTAAGGGGGCACATTTGTGGAGTGGTAACATTAATAGGACAGACATCAGTAGCTAAATTGCTCACATTAATTCAGGGCCACGCCACCAGCTTTGAAGCTCATAAGAAAGATTTTTCAGTCTGGATCATCAGTTTTTTTTTTGAAAAAGATGAGAATCAGTCTGGATCATCAGTGAATCTCTTGCAGCCATAGTCATACTCCCAACTAATTGGACACACACTTCACACCAGACTACATGAAGTCAATTCACTAATGAGGTCAATCCACGTAGCAAACAACATAAATATGAAAGTTTTCACACGACCAGTAACATCAATAACAACTTGAACCTTTTGAAGGGAGTAGTTAATCAAATCCATGAATGAAGTGAACTGACTGCACATTCCTTTTGCAGTACCATCACTTTCAACCATGAATCTGATCTCCTCCCTCTGCACAAAACTTAACAATACATGATTGATGGGAAGAAATGAATTAATTGAAACAAAAATATGGAGAGACTAGAGTCGAATGACCAGAGAAAATGTCCATTAAAGTACTTGGAGAAATAGCTTTCAAGATACAATAGTTACCAGAGCTTCAATCTTTGTGCTAGTATGAAAATCTTCAAGACAAATTTTGTTTAGGATACTTGAACATTTAAAACCCTTAACGGTCAAATCACCTTGTTCTGGACTCTTCTTTGCAGTGAAATCAACAGTTAAGAGGCTTTGAACATGAAGGACAAGCAACCTGTCTTACAGAAACAATGCTCACATGCAGTGACCTGAGGTAAGTAAGATAAATAGAAGAACCAAGTTGGTCAAAAGAGAAGAGCTGATAACTTTGGCAATCTTGTTCTTGCACAGAAGCAAGAGTAAGAAAATGTTACAACATGATTTTTCTCACTACAGGATCCTCTGCTTCCTCATGGCAAATCCCACAATCCAGTGTTTGTAGAACATTGGACTTAGCAGTATTCATATTTGCAGTTTTAGAATAGATAATAAGGTATGGACAATCAACAGCCTGGGGAAAGTAAGTAAGGTTAATCAGTACCATTTAACAAAATTTGTTAAAAACATGAATGAATTGGATAGACAGATTAAGGAGCGACTCCAAATTATCCAAAATTCAGTTAAAAGAACCTCCACGAAACCCTTCTCTTTCATTTTATCAGCTTTACATCGTTGATAAGAAAGACAATTTTTTTCTTATTTTTGTTAGAGTACTAAGCTATGATCTAAGTCTCGATGAACTTAATAGCAAAGAACTTCCAGAATGAAAAGGGAGATGCACGCAACCTCCTTGTATGATGAAAAAAGAAGACCCACCCATTCAATGAAAGAGACTATATACTTGCTAAGAGAGCAGCATGTGTGTATGTGTATATGTGTGTGTGTGTGTGTGTGTGTGTGTGTGTGTGTGTGTATATGTGTGTGTGTATGTGTGTGTGTGTGGGTGGGTGGGTGGGTGGGTGGGGGGGGGGGGGGGGCGCGCAGTGGAGTACACTGTAAATAATACACCATATTAGTGCTGTTAGCACTGATTCTAGGAGTATCTCGTTCTTCAAAGTGCACACCTACTTTCCCAGTTATATGTGAATGGCAACCTTTTTTAACTAATGGAGTTGATATTTTGCAATTTATGAACATTTCTAAGAGATCATGGCCGGGATCCTAAACTTGGATTCAACAGGATGATGAATTCAAAGATACAGCCAAAAAACCAGGTTCATTTTTCACACGGATGAATCCAGTAAATTTAGGAAAAGGCTTACAAGACTTTCTAGAATTTATTCCAAAAACATCTAATTCTATTTCCACTAAGTGCCCTTTCTCTTCCGTCCATGAAGACAAAATGTACAACTGGTGTCAGCAGTTCATTTCAGAAGAAAGGACTCACTGAACTGGGATCATTAACTAATGTAGAGTTTGGATCTAGCTTCATCCCCAAATAACCAGCCACTTAGGAGGTGATTATCCAACCTTATAAACCAACAAAATCTCAAGCCATTTTAGAAGTGGGAATTTTACTCACACTAACAGCCCTCATCACATCCACGCCCAATAGAACATGCAGGCAGATAAGCCTGTGGAATGAATTTGGCACACAACAGACAGACAAATTAGGTTGGGCTTAGACCTACCTCTGATAAAGTTTAGGCCCTGTTTATTCCAAATCACAAGCCAAATGTCTATTCTCCAACCTTATAAATCAACAAAACCCCAAGCCTTGTTAAGAAGTGGGAGTTTTTACCCACATTAACAACTGCAATAATAGAAATAATAGAAAGAGCTACATTTTTGTATATCTCCCAGCTTTTGTTTCTATCATGAGACTTATGCAACCAATTGGATCATATACAGATATTCTTTCAACATCCTGCATGTCATTGAAAGGATTTTAGACAAACCACTAAAGAACAAAGTTCAAGGTCTTTCAAAAAATTAATTCCAATTTGAGGAGCAGATAACAAGCTATCAACTTAGGATCCACTTCAAATAGTGCTTCTGTGAAAAAAGATCAAATTTCATTTCATTTTGTATACATTGCTCAATGGGAAACATAGGCCGGTTAACTCAAAAAAAAAAAAAGAAGGCCTGTTTCAACAGAACCTAAACTACCAATTGTTTATCCAAAACCCACAAGCTTGTTTAAGACTTGTTCTTTTGAGGATAATGAGATTTTCTAGACTTGTTAGAAGTTATTATTCCGAATTAATTTGGTTTTCTATATTTTCTAGGAAAGTCTTTTCTTATCGAAAGTGAATTCCAATGGTTTAAGGGGAGTAAAGACATGATTTAATTTTTACTAATGTTTAAGTTATAAATTGTTGGAATATATGATGTAATTATGGCACTAATGTATTTTTTTTTTAAGAAGATGTATTGATTAAACGAAAGAGAATTACAAAATTTGAGGGAGCACGTCCCTTACAACCAGTGATTGTAGGGTAGCTCCCTGCCTGGCAAACACATCAGCCGCCGAATTTGCGGATCTCAAAATGTGAGACCAAATACAAAGAACAATTGAGGTAATATCTAAAATTTCTTTAAATGTATCCCAATGCCTCCACGGAGGAGAAGATGCGTTCTCACACCAAACCTATCACCACTTTGGAGTCACCTTCAATGTGGAGAGGCCCCCTACATTTATCTCTGAAGATACGAAGACCGGAGAGCCCGTGCAATTCAGCAGACGTAGAGTCTAATTTACCAAGGGGTCCAGCATAAGTGAAGAGCTGATTACCGGAATGGTTTGAAATAACTCCTCCAAAACCAGAAATACCAGGGTTGCCAAGAGACGAACCGTCAAAATTTAACTTTAGGAAACCAGGATCAGGAGGAGACCATTCTTTCATGACCGGAGGTTTTTTCTCAATGTGCATCAATGTCAAGTTTCTCCAATTTTCACGAATGGAGGAACCCAGATAAGGAGAGAAAGCTTTCTTGGTTAATAGCCAAGTTGATATTTGCCCAACCACTGTCCGCAACTCGGTTTAAAGATTCACTTTTTGCATCAAAACGTCTTCTATTTCGCTCATTCCAAAGACCCCACGGGATAAAACTAGCACATGTAGAGAGCATCATCTTTCCAAGACTAGGCATAGGGGTACCCATGAGAGATTTACTGAACGAAAGCATATCAGCCGCCATGCAGAACTGAAAACCAAACTTTCCAAGAATGCTGATCCACACCTTCCAAGAAAAGTTGCAATGGAGAAGAATATGGCTAGTAGTTTCATTTTCTGAGTTGCAGAATGGACATATGGGATCCACTGAGGGATGACCTCTTCTTCTCAATACGGCTGCCGAGAGAATTTTACCTTGATAGGCACTCCACATGAAGAACTTTACCTTTGGAGGGGCACATAAATGCCATACAAATTTGATTTCATTCACCCTCCAAGCCGAGTTACCGCTGTTTAAAAAGCCATATGCTGATGAGACCGTGAAGGAGACCTTTTTGTCTGACCACCAAATGAGCTTGTCAGCCTCCAATGGGCAAATTTTAAATGAAGCAACAAGGTCCACCAATCGACTAGCCTCCAGAGCCTCACTATCCGAGAGACCTCTTCTAGGAATTTAGGAAGCAGAAGGTATAATGCCCTCCATATTGGGGAGAGGGCTCTACGATTCCCACCAGACATCCACCAGTGAGGATCCCCACCCACCTTTGTGAGGACCATTTCCTTCCAAAGATTTGAGGAGTGATTATAAAACTTCCATAGCCATTTCAGCAACAAAGCTTGATTCATTTCCCTAGTTTTTCGGATTCCCAGGCCACCCATATTCTTTGGCATGCATACTTCATCCCAGCTAACCAGATGGTACTTGAAAGCATCACTCGATCCCCTCCATAGGAAACATCTTTTTAGCCTATCCATAATCTTACAAATTGCAACAGGGCTAGACATGAAAGATAGGGCATAATTGGGAATACCGGCTATGCAGGACTTGAGAAGGATGAGTCTCCCCGCTTTACTAAGAAGACGTCCCTTCCATGATGCCAGACGAGATTCCATTTTTTCCACCACCGGATTCCAAAGCCTCTTGCAAATACGACTATTGAAAAAAGGCAAACCAAGATATGTTCCAAGTAGTGACTTATTGTGCATCCGAATATACTTGCCATGTCACTGAGAAACTCAGGGTTAAAACATTGAAGCCCATTAAAGAAGTTTTTCCCCAATTTACTTTTTGACTAGAGGCCACTTCAAAAAGACCCAACATAACTTTAATCTTTCGAGCACAATCAGTGGTGCCGACTCCGAAAATTATGGTATCATCTGCATACTGGAGGATGGGAATATTATAAGCTGAACTGGAGCTAGTAGGGTGGAGCCACCCAAGATTACCTGCCGAGTAGAACATAGCAGATAGAAATTCACCAATCATATTGAATAAAAGCGGGGATAGGGGATCTCCCTGCTTAATACCTCTGGTCCCTTTGAAATAACCACATATGGAGCCATTGATGAGGAGCGAGTATGAAGCCGAGCCCACACAACTTCTTATCCAGAATCTCCATCTATTGCCAAAACCCATCTTTTCCATGATCTCATCTAACAGGATCCAATTAACTCTGTCAAAAGCCTTTTCAAGATCTAACTTTAGGGCAATTCTAGGATCCTTGTTGCGCTAAAAATGATCAATAAGTTCGTGAGCAGCCATAGTAGAGTCCAGAATCTCCCTTCCCTTCAAAAAATCCCCTTGCCATTTGTGAATAACCAATGGAAGAAGAGCTTTGAGACGGTGCGCCAAGATTCTGGCTATTATCTTATAAGCACTAGAGATGAGATTGATAGGCCTGAAATCCTCTGGTTTCTCCACACTTTGCTTCTGCGGGACCAATGCAATAAAAGAAGCACCAATACTATGAAACGTGATCCCATTGTTGTAAAATCCATTAACCATGGCTATGATATACCCCTTGAGACGAAGCCAAAAACTTTTTAAGAAAACCCCATTGAAGCCATCAGGGCCTGGTGCCCTATCACCCTCCATGCCTAAAACAGCCCGTTCGACCTCTCCCAATGAAAACGGCAACTCCAAAAAAGAGGCAACTGCTGGAGAAAGGCGAGAGAACCTGATATTCTGAAGCTTCGGTCTATAATTACATTCCTCCAAATATAAATCTGTGAAAAACTTGAGTAACACATTCGTGATCAAGGTCCTACACGATGTTACCTCATTATTAATGCATAATGAGGTAATACGGTTGGATCTCTGCTTAGTCAAAGCTACTGCATGAAAAAAATTTGTGTTGCCATCTCCCTCCTTTAGCCATTTAAATCTGGCACATTGTTTCCAATGGACCTTCTCTTGATGGAGAAGTAAATTAAGATTTGAATTTAGAGAGATTCGGGTAGAGAACTCCGCTAGAGATGAATACCTTTGCTCCTCCGCCAAGTCAAGGTCCGCAATTTGGGAGATAATGGAAGACTTCTCAATAGCTAGAGAAATGCGATGCTCTGTGGCCCACTCTTTAATTTTCTTTTTTATAAACCGAAGCTTTAGAGGAAAAGCCCACTCCCGCCTGCCCATGTCTAGGCCCTCGGCCTACCATTCGTCAATATGAGCTTCAAAATTTTTTGTAGATAACCATGAATTCTCAAACCGGAAAGGAGAGGGACCCCATTTCTCAAAAGAAGTGGTCAACATGATTGGCCAATGGTCTGATCCCACCTTATTCAAAACCCGACCTGAGACATTCCCAAAAAGTTGCAGCCACTTTGGACAGGCCAAAAACCGATCTAATTTGGACAAAATAGGCTATTGTTGGTTATTCGACCAGGTATAACTTTTTCCCGAGAGAGGGATCTCATCCAACCCACACCCACCAATGAAGTCAGAGAAACCACGCATGGAAGTAGAAATGCAATTAGCCGACGGTTTCTTCTCACTGCAGTATCGAATGGCATTGAAATCACCAGCGAAGAGCCATGGAAGTCTCCAGGACTGGAAGAGATTACTGAGTTCTTCCCAAAATAAGTCATGCTCACGGTATCTGTTTGGACCGTATATACCCCCTACACACCAGATTTTGCCCAAGGAGAGGTCTCTAAACTACAGACCCAAAGAGAAACGGCCTTCAGATACTTGCAAGGATGCCAAGAGCGTCGAGTCCCAAGCGACTAGGATACCTCCCGAGTTACCCTCACCATTGACAGCCACCCACTTAATAGAAGAATTGGACCAAAGCTCTTTGACGATAGCAAGGCTTGAATTGAGAAATAACATTAGAGATCACTCCCCTCTTCCGGAAAGCCCCAATTCCTCGAACATTCCAGGAAAGCACGATCATTTATTACCATACTTGATGACTCCGGATGCATTTTTGTCTCCAGGTAACGGGCCTCTAAAAATTGCTCCCATAAGATGGGCCAAATCTATCATTTGCTGCCAAGATTCCGCATCATATTTGTGCCTTTCCACTTGGAGTGCCTTAACCACACGGCCAAGTCTACCAAGAGAGAGGAGTTTGGGGAGTAATTGAGCTGTCCTGATTGTGGAGATTAGCCAGCGTTGGAATTCTAGAGGCATTAGTGTCTGTTTCTTGCTGAGGGGGTAAGTGAGCAGGCTCTGTTATTCCCAATCCAGTGGTGTCCGGGATATCCGAAAAGAGAGATGTCACTTGACAATTTTCATTTATGGTTTCGGGAGTAGTGAATTTGCTAGCTTGGCTAGATTGTATGTTTTGGAGTGTATGCTCGAGATCATAATTAGAATTTTGTTGAGCGGTGCTGATCTCGAGAATGAAGATTCTAGTGGCGGGTTGAAGAAAAGGATGGGGGATCGAGAGGACTTTTCTGGGGGAGAGGTAGGGTTGCACTAATTGAGGGGTGGTTTCCTTGGGAGTTGGAGCCGTGGGATAGGGAAGCAGAGGAGGAGGGTAGTGTGGCTTGCGGTATTTCTGGGCTCGAGTAAATGGGGGTAGGCGTATAAGGGGTAGAGGTGTGGGGGTTTGAGAAAGTTGAGAGGGGGGTTCCCGAAGCAGTATTTGAATTTTCTGCTATACAATTTGAAAACTGCCTTGAAAAAAGTGAACACCCTTCGATGAACGTTCCGCCTGTAGACGGTCTATCTGCACCATTCGAAGAAAACTCCTTTGAAATTGACTGAGTCAAATTTTCAAAAATCGTACCTGGATGGGGCTTCGGATCGTTTTTTGGAGACTACCTTCTTTGCACTGCGAACCGGAAGATGTGTGGACTTCGTCCTCCCGATTTTCACCATCAGTCCTTGATTTTGATTTAGAGATGGCAGATGACGCTTTGAGGAGGGGTGCTTCGTTTATTTTAGGCGCCTTCATCGGTGTCTGGAGGCTCGTGCAGAAGTTTTCGGGAAGACGCAGTCCCTCGGTTGGAGTACACCGGGAGTATTTTTCGAGATGTACCATTGACGGGCCCTTGCTGGAGTCATCGGGACTCGGGTCTAAGATTCCCCGGATTTGAAACACCTTTTGTATTTCGAAAAGCGAGCTGTCATCTTGTTTCAAAATACTTCCCCACGATTTTGAATTTGAGCCCGAGTTCGATCCAGAACTCTGTAAAGAGGTTGACTCACCTGAATCTGATGAGTTAAAGACCGTGTTGACTCAGTTTGGGGGTGAGTTGGCCTCCAGAGTAATTCGTCTCCTTTGAGTCCGGCGAAGCTCCGGTAGTCGCAAGATCTCCATGGCTCCGAAAGACACCTCAAGCCATACGAAATCGCCGCCAAAAATTAACTCCGTTAAGAGAGATTCAGGCCAACCAGTGTTTGGGGTAACGAACGCCTTGGCGATGTCCAATTTCTTTTTCTCCATCGTGTCGTCGTCCCATCTTATGATGGTTCCAAAAGCACAGAATACTCGTCACAGGACCTCCTCCGACCACAATTCTATTGGAAGTCCCTTGACGGATATCCATTGTCCGAGGGAAAGATTCCTGGGGTTTCTTCCCATTCCGACACTGTTATCTCAGTTTCGGCGTCCCAAAAGCTTTCGTCGAGGGCTATCTTCACCTCCTCCCACGAGTTAAGAAAGACCAGCCACTGTCGAGGGCTCAGCCATGAGATTTTCGGGAGGTAGTCGATGTGGATTTTATCCCGAAACCAGTGCGCGAGGGTCTCATTTGTCCATTCGACGGACTTGGTCTTCACCATGAGGGCTGATTTTAAAGCTTTACATCTGATCGAGAAGAAGTCAGAGGGCAAATGTATGGCAATATTTTGGTTTTTGGGGGGAGGGGATTTCTAGCCTGACGAAATCAAAATATTCAAAGGTGGGATGGATTTCTGAGATGGGGGGGGGGGGGGGGGGGTTACTGGAGGTTGTCTTTTCGTGAGGGACGGGATGAATAGATGGGGGTCTCAAGGGCGATTTCGATGGGATGAAGCTTAGTATTTTTTCTCTCAAAACTTTCCAACAGAAGGATGTGCCAAATTTTTCGGGGAGGTACACTCGGGCCATTATTAACATACCTCTACTTTGGATGACTTTAAACGTCCTCGTTCCTCTTTGTCGAAAAACCGAAACAGAGAAAGAGAGCTCTCCGACTCTAATCTCCCGAAGCCGAGGAACTTGCAACACTTCTTCATCTACGAGACAAACTGCGAAATCCAAGGCTGCAACCAACGATATTGAGACGAAAGATCGCTTATTTCCATTTTTCGCTGTAATTCGTATCACCTTTTCGGTTCTCCCTGTTTTGAGCTCCAGCGAGATTTCTGAATTTCCGACGACCCACGCTATTTCTTCTTCCTTTCGTTTTTCTTTTTTCCTGGAATTCCGGCCCCTTGCCGTGTACCATTCTCCGTCACCATCTTCCTCCACTTGGTTGGGATCTCCATCTTCTTCCACTCGATTGGGAATGTTTTTCGCCGTCGACAACCTTACCTTCGACTTCGTCGGCGTAGTCTTTGTCGTCGTCGTCATCTTTGGTTGGAGGACGGACGATTCCCCTCGCAGCTCCCAACGTCGAATCACTCTAGCTCTCTCTGATTAATTTAAGAGGATTCCAAACACCAACACTGCCATCAACCAAACCACCAGCAATGAGACCCAAGTCAAATTCGTCTAACGCGGATCCAAGATTGCCACCCCACGAAAGCCGATGAAAGCACTCAAATTTCTTGTCTCTTCTTCACTCTTATTAGGGTGAAGAGTGTTCTTGTAATATTGGTAGTATTGATACTTATAAATATGACTTATGGGGAGGGTTTGGTTAAGTCTATAACCTCTTCTTCCTCCTGTTTTCTCCCAATTGGGTTGTCTCACTCTTTTTCTCCATGAGCTAAATCCATGGAGTCCTGAAAATCAACATGGTATCAGAGCATTGATTTTCAGGACTCGTAGCTATGGTTTTTAGAATTCCATGAACCGATTTTTTTCTTTTCTCTTTCTCATATTGATGGTTTTTTTATTAGTTACTGGAAATTCGTTTTTTATAGTACTGCTCATTTTCTTCTACTGCCTGGCAACATGGACGGCGAAAACCCATTTTTTCATAAAACAGTGATAGAAAATACAAATTGATCCATCCCGTGCCTCATCTTGCCGCCCTGCCAAATCCCAACGCCTCTCCTCCGCTTGCCGGCCAAAACAATTATTTCCATTAGGCGCTGATCGTGTTTACGGTCTCCTCCAATGCAACGGATAGTCCGCAAACGCCGGCAAGTTATGCATTATCAGAACCAGCGCAGAGATTACAACTATTTGTGCTTACCAAAGGCGATCTCTATTTTTTTTTCCACTCACATGGCCATCAATCGTTGCTGGACTTTAACATGGCCATCGACTGGTAAATCAGAATCCCGTGGAAGAGCAGCACAAAAGCCTTACACTATTGAAATTCCGAACTCAATGAGTTCTGTTTACCGATGATCATAGCTCTCTGCTGCTATCGGTATTGGCATCTCTCTTTTTTACCGATGTCCCTCTGGTATTGATAAGACTTCTCGATTTCTCTGCCATTTGATGCTCCCATTTTTTTTCTGCTATATCATGTTCTGAAAAATGAGAGGGACGCATCAGCTCCTCTTTGTCTCTAGAAAACAGAATGGGGATTGTCTCCAGACCATAATTTCTTTGCCTCCAACCGTCATGATTTTCTCTTGAAAGCATAAAACTCAAAGATGAAAAAAAAAAAAAAAAACTAGATTTTTCAAGCAAAGAACAGACATGCAAGCTTGATGAATTCGGGTGGCTATACCTGAAGCCTGCAACAGGCTTACAGTTATCTTGCTGTTATAATTGTGGGGTGCTTATCTTGTTGTTATCATAGTGATAACATTGGTATTCATCTCCTCGTGCAAGGATGTGAATAGCAGCATATTTGTTTCAAAAAGGAAGCTCTTTATTTTCATGAATAGCAGAGTATGTTACCTTATGATTATCTATTAGGTTCTGCCCTTGCCATGGATCTCGTCGCCCTTCTTTCTCCTCTTTCCTCCAGATTTGCTACCGATGAAGAGAGGAAATTCTTGTGCTTCGAACGCCCAATAGCTTGGGATGGAACGAGCCTTGAAGGAGGCTCAACCTTGGACCTCAGAGAGAGGGAGAATCCGACCAACTAGACTAATTGATTCAATGCTTAATTCTCATTCCAGCCCGTTCTCCTCCATAAAAAGGATTAGGGACGCAAAACATCAAGTCCAAACCGAGGGGCACCAGTTATAAGAAAATTACAAGTAAACCATCCAAACACATCAAAAGGAAATTACATAAATTAACTCCTGCATCTGCTTATTACTCGGGATGCTATGGAGTCTATAACATCACCTCCTCCTGGAGAAAGAGCTTGTCCTCAAGCTCAAAAGTGGGGTAGAGAGCCCTGAAAGACGCCAAACGCTCCCATGTAGTGTCAAGTGGGTATGTGTCGGCCCACTGTACTAAAAGCTCCCAGTTGCCCTGGACTCTGCGAGCCTGCAACACCTGAGCTGGGGTGGGAAGCACACGCCCCTCCTGAAGTGGTGGCAAAGGGGTGTGGAGCAACGGAGAGTCACCATGGAAGGCCTTCAACTATGAGATATGGAAAACGTCATGGATCTTTGCATCCGGTGGAAGCTGCAACCGGTAGGCCACAGTGCCAATGCGTTCCAGTACTTGGAATGGCCCATAAAATTTTGGGGACAATTTGTGACATTTGGAGACCGTAAGGGAGAGCTTGCGGTAATGTTGGAGACGAAGTCACACATAATCTCCCGGAGAAAAGACCAAATCTCGATGCCATTTATCATAATTTGCTTTCATTGTATGTTGAGCTTCCTGTAAATGATCTCGGACCTGGCGGATCATTGCATCTCGTTCTGCCAAAGCCTAGTCTAGAACTACCAACCTGGAAGAACCAGGTTCATATGATAAGAGCCGAGGGGGATCTCTACCATAAACGACCTTGAAAGGAGTTGTGCCGAGTGCTGTGTGGTACGAGGTATTATAACAAAACTCCGCCCATGCTAGCCACCGGACCCAACCTTTAGGCGAATCCCCGACAAAACAACAGAGGTACATCTCAATGGTACGGTTGATGACCTCTATTTGTCCATCGGTCTGCAGATGGTAAGTTGAGGAGAATGCCAATTTTGTCCCATGCAGCTTGAATAGTTCTTTCCAGAAAGTACTTGTGAAGACTGCATCTCTGTCATTGGTAATGGACGCAGGCACGCCATATAGTCTGACAATTTCATCCATGAAGAGTTGGGCGACATGAGTCGTTGTATATGGATGCGCCAGAGGCAAGAAATGTCCATATTTAGAGAAACGGTCGACCACCACAAAAATGACTGATTTGCCCGAGGATGGGGGAAAGCCACCAATAAAGTCCATGGGTATATCTGCCCATACCTGTGAAGGTAACTGAAGTGCTGACTTAAGGACTCTGCTTTGTTCCGTAGACAAATTTGGCAAGCTGTCACATAGTCCGCCACACTACTTTTCATGCCCGCCAGTAAAAATCACGACTTATACGAAAATATGTTTTCTGTCGGCCCTCATGTGTGTTGTCATGAAACGTAGATAATATGTTGTGAATGAGGGGCGAAGTCGGATGGAGATAAATCCGATTCTTGAACAATATGAGTCGGTCCTGAATGGTCCAGTTGCTATCTAGTGTTTTCTACTCAATATTGTGATATAATTCAAGGAGCTCGGGGTGCTGCTAAGTTTCATCCCGAATGGAGTCCAACAAAAGAAATCTTGGCTGACTGATTGTGTAGCTGAGGCTCAAACAGGTCCCCGCGGGACTAGGCATTTGCACCCACGTTGAGGTAGCCAGGTTTATACTCAACAATAAAATCAAATCCCATCAATTTGCTCAACCAATGCTGCTAGGGGGAAGTGGTGAGACGTTGCTCAAGTACTTCAAACTGCAATGATCGGTCCGTATTACAAAGGGGCACCCCCAGAGATAGGGCCTCCAATTCTGAATGGCTTTTGCTAAGTCGACCAGTTCCCTTTCATAGGCAGCTAATTTGTGGTGATGTTGGCCTAGCTGCCTGCTGAAATAAGTTATGGGGTGTCCTTGCTGCTGTAAGACCGCGCCAATACCTCCACCTGATGCATCACATTCAATAACAAACAATTCATCAAAGTTGGGAAGCTAGAGTACCGGGGCGGATGATAATGCTGTCTTCAAGTTCTCAAAGGAGGACACAACTATGTCAGACCATGTGAATGCATTGCGCTTAAGGAGATTGTTGAGTGGAGCTGCAATTTGTCCATAGTTACGAATAAATTTTCTATAGTAACCTGCGAGTCCCAAGAACCCCCTCAACACTGTGACTGATGTGGGAGTAGGCCAATCGACCACTGCCTGAATTTTGCTATGGTCTGCCTTCATGCCAGAGGCTGATATGACATAGCCCAAATATGCTACCTCTGAAGTTCCCATCGAGCATTTGGATTGGTTGAGAACCAAATGATGGGAACGTAGGAGAGTGAACACCTGGCGCAGATGTTGAAGGTGTTCGTCCCAGTGCTTACTATAAACCAGGATATCATCAAAGAACACAAGAACAAACTTCCTTAAGATGGAATGAAATACCTCATTCATGAGGGCCTGGAAGGTGGAGGGTGTGTTGGATAGACCAAATGGCATGACTAAAAACTCGAAATGCCCATGGTGCGGGAGTGCACTCGAATCTGGTGATACCCTGATTTCAAATCCAGCTTGGTAAATAAGTTGGACCCGTACAATTCATCTAATAGTTCATCCACCACTAGAATGGAAAATTTATCTTTGATGGTATGAGCATTGAGCTCTCTGTAGTCAACACAAAACCGCCAAGATTTGTCATGTTTCTTGACGAGTAACACTGGTGAAGAAAAAGGAGACCTACTAGGCTGAATAATCCCTTGTGCGAGAATAGTCTAGCATTGTCGCTGTTACAATGTGGGGCCCACCATGGTGCTCGAGCTGGTGGGACCCACCATGAGGACGTAGGTCATCAAGAAGAATCCTAGAGGACTTGGGACACCAAGAAGAGTCCTCTCTCAAAGCAAGCACGAGTTAAGGAATCAAGAAGCACAAGCTGAATTGATTTAGAAGACTTGAAGATCAAGTGGGACCCACAAAGATCTCACGAGCTAGCACTCTTATCAAGGTGCGCTGGAGGATCATGAGGGGCCAACAAGGATAAGGCCACGAGCTGGCTTATCCCTTATAATCTCGTGGGTAATAAAGGACTCCTAGTTCTACTCCAATTAGCCTTCTAGGAGTTCTAGTTTGAATAGACTTACTTATATTGAAGAGTTACAGTTGGAATGTAATTAGGATTGAATGACAAGTTGTATAAGGACTCTACCTCCTCCTCTACTATAAATAGAGTTGTAATTCGGAATTAATCAAGTCACACATTCAATCCCGAGTTGGTTCTCTCTCTCCCTCTCCTTACTTGACGCAGCTCACCCTTTTCTTTTTTATTTTTTCTCTTCTCTACCGAGAGTTTTCCTCCCCTTTTCTCGTTTTTCTTTCTTCTTTCTCTTGTTTGTAATCATGGAAAACGGATTCTAAATTCAACAGTCGCTCAATTTCTTTTTTTTGTAAGTGGGGGTAACGGTAAGGCCTTACCACCACAGGCTCAGTGTCCAATTTCAAGCGGATACGGTGATCACAATTTCTGAGAGGTAGAAGTGCAGTAGGCACCTAAAACAATTCACCAAATTCTGTAATTAAGGAATTTAACTTACAATGATCTGCATCCAGGACTTGAATTTCCTGAAGAGTACATGGCGTGGGAGCATGAGTGCCATAAGTGTAAAAGGATGTTGTTGGGCCGTAAAAGTCATAGTGAACGCCTTGAAATCCCATAATATGGGCCCCAACGTCTGGAGCCATTTAATGCCCAGTACCAAGTCAAACCCAGCCAGTGGAATGACTAAAAAATCTGCTAGAAATGAGTGCCCTTCAATATGAAATTCAGTAGAGTGAGAAATGCCCGCACTTGAAATTTTTTCCCCATTGGCAACGGATACTGAAATGCCAGTGTTATTTTGAATCACCAACCCAAGTTGTTGAGCAGCTGGCTGGCTAGCTAATGAAATTGTGAGTACTGCCGGAATCCACTAATGCCAGTAACTGGAGATGCTGCAATCCGGCACAGACTTGCATAGTGTTGGAGTTGTGCATGCCTATCATAGCATGGAGGGAAATGGCGGGTTCTTCAGGGTCTGGTTCAAGACTGTCTTCCAACAGTGGATCTTCCCTCTGCCTCATCCAGTACCTCCAACCAAAATAAACGTTTGCATTGGTGGCCCTGGACATATTGCTCATCATAATTGTAACAAAGCCCCTTGGTACGTCTTTGTTCCATCTCGGGTCTAGACAGGAGACGGATATATTGTGCTGGTGGAGTGGAAGTCGAATCGTTAGCACGCGGTGCTGGATTTTGGCCATAGCATGGAGATGCTGAATAGGATGTGGGGGCACTAGTGGGCGCCCTGCTCGGCCAAGATGGTCATCGGACCAGAGACTCCTTTGGGACATGTTGTTTTGTATCTATAGTCTGAGCAAGGTTCATTGCATAGGCCAGGTCTTGAGGGTCATGTAGTTCTACTTCCAGGAGCAAGGCCTCCACTAAAACGACAGTGAATAAATTAACATATTGTGTAGGAGGCACAAATCAACTGGCACGGGCCAGGCGTTCCTGAAATTGTTTCTGATACAACTCAATGGTCCCTATCTGTTTTAAATTCACCAGATCCCCCAAAGGGTTGCTACGTGTAGGAGGGCCAACCCTCAACATGCAATAATCTTTAAATAAATCCCAATCATGAATATGATGCTTCGAATGAAATTGGTGGTACCATAGGAGCACTTCATCAAGCATATGGAAGACAGCTAAGTGGACTCGATCATCAGCATGCATTCTTTGATTATAAAAGAACTGGTCACAACGGTGTAATCAGATCAAGGGATCCGTAGACCCGTCATAGGTAGGAAAGTCGAGCTTTGCATACCTGGGCACCGTATTGTGGCCTGGTGCGTGGGGTCCCATGGCAGTTGGAGGTTGGTGGCGCAGATGTGGTGGAGGTGGGTGCGGGTGGGGAGGTTGGGGCTCGGCAGGAAGCGTGGAACTGCCCAGCGGCGTAGGACCTCGAGCAAAACCTTCCTCCACTCGTCAAAGTAAGTGTTGAAGAGTGTCATTGATGGTGGACACTGCTGATTGAAGTCCGTCAGTTCGACTTCGATTTGCCTCAACGCTATGATGCAACTTCTCAACGATATGACACAAATCTTCCTGGGAAGAGGAATCGCCAAGGGTGGTCCTGTCTGATACCACGATGTTAGGTTCTGCCCTTGCCATAGATCTCGTCACCCTTCTTTCTCCTCTTTCCTCCAGATTTGCTACCCGACGAATAGAGGAAATTTATGTGCTTCGAACGCCCAATAGCTTGGGATGGAACGAGCCTTGAAGGAGGCTCAACCTTGGACCTCAGAGGGGAGAATCCGACCAACTAGACTAATTGATTCAATGCTTAATTCTCATTCCAGCCCGTTCTCCTCCATAAAAAGGATTAGGGGCACAAAACATCAAGCCCAAACTGACGGGCACCAGTATAAGAAAATTACAAGTAAACCATCCAAACACATCAAAAGGAAAATACATAAATTAACTCATGTGTCTGCTTATTACTCGGGATGCTATGGAGTCCATAACATTATCAGTAGTTGTTATCTGCTTGATCTGTATCAGAATACAGAATCATAAACAACTCTATTATCCAATACAACAGCTATCTGTTCCGAGTTACATGTTACCTGTTATCTACTTTTGTTCACTATAACGGTTGCATTGCCAACTGTCCTGATAGCATCACTGATCATCCGAGACAGTCTCTGCCGGTATTATCTCCAAGCGTTATTGGTATCATTATCTTCCGAGCCAGCTGGTGGATTACATCTGATCTAGCTTAATCACGATATTGCATTTGAAACTTGCTAGACTTGGCTGAGAAATTTGGCTGATTGATTTCCGAAAGCTACTACTTATCCAAGATTCTCTTCTATCTTCGTAATCTCATTCAAGAAATCTAATTTCGACAACTACCATCTATCTTCTGAAGTTTATTTTCGTTGCCATTTGATTGCCGTAAAAATCGCTCTCTCTGCTGGTTTTGGAAATTCCCTTAATCTTCGTTGTTGTGTTGCTATTTCTGGAGATTTTCTAGAAGATTTTTGTTGCTTCTCTAGGTTCGCTGGCCTTTCCTTCTCCAGCTTCGGCGACGATGAAGTTGTCCCGCTCTATTCCAAATCGTCGTAGGGAGGAAGACGAAGGTATATTTCGGGATTTAATTCCCCAAGTTAGGTAATGTTTTAATAATGCACGGATTCAGCACAGGACCACTGGGTTGACCCAACGACGATTATGCTGACCCGAGGATCACTTGCTCTTGTTATGCAGAGTTAACTCGGGTCAACTCAAACCGGGTCAACTCGGGTCCGAGTCAGCCTGACTCAGCCTACTTATTTTCTACCTCGGTTATACGGGTCCGGGTCAGAAGGTTTATACAAATTTTTCCTATGACTCAACTATATTGGTCTGATATCTTACTCGGTTTGACTTAGTTCTCTATCTCCGGCTGGATTATTATCTTAGATTATTACTCGGTTCCAACAAACTATTTGGTGCAACTTTCTTATTTACTGATGGACTAGCTACGAACTATTTCATGTGTCCTTGTTACCCTTAAGGACTTCTATTATTTACCGGTTATCCACTACTATACAACTGCACATGTGGTACATGTTATTTGGGCATTGGCCCATTTCCACTACCGCTATTGTGTCTCCTTGATTGAGACTTTATTTATGAAGAAGAACTCCTTGGGTCGCTTGCCTTGGGTTCATTATTTATTGATTGTTATCGGCATTGGTTTCTCTCATGCGGATTTTGAATTTCTTAGAAAAATAAAGCACAGTGTGCCCTCGGCATCTTATTTTCCATTACCCATTACCCTTTGGCAGTCTTTCTCCTACCATCATTTATTTGACTCTCACTTACCCTTATTGGCCAACCCTGTTAAAGCATTGCTTTGGTTGGTCCCTTTGATTTATATGGGTGTTTTAAGTCTACTCAGACTTCTTATATATATACCCGTGGGTCTTTTATCACCATCTTGTGAATGACAGGCATTACCCACTTATCACCCATTTCTACCTTTGAGAGTTGGTGCTTGGGTTGGGACACTGTGATGGAGGAGCTTATTACTACATATATGTTATTTGGTTCAAACTGGGATCACTACCATTACCTCCCAGCTTGAGGGAGAGTATTGGAATATATGATGTAATTAGGGTGGCACTAATGTAATTAGTTCAAATTTCTTGTCTCTTCTTCATTCTTATTAGGGTGAAGGATATGCTTGTAATATTGGTAATTTTGATACATATAAATATGACTTATGGGGGAGGGTTTGGTTAAGTCCATAACCTCTTCTTCCTCTGTTTTCTCCCATTGGGTCTCTCTCTTTTTCTTCATGAGCTAAATCCATGGAGTCCTGAAAATCAACATAAATAAGGGAGAGGACTCTCTAAACCCTAATCTCTCCAATACTTTTCTCCTACAAATTTTCACATGATATCATAGCAGCAATGATTGAGATGGAGAAAGAAAATATGGAAAAGAAAAAGAAGAAAAGATAAGTTCTTTCAAAAATTTTCTCATTAGATAGTTTACCCATCTCCAATATTCGTTTCTCTGTTCACAGTTCCCTTTCTCTCATTTTTCTTACTGAAACTCAACAGCTGCTATGATCTGCTTCAACTGCGCACCCCCAATTTCTTGTCATCTTCATCAACTCTAACCTCATTTCAATGTATTGAGGTTACTGATGTGTTCGTCTCAAGCTCTTTACCAGATCGTCTGTCAATCTTTGTCCTCCATTGACCAAGTTTTACAGCAAATACAGAGGTGTGGCAATCTAGACTCGCTCAACCACATACTTCTGTAGTCAGTCCACTAGGCCCAACCATACCCGGCTTGAGGATACCAGTTCTCACACATCCCATTCCATCTAAAGCAGAATTCGGCTCTCCTCTTCTTGTCATCATGTTGGTGATTCTCTTGGCCTAGCAGTGTGCTTATCATGGAAAAAAAAATATATTTCAAGATATCTTGCATCCATAGGAGATCAAACATAGTCAGGCACTGTTATGGACTCAATAAGACTGAGTCATCTACTTTACTTTTATTATTTATGTTGCTTTTAATTTCGAATTTTATTGATTTGTAATAAGACTTAAAGGTAGGGGTAGAATTGGGTTTAATAACCCTAACCTATGTTGATGTTAATTACCCTATTTAAGGGGTAAGGATGGAGAAATAAAGCAAGTTCGGAATTAGCATAAACTAGGGTAATTTAGGTTCCTTCTAGGCTCTCTATTTTAGGGTTCTTGGTGTGAACTCTCTTGGGGGTTTGCTGCATCCATTGGGGAGTCTTTGAGGAGATCTTGGAAGGAAAAGGAGGAGGAATCAGCCTTCTCTTCCATGCTGCAATAGTCATCCATCTCTTCCACGAACCAGTAGTGAGGGAAGGAGGATTTGGTTGAGTCTTAGCATCAAGAAAGGGATTTTCGAATTGCTGAATTGAAGGAGGTCTTCAAGAGGTATTTTTATCTATCTTTTCCGAGTTTACAAGAGCTAGAGACTGCCCTCTTTACATTCAGCATTGGTAGTTGCATGAATTCAGAAACCCTACTCATTGATGTGAGGTATAAAGTGGGGTTTCATAATTGGATCCTTAAAACAGTCTCTTGCTTGAATTGGTGCATTCATAATTAAGAAAAGGAAACTCCTTTTCAAGGGGAATGAATTCAGTAAAGGGAAAGGGGTTGTTCTTGAGTAATTACAGCAAGTAAAACCCTCTTCACATGAATCATAAAAGAGGGGTTTCATATCTGAGTGTTTAAACAGTCCTTTAACTTGCTGGTTGCATCTATAATTGAGAAAAGGAAACTCCTTTTCAATTATAACGTGTGAGGGAAGAAAAAGATAGTTTCTTTTCACAAAAACGTGTTAAGAAACCCTCTAACAGTGCTGGATTCATATTCAACTCGCCGAGTTACTAGATCCATGGCTAGGGACCATAACAGGCACTGTCGTGCATAATCTGTGTACAACAAGAAGAAGAACATCTTTGTCGACCTATCCTTACCAAATAAATTTCGAAGATTCTCTCTACCATGACAAAAGCTAAGATTTCAGTAGCTTTTTTTCTCTTACTCATCTTATTCTTCCTTGAGTTCATTAAAATATAGAAAAGTCTCATCCAATCTTCCAAGGTCCAGTTTTGATGAAACAACCACCGCAAACCAAGTGAATCTCTCTGAGCTTCAGATATGAGAGAACTTCTTATGTCCTCAGATGGGAAACAATTAACCTTGCACATGGCAGTAGTAGCCACGCCCCTTCCTGCTCCATGGCAGCCAGCTCTTTTGCATTAGAGCTTCAAAGTGGTCCCACTATTAATGCTCTCAAGAGGTGGATTGCTGTAGCTGCTATTGACTAGTTGTGCTTGAATGAATCAGGTGGAAATTTCTGTGCTATAGCTGTTCCAAGCGTGGGAAGAAAAATGAAAAATAGAGCTTGAGCTTGTTCCCTCCTTGTGTCAAAAGCAAAATCAGCAATCACCATGTCAACTCCATTGGCCATGGAGTTGCACTAGACAATTCCAGCTCCTTATTTTCCCTCAAAGTTCTTTATCCACATAGTTGAAGCTCTCATGGTGCTGCCATGCAGAAGCAAACATCCCTGCCAACAATCCAAAGATTTTAAGAGGAAGAGGACATTCAAAAGTTGGTGTTAGGGTTTATCTTAACCCTAGTCAAATCTCTTGGACAGATTTCATGGCCAATTTTTAGTCCTCTTCATGGTCAATGTTCTACTCAATTCTGTGGTCAGTTCTTTGCTGGTAAAATTTTGTGATTAGTTTTCTGGTCAATTTTGACTTTATTCTCTTGGTGATTCTACTATTGTGGACTTATATTATTATGCACGTTGGATTATTCCTGTTTTTCTTGTATCATTCCCCCATGTCATCTCAAACTGTGAAGATAGCTCTCTCTTATTTATTAAGATCAGCTCCTAACTGGGGATTTCTTTCTCACGATGCACGACTCGGGGAGTCGCAGTCCCCTCCCGTGGTGGACGAAGGCCAACGCCGACCTCCGGTGAACTTGCCGGAGCTTCGGATGCCGCTCAGGCAAGGTGTTCCAACGGAAAGGAGATAGTTAGGGGGGATGATTCCTTGTCTCCTCCCTCCCTTTCCCTTTTCTCTGCTCGTAGGGAGGATCTCGAGAGTCATCTTTAGAAGGGGGAGACCAGCACACGAACCCCGTGTCCCAGAGTCCCGGCCCACAAGCTCTCAATGGGAATTGGTATCTGCCTTGAGACGATGCTGGTAGATGATCTCTCCTATGACTCTAGACTTGATGGAAATAGCGATGGAAAGGGATGGACGAAGGTGCGGGCAAAGAAAAACAGAAGTGGGAGAAAATTTGGGTCATCAGAAACATCTCTCCCTTGACGACACTTTTTTCGTGATTGGTCGAACCCAAGACAGATCGGGGCCTGCGATTCGAATCACGGTGCACAACAATGGGAAATGAGTTTTTGTTTCCTTCCCGGCCGCAGATTGTGCTTCCTTCCTCAACCACTTCAAGGCTGCTAAGTCGATTGGTAGTTGCAGAACACGATCCAGGGAGCTCCAAATTGGCTCAATCTCCTTCTGCTTCTCAGTCTTTTGCTACAAGGATTGTTGGGAGTGTAAGATCGTCCAGGGCCGAGGGGAGATGATTATGGCGAGAATTTACATCCCGGAATCGAAGGGCTCCTTCGGATGGACGGCTTTCCGAGTGGCTCTCATGGACCATGTTCCTGCAGCGGCAACTTCTCAACTCACGACCAAATTCAGCTCGTAAGAGCTTGAGGGCAAGCTCTTTCTCCAAGGGGTGTGTGATGTTATGGTCCTGGGTTAACTACTTGGTTTTCCACTACCTACCAGGCCCACTCTAGCAGCCCATTTTAGCGACCCAAACTGCCTTTTTTCACTACACAGGTCTCTAGGTCGCCCCCTCCAGGATTCGAACTCGCAACCGCGGTATAGCTCTGATACAAAATATTAAGCACCTAGCCAATACTACTCAAAAGACTGGCCTGGTAGGTAGCGGAAAGCCAAGCACTTAACCCAAAGACCATAACAATACTCCCACCATTATGAGCCGATGTCCACGGCAGCCCACTCTAGCGACCCGGACCGCCTTTTTTGCGCTACACAAGTCTCTAGGTCGCCCCCTCCGGGATTCGAAATCGCAACAGCGTTATAGCTCTGATACCAAATGTTAAGCACCTAGCCAATACTACCCAAAAGACCGGCCTGGTAGGCAACAGAAAGCCAAGTACTTAACCCCAGAATCATAACATCCTTCACCAAGCTCTGAAGTCTAGCTCGCTCTCTCGCATGGATATGGCGAGACTGCTCATCATCCAGAAGAAGCATTGGACAGGGTCCCATTTCATTCGGCTATCAGTTGGGGAAGAGTGTTATTGGGCAAAAGTAGTTTTTGATGATCTGTCCACTTATGATGGCACAGGGAGCCTGGTGGGGGATCCAGCCACCCTCTGCAGCAACCCTCCCCACTGAATCAGAATATGAATCAGATTGATCGGACCATTGCCAGACCGGGGCACTCATCTTTGGGTGTTTGGGCACCTAGCCCCTGCCTCTTGGTCAGCTCTGCCAGGAAGCTCACCCCACAACCAACCTTCACTGAGCCAAACCCTCAACCCCATCCTCTCACGACCACTTTTACCACACCAGTCCCACCAATTCTCCCAAACCCGCCCAGCTTCACATCTTTCTCTTTCTTAAATCGTACCCACAAATGTTGAAAGCATGAATGCTCATCATTTCCAACAAAAGAATATCTCCTATGGAATTCTTCCCTTGAAAAGGCTGGAAGCCACTACCCCCAACAGTTGTTCGACATTCGAAGCCCATGCCCTCACTGTTCCACTCCTCATCAAGATTATCCTCAAGGTGTCCAATTAGGAGATGGAGTATGACATCAATGCCCTCCTCTCGCTCTACTCCCATCTCAAAGAAATCCTCTTCTGCAACCTCTAATCACTACACCTGCCTCACCTTCTTAAGAACCCCTCTTCCCTAGCACTTACTATCATAGGTTTCCCTAGCTCTCAAGACCTTTTCATAGATACGATGAGCTCTCTCTTCCAGAGGTAGAATGATAGTGTTCCCAATCGAAACCCATATTAGTTGAAAAATTGGCATAACTGATAGGTCTTGACAGTTATAACTCTACAATCACAAGAGGTTCTATGACAATCTGTAACAGCGACTTCTAGGGGTGGGCATGGGTCACATTGGGTTTGGGTTTCGAAAACCTAACCAAAACCGAGAGTCCAAAACTAGAACCCTAAAAAATTCAAATAACCCAAAACGTCAAACCTGATCCTAGCCCAATCAATGTCCTCGTCTCGTTCTCGTAAAACCTAATCCAACCCATCTCCACACTGTCCCCGTAAACTTGACCCATCCCCATAAATCTGACCTATCCTTGACCAGCCCCTACCCCCTTTTAAATCTTTATTTCATCCCCTCGGGTTGGGTTTGGGGAAACCCATCCCCAACCTTGTTAGAAGATGGGCTCAAGCCCACACGAGTATGGAGAAGGTCCACACGTCCAAGAGAGGTGGCATGATGGTAAATAAGAAGTCATCTCATAAAGATGGCACAAGGGTGTAATTAGTCAAGGAGAACATGTCTACTTATGTCTTTTCTTATGTAAAGCTTGTAGCCCTAAAGGCATTATAGACATTGTACATCCTCTCAAAAACTATAAATAGAGGCCCTTGGCTTGGGGTAGAGTATCAAACTCCCTCCTCTTCTCTCAATTCGTCCTAGCTCTCTCTTCGCCTAAAGGCGCTCTCTCTCTCTCCCTTTCTCTCTTCTCTACCCGAATTCTCTCTTTGCCTTCTCTTCTCTTCTCTTTTCTTTTTCTTCTCCTCTTCCTCTCTTACTTTGCTCGAGGTTTTAATAATGGAGTCCTAAATTCCATATGGTATCAGAGCATTGGATTTAGGATCCCCATGTCAAGAAGATGCTCTAAAGAGTTTATTATCAAAGCTACTCATGAAAGGCTCTTTGTGAAGCAAGATTGAAGCTTGTTGAGATAAGTTTTTCGTTCATGTTATTATCACCTATTTATGGCTTCATGCTCTCGGATTTTTATCTCTAGAAGATGATTTAGAAATGATTCTCTTTATCCTATGAAAGTATTGAGATTTATATATCTCGGATTGGAAGAAGATTGTCAAAAGATGGATTTTTCAGTTGGTTTGCAAGTTTTTTTCGATTTATGTTGAAATCTTTTGCATGGGAAGTTATTGTTTGTGGAGGCAAGTTTGTGATAATGAAGAGCAATTCTCTTGCCTATTACGATTTTAGATTCATTAGATTTCGAAAATTTAATCACCTTGGTTACTTTGTACTCTTTTCACTAATCGATTCTTTAATATTTGAAGAGTTGGAACTCCACTCGGCTTAAGTTTTTGAATGAGAATATTTTTCTTAGTGATCTCGGATTTCTTATGAGTTTATAGTGATATTAATAAGCTCATGCATGAATGATTTATCATGCCAAGATTCATCAGTTCTTTTGATAGGAGGATAAGTTGAAAGAAGAAGTAATTTTGAAAAGGTCAACAATGGAACATCCCTTGGCTTCTTGCTGAGGATTTCAATGCCCCCCTCCGTTGCTCCGAAAAAAGCCCTCCGACAAAAAAAATCACCCCCACTATAAGAGCTTTTTCAGATCTAATTAGCTACTTTGAGCTCCTTGAAATTCCGCTATCAAGAAAAAAATTTACTTGGTCCAACGGACAAAGCCCCCATTCTTTCCAAATTAGACCTTTTTTGGCAAATAATGACTAGTTGCACCTCTTCCCCAACACTTCCAGCCAAGTCCTCAACAAAATTGGCTCTGACCACGGGCCAATCCTAATTAATTCTCACCCCCCAACCTGGGGACACTCTCCATTCAGATTTGAAAACTCCTGGTTCTTTAATGATTCTTTTGCCCCCCAACTAAAGAATTGGTGGGAAGATTTCAATCATCACCCAAACCCTGGGTGGTCTTTCCCACTGAAGCTCAAAGCTCTAAAGCTAATGATCAGGCCCTGGACTCGTAGCCTCAATGCCGCTGCTGCATCTGTGAAAAACTCTATCCGGAACCGCCTTTCAGAGATATCTCCTTGAAGAGCAAAGGTCACTCTCTCCCGTTGAACTCATTTGTAGAAACAACTTAAATTCTTATGTCTCAAATATCCTAAAAATGAAACCACTCACTGGAAGCAACGGGCCAGATTCTGCTGGTTGAATGATGGGGATGGCAATACAAAGTTCTTCCATGTCATTGCCTCAGCCCGCAGGAGAACTAACAATATATCCTCCATTCTCAATGAAGGTGAGGAGATTACGGATAGCGTCTCCATTGCTAATGTGTTTGTGAAGTTTTTTACAGATCTCTATACAGAGGAGTGTTTCACCGCCCTATCCTCGACCAGATAGAAATCAATTGTATATCTGTGTTTGATGCTGCTCAGCTGGAGAGAACTTTCTCTCAAGAAGAAATTGATGAGGCTGCTCTCGGTTTGTCGAAGGATAGACCCCCAGGGCCAGACAGGTTCAACGGTGAATTTTACTGAAAGTCTTGGGACGTTATTAGAAATGATGTACATGCCTACGTAAACAATTTTCATCCAGTACGTATCACCCATAAATCCATTGGTGCCTCTTTCATTGCCCTCATCCCAAAAAAAACCAACTCAACCCTCCCTCAAAACTACAGACCCATCAGCCTGACCACAAGCTCGTACAAAATTTCAGCCCGCAACCTCTCCAAACATCTTAAGGCAGCTCTCCCTAGTGTTATCAGCCCATGTCAAAGTGCTTTTATATCTGGCCGCAATATTCTGGATTCAACTATGGCAGCCAATGAAATTCTTCATTCCTTTAAAAAATCGAACCAAGTGAGAGTTGTCATCAAATTAGATTTTGAGAAAGCCTTTGATAGGGTCAATTGGAAGCTGATTGACCACCTTTTCGGTGAAATTGGCTTCACCACACGCTGGAGATTCTGGATGAGAAGCTGCATCTCAAATGCTTCATATTCTAGTCTAGTTAATGGCAAGCCATGCGGGTACTTCAAAGGCACATGGGGAATCAGGCAGAGAGATCCTCTCTCTCCTTTTATCTTCACGTTCATTGGGGAGCACTTGGCTGCCATGGTCCGACTGGCTAAACGGGCAGGATGGCTAAGGCCTACCTCCTCTAATCCAGCTCAAGACATTGGCCTCCTTCAATACGCAGATGACACAATTATTTTCTGCAAAGGCTCCCTTAGCCAAATTCACAACAAAAGTGCCCTGCTTAGCTTATTTGAGATCTCATTGGGACAAAAAATCAATTGGGCAAAATTATCCATTTCTTGATTCAACATCGAGCCAAGTTTGCTTAGCTCAATGGCAAGCTATCTTGGGTGCAAAATCGAGATGTTTGCTGGAACATATCTGGGACTCCCCTTGACCCCTCGGCTCCCTTCTAAGGCTTCTTGGCACCCTATCATTGAGCGATTGGAATGGCGTTTGGCCTCCTAGAGGGGGGAATTCCTTTCAAAAGCTGGTTCTGATTAAATCCTATTTACATGGAATTCCCAAATACTTTTTGTCCATGTTCCGTTGTCCTGCTTTAGTCAGGAAAAGAATTGAGCTTCTAAAAAGAAGATTCCTTTGGAGAGGGCCAAATGGGGAGAAAAAATATCATCTAGTAAAATGGGAAGAGTTTTGCAAACCAAAATCTCTCGATGGTTTGGGTATTCAAGTTACTACCACTACAAATTCTGCACTTCTCCTTAAATGGATCTAGAAATTCAATCTCTATCCTGCCTTAATTTGGAGAGCTCTTGTTGCGGCAAAAGCTAACAAGCATTCAGGTTGGTGGACTGGGGGGGACGATTCTATTCTCTCTCCTCTGCTTGGAAAAAAATCGTCAGACTTCTTCCTGAATTCAAAAAGGCAGTAAATTGCTACATCAGAAATGGTACCTCAAAAAAAATTTGCAATGATTGGTAGACTGGCCAATCCATCCTCAAAATTCGCCATGAAACAATCTCTAACCTTTCAGTTAATTCTAATGCCTTCATCTCTGACATTTGGTCAGACAGTTAGTTGGAATTTAAACCTCAGAAAACATCTCTCTAATCCTGAAGCCATCCTGGCCTCCAATCTCCTTGAAAGTCTTCCTGCAATGAAGCCCAACAACACAAATGATACTTTAATTTGGACACCATGCTCAAAAGGGTGTTTTCTCCACTGCCTCTGCCTCTGCCTACAACTTCCTATGCAACACATCCACTGCCCATCCAAAACACCTTGCGGCCTCAACCTAGAAACCTCCTCGCCCCGCCACGTGCAAAAATTTTCATTTGGACTACCTGTAGAAATAAAATCTGATTATTTAATCCCAAGGGGTACCCAAATCCAAGACCCACTTTGCCCTTTCTCTAAAGTTGCTCCAGAAACAGCCAAAATTCTCCTATCATGCCAGTTTGCCCATTCGATTTGGACCTCTCTTTTAAATAAAATTGGGCTCCAATACTGTGTTGCAGCAAATCTATCAGCTACTATCCTCACTTATTGGTTCCAGACTCCCAAAGTTAGGAAAGATAATTATATCATGTTGTATTGGTCCCATCCTATGGGTACTATAGAAAGAAAGAAACAGGAGGAAATTCAAATTCAAATCCTCCCCAGTTGAAGTTCTAACTGAGCAAATATCAGGCCAAGTATCTATTTGGCTACTTCACCTAAAAGAATTCAGAAACTTTAGCAACACCAACTTCATGGAAAATTGGCAGTTAGTTGCAAGTGTCTCTCAGCCCTCTTCCCCAACGGTCATGGTTATTTGGACCCCACCACCACTAGGACACTTCAAACTTAACTTTGATGGGAGTGCTCTCGGTTGCCCTGGTCTTGCGGGCTACGGAGGAGTTATACACAATGCAAACGGCGATCTCCTCTTCTCTCATGCGGGCCCTCTTGGAAACTCTGATTCCACAATAGCTGAATTATCGGGACTGCTAAACGGAATCAAAAAAATTTCAAATCATCTCTCGCGTCCACTCTACATTGAAGGAGATTCAAAGGTGGTCATCAATTGGTGTGCAAAATCCATCAGGCTCCCGTGGCGTCACTAGGATATGCATTCGGAAAATTGTAATATAATTTCTCATTTGAATTGTAATTTGAAGCACATTCCTCGCTCTGCCAATCACTTGGCAGACACCCAGGCCAAGGCAGGCATTTCACTTCAACACCTTGTTGTGGAGGAAAGCTCTCCGACCTAGGTTTGTTTGTGCTTACTCTTCTCTTTTAATCTATGTACACACTTCTTCAAAAAAAAAAAAAAGTTGAAAGAAGAAGTTTTAAAAATAAAAAAACTTATGGAAGAGTTTTTTATAAGAGGCCAAAACTCTTGTTTGATTCAAAGCCACGAGTTGCCTCCTTCTTCTTTCATGAATCTCCACATGAAATCAAGGTTGGAAAATTCTTTCAAAAGAAGAAGCAAGAAAAAATGAATTAAGGAAGTAGTTTTTTGAAAAGTCAAGGTGGCGCCAACGTATTTGAGGAAAGTTTCTCTTTTTATAGAGATCAAACCACCTCAAGATCTCATTAATTAGGCTTGATTTATTTATCCTCAATCAATCATATCTTGCCTAAATAAAAAAAAGGACTGAATCTAGACTGGTTTTAGTAAGTTTGTGTCAACAATTATTTTTGAAAAGATCTTGAACAACTTAGTCTATCAACAAGAAAGAGGAAATTGATTCCTTGATGTTTTGGTGTTCTTGATTAATTTTTTCCTCATAATCTAAAAGGAAGATAAGAGGTCTGATTAAAGTATCTTTTGGTCAGCACTCCTTCTTGCCTAGTGGATATTTTACTTGCTTAAAGGGCTAGTTAAGCTCGGGTGCTTCCTCATTTTACCCGAGCTGGTTTACCTTGTCAAGGATATTGATTTTTGGCTAGGCTTGATTTTCGATTAGTCAAGCTTATTCCTTAGGCTATATCATCTCTTTTGTTAAGTAAATTATCATTCTCGACTTGTCTCTAATGGCTGAAGAATACATTGGTAATGTTAGAAGATGGGCCCAAACCCACACAACCAAGGAAGGCTCATACATCCAAGTGTGTTAGAAGATGGGCTCAGGCCCACACATCCAAGAGAGGTGGAAGATGGGCTCAAGCCCACAGACCAAGGAGAAGTCTCACACAGTGGTGGCATATTGGTAAATAAAGTATCATCTCATAAAGATGGCATTGATGTAATTAGTTTAAGTTTCAAGGCATAATTATATTATTGTAATTTTACTCATCTATAAATAAAGCTTCAGGGAGAGGTTTAGGACACAAATCCATAACCTCTTTCTTCCTCCTATTTTCAAACATATTTGCATCTTCTACTCAACTTCCAGGCTATGTATAGTTACTAGAGCATGGTCTCAAAAAGTGCAATAGAAACATATATAGTCATAGGAAATGCTAAGCAAAGTTGTAAAAAATGTAAAATTCAATTAAAAAAAAAATTTAGCAAGATGAGATTAGATCCTTACCTATTTCAGCTTCTTCCTCACCGATGTCAAGGCTAACATAATCAGCATATTGTCTATCACAAAAGAAATTATCTTCACTCCCTTGCTCTGCCGTTTGATTCTCAAATTCAGGTGACCTAATACCCCCACCATCAATCAACTTGAGACAACCAAAGTAACGGCCTCTGCCATTTCTCTGCTCTACTACGTGTTTTCGCTTTCCACACTAGCTTCTTTTGTTTTCTTTATGATGGACAAATATGCTGATTCTATTAGCCTACCCTTTTCTTCGAAGTGCAGATAGACGAAAGTATGCTTCTTCCTACACTAAATCTGCAAAAAATTTGTACATAAGTTGACCAAAATCTAGTTACCAGGAAACCAAACTAATGATATGCCAACATTTTCAACTACAGAATAAAATATAGTCAACCAAGTTCTATTTTCTTCACGACCTTGATAGTGGCAACAAAGAGACTTTAAGAATGAATAATCATAGCAACCCACAGAAAAGAAAAAACATCAAGAAACACAATGAAACAACGAAAGATAACAATAAGGTCTTCATTCTTTTAGAAGGGAATCTACCGCCAAGTATATCATAAAGAATCATGGCATCTGATGTAATACATTGCTTACTAGTGGAAGAAGAAAGTCATCTAAAAAAATTGAAGATATGTAAAAGATGGAAGAAAATTTTCTATTTTTGTAAAGTTACTATTTTAGGAAAGTATTCTATCTTGGTACTTTCTATATGATTTTTTCTCTTGGGCTAGCTACTACAAGTTACAAAAGACACCTGAACATTCAAGTCCTCCCTTGGGTACTAGAAAACCAGGAATTCCTTGTGTTGAGAAGATAATGGATGGTTACACGTTTCCAGCTTTACCAACTTTGTTTCTACATTTAGTGATGTTAGCATCCAACAGTCCTGGACCAATTATGTTGGGGAAGTTATCCACCACCATCTGGGGCAGATCCTGCACCTTATTTGGATGCTAGACAATTCATTCAATTGCAATGGAGGCATGATCTTTTGCACGGTCTCTTTCATCACATGGATCATTTCACAGTAGTCGTCATCATGGAGGACTCTAATGTGGTGATTTCATGGGTAAAGGGGATTACACTCCCTCCATAGCTCTTTTAATAGCAGTTTTGCTAAGAACATGTTTCAATCCTAGTCTTTTGTAAATGGTAGTTTCTTTCCTACTCAATAAAACATGTTTGATCCAACAACTATCTTGTAGAATCTTGCCTTCCCCCCGCTCACATATGCCGATAATTTAACACTCTAGATATCAATATAGATTCAGCCATCCGGCAATTAAACAAGCCAAGGTCATCTTGGTAGTGTCATGTTGATTCTCTTTTCTATTACAAGTCAAGATATCAGAATACCAAGGTCATTTTAGTATTCACTCTAACATAAACACCCTATATCATACCCATCCGTCATCATTACTACTCAAGTTGCATGAGAAACCTTAGGAAGCATTTAGGTTGTTTAGAGAGATACGTTCACTATTACATAAACACCCTATATCAAAACCATCCATCATTATTGCAACTCAAGTTGCATGAGAAACCTTAGGAAGCATTTAGGTTGTTTAGAGAGATACGTTCCCCGGGTGTGGTGAACCTCGATGAGGTTGCCATAGTACATTCTTCAAGCTTGAAGTTATACTGAAAATAAAGATCAAGGAATGTCAATCCACGGCCTAGATATATCAAGAGGTTTGAATCCGATACATTTGCAGATAATTCACTAATTGATATGTAATGTAAATGTTTTGATATGGATTGAGCTTATAAGATCTTCAATGACATGCATCACAACAGCAATGTCACTAGAAATTCTCTCATCTAGATTAGTTCATGATGAGAGATATGCAGAAAGGTTGCACTTATTAAATTTGATGCACAGAGTAGGGTTTGGGGCAGATGCTATGACATTATTGGATCTCCTTCAAGTGTATCAGAGTCTTGGTGAAACAATTTGGTTCAAATGCATATTATCTATTGTACTTCGAATGGGGCCAGATATGAACATACTCGTGTGGCATTCCTTATTGGGTGCATATTCAAAATGTGAAAAGGTTGATTTTTCTCAAGAAATTGGGCAAAGGATTTTGATCTCTTGGAGTATAATGATCCAAGGCTTGGCCCAATGTGGTATGCCTGATGAAGCCATGAGCCCCTTCATAGAGAAGTTACTATCAGTGGAGAAGCCTAGTTCAGCTACAATTTCAAGCCTTATACAGGCTTGATCAGTCTCAGCTGTAGTGGAAAGGTCAAGTTGGTCTCATGCTAAGGTGATCAAAACCAGGCTCCTAAATGATGTAGCAATTGGGACTGCCACTGTAGAGATGTATGGCAAATGTGGAGATATAAATTCATGAAGAAAAATGTTCGAGGAAATTAATGAAAAAAAAAAGTAGTATCATGGAGTGCAAAGATAGCAGCCTCTGGTAGGAATGGCCAGGCACAGGAAGCCATTTCTTTGTTCAATGAAATGTTATCTGGTGGCATTTGCCCTAACAAAGTGATAGTTCTTTCAGTACTATCAACTTGTAGTCATGGGAATTTGGGGGAAGAAGGATGGTCTATTTCTAAACAAATGATTCAAGATCATGGTTTTGAGACTGAATCTGACATTACTCGTGCATGGTCGACATCTAAATTATAATCTGAAGAAGCCTGATGAATAAAGAAACCGAACTTTGTTATGCTCATAACCATTTTTGACAAAGTTTTCTGCTAGCAAGAGCCTAGATTTTTTAAAAGAGTAATGGATACACTTGACATGCTACTTACTAATCTTTCAGTATCTTTCACCCGAGGCCGATCACCCAAGATTGTGTTATTTCCTTTCAAAGAAGCCGTCAACGGTCCCGAGACGGAGGGATTGCCTTTCGCCTTCTTGCTAGGGTTAATTGTTTGGTTCCTAAAGGGGAGTGACGAACCCCAGAGGAGGTTTCTTGGAAGGTCGAGAAAGACGTTCCCTGACGGGCTTTCTGCAAGAACCCACGCTCTGGCGATGCTCGGTCTAGTCGAGGAGCGATGATGGAGAGAAGAGTGGAGCAGGGCCAGATTCGGGAAGATTCCGGCGATCCGTATGGCTTCCCCTCCCAGTGATCCGACATAATCTCCATCGCACGGCCGGATTCAAATAATGCGGGGTTTGCTCAAGGGCGCTTTTGCGCGAGGCAAGGATATCCGTCAAAGAATGCCGGGTTTGCTCAAGCGTGCTTTTGCGCGAGGCTCAGCAGGCTTATGCGCCTTCGGAAGCTTGAAGCCTGGGACGAGGCCTGACTTTAGTTGTTTTAAAGAATTAAAAAAAGCAACAATTTATAAAGGGAATTTTTTTTATTTCTTATGCATAACTTGTAATTATTCATATTTTTTTATATTATTAATACATTTTCTTGCCCTAATTCCTATTACTCAATCGTAAACATCAAAACGAGATAATAATGATAAAATTATTAAAACGCATTAAAAATTATAAAATGTTAACAAATCATATAACCATATACAGAAATTATATTTATATATATACATGGAAACTTACTAAATAAATTACAGGATATAGAATTCTGCAATTAGATAGAAAATACATAAAGAAAAAAAACCCTACCTTCTTTCATATGCATGTAGAAGCTCTTTTATACGAGAAGCACCATTGCATGAGAGTATTTTGCCCAAACTGCTCATGAGTTGTGACTCGACCACCCACGAGGTCGTTCACTAATGAGAGTATTTTGCCCAAACTGCTCATGAGTTGTGACTCGACCACGTCGCTCACTATTGTGAATTAAATTGGAAAACTTTGTCGAGTCAACAAAGTTTTGACCATTGGTTTGGTGTTGCAAACCCGTAACCCGAAGAAGGGATCAAGTCTTTAATTGGTCAAGTGTGTATTAGGGTTGTTAATAGTCTGAATTCGGTATGGATATTGTAATTATGAAACCGATGTGTTAGTAGATATCTAGATATCTGAAAAATTATCCAAACTTATATTTTCTAGTTTTTTTCTGTTAGATAATTTTTGAATTTAGATAATATTTGGATCAAAAATTAAAATAAAAAAACAAAAAAATGAAAAAACATAGTTCCTTGAGACACAAAAAAGCTTAATAAAAAAAGTAAACCTTAATGAGAAAAAAATAGAGATCAAATGCTAAGGAAAAATGAAGGACAAAGAGAGAAATACAAGAAGAAAATTAAAACAAAGAGGAAAAGAAACAAAAAATAAATAAATAAGAAAAGGCTAACCTGGAAGAGAAAATTAGAAAAGAAGAATGATGACAAAGAGAGGGATCTACACAAGGGATGTGAGAGAAGATTTTGAGTGAGAGGGAACACGAGAGAGGGTGTGAGAGCTTACTAGAGAAGAGAGAATGAGAGTTTATCGAGAGGGAAGAGGAAAGGGCTATCAAGGAGACAAACTTCACACCCAAAGAGGAAAAGCATAGATAGAATCAATGGGGTTGACAAATGATACATTAAAGCAGAAAGTTTAAGGGGTGTTAGTGTGAAGGAAAAGTGATGAGGGAAAGCGGATTCTCTACAGAAAGTGACACATAAGTGTTAAGGGTTTGTTTGGAACCACTGCAAAAGAAAAGAAAGGAAAAGAAAAGGAAAAAGAAAGTGATTTTTTGTTGTTTGGCTGCAAATAATCGTGGAGAGAAAATAAAACATGATGGAAAACTATTTTCTCTTTTAGTTAAAAAAATTTCTCTCAATGAATCAAAGAATTCAGAGAGAAGAGAAATGAAATTGAAAGTGGGGATGAAATTATGTCAGGGTCATTTGGGATCTCCGACATTTCATTCATCCCCTTTGCCCTATTTCATCCTCTTTCCTTCCGACGAGTGACATAAACCTCCGTCTAGAAAAGCCCCTCCCCTCGGACGAGCGCGATAAAACTCCTTCCCTCTAACGAGTGCTCCTTCCCTTCGGTGATCTATAGATGTCTACCTCTCCTTCTCTCCCTTTCTCTCGCCTCTATCTTCTCTCCCTTCCTCCCTTTCTCTTGCCTCTCTCCTTTCCTCTCTTTCTCTAGCCTCTCTCCTTTCCTCTCTTTCTCTGGCCCCTCTCCTTCCCTTCATTCATGTTTCAAATGACGTTATTTGGTTTACTGATATTTATTCGTCCGTTGAAAAAGTTTAAATGGAAGGATAAAGACAATTGTTACTCTTTTCTTCACATGTTTTCATGTTCTACTTGAAATACAAAGACCGTTTGGTTTTTTTTTTCAATTGTTTTTTAAATAGTGATACACAACTTCCGAAATAAGTTAGATGATACATACAAATTTTTCTTCATTTTTTCAATTATTCTTCGATTTGCAAAGATTGATTTTTGTTTGCTGCTCTCTCCTTTCGTGTTTGTTGGTTTCATCTCTATTCCTAATTTGGATTTCTCAATTTTTATGATTTTTGGACTATGCATCTCTTGAAGATTTTTATTTTTCATGTACACAGATTCTTGTTTGTGTTTGTTGTCTCTACATTTCTGTGTGTTGATCACTACTTCCATCAAGTAAGTTTCGTCTCAGTTCCTCATTTAGATTTCTTTACTTCTCTGATTTTCAATACTTTGAGAATGATTATCTTACATCTCTATTATTCTATAAGATTCTCTTATATTTGTTATAGTTTATTAGTTGTGTTTGTCTATTTCCACTTCCATTAGTTAAGTTATGTCTTTGTTCCTCATTTTGGATTTCTTTGTTTCTTTGATTTTCAATACTCAATGAAACGTGCTTTTATTTCTCTATTATTTGTGTAGGACTATATTTTTTTTCTGATTCAAGCTCTTTAGACATTCAATACATGTACTCTCCTATTTCCCATTTAGATATCTCTAGTTTTGGACTTTGTTATGTTTGTTTTCGAGATTGAATACTTTCTCTCTATTTTATATTTTCAAAGAAATCAAGTAACAAATGAGAATGATTTTTAATAATATGGATATAATCAAATCTAAAAACCATTCTTTGTACATTTTGATTTTCTTTTTGCTTGTTGACAACAAAACACCAAAACAACAAATGAAATCAATCGGGTTTCTTCTTCACTGGTGAAAATCATTCATAGACTACGGTCATTTTGTATTCCTTCCTCCAACCATTTGTCTTTGCCTTGAAGTGGAGCCCCGAAGCAGATCTATTCTTATTACATATGCTAATCATATGAATGTGTTAATGGGCCAGGTTTACGGCGACGGTTCGAGGATGGGTTAAGTTTAAGTTGGGTTTACAAGAGCACGGAGAACAAGGTTGTAGCGATGGTGATCAGGTTGGGGTCAGGTTTTGACATTTCGAGTTTTTTCGGGTTTGGGTTTTGTAATCAGGGATTGAGATCGTGTTCAGGTTGTGAGAAACTAGCACTGGAATGATCGATTAGCCTCTGCCAATGATCGATCATCCAAGAGTGTGCAGGCCAAGACTATAAAGCATGAACGATCAACCTTAGTCGATTGATCGATCATCCAGAGCATAGCCATATCATCCCATTTGAATTGATTGATCATCCCATTTGGATTGATTGATCATCCCATTTGAATTGATCAATCAATGTCCAGGCAAGTGAAATTCACATGGAATGATTGATCATCCCACATGATTGATTGATTAGACAGAATCCTATTAGTAAGGGACATAAAAAATGATCGATTATAGGAAGTTCACCAATCGATCATACTTCCATTGCACAGCCAGAGGAAATACTGATTGATCGATCATCCCTTGGCAATGATCGATCAACTTAACTTTTCAGGTCCAATAGTAACATATTGATCGATTAGTCCATCAATTAACAAGTCACGTTCTAACACAAAAAGAATCGTTATGATCGATTGATTGATCAATCACTTTAAGTGATCAATCAATCAACAGTCTAATTTTTGCAAACGGTAAAAAACAACTAGTTTAGCTTCAAAAGTTATAAATACCCAATCAAACTATACATAGAGAAGTTAATGAGTATTTATTTGCAAAACCTTTGAGAATTTATTCTCAAACTTGAAAAACTTCTCAAAAGTGTTTTAGAGGGAAAGAGAAAGTCGTAGCCTTGAAAAATTCACTACTCTTTCTATTCCTTTCCTTGCATTGCATATTGTTGGATTTAGGATCCTTTTTCCATAATTTCGAGCAAGAGAAAGAAGAAAGAAAAAGATAAAAGGGAAGAAGAGCTCTCGGGTAGAGAGAAGAAAAAATAAAAGAGCAAAGAGAGGTTACGCCAAGCAAAAGGAGAGAGAGAGAGTAACTCGAGAATGAGATTGTAAATTGATTAATTCTGAATTACAACACCTCTATTTATAGTAGAGGAGGAGGCAGAGTAATTATACAATTAGCCTTTCAATTCTAATTACATTCCAACTCTAACTCTCTAAGATAAATCTATTTAAACCAAACTACTAGAAGCATATTACGAGTTGAACTAGAACTCTTGCTTTCTTCAAGTGAGTATAGGAGAGAAGGCCAACTCATAGCCTTATCCTTGTGGGTCCCTCATGATCCCCCAACTCATCTTGATAAGGTCGACAACTCATGAGATATTTGTGGGTCCCACTTGATCTTCAAGTCTTCTAAGTCAATTCTGCTTGTGTTTCTTGATTCCTTAACTCATGCTTGCTTGGGAAAGGACTTTTCTTGGTGTCCCACGTCCTCATGGTGGGTCCCACCAGCTCGAGCACCATGGTGGGACCCACATTTTAACACTCCCCCTCAAGTTGGGGGTGAGAAGACATCATAAATGCCCAACTTGCTGCATTTGGTAGACATAATCTTGTGAGTGACTGGCTTGGTGAGAATGTCTAAAACTTGATTTTGTGATGATATATACTTCAGAGATAAGAAACCAACTTGGAACTTTTCTCGTATAAAATGGCAATCCACTTCAATATGCTTTGTCCTTTCATGGAAGACTGGATTCAATGTGATGTGCATTGCCGCTTGATTGTCACAATATAGATCTATTGGAACTTCTTTGTAGAATCCCAACTTAGTGAGAAGAGATCTTATCCATATGAGTTCACTAACAGTGTGTGCCATGGCTCTGTATTTTACTTTTGCACTCGACCGTGCTACTACATTTTGCTTTTTGTTTTTCCATGTAACCAGATTTCCTCCAACCATCGTACAAAATCCCGAAGTAGATTTTCTGTCATTTGGGGATCCAGCCCAGTCTGCATCTGAATCCTTTGATGTTGAAGTGACCATGATTTTTATATAGAAGCCCCCTTCCAGGAGCTCCTTTCAGATTTCATAGTATTCTTTCAAGTGCTTGCCAATGACTAAGTTGTGGCTTGTGCATGTATTGACTTACCACACTTACTGTGTATGAAATATTCGGCCTCGTTACACACAGGTAAATAAATCGTCCCACAAGTCTTTTATATTTTCCAATATCTACATCTTCTCATGTGCCTCCACATAATTTTGTATTTGCATCCATAGGAGTGTCTGCTGGTTTGCATCCCATCATTCATGTTTCTTCTAGTAGATCAAGAGCATACTTCCTTTGGGATAGGATAATCCCATGTCTGGATTGTAATACTTCAATACCCAAGAAATATTTGAGTAATCCAAGATCCCTCGTCTTGAATTCTGCACATATTTTCTCCTTTTTTTTGAATGCCCTCGGAATCGCTTCCAGTTAAAATAATATCATCAACATATACAGCTGCAGAGCATCTGTGAAAACCAGCCCGTGTGATGGCTTGACTAAATTTCTCAAACCATACCCGAGGGGATTTGTTTAGACCATATAGAGATTTTTTAAGGTGGCATACAAACTCCCCTTCAACCACATACCCAGGTGGTTGTTGCATGTAAATTTCTTCTTTAATATCACCATTTAGAAACGCATTTTTTACATCTAGTTGATATATTGGCCATGATGAATTGGTTGCCAGAGATAATAAGATACATACCGAGTTCATTTTTGCCACTGGAGAGAAGGTTTCTTCATAATCAATTCTGTAGCACTGAGTATAACCTTTTGCAACCAGTCGAGCCTTCAGTCTTGCAATGGACCCATCCGGATTGTATTTGATAGTATAAACCCACTTGCAACCAACAGGTTTTTTATCTGTGGGAAGAGGAATTAATGACCATGTATGATTGTCATTAAGTGCCTTCATTTCTTCATCCATTGCTACCTTCCACCTTGTATGTTGTAGAATCTCTTGATATGACTGTGGAACAGATATGGAGGAAATAGAAGAAAGAAACTGACAACATAAAGGTGAGAGGCGATGATGAAACACAAAATTGGAAATAGGATGAGAAGTAGAAGGTTGAGTGCATGATCGAGGTTCTTTCCATATAGCAATAGGGTGAGTATCATATTGAGGACCAAAAATAACTGGTGATGAAGGACTTACCTCTAGTGGATTTGTTAACTCGACAGGTGTGGTGTCAGCCACTTGCTCTGGGGGTTGAATAATCTCTATATCACGAGGCACAACCAGTCTAAGGGAACTTGGTACTGAGGATAGACCAGGAGGAATGCTATCAAAATAATATGAGGAGTCTTCAAAAAATGTTACATCCCTGGACACAAATGAACGTTGAAGAGTATGACTATAACAAACATAACCCTTTTGTGTGCGAGAGTATCCCAAAAAAATACACTTGATAGATTTAGTATCAAGTTTATTGTGTCTAGGTAATGAATTATGAACAAAACATTGATATCCAAAGACTTTCAACGGTAATGAAAATGGATCATCATTCGGTAATAATCTAGAGTAGGGAGATTTATTACCAACAACAATAGATGGTAGACGATTAATAAGATAGCAAATCGTAAGGACAGCATGAGGCCAATAAAAGTATGGAACTTTCATGACATATAACAAACCTCGAGCTACCTCAAGAATATGACGATTTTTCCGTTCGGCTACACCGTTTTGTTGAGGAGTGTAGGCGAATGATGTTTGATGGATAATGCCATTTTCTTGACAGAAAGAGTCCAGGTCTTTGGAAATGTATTCTTTGGCATTATCAGACTGGAGAATTTTTATTTTCTGACCAAACTGTGTGAGTACCATAGCATGAAATGACTTAAAAATGTATGGTATCTCAAAATGCTCCTTAAAGACAAACAACCAAGTTGTGTGAGTGAAATCATCAATAAAAGTAATAAAATATTTTGCTTGAGCAATATTAGAGACACTCTAGGGTCCCCAAACATCATTATGAATTAACAAAAATGGTGTGTCACTTTTGACTTCTGGACAAGGAGAGTATGTACTCCTTTGATGTTTACTCAATTGACAGACCTCACAACGAAATTCTGGCCTGACTTAGATGGAAACATATAATGAAGAGACTGTTGTTGGGCTCCCTTGCCATGGATCGTGTCACCCGATGATCTCCCCGTGATTCCAGATTGAACTGCTTCATGGAGGAGGATTTAGTGTTCTTCAAGAGACCAATTTCTGAAACTAGTGAGCTTTCGAATGAAGCTCCACCTTGGGCCTCGAGAGAGAGAGAGAACCCAATCTCGTTTACTCTAATTGATCAATACTTAATTCCTTTCAAGCATTCGTTCCCCTTATAGGAGAGGACTAGGGTTCGAGTACAAAGTAAAGGCCGATAACAAGGCCCATGAAAAGAAGGAAAATTACATCTAAACCATCAAGTGCTTAAATCCTAAAATTACATGATTTACCCACGGCGTCTACTAATCAATTGACCTGCTATGGGGTCCATAACATCACCCCCCCCCCCCCCCCCCCCCCCCCCCCCCCCCTCCTGGAGAAAGAGCTTGTCCTCAAGCTCAAAAGTAGGGTCTGTATGTCGACGTTGTATGGTTGGTTGTACAATTTCATAGTGAAGTGCCAAGAGCAAGATTGCGTCCCTTGTAGAACTATCCATACCACAGGTGTCCTGTAATTCAAACGAGCAGTCAGGTAATGGAACAACACTAGGCAGCCCCAGCATGCTTGTTCCTCATCACCATCAGCAGTAGAGAACCCAACTTTCCATGAATCCAACCAGATGTGCCCTATCAAAATTCTAGGCAGCACAAGCTATTGCTCACTGTCCTAGAGTACCGGAAACACCACTATGCTGATTGCAATAGGAACTATGAGCACTATTTTCAGCAGTGCCACTGTTGGCAGCATTGATTTCTGCCATGGCAAAATAGCGCCGTACAAACTAGCTATGCATGGGATGGAGCTGGAACAAAAGGTAGAACTGCCTTACTTCCAATAAACGCTGCTATGCTACTGGCCTAAAGAGTGACAAATCAGTTTTCTATTGGGCAACATGTGTGCACAGATCTGAACAACATGACCTTGATTTGCATGAGCTATAGATGCAACCTGTGATACATTTTCATTTCCTACATATGTTAGGTACTGTGTTAGGTTCCCTTGCCATGGATCGTGTCACCCGGCGATCTCCTCTTGCTTCCAGGTTGGGCAATGAGGTAGGAAGGGATTTCTGATTCTTAGAACGACCTATGCTTGACGAATGTTAAGCTTTTGGAAGGAGCTCCACCCTTAGGCCTCGTTAGAGAGAGTACCTGATCTCGTTTAACACTAGATTGGAGAATGCTTACCATTTCATGAAACTCATGTCCCTATAACTAGAATTAGGGAATGACGCACAAGGCCCAAGCAAGTGGCCAAGGTTCAACCAAATTACAATAATACCCACTAATAAATTAAAGGTGAAAATTACATAAACTACCCTCTTCATCGACTAACCACTCTTGATGCTATGAAGTCCATAACATCACCCCCCTCCTGAAGAAAGAGCTAGTCCTCAAGCTCACAAGTGGGATACATGGCCTGGAAGGAGTCGAGTGGCTCCCAAGAAGCTTCAATCTGGTCTTCATCAGACCAGTGAACTAACACCTCCCTTGAGTCTTGAACACGACAAGCTTGCAATACCTGGGAGGGAGTAGGAATAGACCGGCCCTCCTGGATTGGTGGCAATGGTGTATGCAGTAGTGGGGAGTCGCCATTGAATGGCTTGAGGAGAGAAACATGGAACACGTTGTGGGGCTTGGCATCCAGAGGAAGCTGTAAGCGATAAGCCACATTGCCGAGACGGTGGAGCACCTAGAAGGGACCATAAAATTTCAGAGAGAGCTTATGGCATCTGGTGACAGCAAGTGACAACTGTCTGTATGGTTGGAGTTTCAGCCAGACATAATCTCCCGGTTCAAAGGAAAGAGGATGATGACCCTTGTCATATGTTCGCTTCATAGTGTCATGAGAGAGCTGCAAGTGAGTTCTAACTTCAGCAAGCATAGTATCCCTTTCCTCTAAAGCCTGGTCCTGTGCCATGATCCAAGACGATCCCTATTCATACGATAATAGACATGGTGGGTCGCATCCATAGACTACCCGAAAGGGAGTGGAACCCAGTGTTGTGTGGTAAGAGGTGTTATAGTAGAATTTGGTCCAAGCCAACCAACGGACCCAACATCGGGGAGAGTCACCAACGAAACACCTCAAATACATTTCCAGAGTGCGATTGACTATCTCGGTCTGCCCATCGGTCTGAGGGTGGTAGGTGGAGGAGAAGGCTAACTTGGTGCCATGTAACTTGAAGAGCTCAGTCTAGAATTTACTAGTGAAGACTGCATCATGGTCGCTGGTGATGGACTCTGGGAGGCTGTAAAGGCGGACAATCTGATCCATGAAGATCTGAGCGACTTGGGTGGCTGTATAGGGATGTGTGAGGGCCATGAAGTGGGCATATTTAGAGAACCGATCCACCACTATGAGAATAACGGATTTGCTTGAAGAAGGGGGAAGCCCATCAATAAACTCCATGAAAACATCTGCCCATACCTGTGATAGTAGCTGAAGTGGTTGGAGCAGGCCTGCTGGATGTAAAGATTCGGTCTTGTTCCGTTGGCATACCTGACATGCTGCCACATACTCAACTATCATGCTTTTCATACCCCTCCGATAAAAGTCTCGACTAATGCGGAAGTATGTTTTCTGTTGGCCCTCATGTGTACTGTCGTGAAAGGATGAAATAATGCTGGCAAGTTGTGCTGAAGTCGGATGAAGATAGATGCAACTCTTGTACACTATGAGACGGTCCTGAATTGCCCAGTTGCTATCCATGGCATGGTGCTCAATTTTAGCATATAAGTCTAGAAGTTCTGGGAGGTGCTGGATGTCTTCACGGATGGAGTCCAGAAAAAGTGCCTGTGGTTGACTAATGGCGTGTAGGTGTGAGTCCCCTACTTCCCTGCATGACAATGCATCAGCCCCTTTATTGAGATGGGCTGGTTTGTACTCCACCTGCTTCCTCAACCAATGTTGCTGCGACGAAGTAGTGAGGCATTGTTCCAATAAATATTTCAGATTGCAGTGGTCTATTCGGATCACAAAGGACCTACCCCACAGATAAGGCCTCCAATGCTGAATAGTTTTGGCTAAGCCGATGAATTCTCATTCATATGTGGCTAACTTGTGGTGGTGTGGGGCAGTTGACGGCTGAAATAGGTGATGGGGTGTCCCTGTTGCTGTAAGATGGCTCCAAGGCCTCCCCTTGAAGCATCAAATTTAATATCAAAAGCCTCCTCAAAGTTGGGTAGTTGTAGAACTGAGGCCGAAGCTAAGGCCTGCTTCAATTGCTGAAAGGATGACGCTGCAATATCTAACCACTGGAAGGCATTATGGTTGAGTAAGTTGTTCAATGGTGCTGCCATCAAACCATACTCGCGGATGAATTTTCTATAATACCCTGCCTAGAAACCCCTTTAAGGCCATGACTGACTGCGACGTAGGCCAGTCAATAACTGCCTATATTTTGCTATAGTTTGGCTTGACACCGGAGGCTGATATAACATGGCCCAAATAAGCAATTTCTGAAGTACTGATGTCACATTTAGAGCGGTTGAGAAAGAGGTGGTGGGCACGTAGGAGTGTGAACACCTATCTCAATTGCCGAAGGTGGTCTGCCCAAGTCTTGCTATGCACCAAGATATCATCAAAGAAGACTAGAACATATTTACGTAAAAATGGACGAAATACCTCATTCATGAGCGCCTGAAAGGTGGAGGGGGTGTTGGAAAGCCCAAATGGCATCACCAAGAACTCAAAGTGTCCATGATGTGTGTGGAATGTTGTTTTTTCCACGTCTTCTGAGTGTACCCAAATTTGATGGTATCCTGATTTCAAATCCAACTTAGTAAATAGTTGTGCCCCATGTAACTCATCCAACAATTCTTCCACCACTGGAATAGGAAATTTATCCTTCACTGTGCGAGCGTTGAGCTCGCGGTAATCCACCCAAAAGCGCCAAGAATTATCATGTTTCTTCACCAATAGAACCGGGGAAGAAAATGGAGAATGATTGGGCTGACTAATACCATGAGCTAGCATCTGTTGACATTGTCGTTTGATCTCATCTTTCTGCAAATGTGGATAACAGTAGGGATGCACAACCACTGGTTCAGTGCACATCTTCAACTGAATATGATGATCACAAGCATGTATGGGGGGAAGGGCAGTTGGCTCTGAAATAAGTCCGTAAATTATGTCAAGAGAGGGGGTAAGTGATCTCGATCAGAATTCTAAGTAGTGATAGTCTGGAGAGTGCAGTGTGGCCGAGCGTGGGTGCCATGGAGGGTGAGCTGGTGATGCTCTTGTGTAAAACTCATGGTGAGAGACTGGAAATTCCATAGAATCGGCCCCAACTAATGTAGCCATTTAATCCCCAACACCAAATAGAATCCAGCAAGTGGTATGACCAAGAAATCTGCCACAAAGGTGTTCCCTTCTGTAACAAATGGAACAGCTGAACAGAAACCCACACTGGTCACCTTGTCCCCATTAGCCATAGAGACTGAAATGCCCGAATTATTCTGAAATTATAAGCCCAAATATTGTGCGGCTGGTTGGCTGAGGAAATTATGGGTGCTGCCCTAGTCAACCAAAGCGAGTAACATTAGATTCTTGATGGTAGCGTACACCTGCATGGTGTTTGTGCTATGCAACCCAGTCATGGCGTGAAGGGAAATGGCGGGTTCCTCCACTTTGGTTTCCACTTCCTCCTCGGGTATGTCCCCTTCCTCTGGATCATCCACCTCTAACCAAAAGAGTCGTTTGCAAAGATGACCGGTTCTATATTTCTCATCACAATTGAAGCAGATCCCTTGAGCCCTACTTTGGTCCATTTCGGCCTTGGAAAGACGTTTGATAAATTGGGGTGGGGGAGTGGACGTGGAGGCTATGGGAGAGTGGTGGGGGATGAGGCTTGGTGCAAGGGAGGTGGAAGATTTGAGGGAACACCAGGGGGGCTACAGCCTGGCCAAGGGTGTCTCCGACTCAAGGATTCCTTCAGGATACGCTGTTTGGTATCCAGAGTGCGGGCCAAGTTCATTGCATGGGCTAATGAGGAGGGGGGAGGGGGCAGTTAATTCTGCCTAGATGCGGAGGGCCTCAACAAGTCTAGCAGTAAAAAAGTGGACATACTGGTTGGGGCACACCAACTGACTGGCTCGGGCAAGCCGTTCTTGAAATGCTTTTTGATATTGCTCAATAGAACCAGTTTGTTTGAGATTAACTAAATCTCCAAGGGGGTTGCTGCGTGTTGGAGGACCAAATCGTAGCATGCAATAATCTTTGAAAATCTCCCAATCATACACATGGTGCTAGTTTTTAAACTGGTGGTACCATAGAAGTACTTCATCGAGCATGTGGAATGCAGCTAATTGAACCCTGTCCTCGGGAGGGGTTCGTTGATTGAAAAAGAAATGGTCACACCGGTGTAACCAAATCAAAGGGTTGGAAGACCCATCATAAGTTGGAAAGTCCAACTTGGTGTACCTTGGAACCGTCGGGTGTGCTGAGCCCGGGGTGCCCCCATGGGAAGAGGTGTGTGGCTCAAATCAGAAGGAGGAGGGTGGCGCAAATGAGGAGGTGGTGGTGGGGGAGGGTCGGACGGCCTGGAGGAAGGCTCCAACTGCACTGTGATCCTGGCAAATCCATCTTCCATGCGGGCCATCATTTGTTGGAAGTGGTCTTTGAGGCCCAAGATTTCCTGATTCATTGCGTCAACTTGGGATTGCATTTCAGCATGATTTTCTTCCACGAAATTGCGAAAATCAGCAGGGGAAGAGGAATCACCTATGGTGGTCCTGTCTAATACCACAATGTTAGGTTCCCTTGCCATGGATCGTGTCACCCGGTGATCTCCTCTTGCTTCTAGGTTGGGCGATGAGGTAGGAAGGGATTTCTGATTCTTAGAATGACCTATGCTTGATGAACGTTGAGCTTTTGGAAGGAGCTCCACCCTTAGGCCTCGTTAGAGAGAGTACCTAATCATGTTTGACACTAGATTGGAGAATGCTTACCCTTTCATTAAACTCATGTCCCTATAAAGGGAATTAAGGAATGATGCACAAGGCCCAAGCAAGTGGCCAAGGCTCAACCAAATTACAATAATACCCACTAATAAATTAAAGGTGAAAATTACATAAACTACCCTCTTCGTCGACTAGCCACTCTTGATGCTATGAAGTCCATAACATACTGCTCATCGTCATCACTTCAAACCGGTTTAATTTTTTTCTGGGGAGTCCATTGCTGCATTGCCACCACTGCTGTAGGGACAGTAGCAAACATGTGAAACAGTTGAACCCATTGTTGCATTGTCACCGCAGCAGTAACTAAAATCCAGACTGATAAGTCGCACAAGCTATCTACTTGAGCCCCTGCTATTTGCCCCTTCTCTGGTAACCTCTGAATGACACATTGAGAATCTTCAAATCTCTTTGCCACCAACCCAAGAAAAGTAGCAACAAGTGGTGAATGCCCAAACTCCAACATATCAATGCAAAACTCAATCCCATCTTTCAGTTGCTTCCCTTGACACAATCCATGAACAAAAACTGTATAGCTGAAAACATTGGAAGAGATACCAATTGTCTGCATTTTCCTGAAAGCTCCTTTTCCATCTTCAAACTTTAGTGCCTTGCAGCAGTCATCCACCACAGCCATAAAAACTGTATAGTCTTGAATCAACCCCTCCGTGCATAGGCCATCTAGCACTGCAACGGCAGTGGGGATGAGCCCCATTGCTTTCGTTGTCTTGAAATTCATATCAACATCTGAAATAAGGACATACTTATATCCCAGAGCAAGCTTGATGTGTACATTTGTGGCAGCACCTGTCCGATAGGAACTAGCAACATCATGGACAGGGTTATAAGCATTGCTAGTGTGATACCGCTTCCATGAAGGTTCATAGCCAAGGAGGAACATTTTATCAACTGTGTGAATTGCACACTTCGCTAGATCTGCTTTAGCAAAGTCACTAATCAAGGATGACTAGGTGACAACATTAGGACGAATACCATCTGAGACCGTCTCTTCTTGTATTTCTCGTGAAAATTGCCACATTGTGGCCTCTACAGAGACCTTTATAATTCTGCTATAGGGGATGACATGATATCTGCATGCCCCAATTAATTTTATTGCCTCATAATTGTCTTGTGCCCTCGTTACACTCCCAGCCAGACAATAGGCATTGAGGAGGATGGTATAGGTCACGAGATCATCAGGGACATTTAATATCTGCATTTGATTGTGGCTATGCATGGTATAGGGCAAAAGACGTCCATTCACAATCATGAGGCTGAACTTAATAAAATATTGCACAAAGCTGCTATACCTGATTATGTTCTCACAAACAACAACATACTTCTTCTGTTGAAGTAATTTCTCCATCCGCAGACCAATATGGTTTCGGCCTGAGTGGGTAGCAGCAATGTTGCTATAAGTCTGTTGAGAAGACTCACGAAGAGCAGTGAGTGCTGTAGCAGTATCAGGGAATTTGGTGTTCCTGGCTTCGGCAAGTTTAAGCCTTCCCATTGCAATAGAGTGCAAAATTGTTGTTGCATCTCCCATGTCAATTGGCATGATTGTAACCCTCCACCCAACTCTTGTCTGGGCAAGCACCAAGAGCAACCAGAACATATTCTTTGTAGTCCATCCTCTTGTGAGAACGAAAATAGATGACACATCCGGTTGAAGACCATTTTCTGTCACCCCGCTGAAAAATTCTGGTTGAGTTATGGGGTCATCTTGTTGTTCATATGCAAGGAGCATATAGTTCCATATTACCAGATCTCTGCATGCCCTATCATCACATATTGGGTAGGCCGCTACTGCCCAACCCAACGTTGCACAATTATGAATCAATGCATTGTACACAAAAGCTTCAAATTCAAAACCAAGACGTGCAATGCTTGTTCTTGGAAGAAACAAGTATGTGGATTTGAACACATGAAATTCGGCATACCCTTTCATCATAAAAATAGAGAACCTGGAGTTCCCAGAGGAAATACTCCTATTTTTCATTCTCTCAAACATATTTTCTGTGGATTAGATAAACTGAGCAGGAGTGTCAATCCCAATCCTTCCAACCCCTGTCTGATTGCTGTAAGGGTAGGTCAATTCTCTGGATTTGCACTTCATCTCTTTGGCAGTACCTCCCTTGAATCCATAAAGTTTGTTACCCATGGCATGATCTTGAAATTAATCATAATGGTTGGAATGAACATTGTGGCTGTCAGGAGCCTGTCCTCCCGATCATATAACGACAATGTTAAATTTTCGTTCCTCTTTGCAGGCTGCTGGAATAAGAGAGCTAGTTCCCAAGTTGCTACAGTCTGCCGAAAGAAGGGAGGATGTGCCCAAGTCGGTTTGCCATTTGGAGGGTGATAGTGGGAGTGAGAGTGAGAGATGGACCTATTCCTGATGGCGAGCGGCTGCCATATGGGGCTTCGTTGCTTGAATTTTTTTTGAGACATAGTTAGTTTGGGAATTTTCTGTCTTGTGGTTTGTGCCATGGACAACCCCTGCTGTTTGATAAGCTGGACGCAGAGGAGGCATTGGGGGTGGGTGAAGAGGTGGCTGATCGAAAGGTCTCCTGGAACTTGCCGACAGAGGAGCATCTCGTGCAAAATATTCACCCATGCGCAGATTAATTGGGAGAAGAGTCTCTTTGATTTCCTGCATTTGGAGTCGGATTGCCGCATTGTCATTACGAAGTGTTGATTTCAATCCGAACCTCTTCAATAGAATTACACAAATCTGTTGGAGAGGATGAGTCGCCGATGGTGGTTCACTCTGATACCACGTTGTTGGGCTCCCTCGCCATGGATCGTGTCACACGACGATCTCCCCATGATTCCAGATTGATCTGCTTCGTGGAGGAGGATTTAGTGTTCTTCGAGCGACCAATTTATGAAACTAGTGAACTTTCAAAGGAAGCTCCATCTCGGGCCTCGAGAGAGAGAGCCCAATCTTGTTTACTCTAATTGATCAATACTTAATTCCTTTCAAGACTTCGTTCCCCTTATAAGAGAGGACTAGGGTTCGAATACAAAGCAAAGGCCGATAACAAGGCCCATAAAATGAAGGAAAATTACATCTAAACCATCAAAGTGCTTAAATTCTAAAATTACATGATTTACCCATGTCTTCTACTAGTCACTTGACCTGCTATGGGGTCCATAACAACTGAGCAGAAGGATGCCCCAACCGATTGTGCCATAAATATGTCTCATTTTTAGTAATAGAAACCATATTGATTTTTGGCACGTCCAAGTAGTAAAGCCCCCCCGTTCATGGCCTCCACCAATCACCTGGTTCGTTACAAGATCCTGAAAGACACATGAAGTGGGTGAGAAGGTAACCGAGCAATTAAAATATTTTGTGATTGACTAATAGATAATAGGTTCAAAGGAAAAGTAGGAACAAAAAGAATATCAGTGAGCAGAAGCGATGGGGTGATAGAAGTGGAACCTTTCCCTTGGACTTTGTTTTGAGAACCATCAGCTATGGTAACAAACCTGTGTGAAAGACTCAGAGATAGAGAATGAAATAAATTTTTGTTACCTGTAAGATGGTCAAAGGCTCCTGAATCAATTATCCAAGATGAAGATGAGACAAATAGCAAACTTGAAGCGGTAGTGGCAACAGTAGTTACGGAGGAACTAGGAGAAGATCCTAGCTTTGTCTTCATTTTCTGAAATAGCTCATACTCTTTGTTAGTAATATTTTTCTATGCTGCAGTTGTTGTGGGATGTTCTTCTTTTGTATGACTCATTAAGGCGTGATTAGACCTTGTCAATTCTGAATTTTCATTTGCTTTATAGCATATTTCTTTATAATGGCCATATTTTCCACAGTAAGTGCATACCTTGTAACGACATTGATCTATAGTGTGGCAAAAAAAACTACAATGTGTACATTTGGTATCATCTGTGCTGCCAGCACCAGTCCTTCCACCTCTTCCTCTGCCCCCTCTAGAACCTCTACCTCGGCCTCGACCATAGTCAGATGATGATCCTCTATGATCAGAATACATAGTGGATGATACATCAATAGTGGAGGAAGAAGTGTCTAGAATACAAAGTAATGTTGCCCACACATCATCAAACTTTGGGACAGCAGAAGCACTCAAAAGTTGACTCTTGGCAATTTCAAGATGAGGTTTAACATTTGCAAGACAAATAGCAATAATTAATGTTTCCTTCTGTTTGTCTTGGATAGAAATATCAATGGTTGAGGGTTGAGCTAACTTCCACTCTTGAAGAAAGCCTCTAAATCGGGCCAAGTACTCATGAATATTTTCTCCTTGTCTAAATTCAACATTATTTGGAGAATATCATAGGGTCTGTAGGGTATCCAGGCATGAGTATAGTTTAGCACATGTCTCCCAAATTTGTTTAGCAGTATCAAGATGAATAACATTACTAGAGACATGTTCTTCCATGCTATTTATTAGCCAACCAATTACTAAAGTATCATTCTTCAGCCATTTCATATAAAAAATATCATCTTCATCAACAGTTGGTCCTCGGGTAGTGTGGTGACCAAGTAGGTCTTTGGTTATAAGAAACCTCCAAACCGATGTGGACGAACTCATAAAATTTGATACCCCACATAAGGGTATGGTGGTTATTCTCAATATATCACCTTTGATATTCTTATTTTTGTCAGCCATGATAGGCCTTTCTTCAATTTTTTTCTTCTAATAATAACACCAAGTAGCACTGCTTCAATCAACTCAATGTATGGAAAAATTTAGCATCAATGCTAAATTATTATTCTTATTTTTTTTTCAAAAACCACTCATAAGAGGCTCAATAACATTCTTCTATATCAGGGAACTCTTATCCCACGAAAAAAAATTCCAATAATCTGATTATGGACTGGTCTAGGTAAACAGAATTTCCAAACCGATAAAACTATTTTGATAACTCCTTCTAGATAAAGAGGCATGCATATCCATAAAATAATAAGATGAAAGCATTCACATATTCATCCTTGAATCATCTTCTAAATTCAAAAACAAATAGCATATAAAAAAAATTTTGAACACTTGTCTCTCAGCTTGTGTTCTTCCTTCATAAAAGGGCCTTTTTTGAGTGGTGTTGATCATCACTTCCCTAGAGCATTCCTTTTACGAGGGATCCTAAATATAATGCTTTGATACCATGTTGGATTTAGGATCCCTTTTCCATAATTCTGAGCAAGAGAAAGAAAAAAGAGAAAAGGGAAGATGTTAGGATCTTCCCGAGCCATGGATCGAGTCATCCTTCTTTCCTCTCTTCCCTCCATATTGAATCTTGACACTGGAAGAGGGTTCTTGTTTCTAGAACATGGAATGGAATGATTGAGCTTTGAAGCAAGCTCGACCTAGACCTCAGAGGGAGAATCAGACCTAGACCTCTGAGGGAGAATCCGACCTGTTTAATTCTAATTTTCTCAATACTTACTTTCCTTCACCTTGACATCCCCATAAATAGGGTTGAGTATGGAAATACAAATTAGACCCATGGGTCAATTGGTTCATACCATATTACATCTAAACCAAACCAAACCAAATGGAATTACATTAAAAGGAAATTGACATAATTTAATTCCTATGCCTGTTGATAACTCGTGATGCTATGGAGTCCATAACATCACCCCCCTCCTAGAGAAAGAGCTTGTCCTCAAGCTCGAAATAGGGGTAGAGGGCTCTGAAAGCTGCTAAGGGCTCCCATGTAGTGTCACTAGGGTCAGCATCAGCCCATTGCACTAGTATCTCCCAATTACCATGAATGCGACGAGCTTGTAACACCTATGTTGGAGTAGAAAGGACACATCCCTCATGTAGTGGGGGCAAAGGGATGTCTACCAAGGGAGAGTCGCCCTGAAAGGCCTTCAGTTGGGAGACGTGAAACACATTGTGAATCCTTGCCTCTGGCAAAAGCTGCCAGCGGTAGGCGATTGTGCCAATGCAGTCCATCACTTGAAAGGGACCATAATACTTCGGAGAGAGCTTGTAGCGTTTGGAGGCTGTCAGTGACAGCTACCTGTAATGTTGGAGATGCAGCCATACATAATCTCTGGGAGAAAAGAAGACTTCTCAATGCTTCTTTTCATAATATAATTTCATAGTATTCTGGGCCTCCTAGAGATGAGTGCGCACCTCAGTGAGCATGGTGTCTCTTTCTGCTAACGCTTGGTCCAATGTGGCTACCTTGGAGGCACCTGGTTCATACAAGGCGGGTCTCTGCCATATACTACCTTGAATGGGGTAGTTCTGAGTGTGCTGTGGTAGGAGGTGTTGTAACAGAATTCAGCCCAGGCGAGCTGTTTAACCCACCGTTTAGGTGAGTCCCCCACGAAACAACGAAGATACATCTCAATCGTCCTGTTGATGACCTCGGTCTAACCATTAGTTTGCGGATAGTAGGCAGAAGAGAACACTAACGTTGTGCCTTGCAGCTTGAATAGTTCTTTCCAGAATGTATTGGTAAAGATGGCATCTCTGTCACTGGTAATTGAGGTAGGCATCCCTTGTAACCGGACAATATTATCCATAAAGAGCTGAGCTACGTGAGCTGTAGTGTAAGGATGCGCCAGAGGGAGGAAATGGCCATACTTTGAGAAACGACTAACCACTAAAAATATAGTGGATTTGCCGGACGACGAGGGAAGGCCATCTATGAAGTCCATGGAAATATCTGACCAAACTTGTTGGAGCAAACCTACAGGACTTAATGATTCAACTTTATTCCATTGACAAATATGATAAGCCACCACATAATCGGCTATACTGCGCTTCATACCCTCCAATAAAAATCCCGACTTATCCAAAAATATGTTTTTTGTCGGCCCTCATGTGTATAGTCATGGAACGAGGCTAAAATGTTGAGAATAATTGGTGACGTGTGGTGTAGAAAAATTTGGTTTTTGAAGAGGACAAGACGATCCTGAGCCATTCAATGTTTCTCCGATCTCCCCTATTGAATCTCATGATATAAGGCAATAAGTTCCAGATACTATTGTGTTTTCTCCCTAATAGCATCCAACAAGATAGCTCTGGATTGACTGATGGCAATTAATTGCGGCTCTGGAATGTCCCGGTGAAATAAAGTATCAACCCTCACATTCAAACTCCCAGGTTTATACTCCACGGTAAAGTCGAACCCCATCAGTTTACTTAACCAGTGCGGCTGAGGTGAGGTAGTGAGGTGCTACTCAAGAAGATACTTGAGGCTGCAATGATCTGTGCGAATCAGAAATGGGCGCCCCCAGAGATAAGACCGCCAATGATGTATATATTTAGCTAAACTGATTAGTTCCCTCTCATAAGCTGCTAACTTGTGGTAGTGTTGGCCAAGCTGGCGGCTAAAATAAGCGATCGGGTGTCCTTGTTGGTGTAACATTGCACCAATACGGCCCCCCGAAGCATCACAGTCCACCCCAAAGGACTCATCAAAGTCTGGTAGCTGCAAAACCGGTGTGGATGATAATGCCTCTTTCAACTGCTGAAAGGAATGAGCCTGTTACGGTCCTAGATTTGACATGTGAGGAAGATGATGACGATGAATAGGAATGGGATGATTGAGCTTTGAAGGAAGCTCGACTTGGATCTCAAAGGGAGAATCCAACCTATTTACTCTAAGCTTACTCTAAATTAACTTTAATACTCAATGCTTGTGTTTCTCATTACTCTTACCCCTTAAATAGGGTTCACCCGGTTAGGGTTTACAATAAAATATTCTAAAAATACCCCTACAAATAAAATATTCCAAAAATACCCCTACAAATAAAATATTCCAAAAATACCCCTATAAATAAAATATTCCAAAAATACCCCTATGACCTAAAACTGAAATAAAATAAAATAAATTAAATAAAACAACTAAAATAATAATATTATTGCATGCATAACATTTAAAAGCTCAATTATTCCATTCCTATTTCCATCATTCCACGTTCAAGGAACAAGAATCCTCTTCCAACGTCAAGAGCCAATATGGAGGGAAAAGAGGAAAGAAGGGTGACTCGATCCATGGCTTGGGAAGAACCTAACATCTTGGTATCAGATAGATCCACCCTTGAGGATTCCTCTTCTCCTGAGGATTTGAGGCAATTAGTTGAAGATAATCGCCAGAGGATAGACCTTCAGGCTCAATCCCTGGAAGAGGTGCGTCAGACAACATCTGACCTGCGTGAGGCCATAAAATCCATGGATGCCGCCATCCAAGCTCTCCTCGGGCGACAAGATAACAGTGGTACATGAGCACAACTGTCGGCAACCTACTCTCCAACGGCCGACCACCATCAATACCACCCACCACCTCCTCCACCACCACCAATGCATCATCACAATCCCCATCGAGGGCCTGCCGCTCAGGGACCAAATACGGTTCCCAGGTATTTAAAACTAGACTTTCCTACATATGATGGGTCTAAGGCCCCCTTGATTTGGTTAACCAAGTGTGATCAATTCTTTTATCATCAAAAACACTTGAAGATGTGAAAGTTTATTTGGCCGCCTACCATATGCTCGATGAAGCGCTCCTATGGTACCACCAATTCCGAAATGACCAATTGGTTCAGGATTGGGCAACCTTTTGACAATCATGCATGATGAGGTTTGTTCCTCCTGCTAGTAGCAATCCATTGGGAAAATTAATTAATTATAAGTAGACTGGATCACTAGAGGTGTATCAAAAGTCCTTCCAGGAATGGTTGGCCCGCTCTAATGAGTTTGTCAGTCACACCCAGTATGTTCATATTTTTACTGCTGGTTTGACAGAAGCTTTGTAGCTGGAAGTTGAATTACATGGTCCTACAGATTTCGACCTCACTATGAATTTAGCCAGGTCAATTGAGCATAAGCACCGTGTTCTAAAGGATTCACTGGTCAGAAAAAAAGCTTGGCCAGGAAGGCACAATGCCACTGCACCAACCCCTTATTATGGACCTCCACGTTCTGGAGCCAGTGCAGCACCACGCCTAGATAGCTCTAACTCGACTCCACCTGCTCCAAAAAACTGAACTGATAGGAAATGGATCAGAGAAAGGCCAAGGGCCTTTGTTTTAATTGTGATGAACAGTATGTACAAGGTCACTTATGCAAAATATTATTCAGTATATGTCTGTGGGAGGATGGTGAAGACATACCACCAGAGGTGGAGATTGTGGAGACAGACCAAGAGGGTCCAGAAATTTCCCTTCATGCCATGACTAGTCTGCACAGTTCTAGTACCATGCAGGTTAAAGCCCAGTTACATCATCTACAATTACTTGCTTTAGTTGACTCTGGCAGTACACATAATTTCATCAGTCAGCCCGCGACAAAACAACTTGGGTTAGTTGTCCAGCAACAGACTGGCCTTTCTGTATTAGTAGCCAATGGGGCTAAAATTACCACTGTGGGCATCTCTCCAGTCACACACTTTGATATTGAGGGGCACGCATTTATTGCAGATTTCCTGGTGATTCCACTGTCCGGATTTGATTTGGTACTGGGAATTAAATGGCTACAACTATTGGGGCCAATATTATGGGATTTTTAGGCTATGACCATGTCCTTTATAGAGGACCACCGTTAGATTACATTGCATGGCACCCGGGCACCAGTGCCCTACGCACTTCAGGTTGTTCAGGTCCAGAGCATGGACAACTGTAAGTTATCTTAATTACTTACAGACTTTGAGGATATCTTTCAGGAACCTACTGCTCTACCGCCAATTAGGCACTGTGATCACCGTACCAATTTGAAAATGGGCACTGAACCTGTAGTGGTGCGTCCTTATCGTTACTACTTACAGAAGGATGAGATTGAAAGGTAGTGCCAAAAGATGCTAGCCCAGGGGATTATTCAGCCCAGCATGTCTCCTTTTTCCCCACCGGTATTACTGGTTAGCAAGCATGATAAGTCATGGCGGTTTTGTGTGGATTATAGGCACCTTAATGCGCATACCATTAAAGACAAATTTCCCATCCCAGTGGTGGACGAGTTGCTAGATGAGTTATATGGTGCTACTATTTTTACCATGCTCGATTTAAAATCTGGCTATAATCAAATCCGAGTTCATCAATCAGATGTGGAGAAAACAGAGTTTTGCACGCACCATAGGCATTTCGAGTTCCTCGTAATGCCATTTGGTCTCTCGAATGCGCCTTCCACATTCCAGGCCCTCATGAATGAGGTATTTTCCTCTCTCTTGAGGAAATACGTTTTGGTATTTTTCGATGATATTTTGGTAAATAGCAACAGTTGGGAAGAGCATCTTCAGCACCTTCACCAGGTATTTACTCTTATCCACTCAGATCATTTGGTTTTAAATCAGTCCAAATGTTCTATGGAAACCTCATAAGTGGCATACTTGGGCCACATTATTTCAACAGTTGGGGTGAAGGTTGACTAGAGTAAGATACAGGCCGTCACAGATTGGCCTCCTCCCACATCCATTACAACATTAAGGAGATTTTTGGGCCTAGCTGGTTATTACTGGAAATTTATTCACAGCTATGGCCAGATTGCAGCACTGCTCAACAACCTACTCAAGAAAAATGCCTTTACCTGGTCCGAGACAACGACTCATTCCTTTTAGCAGTTGAAAGAGGCCTTATCATCTGCCCTAGTTTTGCAGCTACTAGACTTTGATGAGTTATTTGTGGTGGAATGTGATGCTTCGGGGGGTGGTATTGGTGCAGTGTTACACCAACAGGGACACCCGATTGCTTATTTTAGCCGCCAACTTGGCCAGCACCACCACGAGTTAGCAGCTTATGAGAGGGAACTGATCGGATTAGCAAAAGCCATACAGCATTGGCGGCCTTATCTCTAGGGGAGTGTTATGGTCCCGGATCTGACACGTGGATTCTTTGGGAGGATCTGCAATCTGCCATGGGTTACAGGTCTTCCAGGCATTACCGTAGGGATAGTAAGAAGACATGGAGAATAAAAACAAAAGATCAAGCCAAAGGGAAACTTGAAAACCCTAGAGCTCGTTGAGGAGAACTCTAAGCCTCTTTACGCTAGATTTAACCTAATTCTTAATACTTCAATGCTTCCTTTTCTCATTACTCTTACCCCTTAAATAGGGTTCACCCTGTTAGGGTTTAATAAAATATTATAGAAATATCCCTATGAATAAAATATTCCAAAAATATTCCTATTAATACATAATTCCAAAAATACCCCTATGGCCTAAAACTGAAATAAAATAAAGTAAATTAATTAAAACAACTAAAATAATAATGTTATTGCGTGCATAACATTACACCCCCCTTGGAAGACAAGCTTGTCCTCAAGCTCGGAAGTAGTGTCGGTATGCCGACTCGCCACCAGTGCCGAAGTAGCATCCGCGATAGCTATGACCCCCTTCAAGACGCTATTTTTTTTTTTTGGCCCGGTCCGAGTTAACCTGGGTTGACTCGGTTCAGGAACCCGGTCCGGTGCACGACCCCTCTTCGGGACGCCAAATTTTTTTTTTTTTGGGCTGGTCCAACGGTTCAGGAACCCGGTCCGGCATGCATATTAGCAGACTGGGCTGATTAAATTTTCCTAAGTTAGGAAAATTTAATCGGGAGTCATCTTCTTCCTTCGGCTCCCGAACTCTGCGGCCGGCGGTTCCGTTCCTCACGGCACCGACGAAGTCCGGTGACGGTCGTCTCCTTCCTCTCTCTCGGCACCGACGGAATCGCCTAATGTTCTGGTGGCTAATCGCAGCCCGTCGGGGATTCGCCGCCTGGATAGTTTTCGAGACAGAGGGGTCTCGAAAACTTGTGAATCGTCATTGCTCAGCCTCCCGGAATCGAGATCCCTTGCGGAAAAGTTGCTTACGGCACCGACGAACTATCCTGCTTCGCCGGTGGCGACGAGAAGCCCGTTGGGGCTTTGCCGCTGGGAGCATTGCCGAGACAGAGAACCTCTATTTCTCAGCCCCAAGGAACAGAGCCCAGCAGAAATTCCGTCGGAAATTTCGCCTACGGCACCTACGGAATTTTCTATTCCCCTCCGATTTAAGATTTTCGGTCATCCCAAAATCCTCCGGTGCCGATGATTTCGGAATTTCCTCTGTTAGGAAATCCCCTCCCCGCTGCAGCTTCGGTGTGGAGATACGCACGACGTCCATTGGGAAAGGGTGAGCCTCTGCCATTTTTGAAATTCCGGTGCGTCCGCCGTTGGATTTTGGATTTTTGGAGAGCTTTCTCGAGACAGTCTTCTGTTCGTCCGAGAGAGCTTCTGTGTCTTCTGTTCGGCTGTCGTGCTCGGCGAATTCAGGTCGTGTGACCTGTTTTGCGGCAGCGCGTGGCTCCCTTGTCCAGCATTCCATGAAAATTTCATATAATGCTCGTGCTTCTCCAAATTCTTTGCAAAGTTTGTCCGCGGAATTGTATACCTTCTCCATGCGAGCTTGTGTTCCATAATTCATTGTGTTCCCGCTCTGATACTAGTTGTTATGGTCCCGGATCTAACACGTGGATTCTTTGGGAGGATATGCAATCTGCCACGGGTTACGGGTCTTCCAGGCATTACCGTAGGGATAGTAAGAAGACATGGAGAACGAAAACGAAAGATCAAGCCAAAGGGAAGCTTGAAAACCCTAGAGCTCGTTGAGGAGAACTCTAAGCCTCTTTACGCTAGATTTAACCTAATTCTTAATACTTCAATGCTTCCTTTTCTCATTACTCTTACCCCTTAAATAGGGTTCACCCTGTTAGGGTTTAATAAAATATTACAGAAATATCCCTATGAATAAAATATTCCAAAATATCCCTATTAATAAATAATTCCAAAAATACCCCTATGGCCTAAAACTGAAATAAAATAAAGTAAATTAAATAAAACAACTAAAATAATAATGTTATTGCGTGCATAACAGGGAGTCCATTTCTGATTCGCACCGATCATTGCAGCCTCTAGTATCTGCTTGAGCAGCACTTCACTTCCTCACCGTAGTAGTATTGGTTAAGTAAACTTTTGGGGTTTGACTTTATGTGGAGTATAAACCTGGGAGTTTGAATGTGGGAGCTGATGCTTTATCTCACTGGGACATTTCAAAGCTGCAATTACATGCCATAAGTTAGCCCGGAGCTCTCTTGTTTGATTCTATACGGGAAGAGACACAATAGTACCCGGAAACTATTGCTTTATATCATGAAATCAAGCACAGAACAACAACAAACCATTGGACGGTTACAGAATAACAACAAACCATTGAACGGTTTAGGATATTCTGTCCTCTTCAAAAATTGGATCTTTCTACACCACATGTCACCACTAATTCACAACATTTTAGCCTCCTTCCATGACAGTACATATGAGGGCCGACAAAAAACATATTTTCGGATAAATCAGGAATTTTATTGAAGGGGTATGAAGCGCAATATAGTCAATTATGTGGCGGCTTGTCAGATTTGTCAACTGAATAAAGCTAAATCATTAAGTCCAGGTGGGTTGCTCCAACCACTTCAGTTGCCATCACAAGTCTAGTCTAATATTTCCATGGACTTCATAGAAGGACTTCCCTCATCGTCCGGCAAATCCATTATCTTTGTAGTGGTTGATCATTTCTCAAAGTATGACCATTTCTTACCTCTGGCGCATCCTTACACTGCAGCTCACACTCAGCTCTTTATGGATAATATTGTCCGCTTACATGAGATGCCTAATTCCATTACAAGTTACAGGGATGCCATCTTTACCAGTACATTCTGGAAAGAACTATTCAAGCTGCAGGGCACAACGTTGGCATTCTCTTCAGCCTACCATCCGTAGACAGATGGTTAGACAGAGGTCATTAATAGGACAATTGAGATGTATCTTCGTTTTTTCATAGGGGACTCACCTAAACGGTGGGTTAAGTGGTTCACCTGGGCTGAATTATGTTATAACACCTCCTACCACAGCGCACTCGAACAACCCCATTCAAGGTAGTATATGGTGGAGACCCATCCAGCCTTTTATCATATGAACTGAGTGCCTCCAAGTTCACCACTTTGGACCAAGCATTAGCAGAAAGAGACACCTTCCTCACTAAGGTGCACACTCATCTCCAGGAGGCACAACATACTATGAAGTTGTATTATGACAAGAAGCACTGGGAAATCTTCTTTTCTCCAGGAGATTATGTATGGCAGCGTCTCCAACACTACAGGCAGCTGTCACTGACAGCCTCCAAATGCCACAAGCTCTCTCTGAAGTATTATGGTCCCTTTTAGGTTATGGACCGCATTGGTACAGTTGCCTACCTCTTGCAGCTTCTGCCAGAGGCCAGGATTCACAATGTATTTAACGTCTCCCAACTGAAGGTCTTCTGAGGTGACTCTCCCTTGCTGCACACACCTCTGCCCCCACTACATGGGGGACGTGTCCTTTCTACTTCAGCATAGGTATTACAGGCTCACCGCATTCGGGGTGATTGGGATATCCTAGTGCAATGGGCTGATGCTGATCCCAGTTACACGACATGGGAGCCATTAGCTGCGTTCTGCACCCTCTACCCCTACTTCGAGTTTGAGGACAAGCTCTTTCTCTAGGAGGAGGGGGGGGGGGGGGGGGTGTGATGTTATGGACACCATGGCATCACGAGTTATCCAAAAACATAGAAATTAAATTATGTCAATTTACTTTTAATGTAATTTCATTTGGTTTGGTTTGGTTTAGATGTAATGTGGCGTGACCAACTTGACCCACGGGTCTATTTTGTATTTCCTTCCTCAACCCTATTTATGGGAACGTCAAGGTGAAGGAAAATCAAGTATTGAGAAATTAAAATTAAACAGGTCAGATTCTCCCTCAGAGGTCTAGGTCGGATTCTCCCTCTGAGGTCCAAGTCGAGCTTCCTTCAAAGCTCAATCATTCCATTCCTATTTCCATCATTCCACGTTCAAGGAACAAGAATCCTCTTCTAGCGTCAAGAACCAGTATGGAGGGAAGAGAGGAAAGAAGGGTGACTCGATCCATGGCTCGGGAAGAACCTAACAAGCTTCTGTCAAATCAGTAGTAAAGATGTGAACATACTGGGAGTGACCGACAAACTCACTAGCGCGGGCCAAACGTTCCTGGAAAGTCTTTTGGTACACCTCTAGTGATCCATTCTATTTATAATTGATTAATTCTCCCAATGGATTGCTACTATCTGGAGGACCAAACCTCATCATGCATGATTGTCTAAAGGTTGCCCAATCCGGAACCAATTGGTCATTTCATAATTGGTGGTACCATAGGAACGCTTCATCGAGCATGTGGTATGCGGCCAAATAAAGCTTCTCATCTGCTGGTGTTTTTTGATGATACAAGAATTGGTCACATTTGGTTAACCAAATCAAGGGGTCCTTAGACCCATCATATGTAGGAAAATTGAGTTTGAAATACCTCAGAACCATATTTGGTCCCTGTGCAGCAGGCCCCAGATGGGGATTGTTATGGCGCAGTGGTGGTAGAGGAGGTGGTGGTGGCTGGTAGTGATGGTGGTCAGCCGGTGGAGAGTTGGCTGCCGGCCCACCGGCGGCGGCGCTCGAAGACCACTGTCGTCTTGTCACCAGAGGATGGTTTGGATTGCTGTGTCCATGGATTTGATATCCTCACGTAGGTCAGATGTAGTCTGACGCACTTCTTCTAGGGATTGAGCTTGAACGTCTGTCCTCTGATGATTGTCCTCAACTAATTGCCACAAATCCTCAAGGGAAGAGGAATCCCCAAGGGTGGACCTGTCTGATACCAAGAAGTTAGGGTCTTCCCGAGCCATGGATCAAGTCACCCTTCTTTCCTCTCTTCGCTCCATATTGAATCTTGACACTGGAAGATGATTCTTGTTTCTAGAACGTGGAATGGTGGAATTCGGAATGGAATGATTGAGCTTTGAAGGAAGTTCGACCTGGACCTCAGAGGGAGAATTGGACCTAGACCTCTGAGGGAGAATCCGACCTATTTAATTCCAATTTTCTCAATACTTACTTTTCTTCACCTTGTCATCCCCATAAATAGGCTTGAGTACGGAAATACAAATTAGACCCAAGGGTCAATTGGTTCATGCCATATTACACCTAAACCAAACCAAACGGAATTACATTAAAAGGAAATTGACATAATTTAATTCTTATGCCTGTTGATAACTCATGATGCTATGGAGTCCATAAGAGAAGAAGAGCTCTCAGGTAGAGAGAAGAAAAAAATAAAAGAGCAAAGAGAGGTTGCGCCAAGCACAGGGAGAGAGAGAGAGAGAGTAACTCGAGAATGAATGTGTAACTTGATTAATTCCGAATTAAAACACCTCTATTTATAGTAAAGGAGGAGGTAGAGTCCATATATAATCCTAATTACATTCCTAATTACATTCCAACTCCAACTCTCTAAGATAAGTCTATTTATACCAAACTACTAGAAGCATAATATGACTTGAACTAGAATTATTGCTTTCTTCATGTGACTATAGGAGAGAAGGCCAGCTCGTAGCCTTATCCTTGTGGGTTCCTCATGATCCTCCAGCTCATCTTGATAAAGTTGATAGTTCGTGAGATATTTGTGGGTCCCACTTGATCTTCAAGTCTTCTAACTCAATTCTGCTTGAGCTTCTTGATTCCTTAACTCGTGCTTGCTTGGGTGAGGACTCTTCGTGGTGTCCCACGTCCTCATGGTGGGTCCCACCAGCTCGAGCACCATGGTGGGTCCCACATTGTAACACATACTACACAAGTTTCTCCACTCCACATTGTGCATCTAAAGAAGTGGAAGGTTGGATCTCTCAAGGAAGGAACTCTTAAAACATGAAAAAACACAATTATTTGAGACACAAAAAAGCTTAATCAACGAGGTAAACCTCTAATACAAAAACAAGGAGGAGAAGAAAAAAGAAAAAAAGAAAAATAGGCTGACAAAGAAGAGGGAGTGAGAAAAGAAGAAAGACAAAGAGAGGGTTCCAGAGAGCAGATGTGAGAGAGAAGCTTTGAGAGAGAGGGAACAAGAGAGAAGGTGTGAGAGTTTATGAGAGAGGAGAGCTGGAGCTGCTAGGGAGGAGAATGAGAGTTTATTGAGAGGGGAGCGAAAAGGGATATCAAGGAGACAATCTTCACACTAAACGAGGGTAAGCATAAATAGAATTAATGGGGTTGAAGATAATTAATGGGCTTGAAATATGATACACTCAAATACTCTTAATTTGAAAATAAAGTAGAAGTTTAAAATTTGATAACTTGGCAGCATAGCAAATCTTTGGCAATAAAAGTTTAACTCTTCAAATCTGAATATTTACCAAATCTGAATCACTAAATTTTGATTCCATTCCAAAATTTCATCAAATAAGTTATTGATAACCGAATCTGATATGATTAAACTGAAATTTTTGGATCTTGGGTCAAATTTGGATAATATATACATCCACTGACACTTCTAATGCTATGCTTGATCGATGAACATTTTTTTACCTTCATCCTTCTCTCTTCTATCAATCAAAGAAACCCTTGATCAAAACCATGATCACCTTATTCACCACTGCCACAAGGTACGGCCTTTTCTCTCGTTTCTCTTTTGTTGCTCCCTCTTATTCCTCTCTTATTTTCTACTCAAATTTCTACGTAGATCTTACTCTTGAACATTCATTTTAGGATTCCTTAGATTCTCCCTCGACCTCCCATTTATTAAAATAGAACAAAGATGCTTGATCGAAGACTATATTGATTATGCTGTTAGAAATAAACTTGATGCTAAATCTAAAATATGTTTCTTTATTGGCTATGGTAGTACCGAGTTTGGTTATCACTAGGATAACCAAAGTCGTAAGGTTATCAGGAGCAAGGACGAGATCCTCAATGAAGGTGCCTTGTATAAAGACAGGTTGAGAACAAAGTCTGAGAGCATAAGTGATGAATCCAAGAAGTCAGAAGTGATTCAGTTGAGAGATCATCCAATTATTGAGATGGAGAATATTTCTCAAGAAGACCAAGAAATAATACCCCCAGAAGTAAATCAAAACATTCCTGTGATTGAACTCATGAGATTTGCCAGAACTAGCAGACCACCACAAAGGTACTCCCTTGCACTGAATTATATTTTATTGACTGATAAAGGTGAACCAGAGAGTTATGAGGAAGCCTTGCAAGTTGATGAATCAACCAAGTGGGAGTTGGCCATGAGGGATGAGATAGACTGTTATGGACTACTGTTATGGACTCCATAGCATCACGAGTTATCCATAGGCATAGGAATTAAATTATGTCAATTTACTTTTCATGTAATTTCAATTCGGTTTGGTTTACTTTATTTGGGTTGGTTCACTTTGGGTTGGTTCAGTGTAATGTGGCGTGAACCACTTGACCTATGGGTCATCTTTATAATTTCGTCCTCAACCCTATTTAGGGTGACGTGAATGAGAAGAGAGGCAAGTATTGAGAAAATTATATTTTACAGGTCTGATTCTCCCGCAGAGGTCAAGGTCGGATTCTCCCTTTGAGGTCCAAGGTTGAGCTTCCTCCAAAGCTCCTTCATTCTAATTGAGTTCCACCATTACTCGTTCAAGAAACAGGAATTCTCTTCCAATGTCAAGATCATCCATGGAGGGAAGAGAGGAAAGAAGGGTGACTCGATCCATGGCAAGGGAAGAACCTAACATCGTGGTATCAAACAGGTCCACCCTTGGGGATTCCTCTTCCCCTGACGATTTGAGACAGTTCGTGGAAGATAAAAGACAGAGAACAGACAACTAGGCTCATGCCCTGGAAGAGGTGCGTCAAACAACCTCTGATTTGCGCGAGGCAATAAAATCAATGGATGCTGCCATCCAAGCTCTCCTCCGGTGACAAGAGGAACATGATACATGAGCCCACCCACCAGCTGCATACTCTCCACCTCCTCCCCCACAACCACCAATGCGTCAACACCATTCCCATATGGGGCCTGCCATTCAAGGACCAAACACTGCACCCAGGTATTTAAAACTTGACTTTCCTACGTATGATGGGTCTAAGGACCCTTTGATTTGGTTAGCCAAGTGTGATCAGTTCTTTTTTCATCAAAAAACACCTGCGGATGAGAAAGTGTATTTGGCCACCTACCACATGCTCGATGAAGTGCTTCTATGGTACCACCAATTCCGAAATGACCAAGTGGTTCAGGATTGGGCAACTTTTAAACAATCTTGCATGATACGATTTGGTCCTCCAGCTAGTAGCAATCCATTGGGAGAATTAATCAATTACAAACAAACTGGAACGCTAGAGGTGTACCAAAAGACCTTCCAGGAAAGGTTAGCCTGGGCAAACCAGTTTGTTAGCCACACACAGTATGTTCATATTTTTACTACTGGTTTGACAGAAGCTCTGCGATTAGAAGTTGAATTACATTCTCCTACAGATTTAGACCACGCTATGAATTTAGCCAGGGCCATTGAGCACAAACAGCGTGTTCTAAAGGAGTCACTGGTCAAAAAACCAGCTTGGCCGGGGAGGCACAATGCCTCAACGCCAAACCCTTCCTATGGACCTCCAAGATTTAGAAACAGTGTAGCCCCACGCCTAGACATCTCTAATTCGGCTCCACCTGCTCCGTACTTCAAAAAACTTACTAGACAGGAAATGGAACAGAGAAATGGCTCCACTGCCACGTGCCTCTGTTTTAACTGTGATGAACAGTATGTCATTGGCCACCAGTGCAAAAGATTATTCAGTATATGTCTGTGGGAGGAAGGAGAAGAAATACCACAAGAGGAGGAAATTGAGGAAACTGACCAAGAAGGTCCAGAGATTTCCCTTCATGCTATGACAGGTCTACGCAGTTCAAGAACAATGCAGGTTAAGGCCCAATTACATCATTTAAAGTTACTGGCTTTAGTGGACTCGGGCAGTACACATAATTTCATCAGTTAACAGGCGGCAGAACAGCTTGGGTTAGTAGTACAACAACAGACCGGTCTTTCTGTATCAGTAGTCAATGGGGCTAAAATTACTAGTATAGGCCTATCACCAGCAACACACTTTGATATTGAAGGATATGCATTTGTTGCAGATTTTCTGGTGATTCCACTATCAGGATTCAATTTGGTGCTAGGAATTAAATGACTCCAATTGTTGGGACCAATACTATGGGATTTCCAAGCTCTGACTATGTCGTTTATAGAGGACAAACATCAGATTATATTGCATGGCACACAAGAACCACTCACCTGCGCACTATAGGTTGACGAGGTCCAGTCCACACACACATGTAAGTTATCTCACTTACTTACAGAATTTGAAGATATATTTCAAGACCCTTCTGCCTTACCGCCACTTAGGCACTGTGATCACCGTATCCGTTTGAAAACGGGTACCGAGCCGGTAGTGGTGCGTCCGTATCGTTACCCTCACTTACAGAAGGATGAGATGGAAATGCAGTGCGAGTAGATGTTAGCACAGGGTATTATTCAGCCCAGTAGATCTTCTTTTTCTTCACCGGTATTACTAGTCCGCAAGCATGATAAGTCATGGAGGTTCTATGTGGATTACCGACAACTCAATGCCCATACGATTAAAGATAAATTCCCTATTCCAGTGGTGGATGAGCTGTTAGATGAGCTCCATGGAGCTACTATTTTTACTAAACTCGATTTGAAATCGGGCTATCATCAAATCCGAGTTCATCCATCAGATGTGGAAAAAACAGCGTTCCGCACGTATCACGACCATTTTGAATTCCTCGTAATGCCATTTGGTCTGTCAAATGCACCTTCCACCTTCCAGGCCCTCATGAATGAGGTATTTTCCTCTCTCTTGAGAAAGAATGTATTGGTATTTTTTGACGATATTTCAGTCTACAATAACAACTGGGAAGAACATCTTCAACACCTTCACCAGGTATTTTCTCTTAAACGATCACATCATTTGGTTTTAAATCGGTCGAAATGTTCAATTGGCACATCAGAAGTGGCATACTTGGGCCACGTAATTTCAGCAGCAGGGGTACAGGTAGACCAGAGTAAGATACAGGCGGTCATCGAGTGGCCTATTCCTACCTCTATTACAGCCTTAGGAGGATTTTTGGGCCTAGCTGGATATTATATAAAATTTATTCGTAGCTATGGCCAACTTGCAGCTTCACTCAACAATCTCCTCAAGAAAAATAATTTTACTTGGTCAGAGACAGCAGCTCATTCCTTTCATCAATTGAAAGACGCCTTGTCATCAGCCCCAGTGTTGCAGCTCCCCGACTTTGAGGAGTCGTTTGTAGTGGAATGTGATGCTTCGAGAGGCGGTATTGGCGAAGTGTTGCACCAACAAGGCCACCCGATTGCTTATTTTAGCCGGCAACTGGGCCAACACCACCACAAGTTGGCAGCTTATGAGAGGGAATTGACCGGATTGGCGAAAGCTATACAGCATTGACGCCCTTATCTATGGGGACGTTCTTTTTTTATTCGCACTGATCATTGCAGCCTCAAGTATCTTCTTGAGCAGCGTCTCACTACTTCACCACAACAACATTGGTTAAGTAAGCTTATGGGGTTTGACTTTTCTATCGAGTATAAACTGGGAAGTTTGAATGTCGGGTTGATGCATTATCTCGTCGGGACGTTCCAGAGCCACAATTAAATGCCATCAGTCAGCCTAGAGCTCTCTTGTTGGATTCTATACGGGAAGAAACACAACAGTACCCAGATATTATCTCCTTATGCTAGGCCATCAAACAAGGGACAGCGGCAACTCATTGGAGAGTTCGGGACAATCTTGTCCTCTACAAAAACAGAATTTTTATACCCCACACATCCCCTCTGATTAACAGCATTTTAGCCTCCTTCCATGACAGTACACATGAGGGCCGCTAGAAAACATATTTCCGAATCAGTAGGGAATTTTATTGGAGGGGGATGAAGCGCAATATAGCTGATTATGTGGTGGCTTGTCAGACTTGTCAACGGAATAAAGCTGAAACATTAAGTCCAGCAGGGCTGCTCCAACTACTTCAACTTCCGTCACAGGTCTGGTCTGATATTTCTATGGACTTCAAAGACGGACTTCCGTCTTCTTCAGGTAAATCTATTATCCTGGTAGTGGTGGATCGTTTCTCTAAATATGGGCATTTCATTCCTCTGGCGCATCCTTACACTGCAACTCAGGTAGCTCAACTTTTTATGGATAACATTGTCCGCTTACATGGGATGCCTAATTCAATTACCAGTGATAGGGATGCAATCTTTACAAGTACCTTCTGGAAAGAACTCTTCAAGTTATAGGGCACAACGTTAGCCTTTTCTTCAGCCTACCATCCGCAGACAGATGGTCAGACAGAGGTCATCAACAGAACCATTGAAATGTATCTCCGCTGTTTTGTGGGGGACTCACCTAAGAGGTGGGTTAAATGGCTCGCCTGGGCTGAGTTCTATTACAACACCTCCTACCATAGCGCACTCGACACAACCCCATTCAGGGTGGTATATGGTAGAGAACCTCCACGTCTTTTAGCCTATGAACCAGGGGCCTCTAAAGTCACCACTTTGGACCAAGCTTTAGCTGAACGAGACTCATTCCTAACTGAGGTGCGCACTCATCTACAGGAGGCACAACATTCTATGAAAAAATATTATGACAAGAAGCACCGGGAAGTCTTCTTTTCTACTGGAGATTTGGTTTGGTTACGTCTCCAACACTACAGGCAGTTATCGTTGACAACCTCCAAACGTCACAAAATCTCTCCTAAATATTATGGTCCCTTTCAGGTGCTGGACCGCATTGGGACAGTGGCATACAAATTGCAGCTTTCGCCCGAGGCCAGAATTCACAACGTCTTTCATGTCTCACAATTAAAGGCCTTCCAGGGTGATTCGCCTTTGCTGCACACCCCGCTGCCCCCACTCCCTGAGGGACGTGTACTTTCTACCCTAGCACAGGTATTACAAACTCGACATATTCAGGGTGATTGGGAGATCTTAGTGCAATGGGCAGATGCTGACCCCAGTGACACAACATGGGAGCCATTAGCGGCATTTCGCACCCTCTACCCATACTTTTGAGCTTAAGGACAAGCTCTTTCTCCAGGGGGGTGATGTTATGGACTCCATAGCATCACGAGTTATCCATAGGCATAGGAATTAAATTATGTCAATTTACTTTTCATGTAATTTCAATTCGGTTTGGTTTACTTTATTTGGGTTGGTTCACTTTGGGTTGGTTCAGTTTAATGTGGCGTGAACCACTTGACCTATGGGTCATCTTTATAATTTCGTCCTCAACCCTATTTAGGGTGACGTGAATGAGAAGAGAGGCAAGTATTGAGAAAATTATATTTTACAGGTCTGATTCTCCCTCAGAGGTCAAGGTCGGATTCTCCCTTTGAGGTCCAAGGTTGAGCTTCCTCCAAAGCTCCTTCATTCTAATTGAGTTCCACCATTACTCGTTCAAGAAACAGGAATTCTCTTCCAACGTCAAGATCATCCATGGAGGGAAGAGAGGAAAGAAGGGTGACTCGATCCATGGCAAGGGAAGAACCTAACATAGACTCACTGTTATCCAATCAGATATGGAAGTTGATTGAGCTGCCAAAAAGGGAAGAATGCCTTGCAGAATAAATAGGTTTACTGAATAAAAGGAGAACATGATGGCAACAAGTAGTGCAAGGCAAGACTGGTTGTAAAGGACTTTCAACAAAAAGAAGGCATTGACTACATTGAGATTTTCTCTCCAGTAGTGAAATTAACTACTATTAGAACAATGTTTGCACTAGTGCCAAATCAAGACTTGAACTTAGAGAAATTGGATGTAAAAACAACCTTTCTTCATGGTGATTTGGAGGAAGAAATTTACGTGATGCAGCCATAGGGTTTCAAAGTACACGGAAAGGAGAAAATGGTGTGCAAACTTTGAAAGACCTTGTATGGTCTTAAACATGCTCCAAGACAATGGTATAAGAAGTTTGACACTTTTATGAGTAGTAATGGTTTCTTCAAGTATTGGACGGATTATTGTTGTTATGTGAAGAAGTTTGATGAGTCCTACATCATTCTACTACTATATGTTGATGAGATGTTGATAGCAAGTGCTTGGAAACAGGAAATAGATAAGTTGAAAAGAGAGTTGTCCTTGAAGTTTTCAATGAAGGATTTGGGTGCTGCAAAACAAATCCTTGGGATGGGGATTACTAGAGATACTAATATCTTGAAACAGTCACAAGAAGAATATGTGAAGAAGGTGTTGGGTAGATTCAACATGAATGATGCAAAACTAGTGAGTATTCCTTTGTCTAGGTGTAGAATTTAGGATCCCATGAGAAGAACTTTAGATCAACGAGGAAGAAGAAGAAGAAGAGAGAAAGGAGAGGAGAAGAAGAAGAACATAGAAGGAAAGAGTTTGGATTAAGGGAAGAAGGGTTTGTGTCAAATAAGAAAGAGGAGGGCTGGATGAATTTGTGGGAGGAGAGGAGAGGGCTTCAACGCTCTACCTCTTAGCCAATGCCTTTATTTATAATTTTACAATGCCGTTAGGGATACAACTTGATAAAACAAAAGACATAAAAGGAACACATATTTACACCTCTATTCCATCTTTATGGAAAGTTTCATATTTTACACATATGCCACTCCTTTGATGTGTGGGCATCTTGTCTTGAGCTTGTGGGCTTGAGCCCATCTTCCAACACTCCCCCTCAAGCTGGAGGAGAAAAGACATCATAAATACCCAACTTGCCACATATAAAAGATAGGATTTTAGATGTAACGGGTTTAGTGAGAATATCAGCTATTGCACTTGAGAGGAAATATGTTTGAGGGAGATTATTCCTGCTTGAAACTTCTCCTGTATAAAGTGACAATCCACCTCAATATGTTTAGTTCTTTTATGGAAGACTGGATTTGAAGTAATATGAATGGCTGCTTGGTTATCACAATGCAGACCCATGGAACCTCTTTTATAAAATCCTAATTTGGTAAGAAGGGTCTTAATCCATAAGAGTTCACTAAATGTATGGGTCATAACTCTGTATTTTGCTTCATTGCTAGATCTTGTAACCACATTTTGCTTCTTACTTTTCCTTGTAACCAAGTTTCCGTTAACAAGAGTACAATATCCCGATGTAGATTTCCTATCATTAGGTGATCTAACCTAATCTGCATCTGAGAACCCTTCTATGTTGAAGTGCCCATGTTTTTTTATACATCAATCCTCTTCCTGGAGCTCCTTTTAGGTATCATAATATTCTCTCTAAGGCCTGCCAGTGGTAATTTGTGGTTTGTGCATGAATTGATTCACCACACTTACATCATATGATATGTCTGGCCTACTTACTGTGAGATAGATTAGTTTTCCCACGAGTCTTTGATATTTTCCAATATCAATATCTTATCCATTCGTGGCACACAAAATTTTACATTTGTGTCCATAGGTGTGTTAACTGGTTGACAACCCTTCATTCATGTTTCTTCAAGAAGATCCAAGACATATTTCCGCTGAGACAATATTATCCCATGCTTGGATTGAAGAACTTCTATGCCCAAAAAATATTTAAGCATACCCAGATCTTTAGTCTTGAATTCCTGACATATCATATTCTTCACTTCTTGTATGCTCTGAGCATCATCACCAATTAAGATAATATCATCAACATATACAACCAATAATATTTTCCCTTTGACAGTATCTTTATGATATACTGAATGATCAACCAAGTACCGATGAAAACCAAACTGTAGAAGTGCTTGACTAAATTTATCAAACCAAGCCCGAGGGGACTTCTTAAGCCTATATAAAGATTTTTTTAACAGGCATACCGACTCCCCCTCAACCACATACCCAGGTGGTTGAACCATATAAATTTCCTCACGTATATCACCATTTAAAAAGACGTTTTTGACATCCAATTGATATACGAGCCATGATGAGTTAGCAACAATAGATAAGATGATATGTATCGAATTCAATTTCGCAACAAGAGAGAAGGTTTCCTCATAATCTATCCCATAACACTGAGTATAAACTTTAGCAATGAGTCAAGCTTTAAGACATGTAACCAATCCATCTAGGTTATGTTTCACCGAAAACACCAATCTACAACCAATTGATCCTTTACCTTTCGGATCTTCACCATGAAAAAAAACAGAGTAAGGAGTTTTATTATGAAGAATCGATGAAGGTAACCTATTAATAAGAAAGCATGTCATAAGTATAGCATGAGGCCAATTAAAACAGGGTACCTTCATGGAGTAGAGGAGGCCCCAAGCAACTTCAAGAATGTGCTATTCTTCCTTTCATCAACACCATTTTGTTGGGGGGTATAGGCACATGATGTTTGATGGATAAGCCCATTACCCTCACAAAATGATTTGAATTCATTAGACAAATATTCCTTAGCTTTATCAAAGCTAAGGATTTGAATTTTCTTCCCCAATTGTGTCAATACCATAGCATGAAAATTTTTAAACAAAGGAAGAATTTTTGAACGTTCTTTAAATAAATATAACCAAGTCACTCGGGTAAAATCATCAACAAAAATGATAAAATATTTAACTTGGAAAAAATTGAGACACATAAAGGTCCCCATACATCAAAATGTATTAACTCAAAAGGAGCATCACTTGTAGTTGTAAGACGAGGACAATATGTACTCCTAATGTGTTTACTTAATTGACAAACCTCGCAACTGAAAGTAGAAAGTACTTTTAAAGACAGAAGCAAAGAATGAAGTGAAGAGGTAGAAGGATGACCAAGCCAGTTTGTTATGGACTTCATAGCATCTCGGATAATAAACAGATGTAGGAACTAATTTATGTAATTCCTTTTAGGTGTTATGTTGGTTTAATTGTAATTCTCGTGAACCTTGCGCTCCTCGGTTTGGGCTGGTTATTTGCGCCCCTAATCTTCTTTATATGGGAGATAGGGTTTGAATGAAAGGCAAGCATTGAAATAAAAATTAGAGTAGAGGTCGGATTCTCCCTTTCTGAGGTCTAGGTCGAGCCTCCTTCAAGGCTCAATCGTTTCCATACCATTACATGTTTGAAGCATAGAAAAATCTTATCCTCGTCAATAGCAATTCTGGAGGAAAGGGGAGAAAGAAGGGTGACACGATCCATGGCAAGGGCAGATCCTAACATCTTGGTATCAGATAGGACCGCCCTTGGGGATTCCTCTTCCCAGTTTGATTTGGGTCACGTCATGGAGGAATTGCAGCATACCGTGGAGGGAAATTGACGACACACTGATTCTGCAAGTTCCGCCATTAATGATACTCTCCAACACCTACTGTGGCGTGTGGAGGAAGGCTTTGCTCGGGGTCCTACACCGCTGGACAGTTCCACACTTCCGGACGAGCACCTCCCTCCCCACCCTCCCCCACCCCCACCACAACTGCATCACCAACCTCCCACAACCATGGGACCTCACGCACCAGGCCGCTATACAGTTCCCAGGTATTCCAAGATAGATTTTCCTACCTATGATGGGTCTATGGATCCTTTGGTCTACTTACACCGGTGTGACTAGTTCTTTTACAATCAAAGAATGCATAATGAGGACTGTGTCCATTTAGTTGTATTCCATATGCTTGATGAAGCGCTCCTATGGTATCACCAAATTAATTCGGAGCACCATGTTCTTGATTGGGATTTATTTAAAGAATATTGCATGTTGAGGTTTGGCCCCCCTGATCGTAGCAACCCTTTGGGGGATCTGGTGAATTTGAAACAGATCGGGATGATTGAATCATATCAGAAACAATTTCAGCAATGCCTAGCCTGCGCCAGTCAATTTGTGAGTCGTTCGCAATATGTGAACTTATTTACTACCGGGTTAATGGAGGCCTTGCGTCTGGAAGTAGAATTGCATGACCCTCAAGACCTGGTCCATGCTATGAACCTTGCCAAGACTATAGATGCCAAATAGCGTGTAGTCAAGGAGTCTCTGGTCAAAAGACTCTCTTGGCCAAGCAGGGCGCCCACCATTGGTCCCTCATTCCTATTCAGGGACTCCACGCTCTTGGCAAAATTCAGCACCACGTGTTGACAATTCTCCTACCACGCCTCCAGCCCAATACATTCGTTGCTTGTCTTGACCTGAGATGGAACAACGCTGAGCCAAGGGGCTATGTTAGAACTATGATGAACAATATGTCCAGGGTCACCAATGCAAACGTTTATTCTGGTTGGAGGTATTGGATGACACAAAGGAAGATCCACCGTTGGAAGACAATGTTGAGGCGAACAGGATGAACCAGCCATTTCCCTCCATGCTATGACTGGCATGCACAACTCCAATACAATGCAAGTCCGTGCAGATTTACAACATCTGCAGTTACTGGCCTTAGTAGATTCAGGCAGCACTCACAATTTCATTAGTGAGCTAGCCGCACAATAGCTTGGATTGCTGATTAAAAATAACACGGGCACTTCAGTCTCAGTGGCCAATGGGGCAAAAATTTCAAGTACAGGCATTTCTCCCTCAACAGACTTTTGTATTGAAGAGCATTCATTTGTAGCATATTTTCTGGTCATTCCCCGAGCTGGGTTTGACTTGGTCCTGGGCATTAAATGGCTCCAGATGCTGGGGCCCTTCTTGTGGGATTTCAAGGTGCTCACCATGACATTTACGGCCGACCAGCATCAGATTACACTTCATGGCACACATGCTCCCACACCATGTACTCTTCAAGAAATTCAAGTCTAGGACATAGATACCTATAATTTAAATGCTTTACTTACAAAATTTGGTGACTTATTTCAGGCCTTTACTGTACTTCCACCTATTCGCCATTGTGATCATTGTATCCAGTTGAAATTGGGTACTGAACCAGTAGTGGGTCACCCTTACAACTACCCACACTTATAGAAAGATGAAATTGAGCTCCAATGCCAGACTATGCTCGCCCAAGGGATTATTCAGCCTAGCAGGTCTCCATTTTCCTCACCAGTGTTACTCATCAAGAAGGATGGTAAATCATGGAGGTTTTGTGTTGACTACAGAGTGCTCAATGCACATACTATTAAAGATAAATTTCCCATTCCAGTGGTTGATGAACTATAAGATAAATTGCATGGCGCCAACTTATTCACCAAATTGGATTTGAAATCAGGATATCACCAAATTCGAGTTCACTCTTCTAACGTGGAGAAGACAACATTCCGGACGCATCATGGGCATTTCTAGTTTTTAGTCATGCCATTTGGTCTCTCCAACGCACCCTCCACCTTCCAAGCCCTCATGAATGAGGTATTTCGTTCTATCTTAAGGAAGTTTGTTCTTGTCTTTTTTTATTATATCCTAGTTTATATTCAGCACTGGGAAGAGCACCTTCATCATTTGCTCCAGGTGTTCACTATCTTATGCTCCCATCATTTGGTTCTCAACCAATCCAAATGTTCCATGGCAATGTCATAGGTAGCATAATTGGGCCACGTTATCTCCGCATCTGGTGTGAAGGTAGACCATAGCAAAATTCAGGCAGTGGTCGACTGGCCTACTCCCACATCAGTCTCAACGTTATGAGGAATCTTGGGACTAGCAGGTTACTATAGGAAATTCATTCGTAACTACGGTCAGCTTGCAGCTCCGCTCAATAATCTCCTTAAGCGCAATGCTTTTATTTGGTCTGAGACAACAACTTCGTCTTTTGAAAATTTGAAGACAACTTTATCATCCACACCGGTACTTCAACTGCCCAACTTTGATGAATTGTTTGTTATTGAATGTGATGCATCTGGAGGGGGTAGTGGCGCGGTATTACAGTAGCACAACCACCCCATAGCTTATTTTAGCAGGCAGCTCGGCCAACATCACCACAAATTAGCTGCCTATGAAAGGGAACTGATCGGCTTAGCCAAAACCATTCAACACTATAGGCCCTATCTCTGGGGGCGCCCTTAATTATCCGGACCGATCATTGTAGCTTAAAGTACTTACTCAAGCAGTGTTTCACCACGTCCCTGCAACAACATTGGTTGAGCAAATTGATGAGATTTGATTTTATGGTTGAGTATAAACATGGCCACCTCAACGTTGGGGCAGATGCTTTGTCCCGCAGTGTGCCTGCACCTCAACTACACGCTATCAGTCAACCCAGATTTATTTTGCTAGACTCTATTTTGGATGAACCACAACAGCACCCCGAGCTCCTTCAGCTATATCATAATATTGAGCAGAACAAAATGGGTAGCCCATGGACCATTCAGGATCGACTCATATTGTTTAGGAATATGATTTATCTCCATCACACCTCGCCACTCATTCACAACATATTATCTACCTTTCATGACAGCACACATGAGGGCCGACAGAAAACATTATTTCGGATCAGCCAGGATTTTTATTGGTAGGGCATGAAAAGTAGTGTGATGGACTATGTGACAGCTTGCCAAATTTGTCAGCAGAACAAAGCCGAGTCCTTAAGTCCAGCAGGGTTGATCCAACCCCTTCAATTACCTTCATAGGTATGGGCCGATATACCCATGGACTTTATTGATTGACTTCCCCCATCTTCGGGCAAATTAGTTATATTTTTTGTAGTCGATCACACGTTATTGAAGTCAATGAAGTTTTTCTCTTTTCCATAAATTCAACAATGGGTAACAAGAATGATATTCTCAAGATTACTACCATAACCTTGTGAGGGATATCAAATTGCTTGAGCTGGTCCACATCGATTTGAAGGTTTCTTATTACAAGGGACCTACATGGTCACATAACCAAACTTGGGCTACCCATTGATGAAGATGAAGAAGATGTTTCTTTTTCTAAGTTGTTAAAAAATGACAATTTGGTCATGAGTTGGCTCATCAACAAAATGGAAGAACTTGTCTCCAACAATGTTGTTCATCTCGACACCCCCAAGCAAATTTGGGAGACATGTGCTAAGTTGTAATCTGGCTCAGAAAAGTCACGAAGGTCATATGATATTCTCCAAAGTATGTTGAATATTGTTGGAAGATATTGTGTAATTAGGGTGTCATTTATGTAATTAGTTTATGGTTCTTGTTTCTTCACTCTATCTAGAGTGAGGGCATAATTATAATATTTAGTTATTCATTTATAAATAGAGCTTAAAGGGGAGGGTTTGGAATCAAGTCCATAACCTCTTTTTACTCCTATTTTCTCCTAATAAATCCATGAAGTCCTTAAAATCAACATGGTATCAGAGATGGTTCTATGAGTCTACTCAGTCAATCCACAAAAATAATGTTATACATTTTTTATCTATTATCTCTAGCAATTTAGGTTTGTATCTATCTTTTTTTTTTCTCTTTTAAGTCCCTATACCTGTCATTCCTAAAGTTATTGACACTACTGATTTCTAGGCTTATCTCACATCTGAATTGCTATTGTTAATCCTCCCTCCGCCGAGAACTCTGTTTTCACCGAGTTACTCTTATCGGTTGTCGACTTCTTCTGAAGACACTCTCTGGTTCTACTGGTTCTTCCCCTGTTATTTTGCTACTAGCATCTTCCCGATTCTTGTTGTTGCTTGGTTATCTATCTCCAGCTGAATTATTATCATTGATTAATGGACTCATTGAGGACTATTTCATGTGTCCTTATTACTCTTAAGGACTACTATTATTTACTAGTTATCCCCTACTATACAAATGCACATGTGGTGCATGTTATTTGGGCATTGGCCCATTTCCACAACTACTATTGTATCTCCTTAACTGAGACATTATTTCTAAAGAAGAACTCCTCGATTGCTTGCCTTGGGTTCATTATTTGTTGATTGTTGTCGGTATTGGTTCATTTAATGCGGATTTTGAATTTCTTTGAAAAATAAAGCACATGGTGGCCTTAGTATCCTATCTTCCTCTTTACCCATTAACCATTTTTTCAATTGAGGATCCCTTTTCTAATATTCTGAGCAGGAGAAAGAAGTAAGAAAAAGAAGAAATGGGAAGAAGAGCTCTCGAGTAGAGAGAAGAAAAAAGGAAAAGAGAGATGTGCGCCAAACAAAGAGAGAGAGATAGATTTGCTCAAGAAGGAGATATGTAACTTGATTAATTCCAAATTAAAATACCTCTATTTATAGTAGAGGAAGTGATAGAGTCCTTATAAAATTAACCTTTCAATCTCCTAATTACATTCCAACTCTAACTCTCTAAGATAAGTCTATCATGAAAAGATAACACAATCTACTAGATCTCTAATATAAGTTGAACTAGAACTCTTCTTCAATAATGTGGATATAAGGGAGGAGGTCAGCTCATGGCCTTATCCTTGTGGGTCCCACATGATCTTCCAGCTCATATTGATAAGATTACCAGCTCGTGGTATCTTTTTGAGTCCGACTTGATCTTCAAGTGTTCTAACTCATCTCAGCTTGTGCTTCAGATCTACTTAACTCGTGCTAGCTTGGGTGAGGACTCTTCTTGCATCCCACATCCTCGAGGTGGGTCGCACCAGCTCGTGCACCATGGTGGGTCCCACATTGTAACACCATTGGTTATTTTCAGCCTTTCTCCTACCATCCTTTATTTGACTTTCACATACCCCTTTGGGCCAACCTCTGGATGTTACTTCGGTTGGTTTACCTTTATATATATATGGGTGTTTTAAGTCCATTGAGACTTTTTTATATATATACTTGTGGGTCTTTTTTCGTCATTTTGTGAATGATAGGCATTACCCATCTATTACCCATTTCAACATATGAGAGTCGGTGCCCAGGTTGGGACACCGTGATGGAGGAGCTTATTATTACATGTATGTTATTTGGTGCAAGGTGAGATCATTGCCATTACTTCCCTACTCGAAGGGGAAAAGTAGAATAATAAGTAAAATAAAGTGGTATTTTATTACATATGTTGTGGTAATTTTAATGTGACAAAAATATTCAAGAAAGGGGAAGCACAAAAGATGATGTTTTTGCAGCAAACAAAATTGAAGACCTAGAATCATTTTCATTGCAAGCTGAAGTTATAAACTCCAGCTTGAGGGGGAGTGTTGGATATGATGTAATTAGGATGTCATTTATGCAATTATTTTCTGGTTCTTGTCTCTTCTTCACTCTTGATAGGGTGAAGGGCATAATTGTAATATTTACATTTATCCATTTATATATAGAGCTTAAGAGGGAGTGTTTGGAATCAAGTCCATTACCTCTTCTTACTCCTATTTTCTCTTAATAAGCCCATCTCTCTTTTTCTTCATGAACTAAATCTATGGAGTCCTGAAAATCAAAAAATACTAAACAAGGAGCAAATATCCATGAATATTTGGCTCGATTTAGAGGCCTTCTTCAAGAATGGAAGCTAGTTCATCCTTACTCCATCGACACCTCTATCCAAGACAAGCAGAAGGAAGCTTTTGCCACTACCATTTGCCAAGCAAATATTAAGCCATATCTCGAGGTTGCTAAAAATAAACTCTTAGCGCCTCTTCTATTCCCCCCTTTGATGATGCATATGCCGCAAGTTTGGAATTAGATGCTTTAATTTCACACTAATGAGAGAAATAATTATAATCGGGGAAGAAGAAAAAATAAAACACAAAAAAAAGAGAACCAAATTTATACAGGTTCGCCTAAAGGTGAGACTACATCCTGTCTTATGCCACTGCAGTAATCCACTATGAAGATAAAATATTTTTCATGAGAGATTGCATATATTTATAGGTGTTATTTTTCTCTAACCTCTCTCGACCACAATTGATGCTGCTTGAATGAAAATCCTCATCAAGTTGATAAAACCCTAACAACGACATCCCCATCTATGAAGAAAAAAGTTTGCAATTGGATTACAAGTTTGATCCCCAAACTACCCTTAATGACAAAACAGTCAATATATTGTGGATCCACCGGCAGGCTTTGCCCCCGAACCCCTAGGAGGGGTGCTCTACGCCCCCTTCCAACCCCCACGGTGACTATATATCATGGTCAATTCGTGATAGAGTGTAAGATATTAATTAGGCTTCACAACTTAACACCACATTACTCCGCATTCCAGACTCTTCTTCTCCTTCTCCCACAGAAGTATCATCCTCTATGTACTCCAGGAATAGGGGAACATAACCCAACCGCACTGATGTTGTGGAAAGAATTATAGACGAGGATGAGCAAGTGGTGGAAGGATTGGTTCCTCCACAACAGAAGGCAAGGAATGCACCTATTGTGGGAAATATGGCCACACTATCGATCAGTGTTGGAAAATCCATGGCACGCCGAAATGGCCTAAGGCTAATCAAACCTCAGTGAGTGGTACAAAGGATGACAAGTCTGCCCCACCAACAGAAAAGAAACTTACCGATGATGAGTATGAATTATTCTAGAAAATGAAAACTCTGATTGCCTCTCCTCCAAGTTCCTCCTCAACTGCTATTACCACCACCACCACTTCAGGTATGCTCTCTGCCACTTCCTCCTTTTCATCCTGGATAATTGACTCATGGGCCTCCAAGCATGTCATAGGTAACAAAAATCTACTTCACTTTATCTCTCCTTGTATCTCGAATAAATTTTTTACCATAGCTGATGGCTCCCAAACTAAAGTTCTCGGGAAAGGATCTACCTCTATTACACCATCACTTCTACTCACAAATATTCTATTTGTTCCTACCTTTCCCTTGAATGTTTTATCTGTTAGTCAACAAGCACAACATTTTAATTGCTCCATTATCTTCTCACCCACTTCCTGTGTGTTTCAGGGTCTAACAACGAAGCAGGTAATTGGTGGAGGCCATGAACAAGGTGGTCTCTACTACCTGGATGTGCCTCAAATAAATGCCATCTCAACCAACCACACTGAGATAAGTCTATGAAACAATTGGTTGGGACATCCTCACAATCTCTTCATCTTCTTTTTCCAACCTTTAAGGATATGTCAAGTTTAAATTGTGAAGTGTGTCAACAAAACAAACACCAGAGAACGACATACTCTACTTTTCCTGAACTTACAAGTGTTGCTCCTTTTTCATTGATTCACAGAGATGTTTGGAGACCCTTGAGCATCTCAAACATTTCCTGATTTAAGTACTTTGTTACCTTTATTGATGACTTTACTTGTACCACATGGCTATATCTCTTTAAAGAGTGATCTGAAATACCATCAATTTTTAAATCCTTTTATGCTATGGTGGCCACTCAATTTGGTCAGAAAATAAAAGTACTTGGGTTTGATAATGCAATCATAAAACCAAGTAGAGTTCCAACTCTTCAAACAACTCGGTTAATGGAGAAGCTTAGCATCAAAGAAAAGTAATTAGATTTCCAAAATCCAATGGATAAAAAACCACACATAATAGGCTCAAGAACATTGTTCTTCATCAAAAACATCTTGGTCCCATGTAATAATCACTCTTCATGCCAAAAATCTCAACATAAACCGATTTTCAGCCAAAAACTTGCAAATCGACAAAAACAACCTTGCTAAACTTCTTTTAATTCGAGATGCATAAATCTCAATACTTTCACATGATGAAGACAGTAATAAAATCATCTCTGAACCATCTTCTAGAGGTATGAAAACCAAAAGCATGAAATCATAATAACAAGAATGAATTGTAAACTTATCTCAAAAATATTCAATCTTGCTTAACAAATAACCTTCTACAAATAGCTTTGACCATAACTTCTTAGAGCATCCTTTTGATATGGGGATCCTAAATTCAAGAAGAGAGACTTTAGGCTAGGAGAGAGATTCTTCCATGAATTTGAGAAGAGGAGAGTTTATTGATGATTTCAACCAAGACCCTTATCTATACTATTTCCATTGCATATTTAGGGAAACTCTTCAAATCAATTAGGATCCCTAAATACATCAATCATGATTAGCTAAATTACATCAATCAAAGGAAGATAAATCAATTAAAATAATCAAGGAAGATTGTCAAATCTTCCAACTCATGTGATGAGCATTCCACCTTGTGTGAAGACACATCATGCCACCTCATGTGGTGACTCATCATACCTCCTCGTGTGGGCATGGAGGGTTTGTTCCCACCTTCTACCATCGTGGTAAGGCAATTTTTGTTGAAACAAATTACTTTCTAAAATTATAAGGCCATGTTAATGCACTTTTTCTAGGCAAAGTTAGAAAAGTATTTCTAGTAAAAATACATATCCAGGGACCATTAGTACCTCATGTTTCATAGAAACACTTTTCTAGCTAAAAATTCTTAAGCGAAAAATATTGTGGTATGGCAATTTTTGTTGAAAAACATTACTTTCTAAAACTATAACGTCATGTTAGTGCATCTTTCAACAAATGTTGGAAAAGTATTTTTAGTAATAATACATATCCAGGGACCATTAGTGCCAGATGTTTCCTGGAAACAATTTTCTAGCTGATAATTGTTACCAAGAAAATTTAGAGTGCAGGAAATTTTTGCAAAAACAAATTACTATCCACAACTACAAGGCCATGTTAGGGCATTTTTTAAGGAAACTTTGGAAAGCTATTCTTGTAACAATAATTCTCTAGGGACCATTTCTTCCTCTTGTTTCCTAGAAATACCTTTCTAGCAAAAAATTCATCCAGAAAAATGTTGTGGTAAGGAAGTTTTATCCAAACCAAATTAATTTCTACAACTATAAGGCTTTGTTAGTGCCTTTTTCATGAAACTTTGGAAAAAAATTTCAATGAAAATACATCTCCTAGGACCATTTGTGCGTCATGTTTCCAGGAAACACTTTTCTAGTTGAAAATTCTTACAAGGAAAATTTTATGGTGAGGCAGGTTTTGCTGAAACAAATTACTTTCTATAATTATAAGGCCTAGTTAGAACATTTATTCTGAAAACATTGGAAAAATATTTCTAGAGAAAATACTTCTCTAGGGACCATTAGTGTCTCATGTGTCCAACAAACATCTTTCTACTTGAAAATTCTTACCAGGAAAATTTTGTCGTAACACAACTTTTTGCTGAAGCAAATTACTTTCTAAAACTAAAAGGCCTTTTTAGTGCATATTTTCAGGAATAAAAAAAGTATTTCTGGTAAAAATACATCTACAAAGACCATTAGTGTTTCAACTTTCCCGTAAACATTTTTTTATCTAAAAATTCTAACCAATAATTTTTTGTGGAAAGGCAACTTTTACATAAATAAATTACTTTCCACAACTATAAGTCCTGGTTGGTATATTTTTTAAAGAAATATTAGAAAATTATTTCAAGTAAAAATATGTCTACAGGGACCATTAATCCCTCCTGTCTCCTGGAAACACTTTCTCGCTGAAAATTCTTACGAGGAAAATTTTCTGGAAAACCAGTTTTTCACTGAAACATATTACTTTCTACAACTATAAGGCTTTGTTTGTGTATTTTTTCTAGAATTTTTGGAAAAATATTACTAGAAAAAATACATCTCTACAGACTATTAGAGCCTCATGTTTCCTTGAAACACTTTTCTAACTGAAAATTTATACTAGGAAATTTTGTTGTAAGGTAAATTTTGATGTAACAAATTATTTTCTATAATTATAAGGTGTTGTTAGTGTATTTTTTTTAGTAAACTTTGGAAAAGTATTTCAAGTTAAATGACGCCTCTAGGAACCATTAGTGCCTCTTGTTTGCTGGAAACAATTTAATGATAAAAATTCTTAGGAAAAATTTTTTTTGGTAAGGCATTTTTTGTTGAAACAAATCATTGTCTACAACTATAGGGCCTTGTTAGTGTATTTTCTAGCAGCAAATTCTTACTACTACAGTTAAAATAGCCTTACCATAAAACATTTATGTTGAATTTAGGATCCCTTTTCCATAATTCTGAGCAAGAGAAAGAAGAAAGAAAAAAAAGAAAAGGGAAGAAGAGCTCTCGGGTAGAGAGAAGAAAAAATAAAAGAGCAAAGAGAGGTTGCGCCAACAAGGGAGAGAGAGAGAGAGAGTAACTTGAGAATGAGATGTGTAACTTGATTAATTCCGAATTACAACATCTCTATTTAAAGTAGAGGAGGAGGTAGACTCCTTATACAATTTGTCTTTCAATCCTAATTACATTCCAACTCTAACTCTTTAATATAAGTCTATTCAAACTAAACTACTAGAAGACTAACTTGAGTTGAACTAGGAGTCCTTCTTCATTCGCGTGAATATAAGGGATAAGCCAGCTCATAGCCTTATCCTTGTGGGTCCCTCATGATCTCCTAGTGCATCTTGATAAGAGTGCCAGCTCGTGAGATATTTGTGGGTCCCACTTGATCTTCAAGTCTTCTAACTCAATTCAGCTTTTGCTTCTTGATTCCTTAACTCGTGCTTGCTTTGGGTGAGGGCTCTTCTTGGTGTCCCATATCCTCTAGGACTCTTCTTGATGTCCCACATCCTCATGGTGGGTCCCACCAGCTCAAGCACCATGGTGGGTCCCACATTGTAAAAGGAAAAATTTGTCGAAAGGAAATTTTTGCTCAAACAAATCAATTTTTACTAATATATTGTCTTGGCAGTGCATTTTTTTTTAGGAAACTTTGCCAAATCATTTCTTGTAAAAATATGTCTCAATGGACCATTAGTGCCTCATATTTCTTGGAACCACTTTTCTAGCATAAATGTTTCAAGGTAAGGCTATTTTAACCGTAGAAAATTACTTCCTACGACTATAAGGCCTTGTTAGTAAGAATTTTCTGCTAGAAAATGCACTAACAAGGCCTTGTAGTTGTAGATAGTGATTTGATTCAACAAAAATTGTCTTACCACAAAAAATTTCTAGTTAGAATTTTTAGCATTAAATTGTTTCCAGGACGCACTAATGGTCCCTAGAGACGACTTTTAACTTGAAATATTTTTCCAAAGTTTCCTGAAAACAATACACTAAAAACACTTTATAATTATAGAAATTAATTTGTTACATCAAAACTTGCCTTTCAACAAAATTTCCTGGTATAAATTTTCAGTTAGAAAAGTGTTTCGGGGAAACATGAGGCTCTAATAGTCCCTAGAGACGTATTTTTACTAGTAATATTTTTCCAACAATTCTAGAAAAAATACACTAACAAAGCCTTATAGTTGTAGTAATATGTTTCAGTGAAAAATTACCTTTCCTGGAAATTTTTGTCGTAAGAATTTTCTTCTAGAAAGTGTTTATAGGAGACATGAGGTATCAGTGGTCACTGCAGACATGTTTTTACAAGAAATACTTTTCCAATATTTTTTAAAAAATACAATAACTAGGACTTATAGTTGTAGGAAGTAATTTATTTCATTAAAAGTTACCTTTCCACAAAATTTTATTGGTTTGAATTTTTGGCAAGAAAAGTGTTTACGGGAAAGATGAGACACTAATGGTCCTTGTAGATGTATTTTTACCAGAAATACTTTTTTTATTCCTGAAAATAGGCACTAAAAATGCCTTTTAGTTTTAGAAAGTAATTTTCTTCAACAAAAGTTGTCTTACGACAAAATTTTCTTTGTAAGAATTTTCTAGTAGAAAGATGTTTCTTGGACACATGAGACACTAATGGTCCCTAGAGAAGTATTTTCTCCAGAAATACTTTTCCATTGTTTCTAGAATAAATTTTCTAAATAGGCCTTATAATTGTACAAAATAATTTGTTTTACCAAAACTTGCCTCATCATAAAATTTTCCTTGAAAGAATTTTCAGCTAGAAAAGTGTTTCCAGGAAACATGTGGCACAAATGGTCCTAGGATATGTACTTTTACTAGAAATATTTTTCCAAAGTTTCATGAAAAAAGGCACTAACAAAGCCTTATAGTTGTAGAAATTAATTTGGTTTAGATAAAATTTCCTTACCACAACATTTTTCTGGATGAATTTTCTGCTAGAAAAGTATTTCTATGAAACAAGAGGCAGAAATGGTCCCTTGAGAATTATTGTTACAAGAAAGGCTTTTCCAAAGTTTCCATAAAAAATGCCCTAGCATGGCCTAATAGTTGTGGACAGTAATTTGTTTTTGTAAAAATTGCCTACACTCAAAATTTTCTTGGTAACAATTGTCTGCTAAAAAATGGTTTCCATAAAACATGAGGCACTAATGGTCCTTGGATACGTATTATTACTAGAAATACTTTTCCAACATTTATTGAAAAATGCACTAACATGACCTATAGTTTTAAAAAGTAATTTTTTTCAAAAAAAATTGCCATTCCACAAAATTTTCCGCTTAAGAATTTTCAGCTAGAAAAGTATTTCTAGGAAACATGAGGCACTAATGGTCCCTGGAGATGTATTTTTACTAGAAATACTTTTCTAAGTTTTCCTGAAAAAGTGCATTAACAAGGCCTTATAGTTGTAGAAAGTAATTTGTTTCAACAAAAATTGCCTTACCACAAATGTAGAAGGTGGGAACAAACCCTCCATGCCCACACGAGGTGCCATGAGGAGTCACCACATGAGGTGGCATGATGAGTCATCACACAAGGTGGAATCCTCATCATATGAGTAGGAAGATTTGACAATCTTCCTTGATTAATGTAATTGATTTATCTTCCTTTGATTGATGTAATTTAGCTAACCATGTTTAATGTATTTAGGGATCCTAATTGATTGAGGAGTTTCCCTAAATATGTAATGAAAATAGTATAAATAAGGGTCTTGGTTGAAATCTTCAATCAAGCTCTCCTCTTCTCAAATTCGTGGAAGAATCTCTCTCCTAGCCTAAAGTTTCTCTTCTCCCTTTTATCTTCTCTCCTCTCTACCCGAGCCCACTCTCCCTTTGCTCTTTTCTTCTCTTCTCTCTCCCCTCTCTTCTCCCTCTCTCATCTTGCTCGAGGTTTCGACCATGTGGTCCTAAATTTAACTTGATATCAAAGCATTGAATTTATGATCCCCGTGTCCAAAGGATGCTCTAAGAAGTTATGATCAAAGCTACTTGTAGAAGGTTCTTTGTCAAACAAGATTGAAGATTGTTGAGATAAGTTTACAATTCATTCTCTATGGATGATCAATGCCTCATGTTCCTGGAAACACTTTTCTAGCTAAAAATTCTTACCTAGAAAATTTTTTGGTAAGACAATTTTTGCAAAAAAAAATATTTCTTTCTAGAACTATAAGGCCTTGTTAGTTCACTTTTTTGGAAATGTTTTTAAATTATTTCAATTTAAAATACATCTCTAGGGACCATCAGTGCCTGATGTCTCCTAGAAACCCTTTTATAGCTGAAAATTTCATACTAGGAAAATTTTGATGTAGAGCAATTTTTATTTAATAATATTACTTTCTAAAACTATAAGGCCTTGTTAGTGGATTTTTTAAGGAAATGTTGGAAAAATAATTCTAGTAAAAATACATCTCCAGAGACCATTAGTGCCTAATGTTTCTTGAAAACACTTTTCTTGCTTAAAATTCTTACCAGGAAATTTTTTGTAGAAACAAATTTCTTTCTAGAACTACAAGGTCATGTTAGTGCCTTTTTTTTAGGAAATGATGTCAAAGTATTTCCAGTAAAAATACGTCTCAGGGACCTTAAGTGCCTCATGTTTGCTGGAAACACTTTTACAAAGGAAAATTCTTACTAGAAAATTGTTTTGTAAGGCTTTTTTTGCTGAAACAAATTAATTTCTACAAATATAAGGCATTGTAAGTTCCTTTATTTTTAGGAAACATTGTCAAAGTATTTCTAGTAAAAATACATCATTAGGGAACAATAATGCGTCATATTTCTAGGAAACAATTTAATCGTAGAAAATTCTTACCGAGAAAATATTGTGGTTGGGCAATATTTCTTGAAACAAATTACTTTCTACAACTATGAGGCCTTGTTAATGTTTTTTCTCAGGAAATGTTGGAAAAGTATTTATAGAAAAAATTCATATCCAGAGCCCAATAGTGCCTCAAGTTTCCTGGAAACACTTTTCTAGCAGACAATTCTTACCAATAAAATTTTTTATAAGGCAATTTTTGCTTAAAAAAATTATTTTCTACAACTATAAGGCCTTTTTAGTGCATTTTAAAAAGGAAACATTGGTAAAATATTTCTTGTAAAAATACATCTCTAGAGAACATTAGTGCCTCATGTTTCCTGGAAGCACTATTTTAGCTTAAAATTCTTACAAGGTAAAATTTTTGGTTGGACAATTTTTCCTTAAACAAATTACTTTCTACAAATTTAAGGCCTTCTTAGTGCCCTTTTTTAGGAAATGTTGGAAACGTATTTCTAATAAAAATACATCGCCAGGGACCATTAGTGCTTCATGTTTTAAGGAAGCACTTTTCTTGGGGAAAATTCTTACCAGGAATGCTTTGTGGTAAAGAATGTTTTTCATAAATAAATAACATTTCTACAACTATAAGACCTCGTCAGTGAATTTTTTTTGGAAACTTTGGAAAACTATTTCTAGTAAAATTACGTCTCCATAGAACATTAGTGCCTCATGTTTCTTGGAAACACTTTTCAAGTTTAAAATTCTTACTTGAAATTTTTTGTTGAAAGACAATTGTTTTAAACAAATTACGTTCTACAACTATAAGGCCTTGTTAGTGCATTTTTTAAGGTAACGTTGGAAAAATATCTCTTGTATAAATACGTCTCCATGGATCATTAGTGCCTCATGTTTCTTTGAAATAATTTTCTAGCTAAAAAATCATACATGGAAAATTTTGAGGTAAGGCAATATTTGTTGAGGCAAATTACTTTCTAAAACTATAAAGCCTTGTTAGTTCCTTTTTTTAAGGAAGCATTGTCAAAGTACTTCTAGTAAAAATACGTCTCCATGAAACATTAGTGCCTCATGTTTCTTGGATACATATTTATATCCGAAAATTCTCACCAGGAAAATTTTTTTGTTGGGCAAATTTTCCTGAAAGAAATCACTTTCTAAACCTATAAGGCAAGGTTATTGCCTATTTTAGGAAATATTGGAATTTTATTTCTAGTATAAATACATCTCCATGGACCGTTAATCCCTGATGTTTCCCATAAACACTTTTCCCACCAAAAATTCTTAACTGGAAAATTTGTGGTAAGGCAATTTTTGCTTAAACAAATTTCTTTCTACAACTATAAGGCCTAGCTTGTGCATTTTGTCAGGAAATATTGGAAAATTATTTCTAGTAAAAATACATCTCTAGTGAACATTAGTGGCTCATGTTTCCTTTAAACACTTTTTTGGCTGAAAATTCTTTCATGGAAAATTTTGTGGTGAGGCAATTTTTGCTGAAACAAATTCATTGTCACAACAGAAAGACTTTATTTTTTTCTAATTTTAGGAAACGTTGGAAAGTTATTTCTTGTAAAAATTAGTCTCCAGGGACGATTAGTGCCTCATGCTTTCTGGAAACACTTTTCAAGCCAAAAATTCTTACATGGAAAATTTGGTGGTGAGGTAATTTTTGTTGGAACAAATTACTTTCACCAATTGTAAGGCCTTGTTAGTGTCAAATAAGTTGCTGGAGAGAGCAGCAATGATCACCAATGAAAGCTAACGGAATAGCCAAGAACGAGAGAGCTGCTGAAAAATGGGAGAGATCCTTTCCTTTTCTTTCATTTCTCCATTTAAACATAGGATTAGGTTTAGGTTAAACATGACAGCCCATGGGCTTAATTAAAATCTAACCCATATAACTTATTAACCTATATACATGTAAATATATAAACAACTAACATTAATATAAATTCCAAAATATGGTAATAGCCCCCCTCAAACTATGGTAATAGCCCCCCCTCAAATTGTCAACCAACAACAATTTGCCAACCAGAAAATTATGGCGGCGTTGAGTCATGGCTTTGGTGAAGACATTAGCCACTTGGAGATCCGAAAAGATGTGAGGAAGAGATATCACTCGATGTGCTTGGTGCGTTCATGGATAACATGATTGGTAGCAATCTGAATAGCACTAGTGTTATCCGCATGAAGAGGTGTCGAGGTGGTCTGAGGAAACACAAGTTCTACAAGGAGATCGAGGAGCCATATAATTTCAGAACACACATTAGATATGGCTCGATACTCTGCCTTAGTAGATGACTTGGACACACGATCTTGTTTCTTACATTTCCAAGAAATCAAGGCATCCCCTAAAAACATACACCAACCTGTAGTAGATCGACGGGTATCGGGGCACCCAACCCAATCAGCATCATTGTAGGCAACAAGTTGAAGAGATGAGCCAGTAGGAAAGAATAACCCATGAGTAGGAGAACCTCGAAGATAACGAATAATGTGTCAGACTGCAGCAAGATGAAGATGCCGAGGAGAAGACATAAACTGACTGACTTGATGAACGGCATAGGAGATATCCGGGCGAGTCGTGATCAAGTAGATGAGACTCCCAACTAAATGTCAATAGAGAATATGATCATCAAGAATGTCTCCTTCATCTTTATGGCATTTCACATTCACCTCCATAGGAGTAGCAATAGAAGAAGTGACCGCCAAACCAGCTAAGGTAATAATATCATGGGTATACTTGTGGTGATTTAGGAAAATACCTTTGGCCCGATGATGTACTTCCAGTCCTAAGAAGTACATGAGTTGTCCTAGATCTTTCATATGAAAGGTTGAATGTTGAAGCCACTGAAGCTTAGTAATCAGGCTAGAGTTAGTGCCAGTAAGGATAATATCATCCACATAGACCAAGAGAAGGACTATGCCCTATGACGACTTGTTAAAGAAAAGAGAAGAGTCATACTGACTTTGTGTAAAGTGGTGGAGAAGAAGTGTACTATGAAACTTCTCAAACAAAACCAAGGGAGCTTGCTTAAGCCCATATAGAGGACGGCGTAGCTTGAAAACATCCTAAGGAGAAGAATTAGTCATACCAAAGGGAAGCTTCATGTACATATCTTCTTGTAAATCACCATGCAGAAATGCATTCTTCACATCCATCTGATGCAAATGCCAGGACTGTGAAGTAGCAATAGCTAAAATAGTGTGAACCGTGGTCATCTTGGCAACTGGAGCAAATGTATCCTCATAATCAATCCCATATTCTTGCGTGTTTCCCAAACCTTCAAGACGAGGTTTGTACTGATCTAAAGAACCATCCGATCAAAGATTTACAGAGAAAACCCATTTACTCCCAAAAGGCTTAATAGTAGGGGGGCAAGTAACAACATCCCAAGTGTGATTCTCCTCAAGAGTTTGAAGTTCTGTTTGCATTGCCTTTTGCCAACACTCATGTGCCATTGCCTATTTTTAGCAAGAGGGCAATGAAATACATGATAAAGTAGCCACAAAAGAGATAGTAGAGGAGAAAGCATACCTATCAAGGGGGTGAGAAGTGTGAGTAGACCGGCAAAGAATGATGGAAGAAGGAGCAGGATGTTGTGGTCCTGGATTAAGTACGTATGTCTTCCCCTCCTGACAGGCCGGTCTTTTGGGTAGTATTGGCTAGGTGTTTAACATTAGGTATCAGAGCTAGCGCTAAGTTGCGGGTTTGATTCATGTGTGCTGCAAGCAGTGTGTAGCCCTGGGCGGAGGGGGGCAACCTAGCGGAAGGGGTGACCAAAGTGTGTTCCCGCACCATGGGCCATCGCTATAAGCAGAAGGGGCAACCTGAGTGTGTTCCTGCACCTTAGGGTCGTTGTTAGAGTGGGCCGTCTCCTGTGTAGGCCGCTGTGGGCATCGGCCTCGCGATGGTGGGTGTGATGTTATGGTCCTGGGTTAAGTACCTATGTCTTCCGCTCCTGACATGCCAGTCTTTCGGGCAGTATTGGCTAGGTGCTTAACACAGGAGGAGGATCAGGACCAAGCGCTAGGTCAGGATCATGAAGGGGCACAGATGAAGTGGGACTGGGCTCATAAAAGCTAGGCAGAATAGATAAAGATGCAGATGATAGTGCAACATGAGAGGGAAAGAAATATTGATTTTCAAAGAAAACCACATTCCGAGAAACACATATACGATGAGCATGGGGATCATAGAAAATATCGTATTTTTGGAATATAGCATAATCAATAAAAAGCACACTTAATGGATTGGATTGTAAGTTTATGTCGTTCATGAGCAGGTAGATGCACAAAACAAACAAAACTGAATATCAAAGATTTGCATATGAAGGAGAATGACCAAATAACTTAAAAAATGGAGAAACATGATGCAACGTAGGAGAAGGCAAGTGGTTGATTAAAAGAACCGAAGTGGACAACGCTTCACACCAAAAATTGAGGAGGAACAGATGAATCAAGTAAAAGAGTTCGTACCACATCACGAAGATGATGCTTTTTTCTCTCCGCAACTCCATTTTGCTGCAGTGTCAAAGGACACGAACGCTGAGAGATGCTACCTTTGCTTTGAAGTAAATCTTGAAACTCATTAGACATGTATTTTTAGCCAGAATCAGAGTGCAATACCTTGATGCTGGCAGAGAATTGAGTCTCAAGAAGCACAATAAAGCATTTAAATACGACAAAAAATTCAGACTTAGCCTGTAGGAAGTAGACCCAATTAAAATGGCTAAAGTCATTGATAAAAGTAACAAAGTACTTATAATGCGCATGAGAAACAACAGGTGCAATTCCCTAAACATCACTATGAATAATATTAGAACAGTGTGTGACATGAGATCCATTATGAGGAAAAGGGAGAACGTTACTTTTGCCAAGTTTGCGTGATGAACAATCAAATGAAAGAACAAGAGAAGAACATGCTATTCTTTTTTATAAACCATAATTAAAGACGGTATGAAGTATATCAAAGTTTGGGTCGCCAAGATGTCTATGCCACATCCTAGTTCTAGAACTAACAAAATTACATGCAAATGAAAGTAAAGGAGCACAAGGAATACTGGTAGAGAGAAAAACTTGAATGGGAAAGATTCTTTGCGATCATCTTCCCTGACGCTTGATCCTGCACAACACAACCAAATTGAGAGAACATAGCATTACAATTATCATCAACCAATTGACCAAGTGAAAAAAAAAATTTGTGGAGAGATCATGGGAAATAAAAACATCAGCTAAGGTAGGCGAAAGATCACCACCAACACTGATAGGTGTTCAAAGATGGGCTCCAGCCCACACGACCAAGGAATGCCCACATATCTAAGAGTATTATAAGATGGGCACATGACAATGAAGGCCAAAAAGATGGGTCCAAGCACATAAGAAGTAGGACCCACCATAAAAACCATGAGCTGACATCCTTATCACATAAGTTGGAAGATCAAGAAGGACTGACAAAGATAACCACAAGCTGGTTGGAAGATCAAGAAGGACTCACAATGATAACCACGAGCAGACATCTTTATCTTATGGTCACATCATAGAAGAGTTCTAGTTTTAGTTATGTTTGTCTTCTATTTATATTGAGTTATTTAATTAGGTTAAGGTTTATCCTTAAGTGTTAGAGTTTGGGTGTAATTGGGACAAAGGTAGTTTTACTGTGTTAGAAAAGTGCATTTTTTTCTAGGAAACATTGGCAAAGTATTTCTAGTACGAATACATATCTAGGGACAATTAGTGCCTCATGATTCTTGGAAAAAGACTTCAAGCTGAAAGGGTCGAGTTAACCTAGTTGAGTTTCCATTTCTGGACTGTTTTCGTCAAGTGTCCTTCAGCATCGGGGGAGAAGAAGGCATTGTTGCCTTATTTATGTTTCCTCAGTTAGGAAACTTATTAAATCTGGCTTGAGCTCCTACTACAACCCGAAAAGGGCCGAGTTAACCTAGCGACCGAGCAACCCGAGCAGTGCTTGCTTCCAGTCTATTGTGCTAACTCGGGGCAACTCAGACATGGCCCACTTATTTTTTGCCTCGATATATGTGTCCAAGTTTTATACATATTTCTTTCACGTCTCGGATATATTGATCTACTATTTGACTTAGAGCAACTCGGTACTTTTTCTGGTTGGATTATTATTTTGAAGTATTGACACATTATTCCTTGGTCAACATATTATTTGGAATAAATACTTGCATTGGATTATTTCATGGGTCATTTTACAATGATTTTAATATTTTAGTTTGTGTTATATAGGCACAAGCCCATTTTAGCTACTTTTATTGTTTCACTTTGAATGAGACAATATTATTGAATAAGAGGTGGCCTCAATATATGTTACATCATCGTGACGAAGGAGCTTATTACTACATCCAGTATCCGTGAGAGTCGGTGCTCGGATTGGGACACCATTACTACATCGATGTTATATCACCATGATGGAAGAGTTTATTACTAAATCTATGTCATCCCCCCCTGAATTTGCATTTATTACTCCTACCACTTGAGAGTCGTTATCCTATGGAGGGACACGGTGATGGAGGAGTTTTATTACACTTCAGAACAATGCCTATAGACACTCTACCTATAGAAGATAGGAGTGTACCCAACATCCAGCACGAGTTATTTGACTACAGTATGGAGCAATGTCTTACCGGCTAGGAGCCATTTTATTCTCACTGATCTTATGCCAGCTGGAAAAACAAACATGGAAGACAAGAAAACCACCAGCAAGAGGGGAAGTGTTGGAAAAACCAACATGGAAGACAACCATTTTATACAAAAATATTATATACATCATTTTTAGCACACTGGGACTTCATGATGTTCTCTTATCCCCAGCTTGAGGGGGAGTGTTGGAATACGGGCTCAAGCCCACACGACCAAGGAAGGCCTACACATCCAAGAGATGTGGAAAATGGGCCCAAGCCAATAAGACAGAGGAAGACCCACACATCCAAGAGATGTGGAAGATGGGCTCAAGGCCCATAGATGAAGAAGAAGGCCCATGGGCCCATACAATGATGGCAAGATGGTAAATAAAGAGTCATCTCATAGAGATGGCATTGATGTAATTAGGTTAAAGTTCGAGGGTTATAATTGTAATAATGTAGTTTGATTAATCTATAAATTGAGCTTCAGGGGAAGGGTTAGGACATCAAGTCCATAACCTCTTCTTCCTCCATTTTTCTCTCAATGAATCCCTTTCTCTTTTTCTCCACGAGCTAAATCCATGGAGTCCTAAAAAATCAACACCTAAAAATACTTTTGAAGCTGAAAATTGAAACCTGGAAAATTTTGTGGTAAGACAATTTTTGTTGAAACAAATGACTTTATACAATTATAAGGCCACGTTTATGCCTTATTTTAGGAATGGTTGGTAAACTATTTCTAGTAAAAATATGTATTCAGTGACCATTAGTGTTTCATATTTCCTGAAAACAGTTTTCAAACAGAAAATTCAAAATAGGAAAATTTTGTGGTTCGGTAAATTTCTAAGGAAACATATGACTTTATACAACTATAAGGGTATATTTATGCATTTTTAAGTAAAGTCTGGAAAATTATTTTCAAGTAAAAATATGTCTCCAGAGACCAATAGTGTCTCATGTTTGCTGAAAACAAGTTCGAAGGTAAAATTCAAACCTAGAAATTTTGCGGTTCCAAATTTTTTGCTGAAACAAATGACTTTATATAACTTTATGGCCATAATAATATGTTTCCAGGTATCATCAATCTCATCTTTCCTAAAAACAGTATTAAAGCTTAAGATTCAAACAAGGAAAAGTTTGGAAAAGTATTTCTTGTATAAATACGTCTCCAGGTATCATCAGTCTCATCTTTCCTGTAAACAGTTTTGAAGCATAAAATTCAAACAAGGAAAATTTTGTGATTAGGTAAGATTTATAGAAACAAATAACATTATACCACTATAAGGCCATGTTTATGCATTTTTAATGAATTTTTTGGAAAGTACTTCAAGTAAAAATACGTCTCCAAGGACCATTAATGTTTCATGTTTCCTGAAAACAATATTGAAGCTTAAAATACAAGCTAGAAAACTTTTGTGGTTAAGAAATATTTGCAATAACAAATGAGACTATACGACTATAAGACCATGTTTATGCATTTTTTAGGAAAGTTTGGGAAATAATTTCTAGTAAAAATACATCTACAAGGACCATTAGTTTTTCTTGTTTCTTGAAAAATGTTTTGAAGCAAAAAAATTCAAACCAGGAAAATTTTGTAGTACTAATATTTTTGCTGAAACAAATGACTTTATACCACTATAAGGCCATGTTTAAGCATTTTTTAGGAAAGATTAGGAAAGTATTTCTCATAAAAATAAGATTTTAGGGACCATTAGAGTTTCATATTTCCTCAAAATAGTTTTGAAGCTAAAAATTCATACCAAGAAAATTTTGTGGTACGAAAAGTTTTGCTTAAGCAACTTACTTTATACAACTATAACGCCAAGTTTATACCTTTTTTTAGGAAAGTTTTAGAAAGTTGTTCTAGTAAAAATGCGTCTCCAGGGACCATTAGTGTTTCATGTTTCATGAAAACAAATTTCAAACTGAAAATTCAAACCAGGAAAATTTTGTGGTTCGGTCAATTTTTTGGAAACAAATGACTTGATACAACTATAAGGCTATGTTTTTGCATTTCCTAAGGAAAGGTTGGAAAATTATTTCTTGTAAAAATACGTCTCAAGAGACCATTAGTGTCTCATGTTTACTGTGATTCGACAATTTCGTGGTTCAACAATTTTTTTTGAAACAAATGACTTTAGATAACATTAAGGCCATAATAATGCAGTTTTTTAGGAATGTTTGGACAACTATTTCTTGTAAAAATACGTCTCCAGGCATCATCAATCTTGTCTTTCCTGAAAAAAAATTTGAAACTTAAAATTCAAATTAGGAAAATTTTGTGGTTCTGCAATTTTTCTTGAAACCAATGACTTTATACCACTATAAGGCCATGTTTATGCATTTTTTAAGGAAAGGTTGGGAAAATATTTTTTCTAAAAATATGTCTTTAGGGACCATTAGTGTTTCAAGTTTCTTGAAAACAGTTTTGATTCTGAAAATTCATTCATGGAAAATTTTGTGGGACTACAATTTTTGCCTAAACTAATGACTTAATACAACTATAACATCATGTTTATTAATCTTTTTAGGAATGGTTGGGAAATTATTTCTAGTAAAAATACATCTCCATGGACCATTAGTGTTTCATGTTTCCTAAAAATAGTTTTGAAGCTGAAAATTCAATCCAAGAAATTTTTGTGGTACGACAACTTTTTTATGGAACAAATGACTTTATACAACAATAAGGCCACATTTATTAATTTTTTAGGAATGGTTGGGAATGTATTTCTAGTAAAAATATGTCTCCAAGGACCATTAATGTTTCACGTTTCCTGAAAATACTTTTCAAACTGAAAATTCAAACATGGAAAATTTTGTGGTTTAGTCAATTTTTTCGGAAACAAATGACTTTACAACTATACGGCTGTGTATATGCATTTTTTAAGGAAAGGCAGAAAAATTAATTCTTTTAAAAATACATCTCAAGAGACCATTAGTTTCTCATGTTTTCTGAAAACAATTTTGAAGCTAAAAGTTCAAACCTAGAAATTTTGGGGTTCAACAATTTTTGCTAAAATAATTGACTTTATATAACTTTATGGCCATAATAATTCATTTTTAAGGAACGTGTGGAAAAAAATTACTAGTAAATATAGTCTCCAGGTATCAGCAGTCTCTTCTTTCTCGAAAATAGTTTTGAACCTTAAAATTCAAAGTAGGAAAATTCTGTGGTTCGGCAATATTTGCTGAAACAAATGACATTATACCACTATAAGGCCAAGTTTATACATTTTTTTGGGAATTTTTGGTAAAGTATTTCTAGTAAAAATACATCTCCAGGGACCAATAGTGTTTCATGTTTCCTAAAAATAATTTTTAAGCTAAAAATTCAAATTTGGAAAATTTTGTGGTTTGATAATTTTTGCTGAAACAAATGACTTTGTACCACTATAAGGCCATGTTTAATAATTTTTTAGGAAATGTTGGGAAAGTTTTTTTCCTTAAAATACATCTCTAGGGACCATTAGTGTTTCATGTTTCTTGAAAATAGATTTGATGCTAAAAATTCATACCAAGAAAATTTTGTCGTATGACAATTTTTGCTGAAACAAATGACTTTATACAACTATATGACCATGTTGATACATTTTTTATAGGAATGGTTGGGAAATTATTTCGAGTAAAAATATGTCTCCAGGGACTATTAGTGTTTCATGTTTCCTGTAAATAGTTTTGAAGCTTAAAATTCATACCAGGAAAATTATGGTACGACAATTTTTGCTGAAACAAATCACTTTATACAACTCTAAGGCCATGTTTATGCATTTTTTTAAGAAAGGTCGCAAAATTATTTTTGTAAAAATACATCTTTCAGGACCATTAGTTTTTCATGTTTCCTAAAAATAGTTTGGAAGTTGAAAATTCATACCTGGAATAATTGTGGGACGACAATTTTTGCTAAAACAAATGACTTTATATAACTATTAGGCCTTGTTTATGCATTTTTTAGGAATGGGTTGGAAAGTATTTCTAGTAAAAATACATCTCCAGGGACCATTAGTGTTTCATATTATTTGAAAATAGTTTTGATGTTGAAAATTCATACTTGGAAAATTTTATGGGACTACAATTGTTATAGAAACAAATGACTTTATACAACTATAATGCCATGTTTATGAAAAAATTTAGGAATGGTTGGGAAAGTATTTCTTGTAAAAATACATCTCCAAGGACCATTTGTGTTTCAAGTTTCCTAAAAATAGTTTTGAAGCTAAAGATTCAAACCAAGAAAATGTTGTGGTACGATAATTTTTGCTGAAACAAATGACTTTATTCAACTATAAGGCCATGTTTATGCATTTTTTAAGGAATGGTTGAGAATTTATTTCTAATAAAAATACGTCTCTAGGGACTAGTATTTCATGTTTCTTGAAAACACTTTTCAAACTGAAATTTCAAACAAGGGAAATTTTGTGGTTTAGTCAATTTTTGCATAAACAAATGCCTTTACAACTTTAAGACCTTGTTTATGCATTTTTAAGGAAAGGAAGGAAAATTATTTCTTGTAAAAATGCATCTCCAGAGACCATTAGTTTCTCATGTTTGCTGAAAACAAATTTGAAGCCAAAAATTCAAATCTAGAAAAATTTGAGGTTCAACAATTTTTACTGAAACAAATGACTTTATATAACTTTATGGCCAAAATAATGCATTTTTTAGGAACATTTGGAAAAAAATTCTAGTAAAAATACATCTCCAGGTATCATTAGTCTCGTCTTTCGTGAAAACATTTTTCAAGGTTAAAATTCAAACGAGGCAAATTTTGTAGTTCGGCTATATTTGCTAAAACAAATGACATTATACCACTATAAGGCCAAGTTTATTAATTTTTTTGGGTATGTTTGGGATAGTATTTATAGTAAAAATACATTTCCTTGGAACATTAGTGTTTCATGTTTCTTAAAAATATTTTTGAAGCTAAAAATTCAAACCAGAAAAATTTTGTGGTTCGATAATTTTTGTCGAAACAAATGACTTTATACCACTATAAGGCCAAGTTTATGCATTTTTTTTCAGAAATTTTTGGAAAGAATTTATCCTAAAAATACATCTCTAGGGACCATTAGTGTGTCATGTTTCTTAAAAACAATTTTCATGTTGAAATTTCATACCAATAAAATTTTGTTGTATGACAATTTTAGGTGAAACAAATGACTTTATACAACTTTAAGACCATGTTGATGAATTTTTGTTGGAATGGTTGGGAAATTATTTCTAGTAATAATGTGTTTCCTGGGACCATTAGTGTTTCATGATTCCTGACAATAGTTTTGAAGCTAAAAATTCATACCAGGAAAACTGTGATACAACAATTTTTCCTAAAACAAATGACTTTATACAACTGTAAGGCCATGCTTATGCATTTTTAAGGAAAGTTTTGGAAAATATTTCTCGTAAAAATACGTCTCCAAGGACCATTAGTTTTTCATGTTTTTGAAAATAGTTTTGAAGCTGAAAATTCATACCTGGAAAATATTGTGGAACAACAGTTTTTGTAGAAACAAACGACTTTATACAACTATAAACCCATGTTTATGAATTTTTTTAGGATTGATTGGAAAAATATTTCTAGTAAAAATACTTCTCCATGGACCATTAGTGTTTCATGTTTCCTGAAAATAATTTTATCTCAACATTTTCTTGGTATGAATTTTCAGCTTTAAAACTGTTTTCAGGAAACATTAAAAACTAACGATCCCTGGAAACGTATTTTTACTAGAAATAATATCTGAACCATTCCTTAAAAATGCATAAACATGGTCTTATAGTCTTATAAAGTCATTTTTTTAGCAAAAATTATCGAACCACAAATTTTTCCTGGTTTGACTTTTCAACGTTAAAATTACTTTCAGGAAACATGAAACACTAATGGTCCCTTGAGACATATTTTTAGTAGACATACTTTCCCAACCATTCCTAAAAAAATGCATAAACATGACCTTGTAATGGTATAAAGTCATTTTTTAAGAAAAAATTGTCGCACCACAAAATTTTCCCAGTTTGAAATTTCAACTTCAAAACTGTTTTCAAGAAAGACGAGACTCTAATTTTCCCAACTAATCCTAAAAATGCATAAACATGGCTTTATAGTTTTTAAAATTCATTTATTTAAGCAAATATTGTCGCACCACAAAATTTTCTTGGTTTTAATTTTCAATTTCAAAACTATTTTCCAGAAACATGAAACACTAATGGTCCCTGGTGACGTATTTTTACTAGAAATATTTTCCCAACCTTTCCTAAAATATTCATAATCTAGACCTTTTAGTTGTATAAGTCATTTGTTTCTGCAAAAAATTTTCGCACCTCAAAATTTTCATTTTATCTATTTTCAGCTTCAAAACTGATTTCAGGAAAGACGAGACTTTAATGGTCACTGGAGACGTATTTTTACTAGAAATATTTTCCCAACCTTTCCTAAAAAATAAGTAAACATGAACTTATAGTACTAAAAAGTCATTTGGTTCAGTAAAAAATTGTCGTAGAACAAAATTTTCTGGTATGAATTTTAAGGTTCAAAATTATTTTCAGAAAACATGAAAAAAATGCATAAACATGGCCTTGTAGTTGTATGAAGTCATTTGTTTCAAAAAAAAATTGTTGCACCAAAAAATTTTCCTGGTATGAATTTTTTGCTTCAAAATTGTTTGTTAGGAAACATGAAACACTAATAGTCCCTGGAGACATATTTTTACTAGAAATACTTTCCAAAACATCCCTAAAAAATGCAGAAACATGGCCTTATAGTTGTATAAAGTCATTTGATTTAGCAAAAATTGTTGAATCACAAAATTTTCCAGGCTTCAATTTTTAGCTTCAAAACTATTTTCAAGAAGCATGAAACACTAATAGTCCTTGGCGATGTATTTTTAATAGAAATACTTTCCCATCCATTCCTGAAAATTGCATTAACATGGCCTTATTGTGGTATAAAGTCATTAGTTTCAGCAAATATTGCCAAACCACAAATATTCTTGGTTTTAATTTTCTACTTAAAATTTTTTTTCAGGAAAGATGAGACAAATGATCTCTGGAGATGTATTTTTACTAGAACTATTTTTCCAAACGTTCCTAAAAAATGCATTATTATGGCAATAAAGTTGTATAAAGTCATTTGTTTCAGCAAAAATGTTATACCACAAAAAATTTTGTGGTTTGAAATATTTGCTTCAAAACTGTTTTTAGTAAACAAGACACTAGTGGTCTCTAGAGATGTACTTTTACCAGAAATATTTTCCCAACCATTCCTCAAAGAATGTATAAACATGACCTTATAGTGGTATAAAGTCATTTGTTATAGCAAAAATTGCCAAACCACAAAATTTTGCAGGTTTGAATATTCTACTTCAAAATTGTTTTCAAGAAAGACAGGATTCAAGTGGTCCACGGAGACATATTTTTACAAGAAATAATTTTTCTAAATGTTCATAAAAAATGCATTATTATGCCCATAAAGTTGTATAAAGTAACTTGTTTCTATGAAAATTATTGAACCAAAAAATTTTCCAAGTTTGAATTTTTAGCTTCAAAACTGTTTTCCGAACACATGAAGCCCTAATGGTCCCTGGAGTAGTATTTTTACAAGAAATATATTCCCAAAAATTCCTAAATAAGTGCATAACAATGACCTTATAGTTGTATAAAGTCATTTGTTTCAGCAAAAAATTGTCAAAACCACAAAATTTTCCTGGTATGAATTTCCATCTTCAAAACTATTTTCATGAAACTTGAAACACTAATGGTTCCTAGAGACATATTTTTACTAGTAATAATTTTCCAACCATTCCAAAAAAAATGAAAAAGCATGACCTTAGAGTGGTATACAGTCATTTATTTCACAAAAAAATGTTGAACCACAAAATTTTCTTGGTTTGAATTTCAACTTCAAAACTGTTTTTAGGAAAGATGAAACTCTAATGGTCCCATGAGACGTATTTTTCCTAGAAATATTTTTCCAACATTTCCTTAAAATGGCATAAACATAGCCTTATTGTTGTATAAAGTCCATTGTTTCAGAAAAAATTGTCGTACCTCAAAATTTTCCTGTTAAGAATTTCAACTACAAATCTAATTTCAACAAACATTAAATACTAATGGTCCCTGGAGTTGTATTTTTACTAGAAAAAATATCCCAACCATTCCTTAAAAAGTCATAAACATGGTCTTATAGTTGTATAAAGTCATTCGGCTCAGCAAATATTGTCGAACCATAAAATTTTCCTTATATGAATTTTCAACTTCGAAACTAATTTTTCAAAACATGAAACACTAATTGTCTCTTAAGACGTATACTTTCTAGAAATAAGTTCCCAACCATTCCCAATAAAATGCACAAACATGACCTTATCGTGGTATAAAATCATTTGTTTTAGCAAAAATTGTCGAACCAAACAATTTTACTGATTTGAATTTTCAACTTCCAAACTATTTTTCAGGAAGATGAGACTCTAATGGTACCTGGAGAAACATTTTTACTAGAGATATTTTCCCATCTATTCCTAAAAAATTTCATAAACATAGCCTTATAGTTGTATAAAGTCATTTGTTTCAATAAATAATGTTGTACCATAAAATTTTCGTAGTTTGAATTTTCAGCGTCGAAAATATTTTTTGGAATCATGAAACACTAATGGTCCCTGGAGACATATTTTTACTAGAAATAATTCCCAACCTTTATTTAAAAAATTCATAAAGATGGCCTTATAGTAGTGTCAAGTCATTTGTTTCAAAAAAAATTGTCGAACTAGAAAATTTTCAAGGTTTGAATTTTTACCTTCAAAACTTTATTCAGAAAACATGAGACACTAATCGTCTTTGGAGATGTATTTTCACTAGAAATACATTCCAAAACATTCCTTAAAACATGCATAAATGAGACCTTATAACGGTATAAAGTCATTTCTTTCATAAAAAATTGTCGAACCACAAAATTTTCCTAGTTTAAATTTTCAACTTCAAAACTATTTTCTGGAAACATGAAGCCCTAATGGTCCCCACAGTAGTTTTTTATTAGAAATACTTTCCCAACCATTCCCAAAAAATGCATAAACTTGCCCTTATAGTTGTATAAAGTCATTAGTTTCAACAAAAAAATTTCGTACGCAAAATTTTCTTGGTATGAATTTTTATCTTCAAAGCTTGAAAAAATGTATAAACATGGTTTTTTAGTTGTATAAAGTCATTTATTTCAGTAAAAATTGTCCAAACAAGAATTTTTCAGCTTCAAATTTTTTTTTAATAAATATGAAACACTAATGATCCCTCGAGATGTATTTTTACTAGAAATACTTTCCCAAACTTTCCTAAAAAAATGCATAAACATGGCCTTATTGTGGTATAAAGTTATTTAAAATTTTCTAGTTTGAATTTTTAGCTTCAAAACTGTTTTCAAGAAACATGGGACACAAATGGTCTCTGGAGGCATATTTTAACTAGAAATACATTCCCAACCATTCCTAAAAAAATGCATAAACAGGACCATATATTGGTTTAAAGTTATTTGTTTCAGCAAAAATAACCGAACCACAAAAATTTCCAAATATGAACTTTCAACTTCAAAATTGTTTTCAGGAAAAACAAGACCCAAATGGTCCTTGGAGACGAATTTTTACTAGAAATATTTTCCAAACCTTTTCCCAAAATGCATAAACATATACTTATAGTTGTATAAAGTCATTTGTTTAAGCAAAAATTGTCGTTCCACAAATTTTCCTGCTATGAATTTTTAGCTTCTAAATTGTTTATTTGGAAACCCTAAAAACCAATTATAGTTGTATAATGGTCCATGGAGACATATTTTTACTAGAAATAATTTCCCAACATTTAAGTCCTTATAGTGGTATAAAGTCATTTGTTTCGGGAAATATTGCCGAACCACAAAAGTATCCGAGTTTGAATTTTCAACTTCAAAATTATTTTCAGGAAACATGAAGCCCTAATGGTCCCTGGAGTAGTATTTTTACTAGAAATACTTTCCCAAACATTCCTTAAAAAAATGCATAGAAATGACCTTTTAGTTGTATAAAGTCATTTGTTTCAACAAAAATAGTCGTACCACAAAATTTTCTAGGAATGAATATTCACCTTCAAAACTATTTTTAGGAATCTTGAAACAGTAATGGGCCCTAGAGACGTATTTTTACTAGTACTAATTTTTCAAACATTCCTAAAAAAATGCAAAAACACGACCTTGTAGTGGTATAAAGTCTTTTGTTTTAGCAAAAATTATCGAACTACAAAATTTTCCTAGTTTGAATTTTCAACTTCCAAACTATTTTCAGGAAAGATGAGACTCTAATGGTCCATGGAGACATATTTTTTCTTGAAATATTTTTCCCATGTTTCCTAAAAAAAGTCATAAAAATGGCAATATAGTTGTATAAATTCATTTGTTTCAACAAAAAATGATGTAATTCAAAATTTTCCTGGTATGAATTTTTAGATTCAAAACTATTTTCAAGAAACATAAAACACTAACGGTCCCTGGAGGTGTATTTTTACTAGAAATACTATCCAAACCATTCCTTAAAAAGGTATAAACATCGTCTTATAGTTGTATAAAGTCATTTGTTTCAACAAAAATTGTTGATCCACAAAATTTTCCTTGTTTGAATTTTTTTAATTCAAAACTATTGAAGGAAACACGAAAACCTAATGGTCCCCTGAAACTTATTTTTACTAGAAATATTTCCCCAACCATTCCTAAAAAATGCATAAACATAACCTTCGAGTGGTAAAAGTCAATTCTTTCCGCAAAAATTGTCAAACCACAAAATTTTCCTAGTTTGAATTTTCAACTTCCAAATTGTTTTCAGGAACGATGAGACTCTAATGGTCCCTGGGACATATTTTGACAAGAAATATTTTTCCAACCATTCTATAAAAATTCATCAACATGGCCTTATAATTGTATAAATTCATTTTTTTTAGTAGAAATTGTTGTACCACAAAATTTTCCTTGTTTGAATTTTCTGCTTCAAAACTATTTTCTGAAAACCTGAAACACTAATGGTCCAAGAGACGTATTTTTACTAGAAATATTTTCCCAAACTTTCCTAAAACAAATCAAAATGGCTTGATAGTTGTATAAAGTCATTTGTTTCAGAAAAAATAGTTGTACCTCTAAATTTTCACGGTTTGAATTTTCAACTTCAAAACTGTTTTCAGGAAAAATGAAACACTAACAAACCCTGGAGACGTATTTTTACTAGAATTAATTTCCCTACCATTCCTAAAAAAAGCATAAACATTGCCTTATAGTTGTATAAAGTCATTTAATTCAGCAAAAATTCTTGCACCTAAAAATTTCCTTGGATGAATTTTAAACTTCAAAATTGTTTAAAGGAAACATGAAACACTATTGGTCCCTAGATATGTATTTTTACTAGAAATATTTTTCCAACCTTTCCCATAAAAGTTCAAAAAAATGAAACACTAACAAACCCTGGAGACGTATTTTTACTAGAATTAATTTTCCTACCATTCCTAAAAAATGCATAAACATTGCCTTATAGTTGTATAAAGTCATTTAATTCAGCAAAAATTCTTGCACCTAAAAATTTCCTCGGATGAATTTTAAACTTCAAAATTGTTTAAAGGAAACATGAAACACTATTGGTCCCTAGATATGTATTTTTACTAGAAATATTTTTCCAACCTTTCCCAAAAAAGTACAAAAAATATGGCCTGTTAGTGGTATGAAGTCATTTGGTTAAACAAAAATTTCCAAACCACAAAAATTTCCAGGTTTGAAATTTTAGCTTCAAAACTATTTTCAGGAAACATGAAACACTAATGGTCCCTGGAGATGTATTTTTACTAGAAATTCTTTGCCAACCATTCTTGAAAGAATGCATCAACATGGCCTTATAGTGGTATAAATTATTTTGTTTCAGCAAATTTTACTGAACCACAAAATTTTCTTTGTTTTAATTTTCTACTTCAATATTTTTTTTTGGAAATACGTGACTTATGATCCCTCGTGATGTATTATTACTAGAAATACATTTCCAAACCTTCCTATAAAAAGGCATTATTATCATACCACAAAAATTTCCTTGTATGAATTTTCAACAATCAAAACTATTTTCAGGAAACACGAAAAAAATACATAAACATGGCCTTATAGTGGTATAAAGTCATTTGTTTCAGCAAAAATTGCCAAAGCACAAAATTTTCCTGGTTTGAATTTTCAACTTCAAAACTATTTTCAGGAAACATGAAATACTTATGGACCCTTGAGATTTATTTTTACTAGAAATACTTTTCCAACTATTCTAAAAAAAAACCTTAAACATGACTTTCTAGTGGTATAAACTCATTTGTTTAAGCAAAAATTGCCAAACCACAAAATTTTCCAAGTTTGAATTTTCAACTTCCAAACTATTTTTTGAAAAGAAGAGACTCTAATTGTCCCTGGAGATGTATTTTTACTAGAAATATTTTCCGAACCATTCCTTAAAAAGGCATAAACATGGCCTTGCAGTTTTAAAACGTCATTTGTTTTGGCAAATATTTTTATGCCACAAAATTTTCCTGGTTTGAATTTTTTGCTTCAAAACTATTTTTTGAAAACATGAAACATTAATGGGCCTTGGAGACATAGATTTTACTAGAAATATTTTTCCAATCTTTCTTAAAAAAATCATAAACTAGGCCTTCAAAATTTTCATAGTATGAAATTTCAGCTTCAAAATTGATTTTAGGAGAAACGAGACTCTAATCGTCCCTACAGACGTATTTTTACTAGAAATATTTTCCCAACCTTTCCTAAAAAATACATAATCCAAGACTTATATTACTATAAAGTCATTAGTTTCAGTAAAAATTGTCGTACCCCAAAATTTTCCTTGTATGAATTTTCAGCTTCAAAATTATTTTCAAAAAACAAGAAAAAAATGCATAAACATGGCCTTGTAGTTGTATGAAGTCAATCTATAGTAGGGTGCAATATGACTTTTGCTGCTACCTAATGCTATGCGGGTTTTGACCCTATTCCTACCGGCTTACCACCACATGCGCTAAATTCTCACCCGACCTCGTGGTTTTCAGAGGTCCCCAAGCCGTACATGTCAACCGATGTGGTTCCTTGGGTGCTTCAGCAGGGTAGAGCACAACTCCTAAGTATCAAACTTCAATCATATTTTGCATTACTTCGATATTATTTAAGTGACACTATTCTAAACAGTTACTATTAAGATTACAAAACAAGTATAAGATAAACACAATACTGTCAAGATCAAATATATTTATATGCGGAATTAAACACAAACAATTATTGTAGAGATTTATATATTAGAAACATGCAGAAATTAAAATATTGTTCAGAACTAAATAAAAAAAATAATTACATAACTCCCAAAGTTACTTATTGTGTTACTGATTGGCTCCCTCTTTACTACTCAGCCATTACGACTGTTTTGAACATACCATGCTTTAGAGATTTCGCTGGAGAATGTTTGTTGGAAATCACCTTCTTTAGAGACGTATTTTTACTAGAAATATTTTCCAACCTTTCCTAAAAAATCATAAACATGGCCTTATAGTTGTATAAAGTTATTTGTTTAAGCAAAAATAGTCCTACCTCAAAATTTTCATGGTATGAATTTTTAACTTCAAAACTGTTTTCAGAAAACATGAAGCACTAATAGTACCTGCATATTTATTTTTATTAGAAATAATTTCCCGACTCTTCCTAAAAAAGTGCATAAACATTGCCTTATATTTGTATCAAGTCATTTATTTTAGCAAAAGTTGTTGAACCACTAAAATTTCCATGTATGAATTTTCAACATCAAAATTATTTTCAGGAAACATGAAACACTAATGGTCCATAGAGATGTATTTTTACAAGAAATACTTTCCCAACCATTCCTAAAAAAATACATAAATATGGCTTTAAATTTGTATAAAGTCATTTGTTTCAGAAAAAATTCTTGTACCTCAAAAATTTCCTGGTATGAATTTTCAACTTTGAAACTATTTTAAGGAAATATGAAACACTATTGGTTCCTAGAGACATATTTTTACTTGAAGTACTTTCCCAAACTTTCCTAAAAAATAAAAAAACATTGCCTTATAGTGATATAAAGTATTTTGTTTCAAAAATAATTTCTGTGCCACAAAAGTTTTAGCTTCAAAACTATTTTCGGGAAATATGAAACACCAATAGTCCCTGGAGATGTATTTTTACTAGAAATGCTTTCCCAACCATTCCTGAAAAAATGCATCAACATGGCTTTATAGTGGTATAAAGTCTTTTGTTTCAGCAAATATTCCCGAACCACAAAAATTTCCATCTTTGAATATTCAACTTCAAAAATGTTTTCATGAAATATGAGACTAATGATCCATGGAGACGTATTATTACCAAAAATACGTTTCCAAACATTCCTAAAAATATGCATTATTATGGCCAAAAAGTTGTATAAAGTCATTTGTTTGAGCAAAATAATCCTGGTATGAATTTTTAGCATTCATAACTATTTTAAAAAAACATGAAAAAAATTCATAAACGTGGCCATGTAGTTGAACAAAGTCATTTCTTTCAGAAAAAAATTGTTGTACTACTAAATTTTCAACTTCAAAATTGTTTTTAGGAAACATTCAACACTAATGGTCCCTCGAGATGTATTTTTACCAGAAATGCTTTCCCAACCTTTCCTTAAAAAAAGCATAAACATGCCTTCTAGTGGTACAAAGTCATTTATTTTAGCAAAAATAGACAAACCACAAAATTTTCCAGGTTTGAATTTTTTCCTTCCAAATTGTTTTAAGGAAACATAAAACACTAATGGTTCCTTGATACGTATTTTCACTAGAAATATTTTCCCAATCATTAAAAAAAAAATGGACATACATGACCTTATAGTGGTATAAAGTCATTTGTTTAAGTAAAACTTGCCGAACCACAAAATTTTTTTTGTGTGAAATTTCGACTTCCAAACTATTTTTAGGAAAGACAAGACTCTAATGTTCCCTCGAGTCATGTTTTTCCTAGAATTACTTTCCCAACCTTTTAAAAACTGCATAACCATGGCCTTATAGTAGTAAAAAGTCATTTGTTTGAACAAAAATTGTTGTACCTCAAAAATTTCAAGGTAAGAATTTTCAGCTTCAAAACTGTTTTTAGGAAACATGAAACACTAATGGTAACTGGAGACATATTTTTACAAGAAATAATTTCCCAACCATTCCTAAAAAAATGCATAAACAAAGCCTTATAGTTGTATAAAGTCATTTATTTCAGCAAAAATTGTTGAACCACAAAATTTTCCTGCTATGAATCTCAACATCAAAACTATTTTTAGGAAACATTAATGGTCACAGGAGACATTTTTTCTAGAAATAATTTCCCAACCATTCCTTAAAAAAATGCAAAAAGATGATAAAAAAATTTCCTAGAACCAATTTCTGCTTTGAAATTGTTTTTCAAGAAACTTGAAGCACTATTGGTCCTTGGAGACATATTTTTACTAGAACTACTTTCCCAACCTTTCCTAAAAAAGGCATAAACATGGCCTTATAGTGGTATAAAGTCATTTGTTTTTGCAAAAGTTTTTGAACCACAAAATTTCCCTAGTTTGAATTTTTAGATTCAAAACTATTTTTTGGAAACAAGAAACACTAATGGTCCTTGGAGATGTATTTTTACTAGAAATGCTTTACCAACCATTCTTGACAAAATGCATAAACATGGCCTTATAGTGGTATAAAATCTTTTATTTCAACAAATATTCTCAAACCAAAAAAATTTCGTGGTTAGAATTTTTTGCTTGAAAAATGTTTTCAGGAAAGACGAGACTAATGATCCCTGGAGACGTATTTTTACTAGAAATACTTTTCGAAACATTCATAAAAAATGCTTTATTAAGGCCAAAAAATTGTATAAAGTCATTTCTTTTAGAAAAAAATTTTGTAGCACAAAATTTTCTTGGTTTTATTTTTTTGCTTCAAAACTATTTTTCAGAAAATATGAGACACTAATGATCTCTGGAGACATATTTTTACTAGAAATAATTTCCCAACCATTCCTAAAAAAATGCATAAACATGAACTTATAGTTGTATTTGTTGATTTTCAGGACTCCACGAATTTAGCGTATGGAGAAAAAGGAGAGAGACTCATTGGGAGGAAACAGGTGGAAGAATGGGTAATGGACTTGATTTCCTAACCCTCCCCCTCAAGTTCAATTTATAGATTAATGAAACTACTATATTATAATAATACCCCTGAACTTAGGATTTAGTGTTTAGGGTTTTAACCCTGGAACTTTAAACTAATTACATCAATGCATCTCTATGAGATAACTCTTTATTTGCCATCCATTCATCATTGTATGGGCTTGTGGGCCTTCTCCTTGATCTATGGGCCTTAAGCCCATCTTCCACATCTCTTGGATGTGTGGGTCTTCCTTGGTCTTATGGGCTTAGGTCCATCTTGCAACACACTTGGATATGTGGGCCTTGGTCGTGTGGGCTTGGACCCTATCTTCCAACACTGCCCCTCAAGCTAGGCGTGAAAAAATAACATGAACTCCTACCTTGCCGCAAATGATGAATAAAATTCCTTTTTGTATAATGTTTCACATCTTCCAACACTCCCCCTCACGTTGGTGTTCTCGTTCACAGGGCCCAGCTGGCAAAAGAAAAGTGAGAGTAAAATCACTTCAAGTCATATGACATTGCTCTTTAATCCAGTCAAATAACTCATGCTGGATGTTCGACACACTCCTATCTTCTATAGGTAGTGCCACTCCTATTAATGTTGGTAGTGGGTCTATACGCTGTTCGGAAGTGTAATAAAAAAACTCCTCCATCACCGTGTCACTACACATGATAACGACTCTCAAGTGGTAGGAGTAATAAATGTCAATTCATAAGGGTATAACATAGAGTTAGTAATAAACTCTTCCATCGGTGAAATAACATAGATGTCCTTACGGGTAGTAGATGTAGTAATAACCAAATCTGTCATGGTGTTGTAACATATACTGAGGCCACATTTTATTCAATAATAATGTTTCATCCAAAGAGACACAATAACAACAACTGAAATGGGATTGGGCCCATATAACACAAACAAAAATAATCCTTGTAAAATTGACACATGAAATAATCCAATGTAAGTATATGTACCAAATAATATGTTCACCAAGGACTCATCTATCAATTCTTCAAAGTAATAATCTAGCTAAACAAAAAAATTATCGAGTCGCACCGAGTCAAATAGTAGACCAATATATCTGAGTCATGGCAGAAAAATGTATAAGTCCATACATGTATTTCGAGGCAGAAAATAAGTGGGACATGTCAGAGTTTAATCACTTAGTTGACCCAGACCAAGTTGACCCGAGTTAACTCAGTGGAATGGTGCTGGACAGCAGCAAGAAGAGCAGCCCGGTTCGCTAGCTTGACCCGGCAAGGTCTGGTCCGGGTTGGGCTAGTTGTCAATTAAAACTAGTTTCCTAAGTTAGGAAACATAAAATTTTCCAATAGTGTCATCTTCTTCACGCCGCGCCGAACATAGCAGTTGTTCTAATTTTTTTTCTCAGATTATGGACTCTTTCCCAATATCATCGGCAATTGTAAGAATCGGGAAAACATCTCCTTCTTCCCCATGGCGCCGAACAAATCGGGACACCAGGGTCGTCCCGCAGCAACCTGGCAGCAGGTCTTTTTCTTCTCCACGGCACCGAAGGACTCTCGGAATGTCTTTGTCTTCCTCACGGCGCCGAATAGAGTCTTCTTCTTCTTCGGCAATGGTGCCAAACAACAGTCCTTCAGTGTGACACTGGCATAACCGAATAAGCAGCAGCACGATCAGGATCATTTCCAGAAAAAATAATGGGATTAGTTCGCTGGATCTAGCAAAGAACTACTTTCCGAAATAAGAAATATCACATGTTGTACTCTGCAGGATTTCAATACAGAAGGTGAAGAAACGGAAACTTCCCAGAATAGAAGCAATGCACTGGAAACCTTCCTGAAATATCAGCAACGTGAAAACTTCTTCCAGGCTATGTTTTCCAAGTAGATTACTGGATAGAGACTCAGTTTCTTAATCAAGAAGGCCACTCAGCAAATACCATCGTATCTTGATTTCTCAATAAAAAAATAGAGAATAAAGTGTCTGATCTTTTGCTTTTCAAAGTCCAACACGCAGCAGCAAAAAGTATCAAACGAAGCAGATAACCGATGACTCCTTCCTCTCTCGCTTCCGAATAGAGTGGGACTGCAGCGAGAGCAGAAAGGTTCCAGAAAAACCGCTCTCTATAAGTAGCATGGAGCTCTGATTTCTGTAGCGGAGCAACAACAAGAGAGATGCCAAGGTAGAGATGGGAAAGGGAACGATGCACGAACCAGCCAATAAAATTCCTATTACAATAAAAAACAGGGCAAGAGGAAAATGCCCATGATGGAAATAGCAGCGAGACCAACCATCGGGGTCAGGCATGAAATCCTCGATGGAGGCACCGAGCGAGAACTAGCAGTAAAATAAAAAATAAACGAAGTTGTAACTATTAAAAACAAACCATCAGAAAAGAAAAATATGGGTTTCCAGAATCCTAAAAACCATAGCTACAAGTCCTGAAAATCAATGCTCTCATACCATGTTGATTTTCAGGGCTCCATGACTTTAGCTTATGGAGAAAAAGGGAGAGATACATTAGGAGAAAACAAGAGGAAGAATGGGTTATGGACTTGATTTCCTAACCCTCCCCCTTTGAAGTTCAATTTATAGATTAATGAAACAATTGTATTACAATAATACCCCTAAACTTGGGGTTTAGGGTTTAGGGTTTAGGGTTTTAACCCTGGAACTTTAACCAAATTACATCAATGTCGTATCTATGAGATGACTCTTTTATTTACTATCCTGCAATCATTGTATGGGCATGTGGGCCTTCTCCTTGATCTATGGGCCTTGAGCCCATCTTCCACATCTCTTCGATGTGTGGCTCTTCCTTGGTCTTACAATCTATGGCCCATATTCCAACACACTTAGATATGTGGGCCTTCCTTGGTGGTGTGGGCTTGGGCCCTATCTTCCAACAGTATAAAGTCATTTGTTTCAACAAAATTGTTGAACCACAAAATTTTCCCTGTTTGAATTTTTAGCTTCAAAACTATTTTAGGGAAACAAGAAGACCTAATGGTCCCTAAAGTAGTATTATTTCTATAAATACTTTCCCAATCATTCCTAAAAAAATGTATAAACATGATCTTATAGTTGTATAAAGTCTAAAAGTTGTTGAACCACAAAATTTTCTTGGTTTGAATTTTCAGTTTTAAACCAATTTTTAAGAAACTTGAAAACTAATAGTCCATGGACATATTTTTACTAGTAATAATTTCCAAACCATTCCTAAAAGAGTGTAAAAACATGACCTTAGAGTGGTATGAAGTCATTTGTTTCAACAAAAAATTTTGAACGACAAAATTTTCCTAGTTTGAATTGTCAACTTCAAAATTGTTATCAGGAAAGGGGAGACTCTAATGGTCCCTAGAGACATATTTTTCCTAGAAATATTTTTCCAACCTTTCCAAAAAAATGAATAAACATGGCCTTGTAGATGTATAAAATCATTTTTTTTCAGCAAAAATTGTTGTACCTCAAAATTTTCATGGAATGAATTTTCCTCTTCAAAACTGTTTCCAAAAAACAAGAAACACTAACGATCCCTAAAAACTTATTTTTGAAAGAAATAATTTCCAGACCATTCTTAAAAAAATGCATAGCCTTATAGTTGTATAAAGTTATTTATTTTAGTAAAAATTGTCTATCCTCAAAATTTTCCTGCTATAAATTTTCAACTTCAAAACTATTTTCACGAAACATGAAACACTAATGGTCCCTTGAGACATTTTTTTACTAGAAATACTTCCAAAACCTTTCTTAAATAACGCATAAACATGGTCTTATAGTGGTATAAAGTCATTTCCTTTTGCAATAAATTTCCTGGTTTGAATTTTTAGCTACAAAACTATTTTCAGGAAACATGAAACACAAATGGTCCCTAGAGATATATTTTTAATAGAAATGCTTTCCCAAAAATTCCTATAAAAATGTATAAACATGGCCTTATAGTGGTATAAAGTCATTTGTTTCAACAAATATTGATGAACCACAAAATTTTCCTGGTTTGAATTATTTGCTTCAAAAATGTTTTTAGAAAAGATGAGCATAATGATCCCTGGAGATGTATTTTTACTAGAAATATTTTTCCAAACGTTCATAAAAAATGCATTATTATGGCCATAAAGTTGTATAAAGTAATTTCTTTAAGCAAAAAAATGTTGTACGTAAATGTTTTTCCAGGTTTGAATTTTTGCGTCAAAACTAATTTCAGAAAACATGAGTCACTACTGGTCTCTCTGGAGATGTAATTTTACAAGAAATATTTTCCCAACGATTCCTAAAAAAATGGATAAACTGGACCTTATAGTGGTATAAAGTCAATTGTTTGATTAAAAAATGTCGAACCACAAAATTTTCTTGGGTTGGATTTTCCACTACAAAACTATTTTTTAGGAAACATGAATCCCTAATTGTTTCTGGAGTATTATTTTTTCTAGTAATATTTACCCAACCATTCCTAAAAAATTCATAAACATGGCCATATAGTTGTATAAAGTCATTTTTTTCAGCAAAAATTATCAAACAACAAAATTTCCTTGGTTTGAATTTTTCAGCTTCAAAATTATTTTCAAGAAACTTGAAACACTAAGGGTCCCATGAGACGTATTTTTAGTAGTAATAATTTCCCAACCATTCCTTAAAAAGTGCAAAAACATGACCTTAGAGTGGTAGAAAGTCATTTATTTCAACAAAAATTGATGAACCATTAAATTTTCCTAGTTTCAATTTTCAACTTCAAAATTTTTATTAGGAAAAGTGAGACACTAGTGTTCCCTGCAGACATATTTTTCCTAACAATATTTTCCCAACCATTCTAAAAAAAATCATAAACATTGCCTTATAGTTGTCTAAATTCATTTGTTTCACAAAAAATTGTTGTACCTTAAAATTTTCATGGTATGTATTTTTAGCTTCATTCTGTTTTCAGGAAACATGAAACACTAATGGTCCCTGGAGACATATTTTTACTAGAAATGTTTTCCTGACCATTCCTAAATAAATTCATAAACATGGCCTTATAATTGTGTAAGGTCATTTATTTCAGCAAAAAATGTAGAACCATCAAATTTTCCTGGTATGAATTTTTAACTTCAAAACTATTTTTCGGAAATATGAAACTCTAATGGTCCCTGGAGATGTATTTGTACTATAAATATTTTCCCAACCATTCCTAAATAAATGCATAAACATGAACTTATTTTACCAAAAATTGTCGTACCTCAAATTTTTTGTAGTATGAATTTTTGCTTCAAAACGTTTTTTAGGAAACATGAAATACAAATGTTCCTTGGAGACGTATTTTTACTAGAAATGTTTTTCCAACCTTTCCTTAAAAATTCATAAACATGGCCTTATAGTTGTATAAAGTCATTTGTTTCAGTAAAAATTATAGTAACCAGAAATTTTCTTGGTATAAATTCTCAACTTCAAAAGTTTTTTCAGGAAACATGAAACACTAAAGGTCATTGGAAACGTATTTTTACTAGAAATACCTTCCCGACCATTCCTAAAATAATGCATAAATATGGCCTGATAGTTGTATAAAGTCATTTATTTAAGCAAAAATTGTTGAACCTAAAAAAATTCCTGGTATGAATTTTCAACTTCAAAACTATTTTCAGGAAACATGACGCACTAATGGTCCCTGGAGACATATTTTTACTTGAAATATGTTTGAAGATTAGTCCAAACCCACACGACCAAAGAAGGCCCATATATCCAAGTGTGTTGGAAGATGGGCCCAACCCAAAAGACCAAGGAAGGTCCACACTTGCAAGAAATGTGGAAGATGGGCTCAAGGCCCATAGACCAAGGAGAAGCCCCAACCCCATACAATGATGGCATTATGATTATTACACAAGAAGAAGTATTACAGAGCCATAATTATTATGGAAGTAGGTCTCATAGAGGAGTTTCAGTTTAAAGGTATTTTAGTCAAGTTAATCTTCTATTTATATTTGGTTATTTTATTATTCTAAGACTTATCTTTAAGTATTAGAGTTTGGGTGTAATTGGGACAAAGGTAGTTTTATTGTAATTGGACTCTGTTATGGTCCTTGGCCATGGATCGAGTAACTCGGCGTGGGATGGATGAATCCAGAACTGTAAGAGAACAACTGCTCTCAGTAAGGAGGAAAAGAGTCTCCTTTTTGCTGTATAGTTGTTGTTCTCGGTAAGGGTTGAGAAACCCTTGCTACTCTCAGACAGTAAGAGGATGGACCTTTGCTGCTATGGTTGAGAGGGGTTAGGACCCTTCTTGCTGCTGTGCACGGCTGAGAGGGGTTAGGGGTCCCTAACCTGCTGCTCGTTGGAATAGAGGCTGAAGAACCTCTATTTCTTATTGCTCTCGGTAAAGGGGCTGGAAAGCCCCTATCTTTGCTCTAAAAGAGATAGAAGATCACTTTCTTGCTGCTATGGACGGAAGAGATGCTGAAGCCTCTGGTTGAGCTCGGAAAAAGGGAAAGAAATCCCCCCTTAGTTTTGGTAAGAGCAAGGAGAAGCAAAATTTAAAGAGAGAAGGAAGAAGTTCAAATTCAAGAGGGAACCTAGACCTGGAGCTTGTCAAGAAGACCTCCAAACCCTAGAGTTGGTTAAGGAGAACTCCAAACCCTATTTAACCTAATTCAATGCTTTCTTTTCTATATTCCTTTACCCTCTAAATAGGGTTTGATGTCATTAGAGTTTAGGGTTTCACAATTACAATTCTACCCCTGAGGCATGTATGCTTAAATACCATATTAAAAATATACTTAAAAGCAATATAAAATATAAAAGTAAAAGTGATTAACTTAGTGAGTCATTGGCGCCTCCTATGGTTGACTCGGTTAGCTATTGAGTCCATGTACCATCATGTTTCATAATGAGGAAGACTGGTGAAGAAAATGGTGAATGACTGTGGTGAATAAGGCCTTGCTGTAGCATGGCTTGGCACTGTCTTTCAATTTCATGTTTCTGGAGGTGTGGGTGCCGATAAGGTCGAACTACCACCACATCTAAGCCATGTTTTAAACATATCTGATGGTCACAGTGCCTGAAGGGAGGCAACCCAGAGGGCTCTTGGAACAAATCCGAGAATTCATCTAGGAGATGTTCTATAGAGTTGTCCGGATTGTCCTGTGTGTGAAGCGTGTGAATGTTATGTGACTTGTCCACTTGACTGCCTTGTAATAGTACTTTGCATTTGCCCATTTCAAAACTCATAGTAAAGCAGTAAAGTCCCATAAAATAGGGCCTAAGGTTTGCAACCATTTAATACTCAATACCATAAATAACCCAGCTAAAGGTATGACAAAAAATTCTGAATGAAAGAAAGTCATATCAATTGAGAAGTTTACTACTTTGTTGATGCCATACCTAGGAACTTTCTCTCCATTGGCAATCGAAACTGTGGTTGTTGTGTGTGGAAGGATTTGTAGTTGAAGGTGTTGAGCAGCTGTTAAACTGAAAAAATTATGTGTACTTCCTGAATTCACAAGGCTGACAAGATCCTGATCCATCACCCGAGCCCTGGCTTGCATAATTTTGGCGGATTTCTAGCCGGTAATGGCATGCAGAGATATTTTTGGTGCATCTTCCTTAGTAGGAACATCACTCTGATCTGGTTTTGGGATTTCATCGACTTCTAACCAGAACAACCGTTTACACTGATGGCCTACCCTGTATGGTTCATCACAGTTGTAACATAAGTTCTTTGTCTTGCTGTCAGCCTTCTCCAAAGTAGTTAATTTGCGAATATACTGGGCGGGTGGCTTGTTGGGCCGTGTATCTACTACAAGAGTAGTAATAGGATTATTTCTGGCCTGTTGCCTTGCTGGGAAAGTTATCTGAGGGGTAGTGTTGCGTCTCCCTTGCCAAGTTTTGGAAGTGTTCCGATCCCCTTGCCATGTTGTCCTCCTTTTTTTAACTTTTTGTCAAGCTTTCAATGCCCGAGCTAGATTCATTGCTCGAGCTAAGTCACCAGGTGTGTGAAGCTCCACCTCTAACCTTAATGACTCATTAAGGCCTGTTGTAAATAAATTGACCTACTGGTCTACGTGAACCATCGCACTGGCTCGTACCAATTTTTCTTGGAACTGTTTTTGATATATTTCCACTGGCCTAGTTTGTCATAACAACACCAAGTCCCCCAAGGGGTTGTTTTGGGCTGGAGGACCGAATCGTATAGTGCATAATTCTTTAAACTCTTCCCAATCTAGCACAAATCTATCCAACTCTATGTAATGAAACAAAAGTTGTGTTTCATCGAGCATGTGGAAGGCGACCAGGCCCTCCTTATTAATTTCTAATGTACTTTGATGGATTGATTTTTTTCTCATATATGTAACAAAATCAAGGGGTTGTCTGACCCATTAAAAGTAGAAAAATCAAGTTTTGTATACCTTGGTACAATGCCTCCTCCCTGGTTGAAATTTCAAATCTGGGCAGGAAAGGCAGTGTGCCCAACAAACTGATCTCCCCCTCTATTGTGAGAGTTGTCTTCTCCTCTTTATTCCGAGGTTAAGTTCCTTCCAGCCATCATATTTCCCATAATCCCAGAAAGTCTATCGATCTAGAGATTCATATTCGGAAGTTGTTCCAACTTCTACGTGATTATAGCAAACCTTTTGTCATTCTCTACTTGCACCTTGGTCACCAATTCTTTTAACTCACCAATGTTGGTCTCCCCACTGTTACCCTGCTCGAATACCACATTGTTATGGTCCTTGGCCATGGATCGAGTAACTCGATGTTGGATGGATGAATCCAGCGCTGTAGGAGAGATGTTGCTCTCTATAAGGAGGAAAAGAGTCTCCTTTTTGCTATTTGGTTGTTGTTCTTGGTATGGGTTGAGAAACCCTTGCTACTCTCAGACGGTAAGAGGATGGACCTTTGCTGCTACTGCTGAGAGGGGTTAGGACCCTTCTTAATGTTGTGCTGCTATGCACGGCTGAGAGGGGTTAGGGGTACCTAACCTGCTGCTCACTGAAATAGAGGCTGAAGAACCTCTATTTCTGGTTGTTCTTGGTATAGGGGCTGGAAAGCCCCTATCATTCCTCAGAAAGAGATAGAAGATCCCTTTCTTGCCACTGTGGACGGAAGAGAGATTGAAGCCTCTTTTTTAGCTCAGAAAAAGGGAAAGAAACCCCCCCTTATTTTTGGTAAGAGCAAGATAAAACATAATTCAAAGAGAGAAGGAGAAGCTCAGATTCAAGAGGGAACCTGGACCTGGAGCATGTCAAGGAGACCTTCAAACCCTAGGGCCCATCAAGGAGAACTCCAAACCATATTTAACCTAATTCAATGCTTTCTTTTCTCTATTCCTTTACCCTCTAAATAGGGTTTGATGTCATTAGAGTTTAGGGTTCCACAATTACAATTCTGCCCCTGTGGCATGTAGGCTTAAATACTATAATGAAAACATTATTTAAAAGCAATATAAAATATGAAATTGAAATTAATTAATTCAGTGAGTGATTGGCGCCTCCTTTGGGTGATTCAGTTAGCTATTGAGTTCTCGATAGACTCTACTACCTTCCTCTATTATAAATAGAGGTTCATGCACTCTGATTACAACATGTTAATGAAGTATTTCTCTTTTCCATAAATTCAATATGGTATCAAATTAGGTTCTATGAGATGACTAGGTCAACCCATAGAGGTAATGTGATTCTTTTCTGATCTATTATCTCTAGCAGTTAGGGTTCGTATTTATTTTTTCTTTTTTTTTTCAATTCCTACACCCTTTAGTTGTTTTATGTTTTTCAACTCTATACTGAGATTCTCATATTAAAATTTATATATTTAAGGAAATATAATCAAGTCTAATTTCCAAGAAAAAATTAACTTTTCAAATCGGAGTTATCTACAAAGAAAAATCGATATTTGAAGTAGGTAAGGTCAGATTGAAAAAAATAGGTTCTATTAGCAGCAGAAAGCTTCAACTTTCGAGGAATTTTATGCTCTCACGAGAGATACTTTATATGGAGAATTATATATCAAAATAAATATCTATAAATCTATTTTCTTACCTACTAAATTAATTCTCTATCTGAGTTATCTACAAAGAGAATCGATATTTGAAGCAGCAAAGATCAGATTGCAAAAGAGGTTCAAGCTGGAGCAAAAAGTTTCAACTTCAGAGGTCTTTTATGCTATCAAGAACAAGACTTTATATGGAAAAATATATATCAAAGGAAATATCTATCAGTATATTTTCTTACCTATTCAACCAATTCCCTATCTGAGTTTTTTATAAGGAGATATTGATCTTGGAAGAGTCAATGATCATGCTGAAAAAAAGGAGAAACAATACTTAGTTCGCTTAGATGACAGAGACTGAAAACTATCAGATTATTTATCTTCTGATAAATATATTTTATGAAGAGAAAATATTTATTTAAGTCTATTTCGAACCGAAAAAATTTCATGTCAATCTGATCTATATTTTAAGATATATTCATTTTGGAAGAATCAAAAGTCATGCTGGTATCCTGTTGCATTGAAAAATCCGAATTTAAGCTGATTATTTTGTGTCAGTGTTTGAGTTGTTATATCAGGAAAATATCTCACTTCTCCCTGGTTTAAGGCCTTATTACTACATCTATGTTATTTTGGCTTATTTTTGCATCTATGATATTTGGTTCAAGCTGGGATCACTGCCATTACCTGGAGAAGTAGATCAAGTACAAAAAAGATGTATTTTATTGCATATGTTGTGGATAAGTTATGTTACCAAAATATTCAGGAAAGGGGGAGCACAAAATATGAAGCTTATGCATCTAAGAAAAAAATATTTATATTGGATTATGATTATTTCATGGGTCCTACAAGTATTATTATTTTGGTTCATGTTATATGTGTTGGAAGATGGTCATGTTACATTACAGCTGTTGCTATTATGTCTCTTTGGATGAGACATTATTATTGAAAAAGAGGTGGCCTCAGTACCTTTCTCATACCATAATTTATTTGACTCTAAAAAATATCACGGTTGGGATACCATGCTCAGATTAGGATATCATGATAAATTTAACTCTCAAAAAGATCACGGTTGGGATACCATGAGAATCTATGTCCAGATTGGGACACCATTATAAATAAACCCACTACCCCCCTTGTAATGGCTTTTATTACTCCTACCACTTGAGAGTCGTTGCCTTGTGGAGGGACATGCTGGTGGACACTTAAGAGCAATGCCGATAGACACACTACCTACAGAAGATGGAGTGTACCCTACATTCAGCATTAGGACTGGAGTATGGCGCAATGTCATACCTGCTAGGAGTGATTTTTACTCTCACTTATATAATGCCACTAAGGCCTCATGGAAGGACTCAACAGCGTGAGGGGGAGTGTTGGAAGATGAAGGCATATTGGAAAATATGTCATTTTATAAAAAAAGGATTCTATACATTATTTGTAGAAAACTGGGAGTTCATGCTGTTCTCTCACCTCCAGTTTGAGGGGAAATGTTGGAAGATAGGCCCAAGCCCACATGAACAAGGAAGACCCACATATCCAAGTGTGTTAGAAGATGGGCCCAAGCCCATAAGACCAAGGAAAGCTTACAAATCCTAGAGATGTGGAAGATGGGCTCAAGGGCCATAGACCAAGGAGAAGCCCCAGGCCCATACAATTATGGCATTATGAGTCTTACACAAGAAGACGTCTTACAGAGCCACAATTATTATGGAAGTAGGTCTCATAGAGGACTTTCTGTATAAAGGTGTTTTAGTCAAGTTAATCATCTATTTTTATTTTGTTATTTTGTTATTCTAGAACTTATCTTTAAGTGTTAGAGTTTGGGTGTAATTGGGACAAATGTAGTTTTATTGTAATTTGACTCTACTACCTTCCTCTCTAAATAGAGGTTCATGTACTCTTATTACAATAAGTTAATGAAGTATTTCTCTTTTCCATAAATTAAACAAAATACTTTCCCATCCATTCCTAAAAAAATGCATAAAAAGGCAATATAGTTGTATAAAGTCATTTTTTTTAGCAAAAATTCTCGTACCTCAAAATTTTCCTTGTATGAATTTTCTAGTTCAAAATTGTTTTTAGGAAACATGAAGCCCTAAATGACCCTGAAGTAGTAGTTTTACTATAAATAATTTCCCAACCATTCCTAAAAAATACATACACAAGGCCTTATAGTTATATACAATTATTTGTTTCAGTAAAAATTATCGAATCACAAAATTTTCCTATTTTGAATTTTTCAGCTTCAAATTTTTTTTCAAGAACCTTGAAACACTAGTAGTCTCTAGAGACATATTTTTACAAGTAATAATTTCCCAACCATTCCAAAAATAGTGAAAAAACATGACCTTAGAGTGGTATAAAGTCATTTGTTTCAGCAAAAATTGAAGAACCACAAAAATTGCCTAGTTTGAATTTTCTACTTCAAAACTATTTTTAGGAAACATGTAACACTAATGGTCCCTGGAGATGAATTTTTACTTGAAATACATTCCCAACCATTCCTAAAAAATGCATAAACATGGCCTTATAGTTGTATAAAGTCATTTGTTTCAGCATAATTGTCGTACCAAAAAAATTTCTTGGTTTGAATTTTCAACTTCTAAATTTGTTTTAGGAAAGACGAGACTCTAATGGTCCTTGGAGATTTATTTTTCCTAGAAATATTTTTCCAACGTTTCCTATAAAATTTATAAACATGGCCTTATAGTTGTATGAAGCCATTTGTTTCAAAAAAAATTGTCGTACCTCAAAATTTTCGTTGTATGACTTTTCAGCTTCAAAAGTATTTTTAGGAAACATGAAACACTAACGGTCACTGGAGATGTATTTTTACTAGAAATACTATCCCAACCATTCCTTAAAAATGCATAAAAATGATCTTATAGTTGTAAAAGTCATTTGTTTCAGCAAAAATTATTGAACCACAAAATTTTCCTGGTATGAATCTCAACATCAAAACTATTTTCAGGAAACATGAAACATTAACGGTCCCTAGAGACATATTTTTACTAGAATTGATTTCCCAACCATTTCTTAAAAATTGCATAAATATAACCATATAGTTGTATAAAGTAATTTGTTTTAGAAAAAATTGTCCAACCTTAAAATTTTCCTAGTACGAATTTTCTGGTTTGAAATTGTATTTAAAGAAACATGAAACACTAATGGTCCTTGGAGACGTATTTTTACTAGAACTAATTTCCCAACCTTTCCAAAAAAATGCATAAATGTGGCCTTATGATTACAAAAAGTTAATGAAGTATTTCACTTTTCCAAAAATTCAACAAAATTATTTCCCATCCATTCCTAAAAAAATGCATAAAAAGGAAATATAGTTGTATAAAGTCATTTGTTTTAGTAAAAATTGTCGTACCTCAAAATTTTCATGGTATGATTTTTTAGCTTCAAAAATATTTTCAAGAAACATGAAACACTAAAGGTCCATGGAGATGTATTTTTACTAGAAATACTTTCCCAACCATTCCTAAAAAATTGCACAAACATGGCCGTATAGTTGTATAAAGTCATTTATTTTAGCAAAAAATTGCGAACCACAAAATTTTCTTAGTATAAATTTTCAACTTCAAAACTATTTTCAAGAAACATGAAACATTAATGGTCCCTGGAGACATATTTTTACTAGAAATACTTTCACAACCATTCCTAAAAAAAGGCATAAAAATATTTATATAGTTGTATAAAGTCATTTGTTTCAATAAAACTAGTCGTACCTCAAAATTTTCCTAGTATGAATTTTTTGCTTCAATTTTTTTCAAGAAATATGTAACACTAATGGTCCCTGGAGAGGTATTTTTACAAGAAAAACTTTCCCAACCTTTCCTAAAAAATTCATAAACAAGGCCTTTTAGAGGTATAAAGTCATTTGTTTCATAAAAAATTTATGAACCACAAAAATTTCCTGGTTTGAATTTTTAGCTTCAAAACTATTTTCAAGAAACATGAAACACTAATAGTCCCTAGAGATGTATTTTTACTAGAAATTTTTTCCCAACCATTTCTGAAAAAATGCATAAACATGGCCTTATAGTGGTATAAAGTGTTTGGTTTTAGCTAATATTGTTGAACCACTAAATTTTCCTGGTTTTAATTTTCTGCTACAAAAGGGTTTTCCGGAAAAAAAATGGGACTAATGAACTCTGGAGACGTATTTTTACTAGAAATAATTTTCCAAACATTCATAAAAATGTATTTTATGGCCAAAAGTTGTATAAAGTCATTTCTTTAAGTAAAAATTGTCGAAGCACAAAATTTTCTTGGTTTGATTTTTTTGCTTCAAAACTATTTTCAGTAAAATGAGACACTAATGCTCTCTAGAGACGTATTTTTACTAGAAATAATTTCCCAACCATTCCTAAAAAAAGGCATAAACATGACCTTATAGTTGGATAAATTAATTGGAGCAAAAATTGTCGAACTACAAATTTTTCCTGGTTTGAATTTTCTGCTTCAAAATAGTTTTTAGAATAGACGAGACTCTAATAATCCATGGAGACATTTTTTTACAAGAAATATTTTTCCAAACGTTCCTAAAAAAATTCATTATGATGGCCATAAAATTGTATAAAGTCATTTGTTTCAGCAAAAATTGTCCAACCACAGCATATTCCAGTTTTGAATTTTTAGCTTCAAAAGAGTTTTCTAAAAACATGACCTTATAGTGGAGAAGTATTTTGGAGAAGTATTTTTACTAGAAATACTTTCCCAATCATTCTTGCAAATTGCATAAACTGGACCTTATAGTGGTATAAAGTCATTTGTTTTACTAAAAATTGCCGAACTACAAAATTTTCCTGGGTTAAATTTTCAACTTCAAAACTATTTTAAGAAAACATGAAGCCCTAATTATCTATGGAGTAGTATTTTTAGAAAAACTACATTCCCAACCATTCCTAAAAAAGCATAAACTTGACTTATCGTGGTATAAAGTCATTTGTTTAACCAAAATCTGTCGAACCTTAAAATTTTCCTGGGTAGAATTTTCAGCCTCAAAACTATTTTCAACAAAACTTGAAATACTAATGGTCCCTGGGGACATATTTTTACTAGTAAAAATATCGCAACCATTCGTAAAAAACGCAAAAACATGACCTTAGAGTGGTATAAAGTCATTTGTTTTAAAAAATTGTCGAAACACAAAATTTTGAGCTCCAAAACTATTATTAGGAAAGGCAAGGCTCTAATGGTCCATGGAGACATATTTTTATTAAAAATATTTTCCAAAACTTTCCAAAATAATGCATAAACATGACCTTATAGTTGTATAAAGTCATTTGTTTAAGCCAAAATTGTCGTACCTCAAAATTTTCATGGTATGAATTTTTAGTTTCGAAACTTTTTTCAGGAAGCATGAAACACTAATGGTCCCTAGTGACATATGTTTCCTAGAAATTATTTCCAACCCATTCCTAAAAAAATGCATAAACATCGCCTTATAGTTGTATAAAGTCATTTATTTCAGCAAAAATTGTAGAACCTCAAAATTTTCCTGGTATGAATTTTTAACTGCTAAACTATTTTTAGGAAAAATGAAACACTAATGGTCCCTAGAGATGTATTATTACTATAAATACTTTCCCAAACATTTCAAAATAAATGCATAAACATGAACTTATAGTTGTATAAAGTCATTTGTTTTAGCAAAAATTGTCGTACCTCAAAATTTTCGTTGTATGAATTTTCTACTTGAAAATTGTTTTTAGGAAATATGAAAAACTTATGGTCCCTATAGACATATTTTTACTAGAAATATTTACCAAAATTTTACTAAAAAAGGCATAAACATGGCCTTATAGTGGTTCAAAGTCATTTGTTTCGGCAAAAAATTCCAAACCAAAAAAAATTCCTAGTTTGAATTTTTAGCTTCAAAAATAATTTCAGAAAACATAAAACACTAATGGTCCCTGGGGTTGTATTTTTACTAGAAATTATTTCCCAATTATTCCTGAAATAATGCATAAACATGGCCTTATTGTAGTATAAAGTCTTTTGTTTCTGTAAATATTGTTGAACTACAAAATTTTCTGCTTCAATTTTTTTATTTAGGAAAGACGAGACTAATGATCCCTGGAGATGTATTTTTAAAAAAAATGCTTTTCCAAACGTTCATAATAATGCATTATTAAGGCCAAAAAGTTGTATAAAGTAATTTCTTTCACAAAAACATTTCGTAGCACAAAATTTTCTTTGTTTGAATTTTTTTCTCCAAAACTATTTTTAGGAAACATTAGACACTAATGGTCTCTGGAGACATATTTTTACTAGAAATTCTTTCCCAACCAATCCTAAAAAATTATTAAACATGACTTTATAGTGGTATAAAGTCATTTGTTTCCGCAAAAATTTCCAAACAACAATTTTTCTGGTTCAAATTTTTAGCTTCAACATAGTTTTCAGGAAAGACGAGACTCTAATGGTCCATGGAGACCTCATTTTACCAGAAATATTTTCCAAAATGTTCCTAAAAAAATGCATTATTATGGCCATAAAGTTGTATAAATTTATTTTTTTACCAAAAATTATCGAACCACAAAAATTTCCAAGTTAAAATTTTTAGATTCAAAACTATCTTCAGGAAACATAAGATACTAATGGACTCTGGAGATGTATTTTCAGCATAAATAATTTCCCTATCATTCCAAAAAAATTAGATAAATTGGACCTTTTAGTGGTATAAAGCCATTTGTTTAAGTAAAAATTGTCATACCACAAAATTTTCCAAGGTTATATTTTCAACTTCAAAACTATTTTTAGGATAAATACTTTCCCAAAGATTCCTAAAAAATGCATAAACATGACTTTATAGTTGTATAAAGTCATTTGTTTCAGTTAAAATTGTCGGACCACCAAATTTTCCTGGTTTGAATTTTTAGCTTCAAAAATATTTTCAAGAGACTCGACACACTAATGGTCCCACGAGACATATTTTTACTAGTAATAATTTCTCAACCATTCCTAAATAAAATAAAAAACAAGACCTTAGAGTTGTACAAAGTCATTAGTTTCAACAAAAATTGTTGAACCACAAAATTTTCCTGGTTTAAATTTTCAACTTCAAAATTTTTATCAGGATAGGCGAGACTCTAATGGTCACTGGAGATGTATTTTTCATAGAAATATTTTCCCAACCTTTCCAAAAAAAATTCATAAACATGGCCTTATAGTTGTATAAAGTCATTTGTTTAAGCAAAAATTGGCATATCTCAAAATTTTCATGGTATGAATTTTCAGTTCCAAAACTATTTTTAGAAAACATGAAACACTAACGTTCCAAATAGATGTACTTTGACTAGAGATAATTTCCTGGCCATTTCTAAAAAAATGCATAAACATGGCCTTATAGTTGTATAAAGTCATTTATTTCAACCAAAATTGTCGGACCACAAAATTTTAAGGGTATGAATTTTCAACTTCAAAACAGTTTTTAAGGAAACATGAAACACTAATTGTCCCTAGAGTTGTATTTTTATTAGAAATACTTTCCAAACGATTCCTAAATAATGCATAAACAGGACCTTATAGTTATATAAAGTCATTTGTTTCAGGAAAAATATCCGTACCTCAAAATTTTCCTAGTATGAATTTTTTCCTTCAAAATTGTTTTCAAGAAACTTGAAACACTAACGGTCCCTGGAGACATATTTTTACTAAAAATAATTTCCCAACCTTTACTAAAAAAATTCTTAAATATGGCCTTATAGTGATTTAAAGTCAATAGTTTTAGCAAAAATTTCTCAACCACAAAATTTTCTTGGTTTGAGCTTTTAGTTTCAAAACTATTTTTAGGAAATATGAAACACTAATGGTCCAAAGAGAAGTATTTTTACTAGAAATTCTTTCCCAACCATTTCTGGAAAAAATGTATAAACGTGGCCTTATAGTGGTATAAAGTCTTTTGTTTCAGCAAATGATGCCAAACCACAAAATTTTCCTGGTTGGTTCAAAAATGTTTTTAGAAAAGATGAGACTACTGATCCTCTCAGGCATATTTTACTAGAAATACTTCTCCAAAAGTTCATAAAAACATGCATTATTTTGGATAAAAAGTTGTATAGAGTCATTTCTTTCATAAAAAATTTGCAATATGAAAATCTCAGTATAGAGGTTAAAAACGCAAAGAAAACTACAGGTGTAGGGACTGAAAAAAATAACTATGAACCTAGACTTAGGGTTTAGGGTTTAGAGAAAAGGATCTCATTATCTCTGTGGGTTGACCAAGTCAATTCACTGATCCCGCTTTGATACCATGTTAAATTTATTGAAAAGAGAAATACTTCATTGACTTCATTAACTTCATTAACTTATTATAATCAGAGTACATGAACCTCTATTTATAATAGAGGAAGGTAGTAGAATCCAATTACAATAAAACTACTTTTGTCCCAATTACACCCAAACTCTAACACTTAAAGATAAGTCCTAGCATAATTAAATAACTCAATATAGATAATATAACTCAATATAGATAATAGACAAATATAAGTCAAATTAGAACTCTTCTAGGATGTGACCATAAGATAAAGAAGCCTTTGTGAGTCCTTCTTGCTCTTCCAACTTATGTGATAAAGATGCTAGCTTGTGGTAATCATGGTGGGTCCTACTTCTTATGCGTTTGGGCCCATCTTGTGGGCCTTCCTTGGTCTTGTGGGCTAAAGCCCATCTTCCAACACTCCCCATCAAGCTGGGGGTGAGAGAACAACAGGAACTTCCAGTGTCTACAAATGATGTATAAGTTTTTTTGTATATAATGGCACATCTTCTAATATGCCTTCATCTTCCAACACTCCCCCTCACGCTATTGTGTCCTTCCATGAGGCCCTGTTGGAATAATATAAGTGAGAGTAAAATTCACTCATAGCCGACCAGAAATTGCTCCATACTTCAGTCCTAATGCTATATGTAGGGCACACTCCATCTTCTGTAGGTAGTGTATCTATTGGCATTGCTCTAAAGTGTCTACCACCGTGTCCCTCCACAAGATAATGACTCTCAAGTGGTAGGAGTAATAAAGACCATTACAGGGGGGTAGTGGGTTTATTAATAATGGTGTCCAAATTCGGACACCGACTCTCATGGTGTCCCAACCGTCATATTTTTGAGAGTCATATAAGTTATAATATGAGAAAAGGAATTGAGGTCACCACTTCTTCAATAATAATGTCTCATTCAAAGAGACATAATAGCAACAACTGTAATGTAATACGACCATCTTCCAACACATATAACACGAACCAGAATAATAAACCTTGTAGAAGGACCCATAAAATAATCATAATCTAATATAAATATTTTTTCTTAGATGTAGAAGCTTCATCTTTTGTGCTCCCCCTTTCTCGAAGATTTTGGTCACATAAACTTATCCACAACATATGTAATAAAATACCTTTTTCTTTTACTTCTTCTTCTTCTACCCCTCAAGTTGGGAGGTAACGGCAATGATCCCAACTTTAACCAAATATCATAGATGCAGCAATAAGCCCAAATAACATAGATTGAGTAATAAGCCTTTAAACAAGGGAGAATTGAGATATTTTACTGATATAACAACTCAAACAACGACACAAAACAAAGGGCATAAATTTGGATTGTTCAATACAATAGAATGCGAGCATGACCTTTGATTTTTCCAATGCGAATATATCTTTAAATATAGATCAGATTGACATTAAATTTTCTTCTTCTAAAACTATACTTAAATAAATTTCATACAAATGTAACTTCACTTCATAAAATATAATTATCACAAGATAAATAATATGATAGATTTCAGTCTCTGTCATATGCCAAACTAAGCACTGTTTCTCCTTTTTTTCCAGAATGACCATTGACTATTCCAAGATCAATATCTCCTTATAAAAAATCATACAGAGAATTGGTTGAATAGGTAATAAAATTTACTTATATATCTTTCTTTTTATATATAATTCTCCATATAAAGTGTCGTTCTTGAGAGCAAAAAATTCCTCGGAAGTTGAAGCTTTCTGCTACTGCTCAAACCTCTTTTTCAATCTGACATTTCCTACTTCCAATATTGATTTCTCTTTGAAGATAACTCAAATAAAAAATTGGTTGTATAGGTAAAATAATATACTTACAGATCTTTCTCTTTATATTTATTTCTCCATAGAAAGTCTAGTTCTTGATAGCATAAAATGCCTCATATCTGCTACTGCTCGATTAATCTGACCTTCACTCATTCAAATATCGATATCTCTCTGTAGATAACTCAGATTGGAAAAAACCATTTTTTTTTTGGAAAGTAGACTCCAATATCTTTCCGTCAATATATAATTTTCAATATTAAAATTCCTATATAGAGGTTAAAAACGCAAATAAAAATACTGGTGTAGGGACTGAAAAAAAAAAACTAAAAACCTAGACTTTGGGTTTAGGGTTTAGAGAAAAGGATCTCATTATCTCTATGGGTTGACCAAGTCAACTCACAGATCCTGCTCTGATACCATGTTGAATTTATGGGAAAGAGAAATACTTCATTGACTTCATTAACTTATTATAATCAGAGTACATTAACCTCTATTTATAATAGAGGAAGGTAGTAAAGTCCAATTACAATAAAACTACTTTTGTCCCAATTACACCAAAACTCTAACACTTAAAGATAAGTCCTAGTATAATTAAATAACTCAATATAGATAAAAGACAAATATAACTCAAACTAGAACTCTTCTAGGACGTGACCATAAGATAAAGATTCCTTTGTGAGTCCTTCTTGCTCTTCCAACTTATGTGATAAGGATGCCAACTCGTGGTAATCATGGTGGGTCCTACTTCTTATGTTCTTGGGCCCATCTTGTGGGCCTTCCTTGGTCTAGTGGCCCATCTGATAATGCTCTTAGATATATGGGCCTTCCTTGGTCATGTGGGCTAAAGCCCATCTTTCAACACTCCCCCTCAAGCTAGGGGTGAGCGAAAAACATGAACTCCAAGCCTGAGGGGGCGAAGTACAAGAAGTACAAGAAAGTGGTAATTTATTCCATATGTCGTCGATAAGTTTTATGTAACCAAAATATTCAAGAAAGGGGGAGCACAAAAGATGAATCTTTTGCATCTAAGAAGAAATTTTTATATCGTATTATTTCTTGGGTCCTTTTACAAGGCTTATTATTTTGGTTCGTGTTATATGTGTTGGAAGATGGTCGTGTCATATTTCAGCTACAACTATTATGTCTCTTTGGATGAGACATTATTATTGATGAAGAGGTGGCCTCTGTATATATGTTACATCACTGTGATGTAGGATCTTATTATTACATCTACTACCCGTGTGAGTCGGTGCCCGGTTGGGACACCGTGATGAACGAGCTTATTACTACATCTATGTTGCATTACCATGATGGAAGAGCTTATTACTACATCTATATTATACTCCCCTGAATTTGTATTTATTACTCCTACCACTTGCGAGTTGTTGTCCTATGGAGGGACACGGTGATGGAGGAGTTTTATTACACTTCTGAACATTGCGTATAGATCCACTACCTAAAGAAGATAGGTGTGTGCCCTACATGAGTATGGAGCAATGTCATTCAGCTTCGAGTGCTTTTACTGTCACAAATCTCATGCTATCTGGGCCTCATGAAAAAACCAATGGAGGATTGGAAAAGCCACAATCATGAGCGGGAGTGTTGGAAGATATGGACTGCCATTTTATACAAAAAGATTCTATACATCATTTGCAACAAGCTGGTAGTTCATGATGTTCTCTCACCACCAGCTTGAGGGGGAGTGTTGAAAGAACCCACATATCTAAGAGTATTGTAAGATGGGCCACACGAACAAGGAAGGTCCACATATCCAAGAGTATTGTAAGATGGGCCACACGACCAAGGAAAGCCCACATATCTAAGAGTATTGTAAGATGGGCCCAAGCACATATGAAGTAAGACCCACCATGATTACCACAAACTGACATCCTTATCACGTAAGTTGGAAGATCAAGTGGGACTCACAAAGATAACCACATGTAGGTTGGAAGAACAAAAAAGACTCACAAAGATAACCACGAGCTGGTTATAAGATCAAGTGGGATCCACAAAGATAGGCACGAGTTGACATCTTTATCTTATAATCACGTCCTCATAAAACAATTCTAGTATGATTTATGTTGTCTTCTATTTATATTGAGTTATTTAATTATGCTAAGACTTATCTTTAAGAGTTATAGTTTGGGTGTAATAGGGACAAAGGTAGTTTTATTGTAATTAGACTCTACTACCTTCTTCTATTATAAAGAGAGTTTCATGTACTCTAATTAATACGTCAAAGAAGTATTTCTCTTTTCCATAACTTCAAATACATGAAGCCTTAATAGTCTCTAGAGTAGTTTTTTTATTAGAAATACTTCCCAAACCATTCCTAAAAAATGCATAAACATGGCCTTATAGTTTTATAAAGTCATTTGTTTCAGCAAAATTTGTCGAACCACAAAATTTTATAGGTTTGAATTTTTAGCTTCAAAACTATTTTCAAGAAACTTGACACAATAATGGTTTGAGGAGACTATTTTAACTAGTAATAATTTCCAAAACATTCCTAAAAAATGCAAAAAAAAAAACCTTAGAGTGGTACAAAGTCATTTGTTTTAGCAAAAATTGTCAAACCACAAAATTTTCCTGGTTTGAATTTTCAACTTCAAAACTGTTATCAGGAAAGGTGAAACTCTAATGGCCTCTAGAGATGTATTTTCCTAGAAATATTTTCCAAAACTTTCCAAAAAATGCATAATCATGGCCAAATAGTTGTCTAAAGTCATTTGTTTTAGCAAAAATTGACATACCTCTAAATTTTCACGGAATGAATATTTAGCTTCAAAACATTTTCAAGAAACATGCAACACTAAAGGACCCTGGAGACGTATTTTTACTAGAAATACTTTCCCGACCATTCCTAAAAAATGCATAAATGTAGCCTTATAGTTGTATAATGTCATTTATTTCAGCAAAAAATGTCAATCCATAAAATTTTCCTGGAGTGAATTTTCAACTTTAAAACTATTTTTAGGAAACATGAAACACTAATGGTCCCTAGAGACGTATTTTTACAAGAAATACTTTCCCAACCATTCCTAAAAAATGCATAAACATGGCCTTATCATTTTAAAAAGTCATTTGTTTCAGAAAAAATGTCGTACCTAAAAATTTTCCTAGTATGAATTTTCTACTTCAAATTTTTTTTCAGGAAACAAGAAATAATAATGGTCCTTGGAGACATATTTTTCTACAAATTCTTTACAAACTTTCCTAAAAAATGCATAAACATGGCTTTATAGTGGTATAAAGTCATTGGTTTCGGCAAAAATTTACTAACCACAAAATTTTCCTGGTTTGAATGGTTTGCTTCAAACTATTTTCAGGAAACATGAAACACTAATGGTCCCTAGAGATGTATTTTTACCAATAATAATTTCCCAAACATTCCTGAAAAAAAGCATAAACATGGCCATATAGTGGTATAAAGTCTTTTGTTTCAACAAATATTACTGAACCCCTCGATTTTCCTAGCTTGAATTTTCTACTTCAAAAATGTTTTCATGTGTTGAATTTAGGATGTCATGAATAGTATCTCGAGCAAGGGGAGAGAGAAATAAAAAATGGAAAAAGAGAAATGCTATCGGGTAGAGAGAGAAAAGAAGGAAAATAAAGGATATTAGAGAGAGAACACTTCACACGAGAGAGGAAAAAAAAAGAGACTTGTTTGATTGATTTCCGAGTTACAATCACCTCTTTTGTAGTTGAGGAGGTGATAGAGTCCATGTAAGAGTAATCTTAGAACTCCTAATTACATTCCAACTAGAACTCTCTATGATAAACCTATCATGATAAGATTACATTATCTATTTTAGAGACTACTTTAACTCAACTTCTAACTCTTCTTTATCATGTGAACCAAGATAGAAGGCCAGCTCATGATCTTATCTTTGTGGGTTCCACATGATCTTACAACTCATGTTGATAGAGATACGAGATCGTGGTATCTTTGTGTGTCCCACTTGATCTTCAAATCTTCTGTTTAATTCCAGCACATGTTCCTTATCTCTTATCTCGAGCCACTTCGTATGAGGACTCTTGTTGACATCTCTCAAACTCATTGTGGGTCCCACTAGCTGTGTAGCCATGGTGGGACCCACATTGTAACACTCCTCCTCTAGCAGGGGGTCAGAAAACATCATAGATGTCCAACTTGCTGCAAATGTCGGACAAAATTTTGTGAGGGATAGGTTTGGTGAGAATGTCTGCAACCTGGTTCTGTGAAGATACATGCTGGAGAGATAAGATGCCGACAGTGAATTTTTCTCGTATGAAATGGTAGTTTATTTCTATAAGATTTGTTCTCTCATGGAAGACTGGATTTGATGTCCTATGAATTGCAGCCTAATAATAGTAAAATGGATTCATAAAAGCTTCTTTGTAAAAGCCTGGTTAAGTTAGGAGAGATCTGATCCATAAGAGTTCATTGATTGTGTGTGCCATGGCTATGTACTCTGCTTCTACACTAGACCGTGAAACTACATTCTGTTTCTTGCTCCTCCATGTAACTAAGTTTCCTCCAACCATCGTACAATATCCTGAAGTAGATTTTCTATCATCCGGGGATCTGGTCTAGTTTGCATCTGAGAATCCTTCGATGTTGAATTTTCTGTGATTTTTATAGAGGAGCCCTCTTCTTGGTGCTCCTTTCAAATATCGTAATATCCGTTCTAGTGATTGCCAATGACTGAGTTGCGGTTTGTGCATATATTGACTTACCACACTGACTACATATGAAATAAGTGGCCTCGTTATGCAGAGATAAATAAGTCTTCCCTCCAATCATTGATAGTTTCCGACATCTAATTCTTCTCTAGTACATGCACATAATTTTGGATTTGAGTCCAGAAGAGTTTTTTCTGGCCCACATCCCTGCATTCTGGTTTCCTCCAGTAGGTCAAGGACATACTTCCTTTGAGATAATATAATTCCATGTCTGGATTGTAGTACTTCAATACCCAAAAAATATTTGAGCTGTCTAAGATTCTTTGTCTTGAATTCAATACATATATCCTTTCTTTTGTCTTTTGGATGCCCCTGGGATCACTATCAATTATAATAATGTCATCAACATATACGACTAGAATTACCTTGCCCTTCGGTGTGTCTTTCATAAAGCCAATGTGAGCTCCAGAGCATCTATGAAATCTAACCCGTATGAGTGCTTGGCTAAAATTTTCAAACCATGCAATCAGGCGATTGTTTGGGACCATAAATAGATTTTTGTAGTTGACATACAGGCTGCCCCTCAACCACATACCCAGGTGGTTGTTGCATATAAATGTCCTCCTTTATATCCCTATTCAAAAAAGCTTTTTTGACATCTATTTGATAGACCTACCAGTAAGATTTAGCTACCAGAGATAATAACAAACATACCTAGTTTAATTTAGCCACTGGAGAGAAGGTTTCTTCATAATCAATGCCATAACATTGTGTATAGCTTTTAACAACAAGGTGAGCTTTCAGCTGAGCCACGGACCCATCCGGATTGTGTTTCACCGTAAATGACCATTTGAAAACGAAAGTTTCTTATTTAAAGGAAGTGGGACTAGAGCCCATGTCTGATTTTCATATAGGGTCTGTATTTGTTCATCCATAGCCGCCTTCCACCTTGGATGTTGTAAAGCCTCCTAATAGGTCTATGGTACAGGTATGGAGGAAATAGTCGGTAGAAATTGACAATAAACATGGGATAGACGATGAAGAGACACAAAGTTTGTTATGGGATGAGAACTAGAAGGCATGGTGCATGATCTGGGCTCTTTCCTAACTCCATAGGACGAGTATCATATTCTGGGGCAAAAATAATCGGAGAAGATGAACTTACTTCGGTAGGTATGGTGTCAGCCAGTGTTTCTGGGGGCAGAATAGTTTCAGCAGCACGGGACACAACTGGTCGAGGAGAACCTTGTACTAAAGATAAACCTGGAGGATCATTAATAGAATAATATGGAGAGTCTTCAAAAAATGTGACATCCCTAGACACAAGTAAACGCTAAAGAGAGAGATTATTGCAAACATAACCCTTTTGTGTGCGAGAGTATCCTAAAAAGATACAGTTCACATATTTGGGATCAAGTTTACTGTGTTTTGGGGAGGAAATATGAACAAGACATTGACATCCGAAGCCTCTCAAGGGCAGTGAAAAAGGATCATCATCAGGTAATAATAGAGAGTAGGGAGATGTTTTACCAAGAATGGAAAAGGGTAACCGGATTATAAGTAAACATGAAATAAAAATTGCATGCGGCCAATAAAAGTATAGAACTTGCATGACATATAGTAAACCATGAGCTGCCTCAAGAATATGATGGTTCTTCCATTCGGCTACACCATTTTTTTGAGGGGTGTAGGCACATGATGTCTTATGAATAATGCCATTTTCTTGACAAAACGAGTCAAGAGCTTTGGATGTGTATTCTTTGACATTATCCGACCGAAGGACTTTAATTTTTTGCCCAAACTAAGTGAGTACCATTGCATGAAAAGATTTAAATATCAATGGTATTTCATAATGATCTTTAAACAAAAATAACAAAGTAGTACGAGTGAAGTCATCAATGAATATAATAAAATATTTCACTTGAGAAATGTTGGAGACACTAAAGGGTCCCCATACATCAGTATGAATTAACGAAAAGGAGAGACAATTTAAATTTTTGGACGAGATGAGTATGTAAACATTTGATGTTTAATCATTTGACATGCTTCACAATTAAGGTCCCACCGCCCTTTAGGAAAGTATGACGAAAAGATTGGGTAGATGGATGTCCCAACCGATTGTGCCATAACCTAGTTTCAGTGTCACAGGTGGATGTAGTATTTATTTTTGGCACATCTAGGTAGTAGAGCCCTCCTTGTTCATGGCCTCCACCAATCACCCGCTTCGTTGTAAGATCCTGAAACACACATGAAGTGGGTGAGAAAGTGATAGAGCAATTAAAATGTTTGGTGAGCTGACTAATCGATAAAAGATTCTAAGGGAAAATAGGAACAAAAAGGATATCAGTGATCAGAAGTGGATCCTTTCCCTTGAAATTTAGTTTGTGAACCATGTGCAATGGTAAAAAAATTATGTGAAAGACATGGAGAAACTGAGTATAGTATATGTCTGTTACCTATAAGATGCTCGGAGGCTCCTAAGTCAATTATCCAGGATGAAGAGGAAGCAAAAAACATACCTGAAGTGGTGGTGGTAGCGGTTGGTGAAGAAGTACTTGGGGAGGACCCCATCACTGTCTTCATTTTCTAGAATACTTCATTGTTGTTGGAAGATAGGCCCATATTATGGTCCCTAGTCATGGATCGAGTAACTCGGCATGGGATTTTTGAAGCCAGCATTGTAATAGGGCTGCTGCTCTTGGTAAGGAAGGAAAAAGAGCCTTTCTTTGTCTTGATCTTGGATAGGAGGAAATCAGCCTCCTTTGTGAGTCTATGCTGCTGTTTTGGGTAAGGGTAGAGAGCCCTTACTGCTGCTGCTTGGACAGGGGGGAAAAGACTCCCCTTTTGGTCATGGGAAAGAGGGTTTGGAACCCTCTTGGCTACTGCTCCTCTTACCGGCTGAAAATCCTCTAACTTGGATAACCTTTGGATCAAGGGTTAGGGTTTCCTGAACTTCTTCTTGCTGGCCTTGAGGCTGAGATGACTAATACTGGTGCTGCTCATGACAAGAGGATTGAGAGACCTCTACCCTGGCTCGAAAAGGAGGGTAGAGTCCCTCTCTGGCTTTTGGTGATGGAAGGGAGGCTGAATCCTCTATTTGAACTCGAAAAAGGGACACCAACTCCCCTCTCTTCTTCTGTATTGCTCAATGGAAAACAACAATCACAGTAGGAGAGAAAGATTTCAGATTCAAGAGGGAACCTGGACCTAGAGCTCATCAAGGAGATCTCCGAACCCTAGAGCTCGTCAAGGAGAACTCCAAACCCTGCTTAACCTAAGTCAAGACCTGCTTTTTCTCATTCCCTTGCCCTCTAAGTAAGCTTGACATCCCCACTAGTTGTAGGGTTAAATATTATAATTCTGCCCCTTTGGCAGTTTAACTTAAATAATGCATAAAAAATGAATTTAAAACAATATGGAAAGAAAGCTATTAACTCTGTAACTCAGTGCGCCTCCGTTGTATGACTCAATTAGCTATTGAGTCCTCAACATCTGCCTCCTCTTGGAGAAAGAGTTTGTCCTCAAGCTCGTAAGTTGGGTAGACCTATTTGAAGGTGTCCAACTGTTCCCATGTCTCTGCGTCAGGTTCTGTAGCTGTCCACTAGACTAGAACCTCCCACTAGTCATTGACCAAACGGGCGCATAACACCGTGGCTAGTGTAAGAATGACGTGTTAGTTGTCCACTGGAGGAAGGAACAGAGTGGATGTGGGTGGTCATCTCGTATATGCTTTTAGGAGGGATACATGAAACACATCATGCAGCTGGGCCGTGGTTGGAAGTTGTAGTTGATAGGCCACTGGTCCCACGCATTGAATAATGGAGAAAGGCCCAAAGTACTTGGGTGAAAGCTTATGGCGTGGTGGTCCAGCAATGGATTGCTAGCGGTACAATTGTAGGCGTAACCAAATGTAGTCCCCTACATTGTACGAGACGTCTCGGTGTCCCTTGTCGTAGACATCTTTCATGTGAACCTGATCTCGCTGTAGGAATTTTGAAATATTTTGTAATACCTGGTCATGATCCATGTGTGCTTGATCAATGGCATCCACGCTGGTGGACCCTGGAGTATTAGAGAGTAGCCGAGGGGGATCCCTGCCATAAAGAACCGTGAAAGGAGTGTATTGCAAGGTGCAATGGAATCAAGTGTTGTAACAGTATTCAGGCAATGATAGCCAAAACACCGAGTGTTTCAGATGATCGCCCACAAGGCACCTAAGATACATTCGATGGTGCGCTTAACCACCTCGGTTTGGCCATCTGTCTGGGAATGATATGAGAAGGAAAATTTCAACTTCGTGCGCTCAGACCAAAACGTTTCCGCCAGAAAGTGCTGGTAAATACCGAGTCCCAATCACTAACAATAGATTCTGGATTGCCATGTAAGCGGACAATATGCTCAAGGAAGGTATGTGCCACTCATGATGCTGTATATGCATGAGCCATAGGAATACAATGTGCATACTTGGAAAACCGATCAACCCCAACAAATAATACTGATTTTCTGGCTTACTGTGGAAGACCCTCGACTAAGTCCATCAAAATATCGGGCCATACTTGTGTAGGGTAGACGAGAGGTTGTAGAAGACCTGCTGGACTTAAGTGGTTAGCTTTGTTGCATTGACATACCTGACATGCAACATATGTCGCTATGGTGGTCTTCATGCTTGCCAATATAAATATGCTCGTATGCGCTGCAAAGATTTTTGGATGTCTTCATGTGTGTTGTCATGGTAGGCAGAAAGGATGGCTGGAATCAACTTAAAAGTTTGGGGAAGATAAATTCACTGTTCTTAGAAAATAAGGGAATCCTGGATGGACCACTTAAAATCCATTGTCCCCTATGTAATTTTTCTATGTAGCTCCTGTAGGACAGGGAGAGTGGCATGGGCTTCTCTCACTTAGTCTAGAATGAGGAAACGAGGCTGGCTGATCGCATATATGAGCTGTTGGTATTCAAAACATCGTGATAAAGCATCCACTGCCTTGTTTAATCTTACCGAACTGTACTCAACTGAAAAATCAAATCCCATCAACTTACTAATACAGTGTTGTTGTGGCAAAGTCATGAGGCATTGTTCACGTAAGAATTTAAGGCTATAATGATCAGTATGGATGAGAAATGCATGACCCCATAAGTAAGGATGCCAGTGTTGGACCGCCTTGGCCAACCCGATTAATTCTCTTTCATACGCTACCAATTCGTGATGACGTATTGCCAACTGCGTGCAGAAATATGAAATTGGGTGTGACTGCTGCTGTAAGATGACCCCAATGCCCCCACCGGATGCATCACACTAAACCACAAATAAGTCCTCAAAATTGGGAAGTTGTAGGACAGGGGTGGAGACGAGAACTCATTTGAGGGCCTTCATGGACTGTGTGGCCTCCTCATTCCAATTAAAGGAATTCGTCTTGAGGAGACTGGTCAATGGTGCTACCAAGGGACCGTAATTCTGAGTGAATTTGCAGTAGTATGTGGCTAGGCCCAAAAATCATCTCAAATCTGAGCAAGACTAAGGCTATGGCCAATCATGAATTACCTGAATCTTCTTAGGATCAACAGTGACCCCCGCATGTGATATAATATTGCCGAGATAAGTGACATGTGATGCAGCAAAAGAGCATATGGATTTCTTCAAATAGAGCTGATGGGCTGGTAACAATTCAAAAAGTATCCATAAATGCGCTAAATGCTCGTCCCCAGACTTGTTGTATATGAGTATATCATAAAAAAACAAGTACAAATTTTCGAAGATAGTTACTAAATACCTCATTCATCAGTGCTTGAAAAGTGGATGGTGCATTTGATAATCGGAGTGACATGTCCACAAACTCAAAATGGTTGTGATGTGGGCGGAAGGCTGTCTTCTCGATGTCGGAGGGGTGCATACGAAACTGATGATATCCAGAGCGTAAATCCAGTTTTGTGATGACCCACGACCCATGTAATTCATCCAGGAGCTCCTCCACTACCGGAATAGGAAACTTATCCTTCACTGTTTGAGTATTTAACTCCCTATAATTGATAAGAAATCTCCATGTGACATCATGTTTCTTCATGAGCAAGACGGGTGAATATAAAGGGGATCAACTGCTGAGAATAAGGCCCTTTTGTAACATAGCTTGGTACTGTTGCTCGATTTCATCCTTCTATAGTTGGGGATACCGGTACTGTCAAACTACCACCACATCAGAACCTAGTTTTAAACAGATCCTATGGTCACAGTGTCTCAAGGGAGGCAATCCGAAAGGCTCATGGAAGACGTTTGAGCAATTGTCGAGAAGTTTTTTGATAGTGCTATTTGATTGGTCTTGTGTGTGAATGGTATGAAGGTGGTAGGGTTTGTACACCTGACTGCCCAGTAATAGCACTTGGCATCCGCTCAAGACAAAGCTCATAGTTAAAGAAGAGAAGTCCCACATTATGGGTCCCAATGATTGTAACCATTTAATGCCTAACAACCATTTAATGCCTAACACCATATCAAATCTTGCCAAAGGTATGATGAAAAATTCTAAATTAAATAAAGTCATACCAATTGAAAATTTTACCACTTTGCTTATCCCGTAGCTAGGGACATAGCTAGGTACATTCTCCCTATTAGCCACAGAAACTATGGCAGTTGGGTGTGGATGGATTTGTAACTGAAGATACTGAGCTATTGTCAAGCTAAGAAAATTGTGTGTACTTTTCGAATCCACTAGTCCCATAAGTTCCTGGTCAAGGACTCGTGCCCTGACTTGCATAGTTTTTGCAGATTTCTGCCCAGTAATGGCATGCAAAGAGATGGCAAGTGGTTCCTCCTCAATAAGATCATCACTAGTGTCAGTATCCTTTGTTTCATCCACTTCGAGCCAGAACATTCTTTTACATTGGTGGCCTGCCCTATATGGTTCACCACAGTTGTAGCACAGATTCTTGGATCTCCATTCCGCCAACTCAGAACTGGTTAACTTTTTGATATACCGAGGTGGGGGGTTACTAGGGCGTGTGTCGGCTACCAGAGTAGCAATTGGATTAGTTTTGGGTGGTGGTAATGCAAGATGTGGCACTTGAAGAGATGTATTTTATCGCCCTCGCCAATTGGAAGAAGGGTTTCGTTCCCCTTGCCAAACTGGCCTACGATGCTGAAGTCATTGCCATTGTTCCATTGCTCAAGCTAAATTCATTGCCCAAGCCAAATCTGAAGGTGAATTAAGTTCCACCTCTAACCTCAGAGATTCACTGAGGCTTGCTGTAAATAAGTGGACTTGCTGGTCGACTCTTACCAACTAGCCAGTGCGAACCAATTTCTTTTCAAACTATTTTTGATAGAGTTCAACAGACCCGGTTTGTTTCAATAGGACCAAATCTCCTAAGGGGTTGCTGTGGGCGAGGGCCATATAAAAAATTGTCGTACCTCAAAATTTTCCTAGAATGAATTTTCTGCTTCAAAATTCTTTTCAGAAAACATGAAACACTAATGGTCCCTGGAGACATATTTTTAGTAGAAATAATTTCCAAACCTTTCCTAAAAATGCTTAAACATGGCTATATAATGGTATAAAGTCATTAGTTTTTGTAAAAATTTCCAAAAAAAAAAACTTTTCCTGGTTTGAATTTTTAGCTTCAAAACTATTTTCAGGAAACATGAAACACTAATTGTCCCTAGAGATGTATTTTTACTAGAAATTATTTTCCAATCATTCCTGAAGAAATGCATCTAGATGGCCATATAGTGGTATAAAGTCTTTTGTTTTAGCAAATATTAACGAACCACTAAATTTTTCTGGTTTGAATTTTCAACTTCAAAATAATTTTCAGGAAAGACGAGACACTAATGGTCCTTGGAGACATTTTTTTTTACAAGAAATAGTTTTCCAAACGTTCCTAAAAAATACATTATTATGGCCATAAAGCTGTATATAGTCATTTGTTTCTACAAAAATTGTTGAACCACAAAAATTTCCAGGTTTGAATTTTTGGATTCAAAATTGTTTTTAGGAAACATGAAACACTAATGTTCTGAGGAGATGTATTTTTATTAGAAATACTATCCACTTATTCCTAAAAAATTGCATCAACTGGAACTTATTTATGTATAAAGTCATTTTTTCAGTAAAAATTGCTAAACCGCAAATTTTTTCTGGGTTGAATTTTCAACTTCAAAAATACTTTTAGGAAACAAGAAGCCCAAATGGTCCCTAATGTAGTAGTTTTACTAGAAAAACTTTCCCAACCATTCCTAAAAAAATGCATAAACATGGCCTTATAGTGTATAAAGTCATTTGTTTTAGAAAAAAATGTCAAGTCACAAAAATTTCATGCTTTAAATTTTTAACTTCAAAATTATTTTTAAGAAACTTGAAACACTAATGGTCTCTGGAGACATAGTTTTACTTGTAATAATTTCCCAACCATTCCTAAAAAAGTGCAAAAACATGAACTTAGAGTGGTATAAAGTTATTTGTTTCTAAAAAAATTTCTGAACCACAAAATTTTCCTAGTTTGAATTGTCAGCTTCAAAACTGTTATCATAAAAGGGGAGACTCTAATGGTCCCTGAAGAAGTATTCTTCCTAGAAATATTTTCCCATCCTTTAAACAAATGCATAATTATGGCCTTATAGTTGTATAAAGTCATTTTTTTCAACAAAAATTATCATGCCTCAAAATTTTCATGGTATGAATTTTCATCTTCAAAACTGTTTTCATGAAACATGAAACACTAATGGTTCCTAGATATGTATTTTTACTAGAAATATTTTCCAAACCAAACCTAAAAAAATGCATAAACCTAAACAAATACTTTCCAAACCAAACCCAAAAATTGACAATTCGCAAAATTTTCGTGGTATGAATTTTCAACTTCAAAACTATTTTCAGGAAACATGAAACACTAATGGTCTCCGGAGACGTATTTTTTTCTAGAAAATTTGTCCCAACCATTCCTTAAAAATGCATAAACATGGCCTTATAGTTGTATAAAGTCATTTGTTGAAGCAAAAATTCTCGTACCTCAAAATTTTCCTTGTTTGAATTTTCTACTGCAAAATTGTTTTCAGGAAACATGAAATACTAATAATCTCTGGAGATGTATTTATACTAGAAATACTTTCCAAAAATTTCCTAAAAATGCATATACATGGCCTTATAGTGGTATAAAGTCATTTGTTTCTGCAAAAAAATTCCGAATCACAAAAATTTCCTGGTTTGAATTTTTTGCCGCAAAATGTTTTTTCAGGAAACATGAAACGCTAATCGACCCTAGAGATAAATTGTTTCTTGAAATTATTTCTCAACCATTCCTGAAAAAATGCATAAATATGGCCTTATAGTGGTATAAAGTCTTTTGTTTTAGCAAATATTATTGAACCACAAAATTTTCCAGGTTTAAATTTTCTCCTTCAAAACTATCTTCAGGACAAACTAGACTAATGATCCCTAGACATGTATTTTTCCTAGAAATACATTTCCAAACGTTCATAAAAAGGCATTATTATGGCCTTGTATCAAGTAATTTCTTGCAACAAAAATTGTCGTACCACAAAATTTTTCAGATTTGAATTTTTTTCTTCAAAACTATTTTTCAGAAAATATGAGATACTATTGGTCTCAAAATATGTATTTTTATGATAAATTCTTCCCCAACCTTTCCTACGAAATTGCATAAACTTGACCTTATAGTGGAATAAAATCATTTGTTTCAGTAAAAAATGTCGAACCACAAAAGTTTCTTGGGTTGAATTTTCCACTTCCAAGCTGTTTTCAAGAAACATGAAACACTAACAGTCCCTACAGATGTATTTTTGGTAGAAATAATTTCCCGACCATTCCTAAAAAAATGCACAAACATGGACTTATAGTTGTATAAAGTCATTTTTACAGCAAAAATTGCCAACCACAAAAAATTCCTAGTATGAATTTTCAACTTTAAAACTATTTTCAAGAAACATGAAACACTAATGGTCTCTGGAGATGTATGTTTTACTAGAAATACTTTCCCAACCATTCCTTAAAAAATGCATAAACATGACCTTATAGTTGTATAAAATCATTTGTTTTAACAAAAAATGTTGACCTCATATTTTCTTTGTATGAATTTTTTGCGTCAAAATTGTTTTTAGGAAACATGAAACACTCATGGTCACTCAAGTTGTATTTTTAACAGAAATACTTTCCCAACATTTACTAAAAAATGCATAAACATGGCCTTATGGTGGTATAAAGTCATATGTTTTTACAAAGATTTCCAAAGCCAAAAATTTTCCTGGTTTCAATTTGTAGGTTCAAAAATATTTTCAGGAAACATGAAACTCTAATGGTCCCTTTAGATGTATTTTTAATATAAATTTTTTCCCAACCATTCCTGAAACAAATCCATAAACAAGGCCTTATTGGTATAAAGTCTATTGTTTCAGCAAATATTACCGAACCACTAAATTTTCCTGGTTTGAATTTTCAGCTTCAAAACAATTTTTAACAAAGATGAGACTCTAATGGGCCCTGGGGACATTTTTTAAAAAGAAATATTTTTCCAAACGTTCCTAAAAAAATGAATTATTGTGGCCATAAAGTTGTATAAAGTCATTTGTTTATGCAAAAATTGTTGAACCACAAAATTTTCTAGGTTTCAAATTTTAGCTTCAAAACAGTTTTTAGGATACACGAGACACTAATGATATCTAGAGATGTATTTTTACTATAAATACTTTCCAACCATTCCTAAAAAAATGCATAAATTGGAACTTATTGTGGTAAACAGTCATTTGTTTCAGTAAAGATTAAACCATGAATTTTTCCTGGCTTGAATTTTCAACTTCAAAACAATTTTCAGGAAACATGAAGCCCTAATGGTCCCTAAAGTAGTAGTTTTAATAGAAATACTTTCCCAACCATTCCTTAAAATGCATAAACATGACCTTATAGTTGTATCAAGTCATTTGTTTCAAAAAACAATTGTCAAACACAAAAAAAATTCTGGTTTGAATTTTCAACATCAAAACTATTTTAAGGAAATATTAAAAACAAATGGTCCCTATAGATGTATTTTTACTAAAAATAATTTACCAACAGTTCCTAAAAATATGCATAAACATGACCTTATAGTTGTGTAAAGTCGTTTGTTTTAGCAAAAAATGTTGAACCTCAAATTTTCCTTGTATGAATTTTCTGCTCCAAAATTATTTTCAGAATACATGAAACATTAATGGTCCCTAGAGATGTATTTTTAACATAAATTCTTTCCCAAACATTCCTAAAAAATTCATAAACATGACCTTATAGTGGTAGAAAGTCTTTTGTTTCAGCAAATAGTGTCAAACCACTAAATTTTCCTGGTTTGAATTTTCTGCTTCAAAAATGTTTTCAGGAAAAACGAGACTAATGATCCCTATAGACCTATTTTTACTAGTAATAATTTTCCAAACGTTGATGAAAAAATGCTTTATTATGGCCATAAAGTTGTATAAAGTCATTTCTTCCAGCAAAAATAGTTGAACCACAATTTTTCTGGTTTGAATTTTTTGCTTCAAAACTGTTTTAGGGAACCTTGAGACACTAATGGTCTCTGAAGATGAATTTTTACAAGAAATAATTTCCCAATAATTCCTTATTCAATGCATAAACATGACATTATAGTTGCATAAAGTCATTTGTTTCACAAAAAATTGTCGAACCACAAAATTTTCATGGTTTGAATTTTCAGCTTCAAAACAATTTTTAGGAAAGATATGACTCTAATGGTACCTGGAGATGTTTTTTTTACAAGAAATGTTTTTCTAAATGTTCTTAAAATTTTTATTATTGTGGCCATAAAATTCTATAAAGTCTTATGTTTCAGCAAAAACCGTCGAACCACTAAATTTTCCATGTTAGAATTTTTAGCTTCTAAATTGTTTTCAAGAAACATGAGTCACTAAGGGTCTCTAGAGATGTATTTTTACTAGAAATACTTTCCCAACCATTCCTTCAAAATTGAATAAACTAGACCTTATAGTGGTATAAAGTCATTTGTTTCATGAAACCCTAATTGTCTCTAGACTAGTATTTTTTACTAGAAATACTCTCCCAACCGTTCCTAAAAAAAGCATAAACATGGCCTTATAGTTGTATAAAGTCATTTGTTTTAGCAAAAATTATCGAAAAACAAAATTTTCCTAGTTTGACACACTAATAATCCTTGGAGATCTATTTTTTCTATTAATAATTTCCCAACCATTCATAAAAAAATGAAAAAACATGACATTAGAGTGGTATAAAGTCATTTATTTCAAAAAAAAATTGAATAACCACAAAATTTTACTGGTTTTAATTTTCAACTTCAAAATTGCCATAAAAAACAATGAGACTCTAATGGTCCATGGAGACGTATTTTTACAAGAAATTTTTTCCCAACCTTTCCATAAAATTGCATAAACATGGCCTTATAGTTGTACAAAGTTATTTGTTTTGCAAAAATTGTTGTACATCAAAATTTTCATGGTATGAAATTTTAGCTTCAAAATTTTTTTAAAGAAACATGAAACACTAATGGTCCCTGGAGGCGTATTTTTACTAGAAATTCTTTCCCGACCATTCCTAAAAGAATGCATAAATATGGCCTTATAGTTGTACAAAGTCATTTATTACTGCAAAAATTGTCAAACCACAAAATTTTTCTGGTATGAATTTTCAACTTCAAAACTATTTTAAGGAAACTTGAAACACTAATTGTCCTTGGAGAGGTATTTTTACAAGAAATACTTTCCCAATAATTCTTGAAAAAATGCATCAACATAACCTTATAGTTGTATAAAGTCATTTGTTTTAGTAAAAATTGTTGAGCCGTAAATTTTCCTTGTATGAATTTTCTTCTTCAAAATTGTTTTCACGAAACATGAAACACTAATGGAAAATTTCCGAACCATAAAATTTTCTTGGTTTCAATTTTTAGTTTCAAAACTATTTTTAGGAAATATGAAACACTAATGGTCCCTGGAGATTTATTTTTAATATAAATATTTTCCCAACCATTCCTGAAAATGTATAAACATGGCCTTATAGTGGTATAAAGTCTTTTGTTTCAACAAATATTGCCAAACCACTAAATTTTCTTGGTTTGAATTTTCTGCTTAAAAAATGTTTTTAGGAAAGATGAGACTAATGATTCCTGGAGATGTATTTTTACTTGTAATACTTGTCCAAATGTTGGTATAAAATGCATTATTATTTCCATATAGTTGTATAAAATCATTCCTTTTTGCAAAAATTGTTGCACCACAAAATTTTCCTGGTTTGAAATTTTTGTTTCAAAACTGCTTTCAGGAAACTTGAGACACTAATGGTCTCTCGAGATGAATTTTTACAAGAAATACTTTCTTAAACATTCCTAAAAAAAGCATAAACATGACCTTAAAGTTGCATAAAGTCATTTATTTCAGTAAAAATTGTCGAACCACAAAAATTTTGTGGTTTAAATTTTCTGCTTCAAAATAGTTTTCAGGAAAGATGATACTCTAATGGTCCCTGAAGTTGTTTTTTACAAGAAATAGTTTTCCAAATGTTCCTAAAAATAATGTAGTATTGTGGCCATAAAGTTGTACAAAGTCATTTGTTTTTGAGAAATTGTCGAACCACTAAATTTTCTAGGTTTGAATTTTTAGCTTCTAAACTATTTTCAGGAAACATGAGACACGAAAGGTATCTGGAGATGTATTTTTACTAGAAATACTTCCCAACCATTCCATCAAAATTGCATAAACTAGACCTTATAGTTGTATAAAGTCATTTGTTTTAATCAAAATTATCGAACCACAAAATTTTCCTGGGTGGAATTTTCAACTTCAAAACTATTTTCATGAAACATGAAGCCATAATTTTATATTGAGTAGTATTTTTACTAGAAATATTTTCCCAAACATTCCTAAAAAATGCATACACACGGCCTTATAGTTGTATAAAGTCATTTGTTTCAGAAAAAATTGTCGAACAACAAAATTTTCCTGGTTTGAATTTTTAGCTTCAAAACTATTTTCAAAAAACTTGACGCACTAATGGTCCTTGGTGACCTAATTTTACTATTAATAATTTCCCAATCATTCCTAAAAAATGCAAAACCATGACCTTGCAATGGTGCAAAGTCATTTGTTTCAACAAAAATTGTCGAACCACAAAAATTTTCAACTTTAAAACTGTTAAAAGGAAAGGCGAGGCTCTAATGGTCTCTACAGACGTATTTTTCCTTGAAATATTTTCCAAAAATTTCAAACAAGTATGAAGTCATTTTTTATGCAAAAATTGTCGCACCTAAAAGTTTTCATGGAATTAATTTTCGACTTCAAAACTATTTTCAAGAAACATGAAACACTAATGGTCCAATGAGATGTATTTTTACTAGAAATACTTTCCCAACCATTACTTTAAAAAATGTATAAACATGGCCTTATAGTCGTATATGGTCATTTATTTCAGCAAAAATTGCCAAAACCACATGATTTTCCTCAGATGAATTTTCAACTTCAAAACTATTTTAAGGAAACATGAAACACAAATGGGCCCTAGAGACATATTTTATTAGACATACTTTCCTAACCATTACTAAAAAAAATGCATAAAGATGGCCTTATAGTTGTATAAAGTCATTAGTTTCTGCAAAAATTGCCAAACCCCAAAATTTTCTTGGCTTGAATTTTTTGCTTCAAAACTATTTTGAGGAAACATGAAACAATAAAGGTCCATAGAAATGTATTTTTACTAGAAATTTTTTCCCAACCATTCCTTAAAATGCATAAACATGGCCTTATAGGGTATAAAGTAATTTGTTCCAACAAATATTGTCGAACCACAAAATTTTCTAGGTTCATAAAAAATGTTTTCAGGAAAGACAAGACTAATGATCCCTGGAGACATATATTTACTAAAAATGTATTATTCTGGCCATAAAGTTGTATAAACTAATTTCTTTCATAAAAAAATTACGAACAAAAAAATTTCATGGTTTATATTTTTTGCTTCAAAAATCTTTTCAGAAAAAATGAGATACTAATGGTCTCTGAATATGTATTCTTAGAAGAAATACTTTCCCAACCATTCCTAAAAGAATGCATAAACGTGACCTTATAGTGGCATAAAGTCATTTGTTTCAGCAAAAATTGCCGAACCACAAAATTTTCCTGGTTTGAATTTTCTGCTTCACATCAATTTTCAGGAGAGACGAGACTCTGATGGTCCATGGTGACACTTTTTTACAAAAAATAGTCAACCAAACGTTCCCAAAGTAGTATAAAGTCATTTGTTTCTGCAAAAATTGTTGAACCACCAAATTTACCAAGCTTGAATTTTTAGCTTCAGAACTATTTTCAGGAAACATGAGACACTAATGATCCTTGGAGATTTATTTTTAAAAGAAATAATTTCCCAACTATTCCTAAAAAAAATTCATAAACTGGAGCTTAAAGTGGTATAAAGGTATTTGTATCAATAAAAATTATGACCCACAATTTTTTCATGGGTTGAATTTTCAATTTCAAACCTATTTTCAGGAAACATGAAGCCCTAATGGTCGCTAAAGTAGTATTTTAACTAGAATATTTTCCCAACCATTCCTAAAAAATGCACAAGCATGGCCTTATAGTTGTATAAAGTCATTTGTTTTACCAAAAATTGTTGAACCACAAAAATTTCATGGTTTGAATTTTTCAGCTTCTAAACTATTTTCAAGAAACTTGAAAAACTAATGGTCCCTGGAGACATATTTTTCCTAGAAATAAATTCCCAGCCATTCTTAAAAAATGCAAAAACATGACCTTAAGAGTGGTATAAAGTCATTTGTTTTAGTAAATATTGACGAACCACAAAATTTTTCTGGTTTGAATTTTCGAGTATGAAACTATTATTAGGAAAAGCGATACTCTAATAGTCCCTGGAGACATATTTACCTGGAAATATTTTTCCAACTTTCCAAAAAAAAAAAAGCATAAACATGTCTTTATAGTTGTATAAAGTCAATTGTTTCAATAAAAATTGTTGTACCTCACAATTTTCCTTGTTTGAATTTATAGCTTCAAAACTATTTTTAGGAAACTTAAAACACTAATGGTCCCTGGAGAAATATTTTTACAAGTAATAATTTCCCAACCATTCCTAAAAAAGTTCAAAAACATGACCTTAGAGTGGTATAAAGTGATATGTTTTAGCAAAAAATTTCGAACCACAAAATTTTCCTGGTTTGAATTGTCAACTTCAAAAAAAATTTCTGGAAAGGGGAGAATCTAATAGTCCCTGGAGATATATATTTCCTAGAAATATTTTCCCAACCTTTCTAAAAAAAAGCATAAACGTGGCCTTATAGTTGTATAAAGTCATGTTTCAACAAAAATTGTCGTACCACAAAATTTTCATGGTATGAATTTTCAGCTTCAAAACCATTTTCAGGAAATATGAAACACTATCTGTCTCTAGAAATGTATTTTTACTATAAAAATTTTCTCAACCATTCCTAGAAAAAAACATAAACATGTGGTTATAGTTGTATAAAGTAATTTATTTCAGCAAAAATTGTCGATCCACATGTTACAATGTGTGACCCACCATGGTGCACGAGCTGGTGGGACCACCTTGAGGACGTTGGATTCCAAGAAGAGTCCTCACCCAAGCTAGAACGAGTTAAGAAGATAAGAAGCACACACTGAAATGAGTTAAAAGACTTGAAAATCTAGTGGGACACACAAAGATACCAAGAGCCAGTAATCTTATCAATATGAGTTGGAAGATCACGTGGGACCCACAAGGATAAAGCCAGAGCTAGCCTTCTCCCTTATATCCACGTTATTGAAGAAGAGTTCTAGTTCAACTTATATTAGACCTCTAGTAGATTGTGTTATCTTTTCATGATAGACTTATCTTAGAGAATTAGAGTTGGAATATAACTAGGAGATTGAAAGGTGTTGAATTTAAGAAAAAGATAAAAACTTTATTGACTTATTGTAATCAGTGTACATGAACCTCTATTTATAATAGAGGAAGGTAGTAGTAGAGTCCAATTACAATAAAACTACCTTGGTCCCAATTACACCCAAACTCAAACACTTAAAGATAAGTCCTAGCATAATTAAATGACTCAATATAGATAAAAGACAAACATAAAACAAACTACAACTCTTTTAGGACGTGACCATAAGATAAAGATGCTATTGTGAGTCCTTCTTGATCTTCCAACTGATGTGATAAGGATGCCAGCTCATGGTAATCATTTTGGATCCTACTTCTTATGTGCTTGGGCCCATCTTGTGGCCTTCCTTGGCTGTGTGGTCCATCTTATAATACTCTTAGATATGTGGGTCTTCCATGGTCGTGTGGAATTGGGCATATCTTCTAAAAAAAGGTTAATTGTATAAGGACTCTATCACTTTCTCTACTATAAATAAAGGTGTTGTAATTCAGAATTAATCAAGTTACACATCTCCTTCTTGAGTAAATCTCTCTCTCTTTGCTTGGCGCACATCTCTCTTTTCCTTTTTTCTTCTCTCTACCCGAGAGCTTCCATTTTCTTCTTTTTCTTTCTTCTTTCTCTTGCTCGGAATATTTGAATAGGGATTCTAAATTCAACATGGTATCAGAGCATTAAATTTAGGATCCCTCATCAAAAGGAATGTTATAAAGAAGATATGATCAACACCACTCAAAGAAGGCTCTTTTGTGAAGCAAGATCACAAACCGTGAGATAAGTGCTAATTTTTTTTTAACTTCATGTTACTGGTTTCTGAATTTAGAAGTTGATTTAAAGATGATTATGTGAATGCTTCTCATCTTATGATATTGTGGATATGCGTGCCTCTCCATCTGGAAGAAGCTATCAAAATAGATTTGTCGATTTGGAAATTCTGTTAACCGAGACCTGTCCATGATCAGATTGTTGGAATTTTTTTCTCTTTTTCGTGGGAACAAGAGTCCCCTGATATAATAGATTGTTATTGAGTCTCTTATGAGTGGTATTAATGAAATAAAAATCAGAATAATGATTTAGCATCAATGCTACAGTTCTCCATACATCGAGTTGTTTGAAGAATACTACTTGGTGTAATTGCTAGAATTTTTTTTTTTTTGAAGAAGGGCCTATCATGGCCAAAGATAATATAAATATAAAAAGTGATATACTGAGAATTAAAATTATATCCTTACGTGGGGTACCAAATTTTATGAGTTGGTCCACATCAGTTCGGAGGTTTCTTTAACAAAAGACCTACTTGGTCACCTCACCACCTGAGGACCACCTATTGATGAAGATGATATTTTTTATAAAAAATGGTTGAAAAATGATACCTTGGTGATTAGTTGGCTAATCAATAGCATGAAAAAAACATGTCTCCAATATTGTCTTTCATCTTGACACTTCTAAAGAAATTTGGGAGACATGTACTAAGCTGTACTCTTTCCTAGATACTCTACATAGACCATATGATATTCTCCAATGGATGTTGAATACTAAACAAGGAGAAAATATCTATGAGTACTTGGCCCGCTTTAGCGGCTTTCTTCAAGAGTGGAAGTTAGCTCAGCCTTCAACCACATATATTTCTGTCCAAGACAAGTAGAAGGAAGCCTTAATTACTGCTATTTGCCTTGCAAATATTAAACCGCATCTTGAGATTGCCAAGAGTCAACTTCTGAGTGCTTCTACTATCACCAAGTTTGATGTTGTATGTGCAACACTACTTCGTATCTAGACACTTCTTCCACCACTACTACATTATTATCCACTATGTATTTAGATCATAGAGGAACATCATCTGACCGTGGCCGAGGCTGAGGTCGAGGCAGAGGTTATAGAGGAGGTAGAGGAAGAGGTGGAAGGACTGGTGTGAACAGAGCATAGGGGAAATAATGTACACATTGTAAGACATTTGGCCACACTATAGATCAATGCTATTACAAGGATTACAAGGCATGCCGTTACTGTGGACAATATGGTCATTAGAAAGAACTATGCCATAAAGCCAATGGACAGTTAGAATTGACCAAGGCTAATCAAGCCTATGTAAGTGATACAAAAGATGAACAACCCACAAAATTAGCAACATGGAAAAATATTACTGATGAAGAGTATGAGCTATTTCAGAAAATGAAGACAATGTTGGGTTCTTCTCATAGTTCCTCAGAAACTACTGTTGCCACTACTGCTTCAAGTTTGCTATCTGCCTCATCTTCATATTGGATAATTGACTTAGGAGCCTCCAAGCATCTTACAGGTAACAAAAAATTATTACATTCTCTATCTCCGTGTCTTTCACACAAGTTTGTTACTACAGCTGACGGTTCTCAAACAAAAGTTCAAGGGAAAGGATCCACTTTTGTCACACCATCATTTCCTCTCACTGATATTCTTTTCATTCCTATTTTCCCTTTGAATCTATTATATTTTAGTTAGCTGGCAAAATATTTTAATTGCTCTGTTAGCTTCTCACCCACTTCATGTGTATATCAGGATCTTATAATGAAGCAGGTGATTGGTGGAGGCCATGAACAAGGGGGGCTTTACTACCTAGACGCGGCAAAAATTAATATGGTTTCCACTACTGAAAATGAGACAAGGTTATGGCACAATTGGTCGGGACATTCATCTGCTCAATTTCTTCATTATATGTTTGCTATTCTTAAAGTAACGTTAGAATTTCATTGTGAGGTTTGTCAATTGAGTAAACATCGAAGGAGTACATACTCTCCTCGTCCAAAAATCAAAAGTGTTACTCCATTTTCTTAATTCATACTAATGTCTGGGGGGCCCTGAGTGTCTCCAACATTTCTCAAGCAAAATATTTTATTACATTTATTGATGATTTCACTCGCACAACTTGGCTGTTTGTATTTAAGTAGCATTGTGAGATACCATTTATTTTTAAGTCATTTCATGCTATGGTATGCACACAGTTTGGTCAAAAAATAAAAATACTTCTATTTGATAATGCCAAAGATTACATTTCCAAAGACCTTGACTCTTTTTGTCAAGAAAATAGTATTATCCATCAAACATCATGTGTCTACACTAAAAAAATGGTGTAACCGAACGAAAAAATTGTCATATTCTTGAGGTAGCTCGAGGTTAATTATATGCCATGAAATTTCCCTAATTTTATTGGCCTCAAGTAGTCCTTAAGGCTTGCTTTCAAAATTGTCATATTCTTGAGGTAGCTCGAGGTTTATTATATGCCATAAAATTTTCCTACTTTTATTGGCCTCGTGCAGTCCTTAAGGCTTGCTTTCTTGTAAATCGTCTACCATCTTCCGTTCTTGGTAATAAATCTTCTTACTATAGATTATTACCAAATGATGATCCATTTTCACTACCTTTGAAAGTCTTCGGATGTCAATGTTTTGTTCATAATTCATTTCCTAGACACAACAAACTTGATCCTAAATCTATCAAGTGTATCTTCTTGGGATAATCTTAAACACAAAAGGGTTATGTTTGTTATAGTACTATTGTTCAACGTTTATTTGTGTCCAGGGATGTAATATTTTTTGAAGACTCCTCATTTTATTCTGACAATGCTCCTCCTGGTCTGTCCTCAATACCAGGTTCCCCTCGAACAGATGTGCCTCATGATACAGTGATTATTCAACCCCCAGAGAAAGTGGTCGACACCACACCTTACGAGTTAACAGATCCGACAGAGGTAAGTCCTTCATCCCCAGTTATTTTTGGCTCTCAATATGACATTCCTCCTATTTCTGCAAGGAAAGAACCTAGATCATGCACTAGACCTTCTACTTCTCATCCTATTTCAAATTTTGTGTCTCATCATCACCTCTCACCTTTAGGTTGTCAGTTTTTTTCTTCTATTTCCTCCATATCTATTCCACAGTCCTATCAGGAGGCTCTACAACAACCAAGGTGGAAGGTAGCAATGGATGAAGAAATGAAGGTACTTACTGACAATCAGACATGGTCACAAGTTCCTCTTCCAAAAAATAAAAAACCCGTTGGTTGCAAGTGGGTTTATACTATCAAACATAATCCAGATGGGTCAATAGCACAATTGAAGGCTCGATTCATTGCTAAAGGTTATACTCAGTGTTATAGAATTGATTATGAAGAAACCTTCTCTCCGATGACAAAAATAAACTCGGTACGTATATTATTATCTCTGGCGGCCAATTCATCATGACCGCTATATCAACTTGATCTGAAAAATGCATTTCTGAATGGGGATATTAAAGAAAATTTTTTATATGAATAACCATCTAGGTATGTGGTTGAAGGGGAGTCAGTATGTTGACTAAAAAAATATTTGTATGGTCTCAAGCAGTCCACTCGGGCATGGTTTGAAAAATTTAGTCAAGCCCTCATACGGGCCTGATTTTACATATGCTATGGAGATCACTCAGTATTTATTGAAAACAAATTGAGAGTTAAGGTAATTATGGTGGTATATGTTGATGATATAATTTTAACTGGTAGTGATTCCGAGGGCATCCAGAAAACTAAGGAAACAATATGTGCTAAATTCAAGACAAAGGATCTTGGACTACTCAAATATTTTTTGGGTATTGAAATATTACAATCTAGACATGGGATTGTGCTATCCCAAAGGAAGAATACCCTTGATCTAAGAGGAAACAGGAATGATGGGATGCAAACCAGCAAAAACTCCAATGGACTCAAATACAAAATTATGTGGAGGCACTGGAGAAGATGTAGATATTGGGAAATATCAAAGACTAGTGGAAAGACTTATTTACCTGTGTGTAACAAGGTCAAATATATCATATGCAGTAAGTGTGGTAAGTTAATACATACAAAAGCCACAACTTAGTCATTGGCAATCACTTGAAAGGATACAACAATATCTAAAAGGAGCTCCAAGAAGAGGGCTTCTATATAAAAACCATGGTCACTTCAACATCGAAGGATTCTCATATGCACATAGGGCCGGATCCCTGGATGAAACTTGGTTGGAGGGAATTTGGTTACATGGAAAAGCAAGAAGCAAAATATAGTAGCACAGTCTAGTGCAAAAGCAGAATACAGAGCCATGGCACACACTGTTAGTGAACTCCTATTGATAACATCTCTTCTCAGTGAATTGGGATTCTGCAAAGAAGCTCCGATGGATCTATATTGTGATAATCAAGCAACAATGCACATTAAATCAAATCCAATCTTCCATGAAAGAACAAAGCATATTGAAGTGGACCACCATTTTATATGAGAAAAGTTCCAAGCAGGCTATTTATCTCTAAGGCATATATCATCACAAAGTCAAGTAGCAAATATTCTCACCAAGTCGGTCACTCACAAGATTATGTCTACCATTAGCAGCAAGTTGGGCATCTACGATGTTTCCTCACCCCCAGCTTGAGGGGGAGTCTTACAATGTGGGACCCACCATGAGGACGTGGGATGCCAAGAAGAGTCCTCACCCAAGCTAGCACGAGTTCAGAAGATAAGAAGCACAAACTAAAATGAGTTAGAAGACTTGATGATCAAGTGAGACCCACAAAGATACCACGAGCTAGTAATCTTATCAATATGAGCTGGAAGATTATGTGAGATGTATTTTTTCTAGAAATGGTTTCCCAACCATTCCTGTGCATAAACATGGTGTCATAGTGGTATAAAGTCTATTGTTCAACAAATATTGTCAAACCAAAAAAATTTCTCGGTTTGAATTTTTTCCTCCAAAAATGTTTTCCGTAAAGATGAGAATGAAGACCCCTGGTGACGTATTTTTACTAGAAATGTTTTTCCAAATGTTCATAAAAAATGCATTGTTATGGCCATAAAGTTGTATACTGTAATTTCCTTTAGCAAAAATTGTCGAACCACAAAATTTTCCTGGTTTGAATTTATTGCTTCAAAAATATTTTCAGGAAAGACGAGACTAATGAATCCTGGAGATGTATTTTTACTAGAAATACTTTTTCAAATGCATTATTATGGCCATAAAGTTGTATACAGTATTTTCTATCGGAAAAAATTGTCGTACCACAAAATTTTCCTTATTTAAATTTTTTGCTTCAAAACTATTTTCAGGAAACATGAAACACTCATGGTCTTTGGAGATATATTCTTACTATAAAAACTTTCTCAACCATTCCAAAAAAAAAATGCATAAACATGACCTTATAGTGGTATAAAGTCATTTGTTTCAGCAAAATTGTTAGACCACAAAATTTTTTTGGTTTGAATTTTAAGCTTGAAAACATTTTTCAAGAAAGGCATGACTCTAACGATCCCTCAAGACATTTTTTTACAAGAAATTTTTTTCCAAACATTCCTAAAAAAATGCATTATTATGGCCATAAAGTTGTACAAAGCCATTTATTTCTACAAAAACTGTCGACCAAAAAATTTTCCAAGTTTGAATTTTTAGCTTCAAAACTGATTTCAAGAAATATGAGAAACTAATGTTTTTAGGAGATTTATTTTTTCTAGAAATAATTTCCCAACCATTCCTAAAATATTGCATAAACTGGACCTTATAGTGGTATAAAGTTATTTGTTTCAGTAAAAGTTGTTGAACCACAACATTTTCTTGGGTTGAATTTTCATCTTCAAACTATTTTCAGGAAACATGAAGCTCTAATGGTCCCTGATGTAGTAGTTTTATTGTAAAGTCATTTTTTTTCAGGAAAAATTCTGAACCACAAAATTTTCTTTGTTTGAATATTTAGCTTCAAAACTAATTTTAGGAAACATTAAACACTAATGGTTCTGTGAGATGTATTTTTTAAGCAAATATTGCCAAAACACAAAATTTTCCTGGTTTGAATTTTTCGCTTCATAAATGTTTTCTTGAAAGATGAGACTAATGATCCCTGGAGACGTATTATTACTAGAAATAATTTTCCAAACATTCATAAAAAGGCATTATTATGGCCATAAAATTGTATAAAGTCATTTATTTCAAGAGAAATTGTCGTACCACTAAATTTTCCTGGTTTGAATTTTTTGCTTCAAAATTGTTTCCAAGAAACATTAGACACTAATGGTCTCTAGAGATGTATTTTTACTAGAAATACTTTCCCCACCATGCCTACAAAAATGCACAAACATGACCTTATAGAGGTATAAAGTCAGCAAAAAATGTCAAACCACAAAATTTTCAAGGTTTGAATTTTCGTCTTCAAAACTATTTTCAAGAAAAGTGAAACACTAATGGTCACTGGAGACGTAGTTTTTTAGTAATAATTTTCCAACCATTCCTAAAAAATGCAAAAACATGACCTTAGAGTGATATAAAGTCATTTGTTGCAGCAAAAATTGTCGAACTACTTGGTTTGACTTGTCAACTTCAAAACTGTTATCAGGAAAGGCAAGACTCTAATGGTCCCTGGAGACGTATATTTCCTAGAAATATTTTCCCGTCCTTTCAAAAATAATGATAAATGTGGCCTTATACTTGTATAAAGTCATTTGTTTTAAAAAAAATTGTCATACCTCAAACTTTCATGGTATGAATATTCAGCTCCAAAACTATTTTAGGGAAACATTAAACACTAGTGGTCCTTGGAGACATATTTTTACTATAAAAATTGTCTTGACCATTCTTTAAAAAATGCATAAATAAGGCCTTATAGTTGTATAAAGTTATTTATTTCAACAAAAAATTGTCGAACCACAAAATTTTCTTGGTATGAATTTTCTACTTCAAAAAAATTTTCAGCAAACATAAAACACTAACGGTCTCTGGAAATGTATTTTTACTACAAATACTTTCCTAACCATTCCTAAAACAATTCATAAACATGGCCTTACAGTTGTATAAAGTCATTTGTTTCAGCAAAAAATGTCGTACCACAAAATGTTTTGCTTCAAAACTGTTTTAAAAAAACATGAGACACTAATGGTCTCTGGATACATATTTTTACAAGAAGTACTTTCCCAAACATTCGTAAAAAAATTCATAAACATGACTTTACAGTGGTAACAAGTCATTTGTTTCTGCAAAAAAATTGTTGAACCACAAAATTTTCCTTGTTTGAATTGTCAGTTTCAAAACAGATTCTAGGAAAGACAAGACTCTAGTGGTCCCTTGAGACATTTTTTTGCAAGATACAGTTTTCCAAACGTTCCTACAAAATACATTATTATGGCCGTAAAGTTGTATAAAGTCATTTGTTTCTACAAAAATTGCCAACACAGAAAATTTTCCAGTTTTGAATTTTTGGCTACAAAAAATGTTTTCAGAAAATATGAGACACTATTGGTATCTAGAGACGTATTTTTACATGAAATTGATTCCCAATCATTCCTAAAAAATTCATAAACAGGTCCTTATCTTGGTATAAAGTAATTTGTTTCAGAAAAAATAGTCGAACAACTAATTTTTCCATGGTTAAATTTTCAACTTCAAAACTACTTTCAGGAAAAATGAAGCCCCAATGGTCCCTGGAGTAGTATTTTTACTAGAAATACTTTCCCAAAAATGACTAAAAATGCATAATCATGCCCTTGTAGTTGTATAAAGTAATTTGTTTTAGTAAAAATTGTCGTACCACAAACTTTTCCTGCCCTTAAAACACTAATGGTTTCCGGAGATGTATTTTCAGTAATAATTTCCAAACTATTCCTAAAAAATGTAAAAACATGACCTTAGAGTGGTATAAAGTCATTTGTTTCAGCAAAAATTGCCAAAACAAAAAATTTTCTTGGTTTCAATTTTAAACTTCAAAATTGTTATCAGAAAAGACGAGACTCTAATGGTCCCTGGAGATGTATTTTTCCTAGAAATATTTTCCCATCCTTTCCAAACAAATGCATAAACATGGCCTTATAGAGGTATAAAGTGATTTGTTTCAGCAAATATTACCGAACCACTAAATTTTCCTGGTTTGAATTTTCTGCTTCAAAAATGTTTTCAGGAAAGAAGAGACTAATGATCCTGGAGACGTATTTTTACTAGAAATAATTTTCCAAAATTTCATAAAAATTGCATTAGTATGGCCATAAAGTTGAATAAAGTCATTTCTTTCAATAAAAATTGTTGTACCACAAAAATTTTTTAGCTTGAATTTTTTGCTTCAAACCTATTTTCACGAAACATGAGACACTATTGGTCTCTAGAGATGTATTTTTCTTAGAAATACTTTCTCCACCATTTCTAGTTTGAATTTTCAACTTCAAAACAATTTTCATGAAACTTGAGACACTAATCATCCCTAGAGATGTATTTTTTGTTGTAATAATTCCCCAACCATTCCTAAAAAAAATGCAAAAACATGACTATCAGAGTGATATAAAGTCATTTGTTTAAACGAAAATCGCCGAACTACGAAATTTTCCTAGTTTGACTTTTAAACTTCAAAACTATTATCTAGAAAGGCAACACTCTAATGGTCGCCGGAGACATATTTTTCCTAGAAATATTTTCCCATCCTTTCCAAAAAAAATGTATATACATGACCTTATAATTGTATAAAGTCATTTGTTTCAACAAAAATTATCGTACCTCAAAAATTTTATGGTATGAATTTTAATCTTCAAAACTTTTTTCAAGAAACATGAACCAGTAACGGTCCCTGGAGCAATATTTTTACTAGAAATACTTTCCCGACCATTCTTAAAAAAAGGATAAAGATGGCCTTATAGTTGTATAAAGTCATTTATTTCAACAAAAATTGTCAAATCACAAAATTTACCTGGAATGAATTTTCAACTTCAAAACTATTTTTCAGGATACATGAAACACTAATGGTCCCTAGAAACATATTTTTATTAGAAATACATTCTCAAAAATTCCTAAAAAAATCATAAACATGACCAAATAGTTGTATAAAGTCATTTGTTTAAGCAAAAATTATCGTACCACAAAATTTTCCTTTTATGAATTTTCAGCTTCAAAGATGTTTTAAGGAAACATGGAACATTAATGGTCTCTGGAGATTTATTTTTAAAAGAAATACTTTCGCAACCTTTCCTAAAAAATGCATAAATATGGCTTTAAAGTGGTATAAAGTGATTTGTTTTAGCAAAAATTTCTGAACCACAAAAGTTTCCATGTTTGAATTTTTTCCTTCAACACTATTTTCAGGAAACATGAAATATTAATAATCCCTAGAGATGGATTTTTACTAGAAATTCTTTCCCAACCATTCCTAAAAAAATGCATAAACATCGTCCTATAGTGATGTAAAGCCTTCTATTTCAGCAAATATTGTTGAACCACTAAATTTTCTTTGTTTGAATTTTCTGCGTCAAAACAACTTTTAGGGAAGACAAGACTCTAATGGTCCCTGAAGACGTATTTTTAAAAGAAAAATATTTCTAAACGTTCCTAAAAAAATACATTATTATGGCCATAAAGTTGTAAAAAGTCATTTCTTTCAGCAAAAATATAGTTCCACAAAATTTTCCATGTTTGAATCTTTTTGCTTCAAAATTGTTTTCAGGAAACATGAGACACTATTGGTCACTGGAGAAGTATTTTTATTAGAAATTTTTTCCCAACTATTCCTAAAAAAATTCGTAAACATGACCTTATTGTCGTATTAATTCATTTATATCAGTAAAAATTGTCAAACCACAAAGTTTTCTTGAGTTGAATTTACAACTTCAAAACTCTTTTCAGGAAACGTGAATCCCTAATGGTCCCTAGAGTAGTAGTATTTTTACAAAAAATAATTTCCTAGCCATTCCTAAATATTACATCAACATGGCCTGATAGTTGTATAAAGTCATTTGTTTTAGCAAAAATTGTCAAACCACAAAATATTCTAGGTATGAATTTTCAACGTGAAAACTATTTTTAAGAAACAAGAAACACTAATGGTCCTTGGAGATGTATTTTTCCTAGAAATATTTTGCCAACCTTTCCAAAAAAATGCAAAAAATAGCCTTATAGAGTTAGAATTTTCAGCTTCAAAATCATTATAGTAAATATGAAATACTAATGGTCCCTAAAGATGTATTTTTACTAAAAATACTATCCCAACTATTCCTAAAAAATGCATAAACATGGCTTTATAGTTGTATAAAGTGTTTTGTTTAAGCAAAAATTGTCCAACCACAAAATTTTCTTGTATTGAATTTTCAACTTCAAAACTATTTTCAGGAAACATTAAACACTAACGGTCCCTTGAGGTGTATTTCTACTCTGCTATCCCAAACATTCCTAAAAAAGGCATAAACTTGACCTTATAGTGGTACAAAGTCATTTGTTTCAACAAAAACTGTTGAACCACAAAAAATTCTTTGTTTTGATTTTGAACTTCAATACTGTTATAGGCAAGGTGAGACTCTAATGGTCCCTAGAGATGTATTTTTCATAGAAATTTTTCCTAACCTTTCCAAAAAAAATGCATCAACATGGGAACATGAAATTTTCAATAACAATTGTCGTACCTCAAAATTTTCATTATAAGAATTTTTAGCTTCAAAAAAGCTTTCAGGGAACATGAAACACTAACAGTCCCTGGAGATGTATTTTTACCAGAAATACTTTCCCAACCATTGCTAAAAAAATGCATAACACATGGCCATATAGTTCTATAAAGTCATTTGTTTCCGCCAAAATTGTCGTACCTCAAAATTTTCCTAGTATGAATTTTCTGCTTCAAAGCTATTTCCAGGAAGCGAGAAACACTAATGGTCCCTGGAGATGTATTTTTACTAAAAACAATTTCCAAAATATTCTTTAAAACTGCATAAACAGGGCCCAATAGTGGTATAAGGTCTAGGGTTGCAACAAATATTGTTGAACCACTAAATTTTCCTGGTTTGAATTTTCTGCTTCAAAATTTTTTTCAAGAAAGACGAGACTAATGATCCATGGAGACGTATTTTTACTAGAAATGCTTTTCCAAACGTTCATTAAGCAATGCATTATTATGGCCATAAAGTTGTATAAATTCATTTCTTTCAGCAAAAATAGTTGTACCAAAACATTTTCCTGGTTTGATTTTTTTGCTTCAAAACTATTTTTAGAAAACATGAGACACAAATGGTCTATGGAGACGTATTTTTACTAGAAATATTTTCTCCACCATTCCTAAAAAAAACATAAACATGACCTTATAGTGGTATGAAGTCATTTGTTTCAACAAAAAATTTCGTTCCTAAAAATTTTAATGGAATAAATTTCTTGCTTCAAATCTATTTTCAGGAAACATGAAACACTAACTGTCTTTGGAGATGTATTTTTACTAGAAATACTTTCCCTACCATTCCTTAAAAAATACATAAACATGGCCTCATAGGTGTATAAAGTCATTTATATCGGCAAAAATTGCCGAACCACAAAATTTTCCTGGTATGAATTTTCAACTTCAAAACTATTTTCAGGAAACATGAAACACTAATGGTCCCTGGAGATGTATTTTTATAAGAAATAATTTTCCAAAATTCCCTAAAAAAATACATTATTATGTCCTTAAAGTTGTATAAATTCATTTCTTTCAACAAAAATTGTCGTACCACAAAATTTTCCTGGTTTGAATTTTTTGCTTCAAAACTGTTTTCAGGAAACATGAGACACTAATGGTCTCTGGAGATGTATTTTTACCAAAAATACTTTCCCAACCTTTACTAAAAAATGCATCAACGAGGCCTTATAGTTGTATAAATCACTTGTTTCAACAAAATTTGTCGTTCCTCAAAATTTTCCTTGTATGAATTTTCTGCTTAACAATTATTAGTAGGAAACAAGAAACACTAATGGTCCTTAAAGACATATGTTTACAAGAAATAATTTTACAACCTTTCATAAAAAATTCATAAACATGGCCTTATAGTGGTATAAAGTCATTTGTTTCTAGAAAATTTTCGAACCACAAAATTTTCCTTGTTTGCATTTTTAGCTTCAAAACTTTTTTCGGTTAACATGAAACACTAATGGTCCTTGAAGATATATTTTTACTAGAAATTTGCTCAACCTTTCCTGAAAAAATGCATAGACGAGGCCTTGTAGTGGTATAAAGTCTTTTGTTTCATCAAATAATACCGAACCACTAAATTTTACTTATTTGAATTTTCTACTTCAAAAATGTTTTCAGGAAAGAAGAGACTAATAATCTCTGCTGGCTTATTTTTATTAGAAATAATATTCCAAATGTTCATAAAAAATGCGTTATGATGGCCATAAAGTTGTATAAAGTCATTTCTTTTAGCAGCACAAATAATACCACAAAATTTTCCTGGTTTGAATTTTTTGCTTTAAAACTGTTTTCAGGAAACATGAGACACTAATGGTCTTTGGAGAAGTATTTTTACTATAAATACTTTCCCCACCATTCCAAAAAAAATGTATAAAAATTACCTTATAGTGGTATAAATTCATTTTTTTCAGCAAAAATTGTTGAACTACAAAATTTTCTTGGTTAGAATTTTCAATTTCAAAACTATTTTCAAAAAACTTGAAAGACTAATGGTCCCTAGAGACGTATTTTTAGTAGTAATAATTTCCAAACCATTCAAAAAAATTGATATACAATCATTTGTTTCAAAGAAAATAACTGAACTACAAAATTTTCGTAGTTTGACTATTAAGTTTCAAAACTGTTATTAGGAAAGGCGAGACACTAATGGTCCCTGGAGATGTATTTTTTTGCTAGAAATATTTTCCCATCCTTTCCAAAAAAATTCATAAACATGGCCTTATAGTTGTATAAAGTCATTTGTTTCTTCAAAAAATGTCGTACCTCAAAATTTTCATGGTATTAATTTTCTACTTCAAATTTGTTTTCAAGAAACAAGAAACACCAACAGTCCCTGGAGCCATATTTTTACTAGAAATACTTTCCCGGCCATTCATAAAAAAATGCATAAACATGGCCTTATAGTTTTGTAAAGCCATTTATTTCAGTAAAACTTGTCGAATCACAAAATTTTCAACTTCAAAACTATTTTCATGAAATATGAAACACTATTGGTCCCAAGAAACGTATTTTTACTAAAAATACGTTCCCAAATATTCCTAAAAAAATACATAAACATGGTCTTATAGTTGCATAAAATCATTTGTTTTAGCAAAAATTATTGTACCCCAAAATTTTCCATGTATCAATTTTCTACTTCAAATATGTTTTAAGGAAACATGGAACATTAAGTGTCCCTGGAGATGTATTTTTACAAGAAAAAATTTCCCAACCTTTCCTAAAAAATGCATCAACATGGCCTTATATTGGTATAAAGTGATTTGTTTCAACAAAATTTTTCAAACCACAAAATTTTCGTGGTTTAAATTTTTAGTTTCAAAACTATTTTTAGGAAACATGAAACATAGATGGTTCTTGGAGATGTATTTTTACTAGAAACGGTTTTCCAAACTTACCTCATAGTGGTATCAAGTCATTTGTTTCTGGAAAAATTCCCGAACCACAAAATTTCCCTAGTTTGAATTTTTAGCTTCATAATAGTTTTAAGAAAAGACAACACTCTAATGGTCCTTTGAGACATGTTTTTTTACAATAAATTTTTTTCCAAAAGTTCCTAAAAAATGCATTATTAAGGCCATAAAGTTGTATAAAGTCATATGTTTCTACAAAAATTGTCAAACCATAAAATTTTCCTGGTTTGAATTTTTACTCGAAAACTGTTTTCAGGAAATATGAGACACTATTGGTCTCTATAGACATATTTTTACAAGAATTTTTTTCCTAACCATTCCTAAAAATTTTCATAAAGAGGACCTTATCGAGGTATAAAGTCTTTTGTTTTAGAAAAAAAATTATCGAACCTCAAATTTTTCCTTGGTTCAATTTTCAACTTCAAAACTATTTTCAGGAAACATGAAGCCCAATGGTCCCTCGAGTAGTATTTTTACTACAAATACTTTCCCAACAATGCCTAAAAACTGCATAATCATACCCATATAGTTGTATAAAGTAATTTGTTTTAGCAAAAAATGTCGTACAAAAAATTATTCTGGTTTAAATTTTCAGCTTCAAAAATATTTTAGGAAACATGAAACAATAATGGTCCCTGGAAACATATTTTTACTAGTAATAATTTCCCAACCATTCCTAAAAAAATGCAAAAACATGACCTTAGAGTGGTGTAAAGTCATTTGTTTTAGCAAAAATTGCTGAACTGCAAAATTTTCTTGGTTTGAATTTTCAACTTCAAAATTGTTATCAGGAAAGATGAGACTCTAATGGTCCTTGGAGACGTATTGTTGTTAGAAATATTTTCCATGCCATTCAAAAAAAATTCATAATCATGGCCTATTAGTTATATAAAGTCATTTATTTCAGCAAAAATTGTCGTACCTCAAAATTCTAATGGAAAGAATTTTCAACTTCGAAACAGTTTTTAGGAACACAAACGGTCCCTGGAGATATATATTTACTAGAAATACTTTCCCGACCATTCCTAAAAAAATGCATAAACATAGCCTCACCGTTCTAAAAAGTCATTTATTTCAGAAAAAAATTGTCCAACAACAAAATTTTCCAAGTATGAATTTTCAATTTCAAAATTATTTTTTGGAAAAATGAAATACCAATGGTCCCAGGTGATGTATTTTTACAAGAAATACTTTTCCAACAATTCCTAAAAAATGCTTATACATGGCCTTATAGTTGTATAAGGTCATTTTTTTTAGAAAAAAATTATCGTACCTCAAAATTTTCCTAGTATGAATTTTCTGTTTCAAAATTGTTTTCAAGAAACAAGAAGCATTAATGGTCCCTGAAGACTTATTTTTACTAAAAATACTTTCCAAAATTTACTAATAAATTCATAAACATGGCCTTATAGTGGTACAAAACCATTTGTTAAGCAAAAATTTCTGAACCATAATTTTTTTTTTGTTTTGAATTTTTAGCTTCAAAACTATTTTCAGGAAATATGAAACACTAATGGTCCCTGGAGATGTATTTTAAGTAGAAATACTTTTCCAAATATTCCTTAAAAACTGAAAAAACATGACCTTATAGTGGTATAAAGTCTTTTGTTCCAGCAAATATTGTCGAACCACTAAATTTTCTGCTTTGAATTTTCTTCTTCAAAATTTTTTTATGAAAGACGAGACTAATGATCCCTGGTGACATATTTTTACTAGAAATAATTTTCCAAACGTTCATAAAAAATTGCATTATTATGGCCATCAAGTTGTATAAAGTCTTTTCTTTTAGCAAAAATTGTCGTACCAAAAAATTTTCCTGCCTTGAGCTTTTTGCTATAAAACTATTTTCAGGAAACATGAAATACAAACGGTCCATGGATATGTATTTTTACTAGAAATAATTTCCTGACCATTCCCAAAAAAATCCATAGAGATCACCTTATAGTTTTTTAAAGTCATTTATTTCTACAAAAATTGTGAACCACAAAAATTTCCTAGAAGCTATTTTCAGGAAACATGAAGCACTAAAGGTCCATGGAGATGGGATTTTTACAAGAAATATTTTCCAAATCATTCGTAAAAAATGCATAAACATGGCCTTATAGTTGTATAAAATCTTTTGTTTCAGCAAAAATTGTCATACCTCAAAATTTTCCTAATATGAATAACTGCTTCAAAATTATTTTGAGGAAACATGAAACACTAATGATTTTTGGAGACATATTATTACTAGAAATACTTTCCCAACCTTTACTAAAAATGCATAAAAATAGCCTTATATTTGTATAAATCATTTGTTTCAACAAAATTTGTCGTACCTCAAATTTTCCTTGTATCAATTTTCTGCTTCAAAAGTTTTTACAAGAAATAATTTCACAACCTTTCCTAAAAAATGCACAAACATGCCCTTATAGTGGTATAAAATCATTTATTTCTACAAAAAAATTTGAACCACAAAATTTTCCTCGTTTGCATTTTTAGCTTTAAAACTATTTTCTGGAAACATGAAACACTAATGGTCCTTGGAGATGTATTTTTATAAGAAATACGTTCCAAACCATTCCTTAAAAAAGGATAAACATGTCCTTATAATGGTATAAAGTCTTTTGTTTAAGCAAATATTACCGACCCACTAAATTTTCTTAGTTTGATTTTTTTGCATCAAAAATATTTTCTAGAATAAAGAGGCTAATGATCGATGGACACTTATTTTTACTAGAAATAATTTTCCAAACGTTCATGAAAAATGCATTATTATGGCCATAAACTTGTATAAAGTCATTTCATTCAGCAAAAATTTTCTTACCACAAAATTTTCCTGGTTTGAATTTTTTACTTCAAAACTATTTTCAAGAAACAAGACACTCTAATGGCCTCTAGAGACGTATTTTTACTAGAAATACTTTACCATTCATTCCTTAAAAAAAAAAAAGACTTGACCTTATATTGGTGTACAGTCATTTGTTTCAGCAAAAATTATAGAACCACAAAATTTTCCTAGGTTGAATTTTTCAACTTCAAAACTATTTTCAAGAAACTTGAAACACTAATGGTCCCTGGAGACATTTTTTTACAAGTAATAATTTCCCAACCATTCCTAAAAAAAGTAAAAACATGACCTTAGAGTGGTATAAAGTCATTTTTTTTCAGCCAAAATTGTCGAAACCACAAAATTTTCATGGTTTGAATTTTTAATTTCAAAATTGTTATCAGGAAAAGAGAGACTCTAATGCCCCTGGAGACGTATTTTTCCTAGAAATATTTTCCCAACTTGTCCCAAAAAATGCATAAACATGGCCTTATAGTTGTATAAAGTCATTTGTTTCATAAACAATTGTCGTACCTCAAAATTTTCATAGTATGAATTTAGAGCTTAAAAAAACTATTTTTAGAAAACATGAAACACTAATGGTCCCTGGAAACCTATTTTTACTAGAAATATTTTCCCAACCATTCCTAAAAAAATGCATAAACATGGCCTTATAGTTATATAAAGTCAATTATTTCACAAAAAATTGTCCATCCAAAATTTTTTCCTGGTATGACTTTTAAACTTCAAAACTGTTTTAAGGAAACATGAAATACTAATGGTCCCTGGAGACATATTTTTACTAGAAATACTTTTCCAACCATTCCTAAAAGAATGCATAAACATGACCTTAAAGTTGTATAAAGTCATTTGTTTCAGCAAAAAATGTTGTACCTCAAACGTTTTTACTTCAATTTTTTTTTCATAAAATAAGAAACACTAATGGTCCATGGAGATGTATTTTTACTAGAAATACCTTCCCAACCTTTCCTAAAAAATGCATAAACATGGCCTTGTAGTTGTATAAAGTAATTTGTCTCTTCAAAAATTTCCGCACCAAAAAAAATTTTCGTTTCAATTTTATCCTTCAAAACTATATTTAGGAAACATGAAACACTAATGTTCCCTGGAGATGTATTTTTACTAGAAATGTTTTCCCAACCATTCCTGAAAATAATGCATAAACATGGCCTTATAGTGGTATAAAGTCTTTTGTTTTAGCAAATATTGTCGAACGACTAAATTTTCATGGTTTGATTGTTCTGCGTCAAAAATGTTTTCTTGAAAGACGAGAGTAATGATCCCAGGAAACATATTTTTACTTGAAAAACTTTTCCAAATGTTCATAAAAAATGCATTATTATGGCTTAAAGTAAATATAAAGTCATTTCTTTTAGCAAAAATTGTTGTACCAAAAAAGTTTCCTTCAAAATTGTTTTCAAGAAACATGAGGCACTAATGGACTATGGAAAATTATTTTTACTAGAAATAATTTCCCTACCATTAAAAAAAATGCATAAACATGACCATATAGTGGTACAAAGTCATGTGTTTCAACAAAAATTGTCGAACCACATTTCCTAGTTTGAATTTTCAGCATCAAAATAATTTTCATGAAAAACAAGACCCTAATGGTACCTAGTGACGTTTTTTTCAATAAGTAGTTTTCCAAACGTTCCTAAAAATTCATTATTATGGCCATAAAGTTGTGTAAAGTCATTTTTTCTACAAAAATTGTTGAACCACAAACTTTTCTAGGTTTGAATTTTTAGCTTCAAAATTATTTTCAGGGAACAAGAGACACTAATGGTCTCAAGAGATGTATTTTTACTAGAAATACTTTCCCAACCGTTCCTAAAAAAATTGCATAAACGTGACCTTTTAGTGGTATAAAGTCATTTGTTTCAGTAAAAATTGTTGACCACAAAATTTTCCTGGGTTAAATTTTCATCTTCAAAACTATTTTCAGGAAACATGAAGCCGTAATGGTCCCTGGAGTAGTATTTTTACTATTAATACTTTCCCAACTATTCCTAAAAGATGCACAAACATGGCCTTATAGTTGTATAAAGTCATTTGTTTGTGCAAAAATTGTAGAATCACAAAATTTTTCTTTTTTGAATATTTTGCTTCAAAACTATGCTAAGGAAACATGAAACACTAATGGTATGTATTTTTATTGGAAATATTTTCCCAAACATTCCTTAAAAATGCATAAACATGACCATAGAGTGATATAAAGTCATCTGTTTCACCAAAAATTGTTGAACCACTAAATTTTCCTTGTTTGAATTTTCACTTCATCAAGAAAGATGAGACTCAGATGGTCCCTGGAGACGTATTTTTCCAAAAAAAAAAATTAAAAAACTTTCAAAAAAAATGAATAAACATGGCCTTATAGTTGTATAAAGTCATTTGTTTCACCAAAAATTGTTGTACCTGAAAATTTTCATGATATGAAATTTTAGCTTCAAAACTGTGTTCAGGAAACATACAACACTATCGGTCCCTGTTAATTTATTTTTACAAGAAATAATTTCCTGGCCATTCCAAAAAAAAATGCATAAACATGACCTTATAGTTGTATAAAGTCATTTATTTCAGTAAAAATTGTCGAACCTCAAAATTTTCCTGGTTAGAATTTTTAACTTCAAAACTATTTTCAAGAAACATGAATACTAATGGTCCCTAGAGAAGTATTTTTACCAGAAATACTTTTCCAAACGTTCATAAAAAATGCATTATTATGTCCATAAAGTTGTATAAAGTCATTTCTTTTAGCAAAAATTGTTGCACCACAAAAATTTCTTGCTTTGAAGTTTTTTCTTGAAAAATGTTTTTAGGAAACATAAGACCCTAATTGTCTCTGGAGACGTATTTTTACTAAAAATACTTTCCCAACCATTCCTAAAAAAATGCATAAACATGACTTTATAGTGGTATAAAGTCATTTGTTTTAGCAAAATTTATCGAACCAAAAACTTTTCGTGGTTTGAATTTTTAGCTTCAGAACAGTTTATAGGAAAGACGAGACTCTAATGGTCCCTAGAGACTTTTTTTTTAACATGAAATAGTTTTCCAAACGTTACTTAAAAAGCATTATTATGGCCATAAAGTTGTATATAGTCATTTGTTTTAGCAAAAATTGTCAAAATACAAAAATTACCAGGTTTGAATTTTTAGTTTCAAAACTATTTTTAGGAAATTGAGACACTAATGATTTCTAGAGATGTATTATTACTTGAAATAGGTTCCAAACCATTCCTATAAACTTGCATAAATTGGACCTTATAGTGGTACAAAGTCATTTGTTTCAGTAAAAATTGTTAAACCACAATTTTCCTGGGTTGAATTTTCAACTTCAAAATATTTTTAAGAAACTCGACACATTAATGGTCCCTGTAGACTTATTTTTAATAGTAATAATTTCCAAACCATTCCTAAAAAAATGCAAAAACATGACCTTAGAGTGGTACAAAGCCATTTGTTTCACCAAATATTGTTGAACCACAAAATTTTCTTGGTTTGAATTTTGAACTTCAAAACTGTTATCAGGAAAGGGGAGACTCTAATGGTCCCTAGATACGTATTTTTTCTAGAAATATTTTCCAAACCTTTCCAAAAAATGGCATAAACATTCCCTTACAGTTGTAAAAAGCCATTTGTTTGAGTAAAAATTGTTATACCTCAAAATTTTCATGGAATGAATTTTTATCTTCAAAACTGTTTTAAGGAAACATGAAACACTAACAGTCCCTGGAGATGTATTTTTTCTAGAAATTCTTTCTTGACCATTCCTAAAAAATGCACAAACAAGTCTTTATAGTAGTATAAAGTAATTTATTTAAGCAAAAATTGTCGAACCACAAAATTTTCTTGGTGTGAGTTTTCATCTTCAAAACTATTTTTAGAGAACAAGAAACACTAATGGTCCCTAGAAGCATAAGTTTACTAGAAATAATTTCCCAACCATTCCTAAAAAATGCATAAACATGGCCTTATAGTTGTATAAATCATTTATTTAAACAAAATTTGTTGTACCTCAAAATTTTCCTTGTATGAATTTTTTACTTCAAAATTGGTTTTAGGAACCATGAAACACTAATGATCCCTTGAGACATATTTTTACTAGAAATAATTTCACAACCTTTCCTAAAAAAATGGATAAACATGGCCTTATAGTGGTATAAAATCATTTGTTTCTACAAAATTTTTGAACCTCAAATTTTTCCTTGTTTGGATTTTTGCTTTAAAACTATTTTTGGATGTTGGATGACAGGACCCAAACCCACACGACCAATGAAGGCCCACATATCGAAAAGTGTTGGAAGATGGGCCCAAGCCTATATGACCGAGGAAGACCCATTCATCCAAGAAATATAGAAGATGGGCTCAAGGCCAATATATCAAGGAGAAGGCCCATCGGCCCACAAAAAATGATGGTATGATGGTAAATAAAGAGTCATCCCATAAATAAGGCATTGATGTAATTAGATTAAAGTTCTAGGGTTAAAACCTTAAACCCTAAACCCTAAGTTTAGGGTTATTATTGTAATACAGTAGTTTCATTCATCTATAAATTGAGCTTCAGGGGGAGGGTTAGGACATCAAGTCTATAACCTCTTCTTCCTCTGGTTTTCTCCAATTGGTCTCTCTCCTTTTTTTTCTATGAGCTAAATTCCTACAAATCAACATGGTATCAGAGCTTTGATTTTCAAGACTCTCATCTATGGTTTTCAGATTCAAAATGTTACAATGTGGGATCCACAATGATGCACTAGTTGGTGGGACCCACCATGAGGACATTGGGATGGCAAGAAGAGTCCTCATCCAAAGTAGCATGAGTTAAGAAGATAAGAAGCACAAGCTGAAATGAGTTAGAATACTTGAAGATCAAGTGGGACCCACAAATATAGCAAGCTGGAATCTTATCAATATGAGTTGGAAGACCACGTGGGACCCACAAGGATAAGGCCATAAGCTCACCTCCTCCCTCATTTCCACGTTATTGAAAAAGAGTTATAGTTCAACTTATATTAGAACTCTATTAGATTGTGTTATCCTTTCAGGATTGACTTATCTTAGAGAGTTAGAGTTGGACTGTAATTAGGAGATTTAAAGGTTAATTTTATAAGGACTCTATCACTTCCTCTACTCTAAATAGAGGTGTTGTAATTCAGAATTAATCAATTTCTACAATTTTCTTTTTGAGTAAATCTCTCTCTCTTTGCTTGGCACACACCGTGTTCCTCTTCTCTTCTTCTCTCTACCCGAGAACCTTCTTCCCCTGTTCCTCTTCTCTTCTTCTCTCTACCCGAGAGCCTTCTTCCACTTTTCTCCTTTTTTTCTTTCTCTCTTCCCTTGCTTGATATAATGGAAAATAGATCCTAAATTCAACATGGTATCAGAGCATTAAATTTAGGATTCCTGCATCAAAAGGAATGCTCTAAGAAGATATGATCAACACCACTCATAGAATACTCCATGTGAGGAAGATAAAAAAGTGTGAGATAAGTTCCTTCATTATTTTTTTTTATTACTTCATGTTACTGGTTTCCAGATTTAGAAAATGATTTAAAGGTGAGTATGTGAATGTTTTTCATCTTATGAGATTGTGGATATGAATGCCTCTCGATCTAGAAGAAGCTATCAAAGCAGTTTTGTTGGTTTGGAATTTCTAATAACCAAGACCAGTCCATGATCAGATTGTTGAATTTTTTTTTGTGAGAACAAGATTCCCCTGATATAGAAGATTGATATTGAGTCTATTATGAGTCGTTATTTACTCAGAAAAAATCAGAATAATGATTGTTCAGCATCAATGCTAAATTTTTCCATGCACCAAGTTGTTTGAAGAATACTACTTGGATATTTTGATTAGAATTTTTTGGAGAATAATTTTTGTTGAAGTGCCTATTATAGATAAAGAAAATGTGAGTAGCAAAGGTGGTATACTCAAAATTACCACAATACCCTTACAAAGGGTATCAAATTTTATGAGTCGGTATACATCGGTTAAGAGGTTTCTTATAACAAAGGACCTACTTGGTCATCTCGCCAACCGTGGACCACCTATTGATCAAGTAGACATTTTTTATAACAAATGGTCAGAAAATTATACCATTGTGATTAGTTGGCTAATCAAAAGCATGGAAAATTTGTCAAAATAATGCACTCATTGTGGGAGATATGGCCACTCTATCGATACATGTTATTACAAGGAAAAGAGTTACTGTGGAAAATATGGTCACTATGGAGAAATATGTTATAATGCCAACGACAAATCAGACTTGACAAAGGCTAGTCAAGCCTTGATAGGTGATACAAAGAAGGATCAGCCCACAACAACAATTAAAAAGATAAATTTTACTGATGAAGAATATGAGTTATTTCAGAAATGATGGGTTCTTCTTGAAGTTCCTCATTAAATACCACTGCCACTAGTGCTTCAGGTATGCTATGTGCCTCATCTTCATGTTGGATAATTGACTCGAGAGCCTTCGACCATCTTACAGGTAACAAACATTTATTACATTCTATATCTCCATGTCTTTCACATAAGTTTGTTACCATAGCTGACGGTTCTCAAACCAAGGTTCAATGGAAAGGATCCACTTCCATTACACACCACTTCCGCTCACTGATATTCTATTTGTTCCTCCCTTCCCTTTGAATTTGTTATCTGTTAGTCAGCTGACAAAGTATTTTAATTGGTCTATCACCTTCTCACCCACTTCATGTGTATTTGTTACATTGTGGGACTCACCATGGCACTCGAGCTGGTGGGACCCACCATGAGGACATGGGACACTAAGAAGAGTCCTCACCCAAGCAAGCACGAGGTAAGGAATTAAGAAGCACAAGCGGAATTGCGTTAGAAGACTTGAATATCAAGTGGTATCCACAAATATCTCACGAGAAAAAAACCTTCTTAAGATGAGCTGGAAGATAATGAGGGACCCACAAGGATAAGGCCATGGGCTGGCCTCCTCCCTTAATTCACGTGAATGAAGAAATAGTTCTAGTTCAACTCATATTAGTCTTCTAGTAGATTAGTTTGAATAGACTTATCTTAGAGAGTTAGAGATGGAATGTAATTAGGATTGAAAGGTAAATTGTATTAGGAATCTACCTCTTCCTCTACTATAAATAGAGGTATTTTAATTTGGAATTCATCAAGTTACACATCTCAATCTCGAGTTACTCTCTCTCTCTCTCTCTCTCTTTGCTTGACACATCCCCTCCTTTCTCTTTTATTTTTTCTTCTCTCTACCCGAGAGCTCTTCTTCCCTTTTCTTCTTTTTTATTTCTTCTTTCTCTTGCTCAGAATTATGGAAAAGGGATCCTAAATTCGACATGGTATCAAAGCATTATATTTAGGATCCCTCGTCAAAGGAATGCTCTAAAGAAGTGATGATCAACACCACTCAAAGAAGGTTCTTTTATGAAGGAAGAACACAAGCCGAGAGATAAGTGTTCAATTTTTTTTCTTTTCATGCTACTGGTTTCTGAATTAAAAAGATGATTTAAGGATGATTATGTGAATGATTTCATCTTATTATATTATGGATATGCATGCCTCTCTTTCTAGAAGGAGTTATCAAAACAGTTTTGTCGGTTTGGAAATTCTGTTTACTGAGACCAGTCCATGAAAAGATTGTTGGAATTTTTTTTTCATGGGATAAGAGTTCCCTAATGTATAAGATTTTTATTGAGTCTCTTTCAGTGGTATTAGAGGAAAAAAATCAGAATAATAATTTAGCATCAATGCTAAAATTCCCCATACATCGAGTTGATTGAAGAAGTACTACTTGGTTTTATTATTATAATGTTTTTTGAAGAATGGCCTATCATGGCTGAAGAGAATATGAATATCAAAGGTGATATACTGAGAATAACTACTATACCCTTACATGGAGTATCAAATTTTATGAGTTGGTCCACATCGGTTCGGAGGTTCCTTATAACAAAAGACCTACTTGGTAACCTCACAACCCGAGGACCACCTATTGATGAAGATGATATTTTTTATAACAAGTGGTTCAAAAATGATACTTTGGTGATTAGTTGCCTAATCAATAGCATGGAAGAACATGTCTCCAACAATGTTATTCATCTTGACACTGCTAAACAAATTTGGGAGACATGTGCTAAACTGTACTCTTGCCTGGATACTCTACATAGACCATATGATATTCTCCAAAGAATGATGAATACTAAACAAAGAGAGAATATTCCTGAGTACTTGGCCCGCTTTAGAGGATTTCTTCAAGCGTGGAAGTTAGCTCAGCCTTCAACCACATATATTTCTATCCAAGACAAATAGAAGGAAGCCTTAATTACTGCTATTTGTCTTGCAAATGTTAAACCCCATCTTGAGATTGCCAAGAGTCAACTTTTGAGTGCTTCTGCTGTCCCCAAGTTTGATGGTGTATGCGCAACACTAATTCGTATTCTAGACACTTGTTCCTCCACTACTGGTATCATCCGCTATGTATTCTGATCATAGAGGATCTTCATCTGACCGTGGTAGAGGTTATAGAGGAGGTAGAGGAAGAGGTGGAAGGACTGGTGTTGGCAGAGCAGATGGGAAAGAATGTAGTCGTTGTAAAAAAATTGGCCACACTATAGATAATTGCTATTATAGGGCATGCACTTACTGTGGACAATATGGCCATTATAAAGAAATATGTTATAAAGCCAATGGATAGTCAGAATTGATAAGGGCTAATCAAGCCTTTATAAGGGATACAAAAGAAGAACAACCCACAAAAATTAGCAGCACATAAATTTTTTACTGATGAAGAGTATGAGCTAATTCAAAAAATGAAGACAATGTTGGTTTCTTCTCCTAGTTCCTCCACAACTACTGCTGCCACTACCGCATCAGGTATGCTATCTGCCTCATCTTCATCATGGATAATTGACTCAGGAGCCTCCGAGCATCTTACAGGTAACAAAAATTTATTACATTCTCTATCTCCGAGTCTTTCACACAAATATTTTACCATAGCTGACGGTTCTCAAACCAAAGTCCAAGGGAAAGGTTCCACTTCTGTCACACCATCACTTCCGCTCACTGATATTCTTTTCGTTCCTACTTTTCCTTTGAATCTATTATCTGTTAGTCTGCTGACAAAATATTTTAATTGCTTTGTTACCTTCTCACCCACTTCAGGTGTCTTTCAGAATCTTATAACGAAGTAGGTGATTGGTGGAGGCCATGAACAAGGGGGACTTTACTACTTGGATGTGCCAAAATAAATATGGTTTCTACTACTGAAAATGAGACACGGTTATGGCACAATCGGTTGGGACATCCATATGCACAGCCTCTTCATTATATGTTTGCTTCTTTTAAAGTAAGGTCAGAATTTCATTGTGAGGTTTTTCAATTGAGTAAACATCAAAGGAGTACATACTCTCCTGGTCCAGAAGTCAAAAGTGTTACTCTATTTTCATTAATTCATACTGATGTTTGGGGACCCTTGAGTGTCTCCAATATTTCTCAAGCAAAATATTTTATTACCTTTATTGATGATTTAACTCGCACAACTTGGTTGCTTATATTTAAGGAGCATTATGAGATACCATTCATTTTTATGTCATTCCATGCTATCATACTCACACAATTTGGTTAGAAAATAAAAAAATTTCGGTTTGATAATGGCAAAGAATATGTTTCCAAATATCTTAACTCTTTTTGTCAATAAAATGGTATTATCCATCAAACATAATGCGCCTACACTCCTCAACAAAATGGTGTAGCCGAAAGAAAAAATTATAATATTCTTGAGGTACCTTGAGGTCTATTATATGCCATTAAAGTTTCATACTTTTATTGGCCTCAAGTAGTCCTTATGGCTTGCTTCTTATAAATCGTCTACCATCTACCATTCTTGGTAATGAATCTCCTTACTCTAGATTATTACCAAATGATGATCCATTTTCATTACCTTAGAAATTCTTCAAATGTCAATGTTTTGTTCATAATTCATTACCTAGACACAGCAAACTTGATCCTAAATCTATCAAGTGTATCTTTTTGGGATACTCTTGCACACAAAAGGGTTATATTTTTTATAGTCCTACTCTTCAACGTTTATTTATGTCCAGGGAAATAACATTTTTTTAAGACAACTCATTTTATTCTGATAGTGCTCCTCCTAATTTGTCCTCAGTACCAGGTTCTCCTCGACTAGTTTTGCCTCATGATATAGAGATTATTTAACTCTCAGAGCAAGTGGCCGACACCACACCTACCGAGTTAATAGATTCAACAGAGGTAAGTCCTTTATCACTAGTGTTTTTTGGCCCTCAATATGATACTCGTCCTATTGCTATAAGGAAAGAACCTCGATCATGCACTAGACCTTTTATTTCTCATCCCATTTCAAAATTTGTGTCTCATCATAGCCTCTCACCTTTATGTTGTCAGTTTCTTTCTTCTATTTCCTCCATATCCATTCCACAGTCCTATCAGGGGGCTCTACAACATCCAGAGCAAGTGGCCAACACCACACCTATCAAGTTAACAGATCCAACATAGGTAAGTCCTTTATCACTAGTGTTTTTTGGCCCTCAATATGATACTCGTCCTATTGCTATAAGGAAAGAACCTCGATCATACACTAGACCTTTTACTTCTCATCCCATTTCAAAATTTGTGTCTCATCATAGCCTCTCACCTTTATGTTGTCAGCTTCTTTCTTCTATTTCCTCCATATCCATTCCATAGTCCTATCAGGCTGCTCTACAACATCCAGGGTGGAAGGTAGCAATGGATGAAGAAATGAAGGCCCTTAATGACAATCATACATGGTCACCGGTTTCTCTTCCACAAGTAAAAACCCATTGGTTGCAAGTGGGTTTATACTGTCAAACATATTCCGGATGGGTCAATGGCACGACTGATCCGTGCTATGGAATTGATTATGAAGAAACCTTTTCTCTAGTGGCAAAAATTAACACGGTACGTATATTATTATCTCTAGCGGCCAATTCATCAAGGCCGATATATCAAATTGATGTGAAAAATGCATTTCTTAATGGTGATATTAAAGAAGAAATTTAAATGCAACAACCACCTAGGTATGTGGTTGAGGGGGAGTCAGTATGCCACCTAAAAAAATCTGTATATGGTCTAAAGCAATCCCCTCGGGCATGGTTTGAGAAATTTAGTCAAGCCATCATATGGGCCAGATTTCACAGATGCTCTAGAGATCACTCAATATTTATTGAAAATACACCAAGAGGTAAGGTGATTCTGGCTATATATGTTGATGATATTATTGTAAGTGGTAGTGATTCCGAGGGCATCCAGAAAACAAAGGAGAACATATGTGCTGAATTCAAGACGAAAGATCTTGGATTACTCAAAAAAATTTGGGTATTGAAGTATTACAATCCAGACATGGGATTGTGCTATCCCAAAGAAAGTATGCCCTTGATCTACTAGAGGACACAGGAATGATGGGTTGCAAACCAACAAACACTCCTATGGACTCAAATACAAAACTATGTGGAGGCATTGGAGAAGATGTAGATAATGGGAAATATCAAAGACTAGTGGGGCGGCTTATTTACCTATGTGTAACAAGGCCGGATATTTCATATGTAGTAAGTGTGGTAAGTCAATACATGCACAAGCCACAACTTAGTCATTGGCAAGCACTTGAAAGAGTACTATGATATCTGAAAGGAGCTCCAGGAAGGGGGCTTCTCTATAAAAACCATGGTCACTTCAACATCGAAGGATTCTTAGATGCAGACTAGGCTGGATCCCCAGATGATAGAAAATCTACTTCGGGATTTTGTATGATGGTTGGAGGGAATTTGGTTACATGGAAAGGCAAGAAGCAAAATGTAGTAGCACGATCTAGTGCAGAAGCAGAATATAGGGCCATGACACACACTGTTAGTGAACTCATATGGACAAGTTCTCTTCTCACTGAATTGGGGTTCTACAAAGAAGCTCCAATAGATCTATACTATGTCAATCAAGTAGCAATGCACATTACATCAAATCCAGTCTTCCATGAAAGAACACACCATATTGAAGTGGATTGCCATTTTATACAATAAAAGTTCCAAGTTGGTTTCTTCTCTCTGAAGCATATATCATCACAAAGTCAAGTTACAAATATTCTCACCAAACCAGTTACTCAAAAAATTATGTCTACCATATGCAGCAAGCTAGGCATTTATGATGTGTTCTCACTCCCAGCTTGAGGGGGAGTGTTATAATGTGAGACCATCATGATGCTCAAGCTGGTGGGATCGACCATGAGGATGTGGGACACCAAGAAGATTCCTCACCCAAGAAAGCATGAGGTGAGGAATTAAGAAGCACAAGCTGAATTGAGTTAGAAAACTTGAAGATCAAGTGGGATCCAAAAATATCTTATGACCTGGAAACATTATCAAGATGAGCTGGAATATCATGAGGGACCCACAAGGATAAGGCCACGAGCTGTCCTCCTCCCTAAATTTACGTGAATGAAGAAAGAGTTCTAGTTCAACTCATATTAGTCTTCTAGTAGATTAGTTTGAATAGACTTATCTTAGAGAGTTAGTGTTGGAATGTAATTAGGATTGAAAGGAAAATTGTATAAGGACTCTACCTTTTCCTCTACTATAAATAGAGGTGTTGTAGTTCAGAATTCAACAAGTTACACTTCTCAATCTCGAGTTACTCTCTCTCTCTCTCTCTCTCTCTTTTCTTGGTGCAATCTCTCCTTTCTCTTTTATTTTTTCTCTCTCGACCCGATAGTTCTTGTTCCATTTTCTTCTTTTTTCTTTCTTCTTTTTTCTTTCTTCTTTCTCTTGCTTGGAATTATGGAAAAGGGATCCTAAATTCAACAATATTTTAGGATCTTATAATGAAGCAGGTGATTGGTGGAGGCCGTGAAAAAGGGGGACTATACAACCCTGATGTCACCAGTGAAAATGAGTCAGTGCTATGGCACAACCAGTTGGGACATCCATCTTCAAAATCTCTTCATTATATGTTTCCTACTCTTAAATTCAGGTCCGAGTTTCATTGTGAAGTTTGTCAACTGAGTAAACATCAAAGGAATACATACTCACCTCGTCCAAAAGTCAAAAGTATTACTCCATTTTCATTAATTCATACTGATGTATGGGGACTCTTGAGCATCTCAAATATTTCTCAAGTCAGATATTTTATTACATTTATTGATGATTTCACTTGTACCACTTGGTTGTTTCTATATAAGGAACGTTCCAAAATACTATTGATTTTTAGGTCTTTTCATGCTATGGTACTCACTCAGTTTGATCAGAAAATAAAAATACTTATGTCTGATAATGCCAAGGAATACATTTCCAAAAAACTTGACTCTTTTTGTCAAGAAAATGGCATTATCCATCAAACATCATGTGCCTACTCTCCTCAAAAAAATGGTGTAACCGAACGGAGAAATCATCATATTCTTCAGGTAGCTTGAGGTTTATTATATGCCATGAAAGTTCCATACTTTTATTGGCCTCAAGCAATCCAGACCGCATGTTTTCTTATAAATGGTCTACCATTCTCCGTTCTTGGTAATAAACCTCCTTACTTTATATTATTACTAAATGATGATCCATTTTCACTGCCCTTGAAAATCTTCGGGTATCAATGTTTTGTCCATATTTCCTCTGCAAAACTCTGTAAACTTGATCCTAAATCTATCAAGTGTATCTTTCTACGATACTCTCGCACACTAAAGGGTTATGTTTGCTAGAATCCCACTCTTAAGCGTTTACTTGTGTCCAGGGATGTCACATTTTTTGAAGACTCCATACTATTCTGACAATGCACCTCTAGGTTTATCTTCAGTACCAGGTTCTCCTCGACTGGTTGTGTCCTGTGCCATATAAACATCTCAGTCCCCCAGAAACACCGGCTGACACCATACCTGCTGAGTTTATGGATCCCACCGAGGTAAGTCCATCTTCTCCAGTTGTTTTTTTTTCCCACAATATGATACTCGTCCTATTGCACAAAGAAAAGAACCCAGATCATGCACCATACCTTCTATGTCTCATCCCATATCAAATTTTGTGTCTCATCATCGTCTGTCCCCTGCATGGTGTCAATTGCTCTCTGCTATTTCTTCCATATATGTACCACAGTCCTATCAAGAGGCTCTCAAACATCGAGGGTGGAAGGAAGCAATGGATGAATAAATGCAAGCCCTTTATGAAAATCAGACATGGGCTCTAATCCCACTTCCATTAGATAAGAAACCTGTTAGTTGCAAATCGGTGTTTACTATGAAACACAATCCAGATGGGTCTGTGGGTCCACTGAAGGCTTGCCTCGTGGCTAAGGGCTATACACAATGTTATGGAATTGATTATGAGGAAACCTTCTCTCCAGTGGAAAAAATGAACTTGGTACGTGTGTTATTATCTTTGGCAACTAAATCTTCCTGGCAGGTATATCAACTTGATGTGAAAAATGACTTTCTGAATGGGGACATCAAAGAATAAATATATATGCAACAACCACATGGGTATGTGGTTGAGGGGGAGTTAGTATGTCGACTAAAAAAATCTATGTAAGGTCTAAAACAGTCCCCTTGTGCATGGTTTGAGAATTTTAGTCAAGCCCTCATACGGGCAGAATTTTATAGATGCTTTGGTGATCACTCAGTTTTTATTAAAAACACACCTGGAGGCAATGTAATTATGGCAGTATATTGTGATGATATCATTTTAACTGGTAGTGATTCCGAGGGCATCCAGGAAACAAAAGAAAAAATATGTGCTAAATTCAAGAACATGGATCTTGGACTACTCAAATATTTTCTGGATATTGAAGTATTACAATCCAAACATGGGGTTGTGCTATCCCAAAGGAAGTATGCCCTTATCTACTGGTGGAGACAGGAATGCCGGGATGCAAACCAGCTAACACTCCTATGGACTCACATACAAAATTATGTGTAGGTACTAGAAAAGATGTAGATATCAGGAAATATTAGAGACTAGTGGGAACACTTATTTACCTATGTGTAACAAGTCCAGATATATGATATGCAGTAAGAGTGGTGAGTCAATACATCCAAAAACCACAACTTAGTCATTAGAACGCACTTGAAAGGATATTACGATATCTAAAAGAAGCTCTAGGAAGAGTCCTTCTCTATAAAAATCATGGTGACTTCAACATCGACGGATTCTCAGATGCATACTGGGCCGGATCCCCGGATGATAGGAAATTACTTCGTGATTATGTATGATGGTTGGAAGGAATTTGGTTACATGGAAAAGTATGAAGCAAAATGTAGTAGCACAGTCTAGTGCATAAGCAAAATACAGAGCCATGACACACACTGTTAGTGAACTCCTATGGATAAATTCTCTTCCCACTGAATTCAGATTCTAAAAAGAAGCTCCGATGGATCTATATTGTGATAATCAAGCAGCTATACACATTACATCAAATCCAGTCTTCCACGAAAGAACAAAGTATATTGAAGTGGACTACCATTTTATATGAGAAAAATTTCAAGCGGGTATTTTTTCTCTAAAGCATATATCATCTCAAAGTCAAGTTGCAGATATTCTCACCAAGCCGGTCACTCACAAGATTATGTCTACCATTTGCATCAAGCTAGGCATCTACGATGTTTTATCACCCCCAACTTGAGGGGGTGTGTTACAATGTGGGACCCACCATGATGCATGAGTTGGTGGGACCCACCATGAGGACATGGGATGCCATGAAGAGTCGTCATCCAAGCTAGCATGAGTTAAGAAGATAAGAAGCACAAACTGAAATGAGTTAGAACACTTGAAGATCAAGTGGGACCCACAAAGATACCATGAGCTGGAATCTTATCAATATGAGTTGGAAGATCATGTGGAACCCACAAGGATAAGGCCACAAGCTCACCTCCTCCCTTATTTCCACGTTATTGAAGAAGATTTATAGTTCAACTTATATTAGAACTCTATTAGACTATGTTATCCTTTCAAGATAGACTTATCGTAGAGAGTTAGAGTTGGAATGTAATGAGGAGATTTAAAGGTTAATTGTATAAGGACTCTATCACTTCCTCTACTATAAATAGAGGTGTTGTAATTCGGAATTAATCAAGTTCTGCAATTTTCTCTTGAGTAAATCTCTCTCTCTTTGTGTGGTGAACACAGTGTTCCTCTTCTCTTCTTCTATCTACCCGAGAGTCTTCTTCCCCTTTTCCCCTTTTTTTCTTTCACTCTTCCCTTGCTTGGAATACTGGAAAAGGGATCCTAAATTCAACACAAAAAAGCCGATTATTTTTTTCTTTGCTTATACTTTGTTTAGTTTTTCATCATATTGTTGTTACATTTTTTTCATTCTTACTTTATTTGGCTGGCTTGCTCTCTGCCATTGAAGCCATTGATGCCATCGAGAGTCGTATTGAGTTCCTTAATTTGTTCGGCCGACTTCTGGTTATCTATCCTATCTATCCCGAGTTAACTTGCAATCACTGTGCCGCCTTGCCATCTATTTTCTGGATGGAGTTTCTGGTTGCCGCTTTGGGAGGACGATGAACTAGTGCCTTACCATATTAATGGCCCGAGACTCCGTGCCCATCACATTGCCTGGCTGTAACTTCCTCTGTCTAGTGGACATGTTCTTCTTCTATTTGTTATCATTTCTGGAGGAGGAATATCCGGCCATCTCTGGTTTTCAAAACTGTCTGGAAGCCAGCATTGTTGGAGAAGATGACTATTCAGGTATGCCAGAGTCACACTGAAAGACTATTTTTTGGAATCATGGCCGCACAAGAAGAAGACTATTACAATTTAATTTTTTTGTTTCTGAGTCCGTCTGTTTGGTGCATTTGTTGAAGAAGAAGAAGAAGAATTTTGCCATTATGTTGAGGTTTTCTTTTGTCAAAGATGACATTGCCATTCCCATAGACGATGACACCAATCTCCATTAAATCCTAGTGTTTTTGGTGCTCAATTATCAGATGAAAGTTTCCTTCATTTTTGTTGCTTATTATCTTCCAACAAGCACGTTCTATGCTGGAAATCTCTATTTTGGAAAGTCCTTCGCTGACTTCTCTTCTTGCGCCAGCTCTGTTGTGGTTGCTGGTCATTAACAGCTGGATAGAAAGAAAAAATTCTGAAAGCTATCTGCTGGTTCTTCCTAGTTATTCTAGCGGATTTTTTATTTTTGAAAATTGTTGATCATTCGATGGTTATTTCTGGAAACTTTCTGATTGCTGTGATGATACATATCTGCATCTCTAGTTTTCTAATCTCTTCAGTGCGGGGAAGAAGACACTGTAGAAAAATTATATGTTTCCTAAGTTAGGAAACCAGAATTAATCAGCATCGGTTCAGCGCTGCCCGCGTCTGTTTCAGCCCAACTCAGACCAGCGGCGTTCCCGAGTCAAACCAGCAACCCGAGCTCTTTTCCACCAGTATTCTGAGTTAACTCAGACCAAGTCAGACTGAGTCAACCAAGTCCGGGTCAACTCAGACATGGCCGACTTATTTTCCTATCTCAGTATACGTTTCAAAGTTTATACATATTTTGGCACGACTCAGTAATTTTTTGGCTGGATTATTATTTTGAAGAATTGATAGATTATTCCTTGGTCAACATATTATTTGTTACAAATATTTGCATTAAATTATTTCGTGGGTCAATTTTACAAGGATTATTTTTGTTCGTGTTATATGAGTCCAAGCCCATGTCAGCTGCTACTATTTTGTCTCTTGGATAAGACATTATTTTTAAAGAAGAGGTCGCCTCAGTACCTTTTCCCATACCATAATTTATTTGACTCTAAAAAATATCATGGTTGGGACACCATGAGAGTTGGTGCACGGATTGGGACACCATCATTTATTTTTAACTCTCAAAAATATCTCGGTTGGGACACCTTGAAAGTCGGTGTCCGGATTGGGACACCATGATAAATAAGCCCACTTCCCCCCCATTAATGTCATTTATTACCCCTAACACTTGAGAGACGTTGTCCTGTGGAGGGACACGGTGATGGAGGAGGGTTTTTTTCCCTTCAGTGTATAGACCCACTACCACTACATTAATAGGAGTGGTACTACCTCCAGAAGATAGGAGTATGCCAAACATCCAGCATGAGTTATTTGACTGGATTATGGAGCAATGTCATGTACTTGAAGTGATTCTGCTCTCACTTATGTTATGCCAATGGGGCCTCATGAACGAGTGTTGGAAGATGAAGGCATATTGGAAGATGTGCCATTTTATACAAAAAAATATTTTATACATTATTTGCAGCAAGCTGGGACTTCATGTTGTTCTCTCATGAAACATAAAACACTAATGGTCCCAAGAGATGTATTTTTACTAGATTTTTTTTCCCAACCATACCTGAAAAAATGCATAGACATGGTCTTGATTCGTATGAGGGGATCTAATCCTATACTAACTAGTCCATAGTGGATGTGTTGGAATCTTTTTAGCTTTGCTAAGTTTGATTCATTTAGAAGTCTATAAATGAAAGTACCGGAACTGGTATCCTGTATTTGGACTAATAATTCCTTATGGAATATGAAGGATTTTTTCTTGAACTCTATCCAATCTTTGTTGTAAACTTCAATAATCTGTGGAATACTGATTGTCCATTTTTTTCCATCCTGCATAAGTTAGGATGTTCTTCGTATTCTCCTTGTGTTTCATGGTGTACATGAACACTTTGTTAGAGAGAAGTATATTCTATGCCTATGGGTTCAAACATTTAAGAATTTTAGTTGAGATATTGTCTCTTCTAATTTTTGGAAGAATATCTTAAGTAGTCGTTCCATTTGGTAGATAGTGATGAACAGATGAACAGAGAGGTATGTTGGATAACAAGTTCACTTAATTCTTCTTTATCGATTAGAGCACATATATCTCGTAGAAGAAAATCTCTGTCTACACTCTATGGTGTTTTTACTTTTGCTATTTTAACTATAACTTCTTGTAATTCTTTTCTACTAGGTTTTGCATTAACCAATTTAGTTTTCATCTCTATGATAGGTTTAAATATCCTAAAGTGTTCAAATTCTTTTTCTACAAATCTTTATAGATCTATAAGGAGATTTATTGTGGGTTGAGTAAATTATCCTTTTAATATCTCAAAATGAACTTTTATTCCTCTCATGAGTAATTTGACTTGTTCATTTACGTCACTTTCTATTCCTAAGCAAAGGAAAGCTACGTATTCTGCAGTGTATCTTTCACAACAACTTTTCATAAAGAAACTATGGTGGATATCACCTACTAAATTCATGATATTGTTTAATATTGGATTTTCTTTGTCATGCCATCCGTGTGGATAACCTGTTATTTGACAGACATGGGTTTGTCCAATTTTTAACGTTGTGTCATAAGAAGGTTCGTTTAGTTCCTTCTGATTGACCAATAGTGGTCTTTGGTACATTTGTGCTATACAAATGTTGTTGGGATGTGGCCAGTTGGGTTGTAACTATTGGGAGTATGTTTAGCCTACACATTTTGGACCAAAAGCTAATCTTAATGCTCTGATACCATTTAAAAACAATTAGATTCATAGCTAAATAATATCATGATTGAATGAATAATAGGTTACGTGGCATTGTGACATGTGGTAACTTTCGGAGAGTGGGTCTCTTCGAGCCAATAGCCCTACAACCTCAAGTATTCCAGCCAATATAACCAATATTTCAATCGATCAATGCTATTATGATCCTACAATATTTCTCAACAGTAAACTTAATTATAATAGTAACCTAATAGTCTCTAACAGGCCCAACATGACTTCTACTGCTACTTAGTATTATCCGGGGTTTGACCTTATTCCTACCAGCTTACCACCAAGTGGACTAAATCGCTATGCAACCTTGCAATTTTTTGAGGCCACTAAACCATACATGTCAACCGATGTGGCTCCTTGGCTACTTCAGTAGTGTAGAGCACAACTCCATTTCATTTTCTACCTCGGAGCCTAGCCAAATACTACCAAGTACCTAACTTTGTTCTTATTTGGCACTATTTCGATAGTATTACTGTAACACTATTCTAAACAAGTACTATAGAGTTTACATACTAAGAATAACATAAATAGTTACTATGGACATCAAATAATAAACATGCAGAATGAATAGTAATAACAAATACTATGGAGATTATATATATAAAAGTGTGGAAGATAACATGAATGCATATTGTGGAGATTCCTATATTAAAAACATGCTGAAAATTAAACCATTGTTTAAAAGAGAAAATAAAAACTATTAAAAAACTATTACATTCAAACTACTCCCGAAGTTACCGACCATGTTACTGGTCGGCTCCCTCTTTAACTGCTCAGCCATAAGGTTGTTTGCACATACCGTGCTTTGAAACTTCATCAGAGATTGCTTGCAAGAACTCGCCTTCTCTTTACTTCACGCTCAGAAATCTTTGAGTTATATTTGAATGCCTTGAACCATGTTGTTGCTTCAAATTTATAGCTGGGGGTGGAAAAATCTTTCCCGCCTTGCCCTCCGTAGGAAGGGCTCTCATTTAAAGTTGATGGGTATTTTTTACTCTTTCTTATTTCCTCTTTCACCCTTCTATTATTGCCTTTCAGCACCAAAAGTAGGGTAAATGGGTCTGTGATTCTTCTAACGTCATTATGCTGACATTTAGGGAATCTTTGTCTCTGTTATTAAGTTGAATCAGATTTCGACGTCATTTGCTGATGTGGTTGCTGACGTCTGGGACGGTTGCCTTCATTCTGACATACTGTCTTTCGATGACTTCCTTGCTTTTCACCATTGACACTTGTGCATCTTCTTGAAGGTGTGCTAGGCATTGCTCAAAAAACTTCCTTCTTTCTTTTACTTTTTGGAAATTTTCCTTTTTGTAATTTCTCAAGTGTTTCTTCCAATGATTTCTAAACAGTCGATAGAGATTATTTGAATCTTCTTGCTACAATAGTCAGCGGTATTGATGTCTTGTATACATAACTCTTCTTCTTTTGTACCAGTGTTTGAATGTACTGGATGATATTTTTAAGTTCCAAGTTTCTTCAGGACAAGGTCTTACCTTTGGTTTTAGCTTCAGGTAGAAATCCAAAATCTTTCCTTCTTTATCAAGAATTTCAAGGGTTTTAAACGAAAGACTCGGTATGACCATGTTATTCTCAATTATTTTTGCTATGGATGAGACAAATCTCAACCGTATAACTTTAGCCTTAGCAGCATAGTAGAAACTCTTGCAGGCTTCTGTAATTTTTTTTGGCAATCTAGCAAGTATGGATAAATCCGTGGCTTGTATGAAAATTTTTCCAATTAGTCTTTATGTGAATAACTTATGGGCATATTTACTATCATTTCTGGATAGATTACCAACCTTTTCCAGTGTTCACTAGTATCGGTGGTCATGTAGGGAGTATTAATCCCTTTGCCGATATGCACAACTCACCACTTGAGGGCGTAGAGAAAGTTCATTCAACATAATGTCTGAGAGTTTTAGAGGCTTAATTTTCCTCAAAAAATCATACTCATTAAACTCTGGTTTATCTTGTTTAGTCAAGATTTTCAACCAAGTGAACTCAGATGGGGGAACTAACTTAGCATTAAAAGATTTCTCTTTCTTCGGCTCATCCATTTCCATGGGTTTTGGAGTCGTTATGGTTTCCTTTCCAACTAGAGATTGGTAAGTAGAAGTCCCTAATGCCTCTGTCTTCATGGACGACTGAGTTATGGTTTCCTTTTTATGTGTAGCATAATTGGTAGAAACCCTAGTTTGACTTGTATTTGGAAGAATACTACAATCATCCATCTATTGTGAAGTGGATGTTAGTGATTCTTTTTCCCATGAAGGAGATCCGGTAGAAGTCCCAGAAGAACTTGGCGTGTTGCGCCTTTTTTGGAGTTCTTGTGTCTCATTGGTTAATTGATTAGCCTTTAGCTATAGATCATCTCCGTTTAACCTAAAATGGGCACAGTTCTCTAAAATCTCTCCTCATTGAGAATGAATTATGATGTTGTCGAAAAGATACTGTAGAGTTGAGAGTAGTATTGTAAGAGTGGTGATTGCTGCTTCCAGATCCGTCAAATTGCTACTAAGGGATCCATCTTTTTTGTCTATTACACAAGAAAATACTCGAGTAAGAGTATCAGGTCAATAATTTTTATCTAGTTTAATGTGCTCGACAATAAAAGACAATTAGAAAAACCATTGTTGCTATCGGAGTAGCCTACCTTGGCAGAGAATCTTCTAAATTTCTATTCATAAAACCAAAAAAATTATTACAGTCACTTCTAACAAGAAATTCTTTTGGGGAAAGATAAATGAAAATTTTCTTTATCCTATTTTTTTTCTTTCTCATAGGAATGATAATTAATATTAGCAGATGTAAATGTTCCTGAGGTAAATTTACATACCCTTTTGGAATTATTTATTTTATATTTTAGTACCACTGCCCATGTATGATCTGGAAGAGTTAACATTGGAAGATGAGTAAACAATTGTTTGATCTGAATTACGTTAGAACAGTGATCGGGAGTCCATTCCCATCTGACATCCTTTTTTAACTTATGTGGGAAAGGTTTCCTAATGTCTGCTAAGCTCTCAATAAATTGCTCAACATATGATAGGCATCCTAAAAAAAGTTGAAGTTGTTTTACATCTTTTAATTCATTCGGGAAAGATGCAATATTTTCCAGAATATGATTTTGGAGTACTATTTCTCCTTTAGAAATGTTTAATCCTAGAAAACCAATCCTAGTATAGAACAATTCTGATTTCTTTTTCTTGAGGGAAATCCAAACATTTTTTAAGACATTTAATACCTTAAATAATTGTTCTTTATGTTGATGTTTGTTTTGATAGAAAACTAAGACATCGTGAACATAAATCAAATAAAATTTGAAGAAGGGTTTGAGGATGTCATCCATTCTTCATTGGAAAATTTTTGGAGTTTATTTTTACCCAAAGGGCATAGCAAGCCATTCATAATGTCCCCAAGGACAACTGAATGTTGTAAGGGGAATAACTTTTTTGGTCAACCGAATTTGCCAAAATCCTGACTTGCAATCAAATTTGGAAAATCATTGTTTTCCACGTATTGCACCTATTAACCTTTGCTAGTTAAGGAGGTAATAACCATCCATCTTGTTGAATTTATGGAAAAGAGAAATACTTCATTGACTTTATTGACTTATTATAATCAGAGTACAAGAACCTCTATTTATATTAGAGGAATCTAGTAGAGTCCAATTACAATAAACTTACCTTTGTTCCAATTATACCAAAACTCTAACACTTAAGGATAAACCTTAGCATAATTAAATAACTCAATATAATAGAAGAAAACATAACTCAAACTAGAACTCTTTGTTGAATTTAGGACCCCATGAATAATACATCGAACAAGGGGAGAGAGAGAAAAAAAAGGGAAAAAGAGAAAGACTCTCGGGTAGAGAGAGAAGAGAAGGAAAATAAAGGAGATTAAAGAGAAAGCACTTCACACGAGAGAGGAGAAAAAAGAAGAGACTTACTTGATTGAATTCTGAGTTACAATCACCTCTATTTATAGTTGAGGAGGTGATAGAGTCCATGTACAAGTAATCTTAGGACTCCTAATTACATTCCAACTAGAACTCTCTAAGATAAGCCTATCATGATAAGATTACATTATCTATTTAAGGGACTACTTTAACTCAACTTCTAACTCTTCTTTAATCACGTGAACCAAGATAGAAAGCCAACTCTTGATCTTATTTTTGGGGGGGTTAGTCAACAAAACAAATTTTTGAAGTTCATGTTCATCTCCAACATGAAGATTATGTCAGACATCTACATGATCTTCATCTTCGCACTTGGTGTTAGTGTTGATGACTTCATGTGCACTGGAAAACAGTTTCTAGTGTTACTGCCCCAACAAAAAAACATAAAAAAGAAGAGAATGCCTAAACCCTTACAGTACACTTAATTACAACATAATCCTTAGACCACAAATTTGGTAAAACAACCATTATTGCTATAGGAATAAGTTATTTAATGTATAAATAATATATCAATATATTTATTAATTGAATTAAATATTTTATTGTGCATTAATATGGTAATTACGTGAACCAATGAAATACACACTTGATTAATTACAAGTAATAAATAAATAGTGTTATAAATTATTTTTTAATAACATAAGATATGTTTTAATATTAAAAACCACTAATTTAATACAATAATAAAAAATAAATATAATAAATAAATTTATATATTTATCAATAACATAATATATTTTATATATTACTAATTAATAATATATTGTCACAAAATTTAAAACCATTGCTTTAATTAATTATAGCAATGGGATAATTAAACCAAAATAATTTATCAAATATTTATTTTAATAATATTTTAACTATGACTATTAAATCACTATTTTAATATAGTAATTATAAATTAAATACATTAAATAAATAAAAATACTTATTTTATAAATAAAAATTATAAATTAGTAATTTTTATGACGATAGTTTAATTTTTTCTAACTTAGGAAAAATTAAACCAACATCTTGCCCGTTGTCTTCCTCAGCGGCTAGCCAGCGGGCAATGGCGATAGCAGTGGGCCAGCGGGCAACGCCGACAGAGGCGGCGCTCCAACGGTACGCCGAGAGGGAGAAGAGAGGGAGGCCGAGAGAGAAGAGAGAGGTCGTCACCGAGGGAGGAAGGCCTCCCTCTCCTCTCCCTCTCGACCTCTGTCACAGAGGCTCTCGACCTCCCATTGTGACGGAGGTCAAGAGGGAGACACCGGAGAGAGATGGCCGAGAGAGGGAGCAGAGAGATGGATGTCGAAGCTGAGAGAGGGGATGCGGGAACAAAATGAGAGGGGCACACTCGTTTCATCTATATGACTACCAAAATTGGGCGGAAAACACTTTTCATCGTTTACGCTTTGGACATGATCAAGTTAGTCATGTATATGACTTGAAGTCCAGCTGTCCACTAACGACTTCATAACATGAACTAAGTAATGCGGCTGAAGTTAATGTCCTAAGTCAAGTTGACTAACCCACCTTTGTGGGTCCCACATGATCTTCAAGCTCATGTTGATAGAGATACCAACTTGTGGTATCTTTGTGGGTCCCACTTGATTTTCAAATCTTCTATTTACTTCCAGCACATGTTCCTTGTCTCTTAGCTCAAGCCACTTTGTATGAGGACTCTTGTTGACACCTCTCGAGCTCATGGTGGGTCCCACCTATATGTGTAGCCATGGTGGGTCCCACATTGTAACACTCTTCTATGAAGACATGAGCATAAGATAATGATGTCAGCCCATGGTTATCTTTGTGAGTCCTTCTTAATCTTCCAACTAACTTTAGATTATCTTTGTGAGTCTTTCTTGATCTTCCAACCAGCTTGTGGTTATCTTTGTTAGTCGTTCTTGATCTTCCATCTTATGTGATATGGATGTCAACTCGTGGTAATCATGGCGGGTCTTACTTCTAATGTGCTTGGGCCCATCTTGTGGGCCTTATTTGGTCATTTGGCCCATCTTATAATACTCTTAGATATGTGGGCCTTCCTTGGTCGTGTGGGCCGGAGCCCATCTTCCAACATTCCCCCTCAAGCTGGGGGTGAGAGAACATCGTGAGCTCCTAATTTGCTACAAATGATGTATAAAATCTTTTTGTATAAAATGGTAGTCCTCCAACACTCCCCCTCATGTTGGTGCTCTCGTTCTTGAGGCCCAACTGGCATAAGATAAGTTAGAGTAAAATCACTTCAAGTTGAATGACATCGCTCCATAATCCAGTCAAATAACTCATGTTGGATGTTTGGCACACTCCTATCTTCTATAGGTAGTGCCACTCCTATTAATGTAGGTAGGAGGTCTATACGTTGTTCGAAAGTGTAATAAAAAAACTCCTCCATCACCGTGTCCTTCCACTGGACAATGACTCTCAAGTGGTAGGAGTAATAAATGCCAATTTATGCGGGTATAACAAAGATTTAGTAATAAACTCTTCCAACATGGTGAAATAACATAGATGTCCTTACAGGTTGTGGATGTAGTAATAAGCTCTTCTATCACGGAGATGTAACATATATTGGGGCCACATCTCCTTTAATAATAATGTTTCATCCAAAGAGACACAACAGCTGCAACTAAAATATACCACAACCATCTTCCAACACTTATAACACGAACCAAAATAATAAACCTTGTAGAACGACCCATGAAATAATCATAATTCGATATAAATATTTCTTCTTAGATGCAGAAGCTTCATATTTTGTGGTCCCCCTTTCTTGAATATTTTGGTCACATAAAACTTATTGACAACATATGGAACAAAATACCTCTTTCTTGTACTTCTTGTACTTCTCTCCCTCAAGCTGGGAAGTAATGGCGGTGATCCCAGTTTCAAAAAATATCATAAATTTAGTAATAATAAAAAATAACATAGAAGTAGAAATAAGCCCTCAAAATAGGGAGAAGTGAGATATTTTCCTGATATAGCAACTCAAAAAATGACGCAAAAACAATCGACTTAAATTCGGATTTTTCAATGCAATAGGATACTAGCATGACCTTTGATTAAATATATATCAGATTGACATGAAATGTTCTCCTTCTGAAACTATACTTAAATACCTTTCATCCAAGTATAACTTCACTTCATAAAATATAATTATCAGAAGATAAATAATGTGATAAATTTCGGTCTCTGTAATCTGGCCCAACTAAGTATTGTTTTTTTTTTCCAGCATGACCATTGACTCTTCCAAGACAAACATCTCCTTATAAAAAACTCAGATCGAGAATCGGTTGAATAGGTAAGAAAATAGACTTATATATATTTATTTTTATTTATAATTCTCCATATAAAATCTCTTTCTTGATAGCATAAAATACCTCAGAAGTTGAAGCTTTCTTCTGTTGCTTCAAATATTGATTTCTCTTTGTAAATAACTCAAATTTAAAATTGGTTGAATAGATAAGAGAATAGACTTATAGTTATTCATTTTGATATATATTTTTCCAAATAAAGTCTCGTTCTTGATAGCATAAAATACCTCAGAATTTGAAGCTTTCTCCTGCTACTCGAACCTCTTTTGCAATCTGACCTTCGCTGCTTCAAATATTGATTTCTCTTTGTAGATAACTCAGATTGGAAAAAATCATTTTTCCTTGGAACGTAGACTCGAATATATTTCCATAAATATAAATTTTACTATATGAAACGCTCAGTATAGAGGTGAAATACATAAAATTCTAATGAGTATAGGGACTGAAAAAACAATTATGAACCCTAACTGCTTGAGATGATAGATCAGATAAAAGAATCTCATTACGTTTGTGAGTTGACCACGTCAACTCACATAACCTACTCTGATACCATGTTGAATTTATCAAAAAGTGAAATACTTCATTGATTTCATTGACTTGTTATAATCATAATACATGAACCTCTATTTATAATAGAGGAAGGTAGTAGAGCCCAATTACAATAAAATTATTTTTGTTCCAATTACACCCAAACTCTAACACTTAAGGATAAGACTTACCATAATTAAATACCTCAATAAAATAGAAGACAACATAACTTAAACTAGAACTCTTCTATGAGGATGTGACCATAAGATAAAGATTCCAGCTCGTGGTTATCTTTGTGAGTCTTTCTTAATCTTCCAACCAACTTGTGGTTATCTTGGTGAGTTCTTCTTGATCTTCCAACCAACTTGTGGTTATCTTTGTGAGTCTTTGTTGATCTTCCAACTCATGTGATAAGGATGTCAGCTCGTGGTAATCATGGTGGGTCCTACTTCTTATGTGCTTGGGTTCATCTTGCCGGCTTTCCTTGGTCGTGTGGCCCATCTAATAATAGTCTTAGATATGTGGGCCTTCCTTGGTCATGTGGGCTAGAGTCCATCTTCCAACACATCTTTGTGGCTTCATTAACCATTTTATAGTTAATGACCATCCTTGGTTTTCCTCGTTTAATCTCTGCATGATTCCTGACAAGGAAAGCAGGAGATGTGTGAGGAGAATAACTTGCTCTTCTTAAACCTAAGTTAAGCAAATCATTGACCTGAGTTGTAAATTCTCCAACATCAGATGGTGTGTAAACCTTAGGTTTTTCTCGAATATATTTTTATGGGTCAAGAAGTTCGAGGTCAGCATATGGCTTATGTTTATTCCACCATTCTAGAAATATTTTCCTAACCATTCCTTAAAAATTGCATAAAAATGGCCTTATTGTTGTATAAAGTCATTTATTTAAGCAAAAATTGACGAACCGCAAAATTTTCATGGTATGAATTTTCAACTTCCAAACTATTTTTCAGATACATGAAACATTAATGGTCCCTGGAGACATATTTTACTAGAAATATTTTCCCAACCATTCCTAAAAAATGCAAAAAGGTGGACATATAGTTGTATAACGTCATTTGTTTCAGCTAAAACTATCGTACCTCAAAATTTTCCTCGTATGAATTTTCTGCTTCAAATTGTTTTAAGGAAACATGAAACACTAATGGTCCCATGAAACATATTTTTACAAGAAATGATTTCCAACCTTTCCTAATAAATGCATAAACATGGCCTTATAGTGGTATAAAGTCATTTGTTTGAGAAAAAAATTCCAACACAAAATTTTGCAGGTTTGAATTTTTAGCTTCAAAACTATTTTCAGGAAACATGAAACAGTAATGGTCCCTGGAGAGGCATTTTTACAAGAACTGTTTTCCAAATCATTCATGAAAAAAATGCATAAACATGGCCTTATAGTGGTATAAAGTCTTTTGTTTCAGAAAATATAGTTGAACCGCAAAATTTTCTTGGTTTGAATTTTCTCTTGCAAAACAATTTTAAGGAAAGACGAGACTCTAATGGTCCCTAGAGACATATTTTTACAAGAAATAAATTTTGAAACGTTCCAAAAAGAACGCATTATTATGGCCATAAAGTTGTATTAAATCATTTCTTCCAGAAAAAATTGTCGTACCACAAAATTTTCATCATTTGAATTTTTAACTTCAAAACTATTTTAAGGAGACATTAGACACTAATGGTCTCTTGTGACATATTTTAAAAAAACTACTTTCCCAACCATTCCTCAAAAAATTTTAAAACAAAACCATATAGTGTTATAAAGTCATTTGTTTCAGTAAAAATTGCCGAACAACAAAAATTTTTAAGGTTGAATTTTCAACTTCAAAACAATTTTCAAGAAACATGACACAATAATGGTCCCTAGAGAAGTATTTTTACTAGAAATACTTTCCCAACCTTCCCTATAAAATTCATAAACATGGCCTTAAAGTGGCATAAAGTCATTTGTTTCTACAAAAATTTATGAACCACAAAATTTTCCTAGTTTGAATTTTTCGTTTCAAAACTATTTTCTGGAAACATGAAACACTAATGGTCCCATGAGATACCTTTTTACTATAAATTCTTTCCCAACCATTCCTCAAAAAATGCATATACATGGCTTTATAGTGGTATAACGTCTTTTGTTTTAGCAAATTTTGTCGAACAACTAAATTTTCTTGGTTTGAATTTTTTGGTTCAAAAATGTTTTAAGGAAAGATGAGCCTAATGATCCCTGGAGATGTATTTTACTAGAAATAATTTTCCAAACGTTCACAAAAAATGCATTATTATGGCCATAAGGTTGTATAAAGTCATTTCTTTCAGCAAAACTGTCGTACTACAAAATTTTCCTAGTTTGAATTTTTTTGATTCAAAATAGTTTTCCGGAAACATGAGACACTAATGGTCTCTGGAAACATATTCTTTCCCAAACATTCTTAAAAAATGCATAAACATGACCTTAGAGTGGTATAAAGTCATTTGTTTCAACAAAAATTGTTGAACCACAAAATTTTCCTGGTTTAAATTTTCAGCTTCAAAACAGTTTTTCAGGAAAGACAAGACTTTAATGGTCCCTGGAGACGTTTTTTTACAAGAAATATTTTTCTAAACGTTCAATAAAATGCATTATTATGGCCATAAAGTTGTATAAAGTCATTTATTTCGGCAAAAATTGTTGAACCACAAAATTTTCAAGGTTTGAACTTTTAGCTTCAAAACTATTTTTAGGAAACATAAGACAATAATGGTCCTTACAGATGTAGTTTACTAGAAATTCTTTCCCAACCATTCCTTAAAAATGCATAAACGGGACCTTATAGTTGTATAAAGTCCTTTGTTTAAGTAAAAATTGTCTAGCCACAAATTTTTCTTCAATTGAATTTTTAACTTCAAAACTATTTTAGAAAACTTGAAGCACTAATGGTCCCTGAAGTAGAATTTTTACTAGAAATAATTTACCAACCATTCCTAAAAATGCATAAAAATGGCCTTATAGTTGTATAAAGTCATTTGTTTGAGAAAAAATTATAGTACCAAAAAATTTTCCTGGTTTGAACTTTCAGCTTCAAAACTATTTTCAAGAAACTTGAAACACTAATGGTCCTTGGAGTTGTATTTTTATTAGTAATAATTTCCCAAACTTTCCTAAAAAATGCAAAAACATGACCTTTGAGTGGTTTAAAGTCATGTTTTTTAAGAAAAAAATTGCTAAACCACAAAATTCTCCCGGTTTGTATTTTCAACTTCAAAACTGTTATTAGGAAAGGAAAGATTCTAATGGTCTCGGGAGACCTATTTTTCCTAGAAATATTTTCCAAAACTTTCTTTAAAAAATGCATAAACATGGCCTTATAGTTGTATAAAGTCATTGTTTTAGTCAAAATTGGCGTACCTCAAAATTTTCATGGTATGAATTTTCTGGTTCAAAACTTTTTTCAGGAAACATGAAACACAAACGGTCCCTGGAGACATATTTTTACTAGAAATAATTTCTTGACTATTCCTAAAAAATGCATAAACATGGCCTTATAGTTGTATAAAGCTATTTATTGCAGCAAAAAATTCCTGGTATGAATTTTCAACTTCAAAATATTTTTAGGAAACTTGAAACACAAATGGTCACTGGAGAGTATTTTTACTAGAAATACTTTCCTAATTATTCCTAAAAAAATGCATAAATATGGCCTTATAGTTGTAAAAGGTCATTTGTTTCAACAAAAATTGACGTACCTCAAAATTTTACAAGTATGAATTTTCTCTTCCAAAATTGTTTTTAGGAAACTTGAAACACCAATGGTCTTTGGAGATGTATTTTTACTTGAAATACTTTCCAGGAGTTTCCTAAAAAATGCATAAACAACGACTTTTAGTGGTATAAAGTCATTTGTTTCACCCAAAATTTCATAAACACAAAATTTTCCTGATTTGAATTTTTAGCTTCAAAACTATTTTTAGGAAACATGAAACACTAATGATCCTCTGAGATGTATTTTTACTAGAAATTCTTTCCAAACCATTCATGAAAAAATGCATAATCATTGCCTTATAGTGGTATAAAGTCTTTTGTTTCAACAAATAATGTTGAACCACAAACTTTTCTTGGTTTGAATTTTCTGCTTCAAAAATGTTTTCAGGAAAGTTGAGATTAATGATCCCTTGAGACGTATTTTTACTAGAAATAATTTTCCAAACGTTCTTAAAAAAATACATTATTAGGGCCATAAAGTTGAATAAAGTCAATTCTTTCAACGAAAGTTGTTGTACCAAAATTTGTTTTGCTTCAAAACTATTTTCATGAAACAAAATACACTAATGGTCTCTGGAGACATATTTTAACTAGAAATACTTTCCCAACCATTTCTTAAAAAATGCACAAACATGACCTTATAGTTGTATAAAGTCATTTGTTTCATCAACAATTTTCATACCAGAAAATTTTCCTGGTTTGAACTTTCAGCTTCAAAATAGTTTTCAGGAAAACGAGACTCTAAAGGTCCATGGAGATGTTTTTTTACAAGAATTAGTTTTTGAAAAGTTCCTAAAAATGCATTATTATGGCCATAAAGTTGTATAAAGTCCTTTTTTTTCTACAAAAATTGTAAAACCACAAAATTTTCTAGGTTTGAATTTTTAGCTTCAAAACTATTTTGAGGAAACATCAGACACTAATGGTCTTTGGAGATACATTTTTGCAACAAATAATTTCCCAACGATTCATAAAAAAATGCATAAACTAGACCTTATAGTGCTATAAAGTCATTTGTTTCAGAAACAATTGTCGAACCACAAATTTGTCCTGTGTTGTATTGTCAACTTCAAAACTATTTCCAGGAAACATGAAGTCCCAATGGTTCCCGGAGTAGTATTTTTACTAGATATACTTTCCCAACAATGCCTAAAAAATGTAGAAACTTGGCCATATAGTTGTATAAAGTCAGTTGTTTTAGCAAAAATTATCAAACCCCAAAATTTTCTTGGATTGAAATTTCAGCTTCAAAACTATTTTCAGGAAACTTAGAACACTAATGGTCCTTATAGACGTATTTTAACTAGCAATAATTTCCCAACCATTCCTTAAAAAATGCAAAAACATGACCGTAGAGTGGTTTAAAGTCACTTGTTTCAGCAAAAATTATAGAACATCAAAATTTTCTTGGTTTGAATTTTCAACTTGAAAACTATTATCGAGAAAGACGAGACTCCAATGGTCCCATGAGATGTATTTTTCCTAGAAATATTTTCTCAACCTTTCCAAAAAATGCATAAACATAGCCTTAGAGTTGTATAAAGTCATTTGTTTCATAATAAATTTTAGTACCTCAAAATTTTCATGATATGAATTTTCAGCATCAAAACTGTTTCTAGGAAAATTGAAACACTAACGGTCCGTGGATGTTGAATTTATGGAAAAGAGAAATACTTCTGATACGACTTATTATAATCAGAGTACATGAACCTCTATTTATAATAGAGGAAGGTAGTAGAGTCCAATTACAATAAATCTACCTTTGTCCCAATTACACCCAAACTCTAACACTTAAAGATAAGTCCTAGCATAGCTAACTCAATATTGATAAAAGAAAATCATAACTCAAACTAAGACTCTTATAGGAAGTGACCATAAGATAAAGATGCCTTTGTGAGTGCTTCTTCATCTTCCAACTTGTGTGATAAGGATGTCAGCTCATGGTAATCTTGGTGGGTTCAATTTCTTATGTGCTTAGGCCCATCTTGTGGGCCTTCTTTGGTCGTGTGGCTCATCTTATAATACTTTTAGATATGTGGTCCATCCTTGGTCTTGTGGATTTGGGCCTATCTTCGAACACTCCCCCTCAAGCTAGGGGTGAGAGGACAACAAGAACTCCCAGCTTGGTTCAAATGATGTATAGAATCTTTTTATATAAAATGGCACATCTTCCTATATGCTTTCATCTTCCAACACTCCCCCTCACACAGTTGCATCCTTCCATGAGGCCCTGCTGGCATAATATAAGTGAGAGTAAAAATCACTCCAAGTTGGTAAGACATTGATCCATACTCCAGTCCTAATGCTCGATGTAGGGCACACTCCGTCTTCTGTAGGTAGTGTGTTTATCAACATTGCTATGAAGTGTCTACCACCATGTCCCTCCACAGAAAAATGACTCTCAAGTGGTAGGAGTAATAAAAGCCATTACAGGGGGACAGTGGGTTTATTTATAACGGTGTCCCAATCCGAACACCGACTGTCATGGTATCCCAACTGTGATAATTTTTTAAAGTTAAATATATCATGGTGTCCAAACCATTGACATTTGATATTTTTGACGGGGTATTAAGTTCCTTCGTCATGGAATACCAACTGTTGACAATTTTTAATATTTTTGACGGGGTATTTAGTTCCTCCATCATGGAATCCCAACCGTTGACATTTGATATTTTTGACGGGAGATTAAGTTCCTCCATCATGGAATCCTAACCATTGACATTTTTTATATTTTTGACGAGGACAAATAAATAATGGTATGAGGCCACCTCTTCTTCAATAATAATGTCCCCAAAGAGAGATAATAGTTCAAGCAAAATATAACACGACCATCTTCCAACACATATAACACGAACCAAATAATAAACTTTGTAAAAGAACCCATGAAATAATCCAATATAAAAATTCCTTCTTAGATGCACAATCTTCATCTTTTGTGTTCCACTTCGCTTAAATATTCTGGTCACATAAACTTATCCACAACATAAGGAATAAAATACCTATTTCTTGTACTTCTTGTACTTCTCCCGCTCAAGCTGGGAGGTAATGGCAGTGATCCCAGCTTGAACCAAATAACATAGATGTAGCCATCAGCCCAAATAACAGAGATGTATAGATAAGCCCTCAAACCAGGGAAAAGTGAGATATTTTTGTGATATATCAACTCAAAAAGTGACTCAAAACAATGGGTTTAAATTCGGATTTTTCAATGCAAGAGAATACTAGCATGACCTTTGATTCTGCCAATGCAAATATATCTTTTAATATAGATCAGATTGACATGAAATTTTCTTCGTCTAAAACTAGACTTAAATTTATTTCATCCAAGTTTAACTTAACTTCATAAAATATAATTATTAGAAGATAAATATTCTGATATATTTCGGTCTTTGTCATCTAGCCGAACTAAGTATTGTTTCTCCTGTTTTTCCAGAATGACTATTGACTCTTCCAAGATCAATATATCCTTATAAAAAAAAATCATACCTAGAACAAATACGTACGTATCTTTCTTTTGATATAATTCTCTATATAAAGTCTCTTTCTTTATAGCATAAAATACCTCGGAAGTTGAGGCTTTCTGCTGCCACTCGAACCTCTTTTTCAATCTGACCTTTGCTGCTTCAAATATCGATTTCTCTTTGTAGATAACTTAGATAAAAAATTGTTTGAATATGTAAAAGAATAGACTTACATATATTTCTTTATATATATATCCGCATAAAGTCTAGTTCTTGATAGCAAAACATACCTCAAAATCTGAAGATTGCTGCTGCTGCTCGAACCATTTTTCAGTCTGACCTTCACTCATTCAAATATCGATATCTCTCTATAGATAACTCTGATCGGAACAAATTATTTTTCTTTAGATTGTAGACTCAAATATATACATCCTTAAATATATAATTCTCAATATGAAAAACTTTGTATAGAGGTAAAAAATGCAAAGCAATCTATGGGGTGAAGGGACTGAAAAAAAAAAAACTACGAACCTAGACTTAGGGTTTAGATAAAAGGATCACATTATCTTTGTGGGATGACCACATCAACTCAAAGAACCTGCTTTGATACCATGTTGAATTTATGGAAAAGAGAAATATTTCATTGACTTCATAAAAATTATTATAATCAAAGTACATAAACCTGTATTTATAATAGAGGAAGGTAGTAGAGTCTAATTACAATAAAACTACCTGTCCCAATTACACCCAAACTCTAATACTTAAAGATAAGTCCTAGCATAATTAAATAACTCAATATTTATAAAAGACAAACATAAGTCATACTAAAACTCTTCTAGGATGTGACCATAAGATAAAGATGACTTTGTGAGTCCATCTTGATCTTCCAACTTGTGTGGTAAGGATGCCAGCTTGTGGTAATCATGGTTGGTTCCACTTCTTATGTGCTTGGGCCCATCTTGTGGGCCTTATTTGGTCGTGTGCCTCATGTTATAATACTTTTAGATATGTGGGCCTTCCTTGGTCGTGTGGGCTTGGGCCTATATTCGAACATTGGAGATATATTTTTACTAGATATACTTTCCCAACCATTCCTTAAAAATGCATAAACATGGCCTTATCATAGTATAAAGTTATTTATTTCAGCAAAAATTGCTGAACCACAATTTTTCATGGTATGAATTTTCAACTTCAAATTTTTTCAGGAAACATCAAACATTAATGGTCCCAGAAGACGTATATTTACTAGAAATATTTTCCCAACCATTCCTAAAAAAATGCATAAAGATGGCCATATAATTTTATAAAGTCTTTTGTTTCAGCAAAAATTGTCGAACCTCAAAATTTTCCTTGTATGAATTTTCTGCTTCAAATTGTTTTAAGGAAACATGAAACACTAATGGTCCCTGGAGACCTATTTTTACTATAAATAATTTCCCAGATTTTTAAAAAAATGCATAAACATGGCCTTATAGTGGTATAATGTCATTCATTTCAGCAAAAATTTCGAACCACAAAATTTTTCAGGTTTCAATTTTTAGCTTCAAAACTATTTTCGGGAATCATGAAATACAAATGGTCCCTCGAGATGTATTTTCACTAGAAATGAATTCCTAGCCATTCCTGAAAAAATGCATAAACATGGTCTGATATAGGTATAAAGTGTTTTGTTTCATCTAATATTGTCGAACCACAAAATTTTTCTGGTATGAATTTTTTGTTTCAAAATAGTTTTTAGGAGAGATGAGACCCTAATGGTCCTTGGAAATGTATTTTTACAAGAAATAGATTTTCAAACCTTCCTTAAAAACTGCATTATTATGGCCATAAAGTTGTATAAAATTATTTCTTTTAGCAAAAATTGTCATTCCACAAAATTTCCTTGTTTGAATTCTTTGCTTCAAAATTGTTTTCAGGAAACATGAGACACTAATGGTCTCTTGAGATGTATTTTTACTAGAAATAATTTCCCAACCATTCCTAAAAAAATCATAAATAGGAGCTTATAATGGTATAAAGTCATTCGTTTCAATAAAAATTATCGAACCACCAAATTTTCCTAGGTTGAATTTTTAACTTCAAAACTATTTTTAGGAATCATGAAGCCCTAATGGTCACTTGAGTTGTATTTTTACTAGAAAAATTTCCCAACCATTCCAAAAAAATGCATAAACATGGCCTTATAGTTGTATAAATTCTTTTGTTTCATAAAAAATTATCGAACCACAAAATATTCCTGGTAGGAATTTTCAACTTAAAACTATTTTTAGGAAACATGAAACACTAATGGTCCCTAGAGATGTATTTTTACTAGTAATAATTTCCCATGTGTTCCTAAAAAAATGTAAAAACATGACCTTAGAGTGGTATAAAGTCATTTGTTTCAGAAAAAATATTCGAGCCACAAAATTTTCCAGGTTTGAATTTTCAAGTTCAAATTGTTATAAAAAAGACAAAACTCTAATGGTCCCTAGAGACGTATGTTTCCTAGAAATATTTTCTCAACCTTTTAAAAAGAATGAATAAACATAGCTTTATAGTTGTATAAAGTCATTTGTTTCACCAAAAATTGTCGAACCACAAAATTTTTGTCGTTTGAATTTTCAACTTCAAAACTTGTATCAGGAAAGGTGAGACTCTAATGGTCCTTGTAGACATATTTTTTGCAAGAAATATTTTCCCTTCCTTTACAAAAAAAAAGCATAAACATGGGCTTATAGTTGTATAAAGTTGTTAGTTTTAGCAAAAAAATTTCTAATACAAAATTTTCCTACGTTGAATTTTCAGCTTTAAAACTATTTTCAGGAATCATGAAACACTAATGGTCCTTGGAGACGTATTTTTACTAAAAATATTTTCCCAACCTTTCCTAAAAAAGTCATAAACATGGCCTTATAGTTGTATCAATTCATTTCTTTCAGCAAAAAATGTCGTACATAAAAAATTTCATGGTATGAATTTTTAGTTGCTAAACTGTTTTTAGGAAACATGAAACACTAATGGTCCCTGGAGACGTATTTTTGCCAGAAATACTTTCCCAACCATTCCTAAAAAAATGCTTTAACATGACCTTATAGTTGAATAGAGTCATTGATTTCAACAATAATTGTCGAACCACAAATTTTTCCTGGTGTGAATTTTCAAATTCAAAATTGTTTACACGAAACATGAAAAACTAATGGTCCCTAGAGATGTATTTTAAAATGGCCTCTTAGTTCCAGAAAAAACTGTTGTACCTCAAAATTTTCCTTGTATGAATTTTCAACTTCAAAATCGTTTATAGGAAGCATGAAACACAAACTGTCCCTGGAGATGTATTTTTACAAGAAATACTATCCCAACCATTCCTAAAAAATGCATAAACATGGCCTTATAGTTGTATAAAGTCATTTGTTTTAGCAAAACTTATCGAACCACAAAATTTTCCTGGTTTGAATTTTCAACTTCAAAACTATTTTCAAGAAACATGAAACAGTAATGGTTCTTCGAGATGTATTTTTACTAGAAATACTTTCTCAACCATTCCTAAAAAAGCATAAACATGACCTTATAGTGGTATAAAGTCATTTGTTTCAGCAAAAATTAACGAACCACAGAACTTTCTCGATTTAAATTTTCAACTTCAAAAATATTATCAGGAAAAGTGAGATTTTAGTAGTTCCTAGAGACATATTTTTCGTAGAAATATTTTCACTGCCTTTCCAAACAAAACGCATAAACTTGGTCATATAGTTGTATAAAGTCATTTGTTTTAGCAAAAATTGTCGAACAACAAAATTTTCATGGTTGGAATTTTCAACTTCAAAACTATTTTAAGGAAACTTGGAACACTAATCGTCCCTGGAGATATATTTTTACAAATAATAATTTCCCATTCCTAAAAAATTTCAAAAACATGACCGTAGAGTGGTTTAAAGTCAATTGTTTCAGCAAAAATTGTTGAACCGTAAAATTTTCTTGATTTGAATTTTCAACTTCAAAACTACTTTCAGTAGAAAAGAAACACTAATGGTCCTTGGAGACATATTTTTACTAAAAATAATTTCCCAAATTTTCCTAAAAAAATCATAAACATGGCCTTATAGTGGTATGAAGTCATTTGTTTCAACAAAAATGTTGTACATCAAAATTTTCATCGTATGAATTTTCAGCTTCAAAACTATTATCTGGAAAGACGAGACTCTAATGGTCCCATTTGACATTTTTTTACATGAAATATTTTCCCGTCCTTTCCTAAAAAAATACTTTAATATGGTCTTATAGTTTAATAGAGTCATTGATTTCAACAAAAATTATTGAACCACAAAATTTTCCTAGTATGAAATTCCAACTTCAAAACTATTTTCAGGAAACATGAAACACTAATGGTCCATGGAGATATATTTTTACTAGAAACTCTTTCCCAACCATTCCTAAAAAAATGCATAAACATGGTCTTATAGTTGTATAAAGTAATTTGTTTCAGGAAAAAATGTAATACTTCAAAATTTTCCTAGTTTGAATTTTCAACGTCAAAACTATTTTCTAGAAACATGAAACACTAATGGTCCCTTATAATTTTACTAGAAAAACTTTCCAAAACACTCCCAAAAAACTGCATAAGCATGACCTTATAGCGGTAAAAGTCATTTTTTCAGCAAAAATCGTCATACCACAATTTTCCTCGTAGTAATTTTCTGCTTCAAAACTGTGTTCTGGAAGCAAGAAATTTTAATGGTCATTGGAGACGTATATTTCTTAGAAATAATTTTCAAAACTTTTCTAAAAAAATCATTATCATGGCTTTAAAGTTTTACAAAGTCAATTCTTTCAACTTCAAGAGTGTTTTCTGGAAAAATGAAACACTAATGGTCCCTAGAGACGTACTTTTACGAGAAATATTTTCCCAACCATTCCAAAAAAAGGCAAAAACATGGCCTTAGAGTTGAACAAAGTCATTTGTTTTAGCCATAATTGTAGTACCACAAAATTTTCTTGGAATGAATTTTCAACTTCAAAACAATTTTCTAGAAACATGAAAGACTAATGGTCCTAGGAGACGTTTTTTCTTGAAATACTTTCCCAACCATTCCTAAAAAATGCATAAACATGGCCTTAAAGTTGTATAAAGTCATCTGTGTTGGAAGATATGTCCAAGCCCACATGACAAAGGAAGGCCCACAAGATGGGCCCAACCACATAAGAAATAGGACCCACAACGATTACCATGAGCTGGCATCCTTATCACATCAGTTGGAAGATCAATGACTCACAATGGCATCTTGATCATATGGTCACGTCCTAGAAGAGTTCTAGTTTGATTTATGTTTGTCTTTTATCTATATTGAGTCATTTAATTATGCTAGGACTTACCTTTAAGTGTTAGAGTTTGGGTGTAATTGGGAAAAAGTTAGTTTTATTGTAATTGGATTCTACTACCTTCCTCTATTATAAATAGAGGTTCATGTGCACTGATTACAATAAGTCAATGAAGTATTTTTCTTTTCCGTAAATTCAACATGGTATCAGAGCAGGTTTTGTGACTTGACTTGGTCAACCCACAGAGATTATGAGATTCTTTTATCTAAACCCTAAACCCTATGTCTAGGTTCATAGTTATTTTTTCAGTCCCTACACAAGTAGATTGATTTGAGTTTTTTTACTCTATACGAAATTTTTCATATTGTAAAATATATATTGACGAAAATATATTTGAGTCTACTTTCCAAAGAAAAATAATTTGTTCTAATCTGAGTAATCTAAGGAGAGATATTGATATTTGAATGAGCGAAGGTCAGATTGCAAAAAGGTTCGAGTAGCAGCAGCAATCTTCAGATTCCGTGGTATTTTTTTATATCAAGAACTAGAATTTATATGGAGAAATATATATGAAAATAAATATCTGTATGTCTATTCTTTTAAATATTCAATTAATTTTTTTATCTGAGTTATCTACAAAGAGAAATCTATATTTGAACCAGCAAAGGTCAGATTGAAAAAGAGGTTCGAGCGGTAGCAGAAAGCCTCAAATTTCGAGGTATTTTATAGTATCAAGAAAAAGACTTTATATGGATAATTATATATTAAAAGAATATATGTAAGTATAGTTTCTTAAATATTCAAATAATTCTCGTTATGATGTTTTTTTAAAGAAAAATTGATCTTGGAAGAGTCTATGGTCATGCTGGAAAAAAAGGAGAAACAATACTTAGTTTGGCCAGATGACAGAGACCAAAATATTTCAGATTATTTATATTCTTATAATTATATTTTATGAATTTAATTTATACTTGGATGAAAGGTATTTAATTATAGTTTCATAAGGAGAAAATTTCATGTCAATCTGATCTATATTTAAAGAAATATTTGCATTGGAAGAATCAAAGGTCATGCTGGTATTTTGTTGTATTGAAAAATCCGAATTTATGCCCATTGTTTTGTGTCACTGTTTGAGTTGATATATCAGGAAAATATCTCACTTCGCCCCAGTTTGAGGGCTTATTTATACATCTCTGTTATTTGGGCTTATTGCTTCATCTATGATGTTTGGTTCAAGCTGGGATCACTGCCATTACCTCCCAGCTTGAAGGGGCGAAGTACTAGAAGTATAAGAAAGAGGTATTCGATTCCAAATGTTGTGGATAAAGTTTATGTGACCAAAATATTAAAGAGAGGGGGAGCACAAATGAAGCTTGTTCATCTAAGAATAAATTTTTATATCAGATTATTTCATGGGTTCTTTTACAAAGTTTACTAATTGGTTCATGTTATATGAGTTGGATGATGGTCGTGTTATATACTGCTGTTGCTATTATGTCTCTTTGGATGAGACATTATTATTGAAGAAGAGATGGTCTCAATATCTGTTACATCACCGTGATGGAGGAACTTATTACTACATCCACTACCTATAAGGACATGTATGTTATTTCACCGTGATGGAAGAGTTTATTACTAACTCTACGTTATACCCCCATGAATTGGCATTTATTACTCCTACCACTTGAGAGTCGTTGTCCTGTGGAGGGACACGGTGAGGGAGGATTTTTTTTATTATTACACTTCCGAACAGCGTATAGACCCACTACCTAGAGAAGATAGGAATGGCACTACCTATAGAATATAGGAGTGTGCTGAACATCCAACATATAGACCCACTACCTATAGAAGTTAGGAGTGGCACTACCTATAAAAGATAGGAGTTAATTGACTAGATTAAAGAGCAATGTCATATGACTTGAAGTGATTTTACTCTCATTTTTCTGATGCCAGTTGGGCCTCATGAATGAAAACACCAGCATGAGGGGGAGTGTTGGAAGATCTGCCTCATTATACAAAAAAATATTATATATATCATTTGTAGCAAATTGGAAGTTCATGTTGTTCTCTCTCCCCCAACTTGAGGGGGAGTGTTAGAAGATATACCCAAGCCCACACGACCAAAGAAGGCCCACATATCTAAGAGTATTATAAGATGGGCCCCACAACCAAGGAAGGCCCACAAGATGTGCCCAAATACATAAGAAGTAGGACCCATAATGATTACTACGAGCTGGCATCCTTATCACATAAGTTGGAAGATCAAGAAGGACTCACAAAGGCATCTTTATCTTATGGTCACGTCCTAAAAGAGTTCTAGATTGAGTTATATGTCTTTTATCTATATTGAACTATTTAATTATGCTAGGACTTATCTTTAAGTATTAGAGTTTGGGTGTAATTGGGACAAAGGTAGTTTTATTGTAATTGGACTCTACTACTTTCCTTTATTATAAATAGAGGTTCATGTCCTCTGATTATAATAAGTAAATGAAGTCAATGAAGTTTTTATCTTTTCCATAAATTCAACACATTATAAAAGAAGAGACATAAAAAAGACATGTATTAACAACTTCATGCCATCTTTATGAGAAATCTTTTTATTTACCAATATGCCACCTCTTAGATCTATGGGCTTTATTTTCTTGGACGTGTGGTCTTGATCCCATTCTTCTAACACTTTCCTTGGATGTATGGTCTTGAGCCCACTAATCTAACACTTTCTACAACCACATGGCCTTGTTAGTGTTTTTTTTTTCATAAAATGTTCGAAAAGTATTTTTAGTAAAAATATGTTGGGAGGGATGCTTAGTAGTGCCTCATGGTTCCTGGAAAAACTTTTCCAGCTGAAAATTCTTACCAGGAAACTATTGTGTGAAAACAATTTTTGCCGGAACAAATTACTTCTTACAACTATAAGGCCTTTTTAGTGCATTGTTTAGGAAACATTGGAAAAGTATTTCTAGTAAAAATACGACCCTTGGGACCATTACTGCCTCATGTTTCCTAGAAATATTTTTCATGTTGAAAATCTTTACCATGGAAATTTTGTGGTAAGGATATTTTTTATGAAACAAATTACTTTCTACAACTATAAAGCCTTTTTAGTGCATTTTTTAGACACGCTAGAAATGTATTTCTAGTAAAAATACCTCTCTAGGCACCATGAGTGCCTCATGTTTCCTTGAAACACATTTCAAGTTGAAAAATCTTACTAGAAAAACTTTCTTAAACAAATTACTTTCTACTACTATATGATCTTGTTAGTGCTTTTTTTTAGGAAATGCTGGGAAATTATTTCTAATAAAAATAAATCTCCACAGACCATAAGTGCTGCATGTTTTTCTGGAAAACACTTTTTAGGCAAAAAAATCTTACTAGGAAAACCTTTATAAAACAAATTACTTTCTATAAACTATAAGGTTTTTTTTTTTTTTTTTCAGGAAACATTGAAAATGTATTTATTTTAAAAATATGTTTCTAAGGGCCATTAGTGCCTGATGTTTTCTGGAAACACTTTTCTACCTTCTTTCCAATATTCATTTTTGGTCTAGAATTTTTTGCTGAAACAAATTAATTTCTACAATTATAAGGCCTTGTTAATGATTTTTTTAGAAAATGTTGAAAATGTATTTCTACTAAAAATACGTCTCCATGGGCCATAAGTGCCTCATATTTCCACAAAACACTTTTCAAGATGAAAATTCTTAATAGGAAAATTTTGTGATAATGCATTTTTTGAGGAAAAAGATTACATTTTACTACTATAAGGCCTTGTTAATGCCCTGTTTTAGAAAACATTGAAAAAGTATTTCTAGTAAAATATGTGTCCAGGAACCATTAATGCCTCATGTTTCCAGGATCACTTTTCTTGTAGAAAATTCTTTCCTGGAAAATTTTGGTGTAAAACAATTTTTTTCTAAAACAAATAACTTTTTACATCGTTAAGGCCTTTTCATTGCCTTTTTAGGAAACTTTGGAAAAGTATTTTATTTTAAAATACATCTCCAGGGTCTATTAGTGCCTCATGTTTCCTTGAAACACTATTCAAGTTGAAATTCTTACCAGGAAATTTTTTTGTAAGGCAATTTTTTTATGAAACAAATTACTTTCTACAACTCTAAGGTCTTGTTACAACTTTTAATTCAGAAGACATTGGAAAAGTTTTCAAGTAAAAATACGTCTCCATGGACTATTAGTGCTTTTTGTTTCCAGGAAACATTTTTTAAGTTGAAAATTCTTACTTCTTACCAAGAAAATTTTGATGTAAGGCAATTTTTGCTAAAACAAATTACTTTCTACAACCACTCGGCCTTGTTAGTGCATTTTTTAAGGAAATATTTGAAAAGTATTTTTAGTAAAAATACATCGTGAGGGACCATTAGTGCCTCTGGTTTCCAGAAAAAAACTTTTCTAGCTGAATATTCATACTAGGCAACTATTGTTGTAAAACAATTTTTGCTAAAAGAAATTACTTTCTACAACTATAAGGCCTTGTTAGTGCATTTTTTTAGGAATCGTTGGAAAATTATTTCTTGTAAAAATACGACCCTTGGGACCATTACTGCCTCATGTTTCCTAGAAACATTTTTCATGTTGAAAATTCTGATCAGGAAAATTTTGTGGAAAGGATATTTTTTATGAAACAAATTACTTTCTACAACTATAAAGCCTTGTTAGTGCATTTTTTTGGACATGCTAGAAATGTATTCCTAGTAAAAATATGTCTCCATGAACCATTAGTTCCTCATGTTTCACAGAAACACTTTTCAAGCTAAAAATTCTAACTAGAAATATTTTGCTGAAACATTCTACAACTATCTGACATTGTTAATGCATATTTCCAGGAAAGGATGGGAAAATATTTCTAGAAAAAATATGTTACCTTGGACTATTAGTGCCTCATGTTTCCTGGAAAATACTTTTCAGGGAGAACATTCTTACTAGGAAAAAATTACTATAACAAATTACTTTCGATAACTATAAGGTTTTGTTAGGGATATTTTTTTAGGAAACATTAGAAAAGTATTTCTAGTAAAAATATGTCTTCGAGGACTATTAGTGCCTGATGTTTTCTAGAAACACTTATCTACCTGAAAAATTCTTTTCAGGAATCATTTTTGGAAAAGCATTTTTTGCTAAAAAAATTAATTTTTTCAACTATAAGGCGTTGTTAGTGCATTTGTTAGGTAGTTTTGGAAATATATTTCTATAAAAAAATGTCTCCATGGACCATTAGTGCCTCATATTTCCATTAAACACTTTTCAAGCAGAAAATTCTTACCAAAATTTTTTTGTGCTAAGGCAATTTTTGCAGAAAAAAATTACATTTTACTATTATATGACCTTGTTAATACCTTTTTTTCAGGAAACGTTGGAAATATATTTCTAGTAAAAATACATGTCCAAGGACCATTAGTGCGTCATGTTTCTAGGAATCACTTTTCTTGTTGAAAATTCTTACCTAGAAATTTTTGGTGGAAGACATTTTTCTTAAACAAATAACTTTTTACATCATTAAGGCCTTGTTATTGCCTTTTTTAGGAAACTTTGGAAATTTATTTCTTGTAATAAACATCTCCAGAGTCCATTAGTGCCTCATGTTTCCTAGAAATACTATTCGACCTGAAAATTTTTGTTGTCGGTCAATTTTTACTGAAACAAATTACTTTCTAAAACTCTAAGGTCTTTATTCATGAGACATTGGAAAAGTATTTCTAGTAAAATACATCTCCAGAGACAATTAGTACCCTATGTTTCCAGGAAACACTTTTTAAGCTCTAAATTCTTACCAAGAAAATTTTGTTGAAACAAATTACTTTCTACAACTACAAGGCCTTGTTAGTGCATCTTTCAAGAATTAATGGACTATTAGTGTCTCAAGTTTCCTGGAAATACTTATCTCGCAGAAAATTCATACAAAATAAATTTTTTGGTAAGGTATTTTTTGTTGAAACAAACCGCAACTCTCTAAGTCCTTGTTAGTGACTTTTTTTAGGAAACATTGGTAATGTGTTTCTAATAAAAATATGTGTCCACACACCTTTAGTGCCTCGTGTTTCCTATAAACACTTTTCAATCTAAAAATTCTTATTGGAAAAATTTTACTGAAACAAATTACTTTCGACAATCATAAGGACTTGTTAGTGCATTTTTTTCAGGAAATGTTGGAAATGTATTTCTTGTAAAAATACGTCTCTAAAGACCATTAGTGCTTTATGTTTCTAGGTAACACTTTTCTAGTTCAAAAAACTTACCAAGAAAATTTTGAGGTAAGGCCATTTTTGTTGAAACATATTATATTTTACAACTATAAGGCCTTTTTAGTGCCTTTTTTCAAGAAATGTTGGAAAATTGTTTTGAGTAAAAATACTTCTCTAGGGACCATTAGTGCCACATGTTTCTAGGCAACACTTTTTTAATTGAAATTCATACTCAAAAACATTTTTGGTAAGTCAATTTTTGAATAAACTATTAACTTTATACATATGCAAGCCCATGGTGGTGCTTTTTTCAAGAAACTTAGAAAAAATATTTCTAGTAAAAATACATCTCCAAGGACCTTAAGCGCCTCTTGTTTCCTTGAAACACTTTTCTAGCTGAAAATTCTTAGCAGGAAAATTTTCTTGTAAGGCAATTTTTGTTAAAACAAATCTCTTTCTACAATTGTAAGCCCTTGTTCGTGCCTTTTTTGGGAAACTTTGAAAAATATTTCTTGTAAAAATATGTCTCCACAGACCATTAGTGGCTCATGTTTGTTGGAAATACTTTTCTACCTGAAAATTCTTACCAAAAGAATTTTCTTGTAAGGCAATTTTTTGAAAGAAAATTACTTTTTTAAACTATTAGGTCTTGTTAGTGCATTTTTTTCAGAAAATATTGGAAATGTATTTCTAGTAAAAAATACATCTCCAGGAATTACTAGTGCCTCAAGTTTCTTGGAAACACCTTCAAGCCAATAATTCTTACAAGCAAATTTATGCTGAAACAAATTACTTTCTTCAACTATAAGGTCTTGGTAGTGCATTATTTCTGGTAATGTTAGAAAAGTATTTAAGGTTTAAATATGTCACCAGGGACCACTAGTAGCTCATTTTTCATGGAAACACTTTCTAGCTGAAAATTCAAGCCAATAATTCTTACAAGGAAATTTATGCTGAAAGAAATTACTTTCTTCAACTATAAGGTCTTGTTAGTGCATTATTTGAGGAAATTTTAGAAAAGTATTTGAGGTTTATATATGTCACCAGGGACCACTAGTGCCTCATGTTTCATGGAAACACTTTCTAGCTGAAAATTCATACCAAGAAAGTTTTTTTGCAAAACATATTTTGCTGAAACAAATTACTTTTTGCGACTACAAGGCCATTTTAATGATTTTTTTAGGAAACGTTGCTTATGTATTTATCATAAAAATACGTCTCCAGGGATCATTAGTGCCTTATTTTTCCAGGAAACACTTTTCTAGTAGAAAATTCTTACCTGAAAAATTTTGTGAGAAGGCAATTTTTGCTAAAACAAAATACATTTTACTACTATCAAACCTTGTTAGTGCTTTTTTTAGGAAACATTTGGAAAATATTTCTTGTAAACATACGTCACCAAGAACCAATAGTGCCTCATGTTTCTGGGAAGCACTTTTCCAGCTGAAAAATAAAATTTGTGGGAATGTATTTCTAGGAAAAATACGACTCCTGGGACAATTATTACCTCATGTTTCTTGGAATCACTTTTCTAGACTAAAATACTTATCAAGATTTTTTTAAAGGCAATTTTAGCTGAAAAAAATTAGTTTCTACAAATACAAGGTCTTTTTAGTGCCTTTTTCCAGGAAACATTGGAAAAGTGTTTCCAGTACAAATATGTCTCCTAGGACCATTAGTACTCAATGTTTCACAGAAATACTTTTCAAGCTGAAAATTGTTACAGGGAAAATATTGTTGAAAAAAATTACTTTCCACAACTATCAGGCCTTGTTATTCCTTTTTTATAGGAAACATTGGAAATGTACTTCTAGTAAAAAAATGCCTTGAGGCACCATTAGTGCCTCATGTTTCCCGGAAACTCATTTCTAGCAGAAAATTCTTCCTAGAAAAATTTAGTGGAAAGACTATTTTGGGTTGAAAAAACTAAATTTTACAACTATTAGGCCTTCTTAGTATCGTATTTCAAGAAACTTTGGAAAATATTCCTAGTAAAAATACATATTCAGGGACCATTAGTGCCTCATATTTCCTGAAACACTTTTATAGATGAAACCTCTTAACCGAAAATTTTTGTGGTAAGGTAAATTTTGCAAAAAAAATTAATTTCAATAATTGTTAGGACTTGTTACTTCCTTTTTTTTTAGGAAATATTGGAAAAGTATTACTAGTAAAAATACGTCTCCAAGGACGACTAGTACCTCATCTTTCCTAGAAACACTTTTCTAGTAAAAAATTCTTACCAGGAACATTTTTAGGTAAGGCAAATTTTACAAAAATAAATTACTTTCTACAACTATAAGGCCTTGTTTGTGCCTTTTTTAAGGAAACGTTGGAAAAATATTTTTAGTAACAATACATCTCTAGGGACCATAAGTGCCTCATGTATCCTGGAAACACTTTTCTAGGTGAAAATTCTTATTAGGAAAATTTTATGGTAAGGCAACTATTGATAAAACAAATTACTTTCCACGACTATAAGGCCTTGTTAGTGCCTTTCTTTTAAGGAACTTTGAACCAATATTTCTATTTAAAATACGTCTCCCTGGACCATTAGTGCCTCATGTTTCTTGGAAACACTTTTCTAGATGATAATTCTTAGTAAAAAATATTTGTGCTAAGGCCATTTTTGCTAAGACAAATTACTTTCTACAACTATAAGGCATTTTACAAGAATATATGGGAAAGTTATTTGTTGATTTTCATGACTCAATGAATTTATCTCATGGAGAAAAAGGGAAAGAAACCCATTTTGGAGAAAACATGAGGAAGAAGGGTTATAGAATTGATTCTTTCTAACCCTCCCCTTGAAGCTCTATTTATAGATTTATGAAAATAAAATATTATAATAATACCCCTGAACTTAGGGTTTTAACCCTAGAACTTTAACATAATTACATCAATGGCATCTCTATGAGATGACCCTTTATTTACCATCCAACCATCAATGTATATGGGCCTATGGGCCTTGAGCCCATCTTCTTTATCTCTTGCATCCATGAGTCTTCGTTGGACTTATGAGCTTGCTCCCATCTTCTAATACACTTGGATATGTAAGCCTTCCTTGGTAGTGTGGGCTTGGGCCTGTCTTCCAACACTCCCCCTCAAGTTGGGGGTGAGAGAACGACAAGAACTCCCGACTTGTTGCAAATGATGTAGAAAATCTTTCTTGTATAATTTGCCTTCATCTTCCAACATTCCCCCTCAGGCTGGTCCTCTCGTTTATGAGGCCCAGCTGGTATAATATCAGTGAGAGTAAATCACTCCTAGCCACGAAAACGTTGTTTTGAAGTGTCCACATCCACTACTGTGTCCCTCCACAGGACAACAACTCTCAAGTGGTAGAGTAATATATGATATTAATGGGGGGAAGTAACATAAATATAACAATAAGTTCCTCCGTCATGGACTTCCAACCACAAATAAATTTGATATTTTCACCGGGGATGAAGTTCCTCCGTCATGAACTCCCAACCACAAATAAATTTGATATTTTTCATAGGGATGAAGTTCCACCATCATGGACTCCCTACCACAAATAAATTTGATATTTTTGACAGTGATGAAGTTCCGCCGTCATGGACTCCCAACCACAAATAAATTTGATATTTTTTACGGTGTTGACACTAAATATTGGTATGAGGCTACCTGTTCTTCAATAATAATGTCTCATCAAAAGAGACACAATAGCAGCAGCTGAAATGGGCTTGGCTTGGGCCCATTAAACACGACCCAAAATAATCTTTGAAAAATGACCCATGAAATAATCCAATGCACATATTTGTTCAAAATAACGTGTTGACCAAGAAATAATTTGTCAATTCTTCAAAAATAGAAAAAATCTTGGGCACATTTATCGAGGCATAAATAAGTGGCTCGGTTCAGGTTGACCCAGACTGAGTTGACTCAGTCCGAGTTGGTTTGGGTTAACTCGGTCTCGCTGGTTGTTGGAAGATAGGGCCCAAGCCCACATGACCAAGGAAGACTATCATATTCAAATGTATGAGATGATGGGTTGAAGCTCATAAGACCAAGGAAGACCCATCCATCCATGAGATATAGAAGACGGGCTCAAGGCCCATAGATCAAGGAGAAAGCTCATACGCCCACATACAATGATGGTAGGATGGTACATAAAGAGTCATCTCTATGAGATGACATTGATTTAATTAAGTTAAAGTTCTAGGGTTAAAACCCTAAACCCTAAGTTCAGCGTATTATTGTAATACTGTAGTTTCATAAATCTATAAATAGAGCATTAGGGGGAGGGTTCAGAATCAATTCCATAACCCTTCTTCCTCCTGTTTTCTCTCAATGAGTTTCTTTCCTTTTTTCTCCATGAGCTAAATTCATGGAGTCCTGAAAATCAACATGGTATCAGAGCTTTTGATTTTCAGGACTCACATCTATGGTTTTTCAAGATATACAAAACCCATAATTTTTTTGATTTTTCTAATATTATTGCTTAGTTTGTAGTTTTTCTCTCTTCGGTTAGTAGACCTAGTCTGGCAGAGTTAGTTTTCTTCTGCCGCTACCCTATCTTTGCTCAAATTCTGCCATCATCATTGTATCACGACAGAGTAGTTCCAACAACTTACTAATTGTGGTTTTTATCTGAATCTTTCACTTGTCTTCCTCATGAATCTACTACTAGCATATTTCTGATTATTATCATTACACGGCTATGTTGCTGCTGTGATTTATCTACCGAGAAGCCCAATATGTTCTGAAAGCAAGTTGCTATTCAGCTCTATTGTTGTCGCAGGCAACGACGACCCAGCCTTCACCTAGCTACAGTGTTGCTATCTCGTGACTGTCACGCTAGCAGGGTTGTGGCTTCGGAAGGACGACGACTTATCAATTTCGTGAGAAAGAATTTATTCGAACAGAGATGATCCCAAAATATTACCACTATTCTATTTTCGTGAAGATTTACTAATCTCTGGGAGATAACTTCTCTGCTTATTTTGAAAACTCCGTTGTTGCTTGATCTCCTACGTCTCTGAAAATCCACCCTGGAACTGCAATTTTTTCTCCTTTGCTTGTCTTCATCGCTAGCTTAGAGACCGAAGGCTCGACTACTCTACATCAGTTCTGGAAGTTTTGGCATTGGTGTAACAGAAGGAAACCAATAGAGAGGAAGCACTGTTCAGCCGAGAGGAACCAGAGAGGAAGATAAGTTGTCGTTTCTGGACGAAGAACTTTTTGTTTCTGCTCTGTTCAGCTGAGAGGAAGATGAAGGATGTTCCAGATCTCCCAATCTCTTCGGCACCGAGAAGGACGCACTGTTGCGATCAGAAAGTCATCTTCTACTGCAGACTATCTTCGGAAAGTTTTTCCAAAAACTCCTCTCACGCCTATTAATCTGCCTTGATTTTATCCATTCGTTGCTATGTTAGGTTCTTCCCAAGCCATGGATCGTGTCACCCTTCTTTCCTCTCTTCCCTCCATATTGAATCTTGACGCTGGAAGAGGTTTCTTGTTTTTGAACGTGAAATGATGGAAATAGGAATGGAATGATTGAGCTTTGAAGGAAGCTTGACCTGGATCTCAGAGGGAGAATCCGACCTAGACCTCTGATAGAGAATCTGACCTATTTAATTCTAATTTCTCAATACTTACGTTCCTCACCTTGACGTCCCCATAAATAGGGTTGAGGACGGAAATACAAATTAGACCCATGGGTCAATTGGTTCATGCCATATTACATTTAAACCAAACCAAACTACACCAAACCAAATGGAATTACATTAAAAGTAAATTGACATAATTTAATTCCTATGCCTATTGATAACTCGTGATGCTATAAAGTCCATAACATCACCCCCTCCTGGAGAAAGATCTTGTCCTCAAGCTCAAAGTAGGGGTAGAGGGTTCGGAACACATCTAATGGATCCCATGTCGTATCATTGGGATCAACATCAGCCCATTGCACTAGGATCTCCCAATCACCCTGAATGCGGCGAGCTTGTAACACTTGTGCTAGAGTAGAAAGGACACGTCCCTCATGTAGTGGGGGTAGAGGTGTGTGTAGCAAGGGAGATTCACCTTGGAAGGCCTTCAGTTGGGAGATGTGAAACACATTGTGAATCCTGCCCTCTGGCGGAAGCTGCAAGCGATAGGCAACTATACCAATGTGGTCCATTACCTTAAAGGGACCATAATACTTTGGAGCGAGCTTATGGCATTTGGAGGCTGTCAGTGATAGCTGCCTATAGTGTTGGAGATGCAACCATACATAATCTCTGGGAGAAAAGAAGACTTCCCGCTTCTTGTCATAATAAAACTTCATAGTATTCTGGGCCTCCTGGAGATGAGTTCGCACCTCAGTAAGCAAGGTGTCTCTTTCTGCTAATGCTTGGTCCAAAGTGGTGACCTTGGAGGCACCTAGTTCATATGATAAAAGGTTGGGCGGGTCTCTACCATATACTACCTTGAATGGGGTTGTTCCGAGTGAGCTATGGTAGGAGGTGTTGTAATAGAATTCCGCCCAGGCGAGCCACTTCACCCACCATTTAGGTGAGTCCCCCATGAAACAACAAAGATACATCTCAATTTTCCGGTTGATGACCTCTATCTGACCATCAGTCTGTGGATGGTAGGCGGAAGACAATGCTAACGTTGTACCCTATAGCTTGAATTGTTCTTTTAGAATGTACTAGAAAAGATGGCATCTCTGTCACTAGTAATGGAAGTAGGCATCCCATGTAAGCAGACAATATTATCCATAAATAGCTGAGCTACGTTAGCTGTAGTGTAAGGATGCACCAGAGGTATGAAATGGCGATACTTTGAGAAATGATCAACCACAACAAAGATAACGGATTTGCCGGACGATGAGGGAAGACCATCTATGAAGTCCATGGAAATATCTTACCAGACTTGTGACGGCAACTAAAGTGGTTGGAGCAACCCAGCTGGACTTAATGATTCAGCCTTATTCCGCTGACAAATCTGACAAGCCGCCACATAATTGGCTATATTGGGCTTCATACCCCTCCAATAAAATTCCTGACTTATCCGAAAATATATTTTTTGTTGGCCCTCATGTGTACTGTCATGGAAGAAGGCTAAAATGTTGTGAATTAGTGGTGACTTGTGGTGAAGAAAGATCTTGTTTTTGAAGAGGACCAGACTATCCTGAACCGTCCAATGTTTTTTCTGATCTCCCTTGCTGGATCTCCTGATATAAAGCAATAATTTCCGGTTACTATTGTGTCTATTCCTGGATAGAATCCAGCAAGAGAGCTCTGGGCTGACTGATGGCATGTAATTGCGGCTCTGGAATGTCCTGGCAAGATAAAGCATCAGCCCCCACATTCGAACTCCCAGGTTTATACTCCACTATAATGTCAAACCCCATGAGTTTACTTAACCAAAGCTGCTGCGGTGAGGTACTGAGGTGCTGCTCAATCAGATACTTGAGGCTGCAATGATCTGTGCGAATCAAAAATGGGCGCCCCCAGAGATAAGGCCGCCAATGCTATATTTATTTAGCTAAACCGATCAGTTCCCTCTCATAAGCTGCTAACTTGTGGTGGTATTGGCCAAGTTGGTGAGTAAAAGAAGCAATTGGGTGTCTCTGTTGGTGTAACATTGCACCAATACCGCCCCCCGAAGCATCACATTCCACCAAAAATGACTCATCAAAATCCGGTAACTACAAAACTGGTGTGGAGGATAAGGCATCTTTCAACTGCTGAATGGAATGAGCCGCTGTCTCAGACTAGGTAAAGGCATTTTTCTTGAGTAAGTTATTGAGCGGTTCTACAATCTGGCCATTGCCGCGAATAAATTTCCTGTAATACCCAGCGAGGCCCAAAAATCCTCTTAATGTTGTAATGGAGGTGGGAGGAGGCCTATCTGTGACGGCCTGTATCTTACTTTGGTCTACATTCACCCCAACTGCTGAAATAACGTGGCCCAAGTATGCCACTTCGGAGGTCCCCAGAGAACATTTGGACTGATTTAAAACCAAATGATGTGAGCGGATAAGAGTAAATACCTAGTGAAGGTGCTGAAGATGCTCTTCCCAATTGTTGCTATAGACAAAATATCATAAAAAAATACCAAAATGTATTTCCTCAAGAGAGAGGAAAATACTTCATTCATGAGGGCCTGGAATGTGGAAGGCGCATTTGAGAGACCAAATGGCATTACGAGAATTTCGAAATACCCATGGTACGTGCGGAACGTAGTTTTCTCCACATCTGATGGATGAACACGGATTTGATGATAGCCAGACTTCAAATCGAGCTTGGTAAAAATAGTAGCACCATGTAACTCATCTAGCAACTCATCCACCACTGGTATGGGAAATTTGTCTTTAATGGTGTGCCCATTGAATTGCCTGTAATCCACACAAAACCTCCACGACTTATCATGCTTGCGGACCAGTAATACCGGGGAGGAAAAAGGAGACCTGCTGGGCTGAATAATACCCTGGGCTAGCATCTGTTGGCACTGCCTTTTAATCTCATCCTTCGGTAAGTGGGGCTAACGATAAGGACGCACCACTACAGGTTCAGTTCCCGTTTTCAAACGGATGCGGTGATCACAATGCCTAATTGGCAGTAGAGCAGTAGGTTCCTGAAAGTTATCCTCAAAGTCTGTAAGTAATTGAGATAACTTACAGTTGTTCGTGCAATGTAGTTGAACAGCCTGAAGGGCGCAGGGCACTGGTGCCTGTGTGCCATGCAATGTAATCTGACGGTGGTCCTCTGTGAAGGTCATGGTCAGAGCCTGAAAATCCAATAAAATAGGCCCCAACAGTTGTAGCCATTTAATTCCCAGTACTAAATCAAATCCGAACAATGGAATCACTAGGAAATATGCAATAAATGTGTGTCCTTCAATATCAAAGTGGGTGGTTGGAGATATGCCCACACTGGTAATTTTAGCCCCATTTGCTACTGATATAGAAAGGCATGTCTGTTGCTGGACGACTAACCCAAGTTGTTCGGCCGTTGGCTGACTGATGAAATTATGTGTACTGCCAGATTCAACTAAAGCAAGTAAGTGTAGATGATGTAACTGTGCTTTAACTTGCATGGTATTAGAACTGTACAGATCAGTCATGGCATGAAGTGAAATCTCTGGACCCTCTTGGTTTGTCTCCACAATCTCCTCCTCGGGAAGTATGTCTTCACAATCCTCCCACAGACATATACTGAATAATCTTTTGCATCGGTGACCTTGTACATACTGTTCATCACAGTTAAAACAACCCTTGGCCTTTCTCTGATCCATTTCTTGTCTGTTCAGTTTTTTGAAGTAAGGATCTGGTGGAGTAGAGTTAGAATTGTCTTGGCGTGGTGCTGCACTAGCTCCAGAACGTGAAGGACCATAATATGGTGCTGGCACAGTGGCATTGTGCCTTCCTGGCCAAGCTGGTTTTCTAACTAGTGAATCCTTCAGAACATGCTGCTTATGCTCAATTGACCTGGCTAAATTCATAGTGTGGTCCAAATCTTTAGGACCATGTAATTCAACTTCTAGCCGCAAAGCTCCTATCAAACCAGTAGTAAAGATGTGAACATACTGGGTGTGACTGACAAACTCATTAGCGTGGGCCAACTGTTCCTGAAAGGTCTTTTGATATAGCTCAAGTGATCCCTTCTGCTTATAGTTGATTAATTCACCCAATGGATTGCTACTAGCTAGAGGACTAAACCTCATCATGCATGATTTTTGAAAGGTTGCCCAATCCTGAACCAATTGGTCATTTCGGAATTGGTGGTACCATAGGAGCACTTCATCTAGCATGTGGTAGGCAGCCAAATAAACATTCTCATCTGCAGATGTTTTTTGATGACAAAAGAATTGATCACATTTGGTTAACAAAATTAAGGGATCCTTAGACCCATCATATGTAGGAAAGTCTAGTTTTAAATATCTGGGAACCGTATTTGGTCCCTGAGTGGCAGGCCCCAGATGGGGATTGGTATGGTGCATTGGTGGTGGTGGAGGAGGTGGTTGGTGGTAGTGATGGTTGTCGGCCGGTGAAGAGTAGGCTGCCGGCAGTTGTGCTCGTATCCCATTGTGATCCTATCGCCAGGGGAGGGCTTGGATGGTGGCATCCATGGATTTGCTGGCCTCACGTAGGTCAGATGTGGTCTGATGCACTTCTTCCAAAGATTGAGCTTGAAGGTCTGTCCTCTGGCGATTATCTTCAACTAATTGCCTCAAATCCTCAAGGGAAGAGGAATCCCCCAGGGTGGACCTGTCTGATACCAAGATATTAGGTTCTTCCCAAGCCATGGATCGAGTCACCCTTCTTTCCTCTCTTCCCTCCATATTGAATCTTGACGCTAGAAGAGGTTTCTTGTTTCTTGAACGTGGAATGATGGAAATAGGAATGGAATGATTGAGCTTTGAAGGAAACTCGACCTGGACCTCAGAGGGAGAATTCGACCTAGATCTCTATGGGAGAATCTGACCTGTTTAATTCTAATTTCTCAATACTTGCTTTCCTTCACCTTGATGTCCCCATAAATAGGGTTGAGGACGGAAATACAAAATAGACCCATGGGTCAATTGGTTCATGCCATATTACATCTAAACCAAACCAAACCAAACTAAACCAAACCAAATGGAATTACATTAAAAGTAAATTGACATAATTTAATTCCTATGCCTATGGATAACTCATGATGCTATGGAGTCCATAACACGCTATCTCTGGTTTATCACCGCCCTGAGAAGAAGACACTATTTAAAAATTAAATGTTTCCAAACTTGAACTGGTTTAATTGAGTGCTAGCCCAACCCGGACCGGACCAGCCCGTGTTCACCCAAAGAAGGTTATGCTGACCCGAGGATGCTCCTTTTCTGTTGAGTCAACTTGGTCCGGGTCAACTTGGGTCGGGGTTAACCTAACTCGGGCCACTTATTTTCTACCTTAGTATATGTGGCCAAGTTTTATAAATATTTTGGCGTGACTCTGTAAAATGTTTTCTTTGGATGGATTATTATTTTTGAAGAATTGAAAGATTCTTCCTTGGTCTGCATATTATTTGGTACATATATGTGCATCGGATTATTTCATGGGTCATTTTACAAGGATTATTTTGGGTCATGTTAAATAATCCTAAGCCCATTTTAGCTGCTGCTATTGATTCTCTTTTGATGAGACATTATCATTGAAGAAGTGGTGGCATCAATATCTGTTATTTCACCGTGATGGAAGAGTTTATTACTAACTCTATGTTATACCCCCATGAATTGGCATTTATTACTCCTACCACTTAAGAGTCGTTGTCCTGTGGATGGACATGGTGATGGAGGAGTTTTTTTATTATTACACTTTTGAACAGTGTATAGACCCACTACCTATAGAAGACAGGAGTGGCACTACCTATAGAAGATAGGAGTGGCACTACCTATAGAAGATAGGAGTGTGCCGAACATCTAGCATATTGACCTTGTACCTATAGAATATAGGAGTGGCACTACCTATAGAAGATAGGAGTTAATTGACTGGATTAAAGAGAAATGTCATACGACTTGAAGTAATTTTACTCTCACTTTTCTTATGCCAGCTGGGACTCATGAACGAGAGCACCAGCGTGAGGGGAGTGTTGGAATATTTGTCACATTACAAAAAAAAAGATTCTATACATCATTTGCAGCAAGCTGAGAGTTTATGTTGTTATCTCACCCCCTGGTTGAGGGGGTGTGTTGGAAGATAGGGCCCAAACCCACACGACCAAGGAAGACTCACATATTCACGTGTATTAGAAGATGGGCCGAAGCCCATAAGACCAAGGAAGACCCATGCATCCAAGAGATATAGAAGACGGGCTCAAGGCCCATAGATCAAGGAAAAGGCTCATAGGCCCACATACAATGATGGTAGGATAGTAAATAAAAGAGTCATCTCATAGAGATGACATTGATATAATTAAGTTAAAGTTCAAGGGTTAAAACCCTAAACCCTAAGTTCAGGGTTTTATTATTGTAATACAATAGTTTCATAAATATATAAATAGAGCATAAGGGGGAGGGATAGGAATCAATTCCATAACCTTCTTCCTCCAGTTTTCTCTCAATGAGTTTCTTTCCCTTTTTCTCCATGAGCTAAATTCATGGAGTCCTGAAAATCAGCACTCGGTCGACTAGAAGTCTGGCACACTTGTCAGAGTCGACTCCGGGTCTCGGCAGGGCTAATTAAATTTCTTAACTTAGGAAAAATTGATGAACAATATTTTGTCTTCCTCTTCTCGGCACCGAACAGTGCAAAAACTCGGAAGGAAATTTTCCAAATAACAGCAGTTGGTTTCCCTGATTCACCCTTCCAAAAATGGCAACACAGATTCTCCTTGGCACCGAACAGAGAAGAAAACAGTCCTTCTTCCCCCCATGGAAGAGATGGAAAATGAGATCTTTGGGAGGAAACTTTCCAGATAGAAACTCCTTAAACCGCAACGGAATCATCGTCCAGAAAAGGTAACTCATTCCTTCTTCCCCACGGCGACGATCCCGGCTTCCGAACAGAGCAGAACAACAGTGGGAAACATTCTGGAGTAAACCAGAGAGCTGCTTTCTAGGAAATCTTTACGAAGATAGTCTAGTAGTAGATGGAACTAGGATGATTTTCCATGACATTCTGTCAACCAACAAAATGGCAGCAGCAGTGAAGGAAAGCTTCCTCTGTTAATGGAGCAGCAGCAATGGCAACTCATCTTCCTCCTCCTTGCTTCCTCTCCATCGAACAGAGCCGAAATAGCAGATCTTCGGGAGGATATCCAGCGGCGGCAGAGACTCTCTTTCTCTCTTCTATAACTTGTCTCTGTTCTCTGCAGTAGTAGAGAACAAAATCTCGGGTCGGCTGGGAACTCGGTTGAGTTTTCGTGTCATCTTCTTCTCTGGCCTTTCAGACAGCAATGCGACTTCCTCACCGTGAGTCATTGTCTTCAGCATAGATAACAACTTTGGTTTTTCTAGGGAATAAACTCCCATCGGTGAATAAACTTCCAACGTCGTGAGAGTCTTCTGTTGGTAAGATGATGTTTTGTCGAGTCAACTCAGCTCAACTTGGACGTGAGGGAAGAATTAAAGAACAACGATGTTCAGTAGGAAAAAAACAAAAAACAAAATAAAAAGTGAATACCAACAAAGTTCCATAAACTTATGAAAAAAACCATCAATATGAGAAAGAAAAAATAATGGGTTTCTGGAATCATAAAAACCATACGAACTCGACGGAGAATGAGATATGAAAAACCATAGTCGGAGTCTTGAAAATCAAAGCTCTGATACCATGTTGATTTTCAGGACTCCATGAATTTAGCTCATGGAGAAAAAGGGAAAGAAACCCATTGGGAGAAAATAGGAGGAAGAAGGGTTATGGAATTGATTCTTACTAAAAGCTCTATTTATAGATTTATGAAACTACAATATTACAATAATATGCCTAAACTTAGAGTTTAGGGTTTAGGGTTTTAACCCTGGAACTTTAACATAATTACATCAATGCCATCTTTATGAGATGACCCTTTATTTACCATCCTGCCATTAATGTATATGGGCCTATGGGCCTTCTCCTTAATCTATGGGCCTTGAGCCCATCTTCTTTATGTCTTGGATCCATGAGTCTTCCTTGGTCTTATGGACTTAGGCTCTATCTTCCAAAAGTATTTTAAGTAAAAATACATCTACAGGGACAATTAGTGCCTCATATTTCCTAGAAACACTTTTTTCAATCTGAAAATTCATTAAGAGAAAATTTTGCTAGAATAATTACTTTGTACAACTTTTAGGTCTTGTTGGCACATTATTTTGGGAAGCATTGGAAAAGGATTTCTTGTAAAAATAAATCTACAATGACCATTAATGCCTCGTGTTTGCTAGAAACACTTTTCTAGCCAAAAATTCTTACTAGGAAAAATTTTTTATAAGATAATTTATATTGAAACAAATTAATTTTTTCAACCTTAAGGCCTTGTAAGTGCATTTTTTTCAAAAATTGCTTGAAATGTATTTCTTGTTAAAGTATCTCTTTCCAAGGTGAAAATTCTTACTGGTAAAATTTTGCGGAAACCAATTACATTCTATAACTATTAGGTCTTGTTAGTGAATTTTTTTAGGAAACATTGGAAAATTATTTCTAGTAAAAATACATCTCCAGGAACCATTAGTGCCTCATGTTTCATGGAAACACTTTTCTAGATTAATATTCTTACCAAGAATTGTTTTTGGAAAAGCAATTTCCACATAAACAAATTACTTTGTGCAACTATAAGGCTTTGTTAATGTATTGGTTTAGGAAACACTGAAAAATTATTTCTAGTAAAAATACATCTATAGAGGCCCATTAGTGCTTCATTTTTATTGGAAACACTTTTCTAAAAGAAATTCTTACAAGGAAAATTTTATGGCAATGCAATTTTTGGTCAAGTAAATAGCCTTTTTTCAGGAATCAATGTAAAATTATTTTTAGTAAAAATACGTCTCCAAGGACTATTAGTGCCTCATGTTTCTCTAAACACTTTTATAGATAAAAAAATTAGTTTCTACAACTAAAAAGCCTTGTTGCTACTTTTTTAGGAAATGTTGGTGGCATATTTCTTGTAAAAATACGTCTCCAGGGACCATTATTGGCTCCTGTTTCCTGGAAACACTTTTCTTGCAGAAAAATCTTACAAGAAAATTTTGTGATAAGGCAATTTTTGCTAAAACAAGTTATATTTTGCAACTACAAGGCCTTGTTAGTGACTTTTTTTTCAAGAAACGTTGGAAAAGTATTTCTTGTGAAGATACGTATCCAAGGACCATTAATGCCTCAAGTTTCCTAGAAACTTTTCTCTACAAGAAATTTTTTACAAGGAAAATTTTGTGGTAAGGCATTTTTTGGTGAAATGAATAACTTTCCACAACTGTAAGCTCTTGTTAGTCCCTTTTTTTACGAAATTTTTAAAATCTATTTCTTGTTAAAATATGTCGCCATGGACCATTAGTGCCTCATGTTTCCTCGAAACACTTTTCTTATAGAAAATTCTTACATTTAAATTTTTTTTAAGGCAATTTTTTGCTGAAACAAATTACTTCCTACAACTTTAAAGCCTCGTTAGCGATTTGTTTTTAGGAAATATTGGAAATGTATATCATGTAAAAATATGACTCTAGTGATCATTAGTTCTTCATGTTTCCTATAAATCACTTTTCTAGCGTAAAATTCTTACCACAAAAATTTTGTTGTAATTCAATTTTTGCTGAAACAAATTACACTCTATAACTGTAAGCCCTTGTTAATGCCTTTTTTGAGGAAACATTGGAAAAGTATTCCTAGTAAAAATATGTCTCCAGGGACCAATAGTGCCTCACATTTCCAGGAAATACTTTCTAGTTAAAGATTTTGAGGTCTTGTAATTTTTGCGGGAACAAATTATTTTCTTCAACAATAAGGCTTGTTAGTGCCTTCTTTCAAGAAACTTTGGAAAAGTTTTTCTGTGAAAATTCATCTCCAAGGAAACAAAATGTTTCCCAAAAATAAAATTCTGGTTAAAAATTCTTTCCAGGAAAATTTTATGGTATGGCAACAACTATAAGGCCTTGTTATTGCCATTTTAAAAAAAAAGTTGGAAAAGTATTTCTAGAAAATAATACATCTCCAGCGACCATTAATGCCTCATGTTTCTTGGAAACACTTCTCTATCTTAAAACTTTTACCATGAAATTTTTTTGGTAAGGCAATGTTTTCTTAAAAAAAATTGCAACTATAAGGTCTTGTAAGTGTATTTTTTTCTGGATATATTTGAAAATTATTTATATAAAAAATACATCTCTAGTGACCATTAGTGCCTCATGTTTCTTGGAAACACTTTTCGAGCTCAAAATACATACTAGGAAACATTTTCTGAAACTAATTACTTTCTACAATTATAAGGCCATGTTAGTGCATTTTTTAGGAAACGTTGGAAAAGTATTTCTAGTAAAAATATGTCTTAAGGGACCATTAGTGTCAAGATGAAAGTTCTTATTAGGAAATTTTTCTGAAGCAAATTACTTTATACAAATATAAGGCCTTGTTAGTGCATTTTTTAAGGAGACGTATGAAAAATCTCTCTAGTAAAAATTCGTCTCCAAGGACCATTAATGCCTCATCTTTTCGGGAAACACTTTTCTAGTAGAAAATTCTTTCCAAAAAATTTTGTGGTAAGGCAATATTTATTGAAACAAATAATTTTCTCCAACCATAAGGTTGTGTTAGTGCATTTTTTCATGAAAGGTTCAAAAAGTATTTCTAGTCTAAATGCATCTCCATGGTCCATTAGTGCCTCATGTTTCCTGGAAACACTTTTCTAGCAAAAAAAATTTACGAGGAAAATTTTGAGGTAAGGCAATTTTTGCTAAAACAAATTACTTTTTACAACTATAAGGCCTTGTTTGTGCATCTTTTGAAGAAATATTAGAAAACTATTTCTACTTAAACTACGTCTCCAACGACCATTAGTTCCTCATTTTTCCTAGAATCACTTTTCAAGCTGAAATTTTAACCAAGAAACTTTTGTTGAAACAAATTACTTTCTACAACTATTAGGCCTTGTAAGAGAATTTTTTTCAGATTGATCCTCGTGCCGACTATGCTCTGGCGTTAATTAGGCTCCACAACTTAACAATTGGTGCTTTTATTAGGAAACGGTTGCAAAGTATTTCATGTAAAAATACGTCTCCAGGGACCATTAGTGCATCATGTTTCCAGGAAACTTATTTCTAGCTGAAAAGTTTTACCAATAAAATTTTATGGTAAGGCTATTTTTTTCTGAAACAAGTTACTTTATAAAACTACAAGGCCTTCTTAGTGAATATTTTTCAGGAAATATTGGAAAAGTATTTCTCATAAAAATACATCTCCAGCCACCATATGTGCCTCATGTTTCCTAGAAAAAACTTTTTAAGTTGAAAATTCTTACGAGGAAAATTTTGAGGTAAGGCAATTTTTGCTAAAACAAATTACTTTCTAAAACTATTTGCCCTTGTTAGTGCATTTTCAGGAAATTTATCATATTCTTTTTGGTTAAAATACGTCTCTATGGACCATTAGTGCCTTAGGTTTCATGGAAAAACTTTTCAAGGTGAAAATTCTTACTAGGAGAATTTTGTGGTAAGGTGATTTTTGCTAAAACAAATTTATTTCCAGAACAGTAACGCCTTGTTTGAGCCTTTTTTTTTAGGAAATGTATGAAAATTTTTGGTGGTAAAAATACATCTCTAGGGACCATTACTGCGTCGTGTTTCATGGAAAGACTCTTTTAGGTAAAAATTCTTACCATGAAGATTTTGTGGAATGCATTTTTTGCTGAAACAAATTACATTCTAGAACTGTAAGTCCTTTTTAGTGCCTTTTTAAAAGGAAATTTTTGCAAAGTGTTTCTAGTAAAAATTTGTCTCCAGGGACTATTAGTACTTCATGTTTCCTGGAAACACTTTTTCAGTTGAAAATTGTTACTAAGAAAATTTTGATGAAAGGTAATTTTTGGTGTAACAAATTACTTTCCACAACTAAAACACCTCATTAGTGCCTTTTTTTAGGAAACATTGGAAAGGTATTTAAAGTAATAAGAGATCTCCAAGGACCATTAGTGCCTCATGTTTCTTGGAAACACTTTACTAGCAGGAAATTCTTTCAAGGAAAATTTTGTGGCAATGGAATTTTTGCTGAAACAAATGACTTTGTACAATTATAAGGCCTTGTTAGTGCCTTGTTTTGGAAATGTTGGGAAATTATTTGTAGTAAAAATATATCTTTGGGGATTTAGTTTTCCAGGAAACACTTTGTTGGCTCAAAATTCTTACCAAGAAGATTTTGTGGTAAAGCAATTTTGTCTGAAACAAATTGCTTTCTACAACTATAAGGTGTTGTTAGTGTCTTTTCAACAAATTTTGGCAAAGTATTTCTAGCAAAAATATGTCTCTAGAAACCATTAATGCCTCATGTTTCCTAGAAACCCTTTTCTAGCTAAAAATTATTACCATAATTTTTTTTTGGTAAGACGGCTTTTGTTAAAATAAATTACTTCCTACAACTATTAGACCTTGTTAGTGCATTTTTTAAGAAACGTTGGAAAATTATTTCTAGTAAAAATATGTCTCCATGGACCATGAGTGCCTTATGTTTCTTTTATGTTTCTTTTAAACACTTTTCAAGTAGATAATTCTTACCAAGATAATTTTGTGGTATGACAATTTATGCTGAAAGAAATTACTTTAAACAACTATAACGGCTTGTTTTTGCATTTTTTAGGAAACATTGGAAAACATTTCTAGTAAAAATACGTCTCGAGGGACCATTAGTGCCACAAGTTTCCTGGAATACTCTTCATGTTGGAAATTTTTACTAGATACATTTTCTTGCCACAAATTACTTTCTACAACTATTTGGGCTAGTGAGCACATTTTTAAAGAAATGTTGGAAAAGTATTCCTAGTAAAAATACATCTATAGGGACCATTAATGCCTCATATTGATCCTGTAGAAGTTAGGACCCCATGAGAATGACTCTAGGTTAACGTGGAAGAAGAAGGAGAGAAGAGGGAGAAGAGGGAGAAAGGAGAAGGACGTTTGAGAGGAGAGTTTGGATTAAGGGAAGGAGACAAAGTGTCAAGAGAGAAGAGAGGGTGGTTGGGCATTTTTTCCAAATAGAGGAGAAGGATTGAATGCCTTACCTCTTAACTAATGCTCTTATTTATAGTGTTACAAAGCCCTTAGGGTTACAACTCAATAGATTAAAAGACATACTAAGACAATGTATTTACATCTCCATGCCATCCTTATGGAACATACCATAAATAACCACTTTTCCACTCCTTTGACGCATGGGCTTCTAGCCTTGAGCTTGTGGGCTTGAGCCCATCTTCCAACACTCCCCCTCAAGCTGGTGGAGAAAATACATCATAAATACCTAGCTTGCCACCTATATAAGATAGAACTTTGGACGTTACCGGTTTGGTGAGGATATCAGCTAATTGCTCTTGAGATGAAACATATTTAAGAGAAATTATTCGTACTTGAAACTTTTCCCGTATAAAATGACAATCCACTTCAATATGTTTAGTTCTTTCATGGAAAGCTGGATTTGACGTAATGTGAATAGCTGCTTGATTATCACAATGTAGACCCATAGAACCTCCTTTATAAAATCCCAATTCAGTAAGAAGGGTCTTTATCCATAAAAGTTCACTTACAGTGTGGGCCATAGATCGGTATTTTGCTTCAACACTAGATCTTGCAACCACTTTTTTTTTTTGTTTTTTATGTGACCAAGTTTCCCCTAAGAAGGGTACAATACCCAAATGTAGATTTTCTATCATCGGGTGATCCAACCCAATCTGCATCTGAGAAGCTTTCTATATTGAAGTGACCATGTTGTTTATATAGCAATCCTCTTCTTGAAGCACCTTTTAAGTATCGTAGTATTCTCTCCAACGCATGCTAGTGAGTAATCTGTGATTTGTGCATGAATTGGCTTACCACACTCACAACATATGATATATCTGGCCTGGTTACTGTGAGATAGATTAATTTTCCCACAAGTCTTTGATATTTCTAGTGTCAACATCTTCTCCAGTTGTGGTACACAATTTTTTATTCGCATCCATAGGTGTATCAACTGGTCTACAACCCTTCATTCTTGTTTCTTCAAGAAGATCCAAAATGTATTTTCTTTGAGACAACACTATTCCTTGATTTGACTAAAGGACTTCTATACCCAGAGAATATTTGAGCTTACCCAAATCTATAGTCTTGAACTCTTTACATATCATATTCTTCACTTCTTGTATACTATGAGCATTATTTCCAGTCAAGAGAATATCATCAACATACATGGCCAATAATATATTCCCTTTGATAGTATCTTTAATATATACTGAGTGATCAATCGAGCTCCTCTGAAACCCAAATAGTAGAAGCGCTTGACTGAATTTATCAAACCAAGCCCGAGGGGACTGTTTAAGACCATATAAAGATTTCTTTAATTGGCATATGGACTCCCCCTCAACCACATATCCTTGTGGTTGGACCATATAAATTTTTTAGCGTATATCACCATTTAAAAATGCATTTTTTACATCGAGTTGATATAATGGCCAAGATGAGTTAGCAGCAATAGAAAGGATGATATGTACCGAGTTCAGTTTTGCAACTGGAGAGAAAGTCTCTTCATAATCTATCCCATAGCACTGAGTATAACCTTTTGCAACCATGCATGCTTTAAGGCGAGCAACCAACCCATCTGGGTTGTGTTTCACTTAAAAAACCCATCTGCAACCAACCGGTCTTTTTCCTTTTGGGATCGATGCCAATGTCCATGTTTGATTTTCATATCATGCATCTATTTCTTCATCCATAGCCCCCTTCCATCCTAGATGCTTCAGGGCCTCCTGATAGGATTGTGGTATGGAAACAGATGAAAGTGAAGCAAGAAACTGAACACATTGAGAAGATAAGAGATTAGAAGACATAAAATTTTCAATTGGATGAGATGTAGTGCAAGAACAGGTTGCCTTTCGTAATGCAATAGGCCGAGTATCAAATTCAGGCCCAAACATAGGAGGAGGAGAAAGACATACCTTAGGTGGATCAGACAACTCCACAGGTGAGGGGACGGCCGGTGCTTCAGGGGGTTGAGTAATATCTTCATGAAATGGTATAAGTAGACATGGAGTGGTAGGAGTAGATGTAAACCCTGGAGGAGCCTCATGTGAGGATTAGAAGGAAGTGTCTTCAAAGAAAGTCACATCCCGAGATACCATCAACCTTCGAAGTGTAGGATTATAACAAATATAACCTTTTTGAGTTCGAGAATACCCCAAAAAAATACACCTTAGAGATCGAGGATGAAGTTTACTTTTATGTGGTGAAGTATCATGAACAAAACATGTGCAACCAAACACTTTAAGAGGAAGAGAAAATGGATCTTCACCATGAAACAAAACAGAATACGGAGTTTGATTTCTAAGTACTGATGAAGGTAACCTATTGATGAGAAAGCATGCTATAAGAATAACATGAGGCAAATAAAAGAAGGGTACCTTCATGGAGTAGAGGACGCCCGAGCAACCTCAAGGAGGTGACAATTCTTTCTTTCAGCAACACCATTTTGTTGAGGGGTATAGGCACATGATATTTGATGAAGAAGCCCATTACCCTCACAAAACGATTTAAACTCATTAGACAAATATTCCTTAGAATTATCGGATCTAAGGATTTGATTTTTTTTCCAAATTGGGTTAGAACCATTGCATGGAAGTTTTTAAAAATAGAAAGAATTTTTGATAGTTCTTTAAACAAAAACAACCAAGTCACTTGGGTAAAATCATCCACAAAAGTAACAAAATATTGAACCTGAGAAATGTTAGAGACCTTTAAAGGGCCCCATACTTCAGAATGTATTAATTCAAACGAAGCAGTACTAGTATTTGTAAGACAAGGAGAATATGTACTCCTAACATGCTTACTTAATTGACATACCTCACAATTAAAATTAGACAAAGATTAAAGAGATGGAACTAAAGAACGGAGTGACAAGATAGATGGATGACCAAGCCGGTTGTGCCGCATTTGAGCCTTGGATGTAGTGGATGAAATAATAGCTACTGCTGGAAGAGTAAAATAATATAAACCCCATTTTTCATGGCCACTACCAATCACCTGTTTCGTAGTTAGATCCTGAAATATACACGAAGATGGTGAGAAGGTGATAGAAAAATTCATTTGTTTGGTTAACTGACTAACGAAGAGAAAATTTAATAGAAATTGAGGAACAAATAAAACATCTTTGAGAGGAATAGATGAGAGGAGGAACCCTTGCCAAGCACCTTGGTTTGGGAACCATTAGCAATAGTGACCAATTTATGAGGAAGACATGGAGACAATGATGAAGTATGTGTTTGTTACCTGAAAGCGTTCGGAAGCCTTGAAGTCAATGATGCAAGAGGAAGGGGTTGAAGCAGAAGAAAGCATACCTGAAGCAATGGTAGTGGCATCAATAGGGCCTGGTGGAGTAGAGGACTGATCCAATAAGGATTTCAGCTTCTGAATTACAGCATAGTCTTTCGAAGAGATAGTCACCTTCCCGGAATGAGAATCAGTCTTGTCCTCTTTTTTCTCAACATTAACTGAGGCCAGATTGGTTGTCACCCAATCAGGTTTACCATGGAGTTTCCAGCATGAATCCACAAGGTGGTTTTGACCACCACAATAAGTGCACAATCGAGGCTCAGTGCGGGAATGGGTCGAACCCATTTGACCACATTTATTGCGGCCTCCTCTTGTATTTTTGCCACGTCCTCGAAATGGGGATGATGTACCCCAATTACCAGAGAACATAGCTGATGGAGCATCAATCGGAGGAAGAGATGGATCAGGAATCAATAACAACGTTGCACTGATGTCATCAAAAGAGGGAAGGGCAGACGAACTAAGAAGCTGAGTCTTAGCCAACTCTAGATACGACTTAATATTGATAAGAAAAATAGCTGCTACCAAGGCTTCACGCTATTTTTCTTGGACAACAATGTCGGTAGAGTATGGTTGAGCAATTTTCCATTCTTGGAGAAGCCCACAAAATTGGGCCAAAACTCATGAATATTATCTCCTTGTTCGGTAGCCAACATACTTTGGAAAACATCATATACTCTTTGCAAGGAGGCGGCACTAGAATAGAGCTTAGCACATGTGTCCCAAATATCCTTCGAAGTTTCCAAGTGGACCACATTATTAGCAACATGCTCTTCCATGCTATTAATAAGCCAGTTGATAACCATACCATCATTTTTTACCCATTTATGGTAGACGTCATCTTCTTCATCACTCGGAGGAGGGATTTTGATAACATGATTGAGAAGGTCACGAGTAATGAGAACCCACCGTACCGATTGTGACCAGCTGAGGTAATTGGAAAGACCTCTTAGTGGAATTGTAGTAATTCAGAGCATGTTACTCTTATTACTCGTACTTCCACTCTCCATATTGACGCAAATCAACTAGTAAGGTCAATTGTTAAAGGGGCTCAAATAACAATTGCACAACGTAATTTGAAGCACCCGTAGACCAATTTAGCCCCCAAAAATAAGTAGAGAATATTTTCACTAGAATAAGCACCAAATCATGGAAAAATTGGTGCTTTTGTCAAGTGATAACAAGAACCAGCCACTACTCAACTTTTCTTATATTTTTCAAAAAAATATAGAGAAGAGAATAGATGCAACTTTTATCCTTAATCCAAACTCAACCACTAAACCAAGAGCAAATTTAGACAAGGCCTTTCTTGGCAAACTGAGAACAATTTCTTGGCAAAAGAAACTCCAACTCATGGGAATACTTCAACAAAACAAAAGATTCAGTTGCTGAAGTTCAAACACAACAAATAATAGGGATAAGTAAGTGCTGGAATTTCATCAAACATATAATTGGCATCCAACAATATGATACACTCCCATGAGTAACATTAGATTATAGAATTGATAACAACATATGCTGGAATCCCATATCAACAATGTGTGATTCCCGTTACATAAAGGTAACTGAATCCAAATAACAAACCGAAAAAAACAACCGTTAATTAATCATGTAAATGTGCTACAAGATGATCAAGACTACAATTTCCTTTTAGTCATACACGATAGATCTTCACAATGTTTATGAAGATTATCTTACCTTGACATGAATCAAAAATTCAAGAAGAGAGGAAAAAAATTGAAACCATAAAGAGAGAATATGCAAAAAATCAAAATTTTACCTATCTCTTCATGGCAAAACTCCTTCTATACATAACTTCTTGAATGGATGAAATAACTACTTGAATAGGGATCCTAACCTCCAAGCTCTGATACCATGTAGAAGTAAGGACCCCATGAGAATGACTCTAGGTTAGCGTGGAAAAAGAAGGAGAGAAGAGAGAGAAGAGGGAGAAATGAGAAGGACGTTTGAGAGGAGAGTTTGGATTAAGGGAAGGAGAGAATGCGTCAAGAGAGAAGAGAGGGTGGCTAGACGTTTTTCCCAATAGAGGAGAAGGATTGAATGCCTTACCTCTTATCTAATGCTCTTATTTATAGTGTTACAAAGCCCTTAGGGTTACAACTCAATAGAATAAAAGACATACTAAGACAATGTATTTACATCTCCATGCCATCCTTATGGAACATACCATAAATAACCACTTTGCCACTCCTTTGACGTGTGGGCTTCTAACCTTCAGCCTGTGGGCTTGAGTACATCTTCCAACAGATCCTACAAGGGAATTTTTGTGATACGACAAATTTTGTTCAAACCTATTAAAATTTACAACTAAAATGACTTGTTGGAGCCATTTTTTTTGGAAACGTTGAAAAAGTAGTTCAAGTAAAAATACGTCTCCAGGGACCATTAGTACCTCTCATTTCCTAGAAACAGTTTTCTATTGGATGATTCTTACAACAAGTATTTTGTGGTGAGACAATTTTTGTTGAAACATGTTACAATGTGGAACCCACCATGGAGCTCGAGCTGGTGGGACCCACCATGAGGATGTAGGTCATCAAGAAGAGTCATAGAGGACGTGGGACACTGATAGATGCTATATTCTGACATGAGAACAGGTTAATTACAATAGAATAACCCTTATAATTGTGTTATAGGTGGTTATTTTTTGGTTTTCAAATGAAACGTGCATTTATTGAATTTGGCATTAATCACTGTCTATATTGCATATTTTTCTCTCCTGAATTATATTTCAATGCTTTTAGGGTTTATTTCTTCCTGAAATGCTTTTTATGGATTCAATTATGGAATTTCAGGAGAATTTTGGTGGAGAAGGAGATATTTACCAAAATGCCCTTAGTGAAAGGGAAGTGATTTTTTAGGGCAAATCGTATTAAAACAAGGAGGCCATCGACTGAAACTGGGAGGCCGTCGATCGAAATAGGGGACCGTCGATCGAGACAGGGGAGGCCCGAGAGGATTTCCAGCCTTCGTTCGTCGTGCCACCGTCGTCCACCACCGTCCGATAACCGAGAACAGACCCGAGGATAACTCGAGAGAGTCTCCATCGCGGTGAGTTTGACAGTGCCAGTTTCTGCTTTCCAAGCCGTGAGGTGATCCGAGAGGGCTCCTCCGATGCCAATTCCGCATTCCAACCATCCTCTAGCGTCGATTACCTATTTCTGACCATTCCCGGAGCTATTCCGACTCCGACCGAGACTCGAGAGCGCCGGTTAGAGGACTTCAGCTCCGTTTTGTTCTTCGTCGGTCGTCACCTCCGTCCGTGGGTTTCTATCCTTCTTCGCCAGCGTTGTCTCTACCTCCGGCCACTCGCTCTTGCAACCCGAAGCCATCAATTTCTGGAAATTGTAGTTGTGAGAATGATCCTTTGCTGCCCGAGCGAGAGGAAGGAGAAGGGGAGTAATCTATCATTTTGGAATTTAATTTTCCTATAGTTTGAACTTAGGTTTTGAATGTTTATTAAATTTTATTTGAGAATTAATGTTTATCGAATATTTGTTTTCCGGATATTTCATTAAATTAGATAAGTAGGGTAGGATTGTAATCTAGGTTGGATTTTGGTATTTTAATCCGATTTTTGTCTTTCACTCTATGCGCCCGAGAGCGGATAGATGCAAGGATTAAGTAATCGGATTCGTGGTTACGTGGCACTCGAGAGAGGCACGTATTACGATAAAATCTAGAGTTGACGTTTCCTGTTGTGCAAGTAGTTAATCAAATGATTGTTTGCTAATTTAGGATATAATTAGTGTTTAGTTCAGATTAATTCATCATATTTGGTTAGGGTAGTTGACAGAAGAATACACAAAATTCAGTCCTCCCTGTAGATATGATTCTCGCTTCCCGCTAGATTACATGAACGATTCGTACGCTTGCGAGGTATAAAAGCCGATGTAATTAAATTTCACATCAAGTTTTTGGCGCCGTTGTCGGGGAGGCACGTACTAAGTGTATTTCTTTGTTCTCCATGGTCTTAGGTTAGATTTATTTTTATTTTATTTTATTTTATTTTTTTGCTTTCATAATTTTATCTTGGTGATTTTGTATGGAATTATTTTTATTTCTTCTAGTTTGTTCATATTTTCAGTAGTGAGTTTGTTAGCTTAATTTGATAGTTCGTTTTGTTTCTTTTTGTGTTTGTATGCATGGGCGCAGCTCCCTAGGTGAACCATTAGCTCCCTTTGTTGAAGAAGTAGAACATATTTGTAGGAAAACACCAGAAGTCAAGTTAGGAGCTACCATGGCCAATCAGGGTGAATCATTACATTTACCTGTAGCCGGTGACCGTAGAGCCCTGAGGGATTATTCCATCCCATCCCACTTCACATCACCTTCTTACATTATATTGCCACCCACTACTGCTGCCAATTATGAGTTGAAACCGGGTGTGATCCAACTCCCTACATTCTATGGGTTGGAGAAGGAGGACCCTTATTACCACGTCAAGGAATTCTTAGATATTTGTGTAACTTTCAAATTCTAGAATTTCTTAGATGACTCTATCCGATTAAGACTTTTTCCATTTTCACTTAAAGATAAGGCCAAGTCTTGGCTTAATTCCTTAGAGGTGGGCAGCATTACTTCATGGGACACATTAGTCACGAAAGTTTTCTCCAAGTACTTTCCCATTCAAAGAACTACAGCCCTCAGAAGAGAAGTCTCCAACTTTATGCAGCAGGAGGGTGAACACTTTTATGAGGCTTGGGAGAAATGGAAGGATTTGATCCGTAGGTGTCCGCATCATGGGTTTGAGAAATGGCATTTAATGCAATACTTTTATCAAGGTCTTACACCCCAGGTTAGATCCATGGTAGATGCAACGAGTGGTGGGAGTTTGATGGGTAAAAGTGCTAGTGAAGCATGGGACTTCTTTGAAATGTTGAGTGATCAATCTCAGCAATGGGGTTCGTCATTTAATGTTGATAGGAGATCCCACGAACCCAAAAGAGGGGGTCTCTATGAGGTTAGTGGAAGACCCATGCTCATGGCCAAGATTGAGGGGTTGACTAGAAAAAATGATGCCTTTATGGTGTCCAAGAGTTCACCTGCTCCTAACCCATCTACTGTCTATGCCATATGCTCTGGTTCATCTCATCCCACACAAATGTGTCCATCTAGTTCATCCTACCTGGAGCTCATTGAGGACTCGAATGCAGTCCAGAATTTTCATAGACCAAAACAGAACGATCCTTTTTCGGAAACATATAATCCGGGTTGGGCTAGGCACCCAAATTTCTCATGGTCCAAGGGCCCACAGGTTGGGGGTCCTCCAGGGTTTACTCAACCCCAAGCTCTGCGTCCACACTTCACTCAACAGCCATTGATTCCACAAAAACCTTCACTTGAGGACACACTTCAATTATTCATGCAGAATACACAGTCCTCCATTTCTAAACTTGAAATGGAAGTGAGTCAGTTGGCCAGCCACATGAGTGAACATGCACAAAATAAACTCCCGAGTCAAACCATTCCTAACCCCAAAAGCACACATGAGAGTGGGTCGAGTTCCAATCCCCACCATGAGCAAGCCAAAGCCATAACCACCCTTAGGAGTGGTCGTGAGTTGAACAATGGGGTAGGGACCACTAAGTCTAAGGAGTCAAAGGATGACAATGGGGGACACATCATTGAGTGAAGAACCTCCAAGTTCTCCACCAACAGCCTAGCAGATCCCTAACCAAGTCCCACCAGCTCCTTATCCGCAGAGATTATCGGGCCTACCTAAGAAAGGAGATAGCATGCATGAAACATTGGAACTTTTTAGTAAGGTTTACATTAACATTCCACTTCTTGATGCTATTAGGCAAGTCCTTGTCTATGCCCGATTTTTTAAGGACCATTGTACACAGAAGAGAAAACAACATGTTAACAAAAAGGTCTTTCTTACTGAGAATGTAAGCTCAATTCTGAAGAACTACACTCCTACTAAAGTTAAAGATCCTGGATTTCCCACAATTTCATGTGTCATTGGTGAACATACCATCCAGAGAGCTCTTCTTGACTTAGGTGCAAGTGTGAATTTGCTTCCTTTCTTTGTGAACCAGCAATTAGGTTTGGGGGAATTTAAGCCTATTCCCATAACACTTCAACTAGCTGACTATTCTGTCAAGAGACCACGAGGAATAGTTGAAGATGTTTTGATAAAAGTGGACAAATTTATGTTCCCAGTTGATTTCATTGTTCTTGATACAGAACCAATAGTCAATGTGAGCAACCAAATTCCTGTCATCCTAGGATGTCCCTTTTTAGCCACATCTAACTCTTGAAACTTTTGAGTCTTGCATAACATCTTTAGACATGGACTATTTTGATGAGGAAACATATTTCCGAGAGGTTGACTCTTTACTCAGTTCTGTACCTCTGTTGGAGGAAGCTTATGAGGTTGTCACAATTGATCATCCATAGGATCTTCATCTTGACTTGGACAAACCTCTTGAAACTTCCAAGCTAGATCTTAAACCACTTCCTCCCACGTTGAAGTATGCGTTCTTGAGGCCCATGAACTCATTGTCAGCCATTATTTCCTCTGATTTGAGTACTGAGCAGGAGGAACAATTGACTGAAGTTTTACAAGCACACAGAGAGGCATTGAAGTGGACTCTTGATGCCTTAAAAGGGATTAGCCCCTCCATATGCATGCATCGTATTCATTTGGAGGAGGGGACTAAAGCCTCAAGTGAGATGCAACGTAGGTTAAATCCCCATATGCTGGACGTTGTGAGAGAAGAAGTCATCAGGTTGCTTGTGTCAGGAATCATTTACCCTATTTTCGATAGCACCTGGGTAAGTCTAATTCAAGCTGTCCCTAAGAAAGGAGGGATAACGATAATGAAAAATGAGAGTGGTGAATTGATTCCCACAAGAACTACCACCAAGTGGCGTGTCTGCATTGACTATAGAAAACTTAATTCCGCCACTAGGAAGGATCACTTCCCACTACCTTTCATTGATCAGGTGCTAGAACGATTGGTCGGCCAAAATTTTTATTGCTTCTTAGATGGATACTCCGGCTACAATCAAATTCCCATTGCTCCAGAAGACCAGGAAAAGACCACATTCACGTGTCCATTTGGCACCTATGCTTACAGACGCATGCCTTTTGGTTTATGCAATGCGCCCGCCACTTTCCAACGATGCGTGATGAGTATCTTTTCTGACATGATTGGTGACTTTTTAGAGGTTTTTATGGATGACTTGTCTGTGTTTGGCTCTAGTTTTGATACATGTCTTCACAATCTTTCACTCATATTGTCCCGTTGCATTAAGTCCAATTTAGTCTTGAATTGGGAGAAATACCACTTGATGGTAAAAGAAGGAATTGTTTTAGGACATGTAGTGTCTGAACGGGGTGTAGAAGTGGACAAAGCCAAGGTTGACCTAATTGCCAATCTGCCACCACCTACTTCTTTGAAGGGGGTGTGATCTTTCCTTGGCCATGCTAGGTTCTATAGGCGCTTCATTAAGGACTTTAGCAAAATTTCTCGTCCTTTGACAAATTTGCTTGCTCAAGATGTTGCTTTTGCCTTTGATGATACCTGTATTCATGCTTTTGAGACACTGAAGAAATGTTTGTCCACTGCACCCATTGTCCAACCCCCTACTTGGTCTTTGCCTTTTGAGTTGATGTGTGATGCCTCTGATTATGCATTGGGGGCTGTTTTGGGGCAAAAGACGGATAAAATTCCCTGAGTCATTCAGTATGCTAGCCGCACTCTTCATGATGCTCAATTGAATTACACTACCACTGAGAAGGAGTTGCTAGCTGTTGTGTTTGCCTTGAACAAATTCAGATCATATCTATTAGGGTCAAAGGTTATAGTGTTCACTAATCATTCTGCTTTGAAGTACTTATTATCCATCAAGGACACTAAACCTCGCTTGATTAGATGGATCTTGCAATTGCAAGAATTTGACCTTGAGATTCGAGATAAGAAGGGTTGTGAGAATGTTGTTGTTGATCATCTATCTAGGATCTGTGTAACACTTCAGGAAGGATTCCTTCCTTTAAATGATTCCTTCCCTGATGAACAACTTCTCCAATTATCCCAGTTGCCTTGGTTTGCTAACATAGTCAACTATCTTGTAACTCATAAGATTCCTGATTATTGGAGTAAACAAGATCGGTTGAAATTCTTTTCCCATGTCAAACATTTTTTTTGGGATGACCCTTATTTGTTCAAGGTGTGTCCTGACCAAGTCATTAGGCGTTGTGTACCTGAGCAAGACTTTGCCAATATTCTTGAATTTTGTCATTCCCACGCATGTGGTGGACATTTTGGTGCTAGAAAGACCGCGACTAAAGTCTTGCAACGTGGTTTCTATTGACCTTCATTTTTTAGAGATGCCCATGAGTTTTTTCGGGTGTGTGATAGATGCCAACGGATTGGTTGTTTGTCTAGGAAGAACATGATGCCTCTTAAACCCATTCTTATTGTTGAATTGTCTGATGTGTGGGGTATTGACTTCATGGGTCCTTTTCCTATCTCGTTCGGCTATCAATACATCCTTGTTCCTGTTGAATATATCTCTAGATGGATTGAAGCTATTGCATGTAAGACAAATGATCACAAAGTGGTGGTAAAGTTTTTAAAAGAAAACATCTTTAATCAGTTTGGTACCCAGAGAGCGATCATCAGTGATGGGGGATCTCATTTTTGTAACAGAGCATTTGAGACCTTATTGAAGAAATACTCCATCACTCATCGGGTGTCCACTCCGTACCACCCGCAAACTTGTGGTCAAGTGGAAATCTCTAATAGGGAGATCAAATGGATTTTGGAGAAGTCAGTTCGCTTTGATAGGAAAGATTGGTCCACTCGATTGGACGATGCTTTATGGGCCTATCGAACCGCTTATAAGACTCCTATTGGGATGTCTCCATTTTGCCTAGTGTTCGGCAAAGCATGTCATCTACCTGTTGAGCTTGAGCATAGAGCTTATTGGGCCATTAAGGCTTTGAATTTTGATTTGACTCAAGTGGGTGAGGAGAGGAAATTGCAATTGAATGAGTTGGAGGAACGTCATGATGCTTATGAGAATGCCAAACTGTATAAGGAGCGAACAAAGCTTTTACATAATAAATCTATTTTTCGCAAGTCTTTTACTATTGGGCAGAATGTTTTACTTTATAACTCACGATTGCATTTGTTTCCAGGGAAGCTAAGATCCAGGTGGTCCGGTCCATTTGAAGTTACACATGTGTTTCCTCATGGCGCTGTTGAGATCCGAAATCACGGAGATGGGTCGGTCTTCAAAGTTAACGGTCAGAGGCTCAAACCGTATCTTGAGAATGTCCCCACACCGGAGGAGGTGATGGTGATTTTCTTGGAGGAACCTGTCCTTTCATCTTGACTGCGTCAGAGTCTTGCTTATGACTATAAACTTAGCACATTGTGGGCAATCCTCACGTTTCTATCCCTTTGTACATTATAGTTTTATTTTTGGTTTATTCATCCTTATTGGGATAACCTTTGGTGTACTCTGGTCTTGATTGATTGGAGGATCACCGGCCCCGTCATGGACTCGGCGTACTCTCTTGCCGGTTGAGAGCATAAATGGTTCCGGTAGTCAATGACCAAACTTTTGGTCCCTAGTTTGAGAGGTCTGTACTCAAACAACCGTTCTGGGATTGACTAGTTCGATCTTGAAGTATTGAATGAAAACCTTATGGTGAGTAACTTAAGGACTTGTGTTTAGCGCGTGATTCCTACTGCCTTCAGTGGCCAGTCACACGGAGATTTCTTCAAAGTGTGATGTGGGATAGCGGTTTCATCTACGGATGATTACCTACGGGTACGGCTGATACGAGTAAACCTTCTTCGAGGGAGACTATGTATCATTCCTGGGGGTCTTTATTGACTTTTCGGTATTATTGTTGATGACCAAGCACATATGGTCCCACTTATGGATTTAGGAGCCCTGAGGGAGCTTAACCCTTATTCTTCTGGAGTATAACTAGCTAAGCTTTTATTCCTTTTTGTAGTCGTTCTGGTGTTTTAACTTTTCCCCATTGAGGACAATGTTAGGTATAGATTTGGGGGGGGGGGGGGGGGGGGGGGTGGGGGGAATGACTCTTTTATGTCTTAGAAATAATTTTCTTTTGATTTCTGTTCGTTGTTTTCAAATTACTCCTCTTAGTATGTGGTTAGCGTTAGTAGAGTTAAAATAAGTTGCTCAAATGTGTTTCAAAATTTTTCGTAAAACTGTGTAGAATATGCCTATTAGAAATCTGATATCATTTGTTGTGATCCCCGAGAATTCAGTGGGATAACTTACTATTGCATTAGACTTGGAACTTAGTTGCAAAAGAGAACATGTAAATCTAGTGTTGATCTATGTTAGTCTGAATAGTCTTGTATGCCTGTTGAACTCATTCCTTTTTATACCTCAGTGAAATTCCTTGTTGTAATGTATGAATGCAAATGGAAATGCTCTTACTTTCAAAAGACAGATAACTTCATAAATAGCCTAGGCAAACCCAGGGACATGCACCGGAATAGTCGGTTACTTAAAAATAAGTGCATGTGCAGTGCAGACGAATACAAAATGGTGGTAATACCAAAAGTATTCAGTAAAACAAAAATTACACTGGTAATAGCAAAAGTGCACTGGTAATAGCGTAAAATGGGTTTAAATTTGGAAGCAATGAGTTTCCTTAACTTTGATGATGAATTGTAATTTGAAAGAAGTTGCAAGTCAAGATTGAAATTGGTATATTTCTTTTGTGAGATTGTTAGACAACAGGTTTATTCTACTATTTTCTCTTAATTGTGATGTGACCAGGATTTTATTGTTATTTGTTGCCTCTTTGTTCTGTTGAAGTAATTGCTTATGGGTCACATTGGTTCTGGTGGAGTAACAATGAGTGTATTTGGATTGATAATGTGCTATATTTTACACAGGTTTTCAAATTGCGCAGGATCTCATATGATTTTCAGATATTTTACAATACTAAGTGTTAGTCATATGCTAATGAGGAGTAAATTTTCTTCAGTTTTCTTTTTATATTATTGATTTAGATGAATTTTTTGGGTAAATTCCATGCAAACCCTCATGGGACATAACTCATCCACTACTGCAAAGTAGGGGTTTAACGTCTTGTTGCATGCGCTAAATGCAATCGTGCTCCCTACGAAAGTGGCACTTTGTTTTCCTAGGCTTAATTTTGGTTTGATTGTTGTTTCTCTAGGGACTAGCAAAGATTTAGGTTTCGGGGTGTGATAGATGCCATATTCTGACATGACAACTAGGTTAATTATAATAGAATAACCCTTATAATTGTGTTATAGGTGGTTATTTATCGGTTTTCAAATGAAACGTGCATTTATTGAATTTGGCATTAATCACTGTCTATATTGCATATTTTTCTCTCCTGAATTCTATTTCATTGCTTTTAGGGTTTATTTCTTCCTGAAATGCTTTTTATGGATTCAATTATGGAATTTTAAGAGAATTTTGGTGGAGAAGGAGATATTTACCAAAATGCCCTTAGTGAAAGGGAGGAATTTTTTAGGGCAAATCGTATTAAAGCAAGGAGGCCGTTGACCCAAAAAGGGGACCGTCGACCGAAACAGGGGACCGACTCCGACCGAGACTCGAGAGAGCCAATAAGAGGACTTCAACTCCGTTTCGTTCTTCGTCGGTCATCACCTCCGTCCGTGGGTTTCTATCCTTCTTTGTCGGTGTCGTCTCTACCTCCGACCACTCGCTCTTACAACCCGAAGCCATCAATTTCTGGAAATTGCAGTCGTGAGAATGATCCTTTGCTGCCCGAGCGAGAGGAAGGAGAAGGGGAGTAATCCGTCATTTTTGAATTTAATTTTCCTATAGTTTGAACTTAGGTTTTGAATGTTTATTAAATTTGATTTGAGAATTAATGTTTATCGAATATTTGTTTTCTGGATATTTGGTTAAATTAGAAATTTAGGGTAGGATTGTAATCTAGGTTGGATTTTGGTATTTTAATCCGATTTTTGTCTTTCACTCTATGCGCCCGAGAGGGGATAGACGCAAGGATTGAGTAATCGGATTCGTGGTTAAGTGGTGCTCGAGAGAGGCACGTATCATGATAAAATCCAGAGTTGACATTTTCTGTTGTGCAAGTAGTTAATCAAATGATTGCTTGATAATTTAGGATATAATTAGTATTTAGTTCAGATTAATTCATCATATTTGGTTAGGCTAGTTGACTGAAGAATACACAAAATTCAGTCCTCCCTGTGGATATGACCCTCGCGTCCCGCTAGATTACATGAATGATTCATACGCTTGCGAAGTATAAAAGCCGATGTAATTAAATTTCACATCAGACACCAAGAAAAGTCTTTACCCAAAGCAAGCACGAGTTAAGGAAGCAAGAACACAAGCTGAATTGATTTAGAAGACTTGAAGATCAAGTGGGACCCACAAAGATCTCACGATCTGGCACTCTTATCAAGGTACACTGGAAGATCATGAGGGTCCCACAAGGATAAGGCTACGAGCTGGCTTATCCATTATATTCATGTGAATAATGAAGGACTCTTAGTTCTACTCATGTTAGTCTTCTAGTAGTTTAGTTTGAATAGACTTACTTATATTGAAGAGTTAGACTTGGAATGTAATTAGGATTGATGGACAAGTTGTACAAGGACTCTACTCCTCCTCTACTATAAAGAGAGGTGTTGTAATTCGGAATTAATCAAGTCACACATTCAATCCCGAGTTGGTTCTCTCTCTCCCTCTCCTTGCTTGGCGCAACCTCCTCTTCTCCTTTTTTTTTTCTTCTCTCTACCTGAGAGCTTTCCTTCCCTTTTTCTCTTTTTTCTTTCTTCTTTCTCTTGTTCATGATCATGGAAAAGGGATCATAAATTCAACATGGTATCAGAGAAACATATTTAGGATCCCTCGACAAAGGAATGCTCTAGAGAAGTGATGATCAACACTACTCAAAGAAGGCTCTTGTATGAAGGAAGAACACTAGCAGAGAGATAAGTGTTCAAAAAAATGTTTTTTTATGCTACTGGTTCTCAAATTTAGATGATGATTCAAGGATGAATATGTGAATGCTTTCATCTTATTATGTTATGGATATGCAAGCCCCTCTATCTAGACGGAGCTATCAAAATAGTTTTATCGGTTTGGAAATTCTTTTTTCCGAGACCAGTCCATACTCAGATTATTGAATTTTTTTTCGTGGGATAAGAGTTCCCTGATATAGAAGATTGCTACTGACCCTCTTATGAGTGGTTTTTTTTGAAAAAAATTATAATTTATCATTGATGCTATATTTACATATACCGAGTTGATTGAAGAAGTGCCAGTTGGTGTTATTATTTGAAGTTTTTTGAAGAAAAGCCTATCATGGCTGATGATAATATGAATATCAAAGGTGATATACTGAGAATCACCACCATACCCTTAAGTGGGGTATCAAATTTTATGAGTTGGTCCACCTCGGTTAGGAGGTTTCTCATAACCAAATATCTACTTGGTAACCTCACTACCCGAGGACCACCTATTGATGAAGATGATATTTTTTATGTGAAATGGCCGAAGCATGGTACTTTGGTAATTGGTTGGCTAATAAATAGCATGGAAAAACATGTCTCTAGTAATGTTATTCATCTTGACACTGCTAAAAAAATTTGGGCGACATGTACGAAACTATATTCATGCTCTGATACACTACATAGACCCTATGATATTCTCCAGAGAATGTTGAATACTAAACAAGAAGAAAATATTCATGAGTACTTGGCACGGTTTAGATGTTTTCTTCAAGAGTGGAAGTTAGCTCAGCCCTCCACCACTGATATTTCTATCCAAGATAAACCAAAGAGGCCTTAATTACTGCTAATTTGTCTTGCAAATGTTAAACCTCATGTTGAGATTGCCAAGAGTCAACTATTGAGTGCTTATGTTGTCCCAAAGTTTGATGATGTGTGTGCAACATTACTTTTTATTCCAGACACTTCTTTGTCCACTACTGATGTGTCATCCGCTATGTATTTTGATCATAGAGGATCATCCTCTGACTGCGGTCGAGGTCGAGGAAGAGGTTATAGAGAGGGCAGAGGAAGAGGTGGAAGGAATAGTGCTGGTAGAACAGCTGATATTAAGTGTACTCATTATAAATTTTCTGGCCATACTATAGATCAGTGCCATTACAGGGCATGCACTTACTGTGGCAAATATGGCCACTATAAAAATGACAAGTCAGAATCGACAAGGGCTAATCAAGCCCTTATTACTGATGCACAAGAAGACCATCCCACAACATCAGCTGCACAAAAGATGATTACTGATGAAGAGTATGAACTATTTCAGAAAATGAAGACCATGCTAGGGTCTTCTCCTAGTCCCTCTACAACTACTGCTGCCACTACTACTTCAGGTATGCTATCTACCTCATCTTCATCCTAATTGATTCAGGAGCCTCTAAGCATCTTACAGGTAACAAAACTTTATTACATTCTTTATCTCTGAATCTTTCACACAAGTTTGTTACCATAGCTGATGGTTATCAAACCAAAGTCCAAGGAAAAGGTTCCACTTCTGTCTCCCCATCACTTTCGCTCACTGATATTCTTTTTGTTCCTTCTTTTCCTTTAAACTTACTCTCTATGAGTCAGCTTACAAAATATTTTAATTGCTCAGTTAATTTCTCACCTACTTCATGTGTTTTTCAGGATCTTATAACGAAGTAGGTGATTGGTGGAGGCCATGAACAAGGGGATCTCTACTACTTGGATGTGTCAAAGATCAATATGGTGTTTACTAATGAGAATGAGACACGATTATGGAACAATCAGTTGGGATATCCTTCCATACAGTCTCTTCATCATATGTTTCCATCTCTTAAGATCAGGTCAGAATTCAGTTGTGAGTTGTGTCAGTTAAGTAAACATCGAAGGAGTGCATACTCTCCTCGTCTAGAAATCAAAAGTGACATTCCTTTTCATTTATTCATATTGATGTTTGGGGGGCTTTGAGTGTCTCTAATATTTCTCAAGCCAAATATTTTATCACTTTTATTGATAATTTCACTCGCTCAACTTGGTTGTTTATTTTTAAGGAGTGCTCTGAGATACCATCTATTTTTAAATCTTTTTATGCGATGGTACTCACACAATTTGGTCAGAAGATAAAAATCCTCCGGTCTGATAATGCCAAAGAGTATATTTCAAAAGTCCTTGACTCATTTTGTCAAGAGAATGGCATTATCTATCAGACATCATGTGCCTACACTCCTCAACAAAACGGTGTAGCCGAATGGAAAAATTGTCATATTTTTGAGGTAGCTCGAGGTCTATTAGATGCCATGAAACTTCCATACTTTTATTGGCCCCATGCAGTCCTTACAACATGTTTTCTTATAAATCGTCTACTGTCTACCGTCTACCATTCTTGGGAATATATCCCCCTACTCTAAACTGTTAGCATATGATGATCCGTTTGCATTACCATTGAAAGTATTTGGTTGTCAATGTTTTGTTCATAATACATTGCCTAGACACGGCAAACTTGACCCTAAATCTATCAAATGCATTTTTTGGGATACTCTCTCACACAAAAGGGTTATGTTTGTTATAGTCCTCCTTTGCAATGCTTATATGTCTCTAGGGATGTAACATTCTTTGAAGATTCCTCATATTATTCTGAAAACGCTCCATTGGTATGTCATCAGTACCAAGTTCTCCTCGACCGGTTGTGCCTCGTGATACAGAGATTGTTCAGCTCCCAGAGACAGTGGTCGATACCACACTTGCCGAGTTGTCGGATCCACTAGAGGTAAGTCCTTCATCACCAGTCTTTTTTGGTCCTCAATTTGATACTCGTCCTATAGCTATAAGAAAAGAACCTCGATCATGCACTCAACCTTCTACTTCTCATCCTATTTCCAATTTTGTGTCTCCTCATCGTCTCTCACCATTATCTTGTCAGTTTCTTTCTTCTATTTCCTCCATATATGTTCCACCGTCATATCAGGAGGATCTACAACATCCAGGGTGAAAGGCAACAATGGATAAAGAAATGAAGGCACTCAATGACATTCACACATGGTATCTGGTTCCTTTACCTACAGATAAAAAACCCGTTGGTTGCAAGTGGGTTTATATAGTAAAACATAATCCGGATGGGACTATTGAACGACTGAAGGCACCATTAGTTGCAAAAGGTTAAACTCAATGCTATGGCATTGATTATGATGAGACATACTCTCCAGTGGCAAAAATGACCTCAGTACGTATCTTATTATCCTTGGCTGCTAATTCATCATGGCCAATATATAAATTGGATGTTAAAAATGCATTTCTCAATGGTGATATCAAAGAAGAGATTTGTATGCAACAACCACCTGGATATGTGGTTGAGGGGGAGTCCATATGTCGCCTTAAAAAATTTCTATATGGACTAAAATAGTCCCCACGGGCATTATTTGAGAAATTTAGTCAAGCCTTCATACGAGTAAGTTTTTACAGATGCTCTGCAAATCACTCAGTATTTGTTGAGAACACAACACGAGGTAAGGTGATTCTAGTTGTTTATGTTGATGATATTATTTTAACTGGGAGTGATTCTGAGGGCATTCAGAAAATAAAAGAAAGAATATGTGCTGAATTCAAGACGAAGGATCTTAGATTACTGAAATATTTTTTGGGTATTGAGGTCTTACAATCCAGACATGGGATTTTTCTATCCCAAAGAAAATATGCCCTTGATCTACTAGAAGAAATAGGTATGATGGGATGCAAACCGGTAGACACTCCTATGGATGCAAATACAAAATTATATGGAGGCACTGGAGAAGATGTAGATATTGGAAAATATCAAAGGTTAGTGGGATGACTTATTTACCTGTGTTTAATGAGGTCAGAAATTTCATATGCAGTAAGTGTGGTAAGTCAGTACATGCACAAGCCACAACTTAGGCATTGGCAACCACTTGAGAGGATACTAAGTTATCTTAAAGGAGCTCCTAGAAGGGGCTCCTCTATAAAAAACATGGTCACTTCAACATTGAGGGATTCTCGGATGCAGACTAGGCCAGATCCCCAGATGAGAGAAAATCTACTTCTGGATTTAGCACGATGGTTGGAGGAAATTTGGTTACGTGGAAAAGAAAAAAACAAAATGTAGTAGCACGGTCAAGTACATAAGCAAAATACAAAGCCATGGCACACACTGTAAGTGAACTCTTATGGATAAGATCTCTTCTCACTGAATTGGGATTCTATAAAGAAGCTCCAATTGATTTATATTGTGATAATCAAGCAGCAATACATATTACATCGAATCCAGTCTTCCATGAGAGGATGAAGCACATTGAGGTAGATTGCCACTTTATACGAGAAAAATTCCAAGATGGTCTCTTACACATATCATCACAAAATCAAGTTGCAGACATTCCACCAAACCAGTGACTCACAAGATTATGTCTACCATATGCAACAAGTTGGGCGTTTATGATGTCTTCTCACCTCCAGCTTGAGGGGGAGTGTTACAATGTGGAACCCACCATGGTGCTCGAGCTGGTGGGACCCACCATGAGGACATAGGGCATCAAGAAGTCCTAGAGGATGTGGGACACCAAGAAGAGTCCTCCCCAAAAGCAAGCACGAGTTAACTAAGCAAGAAGCACAAGTTGAATTGATTTAGAAGACTTGAAGATCAAGTGGGACCCACAATGATCTCACGAGCTGGCACTCTTATCAAGGTGCGCTGGGAGATAATGAGGGGCCCACAAGGATAAGGCTATGAGCTTGCTTATCCATTATATTAACGTGAATAATGAAGGACTCCTAGTTCTACTCAAGTTAGTCTTCTAGTAGTTTAGTTTGAATAGACTTACTTATATTGAAGAGTTAGAGCTGGAATGTAATTAGGATTGAAGGACAAGTTGTATAAGGACTCTACCTCCTCCTCTACTATAAAAAGAGGTGGTGTAATTTGGAATTAATCAAGTCACACATTCAATCCCGAGTTGGTTCTATCTCTCCCTCTCCTTGCTTGGTGCAACCTTCTCTTCTCCTTTTATTTTTTTCTTCTCTCTACCCAAGAGCTTTCCTTCCCTTTCTCTTTTTTCTTTCTTCTTTCTCTTGTTCGTGATCATGGAAAAGGGATCCTAAATTCAACAAAACAAAATACGTTATGCAACAATAAGGACTTGTTAGTGCCTTTCTTTAGGAAACGTTGGCCACATATATCTAGAAAAAATTCCTCTCCTCGGACCATCAACGCCTCATGTTTTGTGGAAACAATTTTCAAGTTGAAAATTCTTACCAAGAAAAATTTGTGGTATGCCAATTTTAGCAGGAATAAATTAATTTTTACAAATATTAGGCCTTGTTAGTGCTTCTATTTTCAGGAACATTGGAAAAATATTTCTAGTAAAAATAGGTCTCCATGGACCATTAGTACCTCATGTTTCCTAGAAACACTTTTTTAGCTGAAATTTTTGAGGTAAGGTTATTTTTGCTGAAATAAATTATTTTCTACAACAATAAGGCATTGTTAGTGCCCTTTTTCAAGAAACTTTAGAAAAGGTTTTCTAGTGAAATTATGTCTCCAGGGACAATAATGTTAAGAACTCGATAGCGGATAGAGTAATTAAGAGGCACCGTGGTTGAGCCACTAAGTATTAAGTCTCTTTTAGTTTGATTTTACTGCACTTTTATCTTTGTTAAGAGTAAATATGTTGTAGGGGCATTATTGTAATTTTTTGCCTGAACTCATGTTGGCACCAGGCTTATGTTGGAGGGAAAGTGGAATATTAAAGGTCAAGTATCATTTTAACAAAAATAGGGTGTAGAGTTCTCCTCACGAGCTCTAGGGTTTAGGAGTTCTCCTCAACGAGCACCTTCTTCTTCCATTTTTCTTCCATTCTCTTCAATCTTCTCCCATTTGTCTTTTCCATTTTATTGAGTCCAAGCCGAGCACAACAGTGCTGGATGTGTGCACTATTTCTGGGTTAAGCCGAGTTCCAGCACAGCCAACCACAACATTACTGAAACTCGTCCTCAGCTCTGGATTCATCCCTCCTGTGTCGTTTTACACGATCTATGACCAGGGACCGTAACAAATAATTTCCTCATGTTTCCTGGAAACACTTTTCTGGTTGAAAATTTTTTCCTGAAAATTTTGTGGTAAGGCAATTTTTGCTAAAACAAATTATTTTCAACAACTATAAGTCCTTGTTACTTAATTTTTTCCAGAAACTTTGGAAAATTATTTCTAGAAAAAAATACATCTCCAAGTGTCATTAGTGCCTCATGTTGCCTGGAAACACTAATCTAGCTAAAAACTCTTACTATGAAAATTTTGCGGTAAGGCAATTTTTGTTAAAAGAAATTACTTTCTACAACTATAAGGTCATGTTAGTGTTACTTTCTTGAAATATTGGGAAAGTCTTTCTTTAAAAAATACGTCTCCATGGACCATTAGTGCCTCATGTTTCCTAGAAACACTTTTTTGAACTCAAAATACTTACCCGAAAACTTTTTCTAAAACAAATTACATCCTACAACTATACAGACTTATTAGTGTATTTTTTTAGGAAACAATGGAAATATATTTGTAGTAAAAATATATCTCCAGGGACCATTAGTGCCTCATGTTTCCAGGAAACACCTTTCAAGCTGAAAATTCTTACCTAGAAAATTTTATTGAAACAAATTACTTTCTACAACTATAAGGTGTTGCTAGTGTATATTTCCAGTCAAAATTGGAAAAGTATTTCAAGTAAAAATATGTCTCCAGTGATTATTAGTGCCTCATCTTTCCTCAAAAAACGTTTCTAGCAGAAAAATTCTTTCCAAAAATATTTTGTGGTAAGGCAATTTTTGTTGAAATAAATTACTTTCTACAACCATAAGGCTAAGTTAGTGCATTTTTTCAGGTAACGTTGGAAAAGTATTTTTAGTAAAAATACGCATGCAGGGTCCATTATTGCTTGATGTTTCCTGGAAAAACTTTTCTAGCAGAAATTTCTTACCATGAAAATTTTGAGGTTGCAGAAAGAAATTACTTTCTACAACTATAAGGCCTTGTTTCTGCTTCATTTAGGAAATATAGGAAAAGTATTTCTACTAAAAAAACGTCTCCAGTGACCATTAGTGCCTCATGTTTCTTGGAAACAATTTTCAAGCTGAAATTTTTTACCAGGAAAATTTAGATCAACCAAATTACTTTCTACAACTATCTTGCCTTGTTAGAGATTTTTTTTCAGGTCCATCTACGTGCCTACTCTGTGTAAGGTGTTAATTTGGCTCCACAATTTAACAATATGTCTCTTTTTTCAAGAAATGGTGCAAAGTATTTCAAGTAAAAATATGTTTCTAGGGACCAATAGTGCGTCATGATTCCAATAAACCCATTTCTAGCTGAAAATTCATACCATAAAAATTTTGTTGTAAGAATTTTTTTGCTGAAACAAGTTCCTTGCTACAACTATAAGGCCTTGTTAGTGAATTTTTTTAGGAAACATTGGAAAAGTATTTCACACAAAAATACATCTCTAGTGACAATGGAAGCCTCATGTTTCCTGGAAATACTTTTTCAAGGTGGAAATTCTTACCAGGAAAATTTTGAGGTTATGGCATTTATACTAAAACAAATTACTTTCTAAAAGTATTTGGCCTTGTAAGTGTATTTTTTCAGGAAATGTACACAAAATGTTGGTAATAAAAATATGATTTAGGGACCATTAGTTCCTCAGGTTTCATCGAAACACTCTTCTATGTGAAAATTCACAACTGGAGGATTTTGTGGTAAGGCAATTTTTGTTGAAACAAATTACTTTCTAGAACCTAAAGTCCTTGTTAGTGCCATTTTTAAGGAAACGATGGCAAAGTATTTCTAGAAAAAATACGTTTCCAGGGACTATTAGTGCCTCATGTTTCCATGAAATACTTTTTTAGCTGAAAATTCATACCAGGAAAATTTTGAGGTCAAACAATTTTAGGTGTAACAAATTACTTTCCACAACTAAGATGCCTTGTTAGTTCCTTTTTTTTTCAGGAAACAAGGGGAAAGTATATGCTGTAAAAATACATTTCAAGGGACCATCAGGCCCTCAATTTTCTTGGAAACTCTTTCCTAGCTCAAAATTCTTACCCAGAAGATTTTGTGGTAAGGCAATTTTGTCTAAAAAAAATTACATTCTACAACTTGTTAGTGTCTTTTTTAGTAAATGTTGGCAAAGTATCACTAGTTAAAATTCATATCCAGAGACCATTAATGCCTCATGTTTTTTGAAAAATCTTTTCTAGCAGAAAATTCTTACCAGGAAATTTTTTCGGTTAGGCAGTTTTTGCAGAAACAAATTACTTCCTACAACTATTAGGTCTTGTTAGTTCATTTTTTCAGGAAATTTTGAAAAATTATTTCTAATAAAAAATATGTCTCCATGGACCATTAGTGCCTTATATTTCTCAAAAAAAAATTTCAAGCTGAAAATTCTTACAAATAAATTTTTTTCGGTACAAATATTGTTTTTGAAATAAATTACTCTATACAACCATAAGGCCTTGTTTATGCAATTTTCAGGAAATATTAAAAAATTATTTCTAGTAAAAATAGGTCTTGAGGGATCATAAGTGTTTTTAAAAGAAAATTTTCTATAAATATTTCTTGTAAAAATATGTCTCCAGGGATCCTAACTTCCTCATGTTTCCTATAAATACTTTTCTTGCTGAAAAATCATACCAGGAAAATTTCGTGATTAGGCAATTTTTGCTAAAATAAATTACATTTTACAACTATAAGGCCTTGTTAGAGACATTTTTTTTTCAAAAACGTTAGAAAAGTAGTTTTGGTAAAAATACATCTCTAGGGACCTTTAGTGCCTCACGTTTCCTAGAAATAGTTTTCTAGCTAAAAATTCTTACCAGGGAAATTTTGTGGTAAGTCAATTTTGTGTTGAAATAAAATACATTTTACAACTATAAGGCCTTGTTGGTGCTTTTCTTCAGGAAACCTTGGCAACATATTTCTAGTAAAAATCCATCTTCTGGGACCATTAGCGCCTCATGTTTCCTAGAAACACATTTCTATCTGAAAATTCTAACCAAGAAAATTGTCATGAGGTAATTTTTTCTAAAAAAAAAATAATTTCTAGAACTGTAAGGCTTTGTCAATGCATTTTTTAGGAAACATTTGAAAAATATTCCTATAAAAAATACTTCTCCAGAGACCATTAGTGCATAATGATTCCTGGAAACACTTTTATAGCTAAAAATTTTTATGAGGAAAACTTTTTGGTAACTCAATTTTTATCGAAACAAATTACTTTCTAGAAATATAAGGCTTTGTTAGTGTATTTTTTAAACAAACACCGGAAAAATATTTGTAGTATAAGTACATCTTTAGGGGCCATTTGTGTCACTTGTTTACTAGAAACACTTTTCTAGCAGAAAATTCTGGCCAAGATAAATTTGTTGTAAGGCAAACAAATTACATTTTACAACTATAAGGCCTTATTAGTGGCCTTTTTCAGGAAACTTTGGAAACTTATTTCTCATAAAAATTCATCACCTGGGACCATTAGTGCCTCATATTTCCTCGAAACACTTTTCCAGTTGTAAAATCTTTCTAGGAAAATTTTGTGGTAAGACAATTTTGGATTAATCATACTTTCTAGAATTGTTATGCCTTATTAGTACCTTTTTTTAGGAAACATTGGAAATGTATTTATAATAACAATAGGTCTCCACAGACAATTAGTTCCTCTTGTTTCCTTGGAACACTTTTCTAGCTAAATATTTTTCCCAAGAAAATTTGTCGGTAAGACATTTTTTTGTGAAACAAATTACTCTCTAAAACATTAAGGATTTCTTAGTGCCTTTGTTTTTCAAGAAACGCTGGAAAAGTACATTTAGTAATAATATGACTCAAAGGACCATTAGTTCCTCATTTTTCCAGTAAACACTATTCTAGCTGAAAATTCTTAAGAGGAAAATTTTGAGGTAAGACAGTTTTTGCTGAAACAAATTATTTTCTACAACTATAAGGTCTTGTTTGTTCATCTTTTCACGAAACATTGGATAAGAATTTATAGTAAAGATACGTCTCTAGCAACCTTTAGTGCCTCATTTTTATTCTAAACACTTTTCTAGCTCAAAATTCTTTCCAAGAAAAATTTAAAGGCAATTTTTGCTGAAACAAATTACATTCTATAACTATTAGGCCTTGTTAGTGCCCTTTTTAAGGAAATTTTGGAAACGTATTTCAAGTAAAAATTCATCTACAGGGACCATTAGTTCCTTATGTTTCCTAGAATCATTTTCTAGCAGAAAATTCTAACATGGAAAATTTTGAAGGCAATTTTTCTTTGAAATAGATTACTTTCTGTAGCTATAAGATCTTGTTAGTGCCTTCTTCCAAGAAAGATTTCAAAAGTATTTCTAGTATAAATACATCTTCAGGGACAATTAGTGCCTCATGTTTCATGAAACACTTTTCTAGTCGAAAATTCATTCCAGGAAAAATTTGTGGTATGACAATTTTTAGCTAAAACAAATTAATTTCTAGAAACATAAAGCCTTGTCAGTGCCTTTTTTTTAGGAAATATTGGAAAATTATTTCTCATAAAAATACATCTCCTAGGACCATTAGTTCCTCTTGTTTCTTGGAAACATTTTTCTAGAAGAAAATTCTTACCAGGAAACTTTTGAGGTAAGGTGATTTTTGGTGAAACTGATTACTTTCCCTAACTATAAGGCCTTGTTAGTGCCTTTTTTTTCAGGAAATGTAGAAAAAGTATTTCGAGTAATAATTCATCTCCGGGGACCATTAGTTCCTCACATTTCCAGGAAACACTTTTCAAGCTTAAAATTCTTACTAGGAAATTTTTTGTTGGTGGGTAATTTTTGTTGAAACAAATTATTTTTTACAACTATAATGCCTTGTTAGTTCCTTGTTGAATTTAGGATCCCTTTTCCAATATTCTTAGCAAAATAAAGGAGAAAGAAAAAGAAGGAAAGGGAAGAAGAAAAGAAAAGATAGATGTGCGCCAAGCAAAGAGAGAGAGATTTACTCAAGAAGAAGATGTGTAACTTGATTAATTCTGAATTACAACACCTCTATTTATAGTAGAGGAAGATATAGAGTCCTTAAACAATTAGCATTTCAATCTCCTAAATACATTCCAACTTTAACTCTCTAAGATAAGTCTATCAACACAATCCACTAGAAGTCTAATATGAGTTGAACTTGAACTCTTCTTCAATAAGGTGAATATAAGGAAGAAGGCCAGCTCGTGGCCTTACCCTTGTGGGTCCTACATGATCTTCCAGCTCATATTGATATTTTTGCCAGCTCGTGGTATCTTTGTGTGTCCCACTTGATCTTCTTGCTCATATTTATAACGTCAGCTTGCTGCATATGGTAGACATAATCTTGTGAGTGACCGACTTGGTGAGAATATCTGCAACTTGACTTTGTGAGGATATATGCCTTAGAGATAAAAAAAACCTGCTTGGAACTTTTCTTGTATAAAATGGCAGTCCACTTCAATATGCTATGTTATTTCATGGAAGACTTGATTTGATGTAATATGTATTGCTGCTTGATTATCAAAATATAGATCCATCAGAGCTTCTTTGTAGAATCCCAATTCAGTGAGAAGAGATCTGATCCATAAGAGTTCACTAACTATGTGTGCCATGGCTCTGTATTCTGCTTCTGCACTTGACCATGCTACTACATTTTGCTTCTTGCTTTTCCATGTAACCAAATTCCCTCCAGCCAATGTACAAAATTATGAAGTAGATTTTTTGTCATCCAGGGATCTGGCCCAGTCTGCATATGAGATCCTTCGATGTTGAAGTGACCATGGTTTTTATAGAGAAGCCCTCTTCTTGGAGCTCCTTTCAAATATCGTAGTATCCTTTCAAATGCTTCCCAATGAATAATTTTTGGCTTGTGCATGTATTGACTTACCACACTTACTGCATATGATATATCCGGCCTTGTTACACACAGGTAAATAAGTCTTCCCACTAGTCTTTGATATTTCCCAATATCTACATCTTCTCCAGTGCCTCCACATAATTTTGTATTTGAGTCCATAGGAGTGTCTGCTAGTTTGCATCCCATCATTTCTGGCTCCTCTAGTAGATCAAAGGTATACTTCCTTTGAGATAGCAGAATCCCATGTTTGGATTGTAATATTTCAATACCCAAACAATATTTGAGTAGTCCAAGATCCTTCATCTTGAATTCAGCACATATTTTTTCCTTTGTTGTATCGATGCCCTCGGAATCACTACCAGTTAAAATGATATCATCAACATAGACTGAGAATTACCACTATACACTTACGTAGGGTATCAAATTTTATGAGTTGGTCCACATCAGTTTAGAGGTTTCTTATAACAAAAGACCTACTTGGTCACCTCACCACCCCATGAACACCTATTGATGAAGATGATATTTTTTTATAAATAAATGGTTGAAAAATGATACCTTGGTGATTTTTGTGGTCTCTGACATGGATCGTGTGATTTGACGAAGGGATAGGTGATTTAGAGACTCAGAGGCAAAACTAGGGTGTCTTGCCTTACCTAGATGACCTATGATGACGAGATTAGGAAGGAAAATGGAATGGAATGGATGGGCAGTTGAATCGAATGGAGAAAATAAGTCAGGCTCATCAAAGGGATACATGAACCATGGGTTCCTCAAGGGGAACACTGATCCTAGGTTCAATGAAGGAGAACGCTGATCCTCAATTAGGGTAAATTTCTACTTAACCTTTCTTCACCCCCGTGAGCCCACTTAAAGGCTAGTCACGCCAAGGCAATCCAAAATAGAGTTTTACAATAATGCCGTTGTGGCTTACATCTTACCACATAATTAAATAACACCAAGATATCATTCCTAATGGTGTTGCACGTCCTTATGAGTTACCAACTTAGATGTGTTGCCTCCGGATGACTCGGTCCACTATTGAGTCCACAACATCACTCCCCTCATGGAAAATGAGCAAGATCGAATGTCGGGTAGACCTGATGAAATACGTCAAAGTCCTCCCAAGTTACATTTGTGGTGTCGGTGTGAGACCACTAAACTAACACTTCCCTTCTATTCTGATTGTGGCGAGCCTTCAAAATTTTGGTTGGCATTAGAGAAACCTGTCCGTCCTCAATGGGTGGTAAAGAGGAAGTGGGAGGTGGTTCTGGTCCTTTGAATGGCTTGAGGAGAGATACATGAAAAACATCGTGGAGGTTGGACTTCGGAGGAAGTTGCAGCTTATATGCGACCTAACCCACGTGCTGAGTAATGTTGAAGGGCCCAAAATATTTCAGAGAAAGCTTGTGCCGATTGCCCGCTAGAGAATTTTGACGGTAAGGCTGTAGACGTAGCCACACAATATGACCCGGATTGTACTAAACATCTCAGTGGCCCTGATCATAATATTCCTTCATCCTTGCTTGAGCTTGTCGCAGTCGTTAGATAGTATTTTCCAAGAATTGATCTCGATCAATCAGAGCATGGTCCACTGCGTCCACTCTGGTGGAACCCTGAACATATGAAAGTAAATGTGGGGGATCCCGACCATATACTATTCCGAATGGTGTCTCCTATAAGGCAGTATGTAAGGAAGTATTGTAGCAGTACTCTGCCCAAGGAATGCAGTCCACCCACCGTCTAGGGCAGTCTCCGACCAAACACCGTGAATACATTTCAATGGTGCGGTTCACCACTTCTGTTTGGTCATCCGATTGAGAGTGATACGCTGAGAAACAATTGAGTTTGGTGTCACATGAAAAGATCTCGCCAGAATTGACTGGTAAATACTACATCCCGATCACTTACAATTGATTCCGGAATACCATGTAGTTGAACAATGTGGGCTAAAATACATGTGTTACTGTCGCCGCTGTATAAGGGTATTTCTGGCGAGCATCCTCCGGGGAAGTCCTTAAATCACGGTATGTGCAAATTAGCCGTAATGGCTGAGTAGTAAAGAGGGAGCCTACCGATAGCACGGTCGGTATCTTTGGGAGTTATGTAGATATGTAGTTTTTTTTTATTATTTTCCTTTTTTTAAGGATACGTATTTAGTTGTTTTTATGATTTTTGCATGTTTGTAATATTGTTTATTCGTGCAGTGTTTGTTGTTACTGTTCCTCTTCTGTGTATATATATATATATATATATATATATATATATATATATATATATGAATCTCCGCAGTGTTTGTTTTTACTATTCTAAAGTTATTGCTCAAAAGTAACTGTTCATGGTTACTGTTCATGTTTACTATTCATGTTTACTAGTCATTCACAAATAGTAATAGTTTCGAAATAGTGCCAAATAGGACAGAAACCTGAGACTTAGAATTATTCAGCTATGCTCCGAGGTAGAAAATGAAACGGAGTTGTGCTCTACCCTTCTGAAGCCGCCATGGAGCTGCAACGGTTGACATGCATGACTTGAGGTCCTCTGAAAGCCATGTGGAACCTACGTGGTGGTAAGTCGGTGGGAATAGGGTCAAACCCACCCCGAAGAAGTTCTGAGTTGCAGTAGAAGTCATGTTGGGCCTATTAGATAGCTATTAACAATGATAAATGAGTAACAAGCAGTGACATGTGGTAGGAAGTAGGGGTAATATGAATGGTGAAATGATAGGAATATATGAATATGACTGTATGAATAGTATTGTGTGTCATAATTATTTTTCGTTGCCCCCATCCTCTGTCAAGTGTGTGTTGTAGTAGGTAATTGTTTAAAATGGTATAAGAGCAATGGTGTTTTGGTATCATAATAGTCTCGTTATTTTAAAAATGGTATCAGAGCTAAGGATTAGCCTAGTTCTTTTTGTTGTAAGCCAAGGAAATGCCCCTGGCCTTTTTATGATTTGAGCCAAGGATTAGCTTTGGTTCTTTCTGTTTAGGTTTAAATACTCCCAAAACAGTTACGACCCAAACCCGGTCACATCCTAGGCAACATTTATAATCCTCAAATGCATTAAATGTACCAACGACCTCAATTGGTTTGTCAGAAGGAACTCAACGGTCCTTCATAGGACACAGTGTTAAAAACTGGACACACACTTGTTTGTCCAATAATAGGCTATCTACATGGATGGCATGACAAGAATAATCCAATATTAAATAATATAATAGATTTAGTTGGTGATATGCATCACAGTTTCTTTACGAAAAGTTGTTGTGAAAAATACACCGCAAAATACATTGCCTTCCTATGCCTAGGAATAGAAAGCGACGTCAATGAGCAAGTACAAAAACTCAAGAGAAGAATCAATGCCCATCTTGAGGTAGTAAAAATAGGAAATACTGAAGAAACAATAATATTCCTTACAGACCTACGAAGTTTTGTAGATCAACAAATAAATCACTCTAGGGTATTAGAACCAATTCGAGAGATGAAAAATAAAATGGTTAATAACAAACCAAGTAGAAAAGAATTACAGGAAGTAATTTTTAAAATAGCTTCTGTAAAAAAATCAACAAGGTATAGATAAATATCGTCTTATACGAGACATTTGCGCCTTAAATCAAAATGATGAATCAAGAGAACTTGTTATTCAACATACCTCTCCGTTCATTACTCTGTATCAATTGGAACGACTTATTGAAATTCTGTTCCGAAAATTAGAAGAGACATCGTCTCAACTAAAATTCCAAAATGTTTGACCAAATAGGAATAGAATGTACTTCTCTCCAAAATAGTGTTCATGTACATCGTGAAACACAAGGAGAATATGACAAACATCCTAATCTTATGCAGGATGGACTAAAGTGGACAATAAGTATCCCTAGGATAACTGAAGTCTACAATAAAGATTAGATTGAGTTCCAAAAGAAATCCTTCATCTCCCAGAAGGAACTATATGTAGAAATACAAGATACTAATTCTGGTACCTTCTACTACAGACTATTAAGTGAATCAGGCTTAGCCAAGCGAAAAAAATTCAAATATGTCCACTATGGACTAGTTTCTATAGGATTAGACCCCTAAATACGAATCAATCAAAATTTACCCTTCATAGCAGCTATCGTAGATAACTCAGTAAGGAATAATTTTGAAAAAGCCCTACTCAGAGGAGGTAGAGAAAATTTAGGATTAGGTCCAGTATCCTTCACAACCTGGCCCAATCGACAAATAGATTTAGATGACAAGCATATCCAGGATACCTTGTCCCTAAAAATCTACACAGACAACTGGTCAAAAAATGGAATTCAACCAGGAAGAAGAGTTATGCGCATACTTATATGCGTCGTAGCTAGAGGAATCAACACTGGAAAGGTTCCAGTTAAGGATTCAAATAAAATTACATAATTAGCCAAAATATTGGTTATTCTAAAAACTTGACCATAGTAGAACTCGACCTCCGAGAGTTAACTTAGCCAACTGAGTGGGTAGTCCAATCTTTGGCACCCAGAACCTTCCGCTCTCCCAAAAAACCATAAAGGAGATAGAAGGAGAACTAGTAATCACCAATGCTAGAATAGGCTTTCCCTCAAATAGGATAGGCCCTCTTCCTGAACCAGTAGAGTGTCAACCAGATCCCATTTTGAAGGAATAGGAAACCCAAGGCCCAATGCTTATGTTCCACTTCACATTGATGATGGCACATAACCCATACAAAGCCTTAGGCCCATCAATAGGAAATAGTGACATTGTCACCCATCCCAACCAAACCTTAAAGAGTCTTATGGAAAGACCCTTACTAGGTTAGAAAACGTTGTCAACAATCTGCAACAAAAAAATGATTTCCTCTATGATGAACATAAACATAGAGAAATAATAAAATGTCAAAACATCCTAGAAAACATTCTAGAAAAGATTGACCATGGAACCAGTTCTGTATTCTTCAAAGAATTAACAGAACTAAAACAAAGTTTAGATAATCTAAACAAAGACAAAATGCAAGAACTTCTAACCAAAGTCTTAGCATTAAAAGAACATCTAGGTTCTTCCAGTCCCTCAAGGTATAAAACCCCTTTTACACCTACGACTTCAAAATGATCTATAAGAAGAAACTTTTAGATCGTCTACAAAGAAAGAGAGATGGCATTGCCTTTACTCTCTTACTAAGAAAAATGCTTCAGCCTGAATATGACACAATCCCATCAATGGTGATGTACCATTACCATTGGGACAGATATATTGATCACATCTACAAATTAAGATGTAAGATCAAACGAATAAAAAAAAAGCTAAACCTCTTAGCTTTATAAAAAAGATCTATTGAGAGAGACTATTAGATCAAATTCTTCTGGTATGCACTATGAAAAATCAAAACATGCATATTAGAGAAAATCTCAGACCAACAAATGAAATCAAGATAGCTTATAAAGCCTATCTGGTTTTATGGTGGAGATTAACCCAAAGAAAAATTTTACAATGGTTCATGCTACGAAGACTTCAAAGGAAGCTTCAAGACTTAGCTCTATGAAAGATTTTTTTCTATTTAATGGATACGAAAACTCCATTACCATTAGGCCTTCGCAACATTACCAGATAGCTTAAAAACCTAGTGTATATAGCACCTTGAAAAAAAGATCCAAAACCTTTAGCTTTTCGGATCGCTTCAAAAGCATCCTCCTCTACCGATGATGAAGTTTAAGAAAAATATAATACTTTCAGTCCCCAACTGATTTATTATGTTCAAGAGGAAAAACCCTACTCTAGTAAACAAAAAGAGCAACAAGACAATGACCCAGAGGCACGAGAATCTGATGAAGTTGCAAATGAAAATACCAAGAAAACAGACTACTCTACTAAAGACAAAAAGGTAGATGATCTTGGTAAAAGATTTAGAATGCTTCGAGGTAGTAACCAACAAGAAGCAGAAACTTCAAGGGTACGAGATACCCACATGAAAGACAGCTTTCGAGACAATTTTTGTGACCGAACAACGGATAATTCTCAAGAAAGAGAAAGTTTCTCCTACTCCAAAATATCTCTTGGAGGACAAAGGAATTCAACAAAATACACAAATGTCGATCCGTCACATGCTACTAAGGGACATCAATCCATAGATAGCATAAACCCTTTTGGATTTTATCTCAACTTGGATTGCCCCAAGGATGGAGAAAAAGTCCTTAAAGAATGGGAAAGAAGCATGAGCAATGTTGCAAATATGCATAAATCTTGGAATAAAGATTTTGCATTTAACTTTTTTTCCCATGCTTTACAGGGTAACGTAGCTCATCGATGGGACAACCTTCCCGAAGACCAAAAAAGAGCTACCTCAACATCTATAGCCTCTATACTAAAAGGATTAGTGGCTAAGATATCAAAAGAATTTCTAGGATTACATCCAACCCTAGAAGCTCTTCAAAGAAAACGTTTAGAAACTCTTCAAAAATTAAACAAGTTACAAATTTGTAACATTTGTTTTTACGAGAAGTATTATTGCGAATTTTCAAGTTACTTCTATAAATTACAAAAAGATGATCAGAAACCTAACCTACCCATCTTTTATTCAAAATTGCCAAAACCTTTTGCAACTGTAGCCGAAAAGAACTACATAATAAAATATTGTCAAAATAATCTAGAATATGGTACTTTAACCATGGATAATTTCCTAAATTTTTATACTTTAGGAAGAAGACATAGGTTTGTACAAGACATGTTGGAAAAACTTTGTGAAGCCCAAAAACTACAAAAGAAAAGTAGTGAGGCACATAAACAAACACTATGTTGTTCTAACCAGACAAAAATGTAGGAGCTTATGGTTGTAAGCCCAACTCTCATAAGCAAAGAAAATATCCTATGAAATTTCATTAAAAAAAATTTAGGATTCAACAAAGTTCAACATCAAGGTATTCTCCCCGAAAGAGGTACTTTAGAAAAAGAACAAACTCTGGCCCTACCACATCCAGTCAAGGGTCAAATGTATACTGGCCAAAGGGGAAGCCCCCAAGCAAATGCAAGTGCTGGATTTGCCAGAAAGAAGGACATTTCATTCGCAATTGTCCAAATGATACAAAAAATAGGCAGTACAAAACTTACATGTTACTTGCCGAAGAACATGGATTGGAAATCATCCATTATGATGAAATCCAATCGGAAGATGAAGTGTATGAGCTTCATCCTGAATCTGAGTCTTCCATCTTAGAAAACTCAGAAAACATTTCAGATTCTTCAGGCACATCCTCTGACTGAATCTCACTATAAACAGAGCATGTAGCCTCCAAAACTTCTGAAATGCAGCAAGCATGGTGATCAATCATGTTCTCTTTAAAATAAAGGAGACAACAATTATTTACCTGATACTCTTACTCGACCTTTTTCTTGTATTATAGATAGGTAACAATGGATCCTCTCATCAATGCACTGATGGACCTAGCAACATCAATCGCCACTCTCACGGTATTGTTCTCAACCCTACAGTCTCTCTTTGACAACCTCTTAGTTCTTTCCAAACAAGGAGACATATCTGAGAACTATGCCCGCTATGGGTTAAGTGGAGACCTTTTACAACTCAAGGTTAAGGAATTAACCGAAGAGTTAAAAGAACTCACCAAAAGGCATTATATGCCAAGCTCCACCGGTACTTCTATCGGATCTCCATTGGAGAAAAGGAAGCCTCAACGTCAGCTAATAAGCATATGAATGACTTTAGTGTTTTGATAAACACAGGTTGACCAGGGATTTCTACCGGTCATGCCAAGCATGAGAAGGAAATCACAACCTAGTCTTCTATGAAGATAGGGAATCATGGATTTCTACCTGCCAATCTAGAGCTGGAAAGGAAACCTTAACAATTTCATCAAAATCGGAATCAGGGACTTCTACCTACCAATCTAAAGCTGGAAAGGAAGTCACAATGGATCCATCTCTGATGGAAATGGACTTGTCTAGAAATGAATTCTCATTCAAGACAAAATTGGTTTAATGATGAATTCTCATCTCTGAGTTTACAAGGTTGCAAAGCCTCAATAAGCTAGGCACAATAAGTTTTAATGAGTTTGAATTTTTTAAGAACATTCAACCTTTGAAAGTATCAGACATCATGTCTGAAGAACCTTCGCTACGCCCTCAAAAGGTGGACAACATTCGTTCAAACATTAAAATCGATCATACTTTTCAATTCCAGAGATGGAACGAGCAAATCGGACAAGGGATGAACACTCTCTTCTTCACAACCGAGTCCAGCAAAAGTTGGAATCAAGTGAAACTGAGTCAAGACATAGACTCAAAATATGCGTCCATACTTTATTCTTATTGATTCATAAAGCAGATAATGCTTCACTCCACCGATTTATTGGCTTCGGAGAAGATGCCAAAATAAATTATGGAGGCTTGCAAAAGTTTTATCTCCATAACAAAAAGTAAAGAAATTCGGATTAATTTCGTTTCCTACATTGCTGAAATTGTTACTGACATCAATATGTTCCCAAGCATTTCTGTCGTGACTCTTGAAGCCATCAAAGAAGGTGAAGCTACAAAGGAATATGATCCCAGACATATTCCAAAGGCCAAGCCATGCCCCAAAGCAGTCTGGCCAACTAGACGTATACAAGGGCTCAAGAATCTAACACAGCTCATACAACAGTTGGTTCAGAAAAAGAAAAGCTTTATTTATATGACATCTATCCCATAGACAATTGTCTCAAGAAGCTACAAAGAGACTCCTGCATCAGTCTAGAAAAGTCTCGAAGAAACGCTGAAGAAACTCCTCAAAGGAAATATTCCCTTTAGCAAAAATACAAAAGAAGTTTTCTACACAATGGCCCAGAAGTCTTTTTCGAAAGAGCACACCTGTAAATTGTGCACAGAAAGGCAGTTGTCATTCACCAAGGCAAAAAACAAAATAAAAGTCACGAAAGGCGGCTACAACAAGTCAGCAAAGGCGCCTAGAAAAAGGTCAACAAAAGCGGCTACAAAAGATTCTTGAACGTCGGCATGATGACATCAAAAGAAGAAAAGTCATATCTACCCCTACTTTCGGCTTCGAAAGGTAATAATGCAAGGGAAAAAATGAAAAGACAACTAGACAAAAGCTACCCTTTGTCTTTAAACACAGACCCTTCAATTAAGGGTAAAAGGGGAAGAAAATAAAATCCCTCAGCTATAAATTTGAAGCTCCACAAGAGGTTGGGACATCGAAAAAATCATTCAGAGTTTTCTGAATCAAAAAAACACTCCACTCTTTCATTAGAAGAAGAAGAAGGAGGAGATTTCCGGCAAGCATCCTCCGGTGAAGTCCTTAAAGCATGGTATGTGCTCCAATGGGATGAAGTGTGCATATTTTGAGAATCTGTCCACGACCACAAAAAGAATAGATTTCCCCGAAGCCTTAGGAAGACCCTCAATAAAATCCATAGAGATGTCCGACCAAACCTGTGTGGGAAGCTCGAACGGTTGCAGCACCCCAGCTAGACTTAAATGATCTGCCTTGTTCTTCTGACAAACTTGACATGCAGCTACATATGGTGCAATTGAGGATTTCATACATGCCCAATAAAAATCCCCGTGGATCCGAATTATGGTTTTCTGAATTCCTTTATGATAACTGTTATGATAAGATGATAACACCTCGGCCACCATAGGAGAAGAGTGAGATAAATAAATGCGCTTGTTATATAAAATGATGTTGTCAGGAAGGGACTATTTTGGAGGCAATTTTCTAAAACAACCTTGTAATTCTGGTGTGCGTCTGATTTCCCCCTTTATGGAGTCCAAGAGTAGAGGTTTGGGATGACTAATGGCACACAATTGCGCTGGGACTTCTAATCTATGTGAGAGGGCATCAACTGCGTTATTCAATGTACCCGCCTTGTGTTCCACCGTAAAATCAAATCCCACTAATTTACTAATCCAATGTTGTTGAGGGGAAGTGGAGATGCGCTGATCTAACAAAAATTTCAAACTATAGTGGTCAGTGGGGATGATAAAATATCTGCCCCACAAGTAAGGTCTCCAATGGCTGACCGCCTTAGCTAAGCCAAGGAGTTCACGTTCGTAGGCGGGTAATTTGTGATGGTGGATTGGTAGTTGTTGGCTGAAATAAGCCCATGTAATTCATCTAATAACTCATCCACTAATGGTATAGGAAACTTGTCCTTCATAGTCTTGGAATTTAATTCTCGGTAGTCCACACCAACCTCCAAGTATTGTCCTCTTTCTTGACCAATAAGACTGGAGAAGAGAAAGGGGATTTACTCAGTCGTATGAGGCCTTGGTCGAGCATAAGTTTGCATTGCCATTATATTTCATACTTTTGAAGGTGGGGGTACCGATAAGGGCACACAACTACCACTTCAGAGCCAGCCTTCAAACAAATCCGATGGTCACAGTTTCTCAATGGCGGTAGAGATTGGTAAACTCATCCAACAAATTTTCTATGGTAGTTGTCAGATGTTGCAGTTTCTGAAGTACATGTAAATGTGTCAGAACTTCAGCCTTACAACCTTGTAAAGTTACCGTGTGGCCTACCAACTCAAAGCTCATGGTCAATGCAGCGAAATCCCACAAGATTGGTCCCAACGTTTGGAGCCATTTAATACCCAAAACCATATCAAATCCTGCTAGTGGTATGATGAGAAATTCTGCAAAAACTTGTTGACCATCAATTGAAAACATAATTGCCTTGCTGACCCCATAACTTGGAACCTTTTCTCCATTAGCTATCAAAACTGAAGCTATTGGTTGAGGTTGAATCTGAAGTTGTAAATGCTGGGCAGCAATGAAACTCAAAAAATTATGAGTACTCCCTGAGTCCACCAGACTTGAGAGTGGTTGTTCGCTGACTAGGGCACATACTTGCATGGTTTTGGTGGACTGGAGTCCTATGATGGTGTGGAGAGAAATTGCAGGTTCTTCCACCTCTGGAGCTTCTTCCTCCTCATCATCCACTTCCGACCAAAATAATTTTTTACATTGATGCCCAAATGTGTACTGCTCATTTATAACATAATCCTTTTGACCGCCTTTCTTCCATCTCGGACCTGTTCAATTTCCTAATGAATGCCGGTTGAGAAGGATTGGGCTTAGGGACTTGAGGAGCTCCGGCAATAACATTAGTGCTCCATGGTTGACCTGTGTAGGTGGCTCCAGCACTAGGTTTCCCTCCTTGCCAATTAGACCTCCGGAATTGAATATTTTGTTTGGATTCTATTGTTCTTGACAAATTCATTGCTCTTGCTAAATTAGTAGGGGCAAGGAGTTCCACTTCTAAGCATAGGGACTCTATCAAGCCTGTTGTAAACAGACCTACCTATTGGTCAACCCTGACAACCTTGCTGGCCCTTACCAATTTTTCTTGGAATAATTTTTGATAGTGCTCCACACTATCTATTTGGCATAGTAGTACTAGATCCCCCAATGGGTTGCTTTGAGTCGGTGGTCCAAACCGAATTGTACACAACTCTTTAAATTCCTCCCAATCTAAATTTGGATTCTCCAATTCTAACTGATGGCCCCATAGCTGCGCTTCATTGAGCATGTGGAAGGCAGCCAACCCCACCTTGTCTAGTTCAACCGTCCTTTGGTGAGAAAAAAAATTCACACCTATAAAGCCAAATCAAAGGGTCCTCGGACCCATTAAAAATTGGAAAGTCCAATTTTGTGTATCTCGGAATTGTCCCTCCTCTTGGACTAAAACCCCTGCGTGTGATGGATATTTTGTTCAGCCAACATAAGGCTCCCCTGCCTTGTCGCAGGGCTTCTTCCCCCTTCCCGTGGGTTTGGGTTTCTTCCCCCAATTGCATCAAACAATTTACTAGACAAAGCTTTGATTTCTACATTTACCTGGTGAAAGACTCTATTGTCCAACAACATCGCCAGTCGATCCTCTGTTTCTTCTTGCTTTGCAGCCATTTGACTATCACTCTCTTCTTGCCCTGCGTGTATCATCTCTCCGAGCTTGGCTAGCAATTCTTCATTGCTCGAAAACTCTCCCATGCTGGCCTACTCTGATACCAAATTTTTGTAGTCTTTGACCATGGATCATGTGATTCAACAAAGGGAGAGGTCCTTTAGAGACTCAGAGACAAAACCAGGGCGTCCTGCCTCACATGGATGACCTATTATGACAAGATTGGGATGGAAAACGGAATGGAATGGAATGGAATGGAATGAAATGGATGGGAAAATGAATTGAATGGAGAAAAGAAGTCAGGCTCGTCAAAGGGAGACCTGAACCTTGGGTTTGTCAAGGAGAATGCCGATCCTAGGCTCAATGAAGGAGAATAATGATCCTCAATTTGGGTAAATTTCGGCTTAACCTTTCTTCACCCCCATGATCCCACTTAAAGGCTAATCATGCCAAGGCAATCCGAATAGAGTTTTACAATAATGTCATTGTGGCTTACATCTTACCACATAATTAAATAACGTCAAGGTATAATTCCTAATGGTGTTGCACATCCTTATGAGTTACCAACTCAGATGCGTCGCCTATGGATGACTCGGTTCGCTATCGAGTTCACAACATTGATTAGTTGGCTAATCAACAACATGGAAAAACATGTTTCCAACAATGTCATTCATCTTGACACTGCTAAACAAATTTGGGAGACATGTGCTAAATTGTACTCTTGCTCTGATGCCTTGTTGAATTTAGGATCCCTTTTCCAATATTTTGAGCAAGAGAAAGGAGAAAGAAAAAGAAGAAAATGGAAGAAGAGCTCTCGGGTAGAGAGAAGAAAAACAAGAGATGTGCGCCAATCAAAGAGAGAGAGATTGACTCAAGAAGGAGATGTGTAGCTTGATTAATTCCAAATTACAACACCTCTACTTATAGTAGATGAAAATATAGAATCATTATACAATTAGCCTTTCAATCTCCTAATTACATTCCAACTCTAACTCTCTAAGATAAGTCTATCAACACAATCTACTAAAAGTCTAATATGAGTTGAACAAGAAGGCTTCTTCAATAAAGTGAAGATAAGGAAGGAGGCCAGCTCGTGGCCTTATCCTTGTGGGTCCTACATGATCTTCCAACTCATATTGATAAGGTTGCCAACTCGTGGTATCTTTGTGGGTCCCACTTGATCTTCAAGTCTTCTAACTCATTGCATCTTATGCTTCTTATCTTCTTAACTCGTGCTAGCTTAGGTGAGGACTCTTCTTGGTGTCCCATGTCCTCATGGTGGGTCCCACCAGCTCGTGCACCATGGTGGGTTCCACACTGTAACATGCCTTTTTTTCAGGAAACTTTGGAAAAGTATTTTTAGTAAAAATGCTACTCTAGGGACCATTGTGCGATAGATTTTCATGAAACACTTTTATAGCTGAAAATTCTTACAAAGAAGATTTTGTGGTAACACAATTTTGTTAGAAACAAATTATTTTCTACCACAATAAGGCCTTGTAGGTGCCTTTTTTTAGGAAATATTCGAAAAGTATTTCTAGTAAAATATGTCTTCAAGTACCTTTTGTGCCATATGTTTCCTGGAAATGCATTTCTTTTTGAAAATTCATACCATGAAATATTTGTTGCAAGGCAGTTTTTGCCTAAACAAATTACTTTCTATGACTATAGGCCTTTTTAGAGTATTTTTTTTAGGAAACATTGGAAAATTATTTCTAGTAAAAATACTTGTCCATGGACCATTAGTGCCTCATATTTTCTAGAATCACTTTTCTAACTAAAAATTCTTACACGAAAAAATTTTAGGTTAGGCAATTTTTGTTGAAACAAATTAGTTTTTACAACTATAAGGCCTTGTTAGTGCATTGTTTTATTCAATGTTAGAAAAATATTTCTAGTAAAAATATGTCTTCATCAACCATTGGTGCCTCATGTTTCCTGGAAACACTTTTCTAGCAAAAAAATATTACCAAGAAAATTTTATGATATGTCAATTTATGTTGTGTTATTTTTCAAGACTCCATAGATGATAACATTAGGAAAAAGAGAGATGAAAGAAGGAAGAAGAGAGAAGAGAAAGAGAGGATAGAAATATGGTACACGTCCAAAGAGAGGATAGGAAATTAGGGTTTTGGACTTATACCAAACCCTCCCCCATAAGTCATATTTATCGGTATCAAAACTATCAATATTACATGTATACCCTTCACCCGAAATAAGAGTGAATAAGATATGCAAATATAAACTAATTACATCAGTGCCATCCTAATTACATCATATATTACAACACTCCCCCTCAAGTTGGGAGGTAATGGCACTGATCATGGCTTGAACAAAATAATATAGATGTAGTAATAAGCCCCTCCATCACAATGTCCCAAGGATAAGTACGACACTAGGTAAAAACTCTCAAAGGGTATAAATGGGTGATAAAATATAAGTCAAAACCAACCTCAAAGGATTTCAAACAAATATAGTGAAAATAATCACTAAAGTGGGTAATGCCTGTCATTCAAAAGACGATGATAAAAGACCCATAGGTACAAATAAAAAGTTTCAATGAACTTAAAACACCCATATGAATAAAAGGGACTAACCAAAGCAATGCTTTAAAAGGGTTGGCCAATAAGGGTAAGTGAGAGTCAAATAAATGATGGTAAGAGAACGACTCCCAAAGGGTAATGGGTAAAGAGGAAAATATGATGTTGAGACCATCATGTGCTTTATTTTTCTAAGAAATTCAAATTTTGTATCAGACGAATCAATGCCGACAACAGTCAACTAATAATGAACCCAAGGTAAACAATAGAGGAGTTCTTCTTCAAAAATAATGTCTCAAACAAAGAGACACAATAACAACAACGGTTATGGGCCAATGCCCAAATAACACGTACCAAATAATGAAAATCCTTAATAAGGACACATAAAATAATTTGGTAAGTGTCTATCATTGAATAAGGAAGATGTGCCCCAAATAATAAGGTTGCAATAATCCAAGATAATAACCCAGCCGAATTGAAGAATGTAGCAGATAGCAGCTTCTACACTCAATAAGTGAGTCAAGCCAAATCACCAATACAGAGTCATGTCCAGTAGAGTAGAAAACTCAGACTTAGTCAAGTGACCAAGATGATATGACTGAGTCAAGTGGACTTATTAGTCCGAGTGGACCTGTCCCGAGTCACATCTCGCTGGTCCAAGTTAAATCAGCAACTCAGAAATCTTGCGATACTCAACAACTCGGCAAATATAAGCAACAACTTGGTCTTATGATACCAATACTTTCTAAGTATAATAAGAAACTCGGGATACAAACAGCATAATAGAATGAACATAGTTGGATCAAAATAAACTGAGGATAGAGTTGCACAATCCAAAGATCTATCTTGGCATTACCAATCTTTATTTCCAGATTAATCTCTTGGGATCAAACAGAGATCACATGATTCAAATATTATGAAAAGATTATCTCCGGATAATAAATTTTAGTTTGTACCCTTTCCGTATAAGAGATTTCAATTTCTGCTATTGCTGAATGCCAACCAAGAGTGCTGCTTTTGTTGCTTTTCTCAATACTGCGTGAACTGCCAAAAACTCCCTTTTCTTTTGAGGGATTGATACCAAAAGATGTAGATAAGTGTTGTAGAGGTAAGCAAGATACAGTCTACCATGGAGTTCGCCACGTTGGCTAGAATATTAAGGAAGAACCATAGTTAAACTGTTGCAAATTTTCTCAAAACAAAGTGGAGAGCAAGATACGGAACCGAGAATATTTTTTCTTATCTTAGCATCAAACTGCAACATCCACTATCTCAATCAGCAAGATTTTCCAGAATTAAATCCAGAATAATAGCAGCATTTTTTTCTAGATTTACAGCAACGTGAAATATTGCTAGTTCTGCTTGATCTTCTATGACTGAAACAAAAAGTTTCCAAACAGAAAATAAATCACCATTCAATACAGCAATAGCTCGATGATAACCCTTCTCAATCAATGAAAGTCTTTATCCCAAGATCTTACCTATTTTTCTGTGCACAACTTCGTCAAACCATGAATTTTGAACAGAGATGTAAGATAACAATGGTATGCTGATATGCAGCAATCTTTCATAACAGAAGGGCTCGTCAAGAGATGATAGCAAAACGGGTGGAGGTCATCAGGAAATAACAAAGAGGATTCAGAATTAAGGTTGACACAGTAATACTGAAGCAGCAGCCATGGAAACCACATGCAAACCCATTCTCTTCATAAAAAATCCCAGAGAGAGTTAAAACTGCTTTTGTCATGACTAAGAACATTACCAGACCCAACAAACTAATGGAAGTTGTTCCTGGCTACAGTTTCTCAGAATTGTAAACCTCTGCCATTCAAGAACAATAGATATCATGTAGCAGTAGTGTTTAACAGAAAACCATCATTTTGCAGCAATAACCACCTTCTTGTTTTGCAGTAACAACAATCCTCTTCCATTCTGAATAACATAATAGGGGAACAAAAATTTTGGAATGAAGAGAAGGAAAAAAAACTTATTTGCCAAATAGAGTGATGATGGCTGAGTTCAGTGATATTCTTCCCTCCATGGAGAATTCCTTTGATTTTGTGGAACAATAAAAAAACTTTATGAGCTGAGTAATGAAGCACAAAGCAGAAAACCTTATACTTATACGGATTCTTGTCTTTAAACAAAGAAAAGAGCATTAGCCAATCAATCTTTTACAAAGAAGCATCTGAAATTATTTCAGAGAGAAGAACTCATTCACCAAGAAGCATATAAGAAAATATGGGTAGAGAAAACCCAACTGGAATCCTGAAAAATCAATCACCGCTCTGATACCATGTTGATTTTCAGAATTTCATAGATGATAACTTTAGGGAAAAGAGAGAAGGAAGAAGGGAGAAAAGAGAAGAGAAAGAGAGGTTAGAAATATGGTACACTTCCAAAGAGAGAATAGGAAATTAGGGATTTGGACTTAGGCCAAACCCTCCCCCATATGTCATATTTATGAGTATCAAAAGTATCAATATTACATGTATACCCTTCAACCTAATAAGAGTGAATATGAGACAGAAAATGTAAACCAATTACATCAGTGCCATCCTAATTACATCATATATTCCAACATGCTGAAACAAATTACATTTGACAACTACAAGGCCTTGTTAGTGCCAATTTTTGCAAAACATTGGAAAAATATTTCAAGTTAAAATACATCTCAATGGACCATTAGTGCCTTCTATTTTTTAGAAACACTTTTCCATCTGAAAATTCTTACCAAGTAGATTTTGTGGTATGACAATTTTTCTGAAACAATTTTTTTTCTACAACTATAAGGCCTTTTTTTTTTTTCAAGAAACATTGGAAAATTATTTCTAGTAAAATTATGTCTCAAGGGACCATTAGGGCCTCAAGTTTCCAAGAACACTTTTCAAGTTAAAAATTTTTACCTGCAAAATATTTCATAAACAATTTTTTTTCTACAACTATTAGGGCTAGTTGGTTCATTTTTGTTAAAGAAAAGGTTGAAAAGTATTTCTAGTAAAAATACTTATCTAGGGACCGTTAGTGCCTCATGTTTCTTGAGAACACTTTTTTAGTTGAAAATTCTTTGCAAGAAAACTTTTTGGTAAGGCAATTTTTGTTGAAACAAGTTAGTTTCAACAATTATAAGGCCTTGTTAATGTATTTTTTTAGGAAACATTAGTCAAATACCGTAAGTGCTTCATGTTTCCTGGAACCACTTTTCTTCCTGAAAAATCTTACCTAGAATTTTTTTTTTGCTTAAACAAATTAGATTTTACAACTATAAGGCCTTGTTAGATCTATTTTCAGGAAACGTCAGAAAAATAGTTCTAGTAAAAATACGTCTCCAGGGAGCATTAGTAACTCATGTTTTTTGGAAATAGTTTTCTATCTAAAAATTCTTACCATGAAAATTTCGTGTAAGGAAATTTTCAGAAATTTTTTGTTGAAATTAAATATATTTTACAACTATAAGGCATTTTTAGTTCCTTTCTTCAGGAAAAGTTGGGAACATAATTGTAGTAAAAATTCATCTCCTGGGACCATTAGAGCCTCATGTTTTTGGAAACACTTTTCTAGCTAAAAATTCTTACCAAAAAAGTTTTGTGATAAGGCATTTTTTGCTGAAACAAAGTACTTTCTAGAACTGTAAGGCCTTGTTAGTGTATTTTTTTGGAAACATTGCAGAAATATTTATATTAAAAATACATCTCTAGGGACCATGAGTGCCTCATGATTCTTGGAAACATTGTTCTCCTTGAAAATTCTTACCTTGAAAACTCTAAGGCAATTTTTGTAGAAATAAACTACATTTTACAACTATAAGGCCTTGTTAGTGGTCTTTTTGAGGAAACGTTGTAGCCTTAGTTCTACTAAAAATTTGTCTCCTGGGACCATTAGTGTCTCCTTTTTCCTTTAAAATCTTTTCTGGCTGAAAAGTCTTACTAGGTAAATTTTGTGGTAAGGCAATTTTTTATTAAACAAATTACTTTCTAGAATTATAAGGCCTTGTTACTGCCTTATTTCAAGAAACATTGGAAATTTATTTCTAACAAAAATAGGAACCAGGGCCATTAGTGCCTCTTGTTTCCTTGAAACACTTTTCTAGTTGAAAATTCTTACCTTCAAAATTTTGAGGTAAGGTAATTTTTAATGAAACGAATTACTTTCAACTACTATAACGCCTTGTTTGTACATTTTTTTAGGAAACATTGGCTTCAAGTAAAAATACATTTCCAATGACCTTTAGTGCCTCATGTTTCTTGCAAACACATTTCTACCTAAAACTTCTTAGCAAAAAAATTTGGAGGTAAGGGAATTTTTGTTGAAACAAACTACAATTTACAACTATAAGGCCTTGTTAGTGCCTTTTTTTGGAAATGTTGGAAAAATATTTCTTGTAAACATACGTCTATAGGGACCATTAGTTCCTTATGTTTCTTGGAATCATATTTCTAGCAGAAATATGCTACCGGGAAAATTTTGTAGTAAGGCATTTTTTGTTGAAACATATTACTTACTATAACTGTGATGCCTTGTTAGCGCTTTTTTTAGGAAAAATTGGAAAAGTATTTCTAGTATAAATAAATCTCTAGGGACAATTAGAGCCTCATGTTTCCTGCAAACACTTTTCTAGCTAAAATATCTTTCCAGGAAAATTTTGAGGTATGTCAATTTTAGCTAAAAAAAATTACTTTCTAAAACTATAAGACCTTGTTAGTGCTTTTTAATGGAAATATTGGAAAATTATTTATAGTAAAAATACGTCTCTAAGGACAATTATTGCCTCATGTTTCCTGGCAACACTTTTCTAGAGAAAAATTATTACCAGGAAATTTTTTATGTAAGGCAATTTTTGGTAAAACTAATTACTTTCAACCTCTATAAGGTCTTGCTAGTGCCCTTTTTCAGGAAATGTAGGAAAAATATCTCAAGTAATAATACATCTCCAGGTACCATTAGTGGCTCACATTTCCAGGAAAAACTTTTCAAGCTTAAAATTCTTACCTAGAAAATTTTTTAATAAGGCAATTTTTGCTAAAACAAATTACTTTCTAACACTATAAAGCCTTGTTAGTGAATTTTTCAAGGAACGTTGGAGAATCATTTCTAGTAAAAATACTTCTCTAGGTACCATTTGTGCCACATGTTTTCTAGAAACACATTTTTATTTGAAAATACATACCCAGAAAATTTTGGTTGTAAGGCAGTTTTTTATGAAGCAAATTACTTTCTACAACAATTACTTTCAACAACTGTAAGGCCTTATGGGAGCATTTTTGAGGAAATGTTGGAAAAATATTTCTAGTAAAAAAGGGTCTCCAGGGACCATTAGTGCCTCATGTTTCCTAGAAACACTTTTCTAGCTAAAAATTCTTACCAGGAAAACTTTTTGGTTAGGAAATATTTGATTAAAAAAATTAGTTTCTACAACTATAAGGACTTTTTAGTGCATTTTTTAAGGCAACGTTTGAAAAATATTTCTAGTAAAAATATGTCTCCGAGGACCATTAGTACTTCATGTTTCCTGGAAACCTTTTTCTAGCTGAAAAATCTTAACAAGAAATTTTTTTATATGGCAATTTTTGTTGAAACAAATTACATTTTTCAACTATATGGCCTTGTTTGTGCCATTTTCCAGAAAACGTTGGAAAAATATTTCTAGTAAAAATACATCTCCAAAGAGCATTAGTGCGTCATGTTTCCTGGAAACACATTTTAAGATGAAAATTCTTGCAAGCAAAAATTTTCTGGTAAGGCAGTTTTTGTTGAAGCAAATTGTTTTCTATAAATGTGAGGCCCTATTAGAGCCCTTTTCCATGAGTCATTGGAAAAGTATTTCTAGTAAAAAAATATTTTCATGGACAATTAGTGCTTCACGTTTCCCGAAAAAACTTTCTAGTTGAATATTCTTACTCGAAAAATTTTGAAGTATGGCAATTTTTGTTGAATGAAATTAATTTCTAGAACCGTAAGGCCTTGTTAGTGCTTCTTTCTTAGGAAATATTGGAAAATTATTTATAGTAAAAATATGGCTCCGGGGACCATTAGTTCTTCATGTTTCAATGGAACACTTTTTTAGAAGAAAATGTTTACCTGGAAATTTTTTAGGCAAGGCAATTTTTTTCTAAAACAAATTACTTACCAAGACAATAAGGCCTTGTTAGTGACCTTTTTTTAGAAAATGAAGGAAAAGTATTTCAAGTAATAATATGTCTCTAGGGACAATTAGTGCTTGTCATTTCCTAGAAACACTTTTCAAGTAGAAAATTCTTACCAAGAAAATTTTATGGTAAGGCAATTTTTGCAGAAATAAATTGCTTTCAACATCTATAAGGCCTTGTTAGTGCTTTTGTTTTTTTTAGGGAAATGTTGGGAAAATATTTTTAGTAAAAATACTTTTCTAGGGACCATTGGTGCCTCAGGTTTCTTGGAAACACTTTTCTAGCTGAAAATTCTTACCAAGAGGATTTTATGGTTAGGAAATTTTGTCTGAAACAAATTACTTTCTACTAGGATAAGGCCTTGTTAGTGCAATTTTTCATGAAATGTCAAAAAAGTATTTCTATTAAAAATATGTCTCCAGGTATCATTAGAGGCACGTGTTTCTTGAAAACACATTTCTAGTTGAAAATTCAAACTTTGAAAATATTTGGTAAGGCAATTTTTGTTGAAACAAATTTCTTTCTACCACTATATGGCATTGTTAGAGCATTTTTTTCAAGAAATGTTGGAAAGATATTTCTAGTAAAAATGCGTCTCCAGGAACCATTAGTGCCTCATTTTTCCGAAAAACACTTTTTTCTAGCTGAAAATGTTTACCAAATAAACTTTTTGGTTAAGCAATTTTTTTAACCATTTTTTTTGGAATTTGTATTAATGTTATTTGTTTAGATATTTATATGTATATAGTTTAATAATTTATATGGGTTAGATTGTAATTAAGCCCATGGAGTGTTGTAACCTATACCTAATCTTATGTATAAATAAAAAGAGAAGGGAAAGAGGAGGGACACTCTCCTATTTCTAAGAGTCTTGTTCTTCGCTGTTCCATCAACCATTGGTGGTGATCTTTGCTGCACTTTCTATCAACACGTTTGACATGGTATCAGAGCCAACGTGTTGTTCTTCGAGTGTCTTCTTTCCTCTACTGTGAGGGTGAGTCTTTTTGTTTTTTTTTCGCAAAGAGTTTTTCCCCCGTGGAGAAGAGACGACGGCATCCCAATTTGATTATCGTCGTTTCCAGGGACGTTTTCGAGTCCTTTGGCACATTGCCAGAGAAGAAGGAGAGATGCTGCCAGGGAAGAGGCTTTTCTGTCTTCCGAGTCATTCGGCACAACAAGGATGACAAATCCCGACATCTTTAACACCGTTTTATAAGTGTTTGGCACCATTTCTAGTGAAGAAGGAGCTTCCGCCATTGCCAAGTGTTTTAGCACTGTTACCGGGGACAAAGACGTTTCGGCAGTACAAAAATTTTGATTTTCCTAAGTTAGGAAAATCAAATCAAGCATCGGCCCACCCATGATTGTTCAACCGGACCGGCCCACCTATTCAAACCCGACTAGCCAGACCAACCAAACCGGCCATCAAAAAAAAAAAAAAACTCGGCATTGGAGTTCTGAGTTTGGACTTTGAGTTGGCATTGTTAACAAGGTTTGCCCTCAGATTGCTGCGTGGATTGCTGTATTTCATCATGTCATCTAACAAGTTAGATGTTTTACCTATTTGGTTCATGGGTAAGAACTACTCTACATGGGCATTTCAAATCCATTTATTTGTTATGGGAAAAGAGCTATGGGGTCATATAGATGGGTGTGATCCGACACCTCGATAAGCCACAAATTTATCAAAGTGGGTAACCATGGATGCTCATGTAATGACCTGGATAATTGGCTCTATTGAGCCAAATTTTGTTCTTAAGTTACGGCCCTATAGAAATGTTGCTGATATGTGGAGTTACCTCCACAAGATTTACAACCAAAATAGCACAGCTTGGCGATTTCAATTGGTGTATGAGATGGCTAATTTCACACAAGGCAACCTATCTATTGAAGAATACTATTCTGGGTTTCTAAACCTTTGGCTGATTATGCTGAGATCGTTTACGAGAATGTTCCAGTTTCTGCTCTCTCTATTGTTCAGGCCATGCATGAGACAAGCAAGAGAGATCAATTCTTGATGAAGCTCCATTCTGAGTTTGACATTGCCTATTCCAATCTAATGAATCATCATCCTGTACCATCTTTGGATACTTGTTTGAGTGAGCTTCAAAGGCAGGAACAATGTCTTGCCACTTAATCCGGCATGGAACATCGGGCTAATACCGATGCCCCTATTCCTGTGGCATATGCCGCACAAGGGAGAAATCAGGGTAGGGACATGAAATCTGTCCAGTGCTTCAAGTGTAAAGACTTTGGTCATTTTGCTCGGGATTACACTAAGACATTTTGTTGGTGTTGATTTTCAGGACTCCATGCATTTAGTTTATGGAGAAAAAAGGGAAAGAAACCCATTGGGAGAAAACTGGATGAAGGAGGGTTATGAAATTGATTCTTCCTTACCCTCCCCCTGAAGCTCTATTTATAGGTTTATGAAACTAAAATATTATAATAATACCCCTGAACTTAGGGTTTAGGGTTTAGAGTTTTAACCCTGTAACTTTAACATAATTACATCAATGCCATCTCTATGAGATGACCCTTTATTTACCATCCTGCCATCAATGTATGTGGGCCTATGGGCCTTCTCTTTGATCTATGGGCCTTGAGCCCTTTTTCAATCTCTCTTGGATTCATGGGTCTTCCTTGGTCTTATGGGCTTGGGTCCATCATCTAATACACATTGATATGTGTGCCTTCCTTGATCGTGTGGGCTTGGGCCTTGTCTTCCAACACTCCCCTTCAAGTTGGGGGTGAGAGAACGGCATGAATTTCCAACTTGCTACAAATGATGTATAAAATCTTTCTTGTATAATATGCCTTCATCTTCCAACACTCCCCCTCATGCTGGTGCTCTCGTTCATGAGGCCCAACTTTTATAATATCAGAAAGAGTAAATCACTTCTAGCCGCTAAGACATTACTTTGAAGTGTCCACCTCCCCCACTGTGTCCCTCCATAGGATAACGACTCTCATGTGGTAGAGTAACATATGATATTAATGGGGGGAAGTAACATAAATATAACAATAAGTTCCTCCGTCATGGACTTCTAACCACAAAAATGTGATATTTTTTATGGGGATGAAGTTCCTCTGTCATGGACTTCCAACCGCAAAAATTTTGATATTTTTGATGGGGATGAAGTTCCTCCGTCATGGACTCCCAACCACAAATATTTGATATTTTTTACGGGGATGGAGTTCCTCCGTCATGGACTCCCAACCACAAAAATTTGATATTTTTGATGGGGTTGACAATAAATATAACAATAAGTTCCTCCGTCATGAACTCTCAACCAAAAAAAATTGATATTTTTTACGGGGTTGACAATAAATATAACTATAAGTTCCTCCGTTATCGACTCCCAACCAAAAAAAATTTGATAGTTTTTTACGAGGTTGGCAATAAATAATGGTATGAGGCTACCTCTTCTTCAATAATATTGTCTCATCAAAAGAGACACAATAGTAGTATGTTAAATGGGCTTGGCTTGGCCCTGTTGAATTTATGGAAAAGATAAATACTTCATTGACTTTAATAACTTACTATAATCAGAGTAGATGAACCTCTATTTATAATAGAGGAAGGTATTAGAGTCCAATTACAATAAAAGTACCTTTGTCCCAATTACACCCAAACTCTAACACTTAAAGATAAGTCCTAGCATAATTAAATGACTCAATATAGATAAAACACAAACATAAATCAAACTATAACTCTTCTAGGACGTGACCATAAGATAAAGATGCATTTGTGAGTCCTTCTTGATCTTCCAACTAATGTGATAAGGATGCCAGCTCATGGTAATCATTGTGGGTCCTACTTCTTATGTGTTTGGGCCCATCTTGTGGGCCTTCCTTGGTTGTGTGGCCCGTCTTATAATACTCTTAGATATGTGGGCCTTCCTCGGTCGTGTGGGCATAGGCATATCTTCTAACACTCTCCCTCATGCTGGGGGTGAGAGAACAACATGAACTCCCAGCGTGCTACAAATGATATATAGAATTTTTTTTGTATAATGTGGTAGATCTTCCAACAACCCCCCTCACGCTGGCGATCTCATTCATGAGGCCTAACTAGCATAAGAAAAGTGAGACTAAAATCACTTCAAGTCTTATGACATTGTTCTTTAATCCAGTCAATTAACTCCTATCTTCTATAGGTAGTGGGTGTATACACTGTTCGGAAGTGTAATAATAAAAAAAACCCCTCCATCAACGTGTCCCTCCACAGGACAACAACTCTCGAGTGTTAGGAGTAATAAATGCCAATTCATGGGGGTATAACATAGAGTTAGTATTAAACTCTTCCATCACGGCGAAATAACGTAGATGTCCTTACGGGTAGTAGATACAGTAATAAGCTCCTCCATCACGGAGATGTAACATATACTGAGGCCACCTCTTCTTCAATAATAATGTTCCCAAAGAAACATAATAACTGCAACTGAATATAACACGAACATCTTCCAACACATATAACATGAACCAAATAATTAACTTTGTAAAAGAACCCATGAAATAATCCGATACAAAAATTTCTTCTTAGATGCACAAGCTTCAACTTTTGTGCTCCCCGTTTCTTGAATATTTTGGTCACATAATCTTATCCACAACATAAGGAATAAAATACCTCTTTCTTGTACTTCTTCTACTTCTCCCCCTCAAGCTGGGAAGTAATGGTAGTGATCCTCGCTTGAACCAAATATCATAGATGTAGCACTAACCCCAAATAATAGAGATGTATAAATAAGCCCTCAAACAAGGGAGAAGTGAGATATTTTCCTGATATATCAACTCAAAAAGTGACACAAACCAATTGGCATAAATTCGGATTTTTTAATACAACAGAATACCAAAAAGACCTTTGATTCTTCCAATGCAAATATTTCTTTAAATATAGATCAGATTGACATAAAAATTTTCTCTTATGAAACAAGACTTAAATAAATTTCATCCAAGTAGAACTTCTCTTCATAAAATATAATTATCAGAAGATAAATAATCTGATAGATTTTGGTCTCTGTCATCTGGCCGAACTAAGCATTGTTTCTCCTTTTTTTCAGCATGACCATTGACTCTTCCAAGATCAATATTTCCATATAAAAAAATCATACAGATAATTGGTTGAATAGGTAAGAAAATAGACTTACATATCTTTCTTTTGATATATAATTCTTTATATAAAGTTGGTGAATTTATGGAAAAGTGAAATACTTCGTTGACATCAATAACTAGTTGTAAACAGAGTACATGAACCTCTATTTATAATAGAGGAAGGTAGTAGAGTCCAATTACAATAAAACTACCCTTCTCCTAATTACACCCAAACTCTAACAGTTAAAGATAAGTCCTAACATAATTAAATAACTCAATTTAGATAAAAGACAAACTTAACTCAAACTAAAACTCTTCTTTTACGTGACCATAAGATAAAATACTTTTGTGAGTCCTTCTTGATCTTCCAACTAATGTGATAAGGATGCCAGCTCATGGTAATCATTATGGGTCCTACTTCTTATGGGCTTGGGCTCATCTTGTGGGCCTTCCTTGGTCATGTTGGCATGAGCTTATCTTCCAATACTCCCCCTCAACATGGGGGTAAGAGAGCAACATGAACTCCTTGCTTGTTGCAAATGATATATAGAATGTTTTTTATAAAATGGCACATCTTCCAATATGCCTTAATCTTCCAACATTCCCCTTCACGCCTGTTACGTCCTTCCATGAGGCCCTGTTGGCATAATATAAGTGAGAGTAAAAATCACTCCTAGCTGGTAAGCCATTGCTTCATACACCAGTCCTAATGCTGGATGTAGGGCACACTCCGCCTTCTATTGGTAGTGTGTCTATCGGCATTGCTCTAAAGTGTCCACCACCATGTCCTTCCACAGGACAATGACTCTCAACTGGTAAAAGTCATAAAAGCCATTACGGGGGAGGAGGATAACATAGATGTAATAATAAGTTCCTCCATCAAAGTTTCCCAATCGTGATATTTTTTGACAGGGTATCCTCCGTCATGGTTTCCCAACCGTGTTATTTTTTGATAGGGTATCTTCTCTCATGGTTTCCCAACCGTAATATTTTTTTACAGGGTAAAATAAATGATGATATGAAGCCACCTCTTCTTCAATAATAATGTCCCCAAAGAGACATAATAGCAGCAATTGCATATAACACGACCATCTTCCAACACATATAACACGAACCAAATAATAAACTTTGTAAAAGAACCCATGAAATAATCCGATATAAAAAAATCTTCTTAGATGCACAAGCTTCATCTTTTTTGCTCTCCCTTTCTTGAATATTTTTGTCACATAAACTTATTCAAAATATATGAAATAAAATACCTCTTCCTTGTACTTCTTCTACTTCTCCCCCTCAAACTGGGAGGTAATGGCAGTGATCCCAGCTTGAACCAAATATCATAGATGTAGCAATAAGCCCAAATAACATAGATGTATAAATAAGCCCTCAAACTAGGGAGAAGTTAGATATTTTCATGATATATCAACTCAAAAAGTTACTCAAAACAATCGGCATAGATTCGGATTTTTCAATACAACAGAATACCAACATGACCTTTGACTCTTCCAATGCTAGTATATCTTTAAATATAGATCAAATTGACATGAAATTTTCTTCGTATGAAATTAGACTTAAATAAATTTCATCCAAGTATAAAATATCTTCATAAAATATAATTATCAGAAGATAAACAATCTGATAGATATCGGTCTCTATCATATAGCCGAACTACGTACGATTTCTTCCTATTTTCTAGAATAGCTATTGACACTTCCATGATCAATATCTCTTTATAAAAAAATCATACCAAGAATTTGTTGAATAGGTAAGAAAATAGACTTATAGATATTTTTTATATATAATTCTCCATATAAAGTCTCTTTTTTTATAGCATAAAATACCTCGAAAGTTGAGGTTTTCTGCTGCTGCTCGAATTTCTTTTTCCATTTGACCTTTTCTGCTTCAAATATCGATTTCTCTTTGTAGATAATTCAGATAAAAAATTGGTTGAATAGGTAAAATAATAGACTTACAGATATTTCTTTTGATATATATTTCTCCACATAAAGTCTAGTTCTTGATAGCAATAAATACCTCCGAATATGAAGCTTGCTGCTGCTACTCCAACCTTTTTGCAATCTGACCTTCGCTCATTAAAATATCAATATTTCTCTATATCTAACTAAGATTGGAAAAATAATTTTTATTTAGAAAGTAAACTCAAATATCTTTCTGGAAATATATAATTTTCAATATGAAAACTCCGTATAGATGGAAACAAATGCAAATAAAACTATAGGTATAGCGACAAAAAAAATAACTATGAACCCAAACTTAGGGTTTAGGGTTTAGAGAAAAGGGTCACATTACCTCCGTGAGTTGACCAAGTCAACTCATAGAAACTGCTCTGATACCATATTGAATTTATTGTAAAGTAAAATACTTCAATGACATCAATAACTTGTTGTAATCAGAGTACATGAACCTCAATTTATAATAGAGGAAGGTAGTAGTGTCCAATTACAATAAAACTACCCTTGTTCCAATTACACCCAAACTCTAACAATTAAAGACAAGTCCTAACATAATTAAATAACTCAATATAGATAAAAGAAAAACATAACTCAAACTAAAACTCTTCTTTGATGTGACCATAAGATAAGATACTTTTGTGTCCTTCTTGATCTTCCAACTGATGTGATAAGGATGCCAGCTCATGGTAATCATTATGGGTCCTACTTCTTATGGGCTTGGGCCCATATTGTGGGCCTTCCTTGGTCGTGTGGCCCATCTTATAATAATCTTAGATATGTGGGCCTTCCTTGGTCATGTGGGCTTGAAGTTATCTTCCAACAAAAGTCTCTTTCTTGATAGCTTAAAAACTAAAGAATACAATTTTAATTTTTTTCATATTTTCTCATTCACATCATTGGCTTAAATAGACGTTTTACAAACTATACATGGAGAGTTGAGTGATTAATGGAAATCACATAATTACAAAGGTTACAAAATATGTACTGAGAAGGTAAGATTATATTTCTTCGTAAGGGAAAAAATCTCTCAACACTCCCCTTCAAGTTGGTGCATAGATATCACTCATGCCCAACTTGTCGAGACAATTGTAAAAAGCTCGGTAAGACACGGCCTTGGTCAGCACATTGGGAAGCTGATCTTTAGACCGAACATGAGGGACTTCAATGATTCTTGCTTCTAGCTTTTCCTTAATAAAGTGCCTATCAACTTCAACGTGTTTAGTTTTATCATGTTGGACTGGGTTGTGGGCAATATCAAATGCTGCCTTACTATCACAGTATAACTTCATAGGACTTGTCTGCTCAATGTGTAGTTCTTCTAGGAGATTTTTTATCCATAATAATTCACATATTGCCTTGGCCATTCCCCGGTATTCGGCTTTAGCTGACAATCTAGCCACCACCTCTTGTTTCTTACTTCTCCAAGTAACCAAATCTCCACCTAAAAATGTGAAGTATCCAGATGTAGATTGTCGATCCTCTATTGACCCAGCCCAATCAGCATCAGTATAACCTTAAATTTTCAAGTCGCCTCCATTTTTTAAACAAAATTCCTTTTTTTTGGAGATGATTTCAAATAGCGCAAGATACAATTGATGGCATTCATATGTTCTTCACTTGGAGAGTGCATAAATTGACTAACCACGCTTAGTACATAAGCTAAATCTGGTTTGGTATGTGCAAGATACATTAACCTCCCAACTAGTCTCTGATAATGTTCCTTGTTACCAGGGACTTGATCTGAATGTGTTCCCAGTTTCAAATTTTCTTCTATAGGAGTACTGATTGGACTACATGTTGTCATACTAGTTTCCTTCAATAAATCCAAAGCATATTTTCGATGAGATAGAAAAATTCCCTCCTTGGATCTTGACACTTCAATACCAAGAAAATATTTTAAGTAGCCAAGATGTTTCATTTCAAACTCTCTAGCAAGATGACTTTGCAATGCTTTCTTTTCTTCTGGATCATTCCCAGTTACTATCATATCATTAACATACACAATAAGAGCTATGATAGCCTCCTTGTTATATTTCAAGAAGAGAGGATGATCTGAGCTGCTTTGTTTGTATCCGATAGATTTCATAAAATTTGTGAACCTTCCAAACCATGCCCTCGGGGACTGCTTCAAACCACATAGGGATTTCCTCAGTTTACATACTTGTTTGCATCCTTTGTTTTGCATAATACATCCAGGAGGTAATTCCATATATACTTCTTCTTGGAGATCTCCATGCAAAATGCATTTTTAACATCAAACTGATATAAGGGCCAGTCAAGATTCACAGCCAGAGATAGTAGAATCTGAACAGTATTGATTTTGGCCACTGGTGCGAATGTCTCCATGTAATCGATCCCATAGGTTTGAGTATATCCTTTGGCGACATGCCTTGCTTTGAACCTTTCAATAGTGCCATTGGCTTTACATCCGATTGGTGTCTTTCCTAAGGGTAGGTCAACCACTTCCCATGTTGAATTCTTTTGGAGGGACCTCATTTCTTCATTCATAGCTTCTTTCCACTTAGGATCATTCAAGGCTTCTGACACACTATTAGGAATAGATATAGCAGATAATTGATTCACAAATACTTCATTTGCCTTTGACAATCCATGATAAGAAACAACATTATGCATTGGATACTGAGATTTAGAGGTGAGAAGAGGTTCATCAATGACTCTAGGCTTTCTTCTTGTGGTTCGATGAGGTATCACTTTTAGTTGAGTTTCGGAACTTACCTGAGGCTATGACATGAACTCGGACTAAGAAGGCAATTGATCCATTGGTACATTATGAAGGGGGGAAGATGCTGGCTGAGACTCTTGTTGCATCACTTCTATATGATCTTGTTTGTCTCCATCCTGTGAAGATGTCGGCTGAGACTCTGGTTGCATCACTTCCATCTAGTCTTGTTTGTCTACATCTTGTGAATCATGCTCATTTGTATCATTTTGATGTTCACTGTTGTAATCTAAATACTTACCACTTGTAGTATTCAAGATATCCAAATGATGATTAAGGGTCTACAATTCAATCATGTTCTCCCCCTGAACTAAAGATTCAGGAGTAGAATAATACATGTGATCTTCATGAAATACCACATCAAGAGTGGCATACAATTTGAGAGAGGAAGGATGATAACAATGATAACCTTTCTGATGTTGAGCATAACCAACAAAGACACTTGAGAGCTCGGGGTTCCAATTTATTTCTTAATGGCTTATGGAGATGAACAAAGGCTACACACACAAAAACTCTAGGTGGCAGATTCGGCACAATAGGCGAACTTATAGTTTCATGAAGAACACTCAAGGGAGTCTTGAATTGTAACGCACTTGAGGGCATTCGGCTAATAAGATAAGTTGCAGTTTTGATGGCTTCACCCCAATAACTAGTCAACATATGAGCTTCGAACAAGGAAGCACGAACAACCTCAAGAAGGTGGCAATTCTTTTGCTCTGCAACCCCATTTTCTTGAGGGGAGTACGGACAAGTAGTTGTATGACTAATACAATGATCATCTAGATATTCTTTCAAACCTTGATTAACAAATTCTCCACCATTGTCATTGTGGAGAGTTTCTATTGTAGAATGGTACTGAGTTACGATCATTTTTTGAAATTGTTTGAATAGTGAACTAACTTCACTTTTTTATTACATTAAGCCAATCCAAGTCATCCGGGTGTGATCATCAATAAAGGAAACAAACCACCGTTTATCACTCAAAGAGGCCATATTTGTTGGACCCCATATAAAGGGTGTTGGACTCCTACTCATGCTTATTTGAAATGGAACACGATGGCCTTTAGGCAATTCACATACCTCACACTTCAAATCTGAAACACATAATTTAGCAAATAGATTTGGAAACAATTTCTTTAAATAATCAAAAGATGAGTGACCCAACCTTTTATGCCATAACCAAATCTCATTTTTTGCAGATATATTCAAGGAGAATGCTTGAGCTAATTGATGAGAACTTTCTTGCTTCAAATTAAGGTAATAGAGTTTCCCCCTTCTAGTACCATAACCAATTTTTTTCCGAGTTTGAATGTCCTTAAACACACAATGGTTAGGCCAAAAAATCACAATACAATGCAAAGTGCATGTTATTTGAGCCACTGATAATAAATTATGATTGAGGGTTGGAACAACTTAGACAGAATCAAGACTCAGATTTTTAGTGAGGGTGATGGAACCTTCTCCAATAACAGGAGAGCGAGTACCAGTTGTTGTAGATACAATATGTTGTTCAGATGATTTTATAATTTCAACATGATCATTGTCAAAGGTCATATGATCAATAGCACCACAATCAATTATCCATTCACTATTTCTACTAGGAGTGGAAGTATTAAGAACCTTACTAGATGTAGCAGAGGTGGAGGGTTCTGCTACTGCAACGGAAGCATGATTATTTGGTTTAGTGTTCCATTTGTGAGGCACTTTAGTAGGATCCCACCATTCTGGATACCCAATAAGTTCATAACATCTTGACTTTGTATGCCCAGTCTCACCACAATGAGTAAATACACTTTGGATTTGATTCCTTCGACATTATGCAAGAAGATGATGATCACCCAAAAATACTGATCCGGTTCACCTTCTATTCGCTGGGTTAATCCGGTTTGGGTCTCTAATTCTGGTCTGGTTAGAGAACTGGTCCGGTCCGCATTCTGAACATGACTTCATCATTTTTTTTTTAGTTTTGGTCTTGTCCGGTCCGAGAAATGGTTCGATTTGGCGACACGCCAAAAACATAAAATGCGGGACCAAAGTTAACGGAAGCAATTTTTTTTGTACCTTTGTCTTCTTCGTCGTGATGTGAGACTTCGTCTTCGCCAGTGATAATGGCAGTTTGCTGGAAGGCCAAGTTATTGCTCGACTACAGTCATCGGTGGCATCCAAAAGGTCCACCAGAGTACGGACAACAATTTGTCTTCGTCCATACACGCTTTTATGGCACTGGTGCGGCTTTTCATCGTCGATGACATTTCGGTTGTTGTCTGATGGAAGGCCAAGGGTGGCTTGACTGCGGCGATCGACGGAAGTTCTAAACTGCAACTGAGATTACGGGACAGTGCTTTCGCTCTGTTATTCGGTCACGAGAGACTACGAGACAGAGCTTTCGTTCTGTTCTTCGACAATTAGAAGGAGAAGGAGAAGGATTCTCCTGCTCTGATACCAACTAAAGAATACAACTTCAATTTCTTTCATATTTTCTCATTCACATCATCGGCTTAAATAGATATTTTACAAACTATACATGGAAAGTTGAGTGATTAATGGAAATCACATAATTAAAGAGATTACATAATATTTACTAAGAAGGTAAGATTATATTTCTTCGTAAGGGAAGAAATCTCAATATAAAATACCTCGGAAGTTGAGGCTTGTTGCAGCCGCTCTAACCTCTTTTTCAATTTGACCTTTACTGCTTCAAATATCGATTTCTCTCTTTAGATAACTCAGATAAAAAATTGGTTGAATAGGTGAAAGAATAGACTTGTAGATATTTCTTTTGATATATATTTCTACGTATAAAGTCTTGTTCTTGATATCATAAAATACTTAGAATCTAAAACGTTCTAGTGTTGCTCGAACCTTTTTACAATCAGACCTTTGCTCATTCAAATATTGATATCTCTCTATAGATAACTGTGATTGGAAAAAAATGTTTTTTCCTTCTAAAGTAAACTCAAATATCTTTCGGTCAATATATAAAAAAAAAATAACTACGAACCTACACATAGGGTTTAGGGTTTAGAGAAAAGGATCACATTACCACCATGGGTTGACCATGTCAACTCACAGAACCTGATCTGATACCATGTTGAATTTTTGGAAAACAGAAATACTTCATTGTCTTCCATACCTTATTATAATCAGAGTACATGAACCTTTATTTATAATAGAGGAAGGTAGTAGAGTCCAATTACAATAAAAGTACCCTTGTATCTTTTACACCCAAACTCTAACACTTAAAGATAAATCCTAGCATAATTAAATGACTCAATATAGATAAAACACAAACATAAATCAAATTATGACTCTTCTAGGACATGACCATAAGATAAAGATGCCTTTGTGAGTCCTTCTTGATCTTCATACTGATGTGATAAGGATGCCAAGTCATGGTTATCATTGTGGGTCCTACTTATTATGTGCTTCGGCCCATCTTGTTGGCCTTCCTTCGTTGTGTGGCCCACCTTATAATAGTTTTAGATATGTGGACCTTCCTTAGTCGTGTGGGATTGGGCATATCTTCCCACAGTCCCACTTAAAACGACCAAAAATAATTCTTGTAAAGTATAAATAACATAGATGTATAAATAAGCCCTCAAACTAGGGAGAAGTTAGATATTTTCGTGATATATCAACTCAAAAAGTTAGTCAAAACAATGGGCATAGATTGGGATTTTTCAATACAACAGAATACCAGCATGACCTTCCAATGCTAGTATATCTTTAAATATAGATCAAATTGACATGAAATTTTCTTCATATGAAATTAGACTTAAATAAATTTCATCCAAGTATAAAATATCTTCATAAAATATAATTATCAAAAGATAAATAATCTGATAGATATCGGTCTCTATCATATAGCCGAACTACGTACGATTTCTCCCTATTTTCTAGAATGACTATTGACACTTCCATGATCAATATCTCTTTATAAAAAAATCATACCAATAATTTGTTGAATAGGTAAGAAAATAGACTTAAAGATATCTTTTTATATATATAATTCTCCATATAAAGTATATTTTTTATAGCATAAAATACCTCGAAAGTTGAGGTTTTCTGCTGCTGCTCGAATTTCTTTTTCAATCTGACCTTTTCTGCTTCAAATATCGATTTCTCTTTAAAAATAATTCAGATAAAAAACTGGTTGAATAGGTAAAATAATAGACTTACAGATATTTCTTTTGATATATATTTGTCCACATAAAGTGTAGTTCTTGATAGCAATAAATACCTCCGAATATGAAGGTTGCTGCTACTGCTCGAACCTTTTTGCAATCTGACCTTCGCTCATTAAAATACCACTATCACTCTATATCTAACTAAGATTGGAAAAATAATTTTTATTTAGAAAGTAAGCTCAAATATCTTTCCGAAAATATATAATTTTCAATATGAAAACTCCGTATTGATGGAAACAAAAGCAAATAAAACTATAGGTATAGGGACAAAAAAAATAACTATGAACCTACACATATGGTTGAGGGTTTAGAGAAAAGGATCACATTACCTCCATGGGTTGACCATGTCAACTCACAGAACCTAATCTGATACCATGTTGAATTTTTGGAAAATAGAAAGACTTCATTGTCTTCCATACCTTATTATAATCAGAGTACATGAACCTTTATTTATAATAGAGGAAGGTAGTAGAGTCCAATTACAATAAAAGTACCCTTGTATCTTTTACACCCAAACTCTAACACTTAAAGATAAATCCTAGCATAATTAAATGACTCAATATAGATAAAACACAAACATAAATCAAACTATAACTCTTCTAGGACGTGACCATACTGATCTTCATACTGATGTGAGTCCTTCTTGATCTTCATACTGATGTGATAAGCATGCCAGGTCATGGTAATCATTGTGGGTCCTACTTCTTATGTGCTTGGGCCCTTCTTGTTGGCCTTCCTTCATTGTGTGGCCCACTTTATAATAGTTTTAGATATGTGGACCTTCCTTGGTCTTGTGCGATTGGGCATATCTTCCCACAGGCCCACTTAAAACGACCAAAAATAATTCTTGTAAAGTATAAATAACATAGATGTATAAATAAGCCCTCAAACTAGGGAGAAGTTAGATATTTTTGTGATATATCAACTCAAAAATTTAGTCAAAACAATGGGCATAGATTGGGATTTTTCAATACAACAGAATACCAGCATGACCTTTGACTCTTCCAATGCTAGTATATCTTTAAATATAGATCAAATTGACATGAAATTTTCTTCGTATGAAATTAGACTTAAATAAATTTCATCCAAGTAAAAAATATCTTCATAAAATATAATTATCAGAAGATAAATAATGTGATAGATATCAGTCTCTATCATATAGCCGAACTACGTACGATTTCTCCCTATTTTCTAGAATGGCTATTGACACTTCCATGATCAATATCTCTTTATCAAAAATCATACCAAGAATTTGTTGAATAGGTAAGAAAATAAACTTATAGATATTATATATATATATATATATATATATATATATATATATAATTCTCCATATAAAGTCTCTTTTTTTGTAGCATAAAATACCTCGAAAGTTGAGGTTTTCTGCTGCTGCTCGAATTTCTTTTTCAATCTGACCTTTTCTGTTTCAAATATCGATTTCTCTTTGTAGATAATTCAGTTAAAAAACTGGTTGAATAGTTAAAATAATAGACTTACTGATATTTATTTTGATATATATTTCTCCACATAAAGTCTAGTTCTTGATAGCAATAAATACCTCCGAATATGAAGGTTGCTGCTGCTGTTCGAACCTTTTTGAATTCTGACCTTCGCTCATTAAAATATCAATATCTCTCTATATCTAACTAAGATTGGAAAAATAATTTTTATTTAGAAAGTAAACTCAAATATCTTTCTGGAAATATATAATTTTCAATATGAAAACTCCTTATAGATGGAAACAAATGCAAATAAAACTATAGGTATCGGGACAAAAAAAATAACTAACACATAGGGTTTAGGGTTTAGAGAAAAGGATCACATTACCTCCATGTGTTGACCATGTCAACTCACAGAACCTGATCTGATACCATGTTGAATTTTTGGAAAACAAAAATGCTTCATTGACTTCAATACCTTATTATAATCAGAGTACATGAACCTCTATTTATAATAGAGGAAGGTAGTAGAGTCCAATTACAATAAAAGTACCCTTGTACCATTTACACCCAAACTCTAACACTTAAAAGATAAATCCTAGCATAATTAAATGACTCAATATAGATAAAACACAAACATAAATCAAACTATAACTCTTCTAGGACGTTACTATAAGATAAAGATGCCTTTGTGAGTCCTTCTTGATCTTCCTACTGATGTGATAAGTATGCCAGGTCATGGTAATCATTATAGGTCCTACTTCTTATGTGCTTAGGCCCATCTTGTTGGCCTTCCTTCGTTGTGTGGCCCACCTTATAATAGTTTTAGATATGTGGACCTTCCTTGGTCGTGTGGGATTAGGCATATCTTCCCACAAGCCCACTTAAAACGACCAAAAATAATTCTTGTAAAGTATACAATGAAATAATCCAATGCACATATCTAGACCAAATAATATGTTGGCCAAGGAATAATTTGTCAATTCTTCAAAAAATAATAATCTAACCAGGCATAAAAAAAATTTTCTACCAAGTCGAGCCAAAATCTTTTGCATGCATCCCGATGCAGAAATTAAGTGGCCCGAGTTAGGTTGACCCGAACCCGAGCTGACTCGATCCGAGTTGGTCTAGGTTGAATCGGTAGATTGGTGCAGTCGGTCGGCTGGGAACTTGGCTTGCTAGTACGAGTTGACTCAGACACTCTGAACAGGTGCTGATTATTTCCTGTGTCCTTACTTAAGAAACATGAAATATTTCTACAGTGCATCTTCTTCCCAACTTCCGAACAGAGTGGAAAGAGAGAGTTATTCGGGAGGAAATTTTTTCGAATAAAAGCAATCCAGCAGAGAGATTTTGAAGGCGAGACGGAAAAGGAAAGTTGGTGAAATAAGAGATATCACCGGGAATTAAGCCGAACATCGACAACGGCAACTTCCAAAAATAGCAACGCATAGCTGGCACTCGAGAAGCTCGGCCGCAACATAGCTCAGCTCTTAGGAGGAAACTTTTCTGTAGCAGTAGTCATTTTTCTCGGCACCGACGAATTCTCAACGAAAACCATCCAAAAATGGCAACTCACATACTTTGGCGTAGAGTCGTCCTCTCCAGCGATGGTGGGTCATCTTCCCCGTCAGCCGAAGAAAGTAGGATCAACAACGAGCTTTTTGAACAGGCTGGTACAATCATCATTCATCTCAGTTCTCGGCTTGCCTAGAAATAAACAGAAAGAAAAAAACATATTGTGTCTCAGACCCATGCAACTACGCTGGCAATGAGCTTTTTTCGCTTCCGAATAGAGCAGGATAACAGAAAATCCATGGAGATCTTCTTCGGACGGAAATTTTCCAAACGGCAACGGAGGAAGCACAGCAGCCGTCTTCCACCTCTAGAACGGAGAACGAAAATATATCTTGGATTGTAAACCTCAAAATAGAAATGCTCGACGACTTAATCGCCATGAGAAGGTGTCGTCGTCGGCGCCGTTTTTCAGTCCGCAGCCCGGTCTACCAGTGTTCGACCAGATGCCAATATGGACTCACTGACGGGAAGAAAGCAATGGACATAGTGGTGCATGCATAACATCGAATAACTCATAGGTTCCATCACTTTCTGGAGGGAGAAGAAGAAGCGGTGCCTTTGCCTTGGGTTGCCAAATTAGCGTGCAACCAATGCCCATGCCTTGTACGTCGAACAGAATTGAACAGCATCATTCTTGTCGAGAAACAATGCTATCGATACTAAAATATTAATTGGAATTTCTGACCAGAGAGATATGGATTCCTAGTCTTTGATAATGTCCGCTAACCTATGTACGCAACCACAAGGAAGAATGTTCATAATTTGCTCCACTGGATCAACAGTCGCATTCTTCTTTTTCTCTTCCTGGCCATGGAGAACTTTGGAATGGACTAGGAAACGAACGAGGCTCATACTAGGCCTGCGGTCTCAAAAGTTCCTCTCTTCGGCCACAACATCACGCCATGTTAACCTTTTGTTTTTTTTTTCAATACTGCTCACCACCACAAGGGAGAAAAAGATGAACCGAGAAAAATAAAAAATAAAAATTTTGATGTAGCGTACTGCTAATTGGAAGAAGTAAAAAAAAAAAAAAGGGTGAAAATGAGCAGCAAATCTAAAAACTAATATTCCGCAACTATGGGAAAGAAGATGAATGAAACTTAAAAAAAAAACCATTGCCGGAATCTTAAAAATCAAAGCTCTAATGCCATGTTGATTTTTAGGACTCCATTAATTTAGCTCATGGAGAAAAAGGGAATGAAACCCATTGGGAGAAAACTGGATGAAGAATGGTTATGAAATTGATTCTTCCTTACCCTCCCCCTGAAGCTCTATTTATAGATTTATGAAACTAAAATATTATAATAATACCCCTACACTTAGGGTTCAGGGTTTAGGTTTTAACCCTAGAATTTTAACATAATTACATCAATGCCATCTCTATGAGATGACAATTTATTTACCATCCTACCATCAATGTATGTGGGCCTATGGACCTTGAGCCCATCTTCAATCTCTCTTGGATTCATGGGTCTTCCTTGGTCTTATGGGCATGGGCCCATCTTCTAATACACTTTGATATATGTGCATTCCTTGATCGTGTGGGCTTGGGCACTATCTTCCAATATTTGGTATTGTAAGCAAACGGGTCATCTCCTGGCCGCTTGTCCTATTCGCCCAACAAGGAAGAAGGGAACTGCTTATCATGTATACATAGGTGCTTCTTGTTCTACTGCATTGGCTCTTGCTATGCCAGATACTCCAAATATTGTTTCTTCAGTCTCCTCAAGTCCGAGTATACTCACTCCTGAAATGGTACAACAAATGATCATTTCTGCCCTTTCTACTTTTGGCCTCTCAGGTAAGAATAAATTTTATACTCAGCCATGGTATGTTGACTCCGGAGCTTCTAACCATATGACCAACACTGCTATTTCTCTTTGAATTGTTAGAACGTATGATGGAAATCTGAAAAATTAACACTGTTGATGGCAGCTCTCTGCCCATCAGTGTTGTTGGTGATCTTTCTCCTACCTTAACTAATGTTTTTGTGTTCCCTGATTTCTCCACAAATCTTATTTCTGTTGGTCAGTTAGTTGATGATAATTGTAATATTTTGTCCTCTCGATCTGGTTGTGTTGTGTAGGATTAAGCGTCATGGAAGATGATCACGAAGGGGCCTAAAGTGGGACGACTCTTTCCCATTCAAAATTTTCTCTCTACCAGTATTCCTCGTGCTCCTTTACTTTCCTTTGCATGTAATGTTGTAAGTTCTAGAACTAAAATGTGGCATAGACACCTCGACCATCCAAACTTTGATGTACTTCGTACCTTGTTTGAATCTGGTTTATTAACAAGTACAACATGTTCTTCTCTTGATCTTTCATATTGTTGTTCATCATGTAAACTTGGAAAAAGTAAAATTCTCCCTTTTCCTCATCATGGATCTCATGCCACACAAAGTTTTGATATTATTCATAGTGATGTTTGGGGAATTGCTCTTATTGTTTCTCATGCGCATTATAAGTACTTTGTTACTTTTATTGATGACTTTAGCCGTTTTACATGGGTCTACTTCCTACGGGCTAATTTTGAAGTTTTTGTCATATTTAAACACTTTCTTTCTCTTCTTGAGACTCTATTCTCTGCCAGCATCAAGGTATTGTGCTCTTATTCTGGCGGCGAATACATGTCTAATGAGTTTCAAAATTTTCTTCAAAGTTAAGGTATCATCTCTCAGCGTTTGTGTCCTTTGACACCATAGCAAAATGGAGTTGCAGAGAGAAAAAATCATCATCTTATTGATATGGTACAAACTATATTACTTGATTCATCTTTTCCTCCTCCTTTTTGGTGTGAAGCATTGTCCACTTCAGTTCATTTAATCAACCACTTTCCTTCTCCTACGTTGCATCATGTTTCTCCATTTTTTAAGTTATTTGGTCATTTTCCTACATATGCAGATCTTTGGACATTCGGTTGTGTTTTTTTTTGTGCATCTACCTACTCATGCATGACAGAAACTTACTGCCATTGGTGTTATGCTATATCGCAAAAAGGCTATATTTGCTATGATCCCCATGCTCATCACATACGTGTTTCTCAGAATGTGGTTTTCTTTGAAAATCTGTATTTCTTTCCCTCTCATGTTGCGCTACCATTTGCATCTTTATCTATTCTGCCTAGCTTTTATGAGCCCAATTCCACTTCATTTGTGCCTCCTCATGATCCTGACCTAGTGTCTGCTCCTAATTCTCCTTCTACTCCTTCCATCACTCTTCGCCGTCTACTCGCACTTCTCGTCCCCGTGATAGGTATGCTTTCTCCTCCTCTATCTCTCATGTGACTACTTTATCATCTATTTCTATTCCCTCTTGCTACAAACAGGCAATGGCACATCAGTGTTGGCCAAAAGGCAATGCAAATAGAACTTCAAGCTCTTGAGGAGAATCACACTTGGAATGTTGTTACTTGCCCCCCTACTATTAAGCCTCTTGGGAGTAAATGGATTTTCTTTGTAAAGCTTTGATTGGATGGTTCTTTGGATTGGTATAAAGCTCGCCTCAAAGCTTTGGGAAACACGCAGGAATATGGCATTGATTATGAGGATACATTTGCTCTAGTTGCCAAAATGACCACGGTTTGAACTATTTTAGCTATTTTTGCTTCATAGTCTTGGCATTTGCATCACATGAATGTGAAGAATGCATTTCTACATGGTGATTTACAAGAAGATATCTACATGAAGATTCCCTCTGGTATGACTACTTCTTCTCCTCAGGATGTCTACAAGCTACACCGACCTTTGTAAGGGCTTAAGCAAGCTACCCAGGCTTGATTTGAGAAGTTTTGCAATACAATTCTTCTCCACCGCTTTACACAAAGCCAATATGATTCGTATCTATTCTTTCACAAGTCAACATCGGGCATAGTCCTTCTCTTGGTCTATGTGGATGATATTATCCTTATTGGCACTGACTCTGGCCTGATTACTAACCTTCAGAGGCTTCTACATTTGACCTTCCATATGAAAGACCTAGGACAGCTCATGTACTTCTTAGGACTAGAAGTACATCAATGGGACAAAGGTATTTTCCTAAATCAGCACAAGTATACCCAAGATATTGTTACCTTAGCTGGTTTGGCGGATACTTCTTCTGTTGGTACTCCTATGGAGGTCAATGCGAAATACCAGAAAGATGAAGGGGACCTTCTTGATGATTCTACTCTCTATCAGCGTTTAGTTGGGAGTCTAATCTACTTGACTACGACTTGCCTGGATATCTCTTATGTTGTTCATAAGGTCAGTCAATTTATGTCTTCTCCTCGACATCTTCATCTTGGTGCAGTCCGATGCATTATTCGTTATCTTCGAGGTTCTCCTACTCATGGGTTATTCTTTCCTACAGGCTCGTTTCTTCAACTTGCTGCCTACAGTGATGCTATTTGGGCTGGGTGCCCTGATACCCGTCACTCTACTACAGGTTGGTGAATATTTTTTAGGGGATGCCTTGATTTCTTGGAAATGTAAGAAACAAGATCGTGTGTCCAAGTCATCTACTGAGGCAGAGTATCGAGCCATGTCTACTACATGTTCTGAAATTATATGGCTCTGTGATCTCCTTACAGAACTTGAGTTTCCTCAAACCACCTTGTTGAATTTAGGATCCCTTTTCCATGATCACAAACAAGACAAAGAAGAAAGAAAACAGAGAAAAGGGGAGGAAAACTCTCGGTAGAGAAGAGAAAAAAATAAAAGGAGAAGAGTGGGATGTGCCAAGTAAGGAGATGGAGAGAGAGAACCAACTCGGGATTGAATGTGTGACTTGATTAATTTTGACTTACAAGACATCTCTTTATAGTAGAGGAGGAATTAGAGTCCTTATACAACTTATCATTCAATCCTAATTACATTCCATCTCTAACTCTTCAATATAAGTAAGTCTATTTAAACTAAACAGCTAGAACACCAACTTGAGTAGAACTAGGAGTCCTTTATTATTCATGTGAGGGTAATGGATAAGCCAGCTCGTAGCCTTATCCTTGTGGGCCCCTCATGATCTCCCAGTGCACCTTGATAAGAGTGCCAGCTCATGAGATCTTTGTGGGTCCCACTTGATCTTCAAGTCTTCTAAATCAATTCAGCTTGTGCTTCTTGCTTCTTTAACTCGTGCTTGCTTTGGGAGAGGACACTTCTTGGTGTCCCACGTCCTCTAGGAGTCTTCTTGATGACCTACATCCTTATGGTGGGTCCCACTAGCTCAAGCACCATGTTGGTTCCACATTGTAACACTCCCCCTGAAGCTGGGGGTGAGAAGACATCATAAACACCCAGTTTGCTGCATATGGTAGACATAATCTTGTGAGTGACTGGTTTGGTGAGGATGTCTATCACTTGATTTTGTGATGAGATGTGCTTCAGGGATAAGAGACCAGCTTGGAATTTTTCTCGTATAAAGTGGAAATCTACCTCAATGTGCTTTGTCCTCTCATGGAAGACTGGATTAGATGCAATATGTATTGCTGCTTGATTATCATAGTATAGATCCATTGGATCTTCTTTATAAAATCCCAATTCAGTGAGAAGAGACCTTATCCATAAGAGTTCACTTACAATGTGTGCCATGGCTCTGTATTCTGCTTTTGCACTTGACCGTGCAACTATATTTTGTGTTTTACTTTTCCATGTAACCAGATTTCTTCCAACCATCGTGCAAAAACCAGAAGTAGATTTTCTATCATCTAGGGATCCAGCCTAGTCTGCATCCACGAATCCCTCAATGTTGAAGTGACCATGTATTTTATAGAGGAGCCCCCTTCCAGGAGCCCCTTTCAGATAACATAGTATCCTCTCAAGTGCTTGCCAATGACTAAGTTGTGGCTTGTGCATATACTGACTTACCACACTTACTGCATATGAAATGTTTGGCCTCGTTACACATAAGTAAATAAGGTGTCCCACTAACCTTTGATATTTTCCAATATTGACATCTTCTCCAATGCCTCCTCATAATTTTTTATTTGCATCCATAGGAGTGTCTACCAGTTTGCATCCCATCATACATGTTGCTTCTAGTAGATCAATAGTAGATCAAGGGCATATTTTCTTTGGGATAGAATAATCCCATATCTGGATTGTAAGACCTCAATACCCAAAAAGTATTTAAGTAATCCAAGATCCTTTGTCTTGAATTCAGCACATATTCTCTCTTTTATTTTCTGAATGCCCTCAGAATCCCAGTTAAAATAATATCATCAACATAAACAGCTAGAATCACCTTACCTCTTGCTGTGTTCTCAATAAATACTGAGTGGTCTGTAGAGCATCTGTAAAAACCTGCCCATATGATAGCTTGACTAAATTTCTCAAACCATACCCATGGGGATTCCTTCAGTCCATATAAAGATTTTTTAAGACGACATACGGTCTCCCCCTCAACCACATATCCAGGTGGTTGTTGCATATAAATCTCTTCTTTGATATCACCATTGAGAAATACATTTTTTACATCCAGTTGATATATTGGCCATGATGAATTAGCTGCCAAGGATAATAATATACGTACCGAGGACATTTTTGCCATTGGAGAGAATGTCTAACCATAATCAATGCCATAGCATTGAGTGTATCCTTTTGCAACCAGTCGAGCCTTCAGTCGTGCAATAGTCCCATCTAGATTATGCTTTACTTTATAAACCCACTTGCAACCAATGGGTTTTTTATGTGTAGGTAGAGGAACCAATGACCATGTATGACTATCATTGACTGCCTTCATTTCTTCATCTATTGCTGCCTTCCACCATGGATGTTGGAGAGCCTCTTGATATTACTATCGAACATATATGGAGGAAATAGAAGAAAGAAACTGACACCATAAAGGTGAGAGGCGATGATGAGACACAAAATTTGAGATAGGATGAGAATTAAAGGTTGAGTGCATGAACGAGGTTATTTTCTTATAGCAATAGGACGAGTATCAAATTCAGGACCAAAAATGACTGGTGATAAAGGACTTACCTCTGGTGGATCTGACAACTCGGCACATGTGGTATCGGCCATTATCTATGGGGGCTGAAAAATCTCTATATCACGAGGCACAACCATGTTAGGATCTTCTTGAGCCATGGATCGAGTCACCCTTCTTTCCTCTCTTCCCTCCATATTAAATCTTGACGCTGGAAGAGGATTCTTGTTTCTAGAACGTGGAATGGTGGAATTCGGAATGGAATGATTGAGCTTTGAAGGAAGCTTGACCTAGACCTCAGAAGGAGAATCCGACCTAGACCTCAATGATTGCCTTTCATTCACCTTAACATCCTCATAAATTGGGTTGAGGACGGAAATACAAGTTAGACCCATGGGTCAACTGGTTCATGCCACATTACATCTAAACCAAACCAAACCAAATGGAATTACATTAAAATGAAATTAACATAATTTAATTCCTACGCCTGTTGATAACTCGTGATGCTATGGAGTCCATAAAATCACCCCCTCCTAGAGAAAGAGCTTGTCCTCAAGCTCGAAAGACCGGTAAAGGGCTCTGAAAGCTGCTAAGGGCTCCCATGTAGTGTCACTGGGGTCAGCATCAGCCTCCTACACTAGTATCTCCTAATCGCCTTGAATTCGACAAGCCTGTAACACATATGCTGGAGTAGAAAGGACACATCCCTCATGTAGTGGAGGCAGAGGGGTGTATAGCAAGGGAGAGTCACCTTGGAAGGCCTTCAGTTGGGAGATGTGAAACACATTATGGATCCTTGCCTCTGGCTAAAGCTGCAATCGGTAGGTGATTGTGCCAATGCGGTCCATCACTTGAAAGGGACCATAATACTTTGAAGAGAGCTTGTGGTGTTTGGAGGCTGTCAGTGAAAGCTGCCTGTAATGTTGGAGATGCAGCCATACATAATCTCCTGGAGAAAAGAATAGTTCTCGGTGCTTCTTATCATAACATAATTTCATAGTATGTTGGGCCTCTTGGAGATGAGTGCGCGCCTCACTGAGCATGGCGTCCCTTTCTGCTACAGCTTGGTCCAAAGTGGCTACCTTGGATGCACCTGGTTCATACAATAAAATTCGAGGCGGATCTCTACCATATACTACCTTGAATGGAGTAGTTCCGAGTGCACTGTGGAAGGAGGTGTTGTAACAGAATTCAGCCCAGGCGAGCCATTTAACCCACCGTTCAAGTGAGTCCCCCACGAAACAACGAAGATACATCTCAATCATCCTGTTGATGACCTCGTGTTATGGTCTTGGTTTAAGTACCTATGTCTTCCACTCCTAACAAGCTGGTCTTTTCGGTAGTATTGGCTAGGTGCTTAACATTTGGTATCAGAACAGGCGCTACATCCCAACCTCGAGTCCCCGCGTGCACAGGTGGACCACAGGCCCCTGGCGAGGCACCGTAAGGGAGTATGGGCTCCTGACCCGGTCCCCATTGTTGTGTTAAGGCCATCGTGGTCATCAGATCGGGAGGCCGGGGTGTATTGTTATGATCCTGGGGTTAAGTACCTATGCCTTTTGTTCCTACCAGGACGGTCTTCTAGGTAGTATTCGCTAGGTGCTCAACACCTGGTTCTAACCATTAGTCTGTGAATGGTTGGCGAAAGAGAACACTAACGTTGTGCCTTGCAGCTTGAACAGTTCTTTCCAGAATGTACTGGTAAATATGGCATCTCTATCACTGGTAATGGAGGCAGGCATCCCACGTAACCGGACAACATTGTCCATGAACAGCTGAGCGACGTGAGCCGCTGTGTAAGGATGTGCCAGAGAGAGGAAATGGCCATACTTTGAGAAATGATCAACCACTAAAAATATAACCGATTTACCAGACAAAGAGGGAAGGCCATCAATGAAGTCCATGGAAATATCTGACCAGACTTGTGACGGTAGCTGAAGTGGTTGGAGCAACCCGGTTGGACTTAATGATTCAGCTTTATTCTGTTGACAAATCTAACAAGCCGCCACATAATCTGCTATACTGCGCTTCATACCCTTCCAATAAAAGTCCCAAGTGATCCAAAAATATGTTTTTTGTCGGCCCTGATGTGTACTGTCATGGAACGAGGCTAGAATGTTGTGAATAAGTGGTGACGTCTAGTGTAGAAAAATCTGGTTTTTTAATAGGATAAGACGATCCTGGACCGTCCAATGTTTCTCCAATCTCTCCTGTTGAATCTCATGATATAATACAATAAGTTCCGGATACTGTTGTATCTCCTCCCTAATAGAATCCAACAAGAGAGCTCTGGGCTGACTGATAGCATGTAATTGCGGCTCAAGAATGTCTCGACGAGACAAAGCATCAGCTCCCACATTCAAACTCCCAGGTTTATACTCCACAGTAAAGTCACCATAAGTTTACTTAACCAGTGCTGCTGAGGGGAGGTGGTGAGGCGCTGCTCAAGAAGATACCTGAGGCTGCAATGATCGGTCTGAATCAGAAATGGGTGCCCCCAAAGATAAGGTGGCCAATGTTGTATTGCCTTAGCTAAACCAATTAATTCCCTCTCATAAGCTGCTAACTTGTGGGTGTTGGCCAAGCTGAGCGATCGGGTGTCCTTGTTGGTGTAACACTGCACTGATACCGCCGCCCGAAACATCACACTCCACCACAAATAACTCATCAAAGTCCGGTAGCTGCAAAACCGGCGCAGATGATAAGACCTCTTTCAACTGCTGAAAGGAATGAGCTGTTGTCTCGGACCAGGTGAATGCATTTTTCTTGAGTAGGTTGTTAAGCGGTGCTGCAATATGGCCATAGCGGGGGATAAATTTCTTGTAATACCCCGCGAGGCCCAAAAATCCCCTTAACGTTGTAATGGAGGTGGGAGGAGGCCAATCTGTGACAACATGAATCTTACTCAGGTCAACCTTCACCCCAACTGCTGAAATAAAATGGCCCAAGTACGCCACTTCAGAGGTGCCCATAGAACATTTGGACATATTTAAAACCAAATGATGGGAGGAAAGAAGAATAAATACCTAGTGAAGGTGCTGAAGATGTTTGTCCCAATTTTTGCTATACACCAATATATCATTAAAAAATACCAAAACATATTTCCTCAAGAGAGGAAAATACCTCATTCATGAGGGCATGGAATGTGGAAGGCGCATTGGAGAGACCAAATGGCATCACGAGGAACTCGAAATGACCGTGGTGCGTGCGGAACGCTATCATCTCCACATTTGAAGGATGAACACAGATCTGATGATAGCCAGACTTCAGGTCCAGCTTGGTAAATATAGTGGCACCGTGTAAATCATCTAGCAACTCGTCCACCACTAGGATGAGAAATTTGTCTTTAATGGTGTGAGTATTGAGTTGCCTATAATCCACACAAAACCTCCACGACTTATCATGCTTTCTGACCAGTAATACCAGGGATGAGAAAGGAGACCTGCTTGGCTGAATAATTCCCAGGGTGAGCATATTTTGGCACTGCCTCTCAATTTCATTCTTCTGTAGGTGGGGGTAACGGTAAGGTCGAACCACCACAGGTTCAGTTCCCATCTTCAATCGAATGCGGTGATCACAGTAGCGAATAGGCGGAAGAGCAGTAGGTTCATGAAATATATCATCAAAGTCTATAAGTAATTGAGATAACTTACATTTTTTGGTGCTCTGGACCTAGACGGCCTGAAGTGTGTAGGGCACTAGTGCCTGGTTGCCATGCAATGTGTTCTGAAGCTAGTCCTCTATGAAAGTCATGGTCAGAGCCTGAAAATCCCATAAAATAGGCCCCAACAGTTGAAACCATTTAACCCCAAGTACCAAATCAAATCATGCCAGTGGAATCACCAAGAAATCTACAATAAAGGAGTGTCCCTCAATATCAAAGTGGGTGGCTATAGATATTCCCACACTAGCAATGTTGGCCCCATTGGCCACTGAGACGGAGAGGCCTGTTTGCTGCTGGATTACTAACCCAAGTTGTTTTACCACTGGCTAACTGATGAAGTTATGCTTGCTGCCAGAGTCAACTAAAGCTAGTAACTGAAGATGATGCAATTGGGCCCAAACTTGCATGGTGTTAGAACTGTGCAAGCCAGTCATGGCATGAAGTGAAATTTCTGGACCCTCTTGTTTTGTCTCCAAAATCTCTTCCTCCGGTAGTATGTCCTCAAAATCCTCCCACAGAACCACACTGAATAATCTTTTGCATATGTGACCCTGGACAAATTGTTCATCACAGTTAAAACAAAGACCCTTGGCCTTTCTCTATTCCATCTCCTGTCTATTCAATTTTTTGAAGAAAGGTACTGGAGAGTTAGAACTTTCTGTACGCGGTGCTGCACTGGCTCCAAAACGTGGAAACCCTGAATACGGTGCTGACGCAATGACATTGTGCCTACTTGGCCAAACTGGTTTTCGGCCTAGTGAATCCTTTAGAACTCACTGCTTATGCTCAATTGACCTGGCTAAATTCATAGCATGGTCCAATTCTATAGGACCATGTAATTCAACTTCCAGACGCAAAGCTTCTATCAAACCAGCAGTAAAGATGTGAACATACTAGGAGTGACTGAAAAACTCACTACCGCGGACCAAACATTCCTGGAAGGTCTTTTGGTACACCTCTAGTGACCCATTCTGTTTATAATTAATTAATTCTCCCAATGGATTGCTACTAGCTGGAGGACCAAACCTCATCATGCAAGATTGTCTAAAGGTCGCCCAATCCTGAACCAAATGGTCATTTCAGAATTGGTTGTACCATAGGAGCGCTTCATCGAGCATGTAGTATGCGGCCAAATGAACCTTCTCATCCGCCAGTGTTTTTTGATGATAAAAGAATTGGTCACACTTGGTTATCGAAATCAAGGGGTCTTTAGACCCATCATATGTAGGGAAGTCTAGTTTGAAATACCTAGGAACCGACGTTGGTCCCTGTGCAGAAAGGCCCATAAGGGGATTGTTGTGGCGCAGTGGTGGTGGAGGAGGTGGTGGTGGCTGATACTGATGGTGGTCGGCCGGCGGAGAGTAGGCTGCCGGCGGCGGTGCTCAAAGGCCATTGTCGTCTTGTCACTAGAGGAGGGCTTGGATTTTTGTGTCCATGGATTTGATAGCCTCACGTAGGTCAGATGTGGTATGACACACTTCTTCAAGGGATTGAGCCTGAACTTCTGTCCTCTAACGATTATCCTCAACTAATTTCCACAAATCCTCAGAGGAAGAGGAATCCCCAAGGGTAGATCTATCTGATACCAAGATCTCAGGATCTTCCCGACCCATGGATCGAGTCACCCTTCTTTCCTCTCTTCCCTCCATATTGAATCTTAACGTTGGAAGAGGATTCTTGTTTTTGGAATGTGGAATGGTGGAATTAGGAATGGAATGATTGAGCTTTGAAGGAAGCTCGATCTGGACCTCAGAGGGAGAATCCGGCCTAGACCTCTGAGGGAGAATCCGACCTATTTAATTCTAATTTTCTCGATGCTTGCCTTTCATTCACCTTGACATCCCCATAAATAGGGTTGAGGACGGAAATACAAGTTAGACCCATGGGTCAACTCGTTCATGCCACATTAGCTCTAAACCAAACCAAACCAAATGGAATTACATTAAAATGAAATTAACATAATTTAATTCCTACATCTGTTGATAACTCGTGATGCTATGGAGTCCATAACAAACCGGTTGAGGAGAACTTGGTACTGATGACATACCAAGTGGAGCGCTATCAGAATAATATGAGGAGTCTTCAAAGAATGTTACATTCTTGGATACAAATAAATGTTGGAAAGAGGGACTATAACAAACATAACCCTTTTGTGTGCGAGAGTATCCCAAAAATATACACTTTATAGATTTAGAGGCAAGTTTCTTGTGTCTAGGTAAAATATTATGAACAAAACATTGACAACCGAAGACTTTTAATGGTCATGCAAACGGATCATCATGTGGTAATAGTTTAAAGTAGGAGGATTTATTCCCAAGAATAGTAGACGGTAGACTATTTATAAGAAAACACATTGTAAGGATAGCATGGGGCCAATAAAAATATGGAACTTTCATGGCATATAATAGACCTCGAGCTACCTCAAGAATATGACAATTTTTCTGTTCGGCTACACCATTTTGTTGAGGAGTGTAGGCACATGATGTCTGATGGATAATTCCATTCTCTTGACAAAAGGAGTCAAGGTCTTTTGAAATATACTCTTTGGCATTATCACACCAGAGGATTTTTGTCTTCTAACCAAATTGTGTGAGTACCATCGCATTAAAAGATTTAAAAATAGAGGGTATCTCAGAAAGTTCTTTAAAAATAAACAACCAAGTTGTGCAATCAATAAAAGTGACAAAATATTTGGCTTGAGAAATATTAGAGACACTTAAAGGCCCCCAAGCATCAGTATGAATCAATGAAAAAGGAATGTTACTTTTGACTTCTGGACGAGGAAAGTATGTACTCCTTTGATGTTTACTTAACGGACAAACCTCACAACTGAATTCTGACCTTATCTTAAGAGATGGGAACATATGATGAAGAGATTGTATGGAAGGATGTCCCAACCGATTGTGCCATAATCGTGTCTCATTCTCAGTAGTAGAAACCATATTGACCTTTGGCACGTCCAAGTAGTAGTGCCCCCCTTGTTCATGGCCTCCACCAATCACCTGCTTCGTTATAAGATCCTGAAAAACACATGAAGTAGGTGAGAAGGTAACTCAGCAATTAAAATATTTTGTAAGAGGAGAGAAAGTTAAAGGAAAGGAAGGAACAAAAGAATATCATTAAGCAGAAGTGATGGGGTGACAGAAGTGGAACCTTTTCCTTGGATTTTGGTTTGAGAACCGTCAGTTATGGTAACAAACATGTGTGAAAGACTCGTAGATAAAGAATGTAATAAAGTTTTGTTACCTGTAAGATGCACAGAGGCTCCGGAATCCTGAATGAATTATCCAGGATAAAGATGAGGTAGATAGCATACCTGAACCAGTAGTGGCAGAGAGGCTAGGAGAAGACCCTACCATGGTCTTCATTTTCTAAAATAATTCATACTCTTCATCAGTAATAATTATCTATCCAGCTGGTGTTGGGGGATGGTCTGCTTGCGCATCACTTATGAGGGCTTGATTAGCCCTTGTATTAGCCTTATAGCATATTTCTTTATTGTGGCCACATCTACCACGGTAAGTGCATGCCCTATAACGGCACTGGTCTATAGTGTGGCCCAGAAATTTACAATGAGTGCATTTAATCTCATCTGATCTACCAGCACTATAGGGTCTATGCAGTGTATCGGGGCATGAATATAGTTTAGTACATGTCTCCCAAATATGTTTAGCAGTATCAAGATGAATAACCTTACTAGAGACTTGTTCTTCCATGCTATTTATCACCCAACCAATTACCAAAGTATCATTCTTCTACCATTTCATATAAAAAATATCATCTTCATCAATAGGTGGTCCTCGGGTAGTGAGGTGACCAAGTTGGTCTTTGGTTATGAGAAACATCCTAACCGAGGTGGACCAACTCAAAAAATTTGATACCCCATGTAAGGGTATGGTGGTGATTTTCAGTATATCACCTTTGATATTCATATTCTCATCAGCCATGATAGGCTCTACTTCTTAAAAAAACTTCAAATAATCTCACCAAGTAGCACTTCTTCAATCAACTCGGTATATGTAAATATAGCATCAATGCTAAATAATTTTTTTCCCCGAAAACCACTCATAAGAGGCTAAATACCAATCTTCTATTATCATGGAAATCTTATCCCATGAAAAAAAAATTAAATAATCTGAGTATGGACTCGTCTCGGTAAACAGAATTTCCAAACCGATAAAACTGTTTTGATAGCTCCTTCTAGATAGAAGGACATGCATATTCATAACATAATAAGATGAAAGCATTCACATATCCATCCTTGAATCATTATCTAAAAACGAGAACCAGTAGCATAAAAAAAAAAAAAAAATTTGAACACTTATCTCTCGGCTAGTGTTCTTCCTTCATACAAGAGCCTTCTTTGAGTGGTGTTTATCATCACTTCTCTAGAGCATTCCTTTGTCGAGGGATGCTAAATATGTTTCTCTGATACCATGTTGAATTTAGGATCGATTTTCCATGATCACGAACAAGAGAAAGAAGAAATAAAACGAAAAAAGGGGAGGAAAACTCTAGGTAGAGAAGAGAAAAAAATAAAAGGAGAAGAGTGGGCTGCGCCAAGTAAGGAGAGGGAGAGAGAGAACCAACTCGGGATTGAATGTGTGACTTGATTAATTTCGACTTACAAGACCTCTCTTTATAGTAGAGGATGAATTAGAGTCCTTATACAACTTATCATTCAATCCTAATTACATTCCAACTCTAACTCCTCAATATAAGTAAGTCTATTTAAACTAAACAACAAGAACACCAACATGAGGAGAACTAGGAGTCCTTTATTATTCACATGAGGGGAATGAATAAGCCAGCTCGTAGCCTTATCCTTGTGGGCCCCTCATGATCTCCCATCACACCTTGATAAGAGTGCCAGCTCATGAGATCTTTGTGGGTCCCACTTGATCTTCAAGTTTTCTAAATCAATTCAGGTTGTGCTTCTTGCTTTCTTAACTCGTGCTTGCTTTGGGAGAGGACTCTTCTTGGTGTCCTATATCCTCTAGGACTCTTCTTGTTGACCTACATTCTTATGATGGGTCCCACCAGCTCGAGCACCATGGTGGGTCCCACATTGTAACACACCTCAACACCCCTTCATGTAGATAACAATAGTGCTATTTAGATTGCTACCAATCCTGTTTTCAATGAACGCACCAAGCACATTGAGGTTGATTGTCATTCTATTCATGACACCTTGGAGCGTCGAGTAATATCTCTTCCTCACATCTCTTCGGATTTATAAATGGCTGATGTCTTCACCAAAGCCATGACTCAACACCGCCATAATTTTCTGGTTGGCAAATTGTTGCTGGTTGACTTACCCGCAACAATTTGAGGGGGGATGTTACCATATTTTGGAATTTGTATTAATGTTATTTTTTAGATATTTACATGTATATAGGTTAATAAGTTATATGGTTCAGATTGTAATTAAGCCCATGGACTGTTGTAGCCTATAACTAATCTTATGTAAAAATAGAAAGAGAAGGGAAAGAGGAGGGATGCTCTCCTATTTCTAGGTGTCTCGGTCTTGGCTATTCCATCAAACATTGGTGGTAATCTTTGTTGCACTCTCTATCAATATGTTTGACAATTTTTGGTAAAACAAATTATTTTGTACAACTATAAGGCCTTGTTAGTGCATTGTTTTGGGAAACGTTGAAAAAATATTTCAAGTAAAAATATGTCTCTAGGGACCATTAGTGCCTAATGTTTCCTAGAAACACTTTTCTAGCTATAGAAACTTACCAGGAAAATTTTGTGGTAAGGCATTTTATGCTGAAACAAATTACTTTCTAAAACCATAAGGCTATGTTAGTGCATTTTTTCAGGAACAATTGGAAAAGTATTTCTAGTAAAAATATGTCTCCAGTGGACCATTAGTGTCTCATGTTTCATGGAAACACTTTTCAAGTTGAAAATTCTTATCTGGAAAATTTTCCTGAAACAAATTAGTTTCTAAAGCTATAAGTCCTTGTTAGTGCATTTATTTTAGTAAACATTGGAAAACTCATTCAAGTAAAAATAATTCTCCTTAGACCATTAGTGCCTAATTTTCTTGGAAAGTCTTTTTTGGCTGAAAAATTCTTACTAGGAAAATATTGTCATAAGGCAATTTTTGCTGAAATAAATTACATTTTAAAGCTATAAAGCCTTGTTTGAGCCTTTTTTCAAGAAAAGTTGGAAACTTATTTCTTTTAAAGTTACATCTCTTGGGGGTAGTGCCTCATTCTTCCTGGAAACACTTTTCTAGGTGAAAAATTCTTACCAGGAAAATTTTTTGGTGAGACAATTTTAGCCGAAAAAAATTAGTTTTTAGAAATTTTAGGCCTTGTTAGTGCATTTTTTAGGAATCATTAGTGCTTCATGTTTCCTGGAAACACTTCTCTACTAGAAATTTTTACATGGAAAATTTTGTCGTAAGACAATTTTTGGTGAAATAAATAACTTTCCACAACTGTAAACTCTTGTTAGTGCCTTTTTTTAGGAAACTTTGAAATCCTATTTCTTGTAAAAATACGTAGCCAGGGACCATTAGTGCCTCATGTTTCCTCAAAACACTTTTCTTGTAGAAAATTCTTACATGTAAAATTTTGTTGTAAGGCAAGTTTTGATGAAACAAACTACTTCCTACAACTTTAAAGCCTCGTTAGTGAATTTTTTCAGGAAACATTGGAAAAGTATTTCAAGTAAAAATACATCTCTAGAGACCATTAGTGTTTCATGTTTCCTATAAATCACTTTTCTAGCGTAAAATTCTGTTATGCCCCATTTCCATGGATCGATCCACCCGACGATCTTCTCTCCGGTCTTGATTGGAATACGTTTGAGAAGATGGGTTGAAGTTCTTGTAATTCTGAATCGGATACAAGGGCTCGTAGGCAGGGTACCAACTGAACCCGTAGGGAGACATGGAGAGGAAAATGGAGATGAAGAGGGATGAGGAACTCGGGATGAAGAAGGTGAGGAGGCGTTGGTGGATGAGAGTTCGTGAGGAAGAAGATGAAGAAGGTGAAGAGACGTGAGGATAACCAAGCTTTGAAGGAAGCTTGCACTTGGACCTCATTGGGAGAGAGAGAATCCGATCTCAGGCCTCATGAGAGAGAGAACCCAATCTCATTGACTATGCTCAATGATTACTTTCCATTCAAATGATGACCCTATAAATAATAGGAACACCCCCTTACACAACCAACGCAAACCCAAGTTTTGAATGAAATTACATAAATGCCACCTAAGAGAACCTTCAGAAAATTACCTAAATTATCCTCTACGTCTACTAGCTACTCTAGCCATAATATTACTCCCCTCCTAGAGAATGAGCTTTCCCTCAAGCTCAAAGGTAGGTGTGCTTGTCCGTGTCGATGTCTGGATCCAGGCACAAGTGTCAACCGCGGTAGCTGTGTCAGCCCGTTGGACTACAAAAGTAGAGCATCACAGTATCCGACGAGCCGGCAACACAAAAGCTAGAGATGGCAGCATACAACGGATTGTGTAGAGAATCCCTACGAGCATTGTCGAGGAAAATGAGATGATGACCAGCTTACTGAATTCCGGAGGGTTGGAAATAATTATACCCAGGATGTAAGTCATCAAATCCAGTAGGGAGTGAAGGGAGTTTTGGACTCCGTCCACAACACATCGATCAGATTCAAGGACTAAATCCTAGGAGTTTTGGACTCCGCCCACAACACATCGATCAGATTCAAGGACTAAATCCTGCATTAGGTGCATAACAGATAAATCAAACATCTACAGCCCACGCCAAGAAACTGCAACTCCAGACATCAACATCCACACTGAAATATGGTCACTTTGAACCCATATTGATGCAACACATACCCCCAAAAAGCACCACTGAGGCCATATAGACCCTAGTCCCGTTCTCAGGGTTGAGCTAGGAGAATGCAGGAATGGGTATAGAAATGTTGCAATTATACCTACAACAACACTTACACCTCGTTCTCAGGGTTGAGCTAGGAGAATGCAGGAATGGGTATAGAAATGTTGCAATTATCCCTACAACAACACTTACACCTCGAGCTATTCCAATAACATAGGCAGGCAGCTTTTTCCATTCTAAAGTAGTTGTCATCAGTGTCCCAAAATGGAGAATTATAAAATATAGTAGAGCCAAAGCCACTCATGGAAGCACCACTTCTTGCTTTAGGTAGACAATCCATGCATCCATACAAAAATATTTTGTGATCAAACAAGTTACTTTTTTGACATACCCATTTTTCGATGATGATGAAATTGTCGCAAAATAAAGCAAGTCCTTTTCTAGAGGAATTAAAGAACTCTCCCATGTGGCATGAGATGCAAGTTCCCAAGTCCTTTGGCTGGTTTCATTCAAGGCCGGATATCCATTATATACAAAAACCAGAAGCCAATATTGTAGCCAAACAGATATAGTGTTCCCAAGAGCCAGGATTTCAGAAGCCAATATTGAAGCCTTGAGGGAGATAAAACTAATGATCAATCCAGTAAATATAGGAGCCCTTAACTTGTAGATGAGATCAATCCATCTAATAGCGGAGTTCATTTTTGTTACGACGTCGTGAGGTGTTCCACCTGAGCTCACAACCACCCATTCCCTTTCAATCATAATGGTGCCAGCCAAACTTGAAAGAATAGCAGTTGCTCCGGTCAGATTGGTTACGATGAAAAGAAAAATAAATGCTGAGAAAGTTGTTGACTTCAAGCTGTGATATAAAAAAAGCAAAAAGACAGATAATCCAGGCACCACAAAGGATATATTTTGCGTCAACAGCCATGCTCGATGAACGTGAATGTATGTAAATTGGTCTATGCATCTGCCAACAGTTGAACCCAATAATGCAATAGATATGGCTTCAACGATACCATAAACAGCAAGAAAGAGCAAAGAGTTCGGCCAGACATTAATCCTGTATAAACCTACTACAAATTCCCACGTTCTGATTTGGGGCCTAGCAACCCCGAATCGTAGGTCGTGTACAACACCACGAACAGGGGCCTCATCTTGTTGAAGCCATTTCAATCCAAAATCTGTTGTGTGAGACCTCTCTTCTGCCGCCAGGGTCACGATTTCAACTTCAAAATCGAAAGCTCTGGGTTTTGGGGGTGGCGCACTGTCGTATGTCTATGTCCGATGGCGAACCTCGGCAAACCGGTGCTGAAGTGTAGAAAGTGACTGGTGCTCGTCGGTCCATTCCGGCAGAATTTGTGGCCCATAAGCTGCCAAATCATCCAATGTCGTGGGTTGCGTCGCCGGTGGAAGTGGGATGGCGTTCCATGAAACAGGGGTTTTAGAATACCCCTCCGAGGTCCACCAAATGGGGTGGCCGCCTCTTGATTTCTGAAATTTAGGGAGCTTTTTTGAGACAGAGAACGCAGGGATTTCAGGCTACTTCGGTTCTGGAAGACGCATGGCGTCCAATGAGAAAGTGTTTTACGAAAAATCCCCCTTCGATTTCGAATGTCACCTCCGCTAGAGAGACAGAGCACTCGCTGATTTTTGGCTTTGCCGATTTCTTTGATTTCATTTCTACGGCACGAGCAGAAATCCGAGCAATTTGTGTGTCAATTCGAAGATTGAATTGAAGCATAAGCTCCCTTATCTCCTTAATATCGGTGCGGATTGCGGTGAAGCTGTGTGTTTCGATCTGAAATCCCACCAGCAGAGTGAGGCAATCATTTTGAGAAGATGAATCATTGACAATGGTCCACTCTGATACTAGGTTGTTATGCCCCATTTCCATGGATGGATCCACCCGACGATCTGCTCTCGGGTCCTTATTGGAATACGTTTGAGAAGATGGGCTAAAGTTCTTGTAATTCTGGATTGGATACAAGGGCTCATAGACAGGGTACCAACTGAACCCATAGGGATACATGGAGAGGAAAATGGAGATAGTGAGGGATGAGGAACTCGGGATGAAGAAGGTTAAGAGGCGTTGGTGGATGTGAGCTCATGAGGAAGAAGATGAAGAAGGTGAAAGACGTGAGGATAACCAAGCTTTTAAGGAAGCTTGCACCTGGCCCTCATTGGGAGAGAGAGAATCTAATCACATGCCTCGTAAGAGAGAGAACCCAACCTCATTTACTATGCTCAATGCTTACTTTCCATTCAAATGATGCCCCTATAAATAATAGGTACACCCCCTTACACAGCCAATGCTAACCCAAGTTCTGAATGAAATTACATAAATGCCACCTAAGAGAACATTTAGAAAATTACCTAAATTATCCTCTACGTCTACCTGCTACTCTAGCCATAACAAATTTTTACCACAAAATTTTGTGGTAAGGCAATTTTTGTTGAAACAAATTACTCTCTATAACTATAAGCCCTTCTTAATGCCATTTTTTTAGGAAACATTGGAAAAGTATATCTAGTTAAAATACGTCTCTAGAGACAACTAGTGCTTCACATTTCCTGAAAACACTTTTCTAGTTAAAAATTTTGAGGACCGGTAATTTTTCCATAAACAAATTACTTTCTTCAACGATAAGGCTTGTCAGAGCCTTCTTTCAAGAAACTTTGGAAAAGTCTTTCCATGAAAATTCATCTCAGGGACCCTAAGTGCCTCAGGTTTTCCAAAAACAATTTTATGGTTGAAAATTCTTTCCAGGAAACTTTTGTGGTAAGACTTTTTTGCTGAAAATGACTTTCTATAGCTATAAAGACTTATTAGTGTATTTTTTTAGGAAACATTGGAAACATATTTATAGTAAAAATATATCTCCAGGGACCGTTAGTGCCTCATGTTTCCAGGAAACACTTTTCAAGCTGAAAATTCTTACTTGGAAAATTTTGATGAAACAAATTACTTTCCACAATAAAAAGTCCTTGCTAGTGTATATTTCCAGGAAATGTTGAAAAATATTTCTAGTAAAAATATGTCTACAACGATCATTAGTGCCAAATCTTTTCCAGAAACACTTTTCTAGCAGAATATTCTTTCCAAAGAAATTTTGTGGTAAGGCATTTTTTGTTGAAACAAATTACTTTCTACAACCATAAGTCTAAGTTAGTGCATTTTTTCAGGAAACGTTGGAAAAATATTTCTATTAAAAATACTTCTCCAGGGTTCATTAATGCTTGATGTTTCCAGGAAAAACTTTTCTAGCAGAAATTTCTTACAAGGAAAAATTTGAGGAAGGGCGATTTTTGTTGAAAGAAATTAGTTTCTACAACTATAAGACCTTATTTGTGCATCTTTTCAGGAAATATAGGAAAAGTATTTCTACTAAAAATACGTCTCCAATGGCCATTAGTGCCTCATGTTTCTTGGAAACACTTTTCAAGTTGAATTTTTTTACTAGAAAATTTTTGCTCAAACAAATTACTTTCTACAACTATCCGGCCTTGTTACTGCATTTTTTTCGGTTGATCCACATGCCAAATTTGCGTAAGGCATTAATAAGGCTCCACAACTTAACAATTTGTGTCTTTTTTCAGGAAATGGTGCAAATTATTTGTAGTAAAAATATATCTTTAGGGACTAATAGTGCATCATGTTTTCAAGAAACCCATTTCTAGCTGAATATTCTTACCATTAAAAATTTTGTGGTAAGATTTTTTTTGCTACAATAAGTTACTTTCTACAACTATAAGGCCTTGTTAGTGAATTTTTTAGGAAACATTGGAAAAGTATTTCACACAGAAATACATCTCTAGTGACCATGAAAGCCTCATGTTTCCTAGAAATACTTTCATGGAGAAAATTCATACCAGGAAAATTTTGAGGCAAGGCAAATTTTACTAAAACAAATTCATTTCTAAAAGTATTTGGCCTTGTGAGTGCATTTTTTCAAGAAATGTATGCAAAATATCGGTATTAAAATACGTCTTTAGGGACCACTAGTGCCTCAAGTTTCATGGAAACACTCTTCTAAGTGAATATTCTTACCTGGAGGATTTTGTCGTGAGGCAAATTTTTTTTAAACAAATTACTTTCTAAAACTAAAAGTCCTTGTTAGTGCCTTTTTTAAGGAAACGATGGCGAAGTATTTCTAGTAAAGATACATCTCCAGGGACTATTAGTGCCTCATGTTTCCTGAAAACTCTTTTCTAGCTGAAAATTCTTACCAGGAAAATTTTGTGGTGAGGCAGTTTTTGCTAAAACAAATTACTTCCTACAACTTTTAGGACTTGTTAGTGCAGTCTTTTCAGGAAATGTTGAAAATTTATTTCTCGTAAAAATACGTCTCTATGGACCATTAGTGCCTTATGTTTCTCATAAATAGTATTCAAGCTAAAAATTCTTACCAAGAAAATTTTGTGGTACGAATATTTTTTCAGAGATAAATTACTTTCTACAACTATAAGGCCATGTTTATCCAAATTTTCAGGAAACATTAGAAAATTATTTCTAGTAAATACTGGTCTCGAGGGACCAAAAGTGTTTTTTACTAAAATTTGGAAAAATATTTCAAGTAAAAATACATCTCCAGGGATCATAACTGCCTCGTATTTCCTAGAAATTCTTTTCTAGTAGAAAATTCATACCTTAAAAATTTTGTGATTAGGCAATTTTTGTTTAAATAAATTATATTTTAAAACTATAAGGCCTTGTTAGAGCTATTTTTTTTGAAAACGTTGGAAAATTAATTTTATTAAAAATACATCTCCAAGGGCCATTAGTGCCACACGTTTCATGAAAATAGTTTTTTAGCTGAAAATTCTTACCAGAAAAATTGTGGAAAGGCAATTTTTTGCTAAAACAAATTACATTTTACAACTATAAGGCCTTGTTGGTGCTTTTCTTCAGGAAATGTTGGCAACATATTTCTAGTAAAAAATCATCTTCTGGAACCATTAGCGCTTCATGTTGCCTAGAAACACATTTCTAGTTGAAAATTCTTAACAAGAAAATTGTGGTGAGGCATTTTTTTCTAAAAATAATTACTTGCTAGAACTGTAAGGACTTGTCAGTGCATTTTTTTAGGAAACATTGGAAAAATATTCCTTTAAAAAATAATTCTCTAGGGACCATTAGTGCCTCATGATTCCTAAAAACACTTTTCTAGCTAAAAATTCTTACAAGGAAAAAATTTTGGTAGCACAATTTTTGTCGAAAAAAATTATGTTCTAGAACTATAAGGCCTTTTTGGTATAAATACACCTCCTGGGTCAATTTGTGCCACATGTTTCCTAGAAACACTTTTCTAACTGAAAATTCGTGCCAAGATAAATTTGTGGTAAGTCAATTTTTGCTGAAAGAAATTTTATTTTACAACTATAAGGCCTTGTTAGTGGCTTTTTTCGAGAAAATTTGGAAACTTATTTCTTGTAAAAATTCATCTCCTGGGATCATTAGTGCCTCATGTTTCCTAGAAACACTTTTCCAATTGTAAATTCTTTCTAGGAAATTTTTTTGTTAAGGCCATTTTGGATTAAACAAATTATTTTCTAGAATTGTAAGGCCTTGTTTATGCCTTTTCAGGAATCATTGGAAATGTATATCTAATATAAAAAAGGTCTCCACAGACCATTAGTGCCTCTCTTTAGCTTAAATTTGTAGGTAAGACAATTTTTTTGAGAAACAAATTATTTTCTACAACTTTAAGGCTTTCTTAGGGCCTTTTTTCAGCAAACGTTGGAAAAGTATATCTAGTAAGAATACGACTCGAAGGACCATTAGTGCCTCATGTTTCCTGTAAATACTTTTCTAGCTAAAAATTTTTACTAGGAAAATTTTGAGGTAAGGCAATTTTTGCATAAACAAATTATTTTCTACAACTATAAGGTCTTGTTTGTTCATTTTTTCAAGAAACATTGGATAAGCAATTCTAGTAAAAATACGTCTCTAGCGACCTATAGTGACTCATTTTTCTTCGAAACACTTTTCTATCTCAATATTCTTTCCAAGAAAAATTTGAAGGCAATTTTTGCTTAAACAAATTACATTCTACAACTATTAGGCCTTCTTAGTCCCTTATTTAGGGAAATGTTGGAAAAGAATTTCTAGAAAAAAATTCATCTACAGTGGCCATTAGTGCCTCATGTTTCCTGGAATCATTTTCTTGAGAAAAATTCTAACCAAGAAAACTTTGAAGTAAGGCAGTGTTTTTTGAAATATATTACTTTCTAGGACTATGAGATCTTGTTAGTGCCATTTTTCAGGGTAGGTTTGAAAAGTATTTCTAGTATAAATATGGCTTCAGGGGCAATTAGTGCTTCATGTTTCATGAAACACTTTTCTAGCTGAAAATTCTTTCCAGGAAAATTTTGAGGTATGGCATTTTTTGCAAAAACAAATTACTTTCTAAAAATGTGAGGACTTGTTAGTGCCTTTTTTCAAGAAATATTAGAAAATTATTTCTAGTAAAAATACGTCTCTTGGGACCATCAGTGCCTCATGTTTCCTGGAAACATTTTTGTAGAAGAAAATTCTTACCAAGAAACTTTTGAGTTAAGGCAATTTTTGGTGAAACTAATTACTTTCCCCAACTATAAGGCCTTGTTAGTGCCTTTTTTTTAGGAAATGCAGAAAAAAATTGCAAGTAATAATACGTCTCAGGGGACCATTAGTGGCTGACGTTTCTTGGAAACACTTTTCCAACTTAAAATTCTTAACAAGAAAATTTTGTAGTTCGGCAATTTTTTGCTAAAAAAAATTATTTTCTACAACTATAAGGCCTTGTTAGTGAGTTTTTTTACCGAAAACGTTGGCAAAGTACTATTAGTAAAAAATACATCTCTAGGGACCTTTAGTGCCTCAGATTTCCTTGAAATACATTTCTATTTGAAAATTCATACCAAGAAAATTTTGTTGTAAGGCAATTTTTGCTTAAACAAATTACTTTCTACAACTATAAGGTCTTGTTAGTGCATTGTTTTAGTCAACATTAGAAAAATATTTCTAGTAAAAATAAGTCTCCATGGACCATTAGTGCCTCATGTTTCCTAAAAAGACTTTTCTATCTGAAAAATATTATCAAGAAGTTTTTGTGATATGTCAATTTTTGCTGTGTTGATTTTCAAGATTCCATAGATAATAACTTTAGGAAAAATAGAGTGTTATGGTCCTGGGGTTAAGTACCTATGTCTTTTGCTCCTGACAGGCCGGTCTTTTGGGTAGTATTGGCTAGATGGTCCTGGGGTTAAGTACCTATGTCTTCCGCTCCTGACAGGTCGGGCTTTCAGGAGCGGAAGACATAGGTACTTAACCTCAGGACCATAACACAGAGAAGGAAGAAGGAAGAAGACAGAAGAGAAAGAGAGGATACAAATATGGTACACATCCAAAGAGAGGATAGGAAATTAGGGTTTAGGACAGGCCAAACCCTCCCCCAAAACTCATATTTCTATGTATCAAAAGTGTTGAATTTATGGAAAAGTGAAATACTTCATTGACATTAATAACTTGTTGTAATCAGAGTACTTGAACCTCTATTTATAATAGAGGAAGGTAGTAGAGTCCAATTACAATAAAACTACCCTTGTCCCAATTACACCCAAACTCTAACACTTAAAGATAAGTCCTAACATAATTAAATAACTCAATATAGATAAAAGACAAACATCACTCAAACTAAAACTCTTCTTTGACATGACCATAAGATAAGATACTTTTGTGAGTCCTTCTTCATCTTCCAACTGATGTGATAAGGATGCCAGCTCATGGTAATCATTTTGGGTCCTACTTCTTATGGGCTTGGGCCCATCTTGAAGGTCTTCCTTGGTCGTGTGACCCATCTTATAATAATCTTAGATATGTGGGTATTCCTTGGTCGTGTGGTCTTGAGTTTATCTTCCAACACTCCTCCTCAAACTGGGAGTGAGAGAACAACATGAACTCCATACTTGCTTCAAATGATGTATAAAATATTTTTTTATAAAATGGTACATCTTCCAATATGCCTTCATCTTCCAACATTCCCCCTCATGTTGTTGCATCCTTCCATGAGGCCTTGCGGCATTATATAAGTGAGAGTAAAAAATCACTCCTAGCCGATAAGCCATTGCTTCATACTCCAGTCCTAACGTTGGATGTAGGGCACACTCTATCTTCTATCGGTAGTGTGTCTATCGACATCGCTCTGAAGTGTCCACCACCGTGTCGCTCCACAGGACAATGACTCTCAAGTGGTAGGAGACATAAAAGCCATTACAGGGAGGGGGGATAACATAGATGTAATAATAAGTTTCTCTGTCATGGTTTCCCAATGTGATATATAACACGAAAGAGAACCCAAGAAATAATGTCCCCAAACAGACATAATAGCAGCAACTGTATATAACACGAGCCAAATAATAAACTTTGTAAAAGAACCAGTGAAATAATCCGATATAAACATTTATTTTTACATGCAAAAGCTTCATCTTTTGTGCTCCCCTTTTCTTGAATATTTTGGTCACATAAACTTATTCACAACATATGAAATAAAATACCTCTTTCTTGTACTTCTTCTACTTCTCCCCCTCAAGCAGGGAGGTAATGGCAGTGCTCCCAGCTTGAACCAAATATCATAGATGCAGCAGTAAGGAAAAATAACAGAGATGTATAAATAATCCCTCAAACCAGGGAGAAGTGAGATATTTTCCTGATATATCAACTCAAACAATGACGTAAAACATCGGCTTAAATTCGGATTTTCAATGTAACAGAATACAAGCATGTCCTTTGATTCTTCCAATTCGAATACATCTTTCAATATAGATCACATTGACATGAAATTTTTTAATTATGAAAGTAGAATTAAATACCTTTCATCAAAGTACAACTTACCTTCATAAAATATAATTTTTAGAAGATAAATAATCTGATATATTTCGGTCTCTAACATCTGGCAGAACTAAATATTGTTTCTCCGATTTTTCTTGAATGACCATTGACTCTTCAAAGATCAATATCTCCTTATAAAAAGATCATTCTAAGGATTGGTTTAATAGTTAAGAAAATATACTTACTTATCTTTCTTTTGATATATAATTCTCCATATACAGTCTCTTTCTTGATAGCATAAAATACCTCTGAATTTGAAGCTTTATGTTGTCACTCGAACCTCTCTTTCAATCTGACCTTTGATGCTTCAAATATGGATTTTTCTTTGTAGATAACTCAGATAAAAAATTGGTTAAATAGGTAAAAGAATAGACTTATAGATATTTCTTTTTATATATATTTCTCCATATAAATTCTAGTTCTTGATAGTAAAAAATACCTCAGAATCGAGAGATTGTTGCTACTGCTCGAACCTTTTTGCAATATGACCTTGATTGATTCAAATATCGATATCTCTCTGTAGATAACTCTGATTGGAACAAATAGGTTTTCTTTGGAAATAACACTCAAATATATTTATGTCAAAATATAATTTTAAATATAAAAAACTACGTATAGAGGTAAACAACGCAAAGAAAACTATAGGTGTAGAGACTGAAAAAAATAACTACGAACCTAGACTTAGGGTTTAGGGTTTAGAGAAAAGGATCATATTACCTCTGTTAGTTGACCAAGTCAACTCATAGAACCTGCTCTGATACCATGTTGAATTTATGGAAAAGTGAAATACTTCATTGACATTAATAACTTTTTGTTATAATAGAGGAGGTAGTAGAGTCCAATTACAATAAAACTACCCTTGTCCAAATTAGACCCAAACTCTAACACTTAAAGATAAGTCCTAACATAATTAAATAACTCAATATAGATAAAAGAAAAATATAACTCAAACTAAAACTCTTCTTTGACATGACCATAAGATAAGATACTTTCGTGAGTCCTTCTTCATCTTCCAACTTATGTGATAAGGATGCCAGCTCATGGTAATCATTGTGGGTCCTTCTTCTTATGGGCTTGGACCCATCATGTGGGCCTTCCTTGGTCGTGTGGCCCATCTTATAATAATCTTAGTTATGTGGGCATTCCTTGGTCGTGTGGGCTTGAGTTTATCTTCCAACAAAAAGTATCAATATTACATGTATACCCTTCTCCCTAATAAGAGTGGATAAGAGAGAAAATATAAACTAATTACATGAGTGTCATCCTAATTACATCATATATTCCAATTCTCCCCCTCAACCAGGGAGGTAATGGCAGTGATTCCAGCTTGAACCAAATATATAGATTTAGTATTATGCTCCTCCATCACAGTGTCCCAAGGATATGTACGACACTAGGTACAAACTCTCAATGGGTGATAAAATATAAGTCAAAACCAATCTCAAAGGATTTCGAACAAATATAGTAGAAATAATCACAAAAGTGGGTAGTGACTGTCATTCACAAGACGAAGATAAAAGACCCATGGGTACCAATAAAAAGTTTGAATGAGCTTAAAACAACCATATGAATAAAAGGGACCAACCAAAGCAATACTTTAAAAGGGTTGGCCAACAAGGGTAAGTGAAAGTCAAATAAAGGATGGTAAGAGAAAGACTAGCTTGGGGTAATGGGTAAAGAGGAGGATAAGATGTTGAGGCCACCATGTACTTTATTTTTATAAGAAATTCAAATTTTGCATAGGACGAACCAATGCTGACAACAGTCAACAAAAAATGAACCCAGGAAAAACAATTGAGGAGTTCTTCATTTGAAATAATGTCTCAATCAAAGAGACACAATAACAGTAGCGATTATGGGCCAATGCCCAATAACACGTACCAAATAATGTGTTGGAAGATAGGTCCCAAGCCAACACGAAAAAGGAAGGCCCACATATCTAAGAGTCTAAGATGGGTCACATGACCAAAGAAGGCCCATAAGATGGGCTGAACCCATAAGAAGTAGGACCCACCATGATTACCACGAGCTGGCATCCTTATCACATAAGTTGGAAGATGAAAGACTCACAAAAACATCTTTATCTTATGGTCACATCCAAGAAGAGTTTTAGTTTGAGTTATCTTTGTCTTTTATCTATATTGAGTTATCTAATTATGCTTGGACTTATCTTTAAGTGTTAGAGTTTGGGTGTAATTGGGACAAAGGTAGTTTTATTGTAATTGGACTCTACTACCTTCCTCTATTATAAATAGAGGTTCATGTACTCTGATTATAACAAGTTAATGAAGTATTTCTCTTTTCCATAAATTCAACATGGTATCAGAGCAGGTTTTGTGACTTGACTTGGTCAACCCACAGAGATAATGAGATCCTTTTCTCTAAACCCTAAACCCTAAGTCCAGGTTCATTGTTATTTTTTTCAATCCCTACACCCATAGTATTCTTTGCATTTTTTCTCTCTATACGGAGTTTTTCATATTGAAAATTATATATTGACGGAGAGGTATTTGAGTCTAATTTCCAAATAAAAATTATTTGTTCCAATTAGATTTAGCTAAAGAGAGGTATCGATATTTGAATGAGCAAAGGTCATATTTCAAAAAGGTTCTAGCAGCAACAGCAATCTTCAGATTCCAAGGTATTTTCTGCTATCAAGAACTAGACTTTATATGGAGAAATATATATCAAAAGAAATATCTATAAGTCTATTCTTTTACCTATTCATCCATTTTTTTATCTGAGTTATCTACAAAGATAAATCGATATTTGAAGAAGCATAGGTCAAATTGAAAAAGAGGTTCGAGCGGCAGCAGAAAGTCTCAACTTTTGAGGTATTTTATGCTATCAGGAAAGAGAATTTATATGGAGAATTATATATCAAAAGAAAGATATGTAAGTCTATTTTCTTATTCTATTCAACCAATTCTCGGTATGATTTTTTATATGGAGATATTGATCTTGGAAGAGTCAATGGTCATTCTGGAAAAAAAGGAGAAACTGTACTTAGTTCAGCTAGATGGGAAAGACAGAACTCTATCAGATTATTTATCTTCTAATAATTATATTTCTATTGGAAGATAAGCTCAAGTCCACACAACCAAGGAAGGCCCACATATCTAAGATTATTATAAGATGGTCCACACGACCAAGAAAGGCCCACAAGATGGGCCCAAGCCCATAAGAAGTGGACCCACAATGATTACCATGAGTTGACATCCTTATCACATCAGTTGGAAGATCAAGAAGGACTCACAAAAGTATCTTATCTTATGGTCACATCAAAGAAGAGTTTTAGTTTGAGTTATGTTTGTCTTTCATCTATATTGAGTTATTTAATTATGTTATGACTTATCTTTAAGTGTTAGAGTTTGGGTGTAATTGGGACAAGGGTAGTTTTATTGTAATTAGACTCTACTACCTTCCTCTATTATAAATAGAGGTTCATGTACTCTGATTACAACATGTGATTGATGTCAATGAAGTATTTCACTTTTCCATAAATTCAACAATTTTATGAAGAGAAGTTATACTTAGATGAAAGGTATTAAAGTCTACTTTCAGAATGAGAAAATTTTATTTCAATATGATCTATATTTAAAGATATATTCGCACTGGAAGAATCAAAGGTCATGTTGGTATCCTTTTACATTGAAAAATCCAAATTTTAGCACATTGTTTTGCGTCACTTTTTGAGTTGATATATTAGGAAAATATCTCACTTCTCCTTGTTTGAGGGATTATTTATACATCTCTATTATTTTGTCTTATTGTTGCATCTATGATGTTTGGTTTAAGCTGGGATCACTGCCATTACCTCCCAGCTTGAGGGGGAGAAGTACAAGACGTACAAGAAAGAGGTATTTTATTCCAAATGTTGTGGATAAAGTTTATGTGACCAAAATATTAAAGAGAGGGGGAGCATAAAAGATGAAGCTTGTGCATCTAAGAAGAAATTTTTATATCGGATTTTTGATGGGTTCTTTTACAAACTTTATTATTTGGTTCGTGTTATATGTGTTGGAAGATGGTCGCATTATATACAGTTGTTGTTATTATGTCTATTGGGGACAATATTATTGAAGAAGAGGTGGCCTCATACCATCATTTATTTGACCACGATTGGGAAACCATGACAAGCCCTGTCAAAAAATATCACGGTTGGGAAACCATGACAGAGGAACTTAATACCTTGTCAAAAAATATCATGGTTGGTAAACCATGACGAAGGATACCATGTCAAAAAATATCACGGTTAGGAAACCATGACAGAGGATACCCTGTCAAAAAAATATCACGGTTGGAAAACCATGATAGAGAAACTTATTATTACATCTATGTTATACCCCCCTGAATTGGCCAACTGGGCCTCATGGAAGAGAGCACTAGCGTGAGGGGGAGTGTTGGAAGATGGGAGGACTGCCATTTTATACAAAAAGATTCTATATGTCATTTGCAGCAAACTAGGAGTTCATGATGTTCTCTCACCCCCAGCTTGAGGGGGAGTGTTGGAAGATAGGACCCAAGCCCACACGATCAAGGAAGGCCCACATATCTAAGAGTATTATAAGATGGGCCCAAGTCCATAAGAAGTAGGACACCCACCATGATTACCATGAGCTGGCATCCTTATCGCATAAGTTGGAAGATCAAGAAGGACTCATAAAAGCAACTTTATCTTATGGTCACGTCCAAGAAGAGTTTTAGTTTTAGTTATGTTTGTCTTTTATCTATATTGAGTTATTTAATTGTGCTATGACTTATCTTTAAGTGTTAGAGTTTGGGTATAATTGGGACAAAGGTAGTTTTATTGTAATTGGACTCTACTATCTTCCTCTATTATAAATAGAGGTTCATGTACTCAGATTATAAAAAGTTAATGAAATATTTTTCTTTTCCATAACTTCAACATAATGAAAATCCTTAATAAGGACACATGAAATAATCTGCAAAGATTCCATCATTGTATAAGAAATATGTGCACCAAATAATAAGTTTGCAAAAATCCAAGATAATAACCTAGCCGAAGTGAAGAATGTAGCAGATAACAACTTTTACACTCAATGAGTGACTCAAGCCGAGTCACCAATACTGAGTCACTTCGAGTAGAGTAGAAAACTTAGATTGTGTCAAGTGATCGAGTTTGTCAAATATTTCTAGAAGAGCGATGCCTAAAGAGACCACCCAATAGAGGCTAACGGAACAACCAAGACCACGACAAAGAGAGGTCGACAACGGTGAACAGAGGCTGACAGTGCAGCCAAGACCAGAGCTTCATGCACTAGATTTTTGTGGATAGAACCACCCCGTCTTGAGGTTGACGACACAGCCTGACCTAGAGCGCTAAGCTCTGATATTGGTGGACAGAACCACCACCACCTCTAGAGGTCAACGACGCAGCCTGAACGAAGAGCTTCACGCTCTGGTTTCACCATGAGGAAGAAGAAGCTAGGTTGCTTGAAAAATCTGAGAGGCCTCCCCTCTTCTTCTTTTTCTATTTAAACTTTGGTGTAACTTAACACATAACAGCCCTTGGTCCCAATACAATGCAACCCAGCCCAATAAGCCCTTTGTAATTACCCTATGTGCATAACATAAATTATACAACAAATATTAACATAAATTCTATGTAATATACATTCCAGCATATCGTAACATCCCCCCTCAAATTGATGATGGGGAGTCAACCGGCAACAAATTTCCAACTAGAAAATTATGCCGGGGTTGAGACAATACTTTGGTGAAGACATCAACCACTTGAAGATCCAAGAAATGTATAGAAGAGAGATTACCTGGTGATCCAAAATGTCGCGGATAGAGTGACAGTCAACCTCAATGTGCTATGTGCACTCATGGAAAATAGGGTTGGCAACAATCTGAATGTGTTATGAGACATCCTAGTTAAGGGCCTGGGTTAAGTAGCTATGTCTTCCGCTCCTAACAAGTCGGACTTTTGGGTAGTATTAGCTAGGTGCTTGACTCAGGACTCCAAAGTTAAGCGAGCCTGGGCGAGAGTAATTCTAGTATGGGTGACCTCTTTGGAAGTACTATTTCCTAGGTGCTTAACATTTGGTATCAGAGTCGACCCTCGGTCGTGAGTTCGATTCTCGGCAACAGAGTAGAGGTTGGATTTAAATACTGTTAGGCCGTAGGATAAAAACTAGGGTCGGGCTAGTGTCGTTGGGTCACGCGCAAATGCTAGATTAAAATACAGGTAGGTCATAGGATAAAAACCTGGGTTGGGCCTGTGTCGTTGAGCCGCCGTGGTCGTCGGTTCGTGAAGGGGGAGTGTGATGTTATGGGACATCCTGGTTATGGGCCTAGGTTAAGTAGTTATGTCTTTCTCTCCTAACAGGCCGGTCTTTTGGGTAGTATTGGTTAGGTGATTGACTCAAAAATCCGAATTTAAGCAAGCTTGGCAGAGAGTAATTCTAGGATGGGTGACCTCCTGGGAAGTACTCTTACCTAGGTACTTAACAGAATGGCACTTGTATTATTCGCATGGAGTGGTGTAGGTGAAGTATGAGGAAACTGGAGCTCAGCAAGAAGATAGTGGAGCCATATAACATCAGAACATGTAGTAGATATGGCATGATACTCGGCCTTGATGTATGACTTGGACACCTGGTCCTATTTCTTACATTTCCAAGAAATCATTGCATCCCCTAAAAACATACACCAACCTGTAGTAGAGCAACGGGTATCGGGGCACCCAACCCAGTCAACAACACTGTAGGCAACCAGTTGAAGCGCAGAGTCTGTAGGAAAGAACAATCCATGAATAGGAGAACCTCATATATAGCAGATGATGCGCCGAACTGCAGCAAGATGAAGGTGCCAAGGAGGACAGAAACTAACTGACCCGATGAACAACATAGGAGATATCCGACCGAGTAGTGGTCAAGTATATGAGACACCCAACTAGTTGATCGATAGTGGAATCATCAAGAAGAGCCCCTTCATCTTTCCTATATTTGACATTGACCTCCATAGGAGTAGAAACCCAAGATGTATCCTCCAACCCAACTAGAGTAATAATATGTTATGGACTCCATATCATCTCAGGTAATAAACAGACGTAGGAATTAATTTATGTAATTTCCTTTTAGGTGTTATGTTGGTTTAATGGTAATTCTCATGAAACTTGTGCCCCTCGATTTGGGCTGGTTATTTGCGTCCCTAATCCTCTTTATATTGGAGAAGGGGCTTGAATGGAAAGGCAAGCATTGAAATCAAAAATAGATTAGAGGTCCGATTCTCACTTTCTGAGGTCCGTGGTCGAGCCTCCTTCGAGGCTCAATTCGTTCCCAAATCATTGCACGCACTAAGCATAGAAATCTCACCTCTTCGTCGACGACAAATCTGGAGGAAAGAGGAGAAAGAAGGGTGAAGAGATCCATGGCAAGGGAAGATCCTAACATAATACCTTGAATATACTTATGCTGGTTTAAGAAAATACCGTTGGGTCGTGATGTACCTTCAGCCCTCAGAAGTACGTGAGCTGGTCAAGGTCCTTCATATGAAAGGTGGCATGCAACACCTACTGAAGCTTGGTAATCAGGCCAGAGTCAGTGCCAGTAATGATGATGACATCCATATACGCCAAGAGAATGACCATGCCCGTGACAGACTTGTGATAGAAGAGAGAGGAATCATACTAACTCTGTGTAAAATTTGAGAAGGATAAGTGTGCTGCAAAAATTCTCAAACCAAGCTCGGGGAGCTTGCTTAACCCCATATAGAGGACGGCATAGCTTGTAGACATCATCAGGAGAAGAGGTAGTCATACTAGAGGGGAGCTTCACGTAGACATCTTCCTGTAGATCACCATGTAGAAATGCATTCTTCACATCCATCTGATGCAGTGACAAGGACTGGGAGGCTGCAATGGCTAATATAATACGGACTTTGGTCATCTTTGTAATTGGCACAAATGTATCCTCATAATCAATCCTATATTCCTACTTGTTCCCCAGGGCAACGAGGCGAGCTTTATACCGATCCAGAGATCCATCTGAACGCTGCTTGACATAGAAAACCCACTTACTACCAAGAGGCTGAATAGCGGCGGAGCAAGTAACAATGTCCCAAGTAGTTCTGTTTGCATTGCCTTTTCCCAACACTCATGTGCCATAGCCTGTTTTTAGTAAGAGGGAATGAAAATAGATGATAAATTAGCCGCAAGTGACACAAAGGAGGAGAAACCATACCTACCAAGAGGGCAAGAAGGACAAGTAGACCTGCAAAGAGTGATGGAGGCAGGAGCAAAGGGATGATCAGGAGCAGGGGCCAGGTCAGGATCAGGAGGGGGCAGCAATGGAGTGGGGTGAGACCCATCAAACCTAGGCAGAATAGACAAAGATGCAGATGGTAGTGTAACTTGAGATAAAAAAAATATTGATTTTCAAAGAGGACAACATTCCAAGAAACACGGATTCGATGAGCCTGGGGATCATAGCAAACATAGCCATTACAAGAAATGGCATAACCATGAAAAGCACACATAACTGATTGGGATGTAAGTTTGTGTCGTTCATGATTAGGTAGATGCACAAAACAAACACAACCGAACATCCGAAGATCAGTATCTGACGGAGAATAACCAAATAACTTAAAGAATCGAGAAGCATGAGGCAAGGTAGGAGAGGGCAGGCAGTTGATTAAATGAATTGAGGTAGAAAGTGCTTCCCACAAAAAGCGGGGAGGAACAAATGATTCAAGTAGAAGGGTGCAGACCATATCAAGAAGGTGACAATTTTTCCGCTCAGCAACCCCATTTTGTTACGGTATCGATGGACAAGGACGTTGAGAGATAATGCCTTTCCTTTGGAAAAAAATCCTAGAATTCAGTAGACATGTACTCGCCTCAAGTCAGAGCAGTACCTTAATGTGAATGGATAATTCTACTTCAAGAAGCGCAAGAAACCGCTTAAATACTACAAAACTTCAAACTTAGCCCATAAGAAGTAGACCCAGCTAAACCAACTAAAGTCATCAATAAAGGTAACAAAGTACTTATATTGCGCATGTGAGATAACATGAGTGATTCCCAAGAATAAGATCAAAACAATGAAAGGCATGCGAGGCCTGATGAGGAAAAGGTACAACTTTACTTTTGCCAAGTTTGCATGATGAACAGTCAAAAGAAAAATCACGAGAGGAGCATGTTGGACTACCTAATAAACCAGATTTAAACATTGTATGAAGAACATCCGAGTTTGGGTGGCCTAGGCAACTATGCCAAAACTTAGTGCTAGGGCCTACAACATTACATGCAAAAGAAAGTAGAGGAGTATGCAGAATAATGGTGGAGAGAAAGACTTTAAGTGGAAATAGTCGTCCCACTTTAGGCCCCTTCGCGATCACTTCCCCGATGCTTGATACTGCACAACACAAACAAAGTGAGATAATAGAACATTAAAATTTTTATTAACCAGTTGACCAACAGAAAGAAGATTGATCGATAGGTCAGGGGACACGAAGACATCAGCTAAGGAGGGGGAGAGATACACTGATTGGCAGAGAGCTGCCATCAACATTGTTGGTTTGTAGGTTTTCATCATACTTTCTTACATTAGAAAGAGACATGATATTGTTGGTCATATGGTTAAAAGCACTGAAATCAAAATACCATGGCTGAGTAGAGACTTTCTATTTACCTGAGAGACTAAAAGTAGAAAAAGTAGATATGAACATCTGTTGTACCATTTCAGGGGTGAGTGTGTTCGGATTTGTAGATGCTAGAGGAACAAGAATTGTAGTAATCAGGATGGCAGTCGGCAATACGTCTTTAGGGACAACTAGTGCCCAAAGATTTTGAAAACCCAAAAAGTATTCTTCAATAGAACGGCTTGTGTGAAATTAGACATCTAATATTCTACTTGAAATCGCAAAGCCGTGCTATTTTTATGATAAACCTCGTGGGGGTAATTCCACATATCCGTTGCAGGTTTATAGGGCCTCAGATTAAAAAGTAGGTGAGGCTCAACAAACCCAAGTATCCAGGTCATGACCCTAACATCCATGGTGGTCCATTTTGACAACGCTTTAGCCTCGCGAGGTGCTGAATCACACCCATCAATATGATCCCATAATTCTTTTCCCATGACAAATAACCGGAACAAAAATACCCAGGCACTGTAGTTCTTACTCATGAACCAAATAGGAGAAAAATCTAACTTGTCCATTGACATGATGAAGGCAGCAAGCCGAGAGTAAGAGTGGCTGAAATACAAGCCCCACAAAAATGTTTTCCGAAGGCCACAAATAGACAGACACCCTTGCTGAAAGTTTCAGAAATCCTTGCTGAAAATTTCTGAAACCCTTGCTGCAAATTCAAGATCTACCACCTGTCTGAAAATTCCAGATCTACCACCACTGTAGTGACCAGACCAAAGGTCTCCTAACTGCTGAACAGCAGTGTAGCCGAGCACCTTCAGCCCACAATAGCTGAGCCACGTCAAACCAAATAGTTTCAAACAGAGACCCATCAGCCCACCCCTTTGAGCTCAGACAGAAACACCAGCAGCCACACCAAGAACCTTCAGACCAGAAACCCTGAGCACGGACAGAAACTTTCGAACAGAGACCCTTCAGCCCACCCGTCTGAACTCGGATAGAAACACCAGCAACCACACCAAGAACCTTCAGCCCAGAAACTCTGACCTCGGACAGAAACTTTCGAACAGAGACCCTTCAGCCCACCCCTCTCAGCTCGGACAGAAACCTTGAGAGTCCTTGGACAGAAACCGTGAGCTCGAACAGAGCTTTGACACGTCGGACAGAGAGCTTGAGCTCCAACCTCTCGTTCAGCACAGAGAAGCTGAACCACCACTCCCAGAAAATATTTCAAGAGCAGCTCCAAGCTCTGACACAATGACAAATATTTCTAGAAGACTGATGCCTCAAGAGACCACCCAACGTCCACCAATGAAGGCTGACAGAACAGCCAAGACCAGAGCTCCCAGCTCTGAGTTTTTCGTGGATAGAACCACCACGAAATGAGTCTGACGGCACAGCCTAGACCAAGAGCTCCAAGCTCTGAGTTCGGTGGACAGAACCACCACCACCAGAGGCTGACGGAACAGCCAGGGAGAAGAGCTACGAGCTCTGGTTTTACCGTGAGGAAGAAGACACCAAGGAGGCTGGAAAAACAGGAGTGCTGCTTCCGTCTTCTTTTTAAACTTAGGGTTAGGTTAATTACATTACAGCCCATGGGCTAAATACGATGCAACCCAGCCCAACTAATCTCTTTCTAATTACCCTATGTACATAACATAAATTATACAACAAATATTAACATAATGCCTATCTTATATACATTCCAACATATGGTAAGAGAGTTGATATGACTGAGTCAAGCGGACTTGTGAGTCCGAGTAGACCTGTCCCGAGTCACACCTCGCTGGCCCGAGTTAAATCAGAAACTCGAAAATCTTGCTATACTCAGCAACTCAGTAGATATAAACAACAACTTGGATAATATTTTTTTGTTTGTACCTTATCTGTATAAGAGATTTCAGTTTCTGCTGTTACTGAATGCCAACCAAGAGTGCTGCTTTTGTTGCTGCTCCCCACTCTGCGTGAACTGCCAAAAACTCCCTCTTCCCTTGGGGGATTGACACCAACAGATGTAGATAAGTGTTGTAGAGGTAAGAAAGATACAGTCTACCATGGAGTTCGCCACATTGGCTAGAATATTATGGAAGATACCATAGTTCAACTGCTGCAAATATTCTCAAAACAGAGAGGAGAGCAAGATACAGAACCAAGTGTCTTGTTTATTATCTTAGCTTCAAACTGCAACATCCACTATCTCAATCAGCAAGATTTTCCAGAATAATAGCAGCATTTTTTTCCTGATTTACAGCAACATGAAATATTACCAGCTCCGTTTGATATTTTGTGACTGAAACGAAAACTTTCCAAACAGAAAATAAATCACCAGTCAATACAGAAATAGCTCGATGATAACTCTTATCAAGCAATGGAAGTCTTTATCCCGAGATCTTACCTTTTTTTTCTGTGCACGACTTCATCACACCATGAATTTCAAACAGAGATGTAAGATAACAATGGTATGCTGGTTTGCAGCAATCTTTTTCAGAATCAATGTTGACACAGTAATACTGAAGCAGCAGCCATGGAAAGCACAAGCAAACCCATTCTCTTCATAAAAAAAAAATCCCAGATAAGAGTTAAAACTGCTTTTGTCGTGACTAAGAACATTACCAGACCCAGCAAACTAATGAAAGTTGTTCCTGGCTACCGTTTCTCAGAATTGTGAACCTCTACCGTTCAAGAACAATGGCTATCATGTAGAACTAGTCTTTAACAAAAAACCATCGTTTTGTAGGAATAACCACCTCCAGTACTGCTTCTTTTACAGCATCAACAATCTTCTTCCATTCTGAATTCCATAACAAGGGAACAAAACTTCTACAATGAAGAGAAAAGAAAAAAATAACTTACCAGCCAAATAGAGTGATGATGGCTGAGTTAAGTAATATTCTTCCCTCCATGGAGAGTTCCTTTGATTTTGTGGAACAATAAAAAAATTTACCAACAGAGTAATGAAGCATGAAGCAGATAGCCTTATAGTTATGGGTTCTCGTCTTAAAACAAAGAAAAAAGCCTCAGCCAATTAATCATTTACCAAGAAACATCTGAAATTCTTTCAGAGAGAAGAACTCATTCACCGAGTAGCATCTAACAAAATATGGGTAGAGAAAACCCAACTGGAATCCTGAAAAATCAATCACCTCTCTGATACCATGTTGATTTCAGGATTCCATAGATGATAACTTGAGGAAAAAAGAGGGACGGAAGAAGGGAGAATAGAGAAGAGAAAGAGAGGTTAGAAATATGGTACACTTCCAAAGAGAGGATAGGAAATTAGGGTTTTGGACTTAGGCCAAACCCTCTCCCACAAGTCATATTTATAGGTATCAAAAGTATCAATATTATATGTATACCCTTTACCCTAATAAGAGTGAATAAGGGACAAATAAATGTAAACTAATTAGATTAGTGTCATCTTTTTGCACATGGGGATAGCGGTAGGGATGCACTACCACTGGTTTTGTGCCCATCTTCAAACGAATTCTGTGATCACAAGCTCGTATAGGCGGAAGGTCTGTAGGTGCCTGAAATAAATCTGCATATTCAGCCAACAATGAAGCTAAGTTAGCCCCCTTTGAAGGACCCACAAAAAGTGTTTGGAGGCAGCATGGCCGCTGGGCGCTAGTGCCCTGGAGGGTGATCGGATGGTTGTCCTGTTTAAAACTCCTGGGAAGGGATTAGAAATCCCATAAGATCGGACCCAATCGCTATAGCCATTTAATGCCCAATACGAGGTCAAATCCAGCCAACGGTATGACCAAAAAATCTGCTACAAAGGAGTGACCCTCAATAGTAAAGGGCATTGCTAAACTGAAACCCACAGTGGTGACCTTGTCACCATTAGCCACTGAGACTGATATTCCTGATTTCTGCTATAGTGATAACCCCAACTGTTGTGCTGCTTGGCTGCTTATAAAATTATGTGTGCTGCCTGAGTCCACGAGTGCTAGCAGAATATGATGGTTCATGGTGGCATGGACCTGCATGGTATTTGTGTTGTGCAGGCCTGTCATTGTGTGGAGGGAGATTTCTGGTTCCTCCTCCTCGGTTTGGTCCACATCCTCCTGAAAGTCATCCTCTGAGGGGTCTTCTATTTCTACCCAAAAGAGTCTTTTGCATTGATGGCCCTTGACGAATTTTTCATCACAATTGAAACATAGGCCCTGAGCCCTTCTCTAATCAATTTATGCTTTTGTGAGACGTTTGATAAATCCCTGTGGTGGTGTTGGAGAGGGGTTGTGGGGTTGAGGCCTTGGGTTAGTGGAATAAGGACCATAGGGCTGTGGGCGAGGTGGCCAAGGGGGACGTTTGGTTAATGACTCTCGGAAGAGGTGCTGTTTGGTGTCCAATGCTCTTGCCAAATTCATGGCGTGGGCTAGGGAGGTGGGGGCTTCCAATTCCACTTCGAGGAGAAGGGGTTCTACTAGGCCAGTAGTGAACAAATTGACATAAAGTTCAGGCCGCACCAAATGACTTGCATGAGCACGTTTTTCTTGGAACAATTTCTGATATTGTTCTATAGTTCCAAGCTGTTTTAGATTGACTAAATCCCCAACTGGGTTGCTGCGAAGCGGAGGACAAAACCTAGCATGAAATTTTATTTGAAAAATTCCCAATCATATACCACAAACTCGTTTTTGAATTGATGAAACCACATAAGTGCTTCATCGATCATGTGGAAGGCAGCTAATTGAACCTTGCCCTCGGGCAGAGTTCCTTGATTGGAAAAGAAATGATCACACCTGTGTAACCACATTAAAGGGTCGGAGGACCCATCATACATTGGAAAATCAAGCTTTGTGTACCTTGGCACGGTAGGGGGTGCTGGATTGATGCCCCCACGAGGTGGAGGTGTTTGGCGCAGGGGAGGAGGTGGTGGCGTTGGATGAGGGTTGAGATGATCTGCTGGGCGTGAGGAGGATGCCATCTGGACAGAAAGCTGGGTAAAGCCCTCCTCCATTCGGGACAGCAACATCTGGAATTTTCCCTCCAGGGCATTGATTTGAGATTATAGATCAGCATGGTTCTCTTCCACAAAATTTTGAATTTCTGTAGGGGAAGAGGAATCACCAAGGGTGGTCCTATCTGATACCACGATGTTAGGCTCTCTAGCCATGGATCGAGTCACCCGGCGATCTCCTCTAGCTTCCAGATTGAATGACGAAGGAGGGAAGGATTTGGGGGTCTTGGAATGCCCAATGATGAAGGGATGTGAGCTTTTGAAGGAGCTCCAACCATAGGCCTCTTTAGAGAGAGTACCTGATCTCATTTACAGTGATTGATTAATGCTTGTTTCCATTCAATCACTTGACGCCCTAAATAGATCTGGGAAACATCAAAGATTCTATAATTACAATTAGACCCTTATGGAACTTCAAATTACAATTAAACCCTTAAAGTACTGAAATACAAGTTTACTCCATCTCTTCTCTTCTCCGGTTCGCCACTCTTGATGCTATGGAGTCCATAACAGTCTACATCCAGCACCAGAGTGTTGTTGACGTCCTAGCTTTCCTATGTTTTTTATTTCAGGGTGAAGGAAGTGAGGGAAGCGGGAAAATGGTGTGTTTGAAATAGATTGAAGGGTTGAAGATAACCTGACTCTGAGGGAGACAGTAACCTGGTTCGTCGGAAGAGAACCTGCCCTGTTTCTGTTTTCAATTTCATTCCCTTTTTCCATTCATTTCAGCTCCCTCTTAAGCTGCTCGTTGAGGGCCCAAAACGTTTTTTACAAAAGTGCCATTAAGGCTTACACGCTCAATGAGCTGAATACATTCAAACATAAGTCCTAAGTAGATGCTGAAATAAATCAAACACGCTGTTCAAACATAAGTCCTAAGTAGATGCTGAAATAAATCAAACACGCTGAAATAAATATGTTACAGTCCCAAGTCATGGATCGAGTAACACGGCGTGGAACTTGAGACTCCAGCACTCAGAATTTAACTCCCTTCACGTCAAGGGTCTGTATATGAGTGCTCGGCCAGGAGGAAAGATCCTCTTTTGATGGTCCTACCGAGTTGCTGTGATAGGTAGGAGATCCCACAACAATGCTGACCTTGCTAGAGCAAGGTGCTCTCTTTTCTTGCTCATGGCAAAGAGGGTTTGGCCCTCTTTGTTGCTGCTCTAGCTAAGAGTGCAATCCTTCTTTCTTAAATAACTTGAAACACGAGTTTGGGATAGATTATTACCTCTTCTTTGCTGCTATGATCAGCTCCCACGTTGTACCAGGATTGCTCAAGATTGGAGGATGAAGATCCTCACTTTTCTGCTCGGTAAGGGAGGAATTGAGACCTCTCTTGCTGCTGCTGCCGAGAAGGAGGACTGACCTCCTCTTTAGGCTCAGAAAAGGGGCAGGAAGCTCCTTTTCATAGTAGGGATGATAGTGGATGAATTTGGGTGAAGATGGATGGCAATGGAGGGTGAAGGATAGGTTGGATTTTTGGAGTAAACCCTAAACACGAGATCAAGAGGTGATCTCAACCTGTTTGCACTAGGTTATTCTATAATCTGAAAGCTTACCTATTTCATATATTCCTTTCCCTTAAATAGGTCACGTCATGGAGTTTTACGGTTAGGGTTACAATAATTCCCCATAATGCCCTTATATATAAAGTAATTAGAAATAACTCCTACGTAAAACAATATAAGAAATAAATCCTACTCAAAGTAACATAAAAAATAAATTCTATTGAGTGAGTTGTTGTTGCCTCCTTCGTTGTGTGACTCGGTGTGCTATTGAGTCCACAATATCTGTCTCCCCATGGAGAAAGAGCTTGTCCTTAAGCTCAAAATCTGGGTAGACTTGTTTGAAGATGACCACACGTTCCCATGTTGTAGCATCGGGGTCAGTGTCCGTCCACTTAACGAGAATCTCCCAATGGTCATTGGCCAGCAGCGCGCATAACATCGCAGCTGGGTTAAGAATAACCTCGCCATTATCAACCACTGGTAGGAATGGAGTGGATGTAGGTTGTGCTCCGCAATGCGGCTTCAAAATAAAGACATAAAACACATCATGAATTTTGGCCGTGTTCAGTAATTTGAGCTAATAGGCGATTGGTCCCACGTGTCGAAGAATGGGAAATGGCCTGCAAAATCTGGAAGAGAGCTTATGACGTGGGGGTCCTGCAAGAGACTGAACTCTCTTGGTGGGTTGCTGCATCCATTTGGGAGTCTTTGAGGAGATCTTGGAAGGAAAAGGAAGAGGAATCACCCTTCTCTTCCAAGCTGCAAGAGCAATCTACCTCTGCCACGAACTAGTAGCAAGATGGGGAGGTTTGTGTGAGCCTTATCATCAAAGGAGGAGGCTTTTGAGTTGTTGGTTGGAGGAGATCTTCAAGAGGTATTTCTGATTACCTTTTCCTTGTTTGGAAAGGTCTTCTCTGGTCTCTTTTACATATAAGACAATAGATGCATGGTTTTAGGGATTTATACCTGTTGACGTGAGTTATAAAATAGGGGTTTCATATCTGAGTGGTAAAACATTCCTTTAACTTGTTGGTTGCATCTATAATTGAGAAAAGGAAACTCCTTTTCAATTCTAACGTAAAAGGAGAAGTAGAAGAGAGTTATTTTCACAAAAAATGTGTTAAGAAACCCTCAAACAGTGTTGGATCCTTATTGAACTCGTCGAGTTACTAGATCCATGGCTAGGGACCATAACACTCTATACCCGACTTTCTAGCTTCAGGACAAGCTCTTTCTATGGGGGGGGGGGGGGGGGGGGGGGGGGGGGGGGGGGGGGGGGGGGAGGATGATGTTTAGGAATTAAATTATGTTATTTCCCTTTTCATGTATTTCAACTTGGTTTGGTTTGGATGTAAATTGGCGTGAACCAAAGGACCCATGGGTCTAACTTGTACTTTCGTCCCCAAACCTATTTATTGGGACGACAAGAGGAATGAAGATTAAGCATTGAGAAATCTAGTTTAGACAGGTCAGATTCTCCCTCAGAGGTCTAGGTAGGATTCTTCCTCAGAGGTCTAGGCCAAGTTTCCTTCAAAGCTCAATCATCTCTATTCCGTCATCACCATTCCGCTTTCAAGAAATAGAGCTTCTCCCAGCATCAACATCCAATCTGGAGGGAAGAGAAGGAAGAAGGGTGACAAGATCCATGGCTCGGGAAGATCCTAACAATGCGCTTCTGGCCTTAATTGGCCAGGTTGTGCCTCTGGTGTTGTTACTTTGAAGAAATTAGAGTGCTCAAAGCAAGCCTACGCTCTGGATACATTAGCATGGGATAACATCACAGGATTTCGGTCTTATTATGTTGGCCTTCGGGATCAGAGTAATGATTAACAGGGATAGTCGGGGGCATTCATATTTCATAGCCAGAAGTGAAATTCTTGGATTTATGAAAGATGAACAACTACGAAAGCATTTTCCAAGGATGTTTTCATTAATCAAGAATGAAAGTTGGGGGCTCGAAGACGATCAGATACCGTCCTAGTCTCAACTAGAAACGATGTCGACCAGGGATCGGTGGATGTTACTTTTATGACTCCCCTGGCACCTTATGAGAAATCAAAGTTTTTGGGTTCCGGGGGGAGTATGGTCGGAAGGCTGAAACTTAAAGGAATTGATGGAAGGGCACGACCAGGATTGGAGCCTGCGGCTTAGTTTGACTCAACACGGGGAAAGTTACTATGTCCAGACATAGTAAGGATTGAGAGACTGAGAGCTCTTTCTTGAATCTATGGGTGGTGGTGCATGGTCGTTCTTAGTTGGTCGAGCAATTTGTCTGGTTAATTCCGTTAATGAAGGAGACCTCAGCCTGCTAACTAGTTATGTGAAGGTGACCCTCCATGGCCAGCTTCTTAGAGGAACTATGACCGTTTAGGCCACGGAAGTTTGAGGCAATAACAGTCTGTGATGCCCTTAGATGTTCTAGGCCGCACCCGTGCTACACTGATGTATTCAACGAGTCTATAGCCTTGGTCGACAGGCCTGATTAATCTTTAAAAATTTCATCGTGATGGTGATAGATCATTGCAATTGTTGGTCTTCAATGAGAAATTCCAAGTAAGAGCCAGTCATCATCTCGCGTTGACTACGTCCCTGCCCTTTGTACAAACCGCCCGTCACTCCTACCAATTGAATGGTTCGGTGAAGTGTTCGGATCACGGCGACTTGGGAGGTTTGCCGCCGATGATGTTACGAGAAGTCCATTGAACCTTATCATTTAGTGGATGAAAAATTCTTAACAAGGTTTCCATAGGTGAACCTACAGAAGGATCATTTTCGATGCCTCAAAATCAGAATGACTCGTGCAAACTCTGTCCATCCCCACATCGACTCAGGCACGGGGGGTTTGGGGGTGTCGCCCCCCTCCCCTCCTGGCCGGGTCCCCGGTGCATGAGCGCCGCTTGCTGCTAGAGACCACAGCTGGAATGAACGAACACCACACAGGACGCCATTGGTGCAAAGGAGAACGTGGAAAGAAAGATGCTCACAGTGCCCCTCGTGGAGGTGCCGGTTGGGCGTTAGCTCAAAATCATAACAAAACATGACCCTCGGTAATGGATATCTTGGCTCTCGCATCGATGAAGAACGTAGCAAAATGCGATACTTGGTGTGAATTGCAAAATCCCGTGAATCATCGAGTTTTTGAACGCACGTTTCACCCGAGGCCACTAGGTCGAGGGCACACCTGCCTGGGCATCACGCCCCACCCCCCCCCCCCCCCCCCCCCCCCCCCCCCCTCACCCCGAACTCTCCTCCCCCGAGCCCCTCGATCAGAGGGTGGGGGTGTCCCATGGTGCGAGCAGACTGGCAGCCCATGCCTCCCGAGTGCGGTTGGCTGAAAGTGTTGGGATCTTGTCACCCTTCTTCCCTCTCTTCCTGCCAGATTGGCTGTTGACGCTGGAAGAGAACTCTTGTTCTTGGAACGTGTAATGGTGGAAATGGATTGAGCCTTGAGGAGGCTTGACCTGAACCTCTATGGGAGAATCCCACCTAGACCTCTGAGGGAGAATCCAACCTGGCTAAAACTAAATGATTCTATGCTTAATCTTCATTCAGCTCTTTTTCCCAATAAATAGGTTTGAGGGGGACGAAATTACAACTCAGACCCATGTGTCACATGGTTCATGCCAAATTACATTCAAACCAAACCAAACCCAATTCAACATACATGCAAAGTGAAATAGCATAATTTAATTCCTAAGTCTGTTGATAACTCGGGATGCTATGGAGTCCATAACATCACCCCCCTCCTGGAGAAAGAGCTTGTCCGCAATCTCGAAAGAGGGGTAGAGAGCCCTGAAAGTGGCTAAGGGCTCCCATGTAGTGTCAATGGGGTCAGTATCAGCCCACTGCACTAGAATCTCCCAATCGTCCTGAATGCGGCGAGCCTGCAACACCTGCGCTGGAGTAGAAAGGACCCGACCCTCATGTAGCAGTGGCAGTGGTGTATGTAGGAATGGGGAGTCTCCCTGGAAGGCCTTCAATTGGGAGACATGAAACACATTATGGATCTTGGCTTCTGGTGGAAGCTATAAGAGGTAGGCGACTGTGCCAATGTGGTCTAGCACCTGAAAGGGCCCATAATATTTCGGGGAGAGTTTGTGACATTTGGAGGCTGTCAGTTAAATCTGTCGGTAATGTTGGAGACGTAGCCACACATAATCCCCTAGAGAGAAGAACACATCCCAGTGTTTCTTATCATAATAGAGTTTCATGGCCTGTTGAGCCTCCTGGAGATGAGTGCGTACCTCACTGAGCATGGCATCCCTTTTGGCTAAAGCCCAATCCAAGGTGGCGACCTTGGATACACCTGGTTCTTATGGTAAAAGTCGAGGCGGATCTCTGCCATACACTACCTTGAATGGAGTAGTGCCAAGTGCGCTGTGGTATGATGTGTTATAACAAAATTCGGCCCATGACAGCCATTGAACCCACCATTTAGGTGAGTCCCCCACAAAACAACGGAGATACATCTCAAGCGTCTTGTTGACTACCTAGGTCTGTCCATCAGTCTGCGGGTGGTAGGCGGAAGAGAACGCCAATTTGGTGCCTTGTAGCTTAAAGAGTTCTTTCCAGAACATACAGGTGAAGATGGCGTCCCTGTCACTGGTAATGGACGTAGGCATCCCATGTAACTGGAAAATATTATCCATGAAGAACTGAGCCACATGAGTTGCTGTGTAGGGATGCACCAATGGGAGGAAATGGCCATACTCGGAGAAGCAGTCAACCACTACAAATATAACGGATTTGCCCGAAGAGGTGGGAAGGCCATCAATGAAGTCCATAGAAATATCTAACCATACCTGTGACGATAGCTGAAGAGGTTGGAGTAACCCTTCTGGACTTAATGATTCGGCCTTGTTCCATTAACAAGTCTAATTAGCTGCCACATACTCTGTTACACTTCTCTTCATACCCTTCCAAAAAAAAATTTGGGACTGAGGCGGAAATATATTTTTTGTCTGCCCTCACGTGTACTATCATGGAAGAGGTTAAGATGCTGGTAATGAGTGGTGAGGTGGGGTGTAGAAAAATCCTATTTTTGAACAAGAGAAGACGATCCTCGATCGTCTAATGGCTATCCGAGGTCCCCTGCTGAATATCATGATATAAGGCAATGAGTTCTAGATGTTGATGTGTCTCCTCCCTAATAGAGTCCAACAAAAGACTTCTGGACTGACTGATAGCATGAAATTGTGGCTCTGGAACATCCCAGTGAGACAAGGCATCGGCCCCCACATTTAGACTGTCAGGTTTATACTCAATGGTAAAGTCAAACCCCATCAGTTTACTCAACCAGTGCTACTTAGGAGAGGTGGTGAAATGCTTCTCAAGAAGATACTTCAGGCTTGAATGATTGGTCCGAATAATAAATCGACGCCCCCAGAGATAGGGCCTCCAATGCTGGATGGCTTTAGCTAAACTGATCAATTCGCTTTCATAAGCCTCAAGTTTGTGATGGTGTAGGTCAAGCTGTCGGCTGAAATAAGTGATCGGGTGGCCTTGTTGCTGTGACACTGCACCTATACCCCCACTCGAAGCATCACATTCCACTACAAACAACTCATCAAAGTCCGATAGCTGCAAAACCGGTGCTGAAGATAAGGCTGCCTTCAACTGTAGAAAAGAATGATCCGCTAGCTCGGACCGGCTCAAACCATTTTTCTTGAGGAGATTGTTGAGCGGTTGTGGATAAATTTTCTATAATAAGTAGCGAGACCCAAAAATCCCCTTAACACTATGATGGATATGGGAGGAGGCCAGTCTATGACGACCTAAATCTTGCTCTGGTCAACCTTCACCCCAACTGCGGAAATAACGTGGCCCAAGTATGCCACCTCGGGTGTGTCCATAGAACATTTGGACTTGTATAAAACCAAATGATGTGAACGTAGGAGAGTAAATACCTAGTGAAGGTGCTGAAGGTGCTCGTCCCAATGTTTTCTATACACCAATATATCATAATAAAACTAGAACATATTTCCGTAAGATAGAGTTAAATATCTCATTAATGAGGGCTTAGAAAGTGGATGGCGCATTGGAGAGACCAAAGGGCATCACTAGGAACTCGAAATGCTCAAGTGCGTGTAGAACGCGATCTTCTCCACATCTGAAGGATGAACTCTAATCTGATGATAATCTGACTACAAGTCTAGCTTTGTTAATATAGTGGCGCCATGTAACTCATCTAACAGCTCATCCACCATGGGAATGGGAAATTTTTCTTTAATTGTGTTAGCATTGAGCTTCCTATAGTCCACACAAAATCTCTACGACTTATCATATTTTTTTACTAGTAACATCGGGGAGGAGAAAGGAGACCTGCTGGGCTGAATAATTCCCTGGGTGAGCATATTTTGGTACTGTCTCTCAATTTCATCCCTCTGTAAGTGGGGTTAATAGTAAGGCTGAACCACCACAGGTTATGTCCCCAGTTTCAATCTGATGCGGTGATCACAGTGGCAAATAGGCGGAAGAGCAATAGGTTCTTGAAATAAATCTTCAAAGTCTGTAAGTAACTGAGATAACTTACAGTGCTCGGCGCTCTGGACCTGAACTGCCTGAAGTGTGCAGGGCACAGTAGCATATGTGCCATGCAAGGTGATTTGACGCTAGCCCTCTGTGAAGGTCATGGTTAGGACCTGAAAATCCCACATAATAGGCCCCAACATCTGGAACCATTGAACTCTGAGTACCAAATAAAATCCTGCCAGTGGAATCACCAAAAAATCGGCAATAAAGGAGTGGCCCTCAATACAAAAGGGGGTGGCTGTAGCAATACCCACACTGGCAATTTTGGCCCCATTGACCACTACGACTGAAAGGCCTATTATTTGCTTGATTACCAACCCAAGTTGTTCTACCGCTGGCTGACTTATGAAGTTGTGCATGCTGCCATAGTCAACTAAGGCTAGTAATTATAGATGGTGCAACTTGGCCTGAACTTGTATTGTGTTGGAACTGTGCATGCCATTCATGGCATGGAGTGAAATAGTTGGGGCATCTTGTTCTGTCTCAACAGGCCTTCTTCTGGGAGTATTTCCTCAGTATCCTCACAGAGAAGCACACTGAATAATCTCGTGCATATGTGACCCTAGACATGCCTACTCTATTCCATCTCTTGTCTATTCAATTTTTTTATGTATGGTACTAGCGGCGTGGAGGAAGAACTCTCTGCACGTGGAGTTGTATTGTGTCCTGTACGTGGAGTCCCTGGATAGGGTGAGGGCGCAGTGGTTGTCGCCCTACTTGGCCAAGCTGGTCTTCGGACTAGGGATTCCTCCAGAACTTGCTGTTTAGTATCAATGGTCCTGGCCAAGTTCATAGCAAGGTCCAAATCTCTAGGGTCGTGTAATTCAACCTCCAAACATAGGGCCTCTATCAAGCCATCAGTAAAGAGGTTAACATACTGGGAAGTATTGACATTGGTACTGGCTCTGGCCAAGCATTCCTGGAAGGTCTTTTGGTACACTTCAATTGTGCTCGTATGTTTCAAATTCACCAATTCGCTCAACGGATTGCTACTGGCTGGAGGACCAAACTGTTAAGCACCTACAAATACTACCCAAAAGACCGGCCTGTTAGGAGCGGAAGACATAGGTACTTAACCTAGGACCATAACATCACACCCCACCTTCGCGAGCCGACGACCACGGCGGCGTAACGACACTGGCCCAACCCGGTGGCCTACTCTAGCGGCGGCCTACTCCTAGTGCCCCTTCGCAGTTCTCCAGGTCGCCCCCTCCGCTAGGTCGCCCCTTCCAAACCTACTAGTAATTTTAATCCAGCCTTTGCGCGCCCCAGGACTCGAACTCGCGACGTGGGAGCCCGCTCTGATACCAAATGTTAAGCACCTAGCCAATGCTACCCAAAAGACCGGCCTGTTAGGAGCGGAAGACATAGGTACTTAACCCAGGACCATATTATCACACCCCTCCTTCGTGGGTCGATGTCCACGACCGCCCACTCTAGCGACAGCCCACTCCGCCAAGGTCGCCCCCTTAGCAATCGGCCCCTCCGGGATTCGAACACGCGATGAGGGAGCGAGCTCTGATACCAAATGTTAAGCACCTAGCCAATACTACCCAAAAGACCGACCTGTTAGGAGCGAAAGACATAGGTACTTAACCCAGGACCATAATAGGAAGCCTGTAAGATGGCGCATGTCACTCAAACCTAGAAAGTGAATCGGTTATAATTCCTGAAATGGGACCTGGTGGTTGACGGCAATGTTAGGGAGTCCAAAGACGTCAGCAGGGGCCTCGGGAAGAGTTATCTTTTCTGTTTAACAACCTGTCCACCATAGAAATGGCTCAGTTGGAGGTAGGGTCCAGTGGCTGGAAGAGAACCGAACGTCGCGTGGCGTCCAGTGTACCTCTGACGGCCCTTGAAAGTCTGGAGGACCGAGTACCGCCCATGCCCGATCGTACTCATAACCGCATTAAGTCTCCAAGGTGAACAGCCTCTGGTTGATGGAGCAAACAATGTAGGCAAGGGAAGTTGGAAAAATGGATCTGTAACTTCGGGAAAAGGATTGGCTCTGAGGGCTGGGCGTGGGGGGTCCCAGTCCCAAACCCATCGAATGTCGGTGAACTGCTCGAGCTGCACACGTGGTGAGAACGGGTCATCGTGTGTTGGCCGGGGGACAGACTGGGAACGGCCCCCTCGGGGGCCTTCCCCGAGCGTCGAACAGTTGACTCAAAACTGCTACGGACAAGGGGAATTCGATTGTTTAATTAAAACAAAGCATTGTGATGGTCCCTATGGATGCTCATGCAATTTGATTTCTACTAAGTTGTCAAGCGCTTAGATTCAGCTAAGTCCATCTAGCCAAGTGGAATATCTACCCATGCGGCCTTGTCCTTCCCAAGAACCGGTCAGCTTCCTTGATCCTCGGATCTTCCTCCCAACCTCCACACTAGATGTTGCAAAACAAAAGAACAACGGAAAGACCAAAGAGATGGAAGAGAAAAGCCAACTTTGTATTGAGAAAACAAAGTTACAAAGGGTGGCCAACACTCTTGAAGGCCAAGGGCTAAAAACTCTCTATACAAGCAAAGAGCAAAGAATGCTAAGAATGCTCAAGAATCATTTACAATGGGAGAGGCCCCTCCTATTTATAAGCCCCATCCATGGCCTTTAGAAGCCTCTAGAAATGCTCAGAAACTGGCCAGCTTTCGTTCCTGCCCATTAGAAATTTCTAGAATTGCCTAGAAACCCACCAATTTTCTAGAATCCGAATTTTGGCCCCTTCTGGCGCCTTCTGGTGTCTTCTGGCGTCTCCTGGAGCCTGGCCGCGTGCGCCCCATTTCGTGCACCCCTGGATGCATCTGGCCGCAACCCCATTTTTTGCCCCTCTGGGTGCACCTGGCCGCAACCCCTTTTTATGCGCCCCTAGATGTGCCTGGCCGCAACCCCATCCTGGCTGCAACTGGGCCTGCGCACGCATAGCTGCTGCCTTGTGTGCGACTTGTCCAGCCTTGCATGCGCAAGGCCTATGCATGTGTTGGGCTTGCCGAAGTAACATCCCACACTCATATGGCTGCCATACGCGTGTCCCTATGTGCCTGTGTCGTTCGGAAAGCCCCCGCGAGGGACGAGCCGCAGGGTGTCACCATGAATCCCAGTTCCGAACGAGCAACGACTTGAAGCCTTTGCAGATGACTAAAATACGCAAGGGGGTATTGTAAGTGGCAGAGTGGCCTTGCTGCCATGATCCACTGAGATTCAGCCCCATGTCGCACCTATTCGTCCCTCCCCCACACCCACCAGGGAGCCAACAATTTTCGTGAACGGGGTTGCCTGCGGCCCGAATAACTATACCCAAGTCATTTAATGACCGAGATCTGGAATCCGCGATGAGTCCCGCCCCCGATGACGTCTACTCTAGTTCTTGCGGTGAGCTTCTGAAGGAAGACAATTGTTGCTGCCTTCTCAAAGCGGGTTAGGGGGCAAACCTGGAAATGACATGCCCATATGTCAAAAGCTCTATTTGCCTCGGCGATTTTATGAGTCCCTTCCCATTTTTGCATATGGCATCGTCACTCCCATTGGCAGAGTCCACCAATTCGGAACTTGATTTGAAATCCATCTTTCAACGCGGACGTGTTTGGGATGCCCCTAAATAACCAACGAAAGGCAAGTGCTTTTACCATGTGTAAATCCTATTTAAATGGGGACTCGATGAGTTGATCTGGTCTTACACGTCTTGCAGCTTAGAGTCCATCGGCATCCCTGCATTGGCGAGGTAGAGGCACCCGATGCACGGCCGCCTCCACAAGAAACCATCCGCCGCCCCTCCGACCCTACCCGTCCACCATCGCCTGCCACTCCGATGAGTTGCATCGTCGATGCCTCCTTCCATGCCTGAAACATTGTTCAATTCAGCTCGAGGGCCAAAGCTCGAAGGAACGACAACAAAAATTCATGAAACACCATGCTCGGTCTCGAGGAAAAACTCGACCCGGGAGCCTCATACCCCGAAGGCCCCTTTCGCCAAAGTAGTGATGCTCCCAGGTAAGCCAGGTGAAAAAAACACCTAGGAGCACTGATAGATGCCAGATTCTGACATGAGAACTAGGTTAATTATAATTGAATAACCCTTATAATTGTGTTATAGGTGGTTATTTATCGGTTTTCACATGAAACGTATATTTATTGAATTTGGCATTAATAACTGCTTATATTGCATATTTTTCTCTCCTGAATTATATTTCATTGCTTTTAGGGTTTATTTCTTCCTGAAATGATTTTTATGGGTTTAATTATGGAATTTCAGGAGAATTTTGTGTGGAGAAGAAGATATTTACAGAAATGCCATTAGTGGGGGATGATGTGATTTTTGGGGGGAAATCGTATTGAAGAGGGAAGAGCCGTCGGAGAAAGGAGAGGAGAGCTCAAGAGAGTCTCCCTCCAGCCACCGACCGTTCTGAGGGAAGACCCGAGAGGGCTCCCTCCGAACGTCGTTCGTCACCGTCGTCCACCACCATCCGGCAACCGAGAACAGACCGAGGAGAGCTCGAGAGAGTCTCCATCGCGGCGAGTTCGACGCTGCCATTTTCTGCTCGCCAGGCCAAGAGGTGACCCGAGATGGCTCTTCTGGCGCCGATTCCGCATTTTTGACCATTTCTGGAGCTATTCCGACTCCGATCGAGACTCGAGAGAGCCGGTTAGAGGACTTCAGCTCCATTCCGTCATCCACCTCACCACCTCCATCCATGGGTTTCTATCCTTCTTCACCGGCGTCGTCTCTACCTCCGGCCACTCACTCTTGCAACCCAAAGCCATCAATTTCTGGAAATTACTGCATCCGTGAGAAAGAGCCTTTGCTGCCCAAGCGAGAGGAAGGAGAAGGGGAGTAATCCGTCATTTTGTAATTTAATTTTCCTATAGTTTGAACTTAGGTTTTGAATGATTATTGAATTTGATCTGAGAATTAATGTTTATGGAATATTTGTTTGCCGAATATTTGTTTAAATTAGCTAGTTAGGGTAGGATTGTAATTTATGTTGGATTCTGGTATTTTAATCTGATTTCTGTCTTTAACTCTATGTGCCTAAGAGGGGCTAGACGCAAGGATTGAGAAACCGGATTCGTGATTACGTAGCGATCGAGAGGCACGAATCACGGTAAAATCCATAGTTGATAATTTTAGCATCATCACAACAGGAAATTGATTCTCTGTATTCTATTGTAGTCTGATCTCTGTCATTAACTCTAGGCATCCGAGAGGGGCTAGACGCAAGATTGAGAATCCGGATTCATGGTTATGTGTCGCTCGAGAGAGGCATGAATCATGATAAAATTCATAGTTGACGTTTCCTGTTGTGCAAGTAGTTAATTAGATTATTGCTTGATAATTTAGGATATAATTAGTGTTTAGTTCAGATTAATACATCAAGTTTTTGGCGTTGTTGCCGGGGAGGCATATATTAAGTGTATTTCTTTGTTCTCCATGGTCTTAGATTTGATTTATTTTTCTGCTTTCATAATTTCATGATTTTTTTATCTTGATGATTTTGTGTGGAGTTATTTTTATTTCTTCTATTTAGTTCGTATTTTCAGTAGTTAGTTTTTTAGCATAATTTGATAGTTAGTTTTATTTCTTTTTGTGTTTTTATGCACGGGCGCCACTCTCAAGGTGAACCATTAGCTCCCTTTGTTGAAGAGGTAGAACATATTTGTAGGAGAACACCAAAGGCTAAAGTCTTGCAATGTGGTTTCTATTGGCCTTCATTATTTAGTGACGCCCATGAGTTTTGTCGTGTGTGTGATAGATGCCAATGGACTGGTTGTTTGTCTAGGAAGAACATGATGCCTCTTAACCCCATTCTTATTGTTGAATTGTTTGATGTGTGGGGTATTGACTTCATGGGTCCTTTTCCTGTCTCGTTCGGCTATCAATATATCCTTGTTGCTGTTGAATATGTCTCTAGATGGATTGAAGCTATTGCATGTAAGACAACTGATCACAAAGTGGTGGTAAATTTTTTAAAAGAAAACATCTTTAATCGGTTTGGTACCCCGAGAGCGATCATTAGTGATGGGGGATCTCATTTTTGTAATAGAGCATTTGAGACCTTGTTGAAGAAATACTCCATCACTCATTGGGTGTCCATTCTGTACCACCCGCAAACTTGTGGTCAAGTGGAAATCTCTAATATGGAGATCAAACGGATTTTGGAGAAGACAGTTCGCTTTGATAGGAAAGATTGATCCACTCGATTGGACGATGCTTTATGGGCCTATCGAACCGCTTATAAGACTCCTATTGGGATGTCTCCATTTCGCCTAGTGTTCGGCAAAGCATGTCATCTACTTGTTGAGCTTGAGCATAGAGCTTATTGGGCCATTAAGGCTTTGAATTTCTATTTGGCTCAAGCGGGTGAGGAGAGGAAATTGCAATTCAATGAGTTGGAGGAGATATGTCATGATGCTTATGAGAATGCCAAACTATATAAGGAGCGAACAAAGCATTTACATGATAAATCTATTTTTCGCAAGTCTTTTACTGTTGGGCAGAATGTTTTACTTTATAACTCACGATTGCATTTGTTTCCAGGGAAGCTGAGATCCAAGTGGTCCGGTCCATTTGAGGTTACACGTGTTTCCTTATGGCGTTGTTGAGATCCGCAATCACGGAGACGGGTCAATCTTCAAAGTTAACGTTCAGAGGCTCAAACCGTATCGTGAGAATGTCCCCACACCAGAGGAGGTGATGGTGATTTTCTTGGAGGGACCTGTCTTTTCATCTTGACTGCGTCAGAGTCTTGCTTGCGACTATAAACTTAGCACATTGTGGGAAATCCCCACGTTTCTATCCCTTTGTACAATAAAAATTTTATTTTTGGCTTATTCATTCTTATTGGGATAACCTTTGGTGTACTCTACTGGTCTTGATTGATTGGAGGTCACCCGGAGATGCCGGCCTTGTCATGGACTCGGGTACTTTCTTGCCGACTGAGAGCGTAAATAGTTCCGGTAGTCGATGACCAGAAGTTTGGTCCCTAGTTTGAGAGGTCTATACTCAAATAACCATTTTGGGATTGACCAGTTCGAATTTGAAGTATTGAATGAAAACCTTATGGTGAGTAACTCAAGGACTTGTGTTCGGTGCATGATTCCTGTTGTCTTCAGTGGCCAGTCACACGAAGATTTTTTCAAAGTGTGATGTGGGATATCGGTTTCATCTACGGATGATTACCTACGGGTATGACTGATACGAGTAAACCTTCTTCGAGGGAGACTGTGTATCATTCTTGGGGGCCTTTACTGACTCTTCGGTATTATTGTTGATGACCAAACACATATGGTCCCGCCTATAGATTTAGGAGCCCTGAGGGAGCTTAACCCTTACTCTCCTGGAGTATAACTAGCTAAGCTGTGAGTCAACTGGAGTAGTCGCTACTAGACGAGAAGACTGGCACCATAATCGACGTTAAGGCCAGCAATAAATCGTCTAGTAAATCAGATATTTTAGTGATTGTTAGTTGGTTTGTTTGATGATGTGTCATGCCCTAGGTTTTGGGGTGTTTGCTGATACTCTAGGTTTGGGGGTGTTTGCTGATATCTCTTTTCCTTGCTCTGTTTTGGCTTTGCTTTACTTCTTGTGTGCCAATGGAGCATGTGGTTTCCATGAGTTTTATTATTCTTTAGCTGTTATTCCTTTTTGTAGTCGTTTTGGTGCTTTAACTTTTCCCCATCGAGGACAATGTCAGGTTTCGGTTTGGGGGGGGGGGGGGGGGGGGGGGGGGGTTTGGAAACGGCTCTTTTATGTCTTAGCAATGATTTTATTTTGATTTTTGTTTGTGGTTTTCAAATTACTCCTCTTAGTATGTGGTTAACTTTAGTAAGTTAAAATAAGTTGCTCAAATGTGTGTCAATTTTTTTTGTAAAACTGTGTAGAATATACCTATTAGAAATCTAATATCATTTGTTGTGATCCATGAGAACTCAGTGGGATAACTTACTATTGCATTAGACTTGGAACTAAGTTGCAAAAGAGAATATGTAAATCTAGTGTTAATCTATGTTAGTCTGAATAGTCTTGTATGCCTATTTGATCTTATTCTTTTTTATATCTCAGTGAAATTCCTTGTTGTAATGTATGAATGCAAATGGAAATGCTCTTGCTTGCAAAAGACAGATAACCTTAGAAACAGCCTAGGCAAACCCAGGGACATGCACCAGAACAGTCGGTTAGTTAAAAATAAGTGCATGTGCAATGATGAATACAAAATGGTGGTAACAACAAAAGTATTTAGTGAAACAAAAATTACGCTGGTAATAGGAAAAATGCGCTGGTAATAGCAAAAAATGGGTTTAAATCTAGAAGCAATGAGTTTCCTTAACTTTGATGATGAATTGTAAGTTGAAAGAAGTTGTAGGTCAAGATTGAAATTTGTATACTTCTTTTGTGAGATTGTCAGACAACAAGCTTACTCAACTATTTTCTCTTAATTGTGATGTGACTAGGATTTTATTGTTATTTGTTGCCTCTTTGTTCTATTGAAGTAATTGCTTATGGGTCACATTGGTTCAGGTGGAGTAACAATGAGTGTATTTGGATTGATAATGTGCTATATTTTACACAGGTTTTCAAATTGAGCAGGGTTTCAAATGATTTTCAGATATTTTATGACACTAAGTGTTAGTCATAAGCTAATGAGGAGTAGATTTTCTTCAGTTTTCTTTTTATATTGTTGATTTAGATGAATTTTGTGGGTAAATTCCATGCAAACCCTCACGAGACACAACTCGTCCACTACAGTAAAGTAGGGATTGAATGGCTTGTTGCATGCGCTAAATGCAATCGTGTTCCCTACGAAAGTGGCATTTTGTTTTCCTAGGTTTAATTTTGGTTCTATTGTTGTTTTGCTAGGGACTAGCAAAGACTTAGGTTTGGGGGTGTGATAGATGCCAGATTCTAACATGAGAACTAGATTAATTATAATTTAATAACCCTTATAATTGTGTTATAGGTGGTTATTTATCGGTTTTCACATGAAGCGTACATTTATTGAATTTGGCATTAAAAAATGATTATATTGTATTTTTTTTCTCCTGAATTATATTTCATTTCTTTTAGGGTTTATTTCTTCCTGAAATGATTTTTATGGATTTAATTATGGAATTTCAGGAGAATTTTGTGTGGAGAAGAAGATATTTACAGAAATGCCATTAGGTTAGGATGATGTGAGTTTTGGGGGGAAATCGTATTGAAGAAGGAGGAGCCATCGAAGAAAGGAGAGGAGAGCTCGAGAGAGTCTCCCTCCAGCCGTCGACCGTTCGTCACCGTTGTCCACCACCATCCGGCAGCCAAGAACAGACTGAGGAGAGCTCGAGAGAGTCTCCGTCGCGGTGAGTTCGACACTGCCATTTTCTGCTTGCCAGGCCGAGAGGTGACCCGAGATGGCTCCTCTAGCGCCGATTCCGCATTTTCGACCATTTTCGGAGCTATTCCGACTCCGACCGAGACTCGAGAGAGCCGGTCAAAGGACTTCGACTCCATTCCGTTGTCCGTCGTACCACCTCCATTCATGGGTTTCTATCCTTCTTCGTCGGCGTCGTCTCTACCTCCGGCCACTGGCTCTTGCAACCCGAAGCCATCAATTTCTGGAAATTGCAGCACCTGTGAAAACGGGCCTTCGCTGCCCGAGCGAGAGGAAGGAGAAGGGGAGTTATCCGTCATTTTGTAATTTAATTTTCCTGTAGTTTGAACTTAGGTTTTGAATGATTATTAAATTTGATTTGAGAATTAGTGTTTATGGAATATTTGTTTTCCGAATATTTGATTAAATTAGCTAGTTAGGGTAGGATTATAATTTAGATTGGATTCTGGTATTTTAATCCGATTTATGTCTTTAACTCTATGCGCCCGAGAGGGGCTAGACGCAAGGATTGAGAAACCAGATTCGTGATTACGTGGCGATCGAGAGAGGCACGAATCACAGTAAAATCCAGAGTTGATAATTTTAGCATCATCACAATAGGAAATTGATTCTCTGCATTCTATTACAATCTAATCTCTATCATTAACTCTAGGCGCCCGAGAGGGGCTAAAAGCAAGGATTGAGAATCCAGATTCGTGGTTACGTGGCGCTCGAGAGAGGCACGAATCACGATAAAATCCATAGTTGACGTTTCCTGTTGTGCAAGTAGTTAATTAGATTATTGCTTAATAATTTAGGACATAATTTGTGTTTAGTTCAGATTAATTCATCAAGCACATGCGAACAGTCAAAAAAATGCCAAGACGCACATGCGAACAGTCAAAATAATGACTAGGCACACATGCGAACAATCGAATAGGCGTGCATGTGCGTGTGGAGGGGGGGGGGGGGGGGGGGGGGGGGTCCAGGCTTGGGCATGCGCACGTGGTCAAGGTGCCAAGCGAGAGTGTGGGTGGGCAAGGGGAAGGAGTGCATGCGCGAGCTTGGGCGAGGTGCCAGGTGTGCGATGGGGTTGTGACTGTGTGAGTCTTGTGACAGTACTGACATTTTGGCGAAACCTCATGGCCGAAGCAATTTTTTGCATTCGCCTAGGTAGGTGACCCTTTTTTTTCACTTTTCTCGTGTGCTCGCCCCTTTTTTTGTGTTTCTCGTGTGCACATCACTCTTTGACAAGGCACGCGCAACGCGTTGTTGTCCTTGTCCGCATTCGTATTCACGCGTGTTTGCGAGCATGAGCCGAGTGCATGGCTCGTCTCTGTTGGACCAACACCCCGCTCTTGTCCCTTTTTCGTGTTCATGTGGCCCTCGGGCTTCTACTGTCCTGCCTGAACAGTGGGTCCCCAGCCCCGTGCACCATTGCTGGCAGGCAGCCAGGTGCCTAGCCCCCCATACCGCCAGGTTACCAGGCTCCCAGGCCCCACTCCCCCCAGGCACCCATGCCATCAGGCACCTAGGCGGCACGTTCGTAAGCCGCTGCATGCACAGCGGCAGGCCATGCTCGTGCTATCGTCCGTGTGACTGTACAAACACTTTGCCGAAACCTCTTGGCCCACAGGATTTTTTTGACCGCCTAGGTAGGTGAAACCCTTTTTTCGTGTCGCCCGCCCGTATGCCCTTTTTTCTCCTTTTTTGCATTCGTGTTTGCGTGTGCCGGAAAAGGCAAGCCATGCACTCGTCCCATTTCGCTAGACCCATGCCCCTGCCTCTCGTCCCCTTTTGTGTTTGTGTCGCTCTTGGGCGCCTACTACTCTCCTCCAAAAATAGCCCCATTCCGCAAAGACAGATTCCCCCAGGACACCAGGCCGCTGGGTGCGCGCCCGTCTGGTATGCTAAGCTATTGCGTGCTGGTGTGCGGGAGTGGCATGCTAAAAGTGAGCAAGGACAAGTGGGCAGCTGGCCAGGCGATTGCGCATGGACAACAGGTGAAATGTACGCCCGGGCACTGGTGGCTGGCTAAGTGTCGGTGTGCCGGCGGTAGGTGAAACGTGTGCGGGCACATGCGGCTGGCCAAGCCTGGGCGAGCTGGCATGTTATAGACTCGATAGCCTAATGAGTCATTCAAAGGTGACGCAGATCACTCAATTAATTAGGACTTCTGTTTTGTGTTTGATTTATTTCAGCATCTACTTAGGACTTATGTCTGAACAGCGTGTTTGAATTATTTCAGCATCTACTTAGGACTTATGTCTGAATGTATTTAGCTCATTGAGCGTGTAAGCCTTAATGGCACTTTTTTAAAAAATGTATTGGGCCCTCAGCGAGAAGATTAAGAGGGAGCTGAAATGAATGGAAAAAGGGAATGAAATTGAAAACAGAAACAGGGTAGGTTCTCCTCCGACGAACTAGGTTACGATCTCCCTAAGAGTCAGGTTATCTTCTACCCTTCAATCTATTCCGAACACACCATTTTCCCATTTCCCTCACGTCCTTCACCCAGAATTAGAAACATAGGAAAGCCAGGATGTCAAAAACACTCTGGTGCTGGACCTGAGCTGGACGCAGACCTCTCCCTCCGTAGAGTCACTCGGTCCATGGTCAGAGACCATAACACATTGGTATTAGTCAAACTGGTCCAGTGGAACTCTATCAAAAACAGTTCCAAGAATTTTCAGCTGGAAAATATTTTTCTTAAAAACATAAGGCACTAATGGTCTATGGATATATATTTTTACTTGAAATATTTTTCCAATGTTTCCTAGAAAATGGCACTAACAAGGCCTTGTAGTTGTCAAATGTAATTTGTTTCAACATGTTGGAATATATGATGTAATTAGGATGACACTGATCTAATTAGTTTACATTTATTTATCCCTTATTCACTCTTATTAGGGTGAAGGGTATACATATAATATTGATACTTTTGATACCTATAAATATGACTTGTTGGGGAGGGTTTGGCCTAAGTCCAAAACCCTAATTTCCTATCCTCTCTTTGGAAGTGTACCATATTTCTAACCTCTCTTTCTCTTCTCTATTCTCCCTTCTTCCTTCCCTCTTTTTTCCTCAAGTTATCATGTATGGAATCCTGAAATCAACATGGTATCAGAGAGGTGATTGATTTTTCAGGATTCCAATTGGGTTTTCTCCACCCATATTTTGTTAGATGCTGTTCGGTGAATGAGTTCTTCTCTCTGAAAGAATTTCAGATGTTTCTTGGTAAATGATTAATTGGCTGATGCTTTTTTCTTTTTTTTAAGACGAGAACCCATATAATAAGGCTATCTGCTTCATGCTTCATTACTCTACTGGTAAATTTTTTTATTGTTCCACAAAATCAAATGAACTCTCCATGGAAGAAAGAATATTACTTAACTCAGCCATTATCACTCTATTTGGCTGGTAAGTTATTTTTTTCTTTTTTCTTCATTGTAGAATTTTTGTTCCCTTGTTATGGAATTCAGAATTGAAGAGGATTGGTTATTCCTGAAAAACGATAGTTTTCTGTTAAAGTACTTTTACAAGATTGCCATTGTTCTTGAACGGTAGAGGTTTACAATTTTGAGAAAAAGTAGCCAGGAACAACTTTCATTAGTTTGCTGGGTCTGGTAATGTTCTTAGTCACGACAAAAGCAGTTTTAACTCTTGTTTGGGATTTTTTTTTATGAAGAGAATGGGTTTGCTTGTGGTGTTTCCATGGCTGCTGCTTGAGTATTACTATGTCAACATTGATTCAGGAAAAGATTGCCGCAAACCAGCATACCATTGTTATCTTACATCTCTGTTTGAAATTCATGGCTTGATGAAGTCGTGCACAGAAAAAAAGGTAAGATCTTGGGATAAAGACTTCCATTGCTTGAGAAGAGTTATCATCGAGCTATTGCTGTATTGACTGGTGATTTATTTTCTGTTTTGAAAGTTTTCGTTTCAGTCATAGAATATCAAATAGAGCTTGCAATATTTCACGTTGCCGTAAATAAGGAAAAAATGCTGCTATTATTCTGGATATTATTCTGGAAAATCTTGCTGATTGAGATAGTGGTTGTTGCAGTTTGAAGCTAAGATAAGAAACAAGACTTTTGGTTCCGTATCTTGCTCTCCTCTCTGTTTTGAGAATATTTGCAGCAGTTGAACTATGGTATCTTCCATAATATTCTAGCCAATGTGGCGAACTCCATGATAGACTGTATCTTTCTTACCTGTATGACACTTATCTACATCTGTTGGTGTCAATCCCTCGAAGGAAGAGGGAGTTTTGGGCAGTTCACGCAGAGTAGGGAGCAGGAACAAAAGCAGCACTCTCGATTGGCCTTCACTAACAGCAGAAACTGAAATCTCTTATACAAAAAAGGTACAAACAAAAAATTATTATCCAGAGATAATCTTTCCATATTCCTTGAATCATGTGATCTATGTTTGATCCTGAGAGATTAATCTGGAAATAAAGATTGGTAATGCCAGCATAGATCTTCGGATTGTGCAACTCTATCCTCGGTTTATTCTGATCCAGCCAAGTTCATTCTATTATGCTGTTCGTATCCCGAGTTGCTGATTATACTCAGAAAGTGTTGGTATCATAACCACCAAGTTGTTGTTTATATCTACTGAGTTGCTGAGTATAGCAAGATTTCCGAGTTTCTGATTTAACTCGAACCAGCGAGGTGTGACTCGGGACAGGTCTACTTGAACTCACAAGTCCGCTTGACTCAGTCATATCAACTTTGTTACCATATGTTGGAATGTATATAAGATAGGCTTTATGTTAATATTTGTTGTATAATTTATGTTATGTACATAGGGTTATTAGAAAGGGATTAGTTAGGCTGGGTTGCATTGTATTTAGCCCACGGGCTGTAATGTAGTTAACCTAACCCTAAGGTTAAAAAGAGGAGGGAAGCAGCACTCCCGTTTTTCCACCCTCCTTGGTGTCTTCTTCCTCACGGTAAAACCAGAGCTCGTAGCTCTTCTCCCTGGCTGTTCCGTCAGCCTCTGGTGGTGGTGGTTCTGTCCACCGAACTCAGAGCTTGGAGCTCTTGGTCTAGGCTGTGCCGTCAGACTCATTTCGTGGTGGTTCTATCCACGAAAAACTCAGAGCTGGGAGCTCTGGTCTTGGCTGTTCTGTCAGCCTTCATTGGTGGACGTTGGGTGGTCTCTTGAGGCATCACTCTTCTAGAAATATTTGTCATTGTGTCAGAGCTTGGAGCTGCTCTTGAAATATTTTCTGGGAGTGGTGGTTCGGCTTCTCTGTGCTGAACGAGAGCTTGGAGCTCAAGCTCTCTGTCCGACGAGTCAAAGCTCTGTTCGAGCTCAAGGTTTCTGTCCGAGCTGAGAGAGGTGAGCTGAAGGGTCTCTGTTCGAAAGTTTCTTTCCGAGCTCAGAGTTTCTGGGCTGAAGGTTCTTGGTGTGGTTGCTGGTGTTTCTATCCGAGTTCAGAGAAGGGTCTCTGTTCGAAAGTTTCTGTCCGAGCTCAGAGTTTCTGGGCTGAAGGTTCTTGGTGTGGTTGCTGGTGTTTCTATCCGAGTTCAGACGGGTGGGCTGAAGGGTCTCTGTTCGAAAGTTTCTGTCCGTGCTCAGGGTTTCTGGTCTGAAGGGTCTCTGTTCGAAAGTTTCTGTCCGTGCTCAGGGTTTCTGGTCTGAAGGTTCTTGGTGTGGCTGCTGGTGTTTCTGTCTAAGCTCAGAGGGGTGGGCTGAAGGGTTTCTGTTCGAAATTATCTCTTGGATGAAGAGTCTCTGTTTGAAACTATTTGGTTTGACGTGGCTCAGCTGTTCTGGGCTGAAGGTGCTCGGCTACACTGCTGTTCAGCAGCTAGGAGACCTTTGGTCTGGTCACTTCAGTGGTTGTAGATCTGGAATTTTCAGACAGGTAGTAGATCTGGAATTTGCAGCAAGGGTTTCTAAAATTTTCGGCAAGGATGTCTGAAACTTGCAGCAAGGGTTTCTGTCTATTTGTGGCCTTCGGAAAACATTTTTGTGGGGCTTGTATTTCAGCCACTCTTGCTCTTGGCTTGCTGCCTTCATCATGTCAACAGACAAGTTAGATTTTTCTCCTATTCGGTTCATGGGTAAGAACTACAGTGCCTGGGCATTTTAGTTCAAGTTATTTGTCATGGGAAAAGAATTATGGGGTCATATTGATGGGTGTGATTCACCACTTTGCGATGCTGAAGCGTTGTCAAAATGGACCACCATGGATGTTGGGGCCATAACCTGGATACTTGGGTCTGTTGAGCCTCACCTAGTTCTTAATCTGAGGCCCTATAAACCTGCAACGGATATGTGGAATTACCCCCACGAGGTTTATCATCAAAATAGCACGGCTCTGCGATTTCAAGTATAATATTCGATGACTATACTGATATAGTTTATGAGAACGTCCCAGTTCCTGCTCTCTCTGTTGTGCAATCCATACATGAAACGGGCAAGAGAGATCGATTCTTGATGAAGATCCATCCCGAGTTAGAGATTGCCCATTCACATCTCATGAATTGTCATCCTGTGTTTGAGTGAACTTCTTAGGGAGGAGCAGCGCAATGCTACTCAGGCTGGCATGGAACCTCGGGTCCAGGCTGATACCTCTGCTATAGTGGCCTATGCAACACAAGGGAAAAATAAGGGTCGGGACATGAGTGCTTTCACTGCAAGGATTATGGTCATTTTGCTCAGGAATGCCCCAAGAAGTCATGTAACTACTGCAAGAAGCCGGGTCATCTCATCGCATATTGCCCTACTCGCCCGAAAAAGAAGAAGAATATTGCTTATCATGCCTCCACTGGTACTGCTAGATCTGTAGTATTGCCGACTGCTGTCCCGGTTACTACAATTCCCGTTCCTACAACACCAGCAAATCCGAACACACTCACCACTGAAACGGTACAACAGATGATCATCTCTGCTTTTTCTACTTTTGGAATCTCAAGTAAGCATAAAGTCTCTGCTCAGTCATGGTATTTTGATTCTGGTGTTTCTAACCATATGACCAACAATGTTGTGTCTCTTTCTAATGTCCAAAAGTATGATGGAAACCTAAAAGTCAACACTGCTGATGACAGTTCTCTACCTGTCACTGATGTTGGTGATCTCTCTCCCACCTTAGCTGATGTCTTTGTGTCCCTTGACCTCTCTACAAATATTTTTCTTGTTGGTCAACTGCTTGATAAAAATTGTAATGGTTAGTTTTCTCACTCTAGTTGTGTTGTGTAGGATCAAGCGTCAGGGAAGGTGATCGCGAAAGGGCCTAAAGCGGGACGACTATTTCCACTTAACTTCTTTCTCTCCACCATTATTTCGAGTGCTCCTATACTTTCCTTTGCATGTAATGTTGTTGGCCTTGACACTAAGATGTGGCATAAACGCCTAGGCCACCCAAACTCGGATGTTCTTTGTTCAATGTTTAAATCTGGTTTATTAGGCAGTACAACATGCTCTTCTCTTGATCTTTCTTTTGATTGTTCATCATGAAAACTTGGAAAAAGTAAGGTTCTACCTTTTCTTCATCATGCCTCCCATTGTTTTGATCTTATTCATATTGATGTTTGGGGAATCGTTCATGTCGTTTTGCATGCGTAATATAAGTTCTTGGTTACCTTTATTGATGACTTCAGTCGTTTTACATGGGTCTACTTCTTATGGGATAAGTCTAAAATTTTCATAGTATTTAAGAGGTTTCTTGCACTTCTTGAGACTCAATTCTCTACTCACATTAAGGTACTAGGCTCTGATTTTGGAGGCGAGTACATGTCTACTGAGTTCTAGGATTTTCTTTATAGCAAAGGCATTATTTTTCAGCATTCTTGTCCCTCAACACCGCAACAAAATGGAGTTGTTGAGCTGAAAAATCGTCATCTTCTTGATATGGTCCGAACCCTCCTACTTGAATCATTTGTTCCTCCCTGTTTTTTGTGTGTACCGCTTTCTACCTCAGTTCATTTAATCAACTACCTGCCCTCTCCTACCTTGCTTCATGTTTCTCCATTCTTTTAGTTATTTGGTTATTCTCCTTCATATACTGATCTTCAAACATTTGGTTGTGTTTGTTTGTGCATCTACCTAATAATGAATGACACAAACATCGCCTCCCCTATATCTCTTGCGGATACTTTATCATCTGTTTTCATTCCCTCTTGTTACAAATAGGCAATGCTTCATGAGTGTTGGCAAAAGGCACTGCAAACAGAACTACAAGCTCTAGAGGAGAATCACACTTGGGGCATTGTTATTTGCCCCCTGCTATTCGGCCTCTTATGAGTAAATGTGTTTTCTCTGTCAAGCTGTGTTTAGATGGATCTTTGGATCGATACAAAGCCTGTGTCGTAGCCCTAAGGAACAAGTAGGAATATGAGATTTATCATGAGGATACATTTGCTCCCATTGCCAAGATGACCACAGTTTGCACTATATTAGCCATTGCAGCCACACAGTCCTGGCCACTGCATCAAATGGATGTGACGAATGCCTTCATCCTTGGTGATCTACAAGAGAATATCTACATGAAGCTTCCCTCTGGTATGACTACTTCTTCTCCTAATGATGTCTACATGCTATGTTGTCCTCTGTATGGGATTAAGCAAGCTCCCCGAGCTTGGTTTGATAAGATTTGCGGTACACTTATTCTCCACAAGTTTACACATAGTTAGTATGATTCCTCTCTCTTCTATCACAAGTCTGGAGAGGGAATGGTCATTCTCTTGGTTTATGTGGATGACATCATCATTATTGGGACTGACTCTGGCCTAATTACTAAGCTTCAGTAGGTATTGCATGCAACTTTTCATATGAAGGATCTTGGCCAGCTCACGTACTTCTTACGGTTGGAGGTACGTCATCAACCCAACGGTGATTTCTTAAACCAGCATAAGTATATTCAAGATATTATTACTCTAGCTAGTTTGGAGGACACTTCATCTGTCTTTACTCCTATGGAGGTCAATGTCAAATACAGGAAAGATGAAGGGTATCTTTTTGATGATTCTACTATCTATTGACGCCAGGTTGGGAGTCTCATATACTGGACCACTACTCCTCTTGACATTTCCTATGTTGTTCATCAAGTCAGTCAATTTATGTCTTCTCCTTGGCACATTCATCTTGTGGCAGTTTGGCGCATCATCCGCTATCTGCGACGTTCTCTTACTCGTGGATTATTCTGTCCTACAGGCTCCGTGCTTCGACTGGTGGCCCACAATGATATTGATTGGGATGGGTGCCCTAATACCCGTCGCTCTACTACAGGTTGGTGTATTATTTTAGGGGATGCATTGATTTCATGAAAGTGTGAGAAACAAGACCGGTGTCCAAGTCCTCTACCGAAGTCGAGTATCGTGCCATGTCTACTACGTGTTCTGAAGTTATATGGCTACACGGTCTTCTTGGTGAGCTCCAGTTTCTTCATGCTACCCCTACACCTCTCCATGCGGATAATACGAGTGTTATTAAGATCTGCCAACCCTATTTTCCATGAGTGGACCAAGCACATTGAGGTTGATTGTCACTCTATTCGCGACACTTTGGAGTGTTGGGTAATATATCCTCCATACATCTCTTCGGATCTTCAAGTGGTTGATGTCTTCACCAAAGCATTGTCTAAACCCCTATATATTTTTCCGGTTGGTAAATTGTTGCTGGTTGACTTCTCAGTATCAATTTGAGGGGGGATGTTACCATATGTTAGAACGTATATAAGATAGGCTTTATGTTAATATTTGTTGTATAATTTATGTCTATGTACATAGGGTAATTAGAAAGGCACTAGTTGGTCTGGGTTGCATTTTATTTAGCCTATGAGCTGTAATGTAATTAACCTAACCCTAAGTTTAAATAGAAAAGAAGAGGAGGGGAGCAACACTCTCATTTTTCCAGCCTCCTTGGTGTCTTCTTCCTCACAATGAAACCAGAGCTTGAAGCTCTTCTCCCTAGATGTTCCGTCAGCCTCTGGTGGTGGTGGTTCTGTCCACCGAACTCAGAGCTTGGAGCTCTTGGGTCTAGGTTGTGTCGTCAGCCTCATTTCGTGGTGGTTCTATCCACAAAAACTCAGAGCTGGGAGCTCAGGTCTATTACGATTGGAATGTATATTAGATAGACTTTATGTTAATATTTGTTGTATAATTTATGTTATGTGCATAGGGGTAATTAGAAAGGGTTTAATGGGCTGGTTGCATTGTATTGGGCCCATGGACTGTTATGTAATAAGCTAAGCCTAAGTTTAAATAGAAAATGAAGAGGAGGTGAGGAGGCCTCTCGGATTTTTCCAGCAACCTAGCTTCTTCTTCCTTATGATGAAACCAGAGCGTAAAGCTCTTTGTTCAGGCTGCGTCGTTGGCCTCTGGAGGTAGTGGGGGTTCTGTCATCCAATATCAGAGCTTAGTTCTCTCGGTCAGGCTGTGCCGTCAGCCTCAAGACGGGGTGGTTCTGTCCACGAAAATCCAGTGCATGAAGCTTTGGTCTTGGCTGCTCCATCAGCCTCTGTTCACGGCCGTCGACCTCTCTTTGTCATGGTATCGGAGCTTGGTGGTTCAACTTCTCTGTGCTGAATGTGAGCTTGGAGCTCAAGCTCTCTCTATCCAATGAGTCTTTGTCCGACGAGCCTCTGTCTGATGACTCAGAGATCTGTCAGAGCTCTCGGTGCCTCTGACCGATGACTCAGAGATCTGTTAGAGCTCTCTGTATTTCTGTCTGAGGAGCTGAAAGGCCTGGTCGGAAACTCTTGTCCGAGCTCAGAGCAGTGGGCTGACGGGTTCTTGCCGGGAAGCCAAAAGGTCAGGTTGGTGTCTCTCTCCGAGCTCAGATTTTTTGGCTGAAGTGATTCTTCAAGCTAATATTTCGTGCGTACACTGCTGTTCAGCTGCAAGGTGGCATTTCTGGAATTTTTTGAAATCGTGGGGGTAGATCTAGAATTTTCAGCAGCAGTGGGGCAAATGTGGAATTTTATGAAATTGTGGGGGTAGATCTGGAATCTTCAGCAGCAGTGGAGGTAGATCTGGAATTTTCAGCAGCAGTGTGGGTAAATGTGGAAATTTTAGAGGGGTGGTATTTCTGAAAATTTCAGCAAGTGTTTCCAAATTAGTGGCATTCTGAAACAAAATTTGTGAAGGTTGTATTCAGCCACTCTCTCTCTCCTCATGTCAACGGACAAGTTAGATTTTTTTCCAATTCGGTTCACGGATAAGAACTACAGTGCCTGGGCATTTTAGTTCCAGTTATTTGTCATGGGAAAAGATTTATGGATGGGTGTGATCCGGCACCTTGTGAGGCTGAAGCGTTTTCAAAATGGACCACCCTGGATACTCCGATCCGTTGAGCCTCACCTAGTCCTTAATCTGAGGCCTTATAAAACTGCAACAGATATGTGGAATTACATCCACAAGGTTTATCATCAAAATAGAACGGATCGGTTGTTTCAAGTCGAATATGAAATGGCTAAGGAAGCCAAACCATTGAAGAATATTTCTCAGGTTTTAAAAATATTTGGGCTGATTACACTGATATCATTTATGAGAACGTCCCAGTTGCTGCTCTCTCTACAGTGCAAGCCATACGTGAAACTTGCAAGAGAGATCAATCCTTGATGAAACTTTGTCCAGAATTTGAGATTGCTCGCTCACATATGATGAATCGTCATCCAGTGCCATCTCTGGATGCCTGTTTGAGTTAACTTCTGAGGGAGGACCAGCGCTTTGCTACTCAGGCTGGCATGGAATAGCGGGTCTAGTTTAATACCTCTACTCTTGTGGCCTATGACAAGGGAAAAATAATGGTCGGGACATGAGTTCTGCCATATGCTTCCACTACAAGGCATATGGTGCCTTTGCTCAAGAATGCCCCTAGAAGTCCTGTAACTACGGCAAGAAGTTGGGTCATTTCATCGCATCTTGCCCAACGTGCCCTTAAAATAAGAAGAATATGGCATATCAAGCCTCCATCGGTACTTCTTGTTCTGCCGTATTGCCAACTGCCGTCCCGATTACTACAATTCATGTTCCTCTACCACCTACAAATCTAAACACACTCACCCCTTAAATGGTACAATAGATGTTCATATCTACTTTTTCTACTTTTAGTCTCTTAGATAAATAGAAAGTCTCTACTCAGCCATGGTATTTTGATTTCGGTGCTTCTAACCATATGAACAACAATATCGTGTCTCTTTCTAATGTCAGAAAGTATGATGGAAACCTACTAATCAACAATGTTGATGGCAGCTCGCTGCCTATCATTGTTGTTGGCGATCTCTCTCCCTCCTTAGCTGATGTCTTTGTGTTCCCTGACCTATCGACAAGTCTTATTTTTTTTGGTCAACTGGTTGATAAAAATTTTAATGTTCTGTTCTCTCACTCTGGTTGTGTTGTGCAGTATCAAGTGTAGGGGAAGGTGATCGCGAAGGGGCCTAAAGTGGGACGACTATTTCTACTTAAAGTCTATCTCTCCACCATTATTATGCATACTCTTCTACTTTCTTTTGCATGTAATGTTGTTGGCCCTGACACTAAGTTGTGGCATAGTCACCTAGGCCACCCAAACTCGGATGTTCTTCGTACAATGTTTAAATCTGGTTTATTAGGCAGTCCAATATGCTCCTGTCCTGATCTTTCTTTTGACTGTTCATCATGCAAACTTGGCAAAAGTAAAGTTATACCTTTTCCTCATCAGACCTCGCATGCCACCGATTGTTTTGATCTTATTCTAGGGAATCACTCATGTTATCTCACATGCGCAATATAAGTACTTTGTTACCTTTATTGATGACTTTAGTCGGTTTAGTTGGGTTTACTTCTTATGGGCTAAGTCTAAAGTTTTGTAGTATTTAAGCGGTTTCTTGCGCTTCTTGAAGCAAAATTATCCACTCACATTAAGGTACAACTCAAACTCGACAGGCGAGTACATGTCTACTGAATTCCAAGATTTTTTTCAAAGCAAAGACATTATCTCTCAACGTTCTTGTCCATCGACACCGCAACAAAATGGGGTTGCTGAGATGAAAAATCGTCGCCTTCTTGATATGGTCTGCACCCTTCTACTTGAATCATTTTTTCCTCCCCGCTTTTTGTGTGAAGCACTTTCTACCTCAGTTCATTTAACCAACCACCTGCCCTCTCCTACCTTGCCTCATGCTTCTTGATTTTTTAAGTTATTTGGTTATTCTCCGTCAGATACTGATCTTCGGAGTTCGGTTGTGTTTGTTTTGTGCGTCTACCTTATCATGAACGACACAAACTTACATCCCAATCAGTTATGTGTGTTTTTCATGGTTATGCCATTTCTTATAATGGCTATGTTTGCTATGATCCCCAGGCTCATCGAATCAGTGTTTCTTGGAATGTTGTCTTCTTTGAAAATCAATATTTTTTTTTTATCTCAAGTTACACTACCATCTGCATCTCTATCTATTCTACCCAACTTTGATGAGTCTCACCCCACTCCATCACTGCCCCCTCTTGATCCCAACCTGGCGCCTGCTCTTGATCATCCCTTTGCTCCTGGCTCCATCACTCTTTGCAGGTCTACTCATCCTTCTTGCCCTCTTGATAGGTATGATTTCTCCTCCTTGCGGCTAATTTATCATCTATTTTCATCCCCTCTTGCTACAAACAGGCTATGGCACATGAGTATTAGCAAAAGGCAATGCAAACATAACTACTTGGGACATTGTTACTTGCTCTACTGCTATTCGGCCTCTTGGTAGTAAGTGGGTCTTCTATGTCAAGCAGCGTTCAGATGGATCTCAGGATCGGTACAAAGCCCGTCTTGTGGCCCTGGGGAACAAGCAGGAATATACGATTGATTATGAGGATACATTTGTGCCAATTGCAAAGATGACCACAATCCGCACTATATTAGCCATTGCAGCCTCCTAGTCCTTGCCACTGCATCAGATGGATGTGAAGAATGCATTTCTACATGGTGATCTACAGGAAGATGTCCACATGAAGCTCCCCCTGGTATGACTACCTCTTCTCCCGGTGATGTCTGCAAGTTATGCCGTCCTATGTATTGGCTTAAGCAAGCTCCCAGAGCTTGGTTTGAGAATTTTCGCGGCACACTTATTCTCCTCAAATTTTACACAGAGTCAGTATGATTCCTCTCTCTTCTATCACAAGTCTGTCATGGGCATGGTCATTCTCTTGGTTTATGTGGATGCCATCATCATTACTGGCACTAACTCTGGCCTGATTGCCAAGCTTCAATAGGTGTTGCATGCCACCTTTCATATGAAGGACCTTGGCTAGCTCACGTACTTCTTAGGGCTGGAGGTACATCACCAACCCAATGGTATTTTCTTAAACCAGCATAATTATATTCAAGATATTATGTTAGGATCTGCCCTTGCCATGGATCTCATCACCCTTCTTTCTCCTCTTTCCTCCAGATTTGTCGTCAACGTAGAGGTGAGATATTTATGCTTAGTGCGTGCAATGATTTGGGAACAAATTGAGCCTTGAAGGAGGCTCGACTTTGGACCTCAGAAAGGGAGAATCCGACATCTAATCTATTTTTGATTTCAATGCTTGCCTTTCCATTCAAGCCCCTTCTCCAATATAAAGAGGATTAGGGACGCAAAAAACCAGCCCAAACCGAGGAACACAAGTTTCATGAGAATTACAATTAAAACAACATAACACCTAAAAGGAAATTACATAAATTAATTCCTACGTCTGTTTATTACCCGAGATGCTATGGAGTCCATAACATATTATTACTCCTGGGTTGGAGGATACATCTTGGGTTTCTACTCCTATGGAGGTCAATGTCAAATATAGGAAAGATGAAGGGGCTCTTCTTGATGATCCCATTATCAATCAACGACTAGTTGGGTGTCTCATATACTTGACCACTACTCGTCCGGACATCTCCTATGTTGTTCATCGGGTCAGTTAGTTTATGTCCTCCTTGGCACCTTCATCTTGCTGCAGTTCGGCGCATCATCTGTTATCTATGAGGTTCTCCTATTCATGGATTATTCTTTCCTACAGACTCCGCGCTTCAACTGGTTGCCTATAGTGATGCTGATTGGGTTGGGTGCCCTGATACCTGTTGTTCTACTACATGTTGGTTTATGTTTTTAGGGGATGCAATGATTTCTTGGAAATGTAAGAAACAGGACCAGGTGTCCAAGTCATACATCGAGGCCGAGTATCATGCCATATCTACTACATGTTCTGATGTTATATGGCTCCACTATCTTCTTGTTGAGCTCCAGTTTCCTCATACTTCACCAACACCACTCCATGCAAATAATACAAGTGCCATTCTGTTAAGCACCTAGGCAAGAGTACTTCCCAGGAGGTCACCCATCCTAGAATTGATCTCGCTCAGGCTCGCTTAAATTTGGAGTTCTGAGTCAAGCACCTAGCCAATACTACCCAAAAGACCGGCCTGTTAGGATCGGAAGACATAGCTACTTAACCTAGGCCCATAACCAGGATGTCCCATAACATCACACTCCCCCTTCACGACCCAATGACCACAGCGGCGCAATGACACAGGCCCGACCCAGATTTTTATCCTACGACCTACCTGTATTTTAATCCAGCGATTGTGCATGACACAATGACACTAGCCTGACCCGGGTTTTTATCCTATGGTCTACCAGTATCTAAATTCAGCTTTTGCACCATTGGGGGGAATCGAACTCGCGATCGAGGGTCGGCTCTGATACCAAATGTTAAACACCTAGGCAAGAGTACTTCCCAGGACATCACCCATCCTAGAATTACTCTCGCCCAGGCTCGCTTAACTTCGGAGTTCTGAGTCAAGCTGTTGTGGACTCAATAGCACACCGAGTCACACAACGAAGGAGACAACAACAACTCACTCAATAAGATTTATTTCTTATATTTCTTTGAGTAGGATTTATTTCTTAAATTATTTTAAGTAGGATTTATTTATAATTACTTTATATGTAAGGGCATTATGGGGAATTATTGTAACCCTAACCCTAAAACTCCTTGACATGACCTATTTAAGGGAAAGGTATGAATGAAATAGGTAAGCTTTGAGATTTTAGAATAACCTAGTCTAAACAGGTTGAGATCACCTCTTGATCTCGAGTTTAGGGTTTACTCCAAAAAACCAACCTATCCATCACCCCCCATTGCCATCCATCTTCTCCCAAATTCATCCCTCATCATCCATACTAAGAATAGGAGCTTCCTGCCCCTTTTCCAAGCCCAAAGAGAGGGTTCTCCCTCTTCATCAATGTCAACAACCATCAAGGGGTCTAACCCTCTTGACGAGTAGCAAGTGGAGAATTTTCTAGGCATTCATGTGAAGGAGCTTAATTGTTGTGCCTAAGCTTGGAGCCAGCAAGGAAAGAGGGGACAATCATGCATGCACATGGGCCAAGGCTTGCAACAAGCCAGGTGGACATAGCTTGACGTGCTATAATCAAATCAGGATTGAAACCCTGATTTTCGTGAGAAGAAAAAGTTATTCTCCTTACTTTATTCTGGTCAACAATTATGTCTTAATTTTATATATCTAGCAATCAAAATATTGCATTCATCAAGAGTCTTGTCCACGTGAGAGAAAACCAGCAAGGAAGAGTTGTTTTTACCCTCTTACCCAGTCCAACAACTCAATACCAGTGCTGGATTCAAAAATCCCATGCCGTGTTACACGATCCATGACCCGGGACCGTAACAACTTGGTATCAGAGCAGGGTAACATGGGGGATAATATCAGCAATGAAGAAATCCAAATCAGGATACAAAAGATAGAAGATTGTTTTGAAACAATACAACCAGTGTTGGGAAAGGTTTGTGGTTTGGAAGAAGAAATGAACCGAGTCATAAGCATGCTACAGGAGTTGAGGACAAAGAGACATCAGAGGTGAGAGAGGTTGCTCAACCATATCACAGAAGAGGGGAGCAGTGGCCTGGGCACACTGCTATCCAAGGACCTCAGCATGGAGGCACAGTTCCTAGGTACACCAAGTTAGAGTTTCCCTCTTTCAATGGTTCTGTGGATCCCTTAATTTGGTTGCATAGATGTGAATTTTTTTTTTTTTTGAACCAAGGGACTACTGAATGGGATAAGGTGCAACTAGCCTCTTTCCATGTGACAGATGAAGCCATGTTATGGGTTACTCAAGTAGAGAAAGAGAGACCGGGAATGACTTGGGGAGAATTTAAAAATCTATGCACAATTAGATTTGGGCCTCCCGCCAACAACAACCCCTTGGGAGAGTTAGTCCTATTGAGAAAAACGGGTTCGGTGGAACAATATTAAAAACTATTCCAAGAAAAGTTGGCTCGTGCTGGTGAGAGGGTATTGGTTGACCAGCAGGTCTCCTTATTCACAACAGGTCTCAATGAGTATTTACAGCTAGAGGTAGAACTCATTCCCATGGATTACTTCATGCAATGAATATGGCCCGAGCAATGGAACAACGACAACAGATGCAGCAACGTAAGCCGGGTTGGTCAAGTGAGAGGAACACTTCCTCCATGTGGCAAGGGCGCCGCTATAATTCATCTCAGGCAGCATCTACAACAACACCATCCAGACGAACTCTGACTATGACTCGGGTAGCCGATCCCCGTCCTGGTAATTTCCTACCGAGCTTTATAAAAAAATTGACGAGTGCGGAGATGGCAGAAAGGCGGTCCAGAAATCTATGTTATAACTGCGATGAGCAGTATCGGGTTGGACACCAATGTAAACGATTATTTTGGCTTGAGGTGGTGGATTCAGAGGATCCAGAGGAGTCAGAGGATATTACCGAGGAGGAACCACCAGAGATATCCTTGAATGCTATTACTGGGCATAAATTGCCTACTACAAAGCAAGTTTGAGCTCATGTCATCGACCAAGAACTGGTAGGACTAGTCAACTCGGGGAGGACTGTTATGGACTCCATAGCATCACGAGTTATCCATAGGCATAGGAATTAAATTATGTCAATTTACTTTTCATGTAATTTCAATTCGGTTTGGTTTACTTTATTTGGTTTGGTTTAATTTGGGTTGGTTCAGTGTAATGTGGCGTGAACCACTTGACCTAATGGGTCATCTTTGTATTTTCGTCCTCAACCCTATTTAGGGGGACGTGAAGGAAAAGAGAGGCAAGTATTGAGAAAATTATATTTTACAGGTCTGATTCTCCCTCAGAGGTCAAGGTCGGATTCTTCCTTTGAGGTCCAAGGTTGAGCTTCCTCGAAAGCTCCTTCATTCTAAATTGAGTTCCACCATTACTCGTTCAAGAAACAAGGTTTCTCTTCCAACGTCAAGATCAACCATGGAGGGAAGAGAGGAAAGAAGGGTGACTCGATCCATGGCAAGGGAAGAACCTAACATCTTGGTATCAGACAGGTCCACCCTTGGGGATTCCTCTTCCCCTGATGATTTGAGACAGTTAGTGGAAGATAATAGGCAAAGGACAGATAACCAGGCTCATGCCCTGGAAGAGGTGTGTCAAACAACCTCTGATTTGCGTGAGGCAATAAAATCAATGGATGTTGCCATCCAAGCTCTCCTCCGGTGACAAGAGGACCATGATACACGAGCCCAACCTCCAGCTGCCTACTCTCCACTGGCTGAACACCATCCATTCCACCCACCACCTCCCCCACAACCACCAATGCGTCAACACCATTCCCATCTGGGGCCTGCCGTTCAAGGACCAAACACTGTGCCCAGGTATTTAAAACTTGACTTTCCTATGTATGATGGGTCTAAGGACCCTTTCATTTTGTTAGCCAAGTGTGATCAGTTCTTTTACCATCAAAAAACACCTGTGGATGTAAAAGTGTATTTGGCCGCCTACCACATGCTCGATGAAGCGTTTCTATGGTACCACCAATTCCGAAATGACCAAGTGGTTCAGGATTGGGCAACTTTTAGACAGTCTTGCATGATGAGATTTGGTCCTCCTGCTAGTAGCAATCCATTGGGCGAATTAATCAATTACAACCAAACTGGAACACTAGAGGTGTACCAAAAGACCTTCCAGGAAAGGTTAGCCCGAGCAAACCAGTTTGTTAGCCACACACAGTATGTTCATATTTTTACTGCTGGTTTGACAGAAGCTCTGCGTTTAGAAGTTGAATTACATGCTCCTACAGATTTAGACCACGCTATGAATTTAGCCAGAGCAGTTGAGCACAAGCAGCGTGTTCTAAAGGAGTCACTTGTCAGAAAACCAGCTTGGCCAGGAAGGCACAATGCCTCTGCGCCAAACCATTCCTATGGACCTCCAAGATTTAGAGACAGTGCAGCCCCACGCCTAGACATCTCTAATTCAGCTCCACCTGCTCCTTACTTCAAAAAACTTACTAGACAGGAAATGGAGCAGAGAAAGGCCAAGGGCCTCTATTTTAACTGTGATGAACAATATGTTTTTGGTCACCACTGCAAACGATTATTCAGTATATGTCTGTGGGAGGATGGAGACGAAATACCACAAGAGGAAGAAATTGTGGAAACTGACCAAGAAGATCCAGAGATTTCCCTTCATGCTATGACTGGTCTACGCAGTGGAAGCACAATGCAGGTTAAAGCCCAATTACATCATTTACAGTTACTGGCTTTAGTTGACTCGGGTAGTACACATAATTTCATTAGTCAGCAGGCGGCAAAACAACTTGGGTTAGTAGTACAACAACATAATGGTCTTTCTGTATCAGTAGCCAATGGGGCTAAAATTACTAGTGTAGGCATATCACCGGCCACACACTTTGATATTGAGGGATATAAATTTGTTGCAGATTTTCTGGTGATTCCACTATCAGGATTTGATTTGGTGCTAGGAATTAAATGGCTACAATTGTTGGGACCAATACTATGGGATTTCCAAGCTCTGACCATGTCTTTTATAGAGGACCAACATCAGATTATATTGCATGGCACACAAGCACCACTCACCTGCGCACTACAGCTTGCCCAGGTCCAGTCCACAAATACATGCCATTTATCTCACTTACAAAATTTGAGGATATCTTTCAAGACCCTACTGCCTTACCGCCACTTAGGCATTGTGATCACCGTATCCGTTTGAAAATGGGGACCGAGCCAGTAGTGGTACGTCCGTATCGTTACCCTCACTTACAGAAGGATGAGATTGAAAGGCAGTGCCAGTAGATGTTAGCACAGGGTATTATTCAGCCCAGCAGGTCTCCTTTTTCTTCACTGGTATTACTGTCCGCAAGCATGATAAGTCATGAAGGTTCTGTGTGGATTACCGACAACTCAATGCCCATACAATTAAAGATAAATTTCCTATTCCAGTGGTGGACGAATTGTTAGATGAGCTACATGGAGTTACTATATTTACTAAACTCGATTTGAAATCTGGCTATCATCAAATCCGAGTTCATCCATCAGATGTGGAGAAAACAGCGTTCTGCACGCATCAGGGCCATTTTGAATTCCTCGTAATGCCATTTGGTCTATCAAATGCGCCTTCCACCTTCCAGGCCCTCATGAATGAGGTATTTTCCCCTCTTTTGCGAAAATATGTATTGGTCTTTTTCGACGATATTTTGGTCTATAGCAACAGCTGGGAAGAACATCTTCAGCACCTTCACCAGGTATTTTCTCTTATACGTTCACATCATTTGGTTTTAAATCAGTCAAAATGTTCTATGGGCACATCAGAAGTGGCATATTTGGGTCACGTTATTTCAGCATCAGGGGTGAAGGTAGACCAGCGTAAGATACAAGCGGTCATAGATTGGCCTATTCCTACATCTATTACAGCCTTAAGAGGATTTTTGGGCCTCGCTGGATATTATAGAAAATTTATTCGTAGCTATGGCCAGCTTGCAGCTCCGCTCAACAATCTCCTCAAGAAAAATGCTTTTATCTGGTCAGAGACAGCAGCTCATTCCTTTCAGCAATTGAAAGATGCCTTATCATCAGCCCCAGTTTTGTAGCTCCCCGACTTTGAGGAGTCCTTTGTAGTGGAATGTGATGCTTCAGGGGGCGGTATTGGCGCAGTGTTGCACCAACAGGGCCACCCGATTGCTTATTTTAGCCGTCAACTGGGCCAACACCACCACAAGTTGGCAGCTTATGAGAGGGAATTGATTGGATTGGCGAAAGCTATACAACATTGGCGCCACTAATCATTGCAGCCTCAAGTATCTTCTTGAGCAACGTATTGGTTAAGTAAGCTTACGTGGTTTGACTTTTTTGTCGAGTATAAACTGGGAAGTTTGAATGTAGGGGTTGATGCCTTATCTCGCCGGGACGTTCCAGAGCCGCAATTAAATGCCACCAGTCAGCCCAGAGCTCTCTTGTTGGATTCTGTACAGGAAGAGGCACAACAGTACCCAAATATTATCTCCTTATGCAAGGATATCCAGTAGGGCACAACGGCACCACATTGGATGGTTCAAGACAAGCTCGTCCTCTACAAAAACATAATTTTTCTACACTACACATCCCCTCTGATTAACAGCATTTTGGCCTCCTTCCATGAAAGTACACATGAGGGCCGACAGAAAATATATTTTCAAATCAGTAGGGAATTTTATTGGAGGGGCATGAAGCGCAGTATAGCTAATTATGTGGCGGCTTGTCAGACTTGTCAACGGAATAAAGCTGAAATATTAAGTCCAGCGGGGTTGCTCCAACCACTTCAGCTTCCATCACAGGTCTGGTCTGATATTTCTATGGACTTCATAGATGGACTTCCCTCTTCGTCAGGTAAATCTGTTATCCTGGTAGTGGTGGATCGTTTCTCTAAATATGGGCATTTCATTCCTCTGGCACATCCTTACACTGCAACGCAGGTAGCTCAACTTTTTATGGATAACATTGTACGATTACATGGGATGCCTAATTCAATTACCAGTGATAGGGATGCAATCTTTACAAGTACCTTCTGGAAAGAACTCTTCAAGTTACAAGGCACAACGTTAGCCTTTTCTTCAGCCTACCATCCACAGACTGATGGTCAAACAGAGGTTGTCAACAGAACAATTGAAATGTATCTCCGCTGTTTCGTGGGGGACTCACCTAAGAGGTGGGTTAAGTGGCTTGTCTGGGCTGAGTTCCGTTACAACACCTCCTACCACAGTGCTCTCGGCACAACCCCATTCAAGGTGGTATATGGTAGAGAACCTCCCCGTCTTTTAGCCTATGAACTAGGGGCCTCTAAAGTCGCAACTTTGGACCAAGCATTGGCTGAAAGAGACACATTCATCACAGAGGTGCGTACTCATCTACAGAAGGCACAAAATTCTATGAAACAATATTATGACAAGAAGCACCGGGAAGTCTTCTTTTCTCTTGGAGATTATGTTTGGTTGCGTCTCCAACACTACAGGCAGCTGTCGTTGACAGCCTCCAAAAGTCACAAGCTCTCTCCAAAATATTATGGTCCCTTTCAGGTGATGGACCGCATTGGGATAGTGGCCTACAGATTGCAGCTTCCACCAGAGGCCAGAATTCACAACGTCTTTCATGTCTCACAATTAAAGGCCTTCCACGGTGATTCTCCCTTGCTGCACACCCCTGCCACCACTCCATGAGGGAAGTGTACTTTCTACCCCGGCACAGGTATTACAAACTCGTCATATTCAGGGTGATTGGGAGATATTAGTGCAATGGGCTGATGCTGACCCCAGTGACACGACATGGGAGCCATTAGCGGCATTTCGCACCCTCTACCCATACTTTGAGCTTGAGGACAAACTCTTTCTCCAAGGGGAGGGTGATGTTATGGACTCCATAGCATCATGAGTTATCCATAGGCATAGGAATTAAATTATGTCAATTTACTTTTCATGTAATTTCAATTCGGTTTGGTTTACTTTATTTGGTTTGGTTTAACTTGGGTTGGTTCAGTGTAATGTGGCGTGAACCACTTGACCTAATGGGTCATCTTTGTATTTTCGTCCTCAACCCTATTTAGGGGGACATGAAGGAAAAGAGAGGCAAGTATTGAGAAAATTATATTTTACAGGTCTGATTCTCCCTCAGGGGTCAAGGTCAGATTCTCCCTTTGAGGTCCAAGGTTGAGCTTCCAACGTAAAGATCAACGTCAAGATCTTGTAGTTTTAGAAAGAAATTTGTTTCATAAAAAATATCCTTACCACAAAGTTTCCAGGTAAGAATTTTCAACATGGGAAATGTTTCTAGGAAACATGAAGGAATAATAGTCCCAAGGGTCGTATTTTTACTTGAAATACTTTTCCAATGTTCCTAAAAAATGCACTAACAAGGCCTTATAGTTGTAGAAAGTAATTTTTTTCAACAAAAATTGCTTTAGCACAATAGTTTCCTAGTAAGAATTTTCAGCTAGACATATTTTTCCAAGAAAGAATAGGCACATATGGTTCCTCGAGAAGTATTTTTACTAAAAATACTTTTCGAACATTTTCTGAAAACATGTACTAAGAAGGCCTTGTGGTTGTAGAAAGTAATCTATTTTCACAAAATAATTACCTTACCTCAAAATTTTTTAGCTTAGAATTTTCAGCTAGTAAAATGTTTCTATGAAATATGTGGCATTAACGGTCCCTAGAGATGTAATTTTACTAGAAATATTTTTCCAATGTTTCCTGGAAAAAAAATGTACTAACAAGTTGTTGTAGTTGTTAAAAGTAGTTTGTTTCAGCAAAAATTGCTTTACAACAAAAATTTTCTGGTAAGAGTTTTCAGTTTGAATAGTGTTTCCAGGAAACATGACCCACTAATGGACCATGAAGATGTATTTTTACTACAAATACATTTTCAAAGTTTTCAAAAAAAGGCAGTAACAAGGCCTTAATAATGTAAAAAATTATTTGTTTAAGAAAAAATGTCTTACACATAAATTTTCCAGGTAAGAAATTTCAAAAAGAAAAGTGATTCCTGGAAACATGAGGCACTAATGGTCCCTGGACATGTATTTTTACTAGAAATATTTTTCCAGCACTTCTTGTAAAAAGGCATTAATAAGGCCTGATAGTAGTAAAATGTAATTTTTTTTAGGAAATATTGCCTTATCACAAAATTTTCGTAGTAAGAATTTTTAGGTGTTTCTCAGAAATATGAGCCGCTGACGGTTCATGGAGACTTATTTTTAGTAGAAATACATTTCCAGTGTTTGCAAACAAAATGCACCAAGGCCTTCTATTTGCATCAATTAATTTGTTTAAGCTAAAAATACTTTGCCAAAAATGATTCTGGAAAAGAATTTTATGGTAGGAAAGTGTTTCCAGAAAACATCAAGCACTAATGGTCCATGGAGACTTATTGTTACGAGCAATACTTTTCCAATGTTTCTTGAAAAAATCACTAACAAAACATTATAGTTATATAAAGTAATTTGTTTTAGCAAAGTTTTCCAAGAAAGAATTTTCTACCTAAAAAGTGTTTTCTTGGAAACATGAGGCAATAATGGTCCATAGAGACATATTTTGACTAGAAATATTTTCCAAAAGTTTTTTGAAAAAATGCACTAACAAGGATATATAGTTGTTGAGAGGAAATGTTTTTAGAAAAAAATTTCTAGTAAGAATTTTCAGCTTGAAAAGTGTTTCTAGAAAACTTGAGGCACTGATGGTCCCTGGAGACGTATTTTTAGTAGAAATAAATTTCCTGCGTGTCCAAAAAAAATTCGCTAACAAGGCCTTATAATTGTAGAAAGTAATTTGTTTCAACATGAAAAATGCTTCTAGGAAACATGAGGCAGTAAAGGTCCCAAGGGTCTTATTTTTACTAGATATATTTTTCCAATGTTTCCTAAAAAAATGAACTAACTAGGCCTTATAATTGTTGAAAGTAAGTTGTTTAAGCAAAAAATTTTTATCACAATTGTTTCAGCTAGAACAGATTTTCCATGAAACATAAGGCACTAAAGGTCCCTCATGACGTAATTTTTGAACATTTCTTGAAAAAAAATGCGCTAACAAGGTCTTGTCGTTGTAGAAAGTAATTTATTTTAGCCAAAATTGCCTTTCCTCAAAAAATTTCCTGGTAACAATTTTCAGATTAAAAAGTGTTTCTTGGAAACATAAGGCACTAATGGTATCTGGAGACATATTTTTACTAGAAATACATTTCCACTATTTCCAAAAAAATTCACTAACAAGGCATTATAGCTGTAGAAACTAATTTGTTTCATAAGAAAATATATTTACCACAAAATTTCCCCTGGGTAGGTTTTCAACTTGAAAAATGTTTCTAGGAAACATGAGGCAGTAATAGTCCCAAGGTCGTATTTTCACTAGAAATATTTTTCCAACGTTCATAAGAAAATGCAGTAACAAGGCCTTATTGTTGTAGAAAGTAATTTGTTTTAGTACAAATTGCTTTACCACAATAGTTTCCCGGTAAGAATTTTCAGCTCAAAAAGTTTTTCCAGGAAACATGAGGCACTAATGTGTTATGGTCCAGGATGTGACAAATGGATTCGTAAGGAGGAAGAAGAGGAAGACAAAAATCAAGCCTAAGGGAAGATTGAAAACCCTAGTTTCATTAAGGAGAAGGTACACTCCCGAGCTCGTTGACGAGAACTCAAAACCTTGTTTACTCTAAATCAATGTTTTCCCTTGTCATTACTCTTACGCCTTAAATAGGGTTCACCCTTACAAGGTTTAAGATAAAATATTACAAAAATACCCCTATAAATAAAATATTCCAAAAATGCCCCTGTGGCCTAAAACTGAAATAAAATAAAGTAAATTAAAGAAAAAAATTAATATAATAATGTTATTACATGCATAACATAACGGTCCCTCAAGATGTATTTTTACGAAAAATACTTTTTGAACATTTTCTAAAAAATAATGCACGAACAAGGCCTTGTGGTTGTAGAAAGTAATTTGTTTTCACAAAAATTGTCTTACCTCAAAATTTTCCAAGTAAGAATTTTCTGCAAGAAAAGTGTTTCTAGGAAATATGAGGCACTAATTTTCCCTAGAGATGTAATTTTTCTAGAAATACTTTTCCAATATTTCCTAAAATCAAATGTACTAACTTGCCCTTGAAGTTGTTAAAAGTAATTTGTTTTAGCGAAAATTGGTTTACAACAAAATTTTCCATCTAAGAGTTTTCGACTTGAATAGTGTTGCCAGGAAACATGAGGCACTAATGGACCATGGAGATGTATTTTTACTAGAAATACAATTCCAAAGGTTTCTAAAAAAGGCAGTAACAAGGACTTAAGGATGTATAAAGTTATTTATTTCAGAAAAATTGCCTTACACCGAAATTTTCCAGGTAAGAAATTTCAAAGAGAAAAGTTATTTCTGGAAACATGAAGCACTAATGGTCCCTGGACACGTATTTTTACTAGAAATATTTTTACAATGTTTCCTTAAAACGGCATTAACAAGGCTTTATAGTAGTAAAATGTAAATTTCTTTAGCATAAAATGTCTAATTACAAAAGTTTCTTGATAAGAATTTTCAACTAGAAAAGTGTTTCCGGGAAACATGAGGCACTAATGGTCCTTGGAGATGTATTTTTACAAGAAATACATTTCCAGCATTTAAAAAAAATGCACTAACAAGGCCTTATAGTTGTAGAAAGTAATTTGTTTCATAAAAAAATATTTTTACCACAAAATTTCCCTGGCAAGATTTTCAACATGAAAATGTTTCTAGGAAATAGGAGGCAATAATTGTCCCAAGGGTCGTATTTTCACTAGAAATATTTTTCCAACGTTTATAAAAAAAATACACTAACAAGGCCTTATAGTTGTAGAAAGTAATTTGTTTTATTACAAATTGCTTTACCACAATAGTTTCCTGGTAAGAATTTCCAGCTCCAAATTTTTTTTCCAGCAAACATGAGGCACCGTTGGTGCCTCATGATGTATTTTTTTGAAAAATACTTCTCGAAAATTTTCTGAAAAACAATGCTCTAACAAGGCCTTGTGGATGTAGAAAGTAATTTGTAAAAAAAAATTGCCTTACCTCAAAATTTTCCAAGTATGAATTTTCAGCAAGAAAGTGTTTCTAGGAAATATGAGGCACTAATTGTCCCTAAAGATGTAATTTTTCTAGAAATATTCTTCCAAAATTTCCTGAAAAACAAATGTACTAACTTTCCCTTGAAGTTGTTAAAATTAATTTGTTTTAGCAAAAGTTGTTTTACAACAAAATTTTCCAGGTAAGAGTTTTCTACTTGAATAGTGTTTTTAGGAAACATGAGGCACTAATGGACCATGGAGATCTATTTTTACTAGAAATAAATTTCCAAAGGTTTCTAAAAAAGGCAATAACAATGACTTAAGGATGTATAAAGTCATTTGTTTCAGAAAAATTGCCTTACAACTAAATTTTTCGGGTAAGAAATTTTTCGGGTAAGAAATTTCAAAGAGAAAAGTTATTCGTGGAAACTTGAGGCACTAATAGTCCCCAGACACGTACTTTTACTAGAAATGTTTTTCCAATTTTTCATTAAAAAAGCATTAACAAGGCTTTATAGTAGTAAAATGTAATTTTTTCAGCAATAATTGCCTTATCACAAAATTTTTCTAGTAAAAATTTTCAGCTTGAAAAATGTTTCACGGAAATATGAGGCACTGGCGGTCCATGGAGACTTATTTTTAGTAGAAATACATTTCCAGCATTAAAAATATCCTTACCACATAATTTCCATGGAAGAATTTTCAACATGAAAAATGTTTCTAGGAAACATGAGGCAGTAATGGTCCAAAGGATCATATTTTTACAATAAATAATTTGTCAACATTTCCCAAAAGAATTCACTAACAAGGCCTTAAAGTTGAAGAAAGTAATTTATTTCAGCAAAAATTATTGTAACACAATAGTTTCCTGGTAAGAATTTTTAGCTAGAAATGTTTTTCTAAGAACCCTGAGGCACTAAAGGTCCCTCGCAACATATTTTTACTAGAAATACTTTTCAAACATTTCCGGAAAAAATGTACAAACAAGGCCTTGTGGTTGTAGAAAGTAATTGTTTTAGCAAAAATTGTCTAACCTAAAAACTTTCCCTGTAACAATTTTCAGCTTAAAATTTGTTTCCTAGAAACATAAGGCACTAATGGTCCTTGGAGACATATTTTTACTACAAATACTTTTCCTATACCTCTTGAATAAAGGCACTACCTATACCATAGAGTTATAGAAACTAATTTGTTTCACAAAAAATTCCCTTACAAAAAAAATTTCCTGGGAAGAATTTTTAGCTTGAATAGTATTTCCAGGAAACGTGAGGTACTAATGGACCCTAGAGATGTATTTTTACTACATATACTTTTCCAAAGTTTCCAAAAAAAGGCATTAACAAGGCCTTAATGATGTATAAAGTTATTTGTTTTAAAAAAATTTTGCCTTGCACCAAAATTTTCCAAGTAAGAATTATCAACAAGAAAAGTGATTCCTGGAAACATGAGGCACTAATGGTCCTTGGACACGTATTTTTACTAGACATATTTTTCCAACGTTTCCTTAAAAAATCCATTAACAAGGCCTTATACTAGTAAAATGTAATTTTTTTCAGCAAAAATTGCCTTATAACAAAATTTTCTTGGAATGAATTTTCAGCTTGAAAAGTGTTTCATGGAAATATGAGGCACTCACGGTCCTTGGAGATGTATTTATACTAAAAATACATTTCCAACATTTTCTAAAAAAATACACTAACGAGGCCTTATAGTTGCTAAAATTAATTTGATTCAACAAAAAATGTTTTATGTAAAATGATTCCTGGAAAGAATTTTCAGGTAGAAATATTTTTCCAAACAAAGCAGTAGGCACTAATGGTCCTTAGAGACATATTTTTACTAGAAATACTTTTTCAAAGTTTCCTGCAAAAAAATCACTAACAAAACCTTATAGTTATAGAAAGTAATTTGTTTTTGCAAAGTTTTCCTTGAAAGAAATTTTTGCATAAGAAGTGTTTTCCAAGAAACATGAAGCACTAATGGTCCATGGAGACGTATTTGTACAAGAAATATTTTCCCCACGTTTCCTAAAATAATGCTCTAACAAGGTCATATAGTTGTAAAAAGTAATTTGTTTTAGCAAAATTTTTTAGTAAAAATTTTCAGCTTGAAAAGTGTTTCCAAGAAACATGAGACACTAATGGTCCTTCAAGACATATTTTTACTTAAAATACATTTCCATCATGTCCAAAAGAATGCACTAACAAATCCTTATAGTTGTAGAAAGTAATTTATTTCATAAAAATTATCCTAACCACAAAATTTCACTAGTAAGAATTTTCAACAAGAAAAAGATTCTTGGAAACATGAGGAACTAATGCTCCCTGGACATGTATTTTTACAAGAAATACTTTTCCAATGTTTCCTAAAAAAAAATCATTAACATGATGTTATAGTAGTAAAATATAATTTAGTTAGCTAAGTTTTCCAAGTAATAATTTTCTGCCTTAAAAACATTTTCCAGGAAACATGAGGCACTAGTGGTATATGGACACATATTTTTACTATAAATAATTGCCTAAAGTTTCTTAGAAAAATGTACTATCAAGGTCATATAGTTGTAGAAAGTAATTTGTTTCAACAAAAAAAATCTTGAAAGAAATTTCTGCATGAAAAGTGTTTCTAGGAAATAAGAGGCAGGAATAGTCCCTAGAGACGTATTTTTACAAGAAATACATTTCTAACATTTCCAAAAAAATGCACTAACAAGACCTTATATTTGTAGAAAGTAATTTGTTTCATAAAAAAATATCCTTACCACAAAATTTCCATGGTAACAATTTTCAACTTGAAAAATGTTCCATGGAACATGAGGTAGTAATTGTCCCAATGGTCATATTTTTATTTGAAAAACTTTTCATAAGTTCCGAAAAGAAATGCACTAACAAGGCCTTATAGTTTTAGAAAGTAATTTGTTTAAGCAAAAATAGCTTTACCACAATAGTTTCTTGGTAAGAATTTTCAGCTATAAAATTTTTTCCAGGAAACGTGAGGAAATATGAAATATATTAAAATTGAAATATTATACTTACATATCAAAAAGCACACTAAGTAATATCCAAACAACGAGCAACCTTGGAAACAAGTGCAAACTCCAAGTAATGCCTTACAAAACAATACATAACCCTTATATAGAGAGAGCAAGACTAAAAAGTACAAGGTGAATTTGATAACATTTAAAATCCACCAATAGAAACTACGAAAGATGCCTCTATAATTGAGGCACCAGAACAGATCCTCTATTATTGAGGATAGCTGGATTCTTTTGTGCATTGATACAAGTTTGGCAATTTATTTCTCAGTTTGATTGACAGCCTTAAATATTTTACTATTATGTCGGCTACTTTCCAAATCCCATTGAAAATTATTGATTGAGTGTGGCCGACCATGTATGCAAACAGTAGTGTGGCTGATGTGACAGATTGGCTAGTTGTTGTCGGAAGGATAAGATTTCCTTTTGCTGAGATGACAGATTGGCACTTTTTTGGCAGTCGGATAAGCTTCGACTTGCTCAGATTATGTCGTCTTCGTAGAAAAACCTGAAAATAAAATATTAATGATTCTTTTTAGATTTTTATTCCATCATTTGTATCATTGTCTTCATGTAATCCACTATTGTGGGTTCATCGTCATTAGGTTGGCTGTCTGGAAGTAACTTAGTCTGATGATTATTATTTTCTTTTTCTTTTTCTTCTTCTTCTTCTTCGTCGCCTTCTTCGTCTTCATCTGCACCAAATTGGGCTGACGTTAACATGGCGTTATTGATGAGCTTGGAAGATGATGGTTTGCCTTCATTGCAAAGATCGTAGAGGGAATCCTTCATTGATTCCAAGCGCTTACTCATAAGCTCTGCCTCCAAAATATTCGGATATTTAATTCTTAATTGAGTTTTGTAATTGTTGAACATATTCTTGGGTTCATATTAAACCTTTGAGATTTTTTGTCAAAATAAATTCTCATTATAGAGAATAGTAAACTTAATTTTGCGAGCTTTGTATCAATATGTGGAAAAATTTTCCACTACCTTACATGGAAGATTCTCTGTAAAATTGGCAGTCCTTCTTGATTGAAGGATGTGGTAAAGTCCCATCGCCAAATCCAGGGGATGGTGAAAGTCATAAATAATATGAAAAAATCTGCACATGTTGGGATTTTCCCCAGATCTTTAAGCTCAGGATGGGATTTAGTCCAAAATTTAAATTGAGCCTGAATGGGCTCTGGGAGCACCTCAATGGGTGGCCCAAATTTTGTCCACCAATTAATTACCTTTCAGAACATTTTTGGCCCATTGGAAAAACCAGGAATGCCTATGATTAAGGTTTTGATAATAGAACGTATTAGACCATGGATCAATGTACTCCCAATAATTGAATTCCTTCTCATGAGGCAGAGCCAGAGATTTGGCTAGATCAAATTGTCCCCAAGATGTGGGATGTATAAATTTTTGTATAGTGCATTTACTATACACTTTGAGGCTATCCCATTTATTGGCATTGCTCAGTGTATGATGCAATGAAATTGAATTAACATGGTCTAAAATTGCCTCAAATGTAAACCATATTTTTCCTGATCGAATGGGATAAAATGTAAACCATATTTTTCATGATCAAATGTAAACCATATTTCTCCAAGTCATTTATGCATCATTTCCCATGGATTGAGGGTGCCATCCAATTCCTCTTTATTGAGGATCAAATTTTTTTCCCTGGAAGAGTAATATACTCATGATCTAATTCGAGAGTCTCTTTATTTTTTCCTTCTGGGGTTAACCATGATTTAGATTACCCTGTAAAAATTCATGGGTTAAAAAAACAGGTAAGGAGTTTAATTCTCCCTTGATATATTCAAAATCAAAATCAAAGGCGCTAATTTTGCCTGCCATCTTGCAAAGATTTGCTTGGTTGTAAGGTTTTTCACATCCTTTTTGAGAATTGATTTTTCTTCAGAACAATCAACTCTGAGCAAGAAATTTTTATTCAATAAAGCATCTTGGAATTTAGAGATGCACTTAATAATTGCAAGAATTAATTGCTTAACAGTAGAACAATTGATTTGTGCATTTTTCAATGTTCTAGAAGTAAATCAATCAAGTTTTTTCTTTTTTCTAACTGGATTATTTTGTTTTACAATGCCAACATAACCTTTATGGGAGGCATAAATTTTGACAATATTTTGATATGAAGGCTAAGTTAAGACAAGGAAGTTGTCTATCTTTGGATTTAATTAATTGGAATACTTTGGAATGTTTATCAGTCCATGGCTCAGGTTTCTTTCTGAGTCTATTATATAATATGTCTGAATCTTGAGAAATGTTAGGATAATAATCAACAAAATAATTGAGGATTCCAAGAAATTGTTGGAGTTGGGTTTTCTCCTGGATTACATATAGAAATTTGGAAGCAAATTCAATGCTTCTGTCAATCGGGATAATTTTTCCCTTATGAATATTATGACCTAAATATCTTACTGAGGTGTGCAATAGTTTCATTTTGGAGGCAAAAATTACTAACCTATGTTTTCGAATGACATTCTTTAAAACATTTAAATGCTTAAAATGAGCATTAATAGATTTTGAATAGACTAATATATCATAAATATAAATAATTTTAAATTCAAAACAAATTGGAAAAGATATCATTCATGATATTCTGAAATTTTGAAGAGGCATTCTTCAGAACAAATGGCATGACATTTCATTCAAAATGTCCAAAAGGAACAGTAAAAGCAGTTTTATACTTAGCCTGTTCTGCAATTTGGATTTGCCAATATCCTGATTTGAGATCAAATTTTGAAAAGATTTTTGCAAAAAATAATCTGTCTAAAAAATCTTTTTAATTTGGAATTGGATATCGTATTCATTTAAAACAATCATTGAGTGGTTTATCCACCAAGCAAGGAACTCCTCATTCCTTTTCTGTATTTTTATTGACATAAAAAAGCAATACAACTCCATGGGAGTAGGATTTTCTAATTAATTTTTTATCCAATAGATTTTGGATATCTTTTTTTCATATATCTAATTATGCATGTTTCATTTTACTAGGTCATGCCTTAGTTGGAATGGTCCTTTCATTGAACCCGTCAATGTATGGTAAAGAAATAATATACTTATGCCTATCCCAAAAGGTTGTCAGAATATCACTACAAATTTCTTTAGAGAAAATTGTGGGAAGAGAACTGATTCTCTCTTTAATTTCATGGGACTCTAATTGATGTTCTAAATCTAAGAACATGATTTCCTTGTAAAGGAGATTTATTTGATTTTGCTTTACATTTCTCAATTCAGCAATCTCATTAATAAAGCTTACTTTTGGTTGAGATTTGAAAGAGAAATTGGTTTTTGATTAATTTCACCAAGAATTCCTTGGTTGTTAATGCCTTTGATTGGCATTGTTTTTTCCAAGAATGGAGTGCTCAATATGACTTGTTGTGTCATATTTTTTACAATAAAAAAGTAGTTATGATGCATTGATCTTTAGTGCAGATAGAGGCATTATTTAACTTGTATTTTATTTTCATTTTTTGGACATTAGCATTGGCTAATGTTTGAGTTGTTTTCTCAAAATATTGGGTTGGAATTAACCATTCTTGGATGCAGTTTAAATCTACTCCACTATCAGTTAAAACTATCAAATTTGGTATGACATAATCTTGATCGATCATTAAATTGGTTTTAGTATGCCACAGGTTTTTTACCTAATTTTTTTTCAAGTTTTTTATATAAAGATTTTAAGTTTTTTAGTTCTTGCTTAATTTCTTTTTTCTCTCGATGTAGGTCATTGAGAGAACTAGGTTGTTTAGAAGAGGTAGAATCTTCTAAACGTGTTAAAACTTCCTTCAAGGATTAAGGTTTAACTCCTTGAACATTTTTTAAATATTTTTCAAGATATTCTTTAGTTAACTATCTTTTCATAAGACGATCACCTTCTTGTTCTATGTCATCTAAAGATTCTCTTTGATCTTTTGTGAGGACTTTAATTTGATGCATCTTGGCAACCAATTTAAGATGATTAAGATTTGAGCAACTGCATTCTGACTCATCTTCTGATTCACTACTGGAGGAATAATAGGGATTATTATTCTCATAATAAGAATTTTGGAGAATTTTAGCCAGCTAGATTATTAATCCTTCATCAATGTCAAGCTGGTTAAGTTTCTCTTTGGTTTTACACTGATTGGAATAGTGGCCTAATTTACCACATTTGTAACAGGCAATTTTCCTTTTATCTGGAGACGTTTTCTTAGGAATCCTAGTATGAGGACGCCTAGATTCTGGAAAATTGTTTTAATGATACTTCCTACTCTTTTTGGAATATGAGAGGTCATATTTTTGTTTGCCTTTTCCTTTTCTTTGATGCAGAGAAGGCTTATCTATGTTGTAGGTAAACTGCTCATAGAATTCTTCTAGCTTTACCAGTAAGATTTTGTTCTTGTAGGTTAACTTGGAGTTTTAAGTCATTGCATAAGGCAAGACCTTCTTGAATTATGGCACTAGTTAGATGGCCATATGTATAATTTTGGTAGTTGATGATTCCTACCTCATTACCTAACTTCTTCTTGACTTTGTCAAGAAAGAGAGTAGGTATACCATCGATAAATTTAGCTTTCCAATATTCATTATTGCCATCAGGTCGTTGCATGACCTTGGTGATGAAGACATCATTATATCATCTAAAATGGCTAAGAGTATGACATCAGAGATTTTGCAACATTTCTCTTCCCTTGTCATTCTGGATAGTAAGACTTCCTACAAAATGATGCAGGACACTGGAGATAAGGGTATAGACTGCATAATCATCCCCGAGTTGGGTTTGACCTGATTCAGTCTTAAAGATTTTTTGTGAGAAATATATCTCCTGTTGTTGTTCGATGGTGAGAACATTATCCCACCATCCCTTCAAGGCTCCGGAGAACCCTGTAGTAATCATTTCGGCAATACTCTGATCGGAATTTGTATACTGCTACCAAATGGTACTATACATTAATATTCTTCAACACAATTCGAAGATATGGTATTTGGATAATCCATCCAAATTCCATTCATATATTGATCGACCATCATAAGACTTTTGATCTATATAAAGATTTTCTTCATATAATAGGTCCTGAGGTGTAGACCTATGATAATAGAATTTGTGGCACACATCCCATTGGCGCTTGGATTTATTTTCATAATCTTATTTGTGAACACTTGGTTCTTCCATCATTTTTTGAAGAATTTATTCAGTTTTGTTGAATTTAGGATCCCTTTTCCAATATTCTAAGCAAGAGAAGGGAGAAAAAAAAACAAGAAAAAGGAAGAAGAGCTCTCGGGTAGAGAGAAGAAAAAAAGAAAAGAGAGATGTGTGTCAAGCAAAGAGAGAGAGATTTACTCAAGAAGGAGATGTGTAACATGATTAATTCCGAATTAAAACACCTCTATTTATAGTAGAGGAAGTGATAGAGTCCTTATATAATTAACCTTTCAATCTCCTAATTATATTCCAACACTAACTTTCTAAGATAAGTCAATCATGAAAAGACAATACAATCTACTAGAAGTCAAATATGAGTTGAACAAGAACTCTTCTTCGATAACTTGAATATAAGGGAGGAGGCGAGCTCGTGGCCTTATTCTTGTGGGTCCCACATGCTCTTCCAGCTCATATTATAAGATTACCAACTCGTGGTATCTTTGTGGGTCCCACTTGATCTTTAAGTCTTCTATCTCATTTTAGCTTGTTGTAGATGGTAGACATAATCTTGTGAGTGACCGGCTTGGTGAGAATATCTGCAATTTTACTTTGTGATGAAAATGGCTGGTTGGAACTTTTCTTGTATAAAATGGCAGTCCACTTCTATAAGCTTTGTCCTTTCATGGAAGACTAGATTTGATATAATGTGTATTGGTGCTTAATTATCACAATATAGATCCATCAGAGCCTCTTTGTAGAATCCTAATTCAGTAAGAAGAGATCTTATCCATAGGAGTTCACTAATAGTGTGTGCCATTGCTCTGTATTCTACTTCAGCACTAGACCGTGCTACTACATTTTGTTTCTTGCTTTTCCATTTAACCAAATTCCCTCCAACCATCGTACAAAATCCCGAAGTAGATTTTCTGTCATCCGGGGATCTGGCCCAGTCTGCATTTGAGAATCCTTCAATGTTGAAGTGACCGTGGTTTTTATAGAGAAGCTCTCTTCCTGGAGCTCCTTTAAGATATTGTAGTATCCTTTCAAGTGCTTGCCAATGACTAAGTTGTGGCTTGTGTATGTATCGACTTACCACACTTACTGCATATGATATATCTGGCCTTGTTACACACAGGTAGATAATTCTTCCAACTAGTCTTTGATATTTCCCAATATCCACATCTTCTCCAGTGCCTCCACATAATTTTTTATTTGAGTCCATAGGAGTGTCTACTGGTTTGCATCCCATCATTTTTATCTCTTCTAGTAGATCAAGAGCATACTTCCTTTGGGATATCACAATCCCAAGTCTGCATTATAATACTTCAATACCCAAAAAATATTTGAGTAGTCCAAGATTCTTTGTCTTCAATTCAGCACATATTTTTTTCTTTGTTTTCTTGATGCCCTCGAAATCACTACCAATTAAAATGATATCATCAACATATACACCCAGAATTACCTTACTTCTCGGTGTGTTTTCAATAAATACTGAGTGATCTCTAGAGCATTTGTAAAAGCCGGCCCATATGAGGGCTTGACTAAAAGTTTCAAACCATGTCCGAGGGGACTGCTTGAGACCATACAAAGATTTTTTTAGTCGACATACTAACTCCCCCTCAACCACATACCCAAGTGGTTGTTGCATATAAATTTCTTCTTTAATATCCCCATTCAGAAATGCATGTTCACATCAAGTTGATATATCAGGCTTGTCCATAGTAACTGCATGCCTTGTAATCCTTGTAATAGCATTTATCTATAGTGTGGCCAAATTTCTTACAATGAGTACATTCTTTCCCATCTGCTCTACCGGCACCAATCCTCCCACCTCTTCCTCAGCCTCCTCTATAGCACCTTGGCCTCGGCCATGGTCAAATTATGGTCCTCTATTATCTGAATACATAGCAGATGATACTTCAGTAGTGGAGGAAGAAGTATCTAAAATACGGAATAGTGTTCCACAGACATCATCAAACTTGGGGATAACAGAAGCACTCAAAAGTTGACTCTTAGAAATCTGAAGATGGGGTTTAATATTTGCAAAGCAAATAGCAATAATTAAGGCTTCCTTCTTCTTGTCTTGGATAGAAATATCTATGGTTGAAGGATAAGCTAACTTCCACTCTTGAAGAAAGCCTCTAAAGCGGGCAAAGTACTCATGGATATTTTCACCTTATTTAGTATTCAACATCCTTTGGATAATATCATATGATCTATGTTGAGTATCCAAGCAAGGGTACAGTTTAGCACATGTCTCCCAAATTTGTTTAACAATGTCAAGATGAATGACATTGTTGGAGACATGTTCTTCCATGTGGTTGATTATCCAACTAATCACCAAGGTATCATTTTTCAACCCATTTTTATAAAAAAATATCATCTTCATCAATGGGTGGTCCTTGGGTGGTGAGGTGACCAAGTAGGTCTTTTGTTATAAGAAACCTCCGAACCGAAGTGGACCAACTCATAAAATTTGATACCCCACATAAGGGTATAGTAGTAATTCTCAGTATATCACTTTTGATATTCATATTCTCTTCGGCCATGAAGGCCTTTCTTCAAAATAATTCTAACAATAACACCAAGTAGTATTCATCAAACAACTCGATGTATGAAGATCTTTAGCATTGATGCTAAATTATTATTCCGATTTTTTTCTCTAATACCACTCATAAGAGACTCAATAACAATCTTGTATATCAGGGGACTCTTTTTCCCACGAATTTATTTTTCCAAAATCTGATCATGGAATTGTCTCGGTTAACAGAATTTCCAAACCGACAAAACTATTTTGATAGCTTCTCCTAGGTGGAGAGGCATGCATATCCACAATATCATTAGATGAAAAGCATTCACATACTCATATTTAAATCATCTTCTAAATTAAAAAACCAGTAACATGAAGTAAAAAAAATTAAGCAGCTTATCTCACGGTATGTGATCTTTCTTCACAAAAGAGCCTTCTTTGAGTGGTGTTGATCATAACTTCTTTTGAGCATCATTTTGACGAGGGATCCTAAATTTAATGCTCTGATACCATGTTGAATTTAGGATCCCTTTTCCAATATTTTGAGCAAGAGAAAGGAGAAAAAAAAAATGGAAGAAGAGCTCTTGGGTAGAGAGAAGAAAAAAATAAAAGAGAGATGTGCGCCAAGCAAAGAGAGAGAGATTTACTCAAGAAGGAAATGTGTAACTTGATTAATTCCAAATTATAACACCTCTATTTATAGTAGAGGAAGTAATAGAGTCCTTATACAATTAACCTTTCAATCTCCTAATTACATTCCAACTCTAACTCTCTAAGATAAGTCTATCATGAAAAGAGAACACAATCTACTAGAAGTCTAATATGAGTTGAACTAGAACCCTTCTTCAATAATGTGAATATAAAGGAGGAGCCCAGCTCTTCGCCTTATCCTTGTGGGTCTCACATGATCTTCCAGCTCTTATTGATAAGATTACCAACTCATGTATGTTTGTGGGTCCCACTTGATCGTCCAGTCATCTAACTCATTTCAGCTTGTGATTCTTATCTTTTTAACTCATGCTAGCTTGGGTGAGGAATCTTCTTGGTATCTCATGTCCTCATGGTGGGTCCCACTAGCTCATGCACCATGGTGGGTCCCACATTGTAACAAGTTTTATTGATATTAGTTAATCCTAATTGTGATTTAGGATCAAAGTCAATATCAGTGGCAATAGATGGAGTAATATTCCCGGGTTGTGAAGAGGATTGGATGTTTACGGTGTCAAAAACCCCATCTTCTTACTGTTGTTCGTTCGTATTAATGCTGAGATCTTTTAGTCAAGACAACAATTCAAAGTGATACTCTTTTTTATTATCAGTTTTGAAGTTCTTAATTGGAAATGGGGTTTTATTAAGGGTTTATTATCCTTAATTAAAGGTAATTTTTTAGAGGGGGATCTGCAATTCGGCTGCCATCTAAGGCCTCTATAGAATATTCAGTTCTATTTAATTGTTGACATATTGTCTAAAAAATTTTCCTAACACCAAAATTTTCTCTGTAAGAATTTTCAACAAGAAAACTGATTCTTGCAAAACATGAGGTAGTGATGGTCGTTGGACACGTATTTTTACTAGAAATACTTTTAAAATGTTCCCTAAAAAAGTCATTAACGGGGCTTTATAGTAGTAAAATGTAATTTTTTCCCAACAAAATTGCCTTATTACAAAATTTTCCCGGTAAAAAATTTCAACTTGAAAAGTGTTTCATGGAAATATGAGCCACTGACGGTCCATGGAGACATATTTTTATTAGAAATACTTTTCCAATGGTTCCTAAAAAAATACATTGACAAGGCCTAAGAGGTGTATTGGAAAAAATTGCTTTACCGAAAATGATTCTTGGTAAGAATTTTCAGGTCGAAAATTGTTTCTAGAAAACATGTGGCACTAATGGCCCTTGCATGCATATTTTTATTAGAAATATTTCCAACGATTCTTAAAGGAAAAAAAAACTTACCAAACTTTATAGTTATAGAAAATAGTTTGTTTCAACAAAGTTTTCCAAGTAAGAATTTTCTACCTGAAAAATGTTTTCTAGGAACCATGAGGCACTAATGGTAGATGGCGACATATTTTTACTAGAAATATTTTTCCAAAAAAAAAGGCACTGACAAGGTCATATAGTTGTAGAGAGTAATTTGTTTCAGCAAAACTTTTCTTGTAAGAATTTTTTGGTTGAAAAGTGTTTCCAGGAAACATGAGGCACGATTGGTCCTTGAAAACGTATTTTAACTAGAAATACATTTCCAGTGTTTCCAAAATAATGCACTAACAATGCCTTATAGTTGTAGAAAGTAATTTGTTTCATTAAAAATATCCTTAGCACAACATTTCCCTTGTACGAATTTTCAACTAGAAAATATTTCTAGAAAACATGAGGAAGTAATGGTCCCAAGGGTCATATTTTTACAAGAAATACTTTTCCAAAGTTCCTATATAAATGCTTTAACAAGGCCTTATAGTTGTAGAAAGTAATTTGTTTCAGGAAAAAATATTTTACCACAATATTTTTCTGGTAAGAATTTACTGCTAGAGAAGTTTTTCCAGGAAACATGAGGCTCTAATGGTCCCTCGAGATCTATTTTTACTAAAAATACTTTTCAAACGTTTTCTAAAAAAATGCACTAACCAGACTTTGTGGCTATATAAAGTAATTTGTTTTCACAAAAAATTGCGTTACCTCAAAATTTTCTTGGTAAGATTTTTTTGCAAGAAAAGTGTGTTTAGGAAATATGAGGCACTAAAGGTCCCTAGAGAAGTAATTTTATTAGAAATAATTTTCCATTGTTTCTTGAAAGAAAATGTACTAACAAGGCCTTGTAGTTGTTAAAAGAAATTTGTTTCATAAAAATTTGCCTTATGTCAAAATTTTCCTGGTAAGAAATTACAACTTGAATAGTTTTTCCAGGAAACATGAGGCACCAATGGACCCTGGAGACCTATTTTTACTAGAAATACATTTCCAAAGTTTGCTAAAAATGGAAGTAACAAGGGCTTAATGATGTAAAAAAATTATTTATTTTAGAAAAAAATTTCCTTACACCAAATTTTTTGTGCTAAGAATTTTCAACAAGAATAGTGAATCCTAGAAAAATGAGGCATTAATGGTCCCTATACATGATAGAGTCCATGTACATGTATTTATTTCTCACGTTTCCAAAAAATAGGCTTTAATACGGCTTTATAGTAGTAAAAAGTAATTTTTTCAGCAAAATTGCCTTTTTACAAAATTTTCCTCGTAAGAATTTTCAGCCTAAAAATGTGTTTCATGGAAATATGAGGCACTGATGGTCTATAGAGTCATATTTTTTTTTAGAAATTCTTTTCCTATGTTTCCTAAAAAAATAAACTAACAAGGCCTTAGAGTTGTAGAAAGCAAGTTTTATGGCAAAACTTGTTTTACCAAAAAAGATTCTTAGTAAGAATTTTCAGGTAGAAAAGTGTTTCCCAAAAACATGAGGCACTATTGGTCTTTGGAGATGTATTTTTACTAGAAATACTTTTCCAACGTTTCCTAAATATAATCACTACCAAAACCCTATAGTTATAGAATATAATTTGTTTCTGTAAAGTTTTCGAAGTAAGAATTTTCTCCCTAAAAAGTGTTTTCCAAGAAACATGATCCACTAATGGTCCATGGAGCCATATTTTTATTATAAATATTTTCCCAATGTTTAATGAAAAACTCACTAACAGGGTCATATAGTTGTAGAAAGTAATTATTTCAACAAAATATTTCTTGTAAGAATTTTCAACTTGAAAAGTGTTTCCAGGAAACATGAGGTGGTAATTGTCCCAGGAGATGTATTTTTACTATAAATAAATTTCCAGCATTTCCAAAAAAAAATGTAAATGGTCCCAATGATCATATTTTTACTAGAAAACTTTTCCAATGTTTCCAAAAAAATGCACTAACAGTGCCCTATAATTTGAAAAAGTAAATTGTTTTAGCAAAAATTGTTTTTCCGCAATAGTTTCCTCGTAAGAATTTTTTGCTTGAAAAGTTTCCAGGAAAGATAAGACACTAATGGTCCCTCATGACATATTTTTACAAAAAACCTTTTCAAACATTTCCAGAAAAAAAATGTACTAACAAGGCCTTCCTGTTGTAGAAAGTAATTTGTTTTCGCAAAAATTGTCTTACCTCAAAATTTTCCTAGTAAGAATTTTCAAATTAGAAAGTGTTTCCTTGAAACATGGGCCACTAATGGTCCTTGGAGATGTATTTTTACCAGAAATACTTTTCCAATGTCTCTTGAACAAAGGCACTAACATGACCATAGAGTTGAAGAAATTAATTTGTTTCAACAAAAATTGCCTTACAAAAAAAATTTAATGGTAAAAATTTTCAACTTGAATAATGTTTCCAGGAAACATGAGATACTAATGGACCCTTGAAATGTATTTTTACAAGAAATAAAATTCCAAAGTTTCTAAAAATGGCAGTAACAAGGCCTTACTGATCTAAAATGTTATTTGTTTCAGAAAAAAATTGCCTTACACCAAAATTTTCAGGGTAAGAATTTTCAATAAGAAAATTGATTCATGGAAACATGAGGCACTAATGGTCCTTTGACACATACTTTTACTGGAAATATGTTTTCAATGTTTCAAGAAAAAAGGCACTAACAAGTCCTTATAGTAGTAAAATAAAAAATTTTCTCCAAAAATTGCCTTATAAAAAAAATTGCTTGGTAAGAATTTTCAGCTTGAAAAGTGTTTCATGGAAATATGGGGCACTAACGATCCATGGTAACATATTTTTAGTAGAAATACATTTCGACCATTTCCTAAAAAAAATACACTAACAAGGCCTTATAGTTGCAGAAACTAATTTGTTTTAGCAAAAAATGTTTTACCAAAAATGATTCCTGGAAAGAATTTTCAGGTAGAAAAGTGTTTCCAGAAAACATCAGGCACTAATGTTCCTTGGCAATGTATTTTTATTAGAAATACTTTTCCAATGTTTCCTAAAAAAATAAATCACTCACAAAACCTGGCTTTAGGTATCAGCACCATGACTTTCAACCTAAATGGATTCAATTTCAACCAGTCCATAGTTGACAGTCAAGGTCGTGTTATTAACACTTGGGCTGATATCATTAACCGTGCAAACCTTGGTATGGAAGTTATGCATGAGCGTAATGCTCACAACTTCCCTCTAGACCTGGCTGCTCTTGAAGCTCCATCCACAAATGGATAATACTTCGGTATAGTTATAGAAAGTTATTTGTTTTGGCAAAGTTTTCCTTGAAATAATTTTTTGCCTAAAAAGTGTTTCCAGGAAACATAAGGCACTAATGGTCCCTGGAGACATATTTTTACGAGAAATAGATTTCCAACATGTCCAAAAAATGCAGTAACAAGGCCTTATAGTTGTAGAAAGTAATTTATTTCATAAAAAATATCCTTACATTAAAATTTCCCTGGTAAGAATTTTCAACATGAAAAATATTTCTAGGAAAGAGGAGGCAGTAATATTTTCCAACATTTCCTAAAAAAATGCACTAACAATGCCTTATAATTGTAGAAAGGAAATTATTACAACAAAAATTGCTTTACCACAAAAGTTTTCTTGTTAGAATTTTCTACTAGAAAATATTTTCTAGAAAACTTGAGGAACTAATGGTCCCTCACAACGTATTTTTATTAAAAATAATTTTCAAATATTGTTACAATGTGGGACCCACCATGGCTACATGAGCTGGAGGGACCACCTTGAGGTCGCGAACTATCAACAAGGGCCCTCATACAAGTTAGTTCGAGCTAAGAGATAAGGAACATCAGCTGAAATTAAATAGAAGATTCCAAGATCATGTGGGATCCACAAAGATAAGACCATGAGTTGGCTTTCTATCTTGGTTCATGGGCTTAAAAAAGAGTTAGAAGTTGAGTTAAATTAGTCTCTTAAATAGATAATGTAATCTTATCATGATAGGCTCATCTTAGAGAGTTCTAGTTGGAATGTCATTAGGAGTCTTAAGATTACATGTACATGGACTCTATCACCTCTTCAACTATAAATAGAGGTGATTGTAACTCTGAAATCAATCAAGCAAGTCTTTTAGTTCTCTTCTCTCGTGTGAAACTCTCTCTCCAAACCTCTTCTATTTTTTCCTTCTCTCTCAACCTGAGAGTCTTTCTTTTTTTTCTCTTTTTTATTTCTCTCTCCCATTGCTTGAGGTATTATTCATGGGGTCCTAAATTCTACATGGTATCAGAACTACCAATTTAGGATCCCCATATGCTGTTTTGAAGATATGATTAAAAGCTGCTCATAGAAGGGTCCTTATGAAGCAAGATTGAAGCTCATGAGATATGTATTTATGTCTGATATTATTGATTTATGCTACTGGTTTTTGGTAGTATCAGGTGGTTTAGAGAGGTCTTTATGCATGTTTTCATCTAATGAGATTCTGAAAATATATGCATCTTGGATTATCTTTGATTAGAAGAAATTCTCAAGCCAGTTTTTTGTCGGTTTACACAAACTTTGACCAAGACCAATACATATTGATTTTTTTATGACTCTATGAGTACAAGATTCCTATATAAAGAAGGATGATTTTGAGCATTTTATGAGTCATTGTCCATTAAAATTAATTCTTTAGATTTTATGCTAAACATCTCCATTAACCTAGTTGGTTGAAGCCTTCCACTTGGTCATATTTTGATTACTTGATTGGAAAACTATTTTACAAATCGATTTGCCTACTATGGCAGAAGATAATACGAGGCACAAGAGTGACATACATAGAATCACCACTGTACCCTTATGGGGGGTATCAAATTTTATGAACTGGTCCACATCAGTTCGTTGGTTTCTTATCACAAAGGACCTAGTTGGTCATCTCGCCAACCGTGGACCACATATAGATGAAGATGATATATTCTATACAAATGATTCAAGGAGGATATATTGGTTATTAGTTGGTTGATCAATAGTATGGAAGAACATGTCTTCAATAATGTAATTCAGCTATAGACGGCTTAACAAATTTTGGAGACATGCTCCAAGTTCTATTCAAGCACCGACAACTTACAAAGGCCATATGATATTTTATAACGGATGCTTACCACCAAACAAGGAGACAATATACATGAATATTTGGCCCGCTTACGAGGCTTTCTTCACGAATGGAAGCTGGCCCAGCCAACTTCTACAAATATCTCTGTCCAAGATAAACAAAAAGAGGCATTAATAACTGCCATATGCCTTGTTAACATTGAACTGAATCTTGAAGTTTCTAAGAATCACCTTCTTAGGTCTTCTACAGTTCCCACTTTTGATGATGTATGTACTACACTTCTCTGTATTCTCAATGCTTCTCCCTCTACTACTAAAATACCATCCGCTATGTACTCTAGACATAGGGGAACACCATCTGACCAAGGTTGAGGCTGAGGCAGATTTTATAGAGGAGGAAGAGGAAGAGGTGGAAGGACTGGTTTTGACCGAATAGATGAGAAGGAATGCACCCATTGTAAGGGTTATGGCCACACTAGAGACACATACTTTCAACTGAAGGAATGCTCTATATGTGGTAGATTGGGCCACTCTCAAGAAATATGTTATAAGGTTAATGAGAACAAGGCTAACCCAGCCATAGTAAGTGATAAAAAAGTTGAGCAGTCTACCACAACAACTGTAAAGAATACACTTACTGATGAAGACAATGAACTATTCTAGAAAATTAAGACCATGATGGGGTCCTCCCCAAGTGCTTCTTCAACGGTCGTTGCCACCACCACTTCGGGTATGTTTTCTGCCTCCTCTTTATCCTGGATAATTGACTCAGAAGTCTCCGAGCATCTTACATGTAACAAACATCTACTATACTCAGTTCTGCTGATTGATATCCTTTTTGTTCCCACTTTCCCTTTTAATCTTTTATCATTTAGTTAGCTCACCAAACATTTTAATTGCTTTATCAATTTCTCACCAACTTCATGTGTGTTTCAGGATCTTACAACGAAGTGGGTGATTGGCGGAGACCGTGAACAAGGGGGCCTCTACTACCTGGATGTGCCATAAATAAATACTGCATCCACTTGTGACACTGAAACCAGGTTATGGCACAAGCAGTTAGGACATCCATCCGCCCTATCTCTTCATCATATTTTTCCTAAAGCATGGTAGGACCTTCATTGTGAAGAATGTAAAATGAGTAAACATGAGAGGTCTACATACTCACCACATTCAAAAATTAAAAGTGTCTCTCCTTTTTCATTAATTCATACTATATAGGGCCCTTGAGTGTCTTCAACATTTCTCAAGTGAAATATTTTATTACATTTATTGATGACTTCACTCGTACTACTTGGTTATTTTTTTTTAAAGAGCGTTCTAATATACCATTGATATTTAAATCTTTTCATGCAATGGTACTCACTCAGTTTGGGCTGAAAATTAAAGTCCTTCGGTCAGAAAAAGCCAAAGAATACACATCCAAAGATCTTGACTCGTTTTGTTAAGAAAATGACATTATTCATTAGACATCATGTGCCTAAACCCCTAAAACAAATGGTGTAGCGGAACGGAAGAATCATCATATTCTTGAGGTAGCTCGTGGATTACTATATGCCATGAAAGTTCCATACTTTTATTTGCCACATGCAGTCCTTACCGCATGTTTTCTTATAAACCGGTTACCCTCTTCCATTCTTAGAAAAACATCTCCCTACTCTCTCTTATTACCTGATGATGATCCTTTTTCACTGCCCTTGAGAGTCTTCGATTGTCAATGTTTTGTCCATATTTCCTCCCCAAGACACAATAAACTTGATCCAAAATCGATCAAGTCTATCTTCTTAGAATACTCTCATACACAAAAGGGCTATGTTTTCTATAATCTCACTCTTTAGCATTTACTTGTGTCTAGGGATGTCACATTCTTTGAAGACTCTCCATATTATTCTAATAATGCTCCCCCAGGTTTATCTTTTGTTAGAGGTTCTCCTCAACCGGTTGACTCAACCCCCAGAAACACTGGCTGACACCACCACCTGCTGAGTTTTCGGATCCTACTGAGGTTAGTCCTTCTTCTGTAGTTATTTTTGGCCCACAATATGATACTCGTCCTATTGCAATTAGGAAAGAGCCCAGATTGTGCACCATGCCCTCTACTTCTCATCTCATAACAAACTTTGTGTCTCATCATCGTCTATCCCCTGTTTGTTTTCAAGTTTTGTCCGCTATTTCCTTCATACATGTTCCACAATCCCATCAGGAGGCTCTCAAACATCCAGGGTGGAAGGCGGCTATGGATGAAGAAATGCAAACCCTTTATGAAAATCAGACATGGACTATAGTCCCACTTCCATAAGATAAGAAACTTGTTAATTGCAAATGCGTGTTTACTGTGAAACACAATCCAGATGGGTCCACAACTAGGTTTAAAGCTTGCCTTGTTGCTAAAGGCTATACACAATGTTATGGCATTGATTATGAAGAAACCTTCTCTCTAGTGGCCAAATTGAATTTGGTACATATGTTATTATCTCTAGTAGCTAACTCTTCCTGGCAGATATATCAACTTGATGTAAAAAATTCTTTTCTGAATGGGGATATCAAGGAGGAAATTTATATGCAGCAACCACCTGGGTATGTGGTTGAAGGGGAGTCCATATGTCGATTACAAAAATATCTTTATGGTCTCAAATAGTCGCCTCGTGCATGGTTTGAAAATTTTAGCCAAGCACTCATACGAGCCGGATTTCACAGATGCTCTGGAGAACACTGTGTATTTTTTAAAGACACACCGAAGGGCAAGGTGATTCTAGCCATATATGTTGATGACATTATTATAACCGTCAATGATCCCGAGGCCATCCATAAAACAAAAGAAATGATATGTGATGAATTCAAGACAAAGGATCTCGGACTGCTCAAATAGTTTTTGGGCATTGAAGTACTACATTCCAGACATGGAATCATATTATCTCAAAGGAAGTATGTCCTTGACCTAATGGAGGAGACCAGAATGCTGGGATGAAGACCAACAGAAACTCCCATGGAATCAAACACAAAATTATGAGTAGGTACCAGAGAAGAGGTAAATGTCGGAAAATATCTAAGATTGGTGGGAAAACCCATTTAACTCTGCGTAATGAGGCCAGATATTTCATATGTAGTCAATGTGGTAAGTCAATATATGCACAATCCACAACTCAGCCATTTGCAACCACTAGAATGGATATTTCGATATCTCAAAGGAGCACCAGGAAGAGGGCTTCTCTACAAAAATCATGGACACTTCAACATCGAAGGTTTTTCAGTTGCAGACTGGGCTGGATCCCTAGATGACAGGAAATCTACTTTAGGATATTATACAATGGTTGGAGGAAACTTGGTTACATGGAGGATCAAGAAACATAATGTAGTTGCATGATCTAGTTCAGAAGCAGAGTATAGAGCCATGACACACACAGTCAGTGAACTCCTATGGATCAGATCTCTACTTACTGAATTGGGATTTTAAAAAGAAGCTCTTATGACACTAAATTGCGATAATCAGGTCGCAATACATATCACATCTATACCAGTCTTCCATCAGAGAACAAAGCATATAGAAATAGACTACCACTTCATATGAGAAAAATTCATTGCAGGCATCTTATCTCTTAAACATGTATCTTCACAGAATCAGGTTGCAAATATTTTCACCAAACCAATCACTCATTAAACTTTGTCCACCGTCTGCTGCAAGTTAGGCATCTACGATGTTTTATCACCCCCAACTTGAGGGGGAGTGTTACAATGTGGGACCTAGCATGGCTATAAGGACCCACCATGGCTATAAGGACCCACCATGGCTACACAAGCTGGTGGGATCCACCATGAGGTCGAGAGAAATCAACAAGGGCCATCATACAAGTTGGCTTGAGCTAAGAGATAAGAAACATGAGCTAGAATTAAATAGAAGATTTGAGGATCAACTGGGACCCACAAAGATACCACGAGTTGGTATCTCTATCAACATGAGATCAAGTGGGACCCACAAAGATAAGACCACGAGCTGGATTTCTATCTTGGTTAATGTTGGAAAATAGGCCCAAGCCCACATGATGAAGGAAGGCCCACATACCTAAGAGTATTATAAGATGGGCCACACGACCAAGAAAGGCCCACAAGATGGGCCCAATCACATAAGAAGTAGGACCCACCAAGCTAGCACTCTTATCGTATAAGTTGGAAGATCAAGAAGGACTCACAAAGGCATATTTATCTTATGGTCATGTCCTAGAAGAGTTATAGTTTGAGCTATGTTTATCTTTTATCTATATTGAGTTATTTATTTATGCTAGGAATTATCTTTAAGTGTCAGAGTTTGGGTGTAATTGGGACAAAGGTAGTTTTATTGTAATTGGACTCTACTACCTTCCTCTATTACAAATAGAAGTTCATGTACTTTGATTATAATAAGTCAATGAACTATTTATATTTTTCATAAATTCAACATGGTATCAGAGCAGGTTCTGTGAGTTGACGTGGTCAACCCACTGAGGTAATGTGATCCTTAGCTCTAAACCCTAAAACCTAAGTCTAGTTTCATATTTTTTTTAAGTCCCTACACTCGTAGATTTCTTTAATTTTTTCACATCTATACTAAGATTTTCATATTGTAAATTATCTATTTATGAAAATATATTTGATTCTACTTTCCAAGTAAAAATTATTTTATCCAATCTTAGTTATCTTTGAAGAGAAATCGATATTTGAATGAGCGAAGGTCATATTGCAAAAGAGGTTTGAGCAGCAGCAGACAGTTTCAACTTCCGAGGTAATTTATGCTATCAAGAATTAGACTTTATATGAAGATATATATCATAATAAATATCTGTAAGTCTATTCGCTTACATATTCAACCAATTTTCAATCGGATTTATCTACAAAGAGAAATCGATATTTGAAGCAGAGAAGGTCAGATTGAAAAAAAGCTTCGAGTAGCAGCAAAAAGCTTCAACTTCAGAGGTATTTTATGCTCTCAAGAAAGAGACTTTATATGGAAAATTAAATATCAAAAGAAATATATGTAAGTCTATTTTCTTAACTACTCAACCAATTCTCGGTATGATGTTTTTATAAGGAGATATTGATCTTGGAAGAGTCAATGGTTATTCTGGAAAAAAAAGGAGAAACAAAACTTAGTTCGGCCAGATGACTGAGACATAAATCTATCATATTTTTTTATCTTCTAATAATTATATTTTATGGAATGAAGTTATACTTGGACGAAAGGTATTTAAATATAGTTTCATAAGGAGAAAATTTTATGTCAATCTGAACTATATTTAAAGATATATTTGCATTGGAAGAATCAAAGGTCATGCTGGTCTTCTGTTGTTTTGAAAATTCCGAATTTATGCCCATTTTTTTGCATCACTTTTTGAGTTGATATCAGGAAACTATCTCACTTCTCCCTGGTTTGAGGGCTTATTTGTACATTTTTGTTATTTGGGCTTATTGCTGCATCTATGATATTTTGGTTTACGCAGGGATCATTGCCATTACCTCCCAGCTTGAGGGGGAGAAGTACAAGAAGTACAAGAAAGAGGTATTTTATTCCATATGTTATGGATAAGTTTATGTGACCAAAATATTCAAGAAAGGGGGAAAACAAAAGATGAAGCTTATGCATCGAAGAAAAAATATTCATATCGGATTAAGATTATTTCATGGATCCTTCTACAAGGTTTATTATTTTGGTTCATGTTATATGTGTTGGAAGATGGTCGTATTACATTACAGTTGCAACTATTATGTCTCTTTGTATGAGACATTATTATTGAAGAAGAGGTGACCTCAGTACATTTTCTCATACTATAATTTATTTAAATCTCAAAAATATCACGGTTCGGACATCATGAGAGTTGGTACCCGAATTGGGACACCATGATAAATTTAACTCTAAAAAATATCACAGTTGGATACCATGAGAGTCGGAGTCCGGATTGGGACACCATTATAAATAAAGCCACTACCCACCTTTAATGGCTTTTATTACTCCTACCACTTAAGAGTCGTTGTCCTATGGAGGGACACGATGGTGGATACTTCAGAGCAATGCCGATAGACACACTACCTACAGAAGACGGAGTGTGCCCTACATCCAGCATCAGGAGGTGAGTATGAAGCAATGTCTTACCGGCTAGGAGTGATTTTTACTCTCACTTATATTAAGCTAGCAGGGCCTCATGGAAGGACGCAACAGCATGGGGGGGGGGGGGGGAGTGTTTGAAGATGAAGGCATATTGGAAGATGTGTCATTTTATACAAAAATATTTTGAACATCATTTGAAACAGGCTAGGAGTTCATGTTGTTCTCTCACCCCCAACTTGTGGTGGAGTGTTGGAAGATAGGCCCAAGCCCACACAATGAAGGAAGGCCCACATATCTAAGCGAATTATAAGATGGGTCACACGACCAAGGAAGGCCCACAAGATGGGCCCAAGCAAATAAGAAGTAGGACACACCATGAATAAACCACAAGTTGACATCCTTATCGTATAAGTTGGAAGATCAAGAAGGACTCTCAAAGGCATCTTTATCTTATGGTCACGTCCTAAAAGAGTTCTAGTTTGAGTTATGTTTTTCTTTTATCTATATTGAGTGATTTAATTTTCCTAGGACTTATGTTTAAGTGTTAGAGTTTGGGTGTAATTGGGACATGGGTAGTTTTGTTGTAATTGGACTGTACTACCTTCCTCTATTATAAATAGATGTTCATGTACTCTGATTATAATAAGTCAATGAATTCAAGGAAGTATTTCTCTTTTTCATAAATTCAATAGTTCGCATGCTTAAAAAAGAGTTAGAAGTTGAGTTAAATTAGTCTCTTAAATAGATAATGTAATCTTATCCTGATAGGCTTAACTTTTAATTGGCATGTACTTAGGAGTCCTAAGATTACTTGTACATGGACTTTATCACCTCCTCAACTGTAAAAAAGGTGATTGTAACTCAGAACTCAAGCAAGCAAGTCTCTTAGTTCTCTTCTCTCGTGTGAAGCTCTCTCTCTCCACACCTCTTCTAATTTTTTCCTTCTTCTCTCTCAACCCATGAGTCTTTCTTGTTTTTCTCTTTTTTATTTCTCTCTCGCCTTGCACGAGGTCTTATTCACAGGGTTTTAAATTCAACGAATATTTCCTGAAAAAATGCACTAACATGGCCTTGTGGTTGTACAAAGTAATTTGTTTTAGCATCAATTGCCTTACCTGAAAATTTTCCTAGTAACAATTTCAGCTTAAAAAGTGTTTCCTAGAAACATAACGCAATAATGGTACCTGGAGACATATTTTTACTAGAAATAATTCTCCAATGTCTCCAAAATAAAGGAAATACCAAGACCTCAAAGTTGTAGAAAGTAATTTTTTTCAGCAAAAAATGTCTTACAACAAAATTTTCAAGGTAAGAATTTTTAGCTTGAAGTGTTTCCAAGAAACATGAGACACTAATAGACATTGGAGACGTATTTTTACTTGAAATACATTTCAAAAGGTTCCTAATGATGTAACAAGGCCCTAATGATGTAAAAAGTTATTTGTTTCAGAAAAAAATTTCCTATACTTTCCCAACATTTTCTAAAATAAATGTACTAACAAGGTCATATAGTTGTAGAAAGTAATTAGTTTCAACAAAAAATTTCTAGTAAGAATTTTCATCTTGAAAAATGTTTCTAGGAAACATGAGGCATGAATGGCCCATGGAGACATATTTTTACTAGAACAACATTTCCAATATTTCCAAAAAAAATGCACTACCAAGGACTTATAGTTGTAGAAAGTAATTTGTTTCATAAAAAATATCCTTACCATAAAATTTCCCAGGTAGGAATTTTCAACTTGAAAAACGTTTCTAGGAAACATGAGGAAGTAATGGTCCCAAGGGTCATATCTTTACTTGATATACTTTTCCAACATTCCTAAATAAATGCACCAACAAGGCCATATAATTGTGAAAAGTAATTTGTTGCAGCAAAATTTTTTTTACCACAATAGTTTCCTGGTAAGAATTTTTCAGCTAGAAAAGTTTTTCAAGGAAACATGAGGCACAAAAGGTCCTCGAGATGTATTTTTACTAAAAATACTCTTTGAACAATTTCTGAAAAAATGCATTGACAAGGCCTTGTGGTTGAGGGGAATATAAATGAGGACATTTATATGCAGCAACCAACTGGGTAAGTGGTTGAGGGGGAGTTCGTATGTCGACTACAAAAATCTCTTTATGGTCTCAAACCATGCACGAGGCGATTGTTTGAGACCATAAAGAGATTTTTGTAATCAACATGCGGACTCCCCCTCAACCACATACCCAGGTGGTTGCTGCATATAAATGTCCTCCTGTATATCCTATTCAGAAAAGCACGTTTTGCATCAAGTTGATAGACCTACGAGAAAGAGTTAGCTGCCACATATAATAACAAATGTACCAATTTTAATTTAGCCATTGGAGAGAAGTTTTCTTCATAATTCATGCCATAACATCATGTATACCCTTTAGAAACAAGGCAAACTTTTAACTGAGCCACGGACCCACCCGGATTGTGTTTCATAGTAAATACCCATTTGAAACCAACAAGTTTCTTATATGAAGGAAGGGGGACTAAAGCCCATGTCTGATTTTCATAAAAGGCTTGCATTTCTTCATTCATAGCTGCCTTCCTCCCTGGATGTTTGAGAGCCTCCTGATAGGACTATGGTACTGGTATGAAGGAAATAGGTGATAGAAATTGACAACAAACAGGGGATAGATGATGATGAGACAGTTTTTTATGGGATGAGAAGTAGAAGGCATGGTGCATGATCTGGGCTCTTTCCTTACTACAATAGGACGAGTATCATATTATGGGCAAAAAATAATCGAAGAAAATGGACTTACCTCAGTAGGATCCAACAACTCAACAGGTATGGTGTCCGCCAGTGTTTCTGGGGGGTGAGTAGTTTCTGCAGCACAGGGCACAACTGGTCAAGGAGAACCTGGTACTTAAGCTAAACCTGGAGGAACATTATCAGAATAATATGAGAGTCTTAAAAAAAAAGTGACATCCCTAGACACAAGTTAACGCTAAAGAGAGGGATTATAGAAAACATAACACTTTTGTGTGTGAGAGTATCCTAAGAAGATACACTTCACATATTTGGGATCAAATTTACAGTGTTTTGGGGAGGAAATATGGAGAAAACATTGACAGCCGAAGACTCTCAAGGGTAGTGAAAAAGGATCATCATCAGATAATAATAGAGAGTAGGGAGATTTTTTTTACCAAGAATAGAAGAGGGTGTTCTGAAATTATATGGCTCCGCAGTCTCCTTGCAGAACTTGAGTTTCCTCAGACCACCTCGACATCCCTTCATGCAGATAACACTAGTGCTATTCAGATTGCTACCAATCCTGTTTTCCATGAACGCACCAAGCACATTGAGGTTGATTGTCATTCTATTCGTGACACCTTGGAGCGTTGAGTGATATCTCTTCCTCACATATCTTCGGATGTCCTAGTGGCTAATGTCTTCACCAAAGCCATGACTCAACATCACCATAATTTTCTGGTTGGAAAATTGTTGTTAGTTGACTTACCCGCATCAATTTGAGGTGTGGATGTTACCGGATTTTGGAATTGTATTAATGTCAGTTGTTCAGATATTTACATGTATATTGGTTAATAAGTTATATGGATTAGATTGTAATTAAGCCCATGGGCTGTCTTATATAACCTAAGCCTAATCTTATGTTTAAATAGTAAAGAGAAAGGAAAGAGGGGGACCTTCTCCTATTTTTAAGAGTCTCGTTCTTGGCTGTTCCGTCAGCCATCATTAGTGATCTTTGCTGCGCTCTCTAGTAGCTCGTTTGACACTAAGGCCTAGTGAATGTATTTTTTAGGAACCGTTGGAAAAGTATTTCTAATAAAAATATGTCTCCATGGACCGTCAGTGCCTCATATTTCCATGAAACATTTTTCAAGTTAAAAATCTTACTAGGAAAACTTTTGTAAAAATGTAATTTTTGTTGGCAAAAATTACATTTTACTACTATAAAGCTTTGTTAATGACTTTTTTAGGAAACATTGGAAAAGTATTTCTAGTAAGTGCGTGTCCAGGGACCTTTATTGCCTCATGTTTTGCTGGAATTAGTTTTCTTGTTTAAAATTCTTACTGAGAAAATTTTGGTGTAAGGAAATTTTTTTCTAAAACTTATAACTTTTTACATCATTAAAACCTTGTCACTGCCTTTTTTAGGAAAATTTGGAAATATAATTCTAGTAAAAATATTTGTCCAAGGTCCATTAGTGCCTCAAGTTTTCTAGAAACACTATTCAAGCTAAAAATTCTTTCCAAGAACATTTTGTTGCATGGATTTTTTTATGAAACAAATTACTTTATACAACTCTAAGGTCTTGTTATTGACTTTATTTAGGAGACATTGGAAATGTATTTCTAGTAAAAATAAGTCTCCAGGAACCATTAGTGCCTTAAGTTTCCAAGAAAAACTTTTGAAGCTGAAAATTGTTACCTGGAAAATTTTGAGGTAAGACAATTTTTGCTAAAACAAATTACTTTCTACAACCAGAAGGCCTTGTTAGTGAATTTTTTAGGAAATGTTTGAAAAGTATTTTTAGTAAAAATACGTCGTGATGAACCATTAGTGCCTCATGTTTCTAGAAAAAACTTTTCTAGCTAAAAATTCTTACCAGGAAACCATTGTGGTATAATAATTTTTGCTGAAACAATTTACTTTCTAAAATTAAAAGGCCTTGTTAGTGCATTTTTTTAGGAAACATTGGAAAAGAATTTCTAGTAAAAATACGATCATTGGGACCATTACGGCCTCATGTTTCCTAGAAACATTTTTCATGTTGAAAATTCTTACTAGGGAAATGTTGTTGTAAGGATATTTTTTATGAAACAAATTACTTTCTACAACTATAAGGCCTTGTTAGTGCATTTTTTTGGACATGCGGGAAATGTATTTCTAGTAAAAATACGTCTCTAGGGACCATTAGTGCCTCAAGTTTCCTAGAAACACTTTTCAAGCAGAAATTCTTACAAGAAATTTTTTGCTGAAACAAATTACTTTTTACAACTAAATGACCTTGTTAGTGCATTTTTTCAAGAAACATTGGGAAAGTATTTCTAGTAAAAATACGTCTCCATGAACCATTAGTGTCTCATGTGTCCTGAAAAACACTTTTGAGGCAAAAAATTCTTACTTGGAAAACTTTGCTGAAATATATTATTTTCTATGACTATAAGGTTTTGTTAGTGATTTTCTTTGTCAGGAAACATTTGAAAAGTATTTCTAGTAAAAATACGTCTCTGGGGACCATTAGTGTCTCAAGTTTTTTGGAAACACTTTTCTACCTGAATATTCTTACCAAGAATCTTTTTGTTAAAGCATCTTCTGACGAAAAAAATTGCTTTCTGCAACTATAAGGCCTTGTTAGTATATTTTTATAGGAAACGTTGGAAAAGCATTTCTGCTAAAAATTCATCTCCATGGACCATCAATGCCTCATATTTCCATGAAACACTTTCAGAGCTTAAAATTCTTACACGGAAAATTTTTTAATAAGGCTTTTTTTTTGAAAAATTACATTTTATTACTAGAAAGCCATGTTAATGCCTTTTTTCAGGAAACATTGGAAAATTATTTCTAGTAAAAATACATGTCTAGGAACCATTAGTGCCTCATGTTTCCAGGAATCACTTTTCCTGTTGAAAATTCTTACTAGGAAAATTTTGGTGTAAGGATTTTTTTTAAAACAAATCACTTTTTAGACTATTTAGGCCTTGTTACTGAATTTTTTTGAAACTTTTCAAATGTTTTTCTAGTAAAAATAGATCTCCAAGGTCCATTAGTACCTCTTTTTTGTTGGAAACACTATTCATGCTAAAAAATCTTACCAGGTAATTATTTCTGTAACAAATAACTTTTTACAACAATAAGGCCTTGTTATTGCCTTTTTTATGATACTTTGGAAATGTATTTCTAGTAAAAATACATCTCCTAAGTCCATTAGTGCCTCATGTTTTCTGGAAACACTATTCAAGCTGAAAATTCTTACCAAAAAAATATTTTTGTAAGATAATTTTTGCTAAAACAAATTACTTTCTACAACTCTAAGGTCTTATTAGTACATTCAAGAGACATTGGAAAAGTATTTCTAGGAAAGATACGTCTCCACGGACCATTAGTGCCTAATGTTTCTAGGAAACACTTTTGAAGCTGAAAATTCTTACCAGAAAAATTTTGTGATAAGGCAATTTTTGCTGAAAAATCATATTTTACTATTAGGCCTTGTTAATGCCTTTTTTTAGGAAACGTTGGAAAAGTACTGATAGTAAAAGTACATGTCCAGGGACTATCAATGCCTCATGTTTCTATGAATCACTTTTGAAAATTCATTCCTGGAAAATTTTGGTGTAAGGCAATTTTTTTCAGAAACAAATAATTGTTTACATCATTAAGAACTTTTTACATCCTTTTTTAGGAAACTTTGGAAATGTATTTCTAGTAAAAATACAATTCCAGGGTCCATTAGGGCCTCATTTTTCCTAGAAACGTTATTCAAGCTGAAAATTCTTTTAAGGAAAATTTTATTGTAAGGAAATTTTTGCTGAATCAAATTACTTTTAACAGCCACAAGGCCTAGTTAGTACATTTTTTTCTTTAGGAAACGTTGGAAAAGTATTTCTAGTAAAATTACATCTCTAGGGACCATTAGTGCCTCAAGTTGAAAATTTTCTCACTAGCAAAATTTTGAGTTAAGACAATTTTTTTCTAAAAAAAAATTACATTCAACAACAATAAGGCATTGTTAGTGCATTTTTTAAGAAAATTTTCAAAAAGTAATTTTAGTAAAAATACATTTCTAGGGACCATTAGTGCCTCATGTTTCCTTGAAAAACTTTTCTAGGTAAAAATCTTACCAAGAAACTATTGTGGTAAAACAATTTTTACTGAAACAAATTACTTTCTACAACTATGAGGCCTTGTTAGTGCATTTTTTAAGAACGTTGGAAAAATATTTCTAGTGAAAATATGACCCTTGGGACCATTACTGCCTCATGTTTCTTAGAAACATTTTTCATGTCGAAAATTCTGACTAGGGAAATTTTGTAGTAAGAATATTTATTATGAAACGAATTACTTTCTACAACTATAAGGACTTGTTAGTGCATTTTTTTTGGAAATGCTGGAAATGTATTTTTAGCAAAAATACGTCTCTAGGGACCATTAGTGCCTCATGTTTCTTGGAAACACTTTTCAAGAGGAAAATTTTTACAAGAAAATTTTTGCTGAAATAAATTACTTTCTAAAACTATATGACCTTGTTAGTGCATTTTTTAGGAAATATTGGGATAGTATTTCTTGTAAAAATATGTGTTCATAGACCATTAGTGTCTCATGTTTCCTGACAGACACTTTTAAGGCAGAAAATTCTTACTTGGAAAACTTTGTTGAAACAAATTATTTTCTCTAATTATAAGGTTTATTTAGTGATTCTTTTTCAAGAAATGTTAGAAAAGTTTTTCTAGTAAAACTACGTCTCCAAGGACCATTAGTGTTGCATGTTTTCTGGAAACACTTTTTTACCTGAAAATTCTAACGATGAATCTTTTTGGGTAAAGCAATTTTTCCGAAAAAATTGCTTTCTACAACTACAAGGCCTTGTTAGTGTATTTTTTTAAGGAAATGGTCGAAATGTATTTCTACTAAAAATACATCTCTATGGACCATCAGTGCCATATTTTTTTTGCTGAAAATTCTTACCTAGAAAATTTTGGTGTAAGGAAATTTTTTTCTGAAACAAATAACTTTTTTACGTCATTAAGTCCTTGTTACTACCTTTTTTTTAGCAAACTTTGGAAATGTATTTCTAGAAAAAATACGTCTCCAGGGTCCATTAGTCCCTCTTGTTTTCTGAAAACACTATTCAAATTGAAAATTCTTACTTGAAAATTTTTTATGTAAAGCAATTTTTGCTGAAATAAATTACTTTTAACAACTATAAGGTGTTGTTAGTACATTTTTTTTTCATGTAACGTTGGAAAAGTATTTTTAATAAAATTACATCTCTAGGGACCATTGTTGCCTCAAATTTCCTAGAAACACTTTTCTTGCTAAAAATTCTAACTTGGAAAATTTTGACGTAAGGCAATTTTTGCAAAAACAAATTACTTTTTACAACCACAAGGCCTTGTTAGTGCATTCTTTTCTGAAATTTTCCAGAAAGTATTTTTAGTAAAAATATGTCTCGAGCTCTGATACCATTTACACTAATCGGCTCTGAATTTTTGAGTTTTATTGTTCATCATGTTTCTTGTCAAAGTATGGGACATCACCCAAGTCGCGTTGAGTTTGGCCGTGTTGCCGGGTAGGCGTTGAAGGCTGTGTTTACTCATAAATCGTTGACAGACGTGTACTATGACAAGAACTTAATGAACAGTCAAATCTAAACTAAAAGATTAAATTTGGTTTATTTATTTTTAAATTATTTTATAATATCCTTATAATATTTTTTGAGATTCATATAGGACATTCCACTTCATGCATGGTATCCAGTAGTAGTATTGGTGGAGAAAGAAAAATTAAGAATTCTCAATTATTTGAATTTTGTTGAAGTTATGGAAAAGAGAAATACATCATTGACTTCATTAACTTATTATAATCAGAGTACATGAACCTCTATTTATAATAGAGGAAGGTAGTAGAGTCCTATTACAATAAAACTAACTTTGTCCCAATTACACCCACACTCTAACACTTAAGGATAAGCCTTAACATAATTAAATAACTCAATATAAATATAAGACAAACTTAACTCAAATTAGAACTCTTCTAGGACGTGGCTATAAGATAAAGATGCTTTTGTGAGTCCATCTTTATCTTTTAACTTATCTGATGAAGATGCCAGCTCGTGGTAATCATGGTGGGTCCTACTTTTTATGTGCTTGGGCCCATCTTGTGCTCTTAGATATGTGGGCCTTCCTTGGTCGTGTGGGTGGAGCCCATCTTCCAACACTCGCCCTCAAGTTGGGGTTGAGAGAACAACATGAACTCCCAGCTTGTTGCAAATGATGTATAAATTCTTTTTGTATAAAATGGCACATCTTCCAATATGCCTTCATCATCCAACACTCCCCCTCATGCTGTTGCGTCCTTCTGTGAGGTCCTACTGGCATAATATAAGTGAGAGTAAAAACCACTTCTAGCCAGTAAGACATTGCTCCATCCTCCAGTCCTAATGCTGGATATAGGGCACACTGTGTCTTTTGTAGGTAGTGTGTCTATCGGCATTGCTCTGAAGTGTCCACCACCGTGTCCCTCCACAGGACAACGACCCTCAAGTGGTAGGAGTTATAAAAGCCATTACAAGGGGGTAGTGGGTTTATTTATAATAGTGTCCCAATCTGAAAACCGACTCTCAAGGTATCCCAACCTTGATATGTTTTAGTGTTAAATTTATCATGGTATCCCAACAGTGATATTTTTTAGAGTCAAATCAATTATGGTATGAGAAAAGGTACTGAGGCCACCTCTTCTTCAATAATCATGTCTGATCCAATGAGACATAATAGCAGTAGCTGTAATGTTACACGACCATCTTCCAACACATATAACACGTACCAAAATAATAAACCTTGTAGAAGGACCCATGAAATAATCATAATCCGATATAAATATTTTTCTTAGATGCATAAACTTCATCTTTTGTGTTCCTCCTTTCTTGAATATTTTTGTCACATAAAACTTATCCACAACATATGGAATAAAGTACCTCTTCCTTGTACTTCTTCTTTTTTTCCCCCTCAAGCTGAGAGGTAATGGCTGTGATCCCAACTTAAACCAAATATCATAGATGTAGCCTAAGCCCAAATAATAGGGATGTATAGATAAATCCTCAAAACAGGGAGAAGTGAGATATTTTTCCGATATATCAACTCAAAAAGTGATGCAAGACAATGGGCTTAAATTCGGATTTTTCAATGCAACAGAATACCTGCGAATATATCTTCCAATGCGAATATATCTTTTAATATAGATCAGATTGACAAGAAATTTTGTTTGTCTTAAATTAGACTTAAATAAATTTCATCCAAGTATAAATTTTCTTCATAAAATAAAATTATCATAAGATAAATAATCTCATAGATTTCTATCTCTGTCATCTGGGCGAACTAAGTATTGTTTCTCCTTTTTTTTCCAGAATGACCATTGAATCTTCCAAGATCAATACCTCATAAAAAAATCATAACAAGAATTGGTTGAATAGGTAATAAAATAGACTTACATATATTTATTTATATTATATAATTCTCCATATAATGTCTCTTTCTTGATAGCATAAAATACCATGGAAGTTGAAGTTTTCTGGCATAGCTCGAACCTCTTTTGCAATCTAACCTTTGCTACTTCAAATATCGATTTATCTTTGTAGATAACTCAGATAAAAAATTGGTTGAATAGGTAAAATCATATACTTATAAATATTTCTTTTTATATGTATTTCTCCATATAAATTCTAGTTTTTGATAGCATAAAATATGTCGGAAGTTGAAACGTTGTGTTGCTGCTCGAACTTTTTTGCAAATTGACCTTTGCTCTTTAAAATATCGATATCTCTCTTTAGATAACTCCGATTGGAAAAATATGGTTTTATTTGTAAAGTAGATTCAAATATCTTTCCGTCAATATATAATTTGCAATATGAAACGCTCATTATAGAGGTGAAAACACAAATAAAATAATTGGGTGTAGGGACTAAAAAAAATACGAACCTAGATTTAGGGTTTAGGGTTTAAAGAAAAGGATCACATTACCTCTGTGAGTTGACCACGTCAACTCACAGAACCTACTCTGATACCATGTTGAATTTATGAAAAATAGAAATACTTCATTAACTTATTATAATCAGAGTACATGGACCTCTATTTTAAGATGAAGTTATTAGAGTCCAATTACAATAAAACTACCTTTGTCCCAATTACACCCAAACTCTAACACTTAAAGATAAGTCCTAGATTAATTAAATAACTCAATATAAATAAAATACAAGCATAACTCAAACTAGACCACGTCTAGGACGTGACCATAAGAAAAAGATGCCTTTGTGAGTCCTTTTTGTTCTTCCAACCAGCTTGTGGTTATCTTTGTGAGTCCTTGATCTTCCAACCACATTGTGGTTATCTTTGTGAGTCCTTCTTGATCTTCCAATTTATCTGATAAGGACGCCAGCTCGTGGTATTCATGGTGGGTCCTACTTCTTATGTGCTTGGGCCCATCTTGTGGGCCTTCCTTGGTCATGTGACCCTTTATAATACTCTTAGATATGTGGACCTTCCTTGGTCGTGTGGGCTAGAGCCCATCTTCCAACATCCCAAAAGAGACATAATAACTGCAGCTGAATATAACACGACCATCTTCCAACTCATATAACATGAACGAAACATAAGAAACCTTGTAGAAGGACCCATGAAATAATCCAATATAAAAATTTCTTCTTAGATGCACAAGCTTCATCTTTTGTGCTCCCTCTTTCTTGAATATTTTGGTCACATTAATTTATGTTCAACAAATGGAATAAAATACCTCTTTCTTGTACTTCTTATACTTCTCCCCCTCAAGCTGGGATGTAATGGCAGTGATCCCAACTTGAACCAAATATCATAGATGTAGCAATAAGCCAAAATAACAAAGATGTATAAATAATCCCTCAAACCAGGGAGAAGTGAAATATTTTTCTGATATATCAACTCAAAAAGTGATGCAAAACAATGGGATTAAATTCGGATTTTTCAATTCAATAGAATACCAACATGACCTTTGATTCTTCCAATGCGAATATATCTTTAAATATAGATCAGATTGACATGAAATTTTCTCCTTTTGAAACTATAATTAAATAAATTTCATCCAAGTATAACTTCTCTTCATAAAATTTAATTGTCAGAAGATTAATAATCTGATAAATTTCACCCCCTATCATCTGTTTGAACTAAGCATTGTTTCTCCTTTTTCCAGCATGACCATTGACTCTTCCAAGATCAATATCTCCTTATAAAAAACTCATATTAAGAATTGGTTGGATAGGTAAGAAAATAGACTTACATATCCTTTTTTTATATATAATTCTCTATAAAAAATATCTTTCTTGATAACATAAAATACCTCGGAAGTTGAAGTTTTTTTCTACTGCTCGAACCTCTTTTGCAATATGACCTTTCCTGCGTCAAATATCGATTTATCTTTGTAGATATCTCAGATAAAATTTTGTTGAATAGGTAAAAGAATAGACTTACAGGGATTGATTTTGATATATATTTCTCCATATAAAGTCTAGTTCTTGAGAGCATGAAATACCTCAGAACCTTGAATTTTATGCTGTTACTTGAACCTCTTTAGCAATCTTGCCTTTGCTCTTTCAAATATCGATATCTCTCTGTAAAAAACTCTGATTGAAAAAAAATATTTTTTATTAGAAAGTAGGCTCAAATATATTTCTGTTAATATATAATTTTAAATATTAAAATCTTCGTATAGAGGTGAAAAACTCAAACCAAGCTACAAATGGGGACTAAAAAAATAACTACGAACCTAGACTGAGGGTTTAGGATTTAGAGAAAAGGATCTCATTATCTCTGTGGGTTAACCAAGTCAACTCATAGAACCAGCTCTGATACCATGTTGAAGTTATGGAAAAGAGAAATACATCATTGACTTCATTGATTTCATTAACTTATTATAATCAGAGTACATGAACCTCTATTTATAATAGAGGAAGGTAGTAGAGTCCAATTACAATAAAACTACCATTGTCCCAATTACACCCGAACTCTAACACTTAAGGATAAGCCTTAACATAATTAAATAACTCAATATAAATAAAAGATAAACTTAAATCAAATTAGAAATCTTCTAGGACGTGACCATAAGATAAAGATGCCTTTGTGAGTCCTTTTTTATCTTCCAACTTATGTGATAAGGATGCCAACTCGTGATAATCATGGTAGGTCCTACCTCTTATGTGCTTGGGGCCATCTTGTGGACCTTCGTTGGTCGTGTGGCCCATCTTATAATACTCTTAGCTATTTGGGTCTTCCTTGGTCGTGTGGGCCTAGACCTATCTTCCAACACTCCCCCTCAAGCTGGGGTGAGAGAACAACATGATCTCTTAGCTTGCTGCAAATGATGTATGAAATCTTTTTGTATAAAATGGCACATCTTCTTATATGCCTTCATCTTCCAAAAAATATAGAGTTCAACAACAATCAAATGATTGGATGATTCCATCCATTAAACCAACTTCAAACTATAAGAAAGGGACTTTTACCCTTTCCAATACAATGGGAATTAAAACCATGGAACAAACAATTAATCTTGAAAATCAAGATTCAACTCTATAATTGTTAGAGTTAAAAGATTTAAAAGTCAGTATCTTCAACATACTGATTAGCATAAATACATGCATATTGGATGCATTCAAATTGTATTTAAACCTTTAACTTTATTAGGGAAGAATACCTTTTTACAAACCATCCTTCGAGATGGACGATGTTTTGATTGGAAGCCCTCTTTAATGGGAAAAGTAGAAACTAGTCTCAGTAGTCAGTAGAGCACCACTTCATTTTAATGTCCATCCTAATTTAACTCTATCCTTTACTAATAGAAATCTGTTAGAAGCCCTACAACTTAGGATTCTAACCCAGGGATACAATTTTATTCCCGAAATAGAAACAATAGCAGTTATTTCTAGAATTCATTTCAAAATTATGAATACCTTAGCTCCGAAGGTCCTTTAATTACCAAATGATTGTAAAATGTTTTTAGTTGAAACTGATTTAATAAGTACTAATGTAGCTACTCCTTGAATGATCAATTGGGATGAAATTCAATTCCCAGCCCATTGGACAATTCCTCAGGCTATTCCTGACAAGTTCCTGATAAATCAAGACATTGATCAAATCATTCAATCCACAGATGGTGATGTGGTAATAAATTTCAAGGAAAGAGCTCCCTATAGAGTCTCCCTCCCAACTTCTTCTAGGTATTTTGATGTAGGAAAAACATCCAGATTACAAGAATTAGATGAAATTTTTTCCTTCAAAGATGATTCCTCAATTCAATGAATTAAAATATCAAACTCCCAGATACCTCATGAAGTATATAAAAAAAGGGATAATGAGAAAACTTCTTCGACCCCCAGTGAAATGACTGGATTCAATCTGTAGCTTTCACTTCTTACGAATTTTCATAGGTAAAAGAATTTTCTAATCCCCTAGAATTAAGGTATGAAAGCTATAAAAGCTTAATTTTTCCATCCCAACAATCTAGGTTTTCGATGATGGTTCTTTGAAACTCATGGGAAGGAACAACAAACACAATTGTCTGGACAATTTTATACCTATTTGGAAACAAATAAGGTTATCCTACCTTTTGTCACCTGGTTTAAAACACACAAATGGAAACAGGTATTTCTTGAAGTGTCAGAAGATGACAAACCTGTCAAAGTTTAACCATCTCAACCGTTAATATAGATTGGACACTTCAATCAGGAGTTCAAATCAAATCAATACATCCCCCTACTGATCTATTAAAGCTCGAATTTTCGAGCACTTCTTCTGATATGAAGAACCTAGTGGAGACTGTTGTCTTTGTTCATCTTGAAGGAATGGATAATCCTTTAGGACAAATACAAAAAAAAATAATTTTTCCAATTTAAATCTTTAGACAATAAGTCAACAATTAAATAGAATTAAATATTCTATAGAGGCTTTAGATGACAACAGAATTGCAGATCCCCCCTTTAAAAAATTACCTTTAATTAAGGATAATAAACCCTTAATTAAACCCCTAGTTCCAATTAAAAACTTCTAAACTTATAATAATCAAGAGTATCACTTTGAATTGTTGTCTTGACTAAAAGGTTTCAACATTAATACAGTCGAACAACATGAAGAAGATGGAGTTTCTGACATAGCAAAAATCCAATCCTCTTCACAACCTGGGGATAGTACTCCATCTATTGCCATTGATATTGACTTTGATCCTGAATCACAGTTAGGATTAACTAATATCAATAAAACTGAAGAAATTATTCAAACAATGATGGAAGAACCAAGTGTTCACAAATAAGATTACAAAAATAAATCCAAGCGTCAATGGGATGTGTGCCACCAATTCTATTATCATTGGCCTACACCTCAGGACCTATAATATGAAGAAAATCTTTATATGGATCAAAAGTCTTATGATGGTTGATCTATATATGAATAGAATTTGGATCGATTATCCGAATACCAGATCATCGAATTTTGTCAAAGAATGTTAATGTATAGTACCATTTGTCGGCAGCATAAAAATTCCAATCAGAGTATTGCCAAAATGATTACTGTAGGGTTCTTTGGAGCCTTGAAGGGATGGTGGGATAATGTTCTCACCAACGAACAACAACAAGAGATACATTTCTCATGAAAAATCTTTAAGACTAAATCAGGTCAAACCCAACTCAGGGATCAAGATCCAGTCTATATCCATATCTCATGTGTCTTGCATCATTTTTTAGGAAGTCTTACTTCCCAGACTCACAAGGGAAGAGAAATGTTGCAAAATATCAGATGTCATACTCTTAGACATTTTAGATGGCATAAGGAAGTCTTCATAACCAAGATCATGCAACAACTTGATGCCAATAATGAATATTGGAAAGCTAAATTTATCGACGGCTTACCTACTCTCTTTGCTGCAAATGTCAAGAAGAGGTTAGGTAATGAGGTAGTAATCATCAACTACTAAAATTATACGTATGGCCATCTAACCAATGCCATAATTCAAGAAGGTCTTGCCTTATGCAATGACTTAAAACTCCAAACTCAATTATAGAAACAAAATCTAACTGGTAAAAAAGAACTAGGAGAATTCTATGACCAGTTTGACTGCAACATAGATAAGTCTTCTCCACATCAATGAAAAGGAAAAGGCAAGAAAAAGTATGATCCCTCCTATTCCAAAACGAGTAGGAAGTATCATAAACAAAATTCTCATAAACACACTTTTCTAGAATCTAGGGGTCCTCATACTAGGATTCCTAAGAAAACTCCTCCAGATAAAAGAAAAATCATTTGTTACAAATGTGGTAAATTAGTGCCACTATTACAATCTGTTGAATTTATGGAAAAGAGAAATACTTCATTGACTTATTTTAATCAGAGTACATGAACCTCTATTTATAATAGAGGAAGGTAGTAGAGTCCAATTATAATAAAACTACCTTTGTCCCAATTACACCCAAACTCTAACACTTAAAGATAAGTACTAGCATAATTTAAAAACTAAATATAGATAAAAGACACATAACTCAAACTAGAACACTTCTAGGACGTGACCATAAGATAAAGATGCCTTTGTGAGTCCTTCTTGATCTTCCAACTCATGTGATAAGGATGTCGAGTCCTACTTCTTTTGTGCTTGGGCCCATCTTGTAGGCCTTCCTTGGTCGTGTGGCCCATCTTATAATACTCTTAGATATGTGGGCCTTCCATGGTCGTGTGGTCTTGGGCCTATCTTCCAATAATCCCCCTCAAGCTGGGGGTGAGAGAACAACATGAACTCTCAGCTTACTTCAAATGATGTATAGAATATTTTTTTATAAAATGGCACATCTTCTAATACTCCCCCTCACGCTGTTTTGTCCTTCCTCGAGGCTCTACTAGCATAGTATAAGTGAGAGTAAAAATCACTCCTAGCCGGTAAGACATTGCTCCATACTCCAGTCCTAATGCTAGATGTATGGCACACTCCGTCTTCTGTAGGTAGTGTGTCTATCGGCATTGATCTGAAGTGTCCACCACCGTGTCCCTCCACAGGACAACGACTCTCAAGTCGTAGGAGTAATAAAATCCATTATAGGGGTTAGTGAATTTATTTATAATGGTCCCAATTCGGACACCGACTTTCATGTTATCCCAACCGTGATATTTTTTAGAGTTAAATTTATCATGGTGTCCCAATCCGGGCACCGACTCTCTTGGTGTTTTAACCGTGATATTTTTAAGAGTCAAATAAATTATGGTATGAGAAAAGGTAAAAAGGCTACCTCTTCTTCAATAGTATTGTCTAATCCAAAGAGACATAATAGACACAACTGTAATGTAACATGACCATCTTCCAACGCATATAACACGAACCAAAATAATAAACCTTGTAGAAGGACCCATGAAATAATCATAATCCGATATAAATATTTTTTATTAGATGCAAAAGCTTAATCTTTTGTGCACCCCATTCCTTGAATATTTTGGTCACATAAACTTATCCAGAACATATGGAATAAAATACTTGTACTTCTCCCCCTCAAGTTGGGATGTAATGGTAGTGATCCCAACTTGAACCAAATATCATAGATGTAGCAATAAGCCAAAATAATAGAGATGTAGTAATAAGCCCATAAACCAAGATGAAGTGAGATTTTTTTCTGATATAGCAACTCAAATAGTGACGCAAAACAATCGGTTTAAATTTGTATTTTTCAATACAACAGGATACCAACATGACCTTTGATTCTTCCAATTCGAATATATCTTCAAATGTAGATCAGATTGACATGAAATTTTGTCATTATGAAACTAGAATTAAATAAATTTCATTAAATTATAATTTATCTTCATAAAATATAATTATTAGAAGATAAATAATCTGATAGATTTCGGTTTCTATCAAAGGGCCGAACTAAGTACGGTTTCACCTTTTTTCCAAAATGACCATTGACACTTCCAAGATCAATATCTCCTTATAAAAAAACTCATAACGAGAATTGGTTGAATATTTAAGAATATAGACTTACATATATTTCTTTTGATATATAATTATCCATATAAAGTCTCTTTCTTGATAGCATAAAATACCTCGGAAGTTGAAACTTTTTGCTGTTGCTCGAACCCCTTTTTGAGTGTGACCTTTGCTGCTTCAAATATTGATTTCTCTTTGTAGATAACTGAGATAAAAAATTGGTTGAATAGGTAAAAGAATATAATTACATATCTTTCTTTTGATATATATTTTTATCCATATAAAGTCTTGTTCTTGAGAGCATCAAATACCTCAAAGGCTTAAGCTTTCTGTTGTTGCTCAAACCTTTTTTGCAATCTGACCTTCACTCATTCAAATATCTATATCTCTTTGTAGATAACTCCTATTGGAAGAAATCGTTTTTCCATGAAAATTAGACTCAAATATATTTCCATAAATATATAATTTGAAATATGAAAATCTCAGTAGAGATGGATAAAATGCAAAGAAAACTACGGGTGTATGCATTGGAAAAAAAACTACTAACAACTTAGGGTTGAGGGTTTAGAGAAAATGATCTCATTATCTCTGTGGATTGACCAAGTCAACTCACTGAACCTACTCTGATACCATGTTGAATTTATAGAAAAGATAAATACTTCATTGACTTATTTTAATTAGAGTACATGAACCTCTATTTATAATAGAGGAAGGTAGTAGAGTCCAATTTACCCCCTTTCTCCCAATTACACCCAAACTCTAACACTTAAAGATAAGTCCTAGCATAATTAAATAACTCAATATAGATGAAAGGCAAACATAACTCAAACTAGAAGACTTCTAGGACGTGACCATAAGATAAAGATGCCTTTGTGAGTCCTTCTTGATCTTCCAACGTATGTGATAAGGATGCCAGCTTGTGGTAATCATGGTGGGTCCTAATTATGTGTTTGGGCGCATCTTGTGGACCTTCGTTGGTCATGTGGCCCATCTTATAATACTTTTAGATATGTCGGCCTTCCTTGGTCGTGTGGGCTTGGGCCTATCTTCCAACACAATCGATGTAAAACCAAAGAGAAATTTAACCAGCTCGACATTGATGATGGATTAAAAATCCAGCTGGCTAACATTCTCCTAAATTTTGTTTATGAGGATAATAATTCCTACTATACCTCTAATAGTGAATCAGAAGATGAGCCAGAATGTTGTAGCTCAAATTTTAATCATCTTAAATCTGTTGCCAAGATGCATCAAATTAATGTCTTCACAAAAGATCAAATAGAATCTTTAGATGACATAGATCAAGAGGTTTATCCTCTTATGAAAAGATATTTAATTGAAGAATATCTTGAAAAATCTTTAAAAAAATTTCTAGGAGTTAAATATTATTCCTTGTAGGAAGTTTTAACATGTTTAGATGATTCTACCTCTTATAAACAACCTAGTTCTCTCAATGAACCACATTGAGAGATAAAAGAAATCAAGCAAGAACTAAAAATCTTAAAATTTTTACATAAAAAGCTTGAAAACCAATTAGGTAAAAAACCTGAAGACTCTTTTCTCAATCAAATCACTAAGGTCACTCATCAAAAGTGGCATACTAAAATCAATTTAGTGATTGATCAAGATTATGTCATACCAAATTTGACAGATGTATTTGATAGTGGAGCAGATTTAAACTACATCCAAGAAGGGCTAATTCCAACCCAATACTTTGAGAAAACAACTCAAACATTAGCCAATGCTAATGGCCAAAAAAATGAAAATAAAATACAAGTTAAATAATGCCTCTATCTGCACTAAAGACCAGTGCATCATAACCATTTTTTATTGGTTAAAAATATGACTCAACAAGTCAAATAAGGCATTCCATTCTTGGACAAAATAATGTGAATCAAAGGCATTGACAACCAAGGAATTCTTGGTGAAATTAATCAAAAACCACTTTAGTTCTCTTTCAAATCTCAACCAATATTAATCTTTATTAATGAGATTTATGAATTGAGAAATGTAAAGGACAATGAAATAAAACTCCTTTACAAGGAAATCATATTCTTAGGTTTAGAACATCAATTAGAGTCCCAAGAAATTAAAGAGAAAATCAGTTCTCTTCACACAATTTTCTCTAGGGAAATTTGTAGTGATATTCCGACAACCTTTTGGGATATGCAGAAGTATATTTGACAGAAGCATTAAACTTGCTTCCAAATTTCCAGATGAAATCCAGGAGGAAACCCAACTCCAATGATTTCCTGGAAGGCTCAATTATAATGCTAATTATTATCCTAACATTTCTCAAGACTCAACAATATTATTTAATACACTCATAAAGAAACCTGAGCCATGGACTGATAAACACTCCAAAGCAATCCAATTAATCAAATCCAAAGTTAGACAACTCGTTGTCTTAACTTAGCCAACCCTTCAGATCAGAAGATTGTCAAAATTGATGCCTCCCATAAAGGTTGTGGTGGCGTTGTAAAACAAAATAATCCAATCAGAAAAAAGAAAAAATTGTTTGATTTACTTCTAGCACATTGAAAAATGCACAAATAATTATTCTACTGTTAAACAAGAAATTCTTGCAATTATTAAGTGCATCTCTAAATTCCAAGATGTTTTATTGAATAAAAATTTCTTGCTCAAAGTTGATTGTTCTAAAGCAAAATAAATTCTCAAAAAGGATGTGAAAAAACTTGCATCCAAGCAAATCTTTGCAAGATGGTAGGAGGAATTAAGCGCCTTTGACTTTGATATTGAACATATCAAGGAATTAAACGCCTTTGATTTTTTAATCAGTGACTTTTTATAGTGTAATCTAAATCATGGTTAACCCTAGAAGGGGTAACCAAATCCCAATCAGAGGAGGTGGAACGAATAGTGGCCGAGGCCGCAATATTCAAGGAAGAGAAAATTCCTCAAAAAATACAAAGCGTAAAACCTATCTCCTCTAAAGAGACTCTTGAATCAAATCCACAGTATATTTCTCTTTCCTACATGGAAACAATTTTGATCCTCAATAGAGGAATTTGATGGCAGCCTTGATCCACGGGAAATGATGCAGAAATGGCTTGGAGAAGTACTTTGCTCCATTCAATCAGGAAAAAGATGGTTTACATATGAGGTGTTGAATTTAGGATCCCTTTTTCACAATTCTGAGCAAGAGAAAGAAGAAAGAAAAAGAAGAAAAGGGAAGAAGAGATCTTGGGTAGAGAGAAGAAAAAATAAAAGAGCAAAGAGAGGTTGCGCCAAGAAATGAGAGAGAGGGAGAAATTAACTCGAGAATGAGATGTGTAAGTTGATGAATTTTGAATTACAACTCCTCTATTTATAGTAGAGGAGGAGAGAGTCCTTATATAATTAGCCTTTCAATCCTAATTACATTCCAACTCTAACTCTCTAAGATAAGTCTATCCAAACCAATCTACTAGAAGACTAATATGAGTTGAACTAGGACTTTTTCTTCATTCAAGTGAATATAAGGGAGAAGGCCAGCTCGTGGCCTTATTATTTTGGGTCCCTCATGATCTTCCAACTCATCTAGATAAGGTTGACAGCTCGTGAGATATTTGTGAGTCCCACTTGATCTTCAAGTCTTCTAACTCAATTCAGCTTGTGTTTCTTAATTCGTTAACTCGTGCTTGGTTGGGTGAGGACTCTTCTTGATTTCCCACATCCTCATGGTGGGTCCCACCAGCTCGAGTACCATGGTGGGTATCACATTGTAACACTCCCCCTCAAGCTGGGGGTGTGAAGACATCATAAATGCCCAACTTGCTGCATATGGTAGACATAATCTTATGAGTGACTGGCATGGTGAGAATATTTGCAACTTGAATTTTGATGATAGATGCTTCAGAGATAAGAAACTATTTTGGAACTTTTCTCGTATAAAATGGCAATCCACTTCAATATACTTTGTCCTTTCATGGAAGATTGGATTCGATGTAATGTGTATTGCTGCTTGATTGTCACAATATAGATCTATTGGAGCTTGTTTTTAGAATCCCAATTCATTGAGAAAAGATCTATCCATTTGAGTTCACTAACAGTGTATGCCATGAATCTGTATTCTGCTTCTGCACTCGACCGTGCTACTACATTTTTTTTTTTACTTTTCCATGTAACCAAATTCTCTCCAACCATCGTACAAAATCATGAAGTAGATTTTTTGTCATTGGGGGATCCAACCCAGTTTGCATATGAGAATCCTTTGATGTTGAAGTGACCATGGTTTTTATAGAGAATCCCCCTTCCTGAAGCTCCTTTCAGACATCGTAGTATTCTTTCAAGTGCTTGCCAATGACTAAGTTGTGGCTTGTGCATGTATTGACTTATCACACTTACTGCGTATGAAATATCCGGCCTTGTTACACACAGGTAAATAAGTCATCTCACTAGTCTTTGATATTTCCCAATATCTACATCTTCTCAAGTGCCTCCACATAATTTTGTATTTTCATCTATAGGAGTGTCTACTGGTTTGCATCCCATCATTCTTGTCTCTTCTAGTAGATCAAGGGCATACTTCCTTTGGGATAACACAATCCCTTGTCTAGATTGTAATACTTAAATACCCAAAAAATATTTGAGTAGTCCAAGATCCTTCGTCTTAAATTCAGCACATATTTTCTCTATTTTCTGAATGCCCACGGAATCACTTCCAATTAAAATAATATCATCAACATATACAACTAGAATCACCTTACCGCTCGGTGTATTTTCAATAAATACTGAGTGATCTGCAGAGCATCTGTGAAAGCCCTATGATAGCTTGATTAAATTTCTCAAACCATGCCCGAGGGGAATGGTTTAGACAATATAGAGATTTTTTTAGCGGCATACAGACTTCCCCTCAACCACATACCCAGGTGGTTGTTGGATGTAAATTTCTTCTTTAATATCACCATTAAGAAATGCATTTTTCACATCAATTTGATATATTGGCCATGATGAATTGGCCGCCAGAGATAATAATATACGTACCGAGTTCATTTTTTCCACTGGAGAGAAGGTTTCTTCATAATCAATTCCATAGCACTGAGTATAACCTTTGGCAACCAGTCGAGTCTTCAGTTGTGCAATTGACCCATCTAGATTATGTTTGATAGTATAAACCCACTTGCAACCAACGGGTTTTTTACCTGTGGGAATAGGAACTAGTAACCATGTATGATTGCCATTAAGAGCCTTCATTTCTTCATCCATTTTTTCCTTCCACCCTAGATGTTGTAGAGCCTCTTGATATGACTGTGGAATAGATATGGAGGAAATAGAAGAAAGAAACTAACAACATAAAGGTGAGAGGCGATGCTGAGACACAAAATTTGAAATGATATGAGAAGTAGAAGGTCCAGTTCATGATCGAGGTTCTTTCCATATAGCAATAGGACGAGTATCATATTAAGGACAAAAAATAACTGGTGATGAAGGAATTACCTCAGGTGGATCTGTTAACAAAGTAGGTGTGGTGTTGGCCACTTGCTCTGGGGTTGAATAATCTTTGTATCACGAAGCACAACCGATCGAGGGGAACTTGGTACTGAGGACAGACCAGGAGGAGTGCTATCAGAATAAAATATTTACCAAGAACGGTAGATGGTAGATGATTTATAAGAAAGCAAGCCATAAGGATGGCATGAGGCCAATAAAAGTATGGAGCTTTCATGGCATATAATAATCCTCGAGCTACCTCAAGAATATGACGATTTTTTCGTTCGGCTACACCATTTTGTTGAGGAGTGTAGGCGCATGATGTTTGATGGATAATGCCATTTTCTTGACCAAAAGAGTCAAGGTCTTTGGAAACATATTCTTTGGCATTATCATATCGAAGATTTTTTATTTTCTGACCAAATTGTGTGAGTACCATAGCATGAAGTGACTTAAAAATGAATGGTATCTCTGAATGCTCCTTAAAGATAAACAACCAAGTTGTGCGAGTGAAATCATCAATAAATGTAATAAAATATTTTGCTTGAGAAATATTGGAAACACTCAAGGGCCCCCAAACATTAGTATGAATTAACGAAAATGGAGTGACACTTTTGACTTTTGGACGATGAGAGTTTGTACTCCTTTGATGTTTACTCAATTGACAAACCTCACAATGAAATTATGACCTTACTTTAAGAGATAGAAATATATAATGATGAGACTGTGAAGATGGATGTCCCAACAGATTGTCTCATAACCGTGTCTCATTTTCAGTAGTAGAAACCATGTTTATTTTTGGCCCATCCAAGTAGGAAAGTCCCCCTTGTTCTTGGCCTCCACCAATCACCTGCTTCGTTATAAGATCCTAAAAGACACATGAAGTGGGTGAGAAGGTAACTGAGCAATTAAAATATTTTGTCAGCTGACTAATAGATAATAGATTCAAAGGGAAAGTAGGAACGAAAAGATATCAGTGAGCGAAAGTGATGGGGTGACAGAAGTGGAACCTTTCCCTAGGACTTTGGTTTGAGAACCGTCTGCTATGGTAACAAACTTGTGTGAAAGACTTGGAGATAGATAATGTAATAATTTTTTGTTACCTGTAAGATGCTTGGAGGCTTTGAGTCAATTATCCAGGATGGAGATGAGGCAAATAGCATACCTGAAGTGGTAGTGGCTGTAGTAGTTGTGAAGAAACTACAAGAAGAACCTAGCATTGCCTTCATTTTCTGAAATAGCTCATACTCTTCATCAGTAATATTTTTCTGTGTTGCTGATTTTGTGGGATGTTCTTCTTTTGTATCACTTAGAAAGGCTTGATTAGCCCTTGTCAATTCTAATTGTCCATTGGCTTTATAGCATATTTCTTTGTAATGGCCATATTGTCCATAGTAAGTGCATGCCCTGTAACGGCATTGATCTATAGTATGGCCAATTTTTTTACAATGAGTACATTTTTTCCCATCTATTCTACCATCACCACTCCTTCCACCTCTTCTTTTGCCTCCTCTATAACCTCTACCTCGGCCTCGGCCGTGGTCAGATGATGATCCTCTATGATTGGAATACATAGTGGATGATACGTCAGTAGTAGAGGAAAAAGTGTCTGGAATACGAAGTAGTGTTGCGCACACATCATGAAACTTTGAGATAGCAAAAACACTCAAAAGTTGACTCTTGGCAATTTCAAGATGAGGTTTGACATTTGCAAGACAAATAGCAGTAATTAAGGCTTCCTTTTGTTTGTTTTGGATAGAAATATTAGTGGTTGAAGGATGATCTAACTTCCACTATTGAAGAAAGCCTCTAAAGCGGGCCAAGTACTCATGGATATTTTCTCCTTGTTTATTATTCAACATTCTTTGGAGAATATCATAGGGTCTATGTAGAGTATCCGGGCATGAGTACAGTTTAGCACATGTCTCCCAAATTTTTTTAGTAGTGATGTTCTTCCATGCTATTGACTAGCCAACTAATTACTAAAGTATTATTTTTCAGCCATTTCATATAAAAATATCATCTTCATCAATAGGTGGTCCTCTGGTGGTGAGGTGACCAAGTAGCTCTTTTGTTATAAGGAACCTCTGAACCGATGTGGACCCACGTAAGGGTATGGTGGTGATTCTCAGTATATCACCTTTGATATTCATATTTTCTTCAACCATGATTGGCCCTTCTTAAAAAAAAAATTCTAATAAGAACACCAAGTAGTACTTCTTCAATCAACTCAATGTATGGGGAATTTTAGTAATGATGATAAATTATTTTTATGATTTTTTTTATCTAATACCACTCATAAGAGACTAAATAACCATCTTCTATATCGGGGAACTCTTATCCCACGAAAAAAATTCCAATAATCTGATCATGGACTGGTCTCCATAAACAGAATTTCCAAACCGACAAAACAGTTTTGATAGCTCCTTCTAAATAGAGAGGTATTCATATCCATAATATAATAAGATGAAAGCATTAACATATTAATCCTTGAATCATCTTCTAAATTTTGAAACCAGTAACATGAAAAGAAAAAAATAATTTTGAACACTTATCTCTCTGCTTGTGTTCTTCCTTCATAAAAGAGCCTTCTTTGAGTGGTGTTGGTCATCACTTCTCTAGAGCATTACTTTGACGAGGGATCCTAAATATAATGATCTGATACCATGTTGAATTTAGGATCCATTTTCCATAATTCTGAGCAAGAGAAAGAAGAAAGAAAAAGAAGAAAATGGAAGAAGAGCTCTCTGGTAGAGAGAAGAAAAAATAAAAGAGCAAAGAGAGGTTGCCCCAAGAAAAGTGAGAGAGAGAAAGTAACTCGAGAATGAGATGTGTAACTTGATGAATTCCGAATTACAACTCCTCTATTTATAGTAGAGGAGGAGGTAGAGTCCTTATACAATTAACTTTTCAATCCTAATTATATTCCAACTCTAACTCTCTAAGATAAGTCTATCGAAACCAATCTACTAGACGACTAATATGAGTTGAACTAGGACTCTTTCTTCATTCACGTGAATATAGGAGAGAAGGACAGCTTGTGGCCTTATCCTTGTGGCTCCCTCATGATCTTCCAGCTCATCTTGATAAGGTGACAACTCGTGAGATATTTGTGGGTCTCACTTAATTTTCAAGTCTTCTAACTCAATTCAGTTTGTGCTTCTTAATTTCTTAACTCGTGCTTGGTTGGGTGAGGACTCTTCTTGTTTTCCCACGTCCTCATGATGGGTGCCACCAGTTCAAACACTAACATGAGGCAATTTTATCCCATGTTAATTCAATTTCAGTGTATCATACACTAAGCAATGCCAATAAATGGGATAACTCCAAAGCGTATAGTACATGCACTATACAGAAATTAATGCATCCCAAATCTTGGGGACAGTTTGATCTAGCCAAATCTTTGGCTCTTCCTCATGAGAAGGAATTCAATTATCGGGACTACATTGATGCATGGTCCAATACGTTCTATTATCAAAACCACAGGCATTCCTGGTTTTTCCAATTGGCCAAGGATGTTCTGAAAAGATCATTACCTTTACCCAATTGGGTATTTAATTGGTGGACAAAATTTGGGCCACCCATTGAGTGCTCCCAGAGCCAATTCAAGCTCAATTTAAATTTTGGACTAAATCCAGTCCTAAGCTTAAAGATCTAGGGAAAATTCTAACAGGTGCAAATTTGTTCATATTATTTATGACTAATGCCATCCCCTGGATTTTGTGATGGGACTGTACTATATCCATCAATCAAGAAGGACTGCCAATTTTACAGAGAATCTTCCATGTACCATCCCCTAGATTTGGCGATGGGACTGTACCACATCCATCAATCAAGAAGGTGTTATTCACGCAATAAAATTATTATTTTAATATTTTTTATTTAATTTAATTTAATTTATTTCATTTTTAAGCCACAAGGGTATTTTTGGAATATTTCATTTATAGGGGTATTTTTGTAATATTTAATCTTAAACCTTGTAAGGGTCAACCCTATTTAAGGGGTAAGAGTAATGAGAAAGACAAGCATTAATTTTAGGTTAAACAGGCTTGGAGTTCTCCTTGACGTGTTCTAGGGTTTTCAAGCTTCCCTTTGGCTTGATTTTTATCGTCTCTCTTCTTCCCTACGAATCCCTGTGTCAGATCCGGGACCATAACAACTGGTATCAGAGTGGGACACAATGAATGATTCTTCATTCCAAGAATTATCACAACGAATTGGAAGTCATACTTGCATTGTATAGAGCATCTGATGAAAGATGGCGTGCATCTTCCATTGAACGTTCTGCAATGGAGAAACTCGCTGCAGCAAGGGAGAAACTCGATGCCGCAGGAAAGAACACAATGAATGATTCTTCCTTCTAAGAATTATGTATTGCCATGCACAACAAATTGGAAGCCCTACTTGCATGGTATATAGCATCTGACGAAAGATGGCGTACATCTTCCATTGAACGTTCTGCAAGGGAGAAACTCGCTGCAGCAGAAAAGAAGGTCATACGACCTAAATTCTCTAAGCACAAAAAATTCACAAAATGAGAGGCAACAGATGCTCTCTTGGATGGAAATTCTCAACTCATTGCTGTGATAGATAAAATTGTCGTTGGAGACGATCTCTTAGACGGGCAGGAGACACAAGCACTCAGAGAGCCCTCTGTCTCTCCAACGGTTGCAAAATCCAAAATTGGGGACTAAGCAATTCCTTCATCGAAAAATATGGAATGGGGCTCGGCATTAAATCCTTTCTCACTGGACACCATACACCTCCCCGAATAGAAGATGTATGAAATTCGAGAGCTCTTTGTCTCAAAACAACTACCAAAACTTCCAAAATCCGACGACGGGGACACCGATGTTTGGAAATAAGAGGGGTATTCCACAACCCCTTTCTCATGGGAGGCCACACGTCTTCCACAGGCTACGTAAAAAATGGAACTGGACAATTTGGTAACCTCAAATCCAAAAACCGACTCTGCGGTAGTAGAACCAAAAGACATGTTCGCTGTCGAGCAGAACGGTTCTAAATTTCAACCACGATTTGTTGCTATTCACCACCAAAAATAGAGGAGGCATCGGAGGCAAAAAATCCATGGGTCTTTGGCTTTCGGATTCTCATTCTCACTCACAATCATGCTCTCATCAGCCTAGTGGGGAACCATCTTCAAAAAAATAGGGGGTAAGCTTCGAAAACACCATCAAATTTTAGGTCAAAACGAGTCTTTCTTGGCGTTGATGTGGCTAAAAGATTCTGAGCAGCAACAACGCTGCTCAAAAATTGTGGACTAAGGTTCTCTGTTTCGTGAAGCAGAGAAACAATGCCCAAGTTATGGAATTTCGGCTTGGGTGTATGCATTTCGAGATGAAATTTTTCGAAGGATGCCGGGATCCATAAAAATAATTTTTTGGGGACGTCTGAAATTTTTTTCTGGTGGCTTTGTTGTTCTGTTGACGTGCACATTACCTGTGGGTTTGTTCGTTGTCAAATTGAAAAGGTGGGGATTAATTTTTTTGGGTTCCATCCATTGTGGTCTTCCTGGTGAAGCAATTGTGGCAAATCATGCACAGGATGTTAATGTTGTGCATGTCTAGTATATGTTTGTGCTTAATGTGATGCTCCTCCATGATAAGCAGGTCAAATTTGAGAAGGCAGCAGATGCTACTCTAGCGGTTTAGGGGCTTAATTTTGTGGGTCCATTGTCTGTAGTAATGACAGAAGGAGATGGAAATTCCAAACATTTTGGCTTTGTTAACTTTGAGAATGCAGAAGTATGCATTAGTACTATATCTAATGATAAGGATGCATTCGTGCTGAATGATTATGTTATTCGTGCTGCAACTACGGATGGGTATGCTGAGAAAGGTGAATTAGTGTTGCATGATTATGTTATTAGAAGTGACACAATTGAGATTCAAGAAATAAATTCTAGTTCTGTTGAAGATGTCAAACATGTAGCAGAACCTGAAATTGAATTTGGTAAAAGTGGTGTTGTCAGAAGAGTTGCATCAACAACAAGTATTCCTGTTATTACTGCTGGGGATGTCCAGGCTAGCGCCCTCCACAGTCTCTGTTGGATGTGTATACGATCAAAAGAGAGATAGGCAAATGGGATGGCATTAGTGTTGCCTTAGGGGGAGATCTGGCAAATTGCAGGACAGTTGGCTACCAGTATGGGCCTGCATATGGCAACGTCAATTTTGTTTTGGAGGCTCCTATTCATATTACACTGGAAACAAATCACTTGACTCTGCTCTGTGCCATTGTTGGCTTGGCCAACTACAATGCTGCTTGTGTGAACATACTCAGCACTAAATTTTTTATCCAGTGGAGAGTTGTTGCTGATCCATGGGGCCCTATCCTAGAGCCACTTATTGTTGGCAATGCAACCTCAATCCAGACATTGGAATGGAGGGTGGAAGAACTACGAGAGGAGAAGTTGCAGAGCAGGGATTTATCAACAATCCAAGATTGGGATGGGGTAACAGTTAGTTCTTTATCCAAGCATGATCAAGGCATGAGACAAATGGTAGCTGCACCAGTAGCTACTACTGCCCATGCTGGGGCTGTGACAGCTCCCACTTCACAAAATTGGTCCGAGGTGTAGGTGCCTGTGATGCTTGAAATTTGTCACACTAATCACAATTCAGAATTGCAGGTGCAACAACAGCCAGCAAAAAATGTCCTAGGTGGCCTCACACTAGGCTACAAGTTTGTCATAATTCCAATTTTTGCCAATATAGTAGCCATCTACGTGGATTTCTGTCTTGCTGCCATATCTGGACTTTCTGTGGTAGTTTTGGGAATGCTTAGCACAATTCCAACCGGGCTTGCGCTTGATACCTATCGACTCAAGGGGGAAGAACATCATGTAGCTGGTGTGGTTGACCTACTTGGCAATGGTGGGTACCCTGCAGCAGCAACCAAAGTAATGGAGGATTACACTGGCCGGACAGGTTGCTGGCCCAGCATATCATCCACGGTTTTTATTGCTGCCTACAAACCAATGATGCACATACCAGCAATTCTGGATCAATTTACTGTAATGGGTTTACTCACAGCTAGCGCCAATCTGGGTGCATTACATCAAGGGAAACTCTTGCAGGCTTACATCAACAAAGATTTTAACTAGCCCCATTCACACTCCTTTACAGAAGCCGGGATTCTAACTGAAATTTGTGCACGGCTATTGATGGCTTACTTGTATGAATATGCTTGTGAGGCTTATGTTGCTGCTCTCTATTATTGGATAAACAATACAGAAAGTGGAAAACAGATGCAGATGATTTCAGGCCAAGTATTTTCAGTTCCAGTTGCACCTGATCTGGGTCCAAGCCTTGGAGTTGCTCATGTCCCGGGAATTGGACTTATATACACAAATTAGTCAGAAGCTTAACCAGTACTGTTGCGGCTGTGTGTGGATTTCACAACGATATGCAGCATGATCCTGTTGTCCGTGATGGCTTTGGTCCTTTGAGTGTTTCAAGGTGCAGCAAATGGAGGGGGTTAGTGCTGTTGAGTCTTCTCAATCCCAGGGGGCTGGTCATGATGTTGTTGCTGCCATATCGGCAAAGTGTAGTCAGTGCAACCTTGCCAATGGGGGGCCGCCATGAGGGGCTATTTCACACAAGTCCAGGACTGAGGGAGGGCTGAGATGCTTCTTGGGGAGATGTAGTGCCGTTTGACATGCATCCCTACATTCAACCATAAAAAAAAATTATTACTAGGGGGAATGCCCTTGTTTTGGGCGTCCAGAGAGCGGACATTGTTACCGCGGATGCTACTTGGGAACATGTGGAGACGTCGACATACATACACTACTTTCGAGCTTGAGGACAAGCTCTTTCTTCTAGGGGGTGTAATTTTATGCACGCAATAAAATTATTATTTTAATAGTTTTTCTTTTATTTAATTTATTTTATTTCAGTTTTAAGCCATAGGGGTATTTTTGGAATATTTCATTTATAGGGGTATTTTTGGAATATTTTATCTTAAATCTTGTAAGGGTCAACCCTATTTAAGGGGTAAGAGTAATGAGAAAGACAAACATTGATTTTAGGTTAAACGGGCTTGAAGTTCTCCATGATGAGCTCTAGGGTTTTCAAGTTTCCATTTGGCTTGATTTTTATCGTCTCTCTCTTCTTCCCTACGAATCCCTGTGTCAAATCCGGGACCATAACAGAAGGACTGCCAATTTTATAGAGAATCTTCCATGTAAGGTAGTGGAAAATTTTTCCACATATAGACACAAAGCTCACAAAAATTAACTCTACTATTCTCCACAATGAGAATTTATTGGGACAAAAAATCTCAAAGGTTTATTATGAACCCAAGAATATGTTCAAAATTACAAAACTCAATTAAGAGTTAAATATCCGAATATTTCGGAGGCAGAGCTTATGAGTAAGCTTTTGGAATCAATGAAGGATTCCCTCTTCGATCTTTGCAATGAAGGAAAACCATCATCTTCCAAGCTCATCAACGACACCATGTTACTGTCAACCCAATCTGGTGCAGATGAAGATGAAAAAGATGACGAAGAAGAATAAGAACAGTAGAAGAAAATAATATTCATCAGGTTGAATTACTTCCAGACAGCCAACCTAATGATGATGAACCCACAATGGTGGATTACATGAAGACAATGATACAGATGATGGAATCAAAATCTAAAAAGAACCATTAATACTTTCTTTTCAAGTTTTTCTTTGAAGACGACATAATCTAAGCAAATGGAAGCTTATCCGACCTGCAAAAAAGTGGCAATCTGTCATTTCAGAAAAAGTAAATCTTATCCTTCCGGCAATAGCTAGCCAATCTCTCACATCAGCCACACTACTATTTGCAAACTTGGTCGGCCACACTCAATCAATAATTTTCAATGTGATTTGGAAAGTAGCAGCCATAACAATAAAAAGTTGAAGGCTACTAATCAAGCCGAGAAATTAAGGGCCAAACTTGTATCAATGCCCAAAAGAATCCAACTGTCCTCAATAATGGAGGATCTGTTCAACTGCCTCAATTATAGAGGCATCTTTCATAGTTTCAAATTCACCTGGTACTTTTTAGTCTTACTATTTCTATATAAAGGAGTTATGTAATGTTTTGTAAGGCATTACTTGGAGTTTGCGCTTGTTTCCAAAGTTGCTCGTTGTTTGGATATTACTCAGTGTGCTTTATGATATGTAAGTATAATATTTCAAATTGAATATATTTCATTTTTCCTCAATTTTTGATTCTCTTCTATTGTAAATGGACCATTAGTGCTTCATGTTTCCTGGAAAAACTTTTCTAGCTGAAAATTCTTATCAGGAAACTATTGTGGTAAAGCTATTTTTACTGAAACAAATTACTTTGTACAACTATAAAGCCTTGTTAGTGCATTTTTTAGGAACGTTGGAAAAGTATTTCTAATAAAAATATGACCCTTGGGACCATTACAGCCTCATGTTTCCTAGAAACATTTTTCAAGTTGAAAATTCATACCAGGGAAATTTCGTGGTAAGGATTTTTTTATGAAAAAAAATCTTTCTAAAACTATAAGGCCTTGTTTGTGCATTTTTTTGGAAACACTAGAAATGTGTTTCTAGTAAAAATACGTCTCTTGGGACCAATACTTCCTCTTGTTTCCTGGAAACACTTTTCAAGCAGAAAATTCTTTCAAGAATTTTTTTGCTGAAACAAATTGTTTTCTACAATTATATGACCTTGATAGTGAATTTTTTCAGGAAATGTTAGGCAAGTATTTCTAGTAAAAATATGTCTCCATATACCATTAGTGCCTCATGTTTCTTGGAAAAAAAAATTAAGGAAGAAAATTCTTACTTGGAAAACTTTGCAGAAAAAATTACATTTTACTATTGTGACGCCTTGTTAATGCATTTTTTCAGGAAACATTGGAAAAATATTTTTTTGTAAAAATACATGTCTAGGGACCATTAGTAGCTCATGTTTCCAAGAATCTCTTTTCTTGTTGAGAATTCTTACCAGGGAAATTTTTTTGTACGGATATTTGTTTTTTTGAAACAAATTACTTTCTACAAATATAAGGCTTTTTAGTGCATTGTTTTGGATACGCTGGAAATATATTTTGAGTAAAAATACATCTCCAAGGACCATTAGTGCCTCATGTTTTTAGGAAACACTTTTCATTCTAAAACTTTTTACAAGAAAATTTTGCTGAAACAAATTACTTTCTACAACCATATGACCTTGTTAGTGCATTTTTCATGAAACACTAGGAAAATATTTCTAGTACAAGTATGTCTCCATGGACCATTAGTGCTTTATGTTTTTTGGAAAAAAAATTATGCAAAAATTTCTTACGAGGAAAACTTTGCAAAAACAAATTACTTTCTATAACTATAAGGTTTTGTTAGTGATTTTTTTAAAGAAAAATTGAAAAAATATTTCAGGTAAAAATGCATCTCCGAGGACCATTAGTGCCTGATGTTTTGTGGACAAATATTTCTACCTGAAAATTCTTTTCTGGAATCAATTTTGGTGAAGCATTTTTTGTTGAAAAAAATTAATTTTTGCAACAATATGGCCTTGTTAGTGTATTTTTTTTTAGAAAACATTGGAAATGTATTTCTACTAAAAATACGTCTCCTTGGACCATGAGTGCCTCATATTTCCATGAAACACTTTTCAAGCTGAAAATTCTTTGCAAGAAAATTTTGTGATAAGGCAATTTTTGCTGAAAAAAAATTACTTTTTTACTAGTATAAGGCCTTGTTAATGGCTTTTTTCAGGAAACATTGGTAAAGTATGTCTAGTAAAAATACGTGTCTAGGGACCATTAGTGCCTTATGTTTCAGGAATCAATTTTCTTGTTCATGATTCTTTCCATGATGTATGGCAATTTTTTCTGAAACAAATAACTTTATACATCTTTATATTTTCTTAAATCAGCATAAGTATATTCAAGATATTATTACCGTAGCTGTTTTGGAGGACACTTCTTCAGTTTATACTCCTATAGAGGTAAATGTCAAATATAGGAAAGATGAAGGGGCTCTTCTTCATGATCCTAATATCTATCGATGCCTGGTTGGGAGTCTCATATACTTGACCATGACTCGTCCCGATATCTTTTATGTCATTCCTCAAGTCAGTTAGTTTATGTCTTCTTCTCAGCATCTCCATTTTGCGGCACTTCAGCGTTCGAGGTTCTCCTACTTGTGGCTTATTCTTTCCTACAGGCTTCGATCTTCAACTTGTTGCCTATAGTGATACTGATTGGGCTGGGTGCCTTGATACCTTTCGCTCTACTATAGGTTTGTGTATGTTTTTAGGGGATGCATTGATTTCTTGGAAATGAAATAAACAAGACCGGGTGTTCAAATCCTCTATTGAGGCCAAGTATCATGCTATGCCTACTGCGTGCTCTGAAATTAAATGGTTCCATGGTCTTCTTGATGAGTTTCAGTTTCCTCAGACTACCTCTACACTTCTTCATGTGGATATCACGAGGGCTATTCAGATTTCTACAAGCCCTATTTTCCATGAGCGCACCAATCACATTGAGGTTGATTGTCATTCTATCAGCGATAGCTTAGATCATCAGGTAATATCTCTTTTGTACATCTCTTCAGAACACCAAGTGGCTGATATCTTCACTACAGCAATGTCCCAACCTCAGAATAATTTTTTACTTGGCAAATTGTTGCTAGTTGACTTCCCAGCATCAATTTAAGGGGGGATGTTACCATACTTTGGAATTTATAAAAGTTTGGATTTATATGATAGATAGAACTCTTCTAGGACATGACCATAAGATAAAGATGCCTTTGTGAGTCCTTCTTGATCTACCAACTTATGTGACAAGGATGTCAGCTTGTGGTAATCATGGTGGGTCCTGCTTCTTTTGGGTTTGGGCCCATCTTATGGGCCTTTCTTGGTCATGTGGGCTTGGGCCTATCTTCCAACACTCCCCCTCAAGCTGGGGATGAGAGACTAACATGAACTCTCAGCTTGCTGTAAATGATGTATAGAATCTTTTTATATAAAATTGTCACATATTTAAATATGCCTTCATCTTCCAACACTCCCCCTCACGCTATTGTGTCCTTCCATGAGGCCTTGCTAGCATAATATAAGTGAGAGTAAAAATCACTCCTAGCTGGTAGGACATTGCTCCATACTCCAGTCCTAATACAGGATGTAGGGCATACTCCATCTTCTGTAGGTAGTGTGTCTATCGGCATTGCTTTGAAGTGTCCACCACCGTGTCCCTCCATAGGACAACGACTCTCTAGTGGGAGGAGTAGTAAAAGCCATTACAGGGGGAGATAGTGGGTTTATTTATAATGGTGTCCCAATCCAGACACCGACTCTCATGGTATCCCAACCAAGATATTTTTGAGAGTTAAATTTATCATGGTGTCCCATTCAGGGCACCGACTCTCATGGTGTCCCAACCGTGATATTTTTGAGAGTCAAATAAATTATTGTATGAGAAAAGGTACTGATGCCACCTCTTCTTCAATAATAATGTCTCATATAAAGAGACATAATAGCAGTAGCTGTAATGTAGCACGACCATCTTTCAACACATATAACACGAACCAAAATAATAAACCTTGTAGAAGGACCCATGAAATATTCATAATCCGATATAAATATGTTTTTCTTAGATACAAAAGCTTCATCATTTGTGCACCCCCTTTCTTGAATATTTTGGTCATATAAACTTATCCACAACATATGGACTACAATACCTCTTTCTTGTACTTCTTCTGGTTCTCCCTCTCAAGCTGGGAGGTAATGGCAGTGATCCCAACTTGAACAAAAAATCATAGATGTAGCAATAAGCCCAAATAACATAGATGTAGTAATAATCCCTTAAACCAGAGAGAAGTGAGATATATTTCCTGATATAGAAACTCAAATAGAAATGCAAACAATCGGCTTAAATTCTGACTTTTCAATATAAAAAAATACCAACATGACCTTTGATTCTTCCAATGCGAATATATCTTTAAATATAGATTTGATTGACCTAAATTTTTCTCCTCCTAAAACTATAATTAAATACCTTTCATCCAAGTATAATTTCCCTTCATAAAATAAAAATATCAGAATTTTTTTTTTGAATTTATGAAAAAGAGAAATACTTCATTGACTTGTCATAATCTGAGTACATGTACCTCTATTTATAATAGAGGAAGGTAGTAGAGTCCAATTAAAATAAAACTATCTTTGTCCCAATTACACCCAAACTCTAACACTTAAAGATAAGCCCAAGCTTAATGAAATAATTCAATGAATATAAAAGACAAACATAACTCAAACTAAAACTCTTCTTGGTTGTGACCCTAAGATAAAGATACTTTTGTGAGTCTTTCTTAATCTTCCAACTGATGTGATAAGGATGGCAGCTCATGGTAATCATTGTGGGTCCTACTTATTATGTTTTTGGGCCCATCTTGTGGGCCTTCTTTGGTTGTGTGGCCCATCTTATAATACTCTTAGATATGTGGGCCTTCTTTGGTTGTGTGACCCATCTTATAAATACTCTTAGAAATGTGGGCCTTCTTTGGTCGTGTGGCCCATCTTATAATACTCTTAGATATATGAGCCTTCTTTGGTCGTGTAGGCTTGGGCCCTATCTTCCAACACTCCCCCTCAAGCTGGGGGTGAGAGAACATAAAAAACTCCCAACTTGGTGCAAATGTTATATAGAATCTTTTTTTTTTGTATAATGTGGCAGATCTTCCAACACTCCCCCCTCACGCTAGTGCTCTTGTTCATGAGGTCCAACTGGTATAATATCAGTGAGAGTAAATCACTCCTAGCCACTAAGACATTGCTCTGAAGTGTCCATCTCCACCACCGTCTCCCTCCACAGGACAACGACTCTCAAGTGGTAGAGTAGTAATATATGATATTAATGGGGGGGGGGGGGGGGGGGGGTGAAGTAACATAAATATAATAAAAAATTCCTTTGTCATGGACTCACAACTGTGATATTTTTTGACAGGGCCCATCATGGTTTCCCAACCGTGATATTTTTTTTTAGGGTTTCCTCCGTCATGTTTTCCCAACCATGATATTTTTTTACAGGGTATCCCTCGTCATGGTTTTCTAACTGTGATATTTTTTGATGGGGTAAAATAAATGATGATATGAGCTCACATCTTCTTCAATAATAATGTCCCCAAAGAGACATAATAGATGCAGTTGAATATAACACGACTATCTACCAACTCATATAACATGAACCAAAATAATAAACCTTGTAGAAGGACCAATGAAATAATCATAATCCGATAGAAATATTTTTTTCTTAGATGCAGAAGCTTCATCTTTTGTACTCCCATTTTCTTGTATATTTTAGTCACATAAACTTATCCACAACATATGGAATAAAATGCATCATTGTTATACTTCTTCTACTTCTCTCCCTCAAGTTGGGAGGTAATGGCAGTGATCCCAGCTTGAACCAAATATCATAGATGTATCCATAAGCCCAAATAACAAAGATGTATAAATAAGCCCTCAAACAAGGGATAAGTGAGGTATTTTCTGATATATCAACTCAAAAAGTGACGAAAAACAATAGGCATAAATTTGGATTTTTCAATTCATCAAAATACCAACATGGCCTTTGATTATTCCAATGCGAATATTTTTTTAAATATAGATCAAATTGTTGTGAAATTTTATCCTTATGAAACTATACTTAAAATAAATTTCATCCAAGTATAACTTCTCCTCATAAAATATAATTATCAGAACCTAAATAATCTGATAGATTTCAGTCTTTGTCATCTGTCCAAACTAAGTATTGTTTCTCCTTTTTTCCAGAATGACCATTGACTCTTCCAAGATCAATATCTCCTTATAAAAAAATCATACCGAGAATTGGTTGAATAGGTATGAAAATAGACTTACCTATATTTCTTTTCATATGTATTTCTCCATATAAAGTCTCTTTATTAATAGCATAAAATACCTCCGAAGTTGAGGCTTTTTGCTGCTTCGCGAACATCTTTTTCATTCTGACCTTTGCTGCTTCAAATATCGATTTCTCTTTGTAGATAACTCAGATAAAAAAATTGGTATAATAGGTACAAGAATAGACTTACATATATTTCTTTTGATATATATTTCTCCATATAAATTCTAGTTCTTAATAGCAAACAATACCTCAGAATCTAAAGATTGCTGCTACTACTTGAACCTTTTTTTCAATCTGATCTTTGCTCATTCCAATATCTATATCTCTTTGTAGATAACTCAGATTGGAAAAAATATTTTTTCTTTGGAACGTACTCAAATATCTTTCTGTCAATATATAATTTTCAATAAGAAAAAACTCCATATAGAGGTAAAAAATGCAAAAAAAACTACAGGTGCAGGTACTGAAAAAAATAACTACCAACCTAGACTTGGGTGTACGGTTTAGAGAAAAGGATCACATTACCTCTGTGGGTTGACCACGTCAATGCACAGAACCTACTATGATACCATTACCTCTTTGGGTTGACCACAAAACCTGCTTTGATACCATTACCTCTGTGGGTTTAGAGAAAATGATCACATTACCTCTGTGGTTGACCACGTCAACTTACAAAACCTGCTCTGATACCATGTTGAATTTATGAAAAAGAGAAATAATTCATTGACTTGTCATAATCTGAGTACATGTACCTCTATTTATAATAAAGTAAGGTAGTAGAGTCCAATTACAATAAAACTACCTTTGTCCCAATTACACCCAAACTCTAACACTTAAAGATAAGTCCTAGCTTAATTAAATAACTCAATGTAGATAAAAGACAAACATAACTCACACTAAAACTCTTCTTGGTCGTGACCCTAAGATAAAGATACTTTTGTGAGTTCTTATGTGTTTGGGCCCATCTTGTGGCCTTCTTTGGTCGTGTGTCCCATCTTATAATACTCTTACATATGTGGGTCTTCTTTGGTCATGTGGGCTTGGGCCCTATCTTCCAACATTAATAATCTGATAGATTCCGGTCTCTGTCATCTGGTCGAACTAAGTATTCCTTTCTCTTATTTTTTTCATCATGACCATTGACTTTTCCAAGATAAATATATCCATATAAAAAAATCATACAGAGAATTGGCTGAATAGGTAAGAAAATAGACTTACATATATTTATTTTGATATATAATTCTCCACATAAAATCTATTTCTTGATAGTATAAAATACCTCAGAAGTTGAAGCTTTTTGGTGCTGCCTCGAACCTCTTTTGTAATCTGACCTTTGCTGCTTCAAATATCGATTTCTCTTTGTAGATAAGTCAGATAAAAATTTGGTTGAATAGTTAAAAGAATAGACTTAAAAATATTTCTTTTGATATATATTTCTCTAGATAAAGTCTAGTTCTTGAGTGCATAAAATACCTTGGAAGCTGAAGTTGTCTGCTATAGCTCGAACCACTTTTGTAATCTGACCTTTACACATTCAAATATCGAAATCTCTCTGTAGATAATTTCGATTGGAAAAAAATTATTTTTCATTGGAAATTAGACTCAAATATATTTTTTTAAATATATAATTTTAAATATTAAAATCTCAGTATAGAGGTGAAAAAAGGTAAAGCAAAGCACGGGTGTAGGGATTGAAAAAAATAACAACGAACCTAGACTTAAAGTTTAGGGTTTAGAGAAAAAGATCTTATTATCTCTATGGCTTGACCGAGTCAACTCACAAAACCTGCTCTGATACCATGTTGAATTTATGGAAAAGTGAAATACTTCATTGACTTCATTAATTTCTTATAATCAAAGTATATGAACCACTATTTATAATGGAAGAAGGTAGTAGAGTCCAATTACAATAAAACTGCCTTTGTCCCAATTACACCCAAACTCCAACACTTAAAGATAAGTCCTAGCATAATTAAATAACTCAATATAGATAAAGGACTAACATAACTCAAACTCGAACTCTTCTAGGACATGACCATAAGATAAAGATGCCTTTGTGAGTCCTTCTTGATCTTCCAACTTATGTGATAAGGATGCCAGCTTGTGGTAATCATGTCGGTCCTACTTCTTATGTGCTTGGATCCATCTTGTGGGCCTTCCTTGGTTGTGTGGGCTTGGGCCTATATTCCAAAAGAACTATTGTTCTTGGCTGTTCCGTCAGCCCCCTTTGGTGATGTTTCTGTCCACGGAAACTCAAGAGCTTGGAGCTCTTGTTCTTGGCTGTTCTGTCAGCCTCCTTTGGTGGTGTTTTTGCCCACAAAAACTCAGTGCTTGAAACTCTTGTTCTTGGCTGTTCCATCAGCCATTCTTGGTGGCCATTGCTGCTCTCTCCAGAAATTCCATTGGCTGTTCTCAGCAGCGTTTTTTCAGCTAGAAAACTTTGTAATTTTCTGCGTGAAAGTTCTTATCAACAATCTTTTTTGGTATAGCATTTATGGGCGAAAAGTTGCATTCTGCAACTATAAGGCCTTGTTAGTGTATTTTTTAGGAAACGTTGGAAAATTATTTCTACTAAAAATACATTTCCATGGACCATCAATGCCTCATATTACCATGAAACACTTTTCAAGCTAAAAATTCTTACCAGGAAAATTTTTTAATTAGGCATTTTTTGCTAAAAATTATTTGACTACTATAAAGCCTTGTCAATGCTTTTTTTAGGAAATAATTGTAAAGTTTTTCAAGTAAAAATATGTGTCGAGGGACCATTAGTGCCTCATGTTTCCAGGAATCACTTTTCTAGTTGAAAATTCTTACCAGGAAACTTTTGGTGTAAGGATATTTTTTTCTAAAACAAATTACTTTTTAGTTCATCATGGCCATGTTACTGTCTTTATTTGGAAACTTTGGAAATATATTTCTAATAAAAATACGTCTCTAGAGTCCATTAGTGCCTCATGTTTCATGGAAACACTATTCAAGCCAAAAATTTTTACGAGAAAAATTTTGTTGTAAAGCAATTTTTGCTGAAATAAATTACTCTATACAATTCTAAGGTCTTGTTAGTGCCTTTATTTAGGAGACATCAGAAAAGTATTTCTATTAAAAAATACACCTCCATGGACCATTAGTGGCATATGTTTCCATGAAACACTTTTTAAGCTGAAAATTGTTACCAGGAAAATTTTGAGATAAGGCAATTTTTTGCAAAAACAAATTACTTTCTACAACCAAAAGGGCTTGTTAGAGATTTTATTTTGGGAAAATATTTGAAAAGTATTTTTAGTAAAAATACAACGTGTGGGACCATTAATGCCTCGTGTTTCTTGGAAAAACTTTTCTAGCTGAAAATTCTTACCAAGAAACTATTGTGGTAAAGAAATTTTTGTTGAATCAAATTACTTTTACAACTATATGGACTTGTTAGTGCATTTTTTAGAAAAATAGGAAAAGTATTTGTAGTAAAAATATGACCCTTGGGACCATTACTGCCTCATGTTTCCTAGTAACATTTTTCAAGTTAAGAATTCTTAGCAGGGAAATTTTGTAGGAAAGATATTTTTTTGAAACAAATTATTTTCTACAACTATAAGGCCTTGTTAGTGCATTTTTTTGGAAATGCGAGAAATTTATTTCTAGTAAAAATATTTCTCCAGGGACAATTAGTACTTCATGTTTCCAAGAAAAACTTTTCAAGCAGAAAATTCTTACTCGAAATTTTTGCTGAAGTAAATTACTTTCTAAAACTATATGACCTTGTTAGTGAATTTTTTAAGGAAACATTAAGAAAGTATTTCTAGTAAAAATACATCTCTATGGACCATTAGTGCATCTTGTTTCTTGGAAATACTTTTCAGGCAAAAAAATTCTTACTTGGAAAACTGTGTTGAAACATTTTATTTTCTATAACTATAAGGTTTTGTTAGTGATTTTTTTTGTCTGGAAACATTGTAAAAGTGTTTCTATAAAAAATATTACTCCAAGGACCATTACTACCTCATGTTTTCTAGACACACTTTTCTGCATGAAAATTCATACCATGAATCTTTTTTAGTAAAACATTTTTTGCCGAAAAAAATTGCTTTATGTAACTATAAGAGCTTTTTTAGTGTATTTTTTAGGACATGTTGGAAAAGTATTTCAACTAAAAATATGTCTCCATGGACCAGCAGTATCTCATATTTCCTGAAACACTTTTCAAGTTGAAAATTATCACCGGGAAAATTTTGTAATCATGCATTTTTTCAACAAAAAATTACATTTTACTACTATAAAGCATTGTTAGTGCCTTTTTTAGGAAACATTGGAAAAATATTTCTATTAAAAATATGTGTTGAGGTACCATTAGTGCCTCATATTTCCAGAAATTGCTTTTCTTGTTGGAAATTCTTTCTAGAAAAAATTTGTTGCAAGGAAGTTTTTTCTGAAACAAATAACTTTTTACATCATTAAGGCCTTGTTACTGCCTCTTTTAGGATACTTTGAAAATTTATTTCTAGTAAAAATCTCATGTGCCTCATGTTTCCCTAAAACACTATTCAAGCATAAAATTCTTACTAGGAAAATTTAGTAGTTCGACAGTTTTTGCTGAAACAAATTACTTTCTACTACTCTATGGTTTTGTTTACTGCCTTTATTTAGGAGACAATGGAAAAGTATTCCTAGTAAAGTTACATCTCGTGGGACCATTAGTGCCTTATGTTTACAATAATCACTTTTTAAGCTGAAAATTGTTACCAGTAAAATTTTGAGGTAAGGAAGTTTTTGCTAAAACAAATTACTTTCTACAACCACAAGACCTTGTTAGTGTTTTTTTTTCCCGAAAATGTTAGAAATTTTTTTTATTAAAAATACGTCATGAGGGACCATTAGTGCTCATGTTTCCTAGAAAAAAACTTTCCTAGCTGAAAATTCTTTCCAGGAAATTATTGTGGAATAGCAATTTTTTTCTGAAACAATTTATGTTCTAAAATCATTAGGCCTTTTTAGTGAATTTTTTTTAGGAAAGATTGGAAAAGTATTTCTTGTAAAAATATGACCCTTGGAACATTTACTGCCTCATGCTTCCTATAAACATTTTTCTTGTTGAAATTTCTTACTAGGGAAATTTGTTGGTAAGGATATTTTTTTATGAAACAAATTACTTGCTCCAACTATAAGGCCTTGGTAGTGTATTTTTTGGACTCGTTGGAAATGTATTTCTAGTCAAAATATGTCTCCAATGACCATTAGTGCCTCACGTTACTTGGAAACACTTTTCAAGCTAAAAATTCTTACAATAATTTTTTTGCTGAAACAAATTACTTTCTACAACTATATGACCATGTTAGCGCAATTTTTTTCAGGAAACGCTGGGAAAATATTTCTCTTAAAAATATGTCTTCATGGACCATTAGTGCCTAATGTTTCCTGGAAAACACTTTTTAGGCATAAAATTCTTTCAAGGAAAACTTTGCTAAAATAAATTACTTTCTATAACTATAAGGTTTTGTTTGTGACTTTTTCTTCAGGAATTGTTGGAAAAGTATTTCTTGTAAAAATATGTCTCGAAGGACCATTAGAGCCTGAAGTTTTCTAGAAACAACTTTCCACCTTCTACTAAAAATACGTCTCCAGGGACCATTATGCAAAAAAAAAAAAAAAAAATTCTACAACTATATGGCGTTGTTAGTCCATTATTTTAGCAAACGATGGAAATATATTTCTACTAAAATTACAACTTCATGGACTGTCAGTTCCTCATATTTCCTTGAAACAGTTTTCAAGATGAAAATTTCAACCAAGAAAATTTTGTGATAAAACAATTTTCACTAAAAAAAATTGCTTTATACTACTATAAGGTCGTGTTAATGCTTTTTTTTAGGAAACATTGAAAAAAAATTTCTAGTAAAAATACATGTTTAGGGACCATTATTGCCTCATGTTCAAGGAATAAATTTGCTTGTTGAAAATTCTTACCTGGAAAATTTTGGGGTAAGGCTATTTTTTTCTGATACAAATAACTTTTTACATCATTAAGGCCTTGTTACTTCCTTTTTTAGGAAACTTTGGAAATCTATTTCTAGTAAAAATACATCTCCAAGGTCCAGTAGTGCCTCATGTTCCTTGTGTTGGAAGATAGGCCCAAGCCCACTTGACCAAGGAAGGCCCACATATCAAGAGTATTATAAGATGGGCCACATGACTAAGGAAGGCCCATCAGATGGACCCAAGCACATAAGAAGTAGGACCCACAATGATTATCATGAGTTGGTATCCTTATCACATAAGTTAGAAGATCAAGAAGGACTCACAAAAGTATATTTATCTTATGGTCATGTCCTAGAAGAGTTCTAGTTTGATTTATGTTTGTCTTTTATCTATATTGAGTTATTTACTTATGCTAGGACTTATCTTTAAGTGTTATAGTTTGGTCATATTTGGCACAAAGCTAGTTTTATTTTAATTGGACTCTACTACCTTCCTCTATTATAAATAGAGCTTCATGTACACTGATTACAACAAGTCAAAGAATTATTTCTCTTTTCCATAAATTCAACATCCTGGAAACACTATTCAAAGTGAAAATTCTTCTAAGGAATTTTTTTTTTACTATCTAGTACTCTAAGGTCTTGTTAGTGCTTTTATTTAGGAGACATTGGAAAAGTATTTCTAGTAAAAATACGTCTCTAGGGACCATTAGTGCCTTATGTTTCCAGGAAACACTTTTTATGTTGAAAATTGTAACCAGGAAAATTTTGAGGTAAAACATTTTTTACTAAAACCACAAGACCTTGTTAGTGCATTTTTTAGGAAATTTTTGAAAAGTATTTTTAGTAAAAATACGTCATGAGGGACCATTAGTGCCTCATGTTTCTTGGAAACACTTCTTTAGTTGAAAATTCTTTCCAAAAAACTATTGTGGTAAAGCAATTTTTTGCCGAAACAATATATGTTCTACAATCATAAGGCCTTGTTAGTGCATTTTTTTAGGAAACGTTGGAAAAATATTTCTTGTAAAAGTATGACCCTTGGAACCATTACTGCCTCAAGTTTCCTAGAAACATTTTTCATGTAGAAGATTGTAACCAGTGAAATTTTGTGGAAAAGATATTTTTTATTAAACAAATACTTGCTATAACTATAAGGTCTTGTTAGTGCATTTTTTTGGACACGTTGGAAATGAATATCTAGTAAAAATATATCTCCAAGGACCATTAGTCATCATATTATTTGAAACACTTTTCAAGCTGGAAATTCTTACAAGAAATTTTTTGTTGAAACGCATTACTTTCTACAAACTATATGACCTTGTTAGCGCATTTTTTTAGGAAATGTTACAAAAATATTTCTGATAAAAATATGTCTCCATGGACCATTAGTACCTCATGTTTCCTTGAAAACACTTTTAGGCAGAAAATTCTTTCTTGGAAAACTTTGCTAAAAAAATTACTTGCTATAACTAAAAGGTTTTGTTAGTGATTTTTTTTTAGGAAATGATGGAAAATATTTCTTGTAAAAATATGTCTCGAAGGATCATCAGTGCCTAAAGTTTTCTACAAACACTTTTCCACTTGAAAATTCTTTCTAGGAATCATTTTTGGTAAAATATTTTTGCTGAAATAAAATAATTTATGCAACTATAATTTATGCAACATTTTTAGGCATTGTTAGTGCATTTTTCTACGAAATGTTGGAAACGTATTTCTACTAAAAATTCATCTCCATGGACCGTTAGTGCTCATATTTCCTTCAAACACTTTTCAAGCTCAAAATTCTTACCACGAAAATTTTGTGAGAAGGCAATTTTTGTTGAAAAACAATTACTACTATAAGGCTTTATTAATGCCTTTTTTTTAAGGAAAAGTTGGAAAAATATTTCTAGGAAAAATACTTGTCCAGAGACCATTATTGCCTCATGTTCTAGGAATCACTTTTCTGGTTGAAAATTCTTACTTGAAATTTTTTGGTGCAAGGCATTTTTTTCTGATTCAAATAACTTTTTTCAATCACTAAAGCCTTGCTATTGCCTTTCTTAAGAAACTTTGGAAATTTATTTCTAGTAAAAATACATTTCCAAGGTCCATTAGTGCCTCATGTTTCCTAGAAACACGATTCAAGCCAAAAATTCTTACTAAGGAATTTTTTTTGTAATGCAATTTTTACTTAAACAAATTACTTTCTACAACTCTAAGGTCTCTCTAGTGCCTTTATTTAGGAGGCATTGGAAAACCGTTTCTAGTAAAAATATGTCTCTAGGGATCATTAGTGCCTCATGTTTCCATGAAACACTTTTTAAGCAGAAAAATGTTACCAGGAAAATTTTGAGGTAAGGCAATTTTTTAGAAAACAAATTACTTTGAAAAACCACAAAGCCTTGTAAGTGCATTTTTATTTCAAAAAATGTTTGAAAATTATTTTTAGTAAAAATAACTCTTGAGGGACCAATAGTGCCTCATGTTGCCTGGAAAAACTTTTCTAACTGAAATGTTTTACCAAGAAACTATTGTGTTAAAGCATTTTTTGCTGAAACGAATTACTTTTAACAACTAGATGGCCTACTTCGTACATTTTTTTTCAAGAAATGTTCGTGTTGAATTTATGGAAAAGAGAAATACTTCATTGACTTCATTAACTTATTATAATAAGAGTACATGAACCTCTATTTATAATAAAGGAAGGTAGTAGAACCCAATTACAATAAAACTACTTTTGTTCCAATTACACCCAAACTCTAACGCTTAAAGATAAGTCCTAGCATAATTAAATAACTCAATATAGATAAAATACAAACATAACTCAAACTAGAATTCTTCTAGGACGTGACCATAAGATAAAGATGCTTTTGTGAGTCCTTGTTGATTTTCCAACTTATGTGATAAGGATGCCAACTTGTGGTAATCATGGTGCATCATACTTCTTATGTGCTTGGGCCCATCTTGTGGGCCTTCCTTGGTTGTATGGGCTTAAACCTATCTTCCAACACTCCCCCTCAAGCAAGGGTGAGAGAACAATATGAACTATCAACTTGCTGCAAAATCATGTATGGAATCTTTTTGTATAAAATGGCACATTTTCCAATATCTCTTCATCTTCCATCACTCCCCTTCACGTTGTTGCATCCTTCCATGAGGCCATGCAGGCATAACATAAGTGAGAGTAAAAATCACTCCTAAGCGGTAAGACATTGCTCCATACTCTAGTCCTAATGCTGGATGTAGGGCACACTCCGTCTTCTGTAGGTAGTGTGTCCCTCCATATGACAATGACTCTCAAGTGGTAGAAGTAATAAAAGAATTATTAGTGCATTTATTTAGGAGTCATTGGAAAATCATATCTAGTAAAAATATATCTCTAGGGATCATTGGTGCCTCATGTTTCCAGGAAACACTTTTTAAGCTAAAAATTGTTACCTGGAAAATTTTGAGGTAAGGAAATTTTTGAGAAAACAAATTACTTTCTAAAACCACAAAGCCTTGTAAGTGCATTTTTTTTTCAAAAAAATGTTTGAAAAGTTTTTTTTGTAAAAATACGTCTCGAGCGACCAATAGTGCCTCATGTTTCCAAGAAAAACTTTTCAAGCTAAAATTCTAACCAGGAAACTATTGTGGTAAAGCATTTTTTGCTGAAAAAAATTATTATTTTAACCTATAATGCCTTGTTAGTGTGTGTTTTTAAAAAAATTTGGAAAATTATTTCTAGTGAAAATACGACCCTTGGGACCGTTACTACCTCATGTTTCCTACAAACATTTTTCATGTTGAAAATTCTTTCGAGGGAAATTTTGTGGGAAGGATATGTTTTTTATGAAACAAATTACTTTCTACAACAATAAGGCCTTGTTAGTGCTTGTTTTGGCAATAATGGAAATGTATTTCTAGTTAAAATACGTCTCTAGGGATCGTTAGTACCTCATGTTTCTTGGAAACACTTTTCAAGCTGAAAATTCTTACTAAAAAATTTTTGCTGAAACAAATTACTTTCAACAACTATATATCCTTGTTAGTGCAATTTTTAAGAAAAAATTGTGAAAATATTTCTAGTAAAAATATGTCTCCATGGACTATTTGTTCCTCATGTTTTGTGGAAAAATTTCAGGCAGAAAGTTCATACTTGGAAAACTTTGCTGAAACAATTTATTTTCTATAACTATAAGGTTTTGTTAGTTTTTTTAGGAAACTTTGGTACAATATTACTTGTAAAAATTACTATAAGGTTTTGTTAGTTTTCTGGAAACACTTTTCTACCTGAACATTCTTACCAATAATCTCTTTTGGTAAAGCACTGTTTACCAAAAAAAATTGCTTTCTACAACTATTGGGCCTTATTAGTCTATATTTTTAGGAAATGTTGGAAAAGTATTTCCACTAAAAATATGTCTCCGTGGACCATCAATGCAACATATTTCCATATAACACTTTTCAAGCTGAAAATGCTTTCCAAGAAAATATTTTTTGATAAGGCAATTTATGATGAAAAACTTACATTTTACTACTATAAAGTCTTGTAGAAAATTCATACCAAGAAAATTTTGGTGTAAGAATTTTTTTAGAAACAAATAAATTTTTACATCATTAAGGTCTTGTTACTGCCTTTTTTTAGGAAACTATGTAAAAGTATTTCTAGAAAAAATAAGTCTTCAGGGTCCATTAGTGCCTCATGTTTCCTGGACACACTATTCAAGCAGAAAATTCTTACTAGGAAAATTTTTTTATAAGGCAATTTTTGCCAAAAAAATACTTTTAACAACTACAACGCCTTCTACGTACATTTTTTTCTTCAAAAAACGTTGAAAAAGTATTTCTAGTAAAATAACATCTCTAGGGATCATTAGTGCCTCAATCTTCCAAGAACCGCTTTTCTTGTTGAAAATTCATACCAGTAAAATTTTGAGGTAAGACAATTTTTGTGAAAACAAATTACTATCGACAACCACGAGGCCTTGTTAGTGCATTTTTTTAGAAAATGTTCGAAAAGCATTTTTAGTAAAAATACATCTCAAGAAACCATTAGTACTTCATGTTTCCTAGAAAAAAAAATTTAACAGAAAATTCTTAAAAAGAAACTATTGTGGTAAAGATATTTTTTTCTAAAACAAAATACTTTCTACAACTATAAGGCCTTGTTAGTGTATTTTTTTAGTATTTTGGAAAATTATTTCTAGTAAAAATACGACCCTTGGGACCATTACTGCCTCATGTTTCCTAGAAATATTTTTCATGTAAAAAACTCTTACTAGGGAAATTTTGTTGTTAGGATATTTTTCATGAAACAAATTACTTTCTACAACTATAAGGCCTTGTTAGTGCAATTTTTTGGTAACACTAAAAATGTATTTCTAGTTAAAATATGTCCCTAGGGACCATTAGTGCCTCATGTTTCTTGGAAACACTTTTCAAGCTGATAATTATTACTAGAAAGTTTTTGCTTAAACAAATTACTTTCTTCCACTATAAGACCTTGTTAGTGAATTTTTTTTCAGAAAATATTGGGAAAGTATTTCTAGTAAAAATACGTCTCCATGCACCATTTGTGCCTCATGTTTCCTGAAAACACTTTTCAGGTAATAAATTCTTACATGGAAAACATTGTTGAAACCTATTATTTTCTATAACTATAAGGTTTTGTTAATTATTTTATTCAGGAAATGTTGGAACAGTATTTCTAGTAAAAATAGATCTCCAAGGACCATTAGTGTCTAATGTTTTCTAGAAACACTTTTCTACCTGAAATTCTTACTAAGAATATTTTTTGGTAAAGCAATTTTTGTCGAAAAAAGTTGTTTTCTGCTACTATATGGCCTTGTTAGTATTTTTTTAAGAACACATTGGAAAAAAATTTCTACTAAAAATACATCTCCATTGACCTTCAGTGCCTCATATTTCCATGAAACATTTTTCAAGCTAAAAATTCTTACGAGGAAAATTTTGTAATAAGGCCTTTTTTGCTAATTACAATAAAGCCTTATTAATGCCCTTTTCAAAAAAAAACATTATAAAATAATTTATAATAAAACTACGTGTACAAGGACCATTAGTTCCTCTTATTTCTAGGAATCACTTTTCTCATTCAAAATTCTTTCCAGGAAAATTTTAGTGTAAGGAAAATTTCTCCCGAAACAAATAATTTTTTACATCATTAAGGCCTTGTAATTGCCTTTTGTAGGAAACTTTGGAAATATATTCTGAGTAAAAATACACCTCCAGGGTCCATTAGTGCCTCATGTTTACAATAAACACTATTCAAGCTGAAAATTCTTACCAGGAAAATTTTGATGTAATGCAATTTTTACTGAAACAAAATACGTTTAACAACTACATGGCTTGTTAGTTCCTTTTTTTTTTTTTTTTTGGAAACATTGGAAAAGTATTTCTAGTAAAATTACATCTCTAGGGACGATTAGTGAGTCATATTTCCTAGAAACACTTTTCTAGCTTAAAATTCTTACCAGGAAAATTTTGAAGGAAATTTTTGTGAAAATCAAATTACTTTCTACTACCACATGGCCTTGTTAGTGCATTTCTTCATAAAATGTTTGAAAAGTATTTTTAGTAAGAATATGTCTCGAGGGATCATTAGTGCCTCATGTTTCTTAAGAAAAACTTTTCTAGCATAAAATTCTTACCAGGAAACTATTGTCGTAAAGCAATTGTTTTAAACAAATTACTTTCTAAAACTATAAGGCCAAGTTAATGAATTTTTTTGGAAATGTTGGAATATTAATTCTAGCAAAAAAATGATCATTGGGACCATTAATGACTCATTTTCCTAGAAAAATTTTTAAAGTTGAAAGTACTTACCATGGAAATTTTGTGGTAAGGATATATTTTATGAAGCAAATTACTTTCTATAACTTTAAGGCCTTTCTAGTGCATTATTTTGGAAATGCTGGAAATGTATTTCTAGTAAAAATAGCTCTCCAAGGACAACTAATGCCTCATGATTCTTGGAAACTATTATTGTCCTGGGTTAAGTACCTATGTCTTCCGCTCCTATGAGGCCGGTCTTTGGGGTAGTATTGGCTATGTGTTTAACATTTAGTATCAAAGAGGACTCCCACGTCTCAAGTTCAAGTCCTGGGATGCGCAAAGGCCTGATTAAAATACTGGTATGTCCTTGGGATAAGCCCTGGGTCAGGCCAATGCCCGTTAGTGTATCTTTTTAGGAAATTTTTGAAAAGTATTTCTAGTAAAAAATACGTGTCCATGGACAGTCAATGCCTCATATTTTCATGAAACATTTTTCAAGCTAAAAATTCTTACCATGAAAATTTTGTACAAATGCATTTTTTGCTGAAAAAATTGCATATTACTACTATAAAGCCGTGTTATTGCCTTTTTTTTAGGAAACATTGGAAAAATATTTCTAGTAAAAATACGTGTCCTGGGACCATTATTGCCTCATGTTTCCAGGAATCACTTTTCTGGTTGAAAATTCTTACCTGGAAAATTTGTTCTAAGGCATTTTTTTTATCAAATAACTTTTTACATCAATATGGCCTTCTTACTACCTTTTTTAGGAAACTTCTGAAATATATTTCTATTAAAAAATAAATCCAGGGTCCACTAGGACCTCGTGTTTCCTGGAAACACTATTCAAGTTGAAAATTCTTGCCAGAAATATTTTTTTGTAAGGCAATTTTTATTGAAACAAATTAATTTCTACAACTCGACAGTCTTGTTAGTGCCTTTAGCAAGGAGACATTGGAATTTCTAGTAAAAATACGTCTCCAGGGACCATTAGTGCTTGTTGTTTCCATGAAACACTTTTTAATCTAAAAATGGTTACCAGGAAAATTTTGAGATAATGCAATTTTTTTTTCAGAAAATGTTCGAAAAGTATTTTTACTAAAAATACATAATGAGGGACCATTAATGCCTTGGGTTTCTTGAAAAAACAATTTCTTGCTAAAAATTCTAACCAGGAAACTATTGTTAAAGCAATTTTTGTTGAATCATATTATTTTTTACAACTATAAGGTCTTGTTAGTCATTTTTTAGGACCGTTGAAAGAGTATTACTAGTGAAAATAAGACCCTTCGGACAATTACTACCTCATGTTTCCTAAAAAAAGTTTTTCATGTTGAAAATTCTTACCAGGGAAACTATGTGGTAAAGATATTTTTTATGAAACAAATTACTTTCTACAACTATAAGGTCTTGTTAGTGCATTTTTTTGGAAATGCTGGAAATGTATTTCTAGTAAAAATACATCTTTAGGGACCATTTGTGGAAACACTTTTCAAGCTGAAAATTCTTACTAGAAATTTTTTGCTTAAAAAAATTACTCTCTAAAACTGACATTGTTATTGCATTTTTAAAGGAAATGTAGGGAACATACTTCTAGTAAAAATACGTCTTCATGGACCATTAGTGCTTCATGTTTCCTGGAAAACGCTTTTTAGACAAAAAATTCTTACTTGGAAAACTTTGTTGAAACAAATTATTTTTTATAACTGCAAGTTTTTGTTAGTAATTTTTTTAGGAAACATTGGAAAAGTATTTCTTGTAAAATTATGTCCACAAGGATGATTAGTTCCCCATGTTTTCTGGAAACACTTTTCTACCTGAAAATTCTTACCAAGAATCTTTGCCGAAAAAATTGTTTTCTACAACTATAAGGCCTAGTTAATGTATTTTTTTAGGAAACATTGGAAAAGTATTTCTAATAAAAGTACATTTCCATGGACTGTGAATGCCTCATATTTCCATGAAACACTTTTCAAGCTGAAAATTCCTATCAAGAAAATTTGGTAAACATTCAATTTTTCGCTGAAAAATTACATTTTACTACTATAAAGCGTTGTTAATGCCTTCTTTCAAGAAACTTTCGAAAATTATTTCTAGTAAAAATACATGTCTAGGGACCATTAGTGCCTCATGCTTGCAGGAATCACTATTCTCTTTGAAAATTCTTACCAAGAAAATTTTGGTGTAAGACAATTTTTTTCTAAAACATATAAATTTTTACATCATTAAGGTATTTTTACTCCCTGTTTTAGGAAACCTTGGACATTTATATCTACTAAAACTACCTCTTCACGGTCAATTAGAGCCACATGTTTCCTTGAAATACTATTCAAGCCAAAATAACATCTTTAGGGACTATAACAGCTTCATATTCAAGGCCTTGTTAGTAAAAAACATTTCAGGAAACTATGAAAAGTATTTCGAGTAAAATTACATCTCTAGGGCCTATTAGTGCCTCTGATTTATTAGAGACAATTTTTTAGCGAAAAATTTTTACCTGGAAAATTTTGAGGTCAGGCAATTTTTGAAAAAATAAATTACTTACTACAACCACAATTACTTGTTAGTGCATTTTTTGAGAAAATGTTCGAAAAGTATATTTAGTAAAAATTCACCTAAGCGACCATTAATGCCTCATGTTTCCTGGAAAAAACGTTTCTTGCTGAAAATTCTTAACAAGAAACTATTGTGGAAAACCAATTTTTTTTCTGAAACAAATTACTTTCTACCACTATAAGGCCTTGTTAGTGCATTTTTAAAGGAATGTTGGAAATTTATTTCTAGTAAAAATATGACCTTTAGGACCATTACTGACTCATGTTTCCTAGAAATATTTTTTAAGTTGAATATTTTTACTAGAGAAATTTTGCGGTAAACATATTTTTTATGAAACAAATTACTTTCTACAACTATAAGGCCTAGTTAGTGTATTTTTTTTCAAATGTTAGAATTGTATTTCTAGTAAAAATATGTCCCTAGGGAACATTAATGCCTCATGTTTCCTGGAAACACTTTTCTAGTTGAAAATTCTTACTAAAATTTTTTTCCTGAAACAAATTACTTTCAACAACTACATGACCTTGTTAGTGCATTTTTTTCTAGAGACATTGGGAAAGAATTTTTAGTGAAAGTACGTCTCCATGAACTATTAGTTCCTCATGTTTCCTGGAAAACACTTTTCAGACAAAAAATTCTTGGAAAACTTTGCTGATACAAATTTATTTCTCTAACTATAAGGTTTTGTTAGTGATTTTTTTTTCAGGGAACATTGGAAAAGAATTTCTAGTCAAAATACATCTCCAAGGACCATTATTGTCTCATTTTTTTGGAAACATTTTTTACCTGAAAATTCCTACTAAAAATCATTTTTGGTCAAGCAATGTTTTTTGAAAAATTTTTCTTTCTTCAACTATAAGTCCTTGTTAGTGTATTTTTTTTTTTTTATCAAATGTTGGTACAATAATTACACTAAAAATCCGCCTCTTTGGACCGTCAGTGCCTCATATTTCCATGATACACTTTTCAAGTTGAAACTTCTTACCAGGAAAATTTGGTAATAAGGCAATTTTTGTTGAAAAGAATTATATTTTACTACTATAAAGCCTTGTTAATGCCTTTTTTTTTCAGGAAACGTTAGAAAACAATTTCTAGTAAAAATACATGTCTAGGGATTAGTAGTGCCTCATATTTTTAAGAATCACTTTTCTTGTAGAAAAATCTTACCAGGAAAATTTTGGTGTAAAGAAATATTTTTAGAAACAAATAACTATTTGTATCATTAAGGCCTTGTTGCTGCCTTTTTTATGAAACTTTGGAAATGTATTTTAGTAAAAATACGTCTCCAGGACCCATTAGTGCCTCATGTTTTCTGGAAACACTATTCATGCTGAAAATTCTTACCAAGAAAATTTTGATGTAAAGCAATTTTTGCTGAAGCAAATTACTTTACACAACTAGAAGACCTTGTTAGTACATTTTCATTTAGGAAAGGTTGGAAAAGTATTTCTAGTTAAATTACATCTCTCGGGACTATTATTGCCTCATATTTATTAGAAACACTTTTTTAGCTGAAAATTCTTTCCTGAAAATTTTTGAGGTAAGGCAATTTTTTGGAAAAAAATATTTTTTACAACCACAAGGACTTTTGTTAGTGCATTTTTTGAGAAAATGTTCGAAAAGAATTTTTACTAAAAATACGCCTAAAAGGACCATTAGTGCCTCATGTTCTCTGGAAAAACTTTTCTAACAGGAAATTATTGTGGAAAATAAATTTTTCATAAACAAATTTCTTTCTACAACTATAAGGCCTTGTTAGTGCAATTTTTAAGGAACGTTGAAAATGTATTTCTTGTAAGAATATGACCTTTAGCACCATTACTGCCTCATGTTTCCTAGAAACATTTTTCAAGTTGAAAATTCTTACCAGGAAAATTTTGTGGTAAGGATATTTTTTATGAAACAAATTACTTTCTACAACTATAAGGCCTTGTTAGTGCTTTTTTTTCGAAATGCTAGAATTGTATTTCTAGTAAAAATATGTCCCAAGGGAACATTAGTGCATCAAGTTTCATGGAAACACTTTTCAAGTTGAAAATTTTTACTAGAATTTTTTTGCTGAAACAAATTACTTTCTACAACTATTTGACCTTGTTAGTGCATTTTTTCTGGAGACATTGGGAAAGTATATTATAGTGAAAATATGTTTCCATGAACCATTATTGCCTCATGTTTCCTGGAAAATACTTTTCTGGCAGAAAATTCTTACTTGGAAAACTTTGTTGAAACAAATTTATTTCCATAACATTAAGGATGTTTTTTAGTGATTTTTCTTTCAGGAAACGTTGGAAAAGTATTTCTTATAAAAATACGTCTCTAAGGACCATTAGTGTCTCATGTTTTTTGGAAACAATTTTTTACCTAAAAATTTTTACTAAAAATCATTTTTGGTAAAGCAATTTTTGTTGAAATTTTTTCTTTCTACAACTATAAGGGCTTGTTAGTGTATTTTTTTATCAAATGTTGGAATAGTATATATACTAAAAATATGTTTGCATGAACCGTGAGTGCCTCATATTTCCATGACACACTTTTCAAGTTGAAAATTCTTACAAGGAAAATTTGGTAATAAGGCATTTTTTGTTGAAAAAAATTACATTTTACTACTATAAAGCATTGTTAATGACTTCTTTTAGGAAATGTTAGAAAAGTATTTCTAGTTAAAATACGTGTCTAGGGACCAGTAGTGCCTCATATTTTTAAGAATCTCTTTTCTTGTTGAATATTTTTAGTTAAGCACCTAGCCAATAGTACCCAAAAGACCGGCCTGTTAGGATCGGATTATATAGCTACTTAACCCAAGACCATAACATCACACCCACCGTTGCGAGGCTGACGCCCATGATGGCCTACACTGAAGATGGCCCACTCTAGCAACGGCCCTAAGGTGCGGGAACACACTCAGGTTGCCCCTTCAGCTTATAGCGATGGCCCATGGTGCAGGAACACACTCTGGTCGCCCCTTCCGCTAGGTCGCCCCTTCCGCCCAGGGCTACACACCTGCACACGCCACTTGCAACACACAGGAATCAAACCTGCGACGTACCGCTAGCTCTGATACCAAATGTTAAGCACTTAGCCAATACTACCCAAAAGACCGGCCTATTAGGAGCGGAAGACATAGGTACTTAACCGAGGACCATAACAAGTATATATACTAAAAATATGTCTTCATGGACCGTCAGTGCCTCATATTTCCATAACACACTTTTCAAGTTGAAAATTCTTACAAGGAAAATTTGGTAATGAGGCATTTTTTGTTGAAAAAAATTACATTTTACTACTATAAAGCATTGTTAATGTCTTTTTTTAGGAAACGTTAGAAAAATATTGCTAACCAGTAGTGCCACATATTTTTAAGAACTTCTTTTCTTGTTGAAAATTTTTACAAGGAAAATTTTGAGTAAAGAAAAATTTTCTTACACAAATAACTATTTATATCATTAAGGACTTGTTACTCCCTTTTTTAGGAAACTTTGGAAATGTATTTCAAGTGAAAATAGTCTCCAAGACGCATTAGTGCCTCATGTTTCCTGGGAACACTATTCAAGCTGAAAATTCTTACAAGGTAAATTTTGATGTAAGGCAATTTTTGTTGAAACAAATTACTTTAAACAACTACAAGGCCTTGTTAGTACTTTTTCTTTCAGGAAACGTTGGAAAAGTATTTCTAGAAAAATTAAATCTCCAGAGAGAAATTGTGCCTCATATTTCGTTGAAACACTTTTCTAACTCAAAATTCTAACTAGGAAAATTTTGTAGTAAGGCAATTTTTGCGAAAACAAATTACTTTCTACAACCTCAAGGCATTGTTAGTGCATTTTATCAAAAAATGTTCAAAAAGTTATTTTATTAAAATATGTGCCTAAGGATCATTAGTGCCTCATGTTTCCTAGAAAAACTTTTCTAGATGAAAATTCTTACTAGGAAACAATTGTGGTAAAACAATTTTTGCTGAAACAAATTAATTTCTACAACTATAAGGCCTTGTTTGTGCATTTTTTAGGAACGTTGGAAAAGTATTTCTTGTAAAAATATGACCCTTTGGACCATTACAGCCTCATGTTTCTTACAAACATTTTTTAAGTTGAAAATTTTTACCAAGGAAATTTTGTGGGAAGGATATTTTTTATGAAACAAATTACTTTCTACAACTATAAAGCATTGTTAATGCATTTTTTGGAAACACTAGAATTTTATTTCTAGTAAATATATGTCCCCAAGGAACATTAGTGCCTCATGTTTCCAGGAAACACTTTTCAAACTTAAAATTCTTACAAGAAAATTATTGCTTAAACAAATTACTTTCGACAGCTATGACGTTGTTAGTGCATTTTGTCTGGAGACATTGGCAAAGTATATTTAGTGAAAATACGTCTCCATGAACCTAATTGCCTCATGTTTCCTGGAAAACACTTTTTAGGCAAAAAATTCTTACTTGGAGCACTTTTCTGAAACATATATATTTCGAAAAATATAGGGTTGTTTTAGTGATTTTTCATTCAAGAAATGTTGGAAAAGTATTTCTAGTAAATATACGTCTCCAATGACCGTTAGTGTCTAATGTTTTTTGGAAAAAAATTTCAACCTGAAAATTCGTACTTAAAATAATTTTTCGAAAAGTAATTTTTGTTGAAATGTTTTTTTGTGCAACTATTAGGCCATGTTATTGAATTTTTTTTATCAAACATTGGAATAGTATTTATACTAAAAATACATGTCCATGGACCGTCAGTGCCTCATATTTCCATGATACACTTTTCAAGGTGAAAAATCTTACGAGGAAAATTTTGTAATAACTCAACTTTTGTTGAAAAAATTACATTTTACGACTATAAAGCCTTGTTAATGCCTTTTTTTAAAAAATGTTAGAAAAGTATTTCTAGTAAAAACACATGTCCAGGGACCAGTAGTGCCTCATATTTTTAAGAATCACTTTCTTGTTGAAAAATCTTACCAGGAAAATTTTGGTGTAAAGAAATTTTTTCTTAAACAAATAACTATTTATATCAATAAGGCCTTGTTACTGCATTTTTTAGGAAACTTTGGAAATATATTTCTAGTAAAAATACGTCTCAAGAGCCCATTATTGCCTCATGTTTCCTGGAAACACTATTCAAGCTAAAAATTCTTACCTGGAAAATTTTGATATAAGGCAATTTTTGCTGAAAAAAATTACTTTAAACAACTACAAGGTCTTGTTAGTACTTTTTCTCTCAGTAAATATTGGAAAAGTATATCAAGTAAAATTACATCTATAGTGACCATTTTTTCCTCATATTTCCTATAAACAATTTTCTAGCTCAAAATTCTTACTAGGAAAATTTTGTGGTAAGGTAATTTTTGCGAAAACAAATTATTTTCTCCAACCACAAGGCCCATGTTAGTACATTTTTTAAAAAAATGTTCAAAAGTATTTTTAGTAAAAATTATCCCAAAGGATCATTAGTGCCTTATGTTTCCTAGAAAAAACTTTTCTAGCTAAAAATTCTTACATGGAAACTATTGTGGTAAAGCAACTTTTGCTTAAACAAATTACTTTCTACAACAATAAGGCCTTGTTTGTGAATTTTTTAGGAACGTTGGAAAAGTATTTCTTGTAAAAATATGACCCTTCGGACCATTACAGCCTCATGTTTCCTAGAAACATTTTTTAAGGTGAAAATTCTTACCCGGGAAATTTTGTGGTAAGGATATTTTTTAGGAAACAAATTGCTTTTTACAACTATAAAGCATTGTTAGTGCATTTTTTTAGAAATTCTAGAGTTATATTTCTAGTAAAAATACGTCCCCAAGGAACATTAGTGCCTCATGTTTCCAGGAAACACTTTTCAAACTTAAAATTCTTACTACAAAATTATTGCTGAAACAAATTACTTTCGACAGCTATATGACATTGTTAGTGCATTTTTTTCCGGAGACATTGGGAAGGTATTTTTAGTGCAAATACGTCTCCATGAACCATTAGTGCCACACTGGAAAACACTTTTTAGACAGAAAATTCTTACTTGGAACATGTTGCTGAAACAATTTTATTTCTATAAATATGGGGTTTTTTAGTGATTTTTCTTTAAGGAAATGTTGGAAAAGTATTTTTAGTAAATATACATCTCCAAGGACCATTAGTGTCTCATGTTTTTTGGGAACATTTTTCTACCTGAAAATGTAAAGTAATTTTTGCTGAAATTATTTTTTCTACAACTGTATGGCCATGTTAGTGTATTTTTTTTATCAAACATCGGAAAAGTATTTATAATAAAAATATAACTCCATGGACCGTTAGGGCCTCATATATTCCATGACACACTTTTCAAGCTAAAAATTCTTATGAGGAAAATTTTGTAATAAGGCAATTTTTGTTGAAAAAAAATACACTTTACTACTATAAAGCCTTGTTAATTCCTTTTTTTATAGAAACATTAGAAAATTATTGCTAGAAAAAAATACATGACTAGGGACCAATTGTGCCTCATATTTTTAAGAATCAATTTTATTTTTTTTTGAAAATTCTTACCAGGAAAAATTTGGTGTAAATAAATTTTTTTAAAAACAAATAACTATATATATGATTAAGGCCCTATTACTGCCTTTTTTTTTCGAAACTTTGGAAATGTATTTCTAGTAAAAATACCTCTCCAGGGCCCATTAGTGCTTCATGATTCCTGGAAACACTATTCAAGCTGAAAATTCTTACCACAAAAATCTTGAAGTAGGGCAATTTTCGCTTAAACAAATTACCTTAAACAACTACAAGGCCTTGTTAGTATTTTTTCTTTTAGTAAATTTTGGAAAAGTATTTCTAGTAAAATTACATATCTAGTAACCATTTGTGTCTCATATTTCCTAGTAACACTTTTCTCGCTCAAAATTTTTACTTGGAAATTTTTGTTGTAAGGCAATTTTGTGACAATAAATTACTTTCTACTACGATGAGGCCTTGTTAGTGCATTTCTTCAAAAATATTTTGAAAAGTATTGTTAGTAAAAATACGTTCTGAACGTTCATTAGTGCCTCATGTTTACTGGAAAAACTTTTATAGGTCAAAATTCTTTCTAGGAAACTATTGTGGTAAAACAATTTTTGATGAAACAAATTACTTTCTACAACTATAAGGCCTAGTTTGTGCATTTTTTAATGTACATTGGAAAAGTATTTCTTGTTAAAATATGACCCTTGGAACCATTACTGCCTAAATCTAAAAAGGGCAATTTTGTGGTAAGGATATTTTTTATGAAACAAATTACTTTCTACAACAATAAGGCCTTGTTAGTGCATTTTTTGGGAAACGTTAGAATTGTATCTCTAGTAAAAATACGTCCCCAGGGAACATTAGTGCCTCATGTTTCTTGGAAACACTTTTCAAGCAGAAAATGGTTACTAGAAATTTTTTTCTGAAACAGTTTACTTTCTACAGCTATATGACCTTGTTAGTGCATTTTTTTTGGAGACATTGGGAAATTATTTTTAATGAAAATACGTCTCCATGAACCATTAGTGCCTCATGTTTCCAGGAAAACACTTTTTAGGCAAAAGATTCTTACATGGAAAACTTTGCTGAAACAAATTTATTTCTATAACTATAAGGTTTTGTTAATAATTTTTCTTTCAGGAAACGTGGAAAAGTATTTCTAGTAAATATATGTCTCCTAGGACCATTAGTGTCTACTATTTTTTGGAAACATTTTTCTACCTGAAAATTCTTACTTAAAATCATTTTTGGTAAAACAATTTTTGTTGAAAATTTTTCTTTCTGCAACTATTAGGCCTTCTTAGTGTATTTTTGTATCAAATGTTGGAATAGTATTTATACTAAAAATACGTCTCCTTGGACCGTCAGTGTGTCATATTTCCATGATACACTTTTCAAGGTGAAAATTCTTACCAAGAAAATGTGGTAATATGGTTATTTTCGTTGAAAATAAATTCATTTTACTACTATAAAGCCTTGTTAATGCCTTTATTCAGGAAACGTTTGAAAAGTATTTCTCGTAAAAATATGTCTCCAGGGACCAATAGTGCCTCATTTTTTTAAGAATCGCTTATATTGTTAAAAAATTTTACCAATAAAATGTTGCAATAAGGCAATTTTTGTTGAAAAAAATTACATTTTACTACTATAAAGCCTTGTTAATGCCTTTTTTCAGGAAACATTAGAAAAGTATTTCTAGTAAAAATACGTGTCCAAGGACCAGTAGTTCCTCATGTTTTTTGAGAATCATTTTCTTGTCGAAAATTCTTATCAGGAAATTTTTGGTGTAAAGAATTTTTTTCTAAAACAAATAACTAATTATATCACTAAGGCCTTGTTACTGCCATTTTTTTATTAAACTTTGGAAATGTAATTCTAGTTAAAATACGTCTCCAAGGCCCATTAGTGCTTCATGTTTCCTGGAAATATTATTCGAGCTAAAATGTCTCACCAACAAAATTTTGATGTAAGGCAATTTTTGTTGAAACAAATTACTTTAAACAACTACAAGGCCTTGTTAGTACTTTTTCTTTCAGGAAATGTTGGAAAAGTATTTCAAGTAAAATTAGATCTTTAGTGACCATTTGTGCCTCATATTTCTTAGAAACACTTTTCCAGCTCAAAATTCTTAATAGAGAAATTTTGTGGTAAGGCAATTTTTGCTAAAACAAATTACTTTCTACACCCACTTGGCCTTGTTAGTGCATTTTTTTAAAAACTATTCGGAAAGTGTTTTTAGTAAAAATACGTCGTGAAGGATCATCAGTGCCTCATGTTTCCCTGAAAAACGTTTCTTGCTAAACATTCTTACCAGGAAACAATTGTGGTAAAGCAATTTTTGCTCAAACAAATTACTTTCTACAACTATAAGGCCTTGTTTGTGCATTTTTTAAGGTACGTTGGAAAAGTATTTCTTTTTAAAATATGACCCTTTGGACCATTACTGCCTCATGTATCCTAGAATCATTTTTCAAGTTGAAAACTCTTACCTGGGAAATTTTGTGGTAAGGATATTTTTTATGAAACAAAATACTTTCTACAACTATAAGGCCTCTTAGAGCATGTTTTCTGAAACGCTAAAATTGTATTTTTAGTAAAAATACCTCCCTAGGAAACAAAAATATCTCATGTTTCCAGGAAACACTTTCCATGCTGAAAATTCTTACTGGAAATTTTTTGTTGACACAATTTACTATATGACCTTGTTAGTGCATTTTTTTTGGAGAAATTGGGAAAGTATTTTTTGTGGAAATACGTCTCCACGAACCATTAGTGCCTCATGTTTCCTGGAAAACACTTTTCAAGCAGAAAATTCTTACATGGTAAATTTACAGAAACAAATTAATTTCTATAACTATAAGGATTTTTTTAGTGATTTTTTCTTTTAGGAAACATTAGAAAAGTATTTCTAGTAAAAATATATCACTAAGGACTATTAGTGTCTCATGTTTTTTGGAAACATATTTCTACCCGAAAATTCTTACGAAAAATCATTTTTGGTAAAGAAATTTTTGTTGAAAATTTTTCTTTCTGCAACTATAAAGCCTTGTTAGTGTATTTTTTTATAAAATGTTGGAGTAGTATTTATACTAAAAATATGACTACATGGACCGTCAGTGCCTCATATTTCCATGATATACTTTTCAAGTTGAATATTCTTACCAGGAAATTTTTGTTGAAAACAATTACATTTTACTACTATAAAGCCTTGTTAATGCCCTCTTTCAATAAACATTACAAAAGTATTTCTAGTAAAAACATGTGTCCATGGACCAGTAGCGCTTCATATTTTTAAGAATCACTTTTCTTGATGAAAATTATTACAAGGAAAATTTTGGTGTAAAGAAAAATTTTCTGAAACAAATAATTAATTATATCATTAAGGCCTTGTTACTGCCTTTTTTAGGAAACTTTTGAAATGTATTTATAGTAAAAATATGTCTCAAGGGTCCATTATTGCCTCATGTTTCCTGGAAATACTATTCAAGTTGAAAATTTTTACGAGGAAAATTTTGATGTAAGGCAATTTTTGCCAAAAAAAAAATAGTTTAAACAACTACAAGGCCTTGTTAGTACTTTTCTCCCGGTAAATGTTGGAAATGTATTTGAAGTAAAATTAAATCTCTAGTGACCATTTTTGCTTCATTTTTCAAAGAAAAAAAATTCTAGCTCAAAATTCTTAATAAGAAAATTTTGTGGTAAGACAATTTTTGTGAAAACAAATTATTTTCTCCAACCACAAGGCCTTGGTAGTACATTTTTTTCAAAAAATGTTCAAAAATTGTTTTTAGTAAAAATACATTCAGAAGGATCATTAGTGCCACATGTTTCCATGAAAAAACTTTTCTAGCAAAAAATTCTTACCAGGAAACTATTATGGCAAAACAACTTTTGCTGAAACAAATTTCTTTCCACAACTATAAGGCCTTGTTTATGCATTTTTTAAGATATGTTGGAAAAGTATTTCTTTTTAAAATATGACCCTTTGGACCATTACTGCCTCATGTTTCCTCGAAAGATTTTTCAAGTTGAAAAATTTTACCTGGGAAATATTTTGGTAAGGATATTTTTTTATGAAACAAAGTATTTTCCACAACTATAAGGCATTGTTAGAGCATTTTTTCGAAATTGTAGAATCGTATTTCTAATAATAATACGTCCACAGAGAACATTAGTGCCTCATGTTTCCTGAAAACACTTTTCAAGCTGAAAATTCTTACTAGAATTTTTTTGCTGAAACAAATTACTTTCTACAGCTTTATGACTTTGTTAGTGTATTTTTTCCGGAGACATTGGAAATGTATTTTTAGTGAAAATACGACTCCATGAACCATTAGTGCCTCATGTTTCTTGGGAAACACTTTTCAGGCAGAAAATTCTTATTTGGAAAACTTTGCTTAAGCAAATTTATTTCTATAAATATAAGGTTTTTTTAGTGATTTTTCTTTCAGGAAATGTTAAAAAGTATTTCAAGTAAAAATACGTCTCCATGGACCAACAATGTCTCATGTTTTTTTTAAAAAAATTTCTACCAGAAAATTCTTACTAAAAAACATTTTTGGTAAAGCAATTTTTGTTGAAAATTTTTCTTTCTTCAAATATACGGCCTTGTTAGTGTACTTTTTTTTTTATCAAACGTTGGAATAGTATTTATACAAAAAATACATCTTCATAGACCATCAATGCCTCATATTTACATGATACACTTTTCATGGTGAAAATTCTTACCAGGGAAAATTTGTAACAAGGAAATTTTTGTGGAAAAAATTTTCATTTTACTACTATAAAGCCTTGTTAATGTCTTCTTTCAAGAAACGTTAGAAAAGTCTTTCTAGTAAAAATACGTGTCCAGGGACCAGTAGTGCCTCATATTTTTAAGAATCACTTTTCTTGTAGAAAATTTTGTTGTTAAGAAAAATTTTCTAAAACAAATAACTATTTATGACATTGAGGCCTTGTTACTGCCTTTTCTAGGAAACTTGGGAAATGTATTTCTAGAAAAAAAATACGTCTCCAAAGCCTAATATTGCCTTATGTTTCCTAGAAACACTATTCAAGTATAAAATTCTTACTAGGAAAATTTTGATGCAAGGCAATTTTTTTTGAAAAAAAAAATTACTTTAAACAACTTCAAGGCCTTGTTAGTACTTTTTCTTTCAATAAATGTAAAAAAAAATTACTTTAAAAAACTTCAAGGCCTTGTTAGTACTTTTTCTTTCAATAAATTTTGGAAAAGTATTTCTGGTAAAATTAAATCTCTATTGACCATTTGTGCCTCATATTTCCTAGAAACACTCTTCTAGCTCAAAGTTCTTACAAGGATAATTTTGTGGTAAGGCAATTTTTCCGAAAACAAATTACTTTCTACAACTACAAGGCCTTGTTAGAGCATTTTATTCAAATAACGTTCGAAAAGTATTTTTAGTAAAAATTCGTTCAGAAGGATCATTAGTGCCTCATGTTTCTTGGAAAAACTTTTCAACCTGAAAATTCTTACCATGAAACTATTGTGGTAAAGCAGTTTTTGTTTAAACAAATTACTTTCTACAACTATAGAGGCTTATTTGTGTTTTTTTTTTTTTTTTTTGGGAACGTTGGAAAAGTATTTCTTGTAAAAATAAGACCCTTGGACCGTTACTGCCTCATGTTTCCTAGAAACATTTTTTAAGTTGAAAATTCTTACAAGGGAAATTTTGTGGTAAGGATATTTTTTATGAAACAAATTACTTTCTACAACTATAAGGCCTTGTTAGTGTATTTTTTTAAACGCTAGAATTGTATTTCTAGTAAAAATACGTCCCCAGGGAACATTAGTGCGTCATGTTTCCTCGAAATACATTTCAACCTGAAAATTCTTACTAGAAATTTTTTTCTGAAACAAATTACTTTCTATAACTACATGACCTTGTTAGTGAATTCTTTTCTGGAGACATTGGGAAAGTATTTTTTGTGAAAATACGTCTCCTTGAACCATTACTGTCTCAAGTTTCCTAGAAATCACTTTCCTGTAGAAAATTCTTACTTGGAAAATTTGCTGGAACAAATTTATTTCTATAACTATAAGGTTTTCCTAGTGATTTTTCTTTCAAGAAATGTTGGAAAAGTATTTCTAGTACAAATAAGTCTCCAAGGACCATTAGTGTCTCATGCTATTTGGAAACATTTTTCTACTAGAAATGTTTTACTAAAAATCATTTTTGGTAAAGCAACTTTTTTTAAAACGTTTATTTCTTCAACTATAAGGCCTCATTACTGTATATTTTTTTTTATCAAAAATTGTAATAGTATTTACACTAAAAATACGTCTCCATGGACCGTCAGTGCCTCATATTTCCATGATACACTTTTCAAGGTGAAAATTCTTACCATGAAAATTTTGTAATAAGGTAATTTTTTGTTGAAAATAATTATATTTTACTACTATTAAAGGCTTGTTAATGCCTGTTTTTAGGAAACTTTAGAAAAGTATCTCTAGTAAAAATACATATCCAGGGACCAGTAGTGCCTCATATTTTTAAGAATCACTTTTCTTTTCGAAAATTCTTACAAGGAAAATTTTGGTGTAAAACTTTTTTTTCTAAAACAAATAACTATTTATATCATTAAGGCCTTGTTACTGCTTTTTAGTAAACTTTGGAAATGTATTTCTAGGAGAAAAACATCTCTAGGGCCCATTAGTGCCTCGGGTTTCCTGGAAATACTATTTAACCTGAAAATTCATACTAGGAAAATTTTGATGTAAAGCAATTTTTGCTGAAACAAATTGCTTTAAACAAATACAAGGCCTTGTTAGTACTTTTTCTTTTAGGAAATGTTGGAAAAGTATTTCTAGAAAAATTACATCTCTACTGACCATTTGTGCCTCATATTTCTTAGAAACACTTATCTTGCTCAAAATTCTTTGTAGGAAATTTTTCTGGTAAGGCAATTTTTGCGCAAACAAATTACTTTCTAACACCATAAGGCCTTGTTAGTGCATTTTTTTAAAACAAGTTTGAAAAGTATTTTTAGAAAAAATCCGTCCTGAAGGAGCTTTAGTGCCTCATGTTTTCTGGAAAAACTTTTCTAGCTGAAAATTCTAACCCGGAAACTATAGTTGTAAAGCAATTTTTTTTTTAAACAAATTACTTTCTACAACTATAAGGCCTTGTTTGTACATTTTTTAAGGAACATTGGAAAAGTATCTCTTGTAAAAATATGAACCTTGGGACCATTACTGCTTAATATTTCCTACATTTTTCAAGTTGAAAAATCTTACCAAGGAAATTTTGTGGTAAGAATATTTTTTATGAAACAAATTATTTTCTACAACTATAAGGCCTTGTTAGTGCATTATTTTGGAAACTCTTGAATTGTATTTCTAGAAAAAGTACCCCGGGGAACATTAGCGCCTCATGTTTCCTGGAAACTCATTTCGAGGAGAAAATTCTTACTAGAATTTTTTTGCTGAAACAAATTACTTTCTACTGCTATGACCTTGTTCGTGCATTTTTTCTGGAGACATTGCAAAAGTATTTTTAGTCAAAATACGTCTCCATGAACCATTAGTGCCTCATGTTTCCTAGAAAACACTTTTCAGGTAGAAAATTCTTACTTGGAAATGTTTGCATATACAAATTTATTTCTATAACTATAAGGTTTTATTAGTTATTTTTCTTTCAGGAAAAGTTGGAAAAGTATTTCTAGTAATAACACGTCTCCAAGGACCATAAGTGTCTCATGTTTTTTGAAAAAAAATTTCTACCTGAAAATTCTTACTAAAAATCATTTTTGGTAAAGCAATTTTTTATGAAACAATTTCTTTCTACAACTTTATGGCCTTGTTTGTGTATTTTTTTTAATCAAACGTTGGAATAGTATTTATACTAAAAATACATTTCCATGGACCGTTAGTGCCTCATATTTCCATGATACACTTTTCAAGGTGAGAATTCTTATCAATAAATTGTTGTAATATGGCAATTTTTGTTGAAAACAATTACATTTTACAACTATAAAGCCTTGTTAATGCCTTTTATAGGAAACCTTAGAAAAGTATTTCTAGTAAAAATACGTGTCCAAGGCCCAGTAGTGCCTATTTTTTTTAAGAATCACTTTTCTAGTCGAAAATTTTTACCAACAAAATTTTGGTGTAAAGAAAAATTTTCTAAAACAAATAACTATTTATATCATTAAGACCTTGTTACTGCCTTTTTTAGGGAACTTTGGAAATGTATTTCTAGTTAAAATATGTCCTAACGGCCAATTAGTGCTTCATGTTTCTTGGAAATACTATTCAAGCAGAAAATTCTTACCTGGAAAATTTTGATGTAAGGCAATTTTTGCTTAAGCAAATTACGTTAAACAACTACAAGGCCTAGTTAGTACTTTTTCTTCTAGAAATGTTGGAAAATTATTTCTAGTAAAATCACATCTCTAGTGACCATTTGTGCATCATATTTCCTAGAAACACGTTTCTAGCTCAAAAATATTAATAGGAAAATTTTGTGGTAAGGCAATTTTTGTGAAAACAAATTACTTTCTACAACCATAAGGTTGTTATGGTCCTAGAGTTAGGTACCTATGCCTTTCGCTCCTAACAGGCCGGTCTTTTGGTAGTACTGACTAGGTGCTTAACATTTGGTATCGGAGCAAGCGTTACGTCCTGATCTCGAGTCTCTTTCCAGAAATTTCCTGTGAATCTGGGGTCACGATCACTAATGATTGTTGTGGGCATGCCCCAGTGCTTCACCACTTGTGCCATGAATGCTCGAGCAGCCTCCTCTGCTTTACACTCACTTGGCACTGTTACGAATGTTCTGTGCTTCGTAACCTGGTCCACCACTACCATGATAGACCCTAGCCCGTCTTCCTTGTGCAAACCAAAAATGAAGTCCATTGAAATAGACTCCCACGGCCGTTTTGGAGTGGGCAAAGGCTGTAACAAGCCTCTGGGCTTTCTTTGTTCAATCTTATATTGTTGACAGATAAGACATGTGCGCACAAATCCCTCCACTTCGCTCTCCATGTCCGGCCAATAATACTGGCCAGAGAGCAAGGCCAACGTCCGTCTTTGGCCTGGTTGTCCTCCCCAAAAGGTATCATGGCATTCCCTCAAGAGGTCATACCATAGGTTATCGTACTTAGGCACATCAAGTTGATTACCTTTGGTCTTGAGCAATCCGTCGTCAAGCCATAGTCCTCTCATCTCACCCAGGGTTGCAGCTAGCACAATGTTGTAGGCCTGGGTGTCTTGGTGAAGTCTAGTGCGAATCCGGTCTAGCAACGAAGCACTAACCTGTGTAATTTATGCTAAGGCTAGTAATCACCAAGATGGTTGATGTGAATTTTAATTACATCGGCTTTTATACCTCGCAAGCGTACGAATCGTTCATGTAATCTAGCAGGAAGCGAGGGTCATTTCCACAGGGAGGACTAAATTTTGTGTATTCTTCAGTCAACTAGCCTAACCAAATATGATGAATTAATCTGAACTAAACACTAATTATATCCTAAATTGTCAAGCAATAATCTAATTAACTACTTGCACAATAGGAAATGTCAACTCTGGATTTTACCATGATTCGTGCCTCTCTCGAGCGCCACGTAACCAAGAATCCAGATTCTCAATCCTTGCGTCTAGCCCCTCTCGGACGCCTAGAGTTAATGACAGAGATCGGATTACAATAAAATGCAGAGAATCAATTTCCTATTGTGATGATGCTAAAATTATCAACTCTGGATTTTACTGTGATTCGTGCCTCTCTCGAGCACCATGTAACAACAAATCCGGATTCTCAATCCTTGCATCTAGCCCCTCTCGGGCGCCTAGAGTTAATGACAAAGATCGGATTACAATAGAATGCAGAGAATCAATTTCCTATTGTGATGATGCTAAAATTATCAACTTTGGATTTTACCATGATTCGTGCCTCTCTCGAGCTCCACGTAACCACGGATCTGATTTCTTAATCCTTGCGTCTAGCCCCTCTCGAGCGCGTAGAGTGAAAGACAGAAATCAGATTAAAATACCAAAATCCAACCTAAATTACAATCCAACCCTAACTAGCTAATTTAATCACATATCCGGAAAAAAAATATTTGTTAAACATTCAAAACCTAAGTTCAAACTATAGGAAAATTAAATCACAAAATGATAGATTACTCCCCTTCTCCTTCCCCCGCTCGAGCAGCAAAGGCTGGTTCTCACAGGTGCTGCAATTTCCAGAAATCGATGGCTTTGGGTTGCAAAAGCGAGTGGCTGGACGTACAGACGATGCCGGCGAAGAAGGATAGAAACCCACGGATGGAGGTGGTGCGGCGGACAATAGAATGGAGCCGAAATCCTTTGACTGGCTCTCTCAAGTCTCGGTCGGAGTCGAAATAGCTTTGGAATGGTCGAAGATGGGTAATCGACGCCGGAGGATGGTCGGAATGCGGAATTGGTGCCGGAGGAGCCCTCTCGGGTCACCTCTTGGCCTGGCTAGCAGAGAATGGCAGCGTCAAACTCACCGCGATGAAGACTCTCTCGAGCTCTCCTCAGGTCTGTTCTCGATTGCCGGATGGTGGTGGACGACGGTGACGAACGACGTTCGGAGGGAGCCCTCTCGAGTCTCCCCTCCTTCAGTCGGCGGCCCTTTCCCCCTTCCCGTCGACGGTCCCCTATTTTTTCCACTTTCAATCCCGGGTCCTCTGTTTTTCAAAACGACTTTACCCTAAAAATCTATCTCCCTTTCACTAATGGCATTTGGTAAATATCTCCTTCTCCACCAAAATTCTCCTGAAATTCCATAATTGAATCCATAAAAATCATTTCAGGAAGAAATAAACCCTAAAAGCAATGAAATGTAATTTAGGAGAGAAGAATATGCAATATAGACAACGATTAATGCCAAATTCAATGAATGCACGTTTCATTTGAAAACCGATAAATAACCACCTATAACAAAATTATAAGGGTTATTCTATTATAATTAACCTAGTTCTCATGTCAGAATCTCGTGTCTATTACACCCCCAAACCAAAATCTTTGCTAGCCCCTAGCAAAACAACAATAGAAACAAAATTAAGCCTAGGAAAATAAAATGCCACTTTCGTAGGGAACACGATTGCATTTAGCGTATGCAACAAGCCGTTAAACCCCTACTTGACGATAGTGGACGAGTTGTGTCTCATTAGGGTTTGCATGGAATTTACCCACAAAATTCATCTAAATCAACAATATAACAAGAAAACTGAAGAAAATTTACTCCTCATTAGCATATGACTAACACTTAGTATCATAAAATATCTGAAAATCATTTGAAACCCTGCTCAATTTGAAAACCTGTGTAAAATATAGCACATTATCAATCCAAATACACTCATTGTTACTCCACCTGAACCAATGTGACCCATAAGCAATTACTTCAGCATAACAAAGAGGCAACAAATAACAATAAAATCCTAGTCACATCGCAATTAAGAGAAAATAGTAGAGTAAGCCTGTTGTCTGACAATCTCACAAAAGAAGTATACAAATTTCAATCTTGACCTGCAACGTCTTTCAACTTAAAATTTATCATCAAAGTTAAGGAAACTCATTGCTTCTAGATTTAAACCCATTTATCGCTATTACCAGTGTATTTTTGCTATTACCATCGTAATTTTTGTTTCACTGAATACTTTTGGTATTACTACCATTTTTTAATCATCTTCACTGCACATTCACTTATTTTTAAGTAACAGACTGTTCCGGTGCATGTCCCTGGGTTTGCCCAGGCTGTTTCTAAGGTTATCTGTCTTTTGAAAGCAAGAGCATTTCCATTTGCATTCATACATGACAACAAGGAATTTCACTGAGATATAAAAAAGAATGAGTTCAAATAGGCATACAAGACTATTCAAACTAACATAGATCAACACTAGATTTACATGTTCTCTTTTACAACTAAGTTCCAAGTTTAATGCAATAGTAAGTTATCCCACTGAATTCTCATGGATCACAACAAATGATATCAGATTTCTAATAGGCATATTCTACACAGTTTTACGAAAATTTTTGAAACACATTTGAGCAACTTATTTTAACTCTACTAAATTTAACCACATACTAAGAGGAGTAATTTGAAAACCACGAACAAAAATCAAAAGAAACTCATTGCTAAGACATAAAAGAGCCATTCCCCCCCAAACCTAAACCTGACATTGTCCTCAATGGGGAAAAATTAAAACACCAGAATGACTACAAAAAGGAATAACTAAAGAATAATAAAACTCATGGAAACCACATGCTCCATTGGCACACAAGAAGTAAAGCAAATCAAAAACAGTGCAAGGAAAAGAGATATCAGCAAATATCCCCAAACCTAGAGCATAACACATCATCAAACAAACCAACTAACAATCACTAAAATATCTAATTTACTAGACGATTTATTGCTGGCCTTAACGTCAGATCTGGTGCCAATCTTCTCATCTAGTAGCTACTACTCCAGTTGACTCACAACTTAGCTAGTTATACTCCAAAAGAGTAAGGGTTAAGCTCCCTCAGGGCTCCTAAATCCATAGGTGGGACCATATGTGTTTGGTCATCAACAATAATACCGAAGAGTCAATAAAGACCCCCATGAATGATACATAGTCTCCCTCGAATAAGCTTTACTCATATCAGCCGTACCCGTAGGTAATCATCCGTAGATGAAACCGCTATCCCACATCACACTTTGAAGAAATCTCCGTGTGACTGGCCACTAAAGGCAGTAGGTATCACTCGTTGAACACAAGTCCTTGAGTTACTCACCATAAGGTTTTCATTCAATACTTCAAGATCAAACTGGTCAATCCCATAACAGTTGCTTGAGTATAGACCTCTCAAACTAGGGACCAAAATTCTGGTCATCGACTACCGGAACCATTTACGCTCTCAACCGGCAAGAGAGTACCCCGAGTCCATGACGAGGCCAGCATCGCCAGGGGACCTCCAATCAATCAAGACCAGAGTACACCAAAGGTTATCCCAATAAGAATGAATAAGCCAAAAATAAAAGACTGTAATGTACAAAGGGATAGAAACGTGGGGATTGCCCACAATGGTCTAAGTTTATAGTCATAAGCAAGACTCTGACGCATTCAAGATGAAAGGACAGGTTCCTCCAAGAAAATCACCATCACCTCCGCCGATGTGGGGACATTCTCCCAATACGGTTTGAGCCTCTGACCGTTAACTTTGAAGACCGACCCATCTCCGTGATTGCGGATCTCAACAACACTGGAAACAAATGCAATCATGAGATATAAAGTAAAACATTTTTCCCAACAGTAAAAGATTTACGAAAAATAGATTTATCATGTAAAAGTTTTGTTAGCTCCTTATACAGTTTGGCATTCTCATAAGCATCATGACGTATCTTTTCCAACTCATTCAATTGCAATTTCCAGTCCTCACCTGCTTGAGCCAAATCAAAATTCAAAGCCTTAATGGCCCAATAAGCTCTATGCTCAAGCTCAACTGGTAGATGACATGCTTTGCTGAACATTAGGCGAAATGAAGACATCCCAATAGGAGTGTTCAGCATGTTTTTTTCCTAACCTAAGACCATGGAGAACAAATAAATACACTTAATACGTGCCTCCCCGGCAGCAATGCCAAAAACTTGATGTGAATTTTAATTACATCGGCTTTTATACCTCGCAAGAGTACGAATCGTTCATGTAATCTAGCGGGAAGCGAGGGTCATATCCACAGGGAGGACTAAATTTTGTGTATTCTTCAATCAACTGGCCTAACCAAATATGATGAATTAATCTGAACTAAACACTAATTATATCCTAAATTATCAAACAATAATCTAATTAACTACTTGCACAACAGGAAATGTCAACTCTGGATTTTATCGTGATTCGTGCCTCTCTCGAGCGCCACGTAACCACGAATCCGGATTCTCAATCCTTACGTCTAGCCCCTCTCGGGCGCCTATAGTTAACGACAGAGATCAGATTACAATAAAATGCAGAGAATCAATTTCCTATTGTGATGATGCTAAAATTATCAACACTGGATTTTACTGTGACTCGTGCCTCTCTCGAGCGCCACATAACCACAAATCCGGATTCTCAATCCTTGCCTCTAGCCCCTCTCGGGTGCCTAGAGTTAATGACAGAGATCGGATTACAATAGAATGTAGAGAATCAATTTCCTATTGTGATGATGCTAAAATTATCAACTCTGGATTTTATCGTGATTTGTGCCTCTCTCGAGTGCCACATAACCACGGATCCAATTTCTCAATCCTTGCCTCTAGCCCCTCTCTGGCGCGTAGAGTGAAAGACAGAAATTGGATTAAAATACCAAAATCCAACCTAAATTACAATCCTACCCTAACTAGCTAATTTAATCAAATATCCGGAAAACAAATATTCGTTAAAAATTAATTATCAAATCAAATTTAATAAACATTCAAAACCTAAGTTCAAACTATAGGAAAATTAAATTACAAAATAACGGATTACTCCCCTTCTCCTTCTTCCCGCTCGAGCAGCAAAGGCTAGTTCTCACGGGTGCTGCAACTTCCAGAAATCGATGGCTTCGGGTTGCAAGAGCGAGTGGCCGGAGGTAGAGATGACGCCGGTGAAGAAGGATAGAAACCCATGGATGGAGGTGGTGCGGCGGACGACGGAATGGAGCCGAAATCCTCTGACAGGCTCTCTCGAGTCTCAGTCGGAGTCGAAATAGCTTCGAAAATGGTCGGAAATGGGTAATCGACACTGGAGGATGGTCAAAATTTGGAATTGGAGCCAGAGGAGCCTTCTCGGGTCACCTCTTGGCCTGGCGAGCATAGAATGGTAGCGTCGAACTCGCCGCGATGGAGACTCTCTTGAGCTCTCCTCGGGTCTGTTCTCGGTTGCCAGATGGTGGTGGACGACGGTGACGAATGGCGTTCGGAGGGAGCCCTCTCGGGTCTCCCCTCCTTCGGTCGGCGGCCCTTTCCCCCTTCCCGTCAACGATCCCCTATTTTTTCCACTTTCAATCCCCGATCCTCTATTTTTCAAAACAATTTTACCCTAAAAATCTATCTCCCTTTCACTATTGGCATTTTGGTAAATATCTCCTTCTCCACCAAAATTCTCCTGAAATTCCATAATTGAATCCATAAAAATCATTTCAGGAAGAAATAAATCCTAAAAGCAATGAAATATAATTCAAGAGAGAAAAATATGCAATATAGACAATGATTAATGCCAAATTCAATAAATGCATGTTTCATTTGAAAACAGATAAATAACCACCTATAACACAATTATAAGGGTTATTCTATTATAATTAACCTAGTTCTCATGTCAGAATCTGGTATCTATCAATGGTCCTACATGTGCGCAGGCATGCCTTGTACAAAGTGCATGTCTCCTACGCCTGCACGTGCGTCGTGTGCCTCATCAGGTTTTGCTGCTACCGCACCGCACGTGGTGCGCGTGAAGCAAGTGCCAATGCATGTGTTGCGCATATATCCATCTCGCGCAGCCGCTATCGCATCACGCATGATCCGCATAAAGGGTCTGTCTCTTGCCACATCAAACGTTGAGGTTACTGAGCGTTGTTCGCATAGCACCACACGCACCTCTGCCTCAGCTGCACGCACATGTTCCATTTCTGTGCTTGTTCTAGCAATGCAATTTGGTGTCGTGTGCTGTATATGCGCCGATACCCTTGCGCCCTTTTCTCCATCAAAAGGCGTAGCAGAATCCGTCTTTCTGCTTAAGGTATATGCAGCAGCATAGGCTTTCCCCACCTTGTACCTCATCTCTAAGTCAAACTCGGCCAAGAAAACTTACCACCGAGCTTGCTTTGAGCTGAGCTTGCTAGCGTGGAAGTATCCGTTGACAAGCCAGAATATTCTCTGTCATACTCCCACTGCCATAATGCAGATGTCCTCGTCTGCGCGCCATCAACATACACCACTCACTCATGGTTGGCTTGCTGCCTCTTCCAACAGTTCCTGGAAAAAAGCACTGGATCTGGCGCCTTTCGGCTGTCTATCCCAGCAGTACTGGAATTGGCACCTCCCCGCTGCCTCTCCCAGCAGTTCCTGGAAAGCAGCACTGGATCTGGCGCCTCTCTACTGTCTCTCCCAGCAGTACCAGAACTGGCACCTCCCTACTGCCTTTCCCAAGAGTTCCTGGAAAGCAGCACCGGATCTGGCGCCTCTCTACTATCTCTCCCTGCATAACCAGAACTGGCACCTCCTCACCGCCTTTCCTAGGAGTTCCTAGAAAGCAACACCAGATCTGGCACCTTTTTGTTGTCTCTCCTAGCAGCGTCGAATCTAGCGTCTCCCTGCTGCCTCTCCTAGTAGTTCCTGGAAAGCAGCATCGGATCTGGCACGATCTGATTTCTCAATCCTTGCGTCTAGCCCCTCTCAGGCGCATAGAATGAAAGACATAAATCGGATTAAAATACCAAAACCCAACCTCAATTATAATCCTACCCTAATTAGCTAATTTAATCAAATATCCGGAAAAAAAATTCAATAAACATTAATTATCAAATCAGATTCAATAAACAGTCAAAACTTAAGTTCAAACTATATAAAAAATTAAATTCAAAAATGACGAATTACTCCCCTTCTCCTTTCTCTCGCTCGGACTGCAACTCGTTCTCACGGGTGCTGCAATTTCCCGAAATTGATGGCTTCGGGTTAGCAAGAGTGAGTGGCCGGAGGTAGAGACGACGCCGACGACGAAGGTTGGAAGCCGACGGATGGAGGTAACGTCCAGCGAAGAATGAAACAGAGCTGACGTTCTCTAACCGGCTCTCTCGAGTCTCGGTTGGAGTCAGAATAGCTCCGGGACTGGTCGGAAATCTGTAATAGACGCCGGAGGATAGTCGGAAAGCGGAAGTGGCACCGGAGAAGCCCTCTCGGATCACTTCTTGGCCTGGCGAGCGACGACTGTCGAACTCACCTCGACGGAGACTCTCTCAAGCTCTCCTCGGGTTTGTTCTCGAATGCTGGACGGCGGTGGACGACGGTGGACGATGGTGGCGCGGTGAAAGACAGTGGCCCGGCAAACGACGGTGGGGAACTCCTCTCGGGTCCTTCCCTGTTTCCGGTCCAAGGTCCTCTGTTTTGGTCTCTGTTTTCTCTTGACGCTGTCCTCCCTCTCGTTCCACGCTCTCCTTCCCTTTAATACCCTCTTCTTTATTTTAAAACGATTTTACCTAAAAATCACCTCCATTTCACTAAGGGCATTTTGGTAAATATCTCCTTCTCCACCAAAATTCTCCTGAAATTCCATAGTTGAATCTATAAAAAGCATTTCAGGAAGAAATAAACCTTAAAAACAATGAAATATAATTTAGGAGAGAAAAATATGCAATATCGATAGTGATTAATGCCAAATTCAATAAATGCTCATTTCATTTGAAAACCGATAAATAACCACCTATAATACAATTATAAAGGTTATTCTATTATAATTAACGTAGTTCTCATGTCAGAATATGGCATCTATCACTCTCCCAGCAGTACCGGAACTGGCGCCTCCCTGCTGCCTTTCCTAGCAGTTTCTGGAAAGCAGCACCAGATCTGGCGCCTCTCTGCTGTCTCTCCCAGTAGTACCAGAACTGGCACCTCCCCTGCTGCCTTTCCTAGCAGTTCCTGGAAAGCAGCAGCGGATCTAGCCCCTTTCTGCTGTCTCTCCCAGTAGTACCAGAACTGGCGCCTTCCTGCTGCTTTTTTGAGGGTCTATTAGTGCCTCATGTTTTCTGGAAACACTTTTCATGCAAAAGATTTTTACTAGGAAACTTTTTTTTGTAAGGAAATTACTTTCAACTCTAAGGTCCTGTTAGTGCGTTTAGTCAAGAAATATTGGAAAATTATTTGTTGAAGAGAAGATATAGAAGACTCTTACTGGACTCATAGAATAAGAAGTCTTTACATATAAAAATTATTATGGAAGGAGATCTCATAGAAGAGTTTCAATTTAAAGATAATTTAGTTATGTTAGTCTGCTATTTATATTGAGTTATTTAATTATGCTATGACTTATCTTTAAGTGTTAGAGTTTGGGTATAATTGGGATAAGGGTACATTAATTGTAATTGGACTCTACTAGATTTCTCTATTATAAATAGGTGTTCATGTACTCTGATAACAACAAGTCAATGAAGTATTTCTCTTTTCCATAAATTCAATATGGTATCAGAGCTGGTTCTGTGAGTTGCCTCGATCAACCCACACAGTTAATGTGATCCATTTCTGATATGTGATCTCTAGCAGTTTAGAGGCTTCTATGACCTTGTTCGTCTTGAAGCATCACGTCGTTCCTACTTGGATTGCAGAGTTAGAAATTGGCTATACTTCCAAGACTGGAAGTTGAATTTATTCTATAGCTGGCATCTCCCTTATTTCTGAAAGTTTTTTCATGAGTTGGTATCATCCTGCAATCATCGTTATTATTTTTTTCATTGTAGTTGTGTCTCACTAATTCAAAACCCTCCCGAGTTGGCGTCGATCATCTTGCTGCCATAAGTTTTACTGCTCCATAACCCAACTGAACGGTAATCTCAACCCGGTGATTCTACTATCTAGTAATCAGTCTGCTGGACCTCATTGATTACTCTGCTACCTGTTACTCATTTGCCAATTACAAAGACTCGACAACTTGGCGGTCTCTCGCTTGGAAGCTTTTGTGTCGCTATTAATCTGGAAGATAACCCTGTCTATCCTCACTCTGCCAAGAGACTAGGATAGAAGGCTATAATTCTAGAAAATTACTTATCATCTGGTATTATTTATCAAAAGTTACTGTTGTCAATTCTCCATCGAGCTTTGTTGCTGTTTCTAGAGACTGGGGGATCTCTTTGGCTCATCTCTTAGTGTTGCTCTATTGTAGAATGGGAGGGAAATATTTCTATATGATTTTCCATCCTTTTTCAGAAATCAACTTTTGCCATATTTCTAGAAGATTTTTGGATTCAAATTAGAGAGTACTTCTTTTAGTAGAGGATTTTCCGTGCTCTTTTGTTGGACGTCTCCAACTATTTTTGGTGCAGATTATTTGCAGCTGGCTTACTATTTTGAAGGGATTTTATGCATTCTTGTTGGTCAGTGATCTTTTCCGTAAATAACAAGTCCAACAATCAGCCAATCATCGTAATCGTCATTCTTGTTGGTCCGTGATCTTTGCCGTAAATAATTGGTCCAACAATCAGCCAATCACCGTCATCGTCATCATGATTTTCTGTGTATGATCCTTCGCTCACTGCCGCCTCTCTGGGATACTATTGCTAGAAGATATCTTCTCCTTCGATCTCGTTGGTTCATCGCCGGCTATCCTCTCTTATTCTTATTTTTGGAAGTATCTAGCTCCTCATATTGATATTCTGAGTATCTTTTCCACGAATCATAGTTCTGTTGCCATTGTCGGAGAAGACACCTGTCGAGATTCCATTATGCCAAGTTTTTTTTCTGTAAATTCCTCTCTGTTTGGAGCCATGGGAGGAAGACGAAGACAGCTGAATATCAACTTTCCAAAGTTAGGAAACTTGATTTAATCGAGCATCGGGTCGAGCGCCTGACTACAACCCGGACCGGGCCGAGTTAACCTAGCGACATTGTCGACCTGAGCTCAACCTATGTTCTGTTGATTAACTCGGGTCAATCTGGTCTGGGTCAACTCAACTTGGGCCACATATTTTTTGTCTCGGTATACGTGTATGGGTCCCAAGTTTTATAAATATTTCTTAAATAACTCGTCTATATTGGTCTACTATTTGACTCGATGCGACTCAGTTCTTTTTCTTCAGCTGGATTAATATTTTTGAAGTATTGGCAGCATATTCCTTGGTCAACATGTTTGTTGAATTTAGGACCCCGTGATTGAAACCTCGAGCAAGATGAGAGAGTGAGAAGAAAAAGAGCAAAAAGAGAGAGAGAGAGAGAGAGAGAGAGAGAGAGAGAGAGAGAGAGAGAGAGAGAGGAGAGAATAGAAAAGAGAGAAATAGAGTTTAGGCTAAATTCTTCACGAGTTGAGAAGTGGAGAGCTTGATTGAACCCTTCAACGAAGACCTCTATTTATACTATTTCAATTACATATTAAGAGATAATATAGGATCCCTAATATCCCTAATTACATCAATCGTGATTATCAATATCTACACAAATCAAGGGAAGATAAATCGATTACATTAATCAAGGAAGATTGCCAAATCTTCCAACTCGTGTGATGACTCATCATGCCACGTCACATGATCATGGTGGGTCCAACCAGCTCATGGGATCGTGTTGGGTTCCACCTTGTAACACTCCCCCTCAAGTTGGGGGTGACAAAACATCATAAATGCCCAGCTTGCTACAGATGGTGGACAAGATCTTATGAGTGACTGGTTTGGAGAGAATGTCTGCAACTTGCCCTTGTTAGGATATATGTTTGACAGATAATATGTCGGCTTGAAATTTCTCTCCTATGAAATGGCTTTCTACCTCAATGTACTTTGTTCTCACATGGGAGACTGGATTTGAGGTGATATGTATTGCAGCCTAATTATCGCAATGTAGATCCATAGGATCTTCTTTATAGAATCCCAGTTTAGTGAGAAGGGATCTGATCCATAGACGCTCACTAAATGTGTGTGCCATGGCCCTGTATTATGCTTTTGCATTAGACATTGCAACTGCATTTTGGTTCTTGCTTCTCCATGTAACCAAGTTCCCTCCAACCATTGTACAATATCCCAAAGTTGATTTTCTATCATCCGGGGATCCGGCCCAATCTGCGTATGAGAACCCTTCTATGTGGAAGTCACCATGGTTCTTATAGAGAAGCCCTCTTCCTCGAGATCCTTCCAAATATCGCAATATTCTTTCTAATTCTTGCTAGTAAGTTGTGGTTTGTGCATGTATTGACTCACCACACTTACTGCATATTATATATCCGGTCTTGTTACACAGAGCTAAATGATTTTTCCCACAAATCTTTGATATTTTTCGGTATCCACATCCTCTCTAGTGCTTGTAGAAAATTTTGTTTTGGAATTTATCGGTGTTTCTACTGGTCTACACCCCATCATGCATGTCTCCTCCAATAGATCAATGACATACTTCCTTTGAGATAGTATAATCCCATGTTTGGACTATAGTACTTCAATACCTATAAAGTATATTAGTAGTCCGAGATCTTTACTCTTGAATTCTTCACATATCTTTTCCTTCGTTTCCTGAATGCCCTTGGGATCACTATCGGTTAAGACAATATCGTCAACATATACAGCCAAAATCAATTTGCCTTTAGGTGTGTCTTTAAGAAATACAGAGTGATCTATGGAACATCTTTGAAATCCGGCCCGTATGAGTGCTTGGTTAAATTTATCAAACCATGCATGAGGAGACTGTTTCAGACCATAAAGGGATTTCTTCAATCGACATACCGACTCCCCCTCAACCACAAATTCAGGTGGTTCTTGCATAAAAATTTCTTCCTTTATATCCCCATTGAGAAAAGCATTTTTCACATCAAGTTGATGGATCGGCTAGGAAGAATTAGTAGCTAGAGATAATAAAATACGTACCGAGTTCATTTTTGCCACCAGAGTGAATGTTTCCTCATAATTGATCCCATAACACTACGTATAGCCTTTAGCAATGAAGCAGGCCTTAAGGCGAGCAACTGACCTATCCATATTGTGTTTAATAGTAAAGACCCACTTAAATCCGACAAGTTTTTTATCTGATGGAAGAGGAGCTAGAGCCCATGTCTAATTCTCATAGAGTGCCTGCATTTCTTCATCCATTGTCGTCTTCCACCCTGGATGTTTCAGAGCCTCCTGATAGGACTGTAGGACTGAGATGAAGGAGATAGATGCAATAAATTGACAACATGAAGAGGATAAATGATGATGAGACACAAAATTAGATATGTGATGAGAAGTAGAGGGCCTAGTGCAAGTTCTGGGTTCTTTTCTTAAGGCAATAGATCGAGTATCATATTGTTGTAAAAAAGGAATAGGAGAAGATGGACTTACCTCGATGGGATCCACAAACTCTGCAGGTGTGGTGTCAACTAATGATTTAGGTAGTTGAGCAATTTTTGTAGCACAGAGCACAACCGGTCGAGGAGAAGCTAGTACAGAAGAGAGACATGGAGGAGCATTGCCAAAGTAGTATGAAGTGTCTTCAAAAAAATTTACATCCATAGACACAAGTAACCTTTGGAGAGTGGGATTGTAGCAAATATAACCCTTCTGCATGTGAGAGTATCCTAAGAAGATACACTTGATAGATTTTGGATCATGGTTACTATGTTGTGGGGAAGTAACATGAACAAAGCATGTACAACCGAAGACTTTCAAGGGAAGATAAGGGATCCCCATGTGGAAACAATAAGGAATCTGGGCATTTATGACTGAGAATGGAAGAGGGTAGCCTATTTATAAGAAAGTGTGCAGTAAGGATGGCATGTGGCCAATAAAAGTATGGGACTTTCATGGTATACAATAAGTTGCAAGCTACCTCAAGAAGGTGACGGTTCTTCCATTCTGCTACACCATTCTGTTGGGGGATGTAGACACAAGATGTTTGATGGATAATGCCATTCTCTTGATAAAAATAGTCAAGATCTTTGAAAGTATATTCATTGGCATTATCAGACCTAAATACTTTAATTTTTTGACCATTTTGAGTGACAACCATAGCATTAAAGGTTTTTAAAATGGGGTTTTTAGATCGCTCTTTAAAAATAAATAGCCATGTGGTACAAGTAGAATTATCAATAAATGTAATAAAGTACTTGACTAAGGAAATGTTTGAGATGCTCAAGTGTCCTCATACATCTGTGTAGATCAAAGAAAAAGGAGAAATACTTTTAAGTTATGGACGAGGTGAGTATGTGGTCCTCTAATGTTTGCTCAGTTGACACACTTCACAATTTAAATTCGACATATCCTTAAAGGTCAAAAAACGAAGATGAAGAGATTGTACAGATGGATGTCCCAACCGATTGTGCCATAGAATTGTCTCAGTTTCCTTGGTTGAGATGGCATTTATTTGAGGCACATCCAGGTGGTAGAACCGCCTAGTTCATGGCCTCCTCCAATCACCTGCTTCGTTGTAAGATTCTGAAACACACAGGAAGCAGGTGAGAAGGTAATTGAGCAATTAAAATTTTATTTGTTTGAAGATAGGCCCAAGCCCACATAACCAAGGAAGGCCCACAAGATGGGTCTAAGCACATAAGAAGTAGGACCCACCATGATTACCACAAGCTGGCATCCATTTCACCTAAGTTGGAAGATAAAGAATGACTCACAAAGGCATCTTTATCTTATGGTCACATCCTAGAAGAGTTCTAGTTTGAGTTATGTTTGTCTTTTATATATATTAAGTTATTTAATTATTCTAGGACTTATCTTTAAGTGTTAGAGTTTGGGTGTAATTGGGACAAAGGTAGTTTTATTGTAATTGGACTCTACTACCTTCCTCTATTATAAATAGAGGTTCATGTACTCTAATTATAATAAGTTCATGAAGTCAATGAAGTATTTCGCTTTTCCATACATTCAATATGGTATTAAAGCAGGTTATGTGAGTTGATGTGGTCAACCCACAAAGGTAATGAGAATCTCGTTTCTTATCTATCATCTTTAGCAGTTAGGGTTCGTGGATATTTTTTTCAGTCTTTACACCTGTTAAGTATTTATATTTTTCACCTCTACAATGAGATTTTAATATTAAAAATTTTGTATTTTTGGAATGATATTCGAGTCTACTTTCCATGGAAAAATAATTTTTTTCCAATCGGAGTTATCTACAAAGAGAAATCGATATTTGAAGCAGCGAAGATCAGATTGCAAAAGAGTTTCGAGCAGCAATAGAAATCTTCAACTTCCGAGGTATTGTTTGCTATCAAGAAAGATACTTTATATGGATAATTATATATCAAAATAAATATTTTTAAGTATATTTCCTGACTTATTCAACCAATTTTCTATCTGAGTTATCTACAAATAAAATTTTATATTTAAAGCAGCAAAGGTCTGATTGCAAAAGATGTTCGAGCAGCAACAGAAAGCTTCAACTTTCGAGGTATTATATGCTATAAAAAATGAGACTTTATATGGAGAACTATATACAAAAAAAAATATATGTAAGTCTATTTTCTTACCTTTTCAACCAATTCTCGATCTAAGTTTTTTATAAGGAGATATTGACCTTGGCAAAGTCAATGGTCATGTAGGTATAAAAAAGGAGATCAGTGCTTAGATCGGCCAGATGACAGAGACTGAAATATATCAGATTATTTATCTTCTGATAATTATATTTTTATGAAGAGATGTTATACTTGGATGAAATTTATTTAAGTCTAGTTTCAAAAGGAGAAAATTTCATCTCAATCTGATCTATATTTAAAGATATATTGTCATTGGAAGAATCAAAGGTCATGCTGGTATTCCGTTGAGTTGAAAAATCCTAATTTATGCCCTTTATTTTGCATCATTGTTTGAGTTGCTCTGTGAGGAAAATATCTCACTTCTCCCTATTTTAAGGGCTTATTACTACATATATTTTATTTTGCCTTATTGTTGCATCTATGATATTTGGTTCAAGCTGGGTTCATTGCCATTACCTCCTAGTTTGAGGGGGAGAAGTAGAAGAAGTACAAGAGAGAGGTATTTTATTCCATATGTTGTGGATAAGTTTATGTGAAAAAAATATTCAAGAAAGGGGGAGCACAAAAGATGAAGTTTATGCATCTAAGAAAAAATATTTATATCGGATTATGATTATTTTATTCTACAAGGTTTATTATTTTGATTTGTGTTATATGTGTTGGAAGATGGTCGTGTTACATTACAGCTATTGCTATTATGTCTCTTTGGATGAGATATTATTATTGAGGAAGAGGTGGCCTCAGTACCTTTTCTCATACCATAATTTATTGGACTCTCAAAATATCACAATTTAGACACCATGAGAGTCGGTGCCCGGATTGGGACACCATGATAAATTTAACTCTCAAATTGATCATGATTGCAATACCATGAGAGTCGGTGTCCGGATTGGGACACCATTATAAATAAACCCACTACCTCCCCCTGTAATGGCTTTTATTACTCCTACCACTTGATAGTTGTTGTCCTATGGAGGGACACAGTGGTGGACACTTAAAAGCAATGCCGATAGATAGACTACCTAAAGAAGATGGAGTGTGCCCTACATCCAGTATTAGGACTGGAGTATGGAGCAATGTCTTACTAGCTAGGTGTGATTTTTACTCTCACTTATATTATGCCAGCAAAGCCTCGTGGAAGGAATCAACAGTGTGAGGGGGAGTGTTGGAAGATGAAGGCATATTGGAAGATGTGACATTTTATACAAAAATATTCTATACATCATTTGCAGCAAGTTGGGAGTTCATGTTGTTCTCTCACCCCCAGCTTGAGGGGGAGTGTTGGAAGATAGGCCCAAGCCCACACGACCAAGGAAGGCCCACAAATCTAAGAGTATTCTAAGATGGGCCACATGACCAAGGAAGGTCCACAATATGGGCCCAAGCACATAAGAAGTAGGACCCACCATGATTACCACAAGCTGGCATCCTTATCACAAAAGTTGGAAGATCAAGAAGGACTCACAAAGGCATCTTTATCTTATGGACACGTCCTAGAAGAGTTCTAGTTTGACTTATGTTTCTCGTTTATCTATATTGAGTTATTTAATTTTGCTAGGACTTATCTTTAAGTGTCAGAGTTTAAGTGTAATTGGGACAAAGGTAGTTTTATTATAATTGGACTCTACTACCTTCCTCTATTATAAATAGAGGTTCAGGTACTCTGATTATAATAAGTTAATGAAGTCAATGAAGTATTTCTCTTTTCCATAAATTCAACAATTGTGTTAGCTGACTAACAGTTAAGAGATTCAAGGGAAAATTAGGAACAAAAAGAATATCTGTGAGCGGAAGTGATGGTGTAACAGATGTGAATCCTTTCCTCATAACTTTAGTTTGGGAGCTGTCAGCTATGGTAACAAATTTCTTTGAGAAACAAGGAGAAACTGAGTGGAGTAGAATTTTGTTACCTATGAGATGCTCAGAGGCCCCTCAGTCAATTATCCAGAATGAAGAGGAGGATGTGGCAGAGAACATACCTGAAGCGTAGGTGGCAGTAGCAGTTCAGGAGGAACTTGGAGGAGAGACCACCAGTGCTTTCAGTTTTTGGAATAAGTCATACTCATCATCGGTAAGAGTTTTCTTTTCTATTGGTGGTGTAGACTGGTCCTCCTTTGTATGACTTACTGAGGCTTGATTAGCCTTAACCCAATCCGGTTTACCATGGATTTCAAAACACTGATATATAGTGTGGCCACAATGGGTGCATTCCTTGCCATCTGTTCTGACAAAACCATTCCTTCCACCTCTTCCTCGTCCTCCTCTATAATTTCTTCCATAGCCTTGGCTGCAATCGATTGATGTTCCCTTATGCCCGGAGTACATAGCGGATGACACTTCAGTAGGATAAGGAGAAGAAGAGTCTGGAATGCAGAGTAATGTGGTACAAACATCATCAAAGGTGGGAATAGTAGAGGTGTTGAGTTGAGCTTTAGCAACTTTGAGATATCGCTTAATGTTTGCTAGACAAATGGCAGTGGCTAAGGCTTCTTTCTACATGTCTTGGACAAAGACATAGGTGGAGGTAGGCTGAGCTAGCTTCCATTCTTGAATAAGGCCACTAAAATAAGCCAAATATTCATGTATATTTTCTTCTTGTTTAGCATTGAACATTCTTTGGAGAATATCATATGGCCTGTGTAAGTTGTCGGATCTAGAGTACAACTTAGCACATGTCTCCAAAATTTGGTTGGTGGTGTCAAGATGAATAACATTGTTGGAGACAAATTCTTCCATGATTTTGATTAGCCAACTAATTACCAAAGTGTCATTTTTTAACCACTTAGCATAAACAACATCTTCTTCATCAATGGGTAGCCCAAGTTTGGTGAGGTGACCAAGTAGGTTCTTTGTTATAAGGAACCATCAAACCGATGTGGAGCAGCTCAAGAAATTTTATTTCCCTCGCAAGGGTATGGTAGTAATCTTGAGAATTTCATTCTTGTCACCCATGTATTCTTCAGCCATCAGAGTCAATCCAAGGTTAATAATGTACTCAAGTTTTAAGTAGCCTAAGTAAGCTTGGAGATTCAAGTGCAGCCAAGGCTAGCTCGGGTAGATAGGAGGAGAACCCAAGCTTTATCAAGTATTTAGACAAAGATGGGAGCCTCTTGGGCCAGTCAACTTGCAGGCCTAAAATTTCTATAATTAATTCTCTAGTCTTCTTTGTAGAGAATAGCAAAAATTAATCAATAAGCATGAAATCAAGTAAGGTAAGGTAGCAATTCCGAATTAGATCTTTCCAAGATCATTCCAAAAATATATTTGACTCCATCTTGTAATAAAACAGTCTAGATTCAATTCCTCATGAATTAGGCAATATATGATTGATCAAAAATCAAATAAAATCAGGCCTAATCAAGAATATATTGTGAGATCTTCAAAAATAGGAACCTTTCTTCAAATGGATTGACGTCAACTAGACTTTCAAAGGACCACTTCCTTTCTTACTTTGTTATTGATTATTTTTATGTAAAATAGAATATTCTATTCTTGATTTTCCAAGAACAATCGACCAACTCTTGGCTCTCAAAAAATTCTCCAAAAAATCACAAAACCGATTAGAGTTTTTCAAACAATTCGGTTAATGGAGAAGCTTAGCATGGAAGGTAAGTAATTAGATTTCTGAAATCCAATGGATAAAAAACCACTCATAATAGGCTCAAGAGAATTTTATTCATTAGGAAAATCTTGTTCTCACAAAATTATAACTTTTATTCAGAAAATCTCAACACAAACCGATTTTCAGCCAAAATTTGCAAACCAACAAAACTGCCTTGGTAAACTTCTTCTAATCCGAGGTGCATAAATCTCAATATTTTCATTAGATGAAGACAGAAAAAAAATCATCTCTGAACCATCTTCTAAAGTTCTGAGAAACCAAGAGCATGAAGTAATAATAAACAGAATAAAAAACTTATCTCACAAGAGCTTCTATGAGTAGCTTTCCTTATAACTTCTTAGAGCATTCTTTTGATGCGGGGATCCTAAATTTGATGATCTGATACTGTTCAATTTAGGATCCCTTTTCCAATATTCCCAGCAAGATAAGAGATAAAGAAAAAAAGAAAAGAGGAGAAAAGCTCTCGGGTAGAGAGAAGAGAAGAAGAAAAAGAGAGGTATGCGCCAAGCAAGAGAGAGAGATTTACTCAAGGAGTTGTGGGACTTGATTAATTCCAAATTACAACACCTCTATCTATAGTAGAGGAAGTGATAGAATCCTTATATAATTAACCTTTCAATCTCCTAATTACATTCCAACTCTAACTCTCTAAGATAAGTCTATCATGACAAGATAACACAATCTACTAGAGGTCTAATATAAGTTAAACTAGAACCCTTCTTCAATAATGTGGACATAAGGGAGGAGGCTAGCTTGTGGCCTTATCCTTATGGGTCCCACGTGATCTTCCAACTCATATTGATAAGATTACCAACTTGTGGTATCTTTGTGGGTCCCACTTGATCTTCAAGTCTTCTAATTCATTTCAGCCTGTGCTTCTTATCTTCTTAACTCGTGCTAGCTTGGGTGAGGACCCTTCTTGGCATCCGACATCCTCATGGTGGATCCCACATTGTAACAGATGCCATGTTAAATTTAGGACCCCATGATTGAAACCTCGAGCAAGATGAGAGAGGGAGAAGAAAAAAAGCAAAGAGAGAGAGAGAGAGAGCTCAGGCAGAGAGGAGAGAAGAGAAAAGAGAGAAAAAGAGTTTAGGATAGAGAGAGATTCTTTATGAGTTGAGAAGTGGAGAGCTTGATTGAACCCTCCAACCAAGACCCCTATTTATACTATTTCAATTACATATTAAGAGATAAGATAGGATCCCTAATATCCCTAATAACATCAATCATGATTATCCAAATCTACACTAATCAAGGGAAGATAAATCAACTACATTATTCAAGGAAGATTGTCAAATCTTATAACTCATGTGATAAGGATTTAAGCTCGTGTGATGACTCATCATGCCACCTCACCTGATCATGGTGGGTCCCACCAACTCGTGTGATCATGGTAGCTTCCACCTTGTTAGAATATTATTTGGTGCAGATACTCACATCGGATTATTTCATATATCCTTATTACTCTTAAGGACTTTCATTATTTACCAGTTATCCGCTACTATACAACTGCACATTTGGTACATGTTATTTGGGCATTGGCCCATGTCTCTTTGATTGAGACATTATTTCTGAAGAAGAACTTCTCAGTTGCTTGCCTTGGGTTCATTATTTGCTAACTGTTGTCGGTATTGGTTCGTTTGATGTGGAAATATTTATTATTTTCTTTTTACACTTGGAACGAAAGAACCGAGAAGAAGAAAAAAAATTATGGAAATATTTTTTTTTCAATTTGCACTTAGAACGAAAGAACCAACTAGAAGCAAGAAAAAATGTATGACAATATTTATTATTTTTATTTTTGTACTTGGAGACAAAGTACCAACAGAAGCAAATGTCGGAAGATAAGATCAACCCCAAACTACCAAGGAAGGCCCACATATGTAAGATTATTATAATATGGGCCACATGACCAAGGAAGGCCCACAAGATGGGCGACCCACAATGATTACCAAGAGCTGGCATCCTTATCACACCAGTTGGAAGATCAAGAAGGACACACAAAAGTATTTTTATCTTAGGGTCACGACCAAGAAGAGTTTTAGTTTAAGTTATATTTGTCTTTTATCAATATTGAGTTACCTAATTATGTTAGTATTTACCTTAAGTGTTAGAGTTTGGGTGTAATTGGGACAAAGGTAGTTTTATTGTAATTGGACTCTCCTACCTTCCTCTATTATAAATAGAGGTTTATGTACTTTGATTACAACAAGTTATTGATGTCAATGAAGTATATCACTTTTTCATAAATTCAACATGGTATTAGAGCATGTCCGGTGAGTTTACTTGGTCAACTCACGGAGGTAATGTGATCCTTTTCTCTAAACCCTAAACCCTAGGTCTAGGTTCGTAGTTTTTTTTTTTTTCAGTCCCTACACCTGTAGTTTTCGTTGAGATTTTCACCTCTATATGTAGTTTTTCATATTTCAAGTTATATATTGAAGGAAACATATTTGAGTCTAATTTCCAAAGAAAAATGATTTGTCCCAATCAGAGTTATCAACAGAGAGATATCGATATTTGAATGACCGAAGGTCAGTTTGAAAAATGGTTCGAGCAGTAGCAGCAATCTTCAAATTCCGACGTATTTTTTGCTATCAAGAACTAGAATTTATATGAAGAAACATATATAAAAATAAATATAGATAATTATATTCTTTTACAGATTCAACCAATTTTTTATCTGAGCTATCTACAAAGAGAAATTGATATTTGAAACTAGAAAGGTCAGATTGAAAAAGAGGTTCGAGCGGCAGCAGAAAGCATCAAAATCCGAGGTACTTTATGCTATCAAGAAAGAGACTTTATATGAAGAATTATACATCAAATGAAAGACAAGTAAGTCTATTTTCCTAACTATTTAGCCAATTCTTGGTCTGATTTTTTTATAAGGAGACATTGATCTTGGAAGAGTCAATGGTCATTCTGGAAAAAAAGAGAAACAAAACTTACTTCAGTCAGATGAAAGAGACCAAAAACTATCATATTATTTATCTTATGATAATTATATTTAATAAAGTTACTTCATACTTGGATTAAAGGTATTTAAGTCTACTTTCATAAGGAAAACATTTCATGTCAATCTGATCTATATTGAAAGATATATTCGAATTGGAAGAATCAAAGGTCATGCTGGTCTCCTGTTGTATTGAAAAGGCCGAATTTATGCCGATTGTTATGTGTCACTTTTTGAGTTGATATATCAGGAAAATATCTTACTTCTCCCTGGTTTGAGGGCTTATTTAAAAATCTCTATTATTTTGGATTATTGCTACTTCTATGATATTTGGTTCAAGTTGGGATCACTGTCATTACCTCCCAACTTGATGGGGAGAAGTAGAAGAAGAACAAGAAAGAGGTATTTTATTCCTTATGTTGTGGATAAGTTTATGTGACCAAAATATTCAAGAAAGGGGGATCACAAAAGATAAAGCTTGTGCATTTAAGAAGAAATGTTTATATCGGATTATTTCATGGGTTCTTTTACAAAGTTTATTATTTGGTTTGTGTTATATGTGTTGGAAGATGGTCGTGTTATATTCAGCTACAACTATTATGTTTCTTTTGGGCCATTATTATTGAAGAAGAGGTAGCCTCATGTCATCATTTATTTCATCCCCGTAAAAAAGATGAAAATTATTTGTTGTTGGGAGTCCACGACGGAGGACTTCATCCCCGTCAAAAAGATGAAAATTAGTTGTGATTGGAAGTCCATGATGGAGGAACTTAAGATTACATCCATGTTATCAACCCCCCCCCCCCCCCCCCCCCCCCCCCCCCCCTCTTGTAATGGCTTTTATGTCTCCTACCACTTGACAGTCGTTGTCATGTGGAGGAACACGGTGGTGGACACTTCATAGCAATGCCGATAGACATAATACCGATAGCAGTGGAGGGTGCCCTAGATCCCGTATTAAGACTGGAGTATGAAGCAATGGCTTACCGGCTAGGAGTGATTTTTACTCTCACTTATAATGCCGTAGGGCCTCATGGAAAGACGCAACAGCGTGAGGGGGAATGTTGGAAGATGAAGGCATATTGAAAGATGTACCATTTTATACAAAAATATTTTATACATCATTTGCAGCAAGTTGGGAGTTCATGTTGTTCTCTCACCGCCAGATTGAAGGGGAGTGTTGGAAGATAAGATCAAGCCCAAATGACAAGGAAGGCCCACATATGTAAGATTATGATAATATGGGCCACATGACCACGGAAGGCCCACAAGATGGGCCCAAGCCCATAAGAAGTAGGACCCACAATGATTACCAAGAGCTGGCATCCTTATCACATCAGTTGGAAGATCAAGAAGGACTCACAAAAGTATCTTTATCTTAGGGTCACGACCAAGAAGAGTTTTAGTTTAAGTTATATTTGTCTTTTATCAATATTGAGTTACCAAATTATGTTAGGACTTACCTTAAGTGTTAGAGTTTGGGTGTAATTGGGACAAGGGTAGTTTTATTGTAATTGGACTCTACTACCTTCCTCTATTATAAAAAGAGGTTCATGTACTCTGATTACAACAAGTTATTGATGTCAATGAAGTATTTCACTTTTCCATAAATTCAACAACAAAAAAAAAATGAAAATATTTATTCTTTAAAAAAGTAAGAATTTGTTTTGATTTATTACCTCTCACAATGCAAGGGCCAATATTTATTGTTTTTCTTTTTACACTTGGAACAAAAGTACCAAGAAGAAGAAGAAAATGACAATATTTTTTTTTTTTAGTTCTACACTTGGAATGAAAGTACCAAAAGAAGGGGAAAAAGTAGGACAATATTTATTATTGCACTTGGAGAGAAAGTACCAACATAAGAAAAAAAAGTATTATAAGATTTATTGTTTTTAATTTTGCACTTGAAGAGAAGTACCAACAGAAGCAAAAAAAAAGTATGACTTTGTTTTGCTTTATAAACTAGTTGCAATGAAAAAGTGTACTATTTATTGTTTCTGTTTGCATTGGAACGAAAGTATCAAATAGAAGAAAGAAAAGCATGTCAATATTTATTGTTTTTCTTTTTGAACTTGCAAAGAAAGTACCAACATAATAAAAAAAATGTGAATTTCTTTTCCTTTATTAAGTCTCACATTGCAAGAGACAATATTTATTGTTTTCCTTTTCACACTTGGAACTAAAGTACCAAGATGAAGAAATAATTTTTTAAAGTATGAAAAATATTTATTGGTTTTCTTTTTGCACTTGGAATGAAAGCTCCAAGATGAAGCAAAAAAAGAAAATAGTACGTATTATTTTTATTTTTCCAATTGGAGATATAAAGTACCAACATAAGCAAAAAAAGTGTATGTCTTTGTTTTGCTTTACTAAGCTCTCACAATGAAATGGGTAACATTTATTGTTTTTCTTTTGGCGCTTGGAATGATAGTAACAAGAAGAAGTAAAAACAAAGTATGACAATATTTATTGGTTTTCTTTTTACACTTGGAACAAAAGTACCAAGAAGAAGCAAAAAAAAGTATGACAATATTTATTGTTTTTTCTTGTTGAATTTATGGAAAAGAGAAATACTTCTTTGACTTATTATAGACAAAGTACATGAAGCTCTATTTATAATAGAGGAAGATAGTAGAGTCTAATTACAATAAAACTACCTTTGTCCTAATTACACCCAAACTCTTACACATAAAGATAAATTCTAGCATAATTAAATAAACCAAAATAAATAGAAGATTAACATGATTAAAACACCTTTAAACTGAAACTCTTCTGTGAGACCTTCCATAATTATTATGGCTTTGTTAGACTTTTTATTGTGTAAGACTTCTTATGTCACCTCTCATGATGATGGTGGGTCCCATATCTTATGATTTTGTGCCCATCTTCCAACATTCTTAGGTATGTGGGTCTTCCTTGGTCGTGTTAGCTTGAGCCCATCTTCTGTGGATCCATATCTTATGGGCTTGGGCCCATCTTCCAACACTCTTAGATATGTGGGTCTTCCTTGGTTGTGTGTGCTTGAGCCCATCTTCCAACACTCCCCCTCATGCTGGTGCTCTCATTCATGAAGCCCAATTGGCATAAGATAAGTGAGAGTAAAATCACTTCAAGTCGTATGACATTGCTCCTTAATCCAGTCAAATAACTCATGTTGGATGTTTGGCACACTCCTATATTTTGTAGGTAGTGTCACTCCTATTAATATAGGTAGTGGCTCTATACACTATTTGGAAGTGTAATAAAAAAAACTCCTCCATCACCGTGTCACTCCATAGGACAATCTCAAGTGGTAGGAGTAATAAATGCCAATTCATAAAGGTATAACATATAGTTAGTAATAAATTTTTCCATTACAGTGAAATAACATAGATGTCCTTACGGGTAGTGGATGTAGTAATAAGCTCCTCCATCATGGTGAAGTAACATATACTATGGCCACCTCTTCTTTAATAATAATGTTACATTCAAAGAGACATAATAGATGCAGCTGAATATAACACAACCATTTTCCAACATATTACACGAACCAAAATAATAAACCTTGTAAAAGGACCCATGAAATAATCCGATATAAAAATTTCTTCTTAGATTCACAAGCTTTATTTGTGATCACCCTTTCTTGAATATTTTGGTCACATAAAACTTATCCACAACATATGGAATAAAATACCTCTTTCTTCAACTTCTTCTACTTCTCCCCCTCAATCGAGGAGGTAATGGCAATAATCCCAGCTTGAACCAAATATCATAAATGTAGCAATAAACCCAAATAACATAGATGTATAAACAAGCCCTCAAACCAGGGAGAAGTAAGATATTTTCTTGATTTAACAACTCAAAAAGTGACGCAAAACAATGGGCTTAAATTTGGATTTTCCAATGCAACTAAATACCAGCATGACCTTTGATTCTTCCAATGTGAATATATCTTTAAATATAGGTCAAAATGACATGAAATATTCTCCTTCTGTAATTAGACTTAAATACCTTTTATCCAAGTATAACTTATATTCATAAAATATAATTATCAGAAGATAAATAATTTGATAGATTTCAGTCTCTGTAATCTGGCGAACTAAGTATTGTTTCTCCTTTTGCTAGAATGACCATTGACTCTTCCAAGATCAATATCTCCTTATGAAAAACTCTGAACAAGAATTGGTTGAATAGTTAAGAAAATAGAGTTAAAGATATTCCTTTTGATTTATAATTCTTTATATAAAGTCTCGTTCTTGATAGCATAAAATACGTCGGAAGTTGAAGTTTTCTACTAGTGCTCGAACCTCTTTTGCAATCTGACCTTTGCTACTTCAAATATTGATTTCTCTTTGCAAATAACTCCGATTGGAAAAAAATACTTTTTCTTGGAAAGTATACTCGAATATCTTTCCATAAATATATAATTTTAAATATGAAAAGCTTAGTATAGAGGTTAAAATGCAAAGAAACTAACATGTATATGGACTAAAAAGAAAAAAAATGCAAACCTAGACTTAGGGTTTAGGGTTTAGAGAAAATGATCTCATTATCTCTGTGGGTTGACCAAGTCAACTCACATAACCTACTTTGATTCCATGTTAAATTTATGGAAAAGGGAAGTACTTCAATGACTTATTATAATCAGAGTACATGAACCTCAATTTATAATAGAGGAAGGTAGTAAAGTCCAATTACAATAAAACTACCTTATTCCCAATTACACCCAAACTCTAAAACTTAAAGATAAGTCCTAGCATAATTAAATAACCCAAAATAAATAGAAAATTAACATGACTAAAATACCTTTCAACTGAAACTCTTCTGTGAGACCTGCTTCCATTATAATTGTGGCTCTATTAGACTTCTTATTATGTAAGACTTCTTATGCCACCTCACGTGATCATGGTGGGTCCCATATCTTATGGGCATGGGCCCATCTTCAAACATTCATAGGTATGTGGGCCTTCCTTGGTCGTGTGAGCTTGAGCCCATCTTCTGTGGATCCATATCTTATGGGCTTGGGCCCATCTTCCAACACTCTTAGATATATGGGCCTTCCTTGGTCATGTGGGCTTGAGCCTGTCTTCCAACATTTCTTTTTGCACTTGGAAAGAAAGTACAAACAGAAGGAAAAAAAATATGGTGATATTTATTGTTTTAAGGTTTGCACTTGGAACGAAAGTACACAGAAGAAGCAAAAAAAAAAAGTTCGACTTTGTTTTGCTTTATTAAGTTCTCACAATGCAAGGGGAAATATTTAATATTTTTTTGTCTGCACTTGGAATGAAAGTACGAAGAAGATACGGAAAAAAAAATAGTTTGACAATATTTATTTTTTTCCTTTTGCACTTGGAGAGAAACTAACAACAAAAGAAAAAAAAGTATGACATATTTTTTCTTTATTAAGTTCTTGCAATGGAATGGGCAATATTTATTATTTTTTATTTTTGCACTTGGAACGAAAGTACCAAGAGGAAGAAAAAAATAGTATTTCAATTTTTATTTGTATTCTTTTTTAGCTTGAAACGAAAGAATGAAGAAGAGGCAAAATAAAAAAAAATACAACAGTATTTGTGTTTTTTTGTTTGCACTTGGAAGTAATGTACCTTGAAGAAGCAACAAAAATAAAAGTTTGACAATATTTATTATTTTCACTTTTGCACTTGGAGAGAAAGTACATGCAATAGCAAAAAACATGAAATATTACAAAAATATTTGTTCTTTTAAAAAGTGCAACTTTTTTTTGGTTTAGTAAACTCTCACAATGCAATGGGCAATATGTATTATTTTTCTTTTTCCACTTGGAACAAAAGTTCCAAGAAGAAGAAAAAGAACGACAATATTTGTTGGTTCTAGTTTTCCACTTGGAATTAAAGCAAAAAGAAGAAGCAAAAAAAACAAGCTTGTCGATTTTTTTGTTTTGTTTTATTTTTGCACTTGGAATGAATGTACCAAGAAGAACCAAACAAAATTAAACAAATATTAATTATTTTATTTTTTTTGAACCTGGAAAGAAAGTACCAACAAATGCAAAAAAAAAAAGTTTGACTTTGTTTTGCTTTCTTAAGCTCTCACAATGCGAAGGGCAATATTTATTAGTTTTTTTATTTTTTCACTTGAAACAAAGTACCAAGAAGAAGAGAAAATTAAGATAATATTTATTGGTCTTTCTTTTCCAATTGGAACGAAAGATCCAAGAAGAACAAAAAATAATATATATATATATATATATATATATATATATATATATATATATATATATATATATACACACACTCTATTTTTATTGGTTTTCTTTCTGCACTTTGAATGAAAGTACCAAGAAGAATAAAAAAACGTATGACAATATTTATTGTTTTTCTATTTGTACTTGGAATGAAAGTACCAAAAAGAAGTAAAAAAAAGTACGAAAATATTTATTGTTGAAAAAAAGTAAGACTTAGTTTTCCTTTATTAAGCTCTCGCAAAGCAAGGGGCAATTATTATTTGTTTTTTGTTTGCACTTGGAATGAATGTACCAAGAAGAAGCAAAAAGAAAGTACGACAATATTTATTGTTTTTATTTTTGCACTTGATGAAAAAGTACCAACATATGAAATAAGAAAGTGAGATTTTGTTTCATTTTATTAAGTTTTTTCAATGCAAGGGACATTATTTATTATTTTTCTACTTGCACTTGGAACGAAAGTATCAAGAAGCAGTAAAAAAGAAAATACAATAATATTTATTGTTTTTATTTTTACACTAGGAAAGAAAGTACCAGCAAATACATATAAAAAAGTATGTCTTTGTCTTGCTTTATTTAGCTCTCGCAATGCAAGGGGAAATATTTAGTATTTTTCTTTTTGCACTTGGAATGAAAGTACCTAGTTGAAGAAAAAAAAGTAAGATGATATTTCTACGTTTTATTTTTGCACGTGGAATGAAACTACACAAAAGGAAGCAAAACAAAAGTATGACATTATTTTTTTTATGTTTTCACTTGGAATGAAAGTACCAAGAAGAAGAAAAAAATCAACTTTATTTTGGTTTCTTAGGCTCTCGCAATGCAAGGGGTAATATTGTTATTTTCCCCTTAGCACTTGGAATGTATATACCAAGAAAAAGAAAAAAACAAAGTAAGGCAATATTTTTTTTTTTCTTTTTGCACTTGGAGAGCTAGTTCCAATAGAAGCAAAAGTACCAAAGTACGAAGAACAAAAGTACTTGGCAATATTTAATGTTTTTATGTTTGCACTTCGAACAAAAGTACCAAGAAGAAGAAAACAAAAGATGATAATATTTATGATTTTTATTTTTACACATGGAGAGAAAGTACCAACAGAAGAAAAAAATAAAAATAATTCAATATTTATTATTTTAAAAAATTGTTCGAATTTATTTTATTTAGCTCTCACAAAGCAATGGGAAATATTTATTGCTTTTCTATATGCTTTTGGAACAAAAGTTCATAGAAGAAGCTAAAAAAATGTAAATAAATATTTATTGTTTTACATTTTGCACTTTGAGAGACAAAAACAAAAGAATCAAAAAAATGTACGACTTTTTTTTGCTTTATTAAGGTCTCGTAATGCAAGGGGCAATATTTTTTTCTTTTTTCTCTTGGAATGAAAGTACCAAAAAAAATTAAAAGGAAAAAAAGTACGACAATATTTATTGTTTTTACTTTTGCACTTGGAGTGAAAGTACTAAAAGATTCAAAAAAAAGTATGACTTTGGTTTACTTTATTAAGGTCTCACAATGCAAGGGGCAATATTTATTATTTTTCTTTTTGCAAGTGAAACAAAAGTACAAAGAAGAAAAAAACCAAGAAGAACATTAATGGTTTTTAGTTTTGTACTTAGAAGAAAAGAACAAAGAAGAAACATAAAAAAAAAGTTTGATTATTTTTTTTGCTTTTCTTTTTGCACTTGGAACGAAAGAATCAAGAAGCAAAACAAAGTATGAAAATATTTATTGTTATTTGTTCACACTAGAAACAAAAGTACCAGAAGAAAGAAAAAAAAGTATGACAAATTTATTGTTTTTATTTTTGCACTTGGAGAGAAACTACAAATAGAATCAAAAATAAAAGTATGACTTTTTTTTGCTTCATTAAGTATCGAAATGCAAGAGGCAATATTTATTGTTTTCCTTTTTTCACATTGAATGAAACTACCAAGACGAACCCAAAAAAATTAAAAAAAAAGTATGAAATGAAAGAGGCAATATTTATTGTTTCTCTTGGAAAGAAGCACCATGAAGTAAAAAAAAGTACCACAATATTTTTTTTTTAATTTTACAGATAGTGAGAAAGTGCCAATAGAAACAAAAAAAAAGTACGACTTTGTTTTGCTTTTTTGAACTCTCACAATGCAAGGGGTAATATTTATTGTTTTTCTTTTTGCGCTTGGACCAAAAGTACCAACAAGAAGAAAAAAAGTATGAAAAAATTTATTTTTTTCTGTTTGCACATAGGACGGAAGTACAATGAAGAAGCAAAAAAAAAGTACAACAATATTTATTGTTTTTCTTTTGTAACTTGGAGAGAAAGTACCAATAGAATGAAAAAAAGTACAATAATAGTTATTGTTTTTTGGTTTGCACTTGGAACAAAAGTACAAAGTAGCAAAAAAATTATGAGAATATTTATTGTTTTTCTGTTTGCACTTGGAACAAAAGTACCACAAGAAGGGAACAAAAGTAAGACAATATTTATTTTTTTTCTTTTTGCACTTGGAGGGAAAGTACCAAGAAAAGAAAAAATAAAAAAGTACGACTCTATTTATTATTTTTATTTTTCAAATTGGAGAGAGAGTACCAATGGAAGAAAAAAAGTATGATGTTGTTTCGCTTTATAAAGTTGTCACAATACAAGGGGTAATATTTATTGTTTTTCTATTTGCATCTGGAAAGAAAGTAGTAAGAAGAAGAAAAAAAGTAGGACAAAATTTATTGTTTTTTTTTTCACTTGGAGTGAAAGTAACAACTTAAGAAAAAAAGTATGACTTTGTTTTGCTTTATTTACCTTTTGCAATGCATGAGATTTATTTTTTTTCACTTGGAATGAAGTACCTAGAAGAAGCAAAAAAATGAGACTATTCATGTTTTTTTGGTTTGTGGTTGGAACAAAAGCACCAAGAAGAAGCAAAAAAATAAAATAATTCTACAGAATTTGTTGACAAGAAGATATGGAAGGCCCTTACATGACTCTCATAGGAAGTAGTCTCACAAAGCTAGAGTTAATATGTTGTAGTCTTACAAGAGCTAATAGAATGAGGTCTCACTGAAGAGTCTCAGTTTAAAAGTGTTTGAGTCGTATTAGTCTTTTGTTTATGTTTCGTCATTTAATTATGCTAGGAATTATCTTTTAAGTGTTAGAATTTTGGTGTAATTGGGACAAGGGTAGTCTAATTGTAATTGGACTCTACTACTTTCCTCGATTATAAAAAGGGGCTCATGTTACTCTGATTACAAAAACTCAATGAAGTTTTTCTTTTTTTTTCAGAAATTCAACATGGTATCAGATCAGGTTCTATGAGTTAACTTGGTCAACCCATAAAGACAACGTGATCCTTTTCTGATCTATATATCTAGTAGTTTAGGTTCATTTTTTTTCTTCTCTCTTTTTAGTTCCAATTGGTTTCTTCTACTTTCTTGGCATTCAAACCTCTATACTGAGCTTTTCATATTGCAAATTACATATTGGCAGATAGATATTCGAGTCTAATTTCCAAATAAAAAATAATTTTGTCCATCGGAGTTTTATAAAAAGATAAATTTATATTTGAATATGTAAAGGTCAGACTACAAAAAAAGTTTGAGTAGTGGCAGAAAGCTTCTACTATCGAGCCTTATTATGCCATCAAGAATGAGACTTTACATGAAGAAATATATATCAAACTAAATATATGTAAGTCTATTTTCTTATAAATTCAACTAATTCTCAATCTGAGTTTTTTATAGGGAGATATTTATAATGGAAGAGTCAATAGGCATACTCTCAAAAGAAGAAATAGTACCCCATTCGGCTAGATTACATATTCCAAAATCTATTAGATTCTTTATTTCAAAAGAAGAATATTTTATGAAAAAAAGTTTTACTTGGTCTAGTTTATTAAATTCAACCATTATAGTCTCCCATAGTTTTTTTTTTAGAAAGGTCACTTCAGAGGTATAGTCGCCTCCTTCTGGATTATTGTTTTTTTAGTCAAGTATTTCTTCAGTTTATCATCTTGCATTGTTACCACTTCAAAGAAATACTCAGTCCCACTACCTAAAAAGTATAGTTAGGTGCCCAACATCCAGCTTGAGTCAAGTCTTTTGTTCTTCACCCAAGATGTGATTTGTGTTTGCGCTACCCTTAAAAAGTGAGTAATATCTTTTTTAAGCCCTAAAGATGGTCTAGTTTTCCACCTTTAAAATTTTTTGGAGTGTGTTTCAGATTATAACCATTTTGACTGCCATATAGAGGTTTGTCGTACGACTAGGAGTGATTTTCTTCTCCCATATTATGTTTTGTCCAAGCTTGATCTCTACATCCTTTTTATATCCAACTTGTGGGGGAGAAGTAGAAGAAGAAGTACAGGAAAGAAGTATTTTTCCCCCATGTTGTGGTAATTTTTATGTGACCAAAATACTCAAGAAAGGGAGAGCACAAAAGATGAAGTTTTTACATCTATGAAATTTTTTTTGTGGCAAAGAAAATTGAAGAGCAAAAATCCTTTTCATTGTAAGGTGAAGTTATAAACTCCCTACTGAGGGGGGGGGGGGAGTGTTGAAGAGAAGATATGGAAGGCTCTTACATGACTGTCATAGGAAGAAGTTTCACAGAGCTAGAATTAATATGGTGGAATCTTACTTACAGGAGTCTCATAGAAAGAAGTTTCATAGAAGAGTCTCATTTTAAATGTGTTTTTTTATGTTAGTTTTCTATTTATGTTCAGTTTTTTAATTATGCTAGGAATTATCTTTAAGTGTTAGACTTTGGGTGTAATTTGGACAAGGGTAGTTTAATTGTTATTGGACTCTACTACTTTCCTCTATTATAAATAGGGGTTCATGTACTCTGATTACAAAAAGTCAAAGAAATTTTTCTCTTTTCCATAAATTCAACAATATTTATGCTTGTTCTATGTGCACTTGGAAAGAAAGTACCAAGAAGAAGCAAACAAAAAAGTACGACAATATTTATTATTTTTTGTTTTGTACTTGGATAAAGTACTAACATAAGTAAAAGCAATAAAAAGTATGACTTTTTATTCGTTTATTAAGCTCTTGCAATGCAAGGGGCTATATTTATTGTTTTTCTATTTACATTTTCAAGAAAATGGCAAAGAAAGAGCACAAAAAAAAAATAGAAAAAAAAAGTAAGACTATTTTTTTTTTCGTTGCAGTTGGAGAGAAAGTACCAACAAAAGCAAAAAACCATGACTTAGTTGCTATATTAAGCTCTCAAAATGCAAGGGGCTTTATTTATTATTTTTATTTTTGCACTTGGAACAAATATACCCAGAAGAAGAAAAAAAGTATCACAATATTTATTTGTTTTTTTTTTGTCTATGGAATGAAAGTACCAAGAAAAAGCAAACAAAAAACGTATGCCAATATTTTTTTTTTTTTTTTGGCACTTGGAACGTAAGTACCAAGAAGAAAAAAAAATATGACAATATTTATTGTAGTTCTTTTTGCACTAGGAGAGAAAGTACCAACCAAAACAATTCTTTTTTACAAAAAAGTACAACATTTTTTATTTATTTATTAAGCTCTTGCAATGGAAGGGGTAATATTTATTGTTTTTTTTGGTATATAAGCTCAAGCCCACACGACCAAGAAAGGCCCACATATCTAAGATTATTATTCCACAAGATGATCCCAATCCCATAAGAAGTAGGACCCACAATGATTACCATGAGCTGACATCCTTATCACATCGGTTGGCAGATCAAGGACTCACAAAAGTATCTTTATCTTAGGGTCACGACCAAGAAGAGTTTTAGTTTGAGTTATGTTTGTCTTTTATCAATATTGAGTTATTTAATTATGCTTGGACTTATCTTTAAGTGTTTGAGTTTGGGTGTAATTGGGACAAGGGTAGTTTTATTGTAATTGGACTCTACTACCTTCCTCTATTATAAATAGAGGTTCATGTACTCTGATTACAACAAGTTATTGATGTCAATGAAGAATTTCACTTTTCCATAAATTCAACATGGCATCAGAGCAGGTTCTGTGAGTTTACTTGGTCAACTCACGGAATGTGATCCTTTTCTCTAAACCCTAAACCCTAGGTGTAGGTTCGTAGTTTTTTTTTTTAGTCCCTACACATGTAGTTTTCTTTGCGTCTTTCACCTCTATATTTATTTTTTCATATTGAAAATTATATATTGACATAAATATATTTGAGTCTACTTTCCTAATGTATTTGTTCCAATCAGAGTTATCTACTAAGAGATATCGATATTTTAATGAGCGAAGGTCATATTGCTAAAAGGTTCGAGTAGCAGCAGCAATCTTCTGATTCTAAACTGGACTTTATATGGAGAAATATATATCAAAAGAAATATCTGTAAGTCTATTCTCTTACTTATTCAACCACTTTTTTATCTGACTTATCTACAAAGAAAAATTGATATTTGAAGCAGCAAAGGTCAGATTGAAAAAGAGGTTTGAGGGGCAGCAGAAAGCTTCAAATTTTGAGGTATTTTATGCTACAAGGAAAGAGACTTTATATGGATAATTAAATATCAAAAGAAAGATATGTAAGTCTATTTTATTACCTATTTTACCAATTCTCAGTATGAGATTTTTATAAGGAGATATTGTTCTTGGATAAGTCAATGGTCATTCTGGAAAAAAAAAGGAAAAACAGTACCTTCTTCTGCCAGATGACAAAGACCAAAATCTTTCAGATTATTTATCTTATGGTAATTATATTTTATGAAGAGATATTATACATGCATGAAATATATATAATTCTAGTTTCAGAAGAAGAAAATTTCATGTCGATATGATATATATTTAAAGATATATTCGCATTGGAAGAATCAAAGGTCATGCTGGAATTTTGGTGTATTGAAAATCCGAATTTATGCACATTGTTTTGAGTCACTTTTTGAGTTGATATATCAGGAAAATATCTCACTTCTCCCTACTTTGTGGGTTTATTTATACATCTTCGTTATTTTGGATTATTGCTATATCTATGATATTTGGTTCAAGCTGGGATCACTGCCATTGTCTCTCGACTTGAGGGGGAGAAGTAGAATAAGTACAAGAAAGAGGTATTTTTTTTTATATGTTGTGAATAAGTTTATGTCTCTTTGGATGAGATATTATTATTGAGGAAGAGGTGGCCTCAGTACCTTTTCTCATGCCATAATTTATTGGACTCTCAAAATATCACGATTTAGACACCATGAGAGTCGGTGCTCGGATTGGGACACCATGAGAGTCGGTGCTCGGATTGGGACACCATGATGAATTTAACTCTCAAATATATCATGATTGCAATACCATGAGAGTCGATGTCCGGATTGGGACACCATTATAAATAAACCCACTACCTCCCCCTGTAATGGTTTTTATTACTCCTACCACTTGATAGTTGTTGTCCTATGGAGGGACACGGTGGTGGACACTTAAAAGCAATGCCGATAGATAGACTACCTACAGAAGACGGAGTGTGCTACATCCAGTATTAGGACTGGAGTATGGAGCAATGTCTTACCAGCTAGGAATGTATTTTACTCTCACTTATATAATGTCGTAGGGCTTCGTGGAAGGATGCAACAACATGAGGGGGAATGTTGGAAGATGAAGGCATATTGGAAGATGTGTCATTTTATACAAAAATATTCTATACATCATTTGCAGCAAGTTGGGAGTTCATGTTGTTCTCTCACCCCCAGCTTGAGGGGGAGTGTTGGTAGATAAGCTCAAGCCAACATGATCAAGGAAGGGCCACATATCTAAGATTATTATAAGAAGGGCCACACGACCGAGGAAGGCCCACAAGATGTTCCCAAACCCATAAGAAGTAGGACCCACAATGATTACCATGAGTTGGCATCCTTATAACATCAGTTGGAAAATCAAGAAGGGCTCACAAAAGTATCTTTATCTTAGGGTCACGACCAAGAAGAGTTTTAGTTTTAGTTATGTTTGTCTTTTATCAATATTGAGTTATTAACTATGCTAGGATTTATCTTTAAGTGTTAGAGTTTGGGTGTAATTGGGACAAGGGTAGTTTTATTGTAATTGGACTCTACTACCTTCCTCTATTATAAATAGAGGTTCATGTACTCTTATTACAATAAGTTATTGATGTCAATGAAGTATTTCACTTTTCCATAAATTCAACAGTTTTTATGTTAGCACTTGAATGATAGTAACAAGAAGAAGGAAAAAAAAGTACGACAATATTTATTGTTTTTATTTTTGAAGTAGGAGAGAAAGTAACAACGAAAGCAAAAAAAAAAAAAAGTACGACATTGTTTAACTTTTTTAAGCTCTTGCAATGCAAGTGGAAATATTTATTATTTTTTTGTATGCACTTGGAATGCAAGTACCAAGAAGAAAGAGAAAAAGTATTCAATATTGGTTGTTTTTGGTTTTAAGTTGGAGAGAAAGCACCAACGGAAGAAAAATAAAAAATAAAAAAGTATGACTTTGTTTTTCTTTATTATGCTCACACAATGCAAGGGGAAATAGTTATATTTTTTATTTTTTCACTTGGAATGAAAGTACCAAGAAGAAGTGCAAAAAAGTATGAATTTGTTTTACATTATTATGCTTTCGCAATGCAAGTGGGAATTTTTTTATTTTTTTTTGCACTTGGAATGTAAGTACCAAGAAGAAGCAAAAAAAAGTACAAAATTATTTAGTGGTTTTCTTTCTGTTTTTTCAGGGAAAGTACCAATAGAAGGAAAAACAAAGGATGACTTTGTTTTGCTTTATTAAACTCTCGCAATCCAAACGGTAATATTTATTTTTTTTATTTTTTCAATTGGAACGAAAGTACCAAGAGGAACCAAAAAAAAGTATGACAATATTTATTAATTTTCTTTTCACACTTGGAACAAAAGTACAAAGAAGAAACAAAAAAATAAAGTATGACATTTTATATTGTTTCTCTATTTGCACTTGGAACGAAAGTACCAAGAAGAAGCAAAAAAAAGAATGATAATATTTATTATTTTTATTTTTACACTTAGAGAGAAAGTACCAACAGAAGCTAAAAAATAAAATGTATGACAATATTTCTTGTTTTTCATTTGCTACTTGAAATGAAATTACCAAGAAGAAGCAAAAAAAAGTACAACAATATTTATTGGTTTTCTTTTGGCACTTTAAACGAAAAAATATAACTATGACAATATTTATTGTTTTTATAGCACTTGGAACTAAAGTAAAGAAGAAGCAAAACAATACTACAATATTTATTATTTTTTATTTTTACACTTGGAGAGAAAATACCTGCAGAAGCAAACAAAAAGTAAAACAATAATTATTATTTAAAAAATTTTACAATTTTTTTTATTTAGTTCTCACAAAGAAAGGGGCAGTATTTATTTATTTCTATTTGCATTTGGAATGAAAGCAAAAAGAAGAAACAAAAAAAAGTACTTAAATATTTATTGTTTTCTTTTTGCACTTGGAGAGATACAACCAAAAGAAGCAAAAAAAAGTATGAGTTTGTTTTGCTCTATTAAGCTCTCGCAATGCAAGGGGTATTTATTATTTTAATTTTTTAACTGGAATGAAAGTACCGATATGGTCCTGGATCTAACACAATGATTCGTAGGGAAGAAGAAGAGAAGAAAAGAAAATCAAGACAAAAGGAAGCTTGAGACCCTAGGTTCGTTGAGGAGAATGTACACCACTAAGCTCGCTTAGGAGAACTCAAAACCCTTTGTTTAACCTAAATTCTGACTTTTTTCCTAATCCACTTTACCCCATAAGTTGAGGTGGCACCAACCAGAGTTCAAAAGGAATAATTACAATAATGCCCCTACGACATACTAACTCAACAGTTGAAATAAAATAAAGGAAAAGCACAATGAAATAAAAATGATTAACTTAATAACTAAATGACTCAGCCACGGTGCCTCTGAATGACTCGGCCTGCTATTGAGTTCAAACACAAGAAGAAAAAAAAAATTGTTTGACTTTTTTTTTTCTTTTTTTTCTTTATGCCCTTGAAATGAAAGTACCTAGAAGACGCAAAAAAAAATTCTATTTTCAGTTGGAAAGAAAGTACCATGAAGAAGAAAAACTAAAAAAACCAACCACACAACTATGTTTTGATTTATTAAGTTCTCGCAATGCATGGGGCAATGTTTATTATTTTTCTATTTGCACTTGGAACGAAAGTACCAAGAAGAAGAAAAAAATATGACCAAATTTATTATTTTCCTTTCTTCACTTGAGAGAAAGTAGCAACAAAAGCAAAAAAAAAAGTATGATGTTTTTGGATTTATTAAGCTCTTACAATGGAAGGGGCAATATTTATTTCCACTTGGAACGAAAGTACCAAGAAGAAGCTAAAAAATGTACAATAATATTTATGGTTTTTCTTTTGTCACTTGGAGAGAAAGAAACAATTAAAGCAAAAAAAAACAAGTATGACTTTGCTTTTATTCATTAAGCTCTTATAATGCAAGGGTCAATGTTTATTATTTTCTGGTCGTACTTTGAACGAAAGTACGAAGAAGATGCAAAAAAAAAGTGCAACAATAAATGTTGTTTTATTTTTGCACTGGGAGAGAAAGCGCTAGTAGAAGCACAATAAAAAAAAAAAAAAAACGTGTGACTATGTTTTGATGTATGGGGCAATAGAACAAAGTAAAAAGAAGAAGCAAAAAAAAGTCTGATAATATTTATTGGTTTTCTTTTTGCACTTGAAGAGAAACTACCAATAGAAGCAAACAAAAGAAGTAAGACTATGTTTTACTTTATTAAAATCTCACAGTGCACAAGGCAATACTTATGGTTTTTCTTTTTGGACTCGAAACGAAAGTCTAAAGAAGAAGAAAAAATAATATTTATTGGTTTTAGTTGTCCACTTGGAACAAAAGAACCAAGAAGAAGCAAAAGAATAAAGTTTCGCTTTTTTTTTGTTTTCTTTTTTCACTTGGAAGGAAAGTATAAAAAAGAAGGGAAAATAGAAAAAAATTGTATGTCAATATTTTTTTTCTTTTTACACTTGGGGAGAAAATACCAATAGAAGAAAAAAAAGGTATGACTTTGTTTTACTTTATTAAGTTCTCGTAATGCAAGGGAAAATGTTTATTATTTTTCTTTTTTCCTTAGGATCGATAGAATGAAGAAGAAGAAAAAAATGGTACGCAAATATTTATTGGTGTTCTTCTTGCACTTGGGACAAAAGCTCTAAGAAGAAGGAAAAAAAGTAAGATTATATTTACTATTTTTCTGTTTTCACTGGGAACTGAAATTCCACAAGAAGCAAAAAAAAAGTATAACAATATTTATTGTTTTTCTTTTTTCTATTGGAGAGAAAGAACCAACAGAAGAAAAAAAAATACTTGACAATATTTATTGTTTTTCTTTCCATACTAGGGAAGAAAAGTACCAAGGGAGGCAAAAAAAATGTATGAATATGTTTTGCTTTATTAAGCTCTCGCAATGCATGGGGCAATATTTATTATTTTTATGTATGCAATTGGAATGAAAGTGTCAAGATGAAGAAAAAAATGTACGATAATTTTTGTTTTTATTTTAGTTTTGCTCTTAGAGAGAAAGTACCAACAAAAGCAAAATAAAAATATGACATTGTTTTGTTTTATTAAGCTCTTTGTTTTATAAAAGTAATGCAAATGGAAAACTTTATTTTTTTACTTTTTGCCCTTTGTTAGAAAGTACCAAGAAGAAGAAAAAAATAAAAATTGAAGGATAATATTTATTGGTTTTCTTTTTGCAATTGGACGAAAGTAGCAAGAAGAATAAAAAAAAGTAAGATAGTATTTATTTTTTTCTATTTTCACTTGGAACGGAAATACTAGAAGAAGCAAAAAAACAAAAAAAACAACGACAATATTTATAGTTTTTCTTTTTGCACTTGGAGATAAAGTACCAATAGATGCAAAAAAAAGTATGACAATATTTATAGTTTTTCGTTTTTCACTTAGAGAGAAAGTACAAAGAGAAGGAAAAAAGGTATGACTTTTTTATGCTTTATTAAGCTCTCATAATGCAAGAGGCAATATTTATTTCTATTTTGTTTGCACTTGCAGTGAAAAAATCAAGAAGAAGAAAAACAAAGTTCAACAATATTTATAGTTTTTCATTTTTCACTTGGAGAGAAAATACCAACACAAGGTAAAAAAGTAAGACTTTGTTTTCTTTTATTAAGCAATTGCAACTCAAGGGGCAATATTTATTATTTTTTGTTTGCCATAGGACCGAAAGAACCAAGAAGAAGAAAAAAAAACATACGACTTTGTTTTGATTTATTAAGCTCTCACAATGCAAGAGGCAATATTTATAGTTTTTCTTTTTGCATTTAGAACAAAAGTACCAAGTTGAAGCAAAAAAAGAAATAAAAGTATGACAATATTTATTGTTTTTCTATTTGCACTTGGAATATAAGTACCAAAAGAAGCAAAAAAAGTACGACAATATTTATTATTTTTGTTTTTGAACATGGAGAGAAAGTACCAACAAAAGTAGAAAAAAAAGTTCGACAATTTTAATTATTTTTCCTTTTGCACTTGAGAGAAAGTTCCAAGAGAAGGAAAAAATTTACGACTTATTTTTGCTTTATTAAGCTTTCACAATGTAAGGGGTGGTATTTTTTTATTTTCTATTTGCACTTGGAATGAAAGTACAAAGAAGAATAAAAAAAAGTAGAACAATATTCCTTTTTCGCTCAGAGAGAAATTACCGAATAAGCAAACAGAAAATATGTACAACTTTGTTTTGTTTTTTTAAGCACTCACAATATATGTAGCAATATTTTTTTATGTTTATACTTGGAACGAAAGTATCAAGAAGAAACAAAAAAAAGTACGTTGTTTTTTATTTTTTCTTTTTGTACTTGGAGCGAAAGTACCAATAGAAGCAAATAAAATTATGACTTTGTTTTGCTTTATTAAGGTCTCGCAATGCAAAGGGAAATATTTATTGTTTTTATTTTTTGACTTGAAACGAAAGTACCAAGAATAAGAACAATAAAATGAAAATATTTGTTGGTTTTAGTTTTGCATTTGGAACAAAAGTACCAAGAAGAAGCAAAAAAAAAAAAAAAAAGGTTCCCCTTTTTTTTGTTTTTTTATGTTTTTTACACTCGGAACGAAAGAACCAAGAAGTAGCCAAAAAATATAACAATGTTTATTGTTTTTCTAATTGCAATTGGAATGAAAGTATGAAAGTACAAAGAAGATACAAAAACAAAAACAAAAAATTGTACGACTTTATTTTGCTTTATTAAACTCTCGTAATGCATGGAGGAATATTTATTAATTTTTAGTTTGTACTTGGAAAGAAAGTGTAAGGAATTAGACACCCTAATTCCAAACTACCCTAATGCGCCTCAAGGTGAGACTATGTCTTCTCTTCTGCCACTATAGTAATCCACTACGAAGATGAAATAGTTTACAAGAGTAGTTGCACACACTCACAGATGTTTTTCTCTAACATCTCTCAGGCCGCAACTCAAGATCCTTCTCCGTGCTGATAAACCCTAGTACCAATTAAGTGTAAAGCGTTGATGATGCTCCACAACTTAACAATCTCATACTTGGAGACTAATCCATCATCCATATCTCCTCTATAGCGACAACAACTTCTTAATCCTCACAGAGAAGTCCAACTAAAGTTGCACACAACTTCAGTTTTTCAATCGTAACAGTCTTTGTCAACATATCAGTTGAATTCTGACTCCCTTGAATCTTCTCAAGTGTTAATACTCCATACTCAAGAGTCGATCTCATGAAGTGATAATGCACTTGTATGTAGTTTGTTCTAGCATGATAAACAGGGTTCTTTGCTAAATGAATAACACTCTGACTGTAACAATACAACATATTCTTCCCATACTTGAGACCTAATTCTTCCAAGAAAGACTACAACCATACCATCTCTTTGTTGGCTTCAGTCATGGTAACATATTCTTCCTCTGTAGTGGAAAGAGCAACTATCTTTTGCAACTGAGAGACCCAATTAACTGTTGTACCACCCAATGTGTATACATATCTAGTGGTACTCTTCCTGCTATCGATGTCTCTAGCCATGTCATCATCTACATAACACTTTAACACTTTAAACCCAAGTCTGACTTTCTGAAACATAAGGCTGAGTATGCAGTGCCTCTCAAATACCTGAGAATCCACTTCATTGCTTTCCAATGCCGTTTACATAGATTACTCATATATCTTCTCACAAATCCCACTACATGAGCTATGTCTAGTCTAGTGCACACCATAACATACATCAGATTGCCAATAGCAAAAGCATAAGGCACACTACCCATGTAGGCTCACTCTTGCTCTGTAGAAGGTGACTGCTCCTTAGATAGCTTAAAGTGACAAGCCAAAGGAGTACTCACTATTTTTGCATCAGTCATGTTGAATCTGCTCGATACCTTCTTCACATATTCTTCTTGTGATATTTTCAAGACATTAGTATCTCTAGTAATCCTCATCCCAAAGGTTTGTTTTGCAGCGCCCAAATTCTTCATTGCAAATTACTTGGACAAATCTCTTTTCAACTTATCTATTTTCTATTTGCAAGCACCTGCTATCAACATGTCATCAACATATAGTAGTAGAATCATGTAGGAGTCATCAAGCTTCTTCACATAACAACAATGATGCACCTCGCACCTTAAGAAACCATTACTACTCATAAAGGTGTCAAACTTCTTATACCATTGTCTTGGAGCTTGTTTAAGACCATACAAGCTCTTTTGAAGCACACCATTTTCTCCTTTCCTTGTACTTTGAAACCCTATGGTTGCATCATGTAAATTTCTTCCTCCAAATCACCATGAAAAAAATTGTCTTTACATCCAACTGCTCTAAGTGCAAGTCTTCATTTTCCACTTGTCCAAGCATTATTCTAATAGTATTCAATTTCGCTACTCGAGAATCTCAATGAAGTCAATGCTTTCTTTTTGTTGAAAGCCCTTTACAACTAGTCTTGCTTTGTACTGCTTGCTGCCATCACATTCGTCTTTTATTTGGTAAACCCATTTATTCTACAAGGCCTTCTTCCCTTTTGATAACTCAGTCAACTACCATGTCTGATTGGATAATTGTGAATCCATGTCATCCCTCATAGACAACTTCCACTTGATTGATTCATCAACTTGCACAACTTCCTCATAATTCTTTGCTTCAGCTTTATCTGTCAACAAAATATAATTCAATGCAGGAGAGTATCTTTGTGGTGGTCAACTAGTTTTGGCAGATCTCCTGAGTTTAGTCAAGGGAATGTTCTGATTTACTTCTATGGTTATATTTTCCTGGACTTCTTGAGAAATATTATTCATCTCAATTATTGGATGATCTTTCAACTAAATCATTTCAAACTTCTTAGCTTCATTACCATAGCCAATAAAGACACATATCTTAGATTTAGCATCAAGTTTACTTCTAGTAGTAGAATCAATGTGAATATAAGAAACATAACCAAAAACTTTCAACAAAGAAAGGTTTACCTCTTTGCCACTCCAAACCTCTTCTGGTATTTTGCTATCCAATGGTGTTGAAGGACCTCTATTGATAAAATAGGTAACATGCTAATAATCTCAGACCATAACATCTTTGGCAATCCCCCATGTCATCTCATGCTTCTAGCATGCTCATTCAAAGTTCTGTTCATCCTTTTAGCTACACCATTCTGTTAAGGTTTTCTCAGAATGGTCTTCTTCATCTTGATTCTATTATTAATGCTTAGATTGAAATCATCATCTATGTATTCTACCCATTATCTGACTGTAGGCTCTTCACCTTCAAATCTATCTCATTTTCAACCATTGCTCTCCATCTCCTGAATGTATAAAAAACATCAAATTTATTTTTCAGGAAATCAACCCATACCTTTCTGCTTACATCATCAATATATGTCACATAGTAGTCGAAATCACCAAATGAAGTAATAGTTGAAGGCCCCCACACATCTGTGTGAACCAACTCTAATTTTGCTATCCTTTTCTCCTTTCTAGCCTTAGAAAAGCTAACACTTTTCTACTTACCGAAAATGCAGCCTTCACACAAACTATTGTTTATAGTTTTTAACCTTTTTAGGTTCCCTTTGGAATGAAGAACTTTCATTCCCTTCTCACTCATGTGATCGAGCTTATAATGTCACAAATTAGAATCAGTAACAGAAATTACAATCGTGTCTCTGCAACTGGAAGTGATGTAAAGAGTATCATTTTTAACTCCTCGTGCAACAACCATGTCTCCCTCATTGACTTTCCAAGTAGCACCATTAAAAGTCACATTATAACCTTCATCATCAAGCTGCCCTACTAAGATTAGATTATGCATCAGGTTTGGAACTTGTCTCACTTTATGAATTTTCCACATTGTCCTATTTGACATCCTCAAACTGATATCACCAATACTGACAATATCCAAAGGTTCTCCATCAGCAAGATACACCTTCCCGTGACCACCAGCAACATAATGCTTCATGATCTCACGGTAAGTAGTGGTGTGAAAAGAAGTTCCTGAATCTTACACCCAAGAGTCAATAGGGCTATCAACCGAAAAGAGTAATGCATATTGTACTTCTTCAGTTACAGCATTTGCAGCATCACTTTTATTCATCCTTCTTCGGTACTTTGCAGTTCTTCTTTATGTGACCAGACCACAATTCCAGCATTCCACATTCCTTCTGAATTTGGACTTGCTTCTACCATTCCTTGACTTTCCTCTACCACTGCCCTTGTTGGAATTCCTCTCGAAGTTCCTGCTCTTAGTATTGACATTTAGGGCAGAATTAGATGCCGATGATTTTTCAGAGTCCTATCCATGAACTTACCTAGCAAGAATAGTATCCCGAACATCATTAAAGATCAACTTCATGTTTCCTATAGAGTTTCTAACTGCAGCCCTCATAGGCTCCCAACACTTTGGCAAAATGCAAAAAGAAAAGTATGTTAATATTTATTGGTTTTATTTTTGCACTTGGAGAGAAAGTAGCCACAACAGCAAAAAATAAGTACGACATTGTTTTGATTTATTAAACTCCGGCACTGCAAGGGGTAAGATTTATCATTTTCTTTTGCACTTAGAATGAAAGTACGAAGAAAAAGCAAAAAATAAAAGTATGACAATATGTATTGTATGTATTGGTTTTCTTTTGCACTTGGAATGAAAGTACCAAAAAGAAGTAAAAAATTCTGTCAATATTTATTATTTTTCTATTTGCACTTGGAGAAAGTACCAAGAAGAATCAAAAAATAAAAAAGTACAACAATATTTTTTGTTCTTTTTGCAATTGGAGAGAAAGAACCAACATAAGAAAAAAAAAGTACAACTTTGTTTTGCTATATTAAGCTCTCGCAATGCAAGTGACACTATTTATTATTTTTCTTTTCACTCTTGGAACGAAAGTACCAAGGAGGAAACAAATAAGTTGGACAACAATATTAATTGGTTTTCTTTTTTTCACTTGGATCAAAAATACCAAGAAGAAGCAAAAAAAAATGTATGACAATATTTATTGTTTTTCTTTTTACATTTGGAGAGAATGTACCAACAGAAGCAAAAGAAAGTAAGACAATATTTATTATTTTATTTTTGCTCTTAAAGAGAAAGTACCAACAGAAGTAAAAAAAAAAAAGTATGACTTTGTTTTGCTTGATAAAGCTCTCCCAAAGCAAGGGGCAATATTTATTATTTTTTTGTTTGCACTTGGAACAAAAGTACCAAGAAAAAGGGAAAAACATTGCAACAATATTTATGGTTTTTCTTTTTTGACTTGGAGAGAAAGTACCAACAGAAGCAAAAAAAAGGAAAAAGAAAAAAGTATGACTTAGTTTTGCCATATTAATCTCTCATAATGCAACAATCAATATTAATTATTCTTCTCATCGCACTTGGAATGAAAGTACCAACAAGAAGAAAAACAAAAATGACAATTTTTATTGCTTTTATTTTTGCACTTGTAGAGAATGAAACAATACAAGAACAAAAAAAGTACGACTATGTTTTGATTTATTAAACTCTCATAATGCATGGGAAATTTTTTATTATTTTTCTATTTGTACTTGGAACGAAAGTCTAATGAAGAGGCAAAAAAAGTATGATAATATTTAATTATTTTTCTTTTTGCAGTTGAAGAGAAAGTAACACCAAAAGTAAAAAACAAAGTATGACTTTCTTTCATTATTAAGCTCTCGCAATGCTAGAGGCAATATTAATTGCTTTTTTGTTTGCACTTTCAATGAAAGAACCAAGAAGTAGAAAAAACAATACAATAATATTTATAGTTTTGCTTTTTCACTTGGAGATAAAGTACCAACATAAAAAAAACGTATGACTTGTTTTTCTTTATTAAGCATTTACAATGCAAGGGGTAATATTTATTGTTTTCTATTTGCACTAGGAACGAAAGTATGAAGAAGAAGCAAAAAAAAAACATTAATATTTATTGTTTTTGTTTTTTTCACTTGGAGAGAAAGAAGAAATAGAAGAAAAATATAGTATGATTTTTTTTTATTTATTAAAGTCTTGTAATGCAAGGGGCATTATTTTTATTTATTTTTTGAATTTGGAATGAAAGTACCAAGACGAATAAAAAAAAGTATGACAATATTTATTTATTTTCTATTTACACTAGGAATAGAAGTACCAAAAGAAGAAAAAAAAAGGACAACAATATTTATTGTTCTTTTTCCACTTGGAGAGTAAGTACCAACAAAAGTAAAAAAAAAAAAAAAAGTGTGACAATATTTATTATTTTTCTATTTGTACTTTGAACGAAAGTACCAAGAAGAAGCAAAAAATTCGACTTTGTTTTGATTTATTAAGCTTTCACAATGCGAGGGGAAATATTCATTTTTTCCTGATTGCACTAGGAATAGAAGAACCAAGAAGAAAAAAAATAAAAAAAAGTATGACAATATTTAGTATTTTTAATTTTAGATTTGGGGAGAAATAGCCAACTGAAGGAAAAATAAAAAAGTACGAATTTGTTTTGTTTTATTAAGTTCTCACAATGCAAGGTACGTATTTATATTTTTTTTCGTTTTTCACATTGAACCAAAAGTACCAAGAAGTAGCAAAAAAAAATTATGACAATATTTATTGGTTTTTCTATTTGCACTTGAACGAAAGTCCCAAAAAAAAAAGTACGACAATATTTATTATTTTTCTTTATGCAATGGGAGAGAAAGTACTAACAACAACCAAAAAAAGTACGACTTTGTTTTGCTTTATTAAACTATCGCATCGCATGGGGTAATATTTATTGCTTTTCTGTTTGCACTTGGAACGAAAGTACAAAGAAGAAGAAAACAAAAAAAGTACATCAATATTTATTGTTTTTCTTTTTTCACTTGGAGACAAAGTACCAACATAAGAGGAAAAAGTATGACTTTTTTTTGCTTTATTTAACACTCAAAATACAAGGGGCAATATTTATTCTTTTTCTCGTTGCATTTGGAATGAAATTACCAAGAAGAAGCCAAAAAAAGTATAGTAATTTTTATTGTTTTTACTTTTTCCCTTAGAAAGAAAGTACCAACAAAAGCAACAAAAAAAAGTACGGCTTTGTTTAGCTTAATTAAGCACTCGCAATGCAATGGGCAATATTTTTTGTTTTTCTTATTGACCTTGGAACGGAAGTACCAAGAAGTAAAAAAAAAAGGACAATATTTATTGATTTTGGTTTTGCACTAGGAATGAAAGTACAAATAAGAAGAAAAAAAGTTTGATAATATTTATTATTTTTCTGTTTACAATTAGAACGAAAGTACCTAGAAGAAGTAAAATAAAGTACGATAATGTTTTGCTTTATTAGGCTCTCACGATGCATGGGGTAACATTTACTATTTTTTGTTTGCATTTCGAATGAAAGTACAAAGAAAAAGTAAAAATTAAAAAATAAAGTATGAAAATATATTTTTTTATTTTTTCAGTTAAAGAGATAGAACCATTAGAAGCAAAGAAAAAAAGTATGACTTTATTTTGGTTTATTAATCTCCCACAATGCAGTGGGAAATTTTTATTTTTCCATTTTGATCTTGGAACAAAATTTCAAAGAAGAAGAAAAAAACGAATCACAATATTTATTAGTTTTCTTTTTGAACTTGGAACGGATGTACCAAGAAGAAGAAAAAAAAGTATGGCAATATTTATTGTTTTACTTATTGCACTTAGAATGAAAGAACCAAGAAGAAGAAAAAAAAAAGTATGACAATTCATATTTTTTTCTTTTTGCACTTTGAGAGAAACAACCAACAAAAGAAGAAAAAAGTATGGTTTTGTTTTGAGTTATTAAGCTTATGTAGCAAGGGGTAAAATTTATTTTTTTGTTTGCACCTGAAACGAATGTACCAAAATGAAGAAAAAAAATACTATATTATTTATTGGTTTTCCTTTTTCACATGGAATAAAAGTATCAAGAAAACAAAAAGGATGACAATATTTATTATTAATGTTTTTGGACTTGGAACGAAAGTATCAAGAAGAAGCTAAAAAAAGTATGATAATATTAATTATTTTTCTTTTTTCTCTTAGAGAGAATGTAAAAATAGAAGCAAAAAACAAATGTACAATAATATTTAATGTTTTTCTTCTTGCACATTGAAGGGATAGAACCAACAGAAGTAAAAAAAAAGATGACTTTATTTTGCTTTATTATGTTCTTGCAATGCAAGGGGAATATTTATTGCTTTTTAGTTTGCACTTGAAAGGAAAGTACAAAGAAGAAGCAAAAAATAATTACAACAATATTTATTGTTTTTATTCGTTTTGAGCTTTGACAAAAAGTACCAACATAAGCAAAAATGTACAAAATTATTTTGCTTTATTAAGCTCTCACAATGCAAGGGGAAATATTTGTTGTTTTTCTTTCTTCACTTGGAATGAAAGTAAACAAACTTTTGACAATATTTATTAGTTTTATTTTTGCACTTGGATAGAAAGTGCAAAGACGAAGCAAAAAAAAATAAAAAATACTATGACTTTGTTTTGCTTTATTAAGCTCTCACACTGGAAGAAGCAATATTTATTGTTTTTCTTTTTGCACTTGGAATGAAAGTACCAAGAAGAAGCAAAAAAAAGTACAATTTTTTTTTTTTGTTTTTCTTTTTGCACATGGTGAGAAAGAACCAACATAGGCAAAAAAAAAGGTACGAATTTCTTATGCCTTAATAAGCATTCACATTGCATGGGGCAAAATTTATTATTTGTTTGTTTGCACTTAGAAGAAAGAACCAAGAAGAAGCAAAAAATAATCGACAATATTATTGGTTTTCTTTTTGCACTTGGAACGAATATACAAAGAAGAAGCAAAAAAGTATGATAATATTTATTATTTTTTTGTTTGAAATTAGAATGAAATTACAAGGAAGAAGCAAAAAAATAAGGCAATTTTTATTATTTTCTATTTCCACTAGGAGAGAAAGAACCAATAGAAGCAAAAAAAAAAAATTGTACAAAAAGTTTATTCTTTAAAAAAGTATGACTTTATTTTGCGTTATTAAGCTCTCACAATGCATGGGGAAATATTTATTCCTTTTCTATTTGCACTTTGAATGATCAAACCAAGAAGAAGAAAAAAAAATAATACTATAATATTTATTGTTTTTATTTTTTATCTCGGAGAGAAAGTACCAAAAGAAGCAAAAAAAAGTACGACTTTGTTTTGCTTTATTAAGTTGTTGAATTGCAAAGGGAAATATTTATTAATTTTTTCCACGAGGAATGAAAGTACTTAAAAGAAGTAAAAAAAAGTATGATAATATTTATTATTTTTTGTCGTCCACTTGGAAACAAATCACTGACGGATCCAAAAAAAAAAGCGTACGACTTTGTTTTGCTATAATAAACTCAAGAAATGAAATAGGCAATATATATTGTTTTATTTTCACACATGGAACTAAAGTACTAAGAAGAAAAAAAAAGTGACAATATTTATTGGTTTTTTTTGTGCTTGGAACAAAAGATCTAAGAAGAAGCAAAAAAAAAAAAAAAATGACATTTTTTATTGTTTTATTTTTGCACTTGGAGAGATAGAACCAACAAATGCAAGGGGCAATATTTATTATTATTTTTTCACTGGGAATGAAAGTACCAAGAAGAAGCAAAAAAAGAGTGCGACAATATTTATTTTTTTAATTTTTATACAAGGAACAAAATTACCAAGAAGAAGTAGAAAAAAAGGACGATAGTATGTATTGTTATTCTTTTTTCACTTGAAGAGAAAGTAACAAGAAAAGTAAAAAAAAGTACGACATTTTTTTGCTTTATTAAGTTCTTGCAATGGAATTGATAATTTTTATTGTTTTTATTTTTGAACTTGGAACGAAACTACCAAGAAGAAGCAAAAAAAAAAGTATGACAATATTTATTGTTTCTTTTTTCACTTGGAGAGAAAGAACAAAAATAATAAGAAAAAATACTATGATATTATTATTTTTTTAAAAATACAACTTTTTATTTATTTATTATGATTTTGCAATGCAAGAGGATATATTTATTTCTTTTCTATTTTCACTTGCAACAAAAGTACCAAAGAAGCTAAAACATTTACAACAATATTTGTGTTTTTTCTTGTTGCACATGAAGAGAAAGTACCAAAAGAAGCAAAAAAAAAAAAAAAATGTACGTCTTTGTATTAATTTATTATGCTCTTGCATTGCAACGGGAAATATTTAGTATTTTCCTTTTTACACTTGGAACGAAAGTACCAATAAGAAGAAAACAATTGTATGATAATAGATATTTTTTTTCTTTTTCCACTTGGAACAAAAGTACCAAGAAGCAAAAAAAAAAAAAAAAGGATGGCACTATTTATTTTTTTATTTTTGTACTAGGAGAGAAAGTAACAATAGAAGAAGAAAAAAGTACAACTTTTTTTTGCTTTATTAAGCTATCGCAATGCAAGAGGCAATATTTATTGTTTTTTTGTTTCCACCTAGAACGAAAGTACCTAGAAGAAGCAAAAAAACCTACAACTCCATTTTTCTTTATTAAGCCCTCGCAATGCAAGGGGTTATATTTATTATTTTTTTATTTTCACTTGGAAAGAAAGAATGAAAAAGAAGCAGAAAAAAAAGTAAGACAATATTTATTGGTTTTCTTTTTGCACTTGGAATGAAAGTACCAAAAACGAAGATGAAAAAAAAAGTATGACATTGTTTTGCTTTATTAACCTCTCACACTACAAGGGGAAATGTTTATTGTTTTTATTTTTGCACCCAAAATGAAAGTTCCAAGAAGAAGCAAAAAAATTACGATAATATTTATTATTTTTGTGTTTTCACTTTGTACGAAAGTAGCATATAGAACAAAGTACGATAATATTTATTGTTTTTCTTTTTGATCTTGGAGAGAAAGAACCAATCGAAGCAGAAATAAAAAGAAAGTTCCACTATATTTATTGTTTAAAAAAAGTACAACTTGGTTTTGCTTTATCAAGTTGTCGCAAAGCAAGGGGCTATATTTATTACTTTTTAATTTACACTTGGAATGAAAGTACCATGAAGAAGAAAAAAAAGTACAACAATATTTATAGTTTTTTATTTTTGCACTTGGAGAGAAAGTACCAAAAGAAGCATAAAAAAGTATGACTTCGTTTTGCTTTAATAAACTCTCACATTAACAAGGACAATATTTACTTATTTTTCTTTTTGCACTTGGAACGAAGGAACGAATAAGAAGTAAACATATGTATGAATATATTTATTGTTTTTATTTTTTTACTTGGATAGAAAGAACAGACAAATAAAAAAAGTACGACTTTTTTTTGCATTATTAAGCTCTTGTAATGCAAGTGGTATATTTATAGTTTTACTTTTTGAACTTGGAACGAAAGTACCAAGAAGAAGAAAAAAAATTTCAAATTTATTGGTTTTAATTTTTCACTTTGAACAAAAACCAAGTAGAAGGAAAAAAAGTATGATAATATTTATTTATTTATTTCTTTACGCAATTGGAGATAGAAAACAAATAGAAGCAAAAACAAATATGACATTATTTTTACTTTTACAAAGCATGGGGCAGTATTTATTATTTTTCTTTTTGCACTTGAGAAACAAAAGTACCAAGAAGAAGCAAAAACAAAAGTTTGAGAATATTTATTATTTTCATTTTTGCGCTTGGAGAGAAAGAAATAACCAAAGGAAAAAAATGTATGACATTGATTTGCTTTATTAAGTTTGACAATATTTATTGTTTTTAAGTTAGCATTTCAAACAAACGTACCAAGAAGAAACAAAAAAAATTTAAACTTTTATTTATTTTTAAGCTCTCATAATGTAAGGGGCAATATTTTTTTTTTTTTGGCACTTGGAATGAAAGAAAGAAGAAAAATAAATAAAAAATACGACATTGTTTTGGTTTATTAAGCTCTTGCAATGCAAGGGGCAATATTTATTGTTTTTATTTATGCACTTTGAACGAAAGTACCAAGAAGAAGCCAAACCAAAAAAATATGACAAAATTATATGTGTACCAAGAAGAAGCAAATAAAAAAGTATGACAAAAGTTTTTTTCCTTTTTTCACTTTGAACGAAAGTACCAAGAAGTAAAATAAGTACAATAATCTTTATTGTTTTTATTTTTCCACTAGGAGAGAAAGCAAGCATAGAAGAAAAAAATACGACTTTGTTTTGCTTTATTATGCTATCACAATGTAAGGGGCAATATTTATTGCTTTCCTGCTTGCACTTGGAACGAAAGTACCAAGAATAAGCAAAAAAGAAGTATGACAAAGTTTTAATTTATTAACTACTCGCAGTGCAAGGGACAATATTTATTGTTTTTCTGTTTGCAACTGAAACGAATGTACCAAAAAGATGAAAAAAAAAGAAAGACAATATTTATTAGTTTTCTTTTTCCACTTGGAATGAAAGTATCAAGAATAAGATAAAAAAAAGTATGACTTTGTTTTTCTTTATTAAGTTTTCGCACTACAAGGGGCAATATTTATTGTTTTTTGTTTTTCACTTAAAACAAAAGTACCGAGAAGAAGCCAAAAAAATAGGATGACAATATTTATTGTATTTATTTTTGCATTAGGAGAGAAAGTAACAATATAAGAAAAAAAGTATAACTTTGCTTTGCTTTATTAAGCTATCACAATGCATGTTTGCACTAGGAAAAAAATTAAGAAGAACCAAAAAACAAAACAAAAAAGTATAATAATATTTATTATTTTTCTATTTGCACTTGGAGCGAAAGTACCAAGAAGAAGCGAAAAAAAAAATACGACTAGGTTTTGCTTTATTAAGCACTCACAATGCTCTTTGGCAATATTTATTTTTTTTCCTGTCTGTATCTGGAACAAAAGTACAAAGAAGAAGAAAAAAAAGTAAGACAATATTTATTGGTTTTCTTTTTGCACTTGGAACGAAAGTACCAAGAAGAAGATAAAAGAATGTATGACTTTGTTTTGCTTTATTAAGCTCTAGCACTGCAAGGGATAATATTTACTTTTTTTCTTTTTGAACTTAGAATGAAAGTACCAAACAGAAGCAAAAAAAAGTACAATAATATTTATTATTTTTATATTTTCAATTCGAATGAAAGTACCAAGAAGAAGCAAAAAAAGTACGATAATATTTATTATTTTTCTTTTTGTACTTGGAGAGAAAGAAAAAAGAAGAAGCAAGAATAAAAAATATGGTACTATTATATTTATTGTTTAAAAATAGTAAAACTTGGTTTTGTTTTATCAAGCTCTTGCAACGCAAGGTGCAATATTTATCAAGGTTTTGTTTTCACTTGGAACGAAAGTACCAAGAAGAAGCAAAAAAAATGCACAATACAAAAATTTGTGTTGCGCATTTTTTTTATTTTTTATTTTTTATTTTTTGCAGTTGGAGAGAAAGTATCAAAAGAAGCAAAAAAAAAGTATGTCTTTGTTTTGCTTTATTAAGCCCTTGCAATGCAAGAGGCAATATTCATTGTTTTTCCTTTTGTACTTTGAATGAAAGTACCAAAAAGAAGTAAAACAAATTACAAAAATATTTATTATTTTTCTTTTGGTACTTGGAGAGAAAGTACCAACAAATGCAAAAAGAAAAAGTTAGACTTTGTTTTGAATTATTAAGCTCTCGTAATGCAAGCGGCAATATTTATTATTTTACATTTTGCACTTCAAACGGAAGTACCAAGAAGAAAAAAAAAGATAATTGCACTTTTAAAGAAAGAACCAATGAAAGAAAAAAAAGTACGACATTTTTTTCTTTATTAAGTTCGAAAATATTTTTAATTTTTTATTTGCATTTGGAACAAAAGTACCAAGAAGAAACAAAAAAAAAAAGTATGACTTTGTTTTGCTTTATTAAGCTCTCACAATGCAAGGGGCAATATTTATTTTTCTATTCACACTTGGAACAAAAGTACCAAGAAGAAATAAAAAAAAGTTTGACAATATTTATTGTTTTTTTTTCCACTTGGAGAGAATGAACCAACAGAAGCAAAAAAAAAAAGTATGACATTGTTTTTCTTTATTAAGATCTTGCAATGCTGGGAGCACTATTTATTATTTTTATTTTTTAACAAGGAATGAAAAAACCAAGAAGAAGCTAAAAAAATGATAAAATTTATTGGCTTTATTTTTTCACTTGGAACAAAAGTACCAAGAATAACCCCAAAAAAGTATGACAATATTTATTATTTTTCTATTTGCACTTGGAACGAAAGTATCAAGAAGAAGCAAAAAAAAAGTACGATAGTTTTTTTTTCTGCTCATAGAGTGAAAGTACCAACAGAAGAGAAAAAAATAGTACGATAATATTTATTGTATAAAAAAGTATGACTTTGTTTTACTTTATTTAGCTCTCACAATACAAGGGGCAATATTTATTGCTTTTCTGTTTACACTTGGAATGAAAGTATCAAGAAGAAGCAAAAAAAAAAAATGTACAACAATATTTATATATTTCTTTTGCACTTGGAGATAAAGTACAAAAAAAAAATAGTATAACTTTGTTTTACTTTATTAAGCTTTCACAATGCAAGGGACAATATTTATTTTTTTCTTTTTTCACTTGGAATGAAAGTACCATGAAGTAGTAAAAAAAGTACGACAATATTTATTGTTTTTATTTTTTCACTTGGAGGGAAAGTACCAACATATACAAAAAAAGTAGGACTTTGTTTTGATTTATTATGCTCTAGCAATGCAATGGGTAATATTTATTATTTTTATTTTTTCACTTGGAAAGAAAGTACCAAGAAGAAGTAAAAACGTACGAGAATATTTATTGTTTTTATTTTTTCACATAGAGAGAAAGTACCAACATATGCAAAAAAAAAAGTATGACTTTGTTTTTCTTTATTATGCTCTCGCAATGCTAGGGGCAGTATTTATTGTTTTCCTTTTTTCACATGGAACTAAAATACCAAGAAGAAGAAAAAAATGACAATATTTATTGGCTTTAGTTTTTCACTTGGAACGAAAGTTCCAAGCATAAGAAAAAAACAATATGAAAATATATATTGATTTTATTTTTGTACTTGGAAATAAAGTACCAACAAAAGCAAAAAAAATTGTAACTTTTTTTTGCATTAGTAAGCCCTCGCAATGCAAGGGACGATATTTATTATTTATTTTATTTTACACTTGGAACGAAAGTACCAAGATGTAGGAAAAGAAGTATGACAATATTTATTGTTTTTATTGTTTTACAATTCGAACAAAAGTACCAAGAAGATGTAAAAAAAAAGTATGACAATATTTTTTTTCTGTTTGTAGTTGGAACGAAAGTCCCAAGATGAAGCAAAAACAATTACGACAATATTTATTTTTATTTTATGTTTTTGCACTAGGAGAGAAAGTAAAAAAAGAAGAAAATAAATAGTATGATAATATTTATTTTTTAAAAAAATTACAAATTTTTTTTGCTTTATTATGCTCTCACAATGCAAAGGGTAATATTTATTATTTTCTATTTACACTTTGAATAAAATTAAGAAGAAGATGCAAAAAAATTACAAAAATATTGATAATTTTCCTTTATGCACTAAGAGAGAAGGTACCAATAGAAGCCAAAAAAGTGTAGGACGTTTTTTATCAAGCACTCACAATGCAAGAGGTAATATTTCTTATTTTTTTATTTTGCACTAGGTACGAAAGTACCAAGAAGTTGTAAAAAAAGTATGACAATATTTTTTTTCCTTTTGTACTTGGAGAGAAAGTGCCTACATATAGAAAAAAAGTACGATTTTTTTTGCTTTATTAAGTGCTCCCAATTCAAGGGGCAATATTTATTATTTTTCTTTTTAAAAGTGTGAAAAAAATCATTGGTTTTCTTTTTGCACTTGGAACGAAGTACCAAGAAGAAGCAAAAGAAAAAGTACGACTATATTTATTGTTTTTCTTTTTTCACTTGTACAGAAAGTGCCAACAAAATAAAAAATATATGACTTTGTTTTGCTTTATCATACTCTCGCATTGCAAGGGGCAATGTTTATTTTTAGTTTTTTTGAACTTGCAACAAAAATACCAAGAAAAAGAAAAAAAAATTATGACAATTTTTATAGGTTTTTTTTTGGCACTTGGAATGAAAGTACCAAGAAGAAGGAAAAAAGTATGCATATATGTATTATTTTTCTTTCTTCACTTGGAGAGAAAGTACCAACATAAAAAAAAAAAAATAGTATGACAATATTTGTTATTTTAAAAAAGTAAGATTTTGTTTTGCTTTATTAAGCTCTCGCAATGCAATGAGAAATATTTATTATTTTTTTGTTTCCACTTGGAAAGAAAGTACGAAGAAGAAGCAAGAAAAAAATAAGTACAACATTATTTATTGTTTTACTTTTTGCACTTGTAGAGAAAGTACCAAAAGAAGCAAAAAAAGTACGACTTTATTGTTTTTCTATTTGCACTAGAATGAAAGTACCAAGAAGAAGTAAAAAAAGTATGACAATATTTATTGGCTTTCCTTTTGCAAAATGAGATAAAGTACCTAAATATGCAAAAAAAAAAGTATTCCCTTTTTTTTGCTTTATTCAGATTGTGCAATGCAAGGGGTAATATTTATTGGTTTTGTTTTTTGCATTTGGAACGGAAGTACCAAGAAGAAAAAATGATAATATTTATTGTTTTTAGTTTTGCAATTGGAAAGAAAGTACTGAGAAGAAGCAAAAAAAAAGTACGAAAATATTTATTAGTTTTCTTTTTTTCACTTGAAACAAAGTACCTTGAAGAAGCAAAAAAAGTATGGTAATATTTATTATTTTTCTGTTTTCACTTGGATCAAAAGCATCAAGAAGAAGAAAAAAAAGTACGATAATATTTATATTTTCTCTATAGTTGGAATGAAAATACCAACATAAACAAAAAAAATGTATGACTTTGTTTTTATTTATTAAGCTCTCGCAATGCAAGGGGCAATATTATTTGTTTTTCTTTTTTAACTTGGACCGAAAGTACCAAGTAGAAGAAAAAAAAGTATGACAATATTTAAGGGTATATTTTTGCACTTCGAATGAACGCATCAAGAAGAAACATAAAACTTTCTTTGACTATTTTTATTGGTTTTCTTTTTTCAACTGGAACAAAAGTACCAAGAAGAAGCAAAACAAAAAAAAAGCATGATAATATTTAATGTTTTTCTATTTTTATTTGGAAAAAAAGTACCAAGAAGCAAAAAAAAGTATGACTTTTTTACTTTTTTTTGCTTTATTAAGCTCTCGCAATGAGAAGGGAAATATTTATTATTTTTATGTTTTCACTTTGAAAGAAAGTACCAAGAAGAAGTAAAAAAAAGTATGGCAATATTTATCTTTTTTCTTTCTGTACTTCGACTTTGAAAGAAAGTACCAACAGATGAAAAAAGAAAAAGTACGAATTTTTTTTACTTGATTAAGCTCTTGCAATGCATGGGAAAATATTTATTGTTTTTATTTTTTTACTTGGAACAAAAGTACCAAGAAGAAGAAAGAAGAAGTTCAACAATACTTTTTGGTTTTATTTTTGCACTAGGAACGAAAGTGCCAAGATGAACCAAAATAAAAAGTTCTATTGGCCTTAATAATAGTGTTGGAAGACACTTCAAGTGGCATTAAGGTAAATACCTTACCCACATTATGGCGGTGGAACAAAATGTAATTAAATAACCTTCTCGTAAGGATCGCACATAGGTGTAATTAAAGAAGTTGATGTATGTCTACTTAAGTCTTTTACTTTTGAGAGCTTATAGCCCTAAGGGCATTGTAGTCATTGAAACCTTCCTTCATAAATTATAAATAGAGGCTCAAGGCAAGGGTGAGATCATTAAGTCTCCCTTCTTCTCTCTCAATGTCGTCCTTAAGACTTTTCTCTCAAAGTCTCTTCCTTTCTTCTCTTCTTTGCGATCCCTCTCTCTCTCTCTTCTTCTCTCTTCCTTCTTCCTTTCCTTTTCTTCTCCTCTTCTTCTTCTTCCTCTAGAATTTCTCACCCTCTACTCAAGGACCTTATCATGGGATCCTAAATTCAACATAGTATCAAAGATGTGGATTTAGGATCCCGACATTACGGTCATGATTACCTAAGATTTTATCAAGCTTCATATGTTGTTGTTGGTGAAGCAAAGGCTCAACAAACAAGATAAGTGTTTTTTTTACTCTTCAAGAGGTGATTTTGATAATGTATTGATCTTGGCCATAGGTTTACTGGTTGTTTCTCATCTCGATAAAAGATAGGTGTTCCATCTAATGCAAGAGGATACTCAATTTAAGTTTATGTTTGATTTTCTATCCTAGAAACACATATGTTGGATGAAGATTTTCTTGTCCTATTTCTGTATATGTGTATTATCATGATCAAAGCATGATTAAATTCGTTCAATACTTGTTTATATTGTTGTTTGTATGTTTTACTCTCTAAAGAGCTCAGTGAAGGCTGTTTTTTCAGGTTACCGAGAGGAGGATTTTTTTTTTGAAAAAAGTGCTGGTATTTTTGCATGATTTTTATCTTCCATTAGTTGTGTTATCCTCTAGATTATCTTATCTAAAAAAACGAGAAGAAAAGGTAAGATCAAGCTGTGATTTAAATCACAAAGCTGGAGCACTTTGCCTAGAAGGAAAATTTCTTCTTCTACAGCTTGAAGAAAAGGAAGGATGGAGAAAAGAAAGAGTTGTGATTTATCTATTTAAAGGCTTCCTATATTAGATTATTCTCTGTAAATTTCCTAAATCATTTAGTAAAGAAGGAAGTCAAATATTGAGATTTTATTTTTCAAAGTTCGCGCAAGTGACATAGAAGAAAAGTTGCCTTCTTTAAGAAGATCTTCTAAGTTTTCCAAGATCCCTTGAGATTCACTTGCCTTTATAATTCTGTCTTAAATGAGAAAGATTTGGAATCAATTCTATCTGATTTGGATTAGAACATAGAGTCATAATCTCCTTGATTATGTGCTTGATTAAGGACTTGGTTTTGTTTGGCTTAGTGTGAATTGTTAATTGACTCTCTTAGTCTCGATTTGATTTGATTGGTTTACGTTGAATTTATGGAAAAGAGAAATACTTCATTGACTTGTAGTAATTAGTGTACATGAACCCCTATTTATAATAGAGGAAAGTAGTAGAGTCCAATTACGATTAAACTATGTTTGTCCCAATTACACCCAAACTCTAACACTTAAAGATAAGTCCTAGCATAATTAAATAACCCAACATAAATAGAAGACTAACATAATGAAAACACCATTAAACAGAAACCCTTTTGTGAGACCTCCTTTCATAATAATTGTGGCTCTGTAAGACTTCTTATTGTGAGAGTCATGTAAGACTCTTCCATATTTGCTCTTCAATAGTTTCCTCTCCTCTATTATTGGTTGGTTGATATAGTGCATTGAATATTCATTAGTGATGGGTGAAAATTTTGTGAATATGAATGGTAAAAGTGACTTACTTAAGATTACCACAATACCCTTGATAGGGTTATCAAATTACTTAAGTTGAGCTCAGTAAATTAAGAGATTCCTTATCACTAGAGATCTCTTAGGAAATTTGACTAAACCAGATCCACTCATAGATTAAGATGATAGTTCATATATTAAATGACTCAAGAATGACACACATGTCATTAGTTGGCTCATTAACAATATGGAGGAACCTGTGGCAAAGCAGATATGGGATACTTGCTCCAAGTTGTAGTCTAGCAGAGAGAATTTACAGAAATTATATGATGTGTTTTAGAACATGTTTACTACAAAACAAGGGGAGAACCTGTGTGATTTCTTGGTTAGATTTAGAGGGCTAATTCAGAAGTGGAAACTTTCTCAGGCCTATTCAATTGATATATCGGTTCAAGAAAAGCAACATGAGGCCTTAGCATTTTTATCTTCTTGTCAAATATCAAGTCATATATTGAAGTGGCTAAAATCCAAGTCCTCAGTTCCTCCGCACTTCCACCATTCAATGATTTCAGTGCAACATTACTTCAGATACTAGATCCTTCAGCCACCTTTCATACTAAAGTATCATCTACAATACACTCAAGAAATAGGGGTACATCTCTTCTACCACCGGAGGACGGGATAGAAATTATAGAGGAGGAGGCCAAGCAAGAGGTGGTAGAAGTGGCTCAGATCCTTCAAGGTCAAATAACCGGGTCTAAACTCACTGTTGTAGACTGAACCATCTAGTGGGTACCTGTTGGAAGCTTCATTGCAAATCGGACTGGGTCACTACCAACCAAACCTCAATTCAAAATGAGAAGATTGCTGTCCAATTTGAGTCACAACGAGGACAACAGACTATCATCGATGATGATTATGATCTCTTATAGAGGATGAAAACTCTGATGATATCTCCTCCATCTTCTTCAGCATCTTCAACTACTGTTGCTGCCACCACTGCTTTAGGTGTGATTTCTGCCACTTCCTCCTCTTCCTCCTCTTCATCCAAGATCATCGATTTAGGGGCCTTCGAGCATCTTACAGGTAATAAGAGAATGTTACATTCCCTTTCTCCATTTCTACAAAACAAGTTTGTAACCATTTATTGAATTTAGGATCCCTTTTCCATAATTCCAAGCAAGAGAAAGATCAATGAAAAAGAAGAAAAGGGAAGAAGAGATCTCGAGTAGAGAAAAGAAAAAAGAAAAGAGAGGTGTCGCCAAGCAAAGAGAGAGAAAGAGAATAACTCAAGAAAGAGATGTGTAACTTGATTAATTCCGAATTACAACACTTCTATTTACAGTAAAGGAAGAGCTAGAGTCCTTATACAATTAGCCTTTCAATCTCCTAATTACATTCCAACTCTAACTTTCTAAGATAAGTCTAATTAAAACAATCTACTAGAAGACTAATATGAGTTGAACTAGAACTCTTTCTTCAATCACGTGAATACAAGAGAGGAGGCCAGCTAGTGGCCTTATCCTTGTGGGTCCCTCATGGTCTTCCAACTCATCTTGATAAGGTTGCCAGCTTGTGATATATTTGTGGGTCCCACTTGATCTTCAAGTCTTCTAACTCATTTCAGCTTGTGCTTCTTAATTCCTTAACTCATGCTTGCTTGGGTGAGGACTCTTCTAGGTGTCCCATGTCCTCATGGTGGGTCCCACATTGTAACACTCCCCTTCAAGTTGGAGGTGAGAAGACATCATAAATGCCCAGCTTGCTGCATATGGTAAACATAATCTTGTGAGTGACCGGCTTGGTGAAAATTTATACAACTTGACTTTGTGATGATATATGCATCAGAGATAAGAAACCTGCTTGGAGCTTTTCTCGTATAAAATGACAGTCCCCTACAATATGCTTTTTTCTTTCATGGAAGACTGGATTTGATGTAATGTGTATTGCTGCTTGATTATCACAGTATAGATCTATCAGAGCTTCTTTGTAGAATCCCAATTCAGTGAGAAGAGATCTTATCCATAGGAGTTCACTAACAGTGTGTGCCACGGCTCTGTATTCTGCTTCTGCACTAGACCGTGCTACTACATTTTGTTTCTTGCTTTTCCATATAACAAAATTCCCTCCAACTGTTGTAAAAAATCCCGAAGTAGATTTTATGTCATCTGGGGATCCGACCTAGTTTGCATATGAGAATCCTTCAATGTTGAAGTGACCAATGTTTTTATAGAGAAACCCTCTTCCTGGAGCTCCTTTTAGATATCGTAGTATCCTTTCAAGTGCTTGCCAATGACTAAGTTGTGGCTTGTCCATGTATTGACTTACCACACTTACTACATATGAAATATACGGCCTTGTTACACACAGGTAAATAAGTCGTCCCACTAGTCTTTGATATTTCCCAATATCTACATCTTCTCCAGTGCCTCCACATAATTTTGTATTTGAGTCCATAGGAGTGTCTGCTGGTTTGCATCCCATCATTCGTGTCTCCTCTAGTAGATCAGGGGCATACTTCCTTTGGGATAGCACAATCCCATGTCTGGATTGTAATACTTCAATACCCAAAAAATATTTGAGTAGTCCAAGATCCTTCGTCTTGAATTCAGCACATATTTTATCCTTTGTTTTCTGGATGCCCTCGGAATCTGTTATGGTCTCAGATCTGACACATGGATTTATAGGGAGGAAGAAGAGAAAGATGAAAATCAAGCCAAAAGGAAGCTTGAAAACCCTAGGTTCGTTAAGGAGAACACACACCCCTGAGCTCGTTGAGGAGAACTCAAAACCTTGTTTAACCTAAATCAATGCTTGCCTTTCTCATTACTCTTTCCCCTTAAATAGGGTTCACCTTTACAAGGTTTAAGATAAAATATTATAAAAATACCCCTATAAATAAAATATTCCAAAAAGGCCCATGTGGTCTATTAGTTCTTTAAATGAAATAAAATAAAGTAAATTAAAGAAAAACAATTAAAATAATAATATTATTGCACGCATAACATTACAGCCCCGTGGGAGAAAGAGCTTGTCCTCAAACTCAAAGGTAGGGTCTGTATGCCGACGTCTCCATCGGTTCTCAAGTAGCATCCGTAGTAGTTGTGTCCTTGCTCTAGACGCCTAAAACTGGAGCATTCCACCCGAGTAGCAATTTTTTTTTTTTTTTTTTGGTTAGGTGGCACTGCCCCCACTTTTCTAGCATGGCAACAACAATTGTCAATGCAAGATCAATGCCTGGAAAATACATCCCATCAAAAGCATCTTTCCAATATTTGGATCCAAAGGAAGAGTGCAGAGCTCCATTGGCCTAGCTTCCATATAAAGTCAATTGTGTGTGTTAGGAGACTTGCTCATTACAGTACGACATGACTTCTCGAGAATAGTCTCCTAAAATGAAACAACTGGAGGAGAAACAATGATTTCAGCTCCACCGATGAAGTCATCTAGCAAATCCTTAAGGCAGATCTCAAGGTGGAGTTCTCTAGCTACTGTAACACTATGTTCACCACTCTCTTCAATTTTAGAAACAACCATAGGATCTGACTTGACCAGCCGTTTCAAACCTTCAACAACCTTGGGGAGATTTGAAGCAACTTTGCATTGTACAACAACACGCACAACAGGGGACACAGAGAACTCCATGGCTCGAATTGGGTGAGCCTCAATTTCTTTCTCACCACTCAAAGTAGCATTTCTGGTAATGAACTAATCCAATCCAACCAAAGCAACTGTTTTTCCACAAGGAACATGTTCAAGAGACTCTTGCTCTATCCTCATCCAAATGACAGTTCTATGGACGATCTTCACATATAGAGCTTTCTCCTATCCCGGAACATAATTTGGGCCCATAATTCTGACCTTCATACCAGTGCAGACCTTACCAACAAAGATATGCCCAAAGGCAAAAAATTGACCTTTATTAGAGGCAAGAATCATCTTAGAAACATAAAGCATAAGTGGACCATCTGGAGCACAGTTTCTTCCAGTTTTTGTAAGTACTTCTACAATATCCCCTTGTCATGTACTCACAACCATGATCTCCAATCCCTTCAACCACAACTTTAGCCCTTGAGTTACTCACACAAAACCTCTCGGCAACAGTTCCATTAAAATATGCCTACCCTCCAGTTGCTCCATACAGAGCAACATTACCAATGGCTATATTTTCCTTTGGATCAAACTGACTCTTTCTGGGAGGATACACTACAATCTTCCCCCCAGATAAGCCCTTACCTACATAATCATTGCCGGCCCTTTCTAGTTCAAGAGTGATCCCTGGACAGAGGAATGCACCAAGGCTTTGTCTAGCACTTCTCGGCAGCTTCACATGGATGATATCTTTTGGTACGCCCATCATATTTTGCACCCATTCTAGAAAACCCAAACTGCTACGCAGTAAATTCCAGTATTTCCCCTGTCTGCTAGGCATTTCATCAAACCACTGCCCATCCTCTTCCAAATTTCTTATCACCTCAGAATTTGCTCCAACCTGACTATATAGTGGAGCCCATTTCTGCACTGTAAATGCAGCAACCAGTGGACACTTCGCCCTACGGTTCAACCCAGCCATAAAACAATCATACATCAAGTCATCCACTCTCTTTGCCTTAGGAAATTTTTTTATGAAGGATGAAATACAATGACTGGTATTGGAATTTGCATCTTCCTCAATGGCATGTGAAGTGTGGTAAATAGGTTTCTTCAAACCATCATAGCTCCAAAGGTAATCAATATGGGAAGCATAATTAAGGTTTGAGGAAATCTTTTCACCATCATCTTTAGGCTGATTTATACCTGGATAATAACTGCACTCCCACTACTACAAATAATTGCATCAAAATCTGTTGTTTGGATTTTACTAGACTTCAAAAAATTAATTGTTTCCAAAAATGGAATTGCAGTAGAAAGAGCAAATCCTGTGAATCTTGCCATTTGAGAATCTAATATGACAGCCTTAAAATCTCCTGCACAATCTGCAATAGTTTTTTGTTGGGGTTTCCATGATCATCATAGCTATCCAATGCAATAACAATAATCCTATTTCTTCGCCTCATAGCAAGGTACTTATTAACTATACATGCTCCAGTTTCATTACGTTTCCTTCCCACTTCATTATCTCTAGCTTCAGAGCTTGGTTTCTTAATCCTGCTCAAGATACTTTTGACCTGGTCTTGTAGCTCCAGGTCTCCCTTTTCTGCAGCTTTCTCCAGTTGAAATTGATTATACTCTACTAACCCATTCAATGAAGATTTGTCAACTATAGAGAACCTTAAAGACACATCCTAGACATCTTTTAGAGAGTCACCAAGAGAATCTTCTGTAGCTTTTTCATCTAGTTGAAATTTTTCTCACAAAATAAGTTGTAATTCCAGAACCTGAGGAAAAGCATTGAATTCCTTGACCAAGTGACATTCTTTCAGTTCGTTCTTCCATTTCTCTATTGCACGGTACAGAGAACCTCCATCCCCAATTTTTTAGCAGCGTTGCAGCTCCTCAGCCCCTTGGAGCCACATCAACACCATGAAAGACTTATTTTGACCTAAAAATCAATGGCGGTTCGGAAACTTACCCCAAAAGGCTTTGAAATTTGTTTTACGCTGAGCTGCCGAGGGCAAGATCGAGCAGAAATTTGTTCGACGGAGCCGATGGGGTCTCCTCCTTCTCCAATGGTAAACAACAGCCCTTTGGGGCTTCACCACTTGGAGATTTACCGAGACAGAGGGCTCTCGAAAACATTTCCTTGTCGGAACAATCGCCGAAAATTTTTTCTTCTCCTGTTCGGGACTGAGTGTTGCTTGTCGTGAGCAGGGTTGGTTTGATTTCAGAATTTCAGTGTCCCCTTGCCCTGCTCGGGATTTTTGCGCATGACATCCCTGCTCGGAGATTTCCATTGTCCCCAATTTTAGCTTTGAGGTCACACCTAAATTGTCCAGTGGCGACGAGGTTTTGGTGGAATACCCCTTCGATTTTGGATTTCCTGGGTACCTATCATTTGATTTCCATGATCGGGAAATTAAAATTTTCTGGCCCGTTGTTAGACTTCCATGCTCAAAAATGTTGAAAATTTCTGGCCCTTGGCCTTTCTGCCTCTCGTTCAGTGCTTATTTCGTGCTAGGAGATGGTGAAATTTTTTGGCCCTTGGCCTTTCTGTCTGCTCAAGACAGTGTCTATTGCCTCTCCTTCTGTGCATTTTTCATCCTCAGAGAGTTGAGGTTTTATGATCTTTATTGCGGTAGCGAGTTGATCCCTTGCAGAAAATTGAATGGAAGAAGGAAACCATCATTCGTTAGATGCTCTACACCATGCAAGTATTTCTTCCAATTCTTTGGGCATGGCAATCCATTTTTCTTGGGATATAGAATTGCTCATTGTGTTCCCACTCTAATACCAGTTGTTATGGTCCCATATTTGACACATGGATTCATAGGGAGGAAGAAAGATGAAAATCAAGAGAAAGGGAAGCTTGAAAACTCTAGGTTCTTTAAAGAGAACGTACACCCCTGAGCTCGTTGAGGAGAAATCAAAAACCTATTTAACCTAAATCAATGTTTGCCTTTCTCATTACTCTTTTCACCCTTACAAAGTTTAAGATAAAATATTACAAAAATACCCCTATAAATAAAATATTCCAAAAATGCCCATGTGGCATATTAATTCTTTAACTTAAATAAAATAAAATAAATTAAATAAAAATAATTAAAATAATAATATTATTACGTGCATAACAAAATCACTCCTAGTTAAAATGATATTATCAACATTTACAGCTAGAATCACCTTACCTCTCGGTGTATTTTCAATAAATACTGAATGATCTCCAGAGCATCTATAAAAGCCAGCCTGTATGATGGCTTGACTAAATTTCTCAAATCATGCCCGAGGGAACTTCTTTAGACCATATAAAGATTTTTTTAGGCGGCATACTGACTCCCCCTAAACCACATACCCAAGTGGTTGTTGCATGTAAATTTTTTCATTAATATCACCATTACGAAATGCATTTTTCACATCAAGTTGATATATCGGCCATGATGAATAGGCCGCCAGAGATAATAATATACGTACCGAGTTCATTTTTGCCACTGGAAAGAAGGTTTCTTCATAATCAATTCCATAACACTGAGTATAACCTTTGGCAACCAGTCGAGCCTTCGTCGTGCAATTGACCCATCCGGATTATGTTTGACAGTATAAACCCACTTGCAACCAACGGGTTTTTTATCTGTTGGAAGAGGAACCAGTGACCATGTATGATTATCATTAAGGACCTTCATTTCTTCATCCATTGCTGTCTTCCACCCTGGATGTTGTAGAGCCTCATAATAGGACTATGGAACAGATATGGAAGAAATAGAAGAAAGAAACTGACAACATAAAGGTGAAAGGCGACGATGAGACACAAATTTTGAAATGGGATGAGAAGTAGAAGGTCTAGTGCATGATCTAGGTTCTTTCCTTATAGCAGTAGGACGAGTATCATATTGAGGGCCAAAAATTACTGGTGATGAAGGACTTACCTCTGTTGGATCTGTTAACTCGATAGGTGTGGTGTCAGCCACTTGCTCTGGGGGTTGAATAATCTCTGTATCACAAGGCACAATTGGCTTAGGGGAACCTGGTATTGAGGACAAACCAGGAGGAACACTATCAGAATAAAATGAGGAGTCTTCAAAAAATGTTACATCCCTAGACACAAATAAACGTTGAAGAGTAGGACTATAACAACCATAACCTTTTTGTGTGCGAGAGTATCCCAAAACGATTCACTTGATAGATTTAGGATCAATTTTTTTTGTGCCTAGGAAATGAATTATGAAAAAAACATTGACATCCGAAGACTTTCAAAGGTAGTGAAAATGGATCATCGTTTGGTAATAATCTAGAGTAAGGAGATTTATTATCAAGAATAGTAGATGGTAGATGATTTATAAGAAAACAAGCCATAAGGACTGCATGAGGCCAATAAAAATATGGAACTTTCATGGCATATTTGAGCTACCTCAAGAATATAATGATTTTTCCAATCGTCTACACCATTTTGTTGAGGAGTGTAGGCACATGATGTTGGATGGATAATACCATTTTCTTGACAAAAAGAGTCAAGGTCTTTGGAAACATATTCTTTGGCATTATCAGACCATAGAATTTTTCTTTTCTGACCAAATTGTGAGTACCATAGCATGAAATGACTTAAAAATAATGTTATCTCAGAACGTTCCTTAAATATTAACAACCAAGTTGTGCGAGTGAAATCATCAATAAATTTAATAAAATATTTTGCTTAAGAAATGTTGAAGACACTCAAGGACCACCAAACATCTGTATGAATTAAAGAAAATGGAGTAACACTTTTGACTTTTGGACGAGGATAGTATGTACTCCTTTGATGTCCTCATAATGAAATTCTGACGTTTAAAATTACTTTAAGAGAAGGAAACATATAATGAAGAGATTGTGCATATGGATGTCCCAACCAATTGTGCCATAACCGTGTCTCATTTTCAGTAGTGGAAACCATATTCACTTTTTGGCACGTCCAAGTAGTAAAGCCCCCCTTGTTCATGGCCTCCACCAATCACCTACTTCGTTATAAGATCCTAAAAGACACATGAAGTGGGTGAGAAGATAACAGAGCAATTAAAATATTTTGTCAGCTGACTAATAAATAATAGATTCAAAGGGAAAGTAGGAACGAAAAGAATATCAGTGAGCGAAAGTGATGGTGTCACAGAAGTGGAACATTTCCCTTGGACATTGGTTTATGAACGATCAGCTTTGGTAACAAACTTCTGTGACAGACTCAGAAATAGACAATGTAATAAATTTGTGTTACCTGTAAGATGCTCAGAGGCTCATGAGTCAATTATCCAGGATGAAGATGAGGCAAATAGCATACCTGAAGCGGTAGTGGCAACAGTAGTTGCGGAGGAACTAGGAGAAGAACCCAATATTGTTTTCATTTTCTGAAATAGCTCATACTCTTCATTTGTAAAATTTTATTGTGCTGCTGATTATGTGGGTTCTTCTTCTTTTGTATCACTTATAAAGGCTTGATTAGCCCTTGTCAATTCAAACTGTCCATTGGCTTTATAGCATATTTCTTTATAATGACCATATTGTCCACAATATGTGCATGCCTTGGAATCCTTGTAATAGCATTGATCTATAGTGTGGCCAAACTTTTTACAATGAGTACTTTCTTTCCCATTTACTCTGCCAACACCAATCCTTCCACCTCTTCCTCTGCCTCCTCTATAACCACTGCCTCGGCCTCGGCCACGGTTAGATGATGACCCTCTATGATCAAAATACATAGCCGATGATACTTCAATAGTGGGGGAAGAAGTGTCTGGAATACGAAGTAGTGTCACACATATATCATTAAACTTTGGGACAGCAGAAGCACTCAGAAGTTGACTCTTGGCAATCTCAAGATGGGGTTTAACATTTGCAAGACAAATAGCAGTAATTAAGGCTTCCTTCTATTTGTCTTGGATAGAAATATCTATGGTTGAAGGCTGAGATAACTTTCACTCTTGAAGAAAACCCCTAAAGTGGACCAAGTACTCATGGATATTTTCTCCTTGTTTAGTATTCAATGTTCTTTGGAGAATGTCATATGGTCTATGTAGAGTATCTGGGCAAGAGTATAGTTTAGCACGTCTCCCAAATTTGTTTATCAATGTCAAGATGAATGAAATTGTTGGAGATATGTTCTTCCATGCTATTGATTAGCCTACTAATCACCAAAGTATCATTTTCAACCATTTGTTATAAAAAATATCATCTTCATCAATAGGTGGTCCTCGGGTGGTGAGGTAACCAAGTAGGTCTTTTGTTATAAGGAACCTCCGAACCAATGTGGATCAACTCATAAAATTTAATACCCTACGTAAGGATATGGTGGTAATTCTCAGTATATCACTTTTGATATTCATATTCTCTTCAGCCATGATAGGCCTTTCTTCAAAAATTTCTAATAATAACTCCAAGTAGTACTCCTCAAGCAACTCGATGTATGGGGAATTTTAGCATTGATGCTCATTTATTATTCTGATTTTTTCTCTAATAGCACTCATAAGAGACTCAATAACAATCTTCTATATCAAGGAACTCTTTTTCCCACGAAAAAAAAAATCCAACAATCTGATCATGGACTAGTGTCAGTTAACAGAATTACCAAACTGACAAAACTGTTTTGATAGCTTCTTCTAGATAGAGAGGCATTCCTATCAATAATATAATAAGATGAAAGCATTACTAAAATCATCCTTAAATCATCTTCTAAATTCGGAAACCAGTAACTTGAAGAGAAAAAAAAATTTGAACACATATCTCACGGCTTGTGTTCTTCCTTCACAAAAGAGTCTTCTTTGAGTGGTGCTGATCATCACTTCTTTAGAGCATTCCTTTGATGAGGGATCCTAAATTTAATGCTCTGATACCATGTTCAATTTAGGATCCATTTTCCATAATGCTGTGCAACAGAAAGAAGAAAGATAAAGAAGAAAAGGGAAGAAGAGCTCTCGGGTAGAGAGAAGAAAAAAGAAAAGAGATAAGAGAGGTGGTGCCAAGCATAGAGAGGGAGAGAGAGATTAACTCAAGATGGTGATGTGTAACTTGATTAATTCAAAATTACAATACCTTTATTTATAGTAGAGGAAGAAGTAGAGTCCTTATACAATTAGCCTTTCAATCTCCTAACTAACTATATAAGATAAGTCTAATTAAAACAATCTACTAGAAGACTAATATGAGTTGAACTAGAACTCTTTCTTCAATCACATGAATATAAGGGAGGACGCCAGCTCGTGGCCTTATCTTTGTGGGTCCCTCATGATCTTCCAGCTCATCTTGATAAGGTTGCCATCTCGGGAGATATTTGTGGGTCCCAATTGATCTTCAAGTCTTCCAACTCATTTCAGCTTGTGCTTCTTAATTCCTTAACTCGTGCTTGCTTGGGTGAGGAGTCTTCTTGGTGTCCCACGTCCTCATGGTGGGTCCCACCAGCTCCAGCACCATGGTGGGTCCCACATTGTAACACCATTGCCAATGTATCCCAAACAAAAGTTCTTGGGAAGGGATCCTCCCTTGTTACACCATCTCTTCTGCTTACTGATGTCCTATTTGTCCCTCAATTTTCCTAAAATTTGTTATTAGTTGGCCATTTAATAAAAAGTTTTACTTGCTCCATCACCTTCTCACCTTCTTCTTGTGTCTTTTAGGATCTCACAACAAAGCAGGTGATTGGTGGCAGTCATGAATAGGGGGGACCTTTATTATTTTAACCTGCCTCCTGTCAATGTGATTGCCACTTCTCAGACAAAGGCACGGTTATGGCACAAGCGGTTCGGTCATCCATCCTTAACATCGCTTCAACACTTAGTTCCATCCTTAAAAACTTTACCAAATTTCAATTGTGGAGTCTATCATTTGAGCAAGCACAAGAGGACATCAGATTCTTCACGAATCAAACTTACAGGTGTTGTTCCTTTTTCATTAATTCATTCAGATGTATGGGGACTCTTAAGTGTCTCGAACATATCTCAAGTTAAGTATTTTATAACCTTTGTTGATGACTTTACTCGAATCACATGGCTATTTATATTTAAAGAAAGGTCTAAATTTTATTCCATATTTAAATCCTTTCATGCTATGGTATACACTTTGGAAAAAAAAAATACAAGTGGTTTGATCAGATAATGCCTAAGAGTACCTATCTAGTGAATTTTAATCTTTTTGTCATGATAATGGCTTTATTCATCAAACTTCTTGTGCCTATATCCTTCAACTAGATGGTGTAGCTGAACGAAAAAACCTAACATCTCCTTGAGGTAGTTCATGGCCTACTCAACTCTATGAAGGTGTCCTATATTTACTGGTATCATGTCATTCTTAAAACGTACCTTATTAATAGGCTACCTACTTCAGTCCTTTGCCATAAATCCCCATACTCATTATTATTCTAGGATGAAGACTCCTTCTCCCTTCCTTGGAAAGTTTTTGGTTGCACATGAACTTTTCATATCACATTCCCTCCAAAGAGTAAACTTGAGCCTAAATAACTTAATTATATCTTTTTGGGTAACTCTCGTACAAAAACATGCTATGTTTGTTATAATCCCTCTCTTCAGAAGTTAAGTGTCTCTGGGGATGTCACCTTTTTTTGGGACACATTCTTTTATTCCTCAAAACATGCACCTCCAGGTATTTCATCTGGTCAGGTAGCTCCAAAGCCCATTGTGCCACTTGATGTAGTTCTACTTCAGTCCTCTGAAGACTTGACCAACACCACACCCATGGAGTTTATGGATCCCTCTGAGGTAGGTTTGTATTTCCATGTTATATTTGGCCCACAATTTGATACTCATCCCATTGCTCAACGGAATGAGCCTCAAACATGCACTAGGCCCTCAACTTCTCATCTTTATCAAACTTTGTTTCTCACTATTGATTGTCTTATTCATGCTATCATTTTCTTGCATCTATTTCTTTCATCTCTATTCCACACTCCTATCAGGAGGTTCTGAGACATCCAGGATGGAAGACTGCCATGGAAGAAGAAATCCATGCCTTATATGAGAATCAGACTTGGCCCTTCTTGCTCTTCCTCTCGGTAAGAAACCCATGGGCTATAAATGGGTTTATACTATCAAACACAATCTAAATGGTTCTGTTTCTTGCCTCAAAGTCCAACTCATTGCGAAGGGATACACTCAATGTTATGGAGTCGATTATGACGAAACATTCTCCCCAATGGCTGGATTAAACTTGGTACGCATCTGATTATCTCTAGCTGCTAAATACTCTTGGTTGGTATTTCAATTGGATGTCAAAAATGTTTTTTTTTAATGGGGACATAAAATTAGAGATATATATGCATCAACCACCTGGTTTTATGGTTGAGGGGGAGTCTGTACACAAATTGAGAAAGTCCCTATATGGGCTTAAACAGTCTCCTTGAGCTTGGTTTGATTAATTTAGCCAAACAATATTATGGTTTGAATTCAGCCAATGCTTAGTAGATTTTTTTGTCTTTATCAAGCATACCTTAAAGAGAAAAAGTATTACTAGCATTTTATGTGAATGATATTGTCTTAACTATAGTGATGTAGACAACGTAAAAGAAGTCAATGAAAAGACATACCAAGAATTTAAAACAAAGGATTTTGGACTTCTAAAATATTTTATGGGAAATGAGGTATTCCATTCAAAGCATGGGATTATATTATCTTAGAGAAAGTATGTCTTGGATCTACTAGAGGACACATGGATGATGGGGAATCAAGCCACAAATATTCTTATGGATGCTAATGTAAAGCTATGTGCAAGCTCTGGAGAAGATATTGATATAGTAAATATCAAAGGCTTGTGGGAAAACTTATTTATGTAACAGTGACCAGACCAGATATATCATATGTAGTAAGTGTGGTGAGTCAGTATATGCACAAACCACAACTTACCCATTGGCAAGCCTTGGAGAGGATACTAAGATATTTAAAAGGAGCTCTGGGAAAATGTCTTTTCTATAAGAATCATGGCCACTACAATATAGAAGGTTTCGTAGATGTAGATTGGGCTGGATTACCTAATGAGAGGAAATCCACTTTAGGGTATTGTACCTTAGTTGGTGGTAACCTAGTCACATGGAGAAGCAAAAAATAGAATGCGCAGAAGTAGAGTACAGAGCTATAACCCACATAGTCGGTGAGCTTCAATGGATTGAATCCCTTCTTACCAAATTTTGATTTTATAAAGGCGCTTCTATGGAATTATATTGCGACAACCAAACAGCCATTCATATCACTTCAAATCCTATCTTCCATGAGAGGACAAAACTTACTGAGGTAGACTACCACTTTATACAGGAGAAATTTCAGGCTAGTATCTTATCTTGCAGTCATGTTTCATCACAAGGGCAGGAGGCAAACATTCTTACGAAACCCTTCACATTCAAAATATTAACGACTATATGACACAAGCTGGGTATCTACGATGTTTTCTCTCCACCAGCTTGAGGGGGATTGTTGGAAGACACTTCAGGTGGCATTAAGGTAAATACCTTACCCACGTCAAGGAGATGGCACAAGGGTATAATTAAAGAAGATGAAGTATATCTACTTATGTCTTTTCCTTTTGAGAGCTTGAAGGCTTAAGGGCATTGTAGTCATTATAACCTTACTTCATAAACTAGAAATAGAGGTTCTAGGCAAGGGGGAGATCATTAACTCTCCCCTCTTCTCTCTCAAATTCATCCTAAGACTTTTCTCTCGAAGTCTCTCCCTTTCTTCTCTCCTTGGCCGTCCCTTTCTCTCTTCTTCTCTCTTCTTTCTTACTTTCATTTTATTCTCCTCTTCTTATTCCTCTCCTTTACCTCACCCTCTACTCAAAGACCTTATCAAGGGATCCTAAATTCAACACATAGGTCATTTTGATAGTTCTTATCCAATCAAACGAGTACACTATCACTTTTGATTCGATACTCTTCTTCCAAATTTGCTTACTCAAATTTCCTGGTTAGTTTCCAAAAATTTGATATCATGAAAATTATCTTTATGGGGATCATTAGACTAACAAAGCTTGTGTCCATTAACTTCAAGATAATCATCACCCCATTGGTAAAAAATTTCAAGCTTAAAAAATTTCAAGCTTAAAAAATTTCAAGTTTTGGGATTAAGTTTTGGCATGGAGATACTACTCATAATGGAGTATCAAGTGTCAGAAGGACCCCAATATATGTGTTTGGTCCCATAAAATTTCCTCATGGTTATTGTTGTAAGATAGGACCCAAGCCCACACAACCAAGGAAGGCCCACATATCCATGTGTTTTCAAAGATGGGCCCAAGTCCATAAGACCAAGGAAAGCCCACACATCCATGAGATGTGGATGATGGGCTCAAGGCCCATATATCAAGGGGAAGGCCCACAAGCCCATACAAAGATGGAATGATGGGAAATAAAGATTCATCTCATAGAGATGGCATTGATGTAACTAGTTTAAAGTTCCAAGGCTAAAACCCTAAACCATAAACCCTAAGTTCAGGGGTAATATTGTAATATAGTAGTTTGATTAATCTATAAATTGAGTTTCAGGGGAAGGGTTAGGACATCAAGTCCATAACCTCTTCCTCCTCTGGTTTTCTCTTGATGAGTCCCTTTCTCTTTTTCTCCATGAGCTAAATCCATGGAGTCCTGAAAATCAACATGGTATCAGAGCTTTGATTTTCAGGATTCCAGCAATGATTTTTCAGGTTTCATTCATTTTTTTTCATAGTCGCTGAATATTAGTTTTTTTTTTTTTTTTTTCTCTTTTTGCCCGACATTACTCTACCATTACCAAGCCTCTCTGCCATCACTACTTCAAGAATTATTTAGACTCTGCTCGGATTAAGGATCATCGCCATTTTGTTCGGTGATCCGAGAAGGAGATTATTGTTGTCGTCTATTATCCTGCTGCGTTGTTCGGTTTCTATTCTGGTTCTCTCCAGATGTCTCTCAGCTGGTCTAGTTGTCATTGTGCCAATCTCAACAACGCGATCTTTGTTGTTTTTTTGAATCTTTCACGAGGCGCCTACAGCAAAGTATCATCATTAATTGATCTCAATTATTTTTTTCCTAGGAAAGCTCTCTTCTTCGCTGGCTGTCAATCTGGGATCTTATCTCTGTTTTGGACGCTATTTTGGAATTTATCTTCCGAGTTGTTGTGTTGCTGTTTCTAGACAAATTGTGTTGCCCTTTCTGGACAAATTGTGTTGCCCTTTCTGGATGAACACACTGCTGATTTTCCGGTTCTGTTTCTAGTTCCGGAAACTCTTCCATCTCATGATTTACAGAGATGCGTCAGTTCATCGCTGTTCATGCCTAAGATTTTTTTCTATTACGAAAACTTGTTGTTTTCATTGCTGAAGCTACTGCTGCATGAAACTAGAGCTCCATTGCTATTTTAGGAAAATCATCTGATGGCCATCCAAGACCTCTCATTGATGTCCCACACTGTTCGAAGACCACCGGCGCCGTTGTCGCAGAAGATGACTCAGTGAGCGTTTTCTTTTTCTCCTCAGTGGATTATTTCCTCCGCCGATAACTCTATTTCTGCCAAGAAGAGAGGTGATGATTGAAACCAACGAACCAGCATACTGAGTCCATTACAGCCTTTTGGCAAGGAGGAGAAGAAGAGGTCGTCGTTTGTTGAGCTGTTCGGCGCCGTGAGGAAGATGAAGGTGTATTGATTAAAGTTTTTCCTAAGTTAGGAAAATTTCATTGAATGCAGGTTTATCACCTGCGGGTCTCGGACTGAACCTACTCGAAGCAAACCAGCAACCCGAGTTTACTGCTTCTGCACCAGTATTCCGAGTTAACTCAGACCAACTCGGACCGAGTCAACCCGATCTAGGTCAACTCAATGAGTCAACTCAGACATGGTCCACTTATTTTCTACCTCGGTATACATGTCCAAGTTTTATACATATTTCCTCCACGACTCGAATATATTGGTCTACTATTTGACTCGATGCGACTTGGTATTTTTTCTATGGCTGGATTATTATTTTGAAGTATTGATAGATTATTCCTTGGTCAACATATTATTTATTTAGTACATATACTTGCATTAGATTATTTCATGGGTAAATTTTACAAGGATTATTTTGGTTCGTGTTATATGGGTCCAAGCCCATTTTAGTTGTTGCAATTATGTCTCTTTGGATGAGACATTATTATTGAAGAAGAGATGGCCTCGGTATTTATGGACCCACTACCCCCATGTAATGGCTTTTATTACTCCTACCACATGAGAGTCGTTGTGCTATGGAGGGACACGGTGATGGAGAAGTTGTTTATTACACTTAAGAGCAATGCCTATAGACTAACTACCTATCTAAAGATAGAAGTGTACCCAACATCCAACATGAGGACTAGAGTATGGAGCAATGTCGTACCGGCTAGGAGTGATTATTAAGTTTTATTATACTTCAGAGCAATGCCTATAGACCAACTACCTACAAGAGATAGGAGTGTGCCCAACATCCATCATGAGGATTGGAGTATGGAGCAATGTCTTACTGGCAGAGCCTCATGGAAGGACGCACTAGCTTGAGGGGGAGTGTTGGAAGATAGGACCCAAGCCCACACGACCAAGGAAGGCCTACATATCCAAGTGTGTTGGAAGATGGACCCAAGCCCATAAGACCAAGGAAGACCCACACATCTAAGAGATGTGGAAGATGGGCTCAAGGCCCATAGATCAAAGAGAAGGCCCACATGAACATACAATGATGGTAGGATGATAATTAAAGAGTCATCTCATAGAGATGGCATTGATGTAATTAGGTTAAAGTTCCAGGGTTAAAACCCTAAACCCTAAGTTCAGGAGTATTATTGTTATACAATAGTTTGATTAATCTATACATTCAGCTTCAGGGGAAGGGTGAGGACATCAAGTCCATAACCTCTTCCTCCTCTGGTTTTCTCTCAATGATTCCCTTTCTCTTTTTCTCCACGGACTAACTCCATGGAGTCCTAAAAATCAACAATTATTCAATATGAAAATCAAATAGTTCATTGTTTTGGACGGTGTGCTACACATGAAAACATACTAAATGTAAGAAAACCCACCAAATTTACATCTAGAGGATATTGTTGATTTCAAAGGCTAAGTTCTCACTCCCCCAATGATCATTCAAGTCTTAGTGGACATGTTCTAATCCAGTTAAGACCAATAAATGTCTCCAAGTTTACTGATCAATACCCTTTACTTTTGCAAATCAAACACCTCAAGCTCACAAGGAATTCCAGATTACTTTCTCACAACTTGGGTTGGAAGCATATTCTCCAATCATGGATATTAAGTGATCTTGTGTATCCCAATTTGTATGTGTTATACAACCCTCATATTTGAAATCAAGTTTAAGTTTCCAAGCTTGTTTCACATCCTTTATCTCAAATTTTCTTACTAAGCATTCAAAAACACATCAATTGAAGCATCTACAATAGTCGCACACATCACTATCCAAGGACATCTTTGTGGCTATTGCAACCACTATTCTATGATCACCCCTAGACATTTATTTTCTCATTCCTTCTCTCTCCTTTTCAGCTTTGTCTTGGAGGATCAACTTCCTTAAAGCAAATTTTTCTATGGCATGGAGCAGACCTAAGGCTTTTGCTTCAGATTGCCACTTTTGAGACTTTAATAACACATTTTATTCTTAGAGCTCTAATGTCCTTATAAAAATGTAGTCATACTCATTTCTCAATTGTACATAGCTTATAGAGTAAACGTCAAAATCTTTACATTTGGATGTAAGCATGCATTTTACTTTTTGAGCTCATTCAATCTTGAGAAACTCTCATATATCATGGATTCAATTTTGTTTTCTAACTAAATGAGTTGCACACTAAGTTCCTTGCTTTCTTTTATCTATTAGGGATAACAATTCTCCAAGTCAAGTTTCTCATCACTCTAAAATCTTAAATTCATCATCTTCATTTGAGATGATATCACCTATCAAGCATAAGTGTCTAAATGATCATTTAGAGTTAGATGAACTATAGTAAGTGTCCCTAGAATAGTCAAATTCTAGTTTGTCCTATATATCCTTAGTGGATTTGGAAGATAAAATTGAATCAACTATTTCATTGCTCAAGAGACCGGCACAAGTCCCAGGGCATAACAATGCTATTCACTTGGGAAATATCCACATCATCCCAATCACATGCAGATTTTTGGATCAACTTTCCATTTAGTTTGTGAGATGGGAGATGGGGTCTACCACTAATGGAATCCCACGTATCTAGATTTTTTATTAAATGAATACTTTCATTTATACTCCCAAAGCTGGTATTGAGTCCCATCAAACAAAAAAGGGGCAAAGGAAGCATGACACTCAAAAAAAATGATGCTAACACGAGTTGTCATATTCACAAACCTCTAGGGGGATAGAAGGTCATATGCTATTGGCCATTCTAACAAGGTGTCTATGGTACTCAAGCCAAACACCAAGCTATTGGAATAGACTTACTTTGACACCACTTGTTAGGTCCCATAAGCAATTGTTGGATTTAGAATCGCATGATAAGGTCCTCAAGAAGAGGGTGAGAGAGAGAGGAGAGGAAGAAGTAGAGAAGAAGAAAAGAGAGGAAGAAGAAAGAGAAGAGGGAAGAAGAGAGAAGGCTAAAGAGAGATGGAGCTTGAGAGAGCTTGGAAGAAGAGAGAAAGGCTAGGGAGAATTGGAGAGAAGAGGGGAAGGCTTGATTCTCTACCCCTTATCTTGAGCCTCTATTTATAGTTTATGAGAGGGTGTTACAATGTCTATAATGCCCTTAGGGCTACAAGATTTCAAGAGGAAAAGACATAAGTAGACATACATCATCTTACATAATTACACCTTTGTGCCATCCTTATGAGAAGAGCACTTATTTACCCTTTTATGCCACGTCCTTGACGTGGGCATTCATATTACCATGATGTCATATGAGGTTTCTTCCAACACTCTATCTCAAGCTGGGGGGAGAAAAAATTGTAGATGCCCAGATTGCTGCATATAGTGGTTAAGTTCTTGAATGTGACTAGTTTTTTAAGAATATCTGCACTTGTCCTAGTGATGAAACATGACTAAGATATAAGATATTAGCCTGAAATTTCTCCCATATGAAATGGTAGTCCACCTCAATGTGTTATGTCCTCTCATGGAAGACAGGATTTGTGTTGATATGAATGGCTACCTGATTGTCACAATATAATTCCATAGAAGCTAATTTATAGAACCCCAATTTATTAAGAAGGGATTTGATCCATAGGAGCTCACTAATTGTGTGGGGGCATAACATTGTATTCTACCTCTGCACTAGACCTTGCCACCACACTTTTCTTTTTACTTCTCTATGTAACTAGGTTACCTCTAACTAAGGTACCCCAAAGTGGACTTCCTTTCATCAAGTGATCCAACCCAATATACATATGAGGAGCCTTCTATTTTGTAGTGACCATGATTCTTGTAGAGAAGCCATTTCCTCAGAGTTCCATTTAAATATCTTAGTATTTGTTGACTTCAGGATTCCATATTGTTCTTCAACGATAGTGTACGAGAGAAGAGAAAAGAAGGAAAATAGAAGAGGTGTGGTGAAGTGAAGGAAGAGAGAGGAAAGGTCAACTGAGAGAGAAAGAGAGAGATGAATACGTAGATGAGAAAAAAAGGGGAGAATAAGGGTTGTGAAAGCTACCTCAACCTTCCCCCTTAACGTTTAATTATAGATGAAAAAGATACAAATTAAAAGCATGCCCTTCACCCTAAGAATATTAAAATAATGCCACTCAAGCTTGTTTATGTCTATCAACACTCCCCCTCAAGCTGGTGGTGATAAATCATCATATAATCCTAGCTTGATACATGCAGTGGAGAGAATTCTAGAATTGACCGACTTTGTCAACATATTAGCAAGTTGTCCATGAGTTGATACATGTTTGAGGCTTGTTATTCCAGCTTGTAGTTTTTCTCTCACAAATTGATAGTCCACCTCGATATGCTTAGTTCTCTCATGTAACACTGGGTTGGAGGCAATGTGGATTGATGCTTGATTATCATAATAGAATTCCATAGGGCCTTGTTCATGGAATCCGACTTCGGCTAGAAGGGATTTAATCCATAGAAGATCACTTACCACATGTGCCATAGCTTTGTATTCTGCTTCTGCACTAGGACTTGAAACCATATTTTGTTTTTTACTCATCCATGTAAGAAGGTTGCCTCCAACTAGAGTACAATATCCTGAGGTAGATTTTTATCATCTAGTGATCCAGCCCAATCTGCATCAGCAAAGTTTTCAATTTTGAAATGGCCGTGATACTTATATAAGATCTCTTGTCCTAGTGCTTTTTTCATGTACCTGATAATCATTTCCAAGGCCTGTCAATGAGACATCTAAGGTTTATGCATATGTTGACTAATCATATTGACATCAAAAGAAATATTTGGTCTATCACATTGAGATAGATAAGTTTGCTAACTAGCCTCTGGTACTTGCCAACATCAACTTCTTCTCCTGAGCCAGCACATAGTTTTGTATTTTTCTCCATGGGGGTGTCAATAGGATGACATCCCATCATTCCCGTTTCTTCAAGCAAGCCAGGGACATTTTTTATGGGATATTACAATACCATGCTTGGACTGAAGAACCTCAATACGAAGAAAATAGTTGAGAAGTCCTGAATATTTCATCTCCTATTTTTTACTTTATAGATGTTATTAAAGTCACTACCTGTCAGAATAATATCATCAACATATATAGCTAGTAGTACAACTCCTTTGTCAGTATGTTTGAAAAATACTTAATGGTCTACATAGCACCTTGTGAACTCAAAATAAATCATTGCTTGATTAAACTTGTCAAACGAGGCTCGTGGAGATAATTTTGACCATATAATGATTTTGTATGATGGCACACCAACTCCCCCTCAACCAAATATTCAGGTGGTTGTTGCATATAAATTTCTTTTTTAATATCACCATTGAGGAAGACATTTTTTACATCTAGCTGAAAGACAGACCATTGAGAATTAGCAGTTAGAGATAATAAGCGATGCATAGAGTTGAACTCGGCAACATGGGAAATAGTTTCCTCATAATAAATCCCATAACACTGGGTATAGCCTTTAGCCACAACTTGGACTTTAGGGCAGGTCACCGCGCATGGAGGAGCAGCTGAGACCATACGTTGTATAGTAGTAGCAGCAGTAGGAGAATTCTTGTTGGTGGTGGCCTATTTGTTTATCAAACACTTTATCGTCTGAAATAGTTCAAATTCTTATGTAAAAATAAGCTCCAATGTAACACAACGTAAAATATCTCAGGGTACCAATCAAGCCTGAGTCAAGAAGCCGAGTGAGGGAGTCAAGAGACCGAGTGGCTGAGTTGACTCGTGAGTCCGAGTTGATTGAGTTGATCGGGCTCGAGGCACACCTTTGAGTTATGCTGAGTAAACTCAGCCTGAGTTATTCCTTGTTGGTGCAACTCGGATAACAGTATACTCAGATATCAGAGAGTTACTACTAGGGCAGCAGCAAAGGAAGAAATTTCCAATTCTGTGTCTTGATACAGATCAAGCATATAGCTTAGCAATTCTTCCAGAAATCTATGCCAATGAGAATCATGTAGCTCAGCAACTTCCAAAAAATGAATACCGTAGCAGAGTTTCTGTATTGAGAGCGAAATAAGCCAGAGAAGATAGATGCCAGCGGAATGACAAGCTAGAGAAGGAATCCCAGCTAAACTTTCCAAGCTAAATGTCGAGTAATAGATACCAACCCAGCTGATTTCCAAGATGTTTTAAGCTAATCTTCCAGAAATAAATCATGTAGAAATCAATCGGAGGCTGGGTTCTGCTGTCGACGCCAATCTTGTGGATAACCCAACGTCAACAATTCTGTATCAATCCAAAATAAGATCCTCGAGCAAACAGCCGGTTCAATCTTTCAACAATCTACACCAACAAGATCGGATTAACAGCAGCGAGCCAGAGAAGGAAATCGTTCAATGTAGCAGCAATCAATTACGGGAATATGCTAGCTGATTTCTTACGCAGAAAATAGATACTGAAAAACAAATCTGGCTGGCAATTATAGCTGTAAATATTCTATTCAGAAGGCAATCTTTCATTCATCGGAAAATACTGGGATGGAGACGAGCCAACGAATGCAATCTGTGGTATAAATAGCTGAAAAAAAACCTTGCTGTATGGAATTGGTAGCTGTATATGCCAATCAGCTAGATACTAAGCAACATGAGATATGCCCATCCGAAATTTCCAGTAGGATACCAGGCTGAATCAGCAGAATACCAGTAGAAGGCTATGGCTTTGTCAAGTTTGTCAATCGATCTGCAGCAAAAAGATTTTGCTCAAGAATCCCTTTCCTCCGATCACAATGATGGACATGAAGCGGAGCTATAGGGAACTCATTAGACGACAGCTGCAGAGTAAGGATCAAAAGATGCTTACCTCAACGTGAATCAGAAGTCCCATTAGCTTATTGATAGTGCTGTGAACCAGTAACATTCACCAATCCGAATATACCATAGAGAGTGCTGTGAGTTTACGTTCACATTGATGAACGGCGAATCAATATACCAATCTTCACTTGCATTTCTTGTATCAATTTTCCTTTCGTGGATGGAAATAGTTTTTCCTTGTATCAATGTAGAAAAAAACTGACGAATTAATTTCTCCAAGGTATTGCAGAGACGTCAGTTTCATCTAGCAACTCAAGAGGAAAAACGAATTCTCCAAGCATAACATTTCAGTAGTATACCAACAAGTATACCAACCAAAGCATTCAAACAGATTAGCAGTAAAAATCGTCATTAAAAGATGCAGATTAGCAGCAATAAATAGTAGTGAAGGAAAGTATGAAGTATCAACTGCTTTAGATCCAAGAATAAGAGAAAACCTTATCTTTGTCATGCGGCTCTTCCATGGCGAAAAATTCCTTCATGAATTATTATCCGAGTACCAAATTTATTTATTTATTTTTGGAATCCTGAAATCATTGCTCTGACTTTTGGATTCCATACTATTAAGATCTTTAACGAGAGTGTCAGAGAGAAGAGAGAAGAAGGAAAAGAGAAGAGGTGAGGTGAAGTGAAGGAAGAGAGATGAATACGTAGAGGAGAAAAGAGAGGGAACAATAAGGTTTGTGGAAGTTACCTTAACCCTCCCCCTTAACCTTTATTTATAGATAAAAATGATACATAAATAACAAGTATGCCCTTCACCCTAAAAATATTACAATAATGCCACTCAAGCTTGTTTGTCTTTCAACACTATCCTCTCCAAGGCTTGCAAGTGGGTAAGTTATGGTTTGTGCATATATTGACTTACCACACTTACAACATATCAACATGTGATATATTTGGTCTGGTCACCATGATGAAGATAAGCTTTCCCACAAACCTCAGATATTTACCTATATCAATATCTTCTCCAGATCTTGCAGATAGCTTTACAATAGCATCCACATGAGTATCTACAGGTCGATTCCCCATCATCCTTGTATCTTCAAATACATCCAAAACATATTTTCTCTAAGATAATACAATTCCATGCTTAGACTGGAATACCTCGATTCCCAGAAAGTATTTTAGAAGTCCTAGATTTTGTTTTAAATTCTTGGCATATCTTTTCTTTGACTGCTTTTATGCTCTTTGCATCACTACCGATTAAGATGATATCATCAACATAAACTGCTAGCATTACTTTCCCTTTTAAGGTATTCTCGATAAAGACAAAATGATCTACTGAGCATTGGTTGAACCCAAACCGTAATAGTGTTTGTCTAAATTTATCAAAACAAGCCCAAGGAGACTTTTTAAGTCCATATAAAGACTTTCTCAATTTACATATAGACTCCCCCTCAACCACAAAAGCAGGTGGTTGATACATATATATCTCCTCTTTGATGTCCCCATTCCAAAAAGCATTTTTAACATCCAATTGAAACACCGAGCAAAAGGAATTCGTAGTTACAAATAATAAAATGTGTACCGAGTTTAATTTAGCCACTTGGGAAAAAGTCTCCTCATAGTCCACTCCATAACATTGAGTATATCCTTGGCAACGAGTGTGGCTTTGAAGGGAGAAACAAAACCATCAAGATTATGTTTGATAGTAATATCCCATTTACAACCCATGGGTTTTTTTTTTTTTTTGGAGGAAAAGGAACAAGAGCCCAAGTCTGATTCTCACATAAGGCATGGATTTCTTCTTCTATGGCAGCCTTCCATCTTGGATGTATCAAATCGTTCTGATAGGACCATGTAATAGACATGGAAGAAATAGATGCAAGAAATTGACAACATGAAAAAGACAAACAATGGTGAGAAACAAAGTTTGAAATGGGATGAGAAGTAGAGGGCTTAGTGCAAGTCCTAGGCTCCTTTTTTAGAGCTATGGGCTATGTCAAATTGTGGGCCAAATACAATAGAGGAAGATGGACTTACCTCGGATGGATCCTTAAACTCTATAGGTGTGGTGTTGATCGAGTCTTCAGGGGGCTGAAGTAGACCTGCATTAAAGGGCACAAATGGCTTCAGAGATGGTAGCACAAAAGAAAAACTTGGGGTGCATCTTTTGAGAAATAAAAGGGTGTATTCTAAAAAAAGGTGACATCCCTCGAGATAATTATTCTGTGAAGATAAGGATTATAAAAAAACATAGCCTTTTTGGGTACGAGAGTAACCTAAAAAATTACACGTAAGTGATTTTAGCTCAATTTTACTCTTTTGAGGAGATGTGATATGAACAAACGATGTGCAACCAAAACTTTTCAAAGGAAGGGATAATGAGTCTTCCTTCAGAAATAATAATTAGTATGGGGATTTATGGCTAAGGATTGATGAAGGTAGCCTATTAATAAGGTAGTGGGCTGTAAGAATGGCATGAGGCCTATAAAAGTAGGGTAGCTTCATAGAGTAGATTACCCTATGAGGTACTTCAAGGAGATGTCGATTTTTTCCTTTGAACTACACCATTGTTTTAAAGGGTGTAAGCACAAGATGTTTGATGAATAATGCCATTATGACAATAAAAGGATTCAAATTTACTAGAAAGGTATTCTTTGGCATTATCAGATCGAAACACTTGTATTTTTTTCCAAACTATGTAGACACCATAGTATGAAAAGATTTAAAGAGGGAGAAATTTTTTTATCATTCTTTATAAATAGAAAAGCATGTGACTTGAGTCAAGCCATCAACAAAGGTGAAAAATATTTAACTCAATATATATTTGAGACGCTTAAGGGTCCCCATACATTTGAATGTATTAATGAAGAGGAAGCAACATCTTTAATTTTATTTTGAGTAGAATAGGATGTCCTCTGGTGTTTTCTCAACTGATAAACTTCATAGTTAAAAGTTGGTAAAGTTTTGAAGGATGGAAGTAAGAGCTGAGGTGATGTTGTGGATGGATGACCAAGCCGGTTGTGCCATAAACTTGCCTCTTCTGGAGAATTGGCAATTGCGGTGACTGGAAGCTGGTTCAAGTAATAAAGGTTCCCCTATTCATGGCCACCACCAATCACTTGCTTCGTTGTGAGATCCTGGAAGACACGAGAAGAAGGTGAGAAGGTAATGGAGAAATTCTAACACTTGGTTAACTGGCTAACAGATAACAAGTTTAAAAGAAGTTAAAGAACAAATAAGACATCGGTAAGCAAAAGAGATGGTGAATCAATGGAGGATCCTTTCCCAAGAACTTTGGTTTGGGATTTGTCAGTGATGGTAACAAACTTACTTGGTAGACATTGAGATATAGAATGTAACAATTTTTTATTACTTGTAAGATGCTTAGAGGCCCCTTGGTTCATAATCCCGGATGAAGATGAGGAAGTGGCAAAAAGCATACTTGTAGTAGTAGTGGCAACAAAAATAGTGGAAGGTGTTGGAGAAGATACCATAAGAGTTTTTTGTTGACTTTAAGACCCCATGAATAATACCTTGAGCAAGGGAATAGAGAAAGAAAAAAGAGAAAAACAGAAAAACTCTTGGATAAAGAGAGAAGAGAAGAAAAAATACCGGAGATTAAAGAGAGAGAACTTCACATGAGAGATGAGAAAAAAAAAGTAACTTTCTTGATTGAGTTTTGAGTTATAATCACCTCTATTTATAGTTGAGGAGGTGATAGAGTCCAAGTACAAGTAATCTTAGGACTCCTAATTACATTCCAACTATAACTCTCTAAGATAAGCCTATCGTGATAAGATTACATTATCTATGTAAGAGACTAATTTAAGTCAACTTCAAACTGTTCTTTAATCACGTGAACCAAGATAGAAAGCCTGCTCGTGATCTTATCTTTGTGGGTCCTTGTTAAGCACCTAGCCATTACTACCCAAAAGACCGGCCTGTTAGGAGTGGAAGACATAGGTACTTAACCCCAGGACCATAACAGTACACCCTGCCCTCCCGAGTCGATGACCACGGTGGCCTTAACACAGCAACGAGGATAGGGTCAGGAGCCCATACTCCCTTACGGCGTCCTACCAGGGGCGTGCGGTCCACCTGCGCACCCGGGGACTCGAAGTCTAGACGTAGCGCCTGCTCTGATACCAAATGTTAAGCACCTAGCCAATACTACCCAAAAGACCGGCCTGTTAGGAGCGGAAGACATAGGTACTTAACCCCAGGACCATAACAGTCCCACATAATCTTTAAACTCATGTTGATAGAGATATCAGCTCATAGTATCTTTGTGGGTCCCATTTGATCTTCTATTTAATTCCAGCACATGTTCCTTATCTCTTTGCTCGAGCCACTTTGTATGAGAACTCTTGTTGACACCTATCGAGCTCATGGTGGGTCCCACATTGTAACACTCCCCTCAAGTTGGCGGTGAGAAAATGTCGTAAATGTCCAAGTTGTGGCAGATGTTGGACAAAATTTTGTGACTGACTGGTTTAGTGAGAATGTCTGCAACCTGGTTCTGTGAAGATACATGTTGGAGAGATAAGATGCCGACAGGGAGTTTTTCTCATATGAAGTGGCAGTCTATTTCTATATGCTTTGTTCTCTCATGGAAGACTAGATTTGATGTGATGTGAATTGCAGCCTGATTATCGCAATATAGATTCATAGGATCTTCTTTGTAAAAAACTTGTTCAGTTAAGAGAGATTTGATCTGTAGGAGTTCACTGACTTTGTGTGCCATGGCTCTGTACTCTGCTTCTGCACTAGACCATGCAACTACATTTTGTTTCTTGCTCCTCCATGTAACCAAGTTTCCTCCAACTATCGTACAATATCCCCAAGTAGATTTTCTATCATCCGGGTATCCGGCCCAGTCCGCATCTGAGAATCCTTCGATGTTGATGTGTCCATGATTTTTATAGAGGAGCACTCTTCTTGGTGCTCCATTCAAATATCATAATATCTGTTCTAGTGCTTGCCAATGACTGAGTTGTGGTTTGTGCATATATTGACTTACCACATTGAGTACATATGAAGTTTCTGGCCTTGTTATGCATAGATAAATAATTCTTCCCACCAATCTTTGATATTTTTCGACATCTACTTCTTCTCCAGTACCTGCACATAATTTTGTATTTGAGTCCATAGGAGTTTTTGCTAGTTTATATCCCAGCATTCCCGTCTCCTCCAGTAGGTCAAGGACATACTTCCATTGAGATAATATTTCCATGTTTGGATCGTAGTACTTTAATATCCAAACACAATTTGAGCAGTCTGAGATCCTTTGTCTTGAATTCTGTACATATCCTTTCTTTTATCTTTTGGATGCCCTTGGGATTACTGGCACTTATGATTATGTCATCAACATATAGGGCTAGAATTACCATGCCCTTCGGTGTGTCTTTAATAGAGACAAAGTGATCTCTAGTGCATTTGTGAAATCCAGCCCGTGTGAGTGCTTGGCTAAAATTTTCAAACCATGCACGCGGTGATTGTTTGATACCATAAATAGATTTTTTTAGTCAACATACGAACTCCTCTTCAACCACATACCTGGGTGGTTGCTGCATATAAATGTCCGCCTTTATATCCCCATTTAGGAAAAGCATATTTTACATCAAGTTGATAGACCTGCTAGGAAGTGTTAGCTGCCAGAGATAATAACGAACGTACCAAGTTTAATTTAGCCACTAGAGAGAAGGTTTCTTCATAATCAATGCCATAACATTGTGGATTGCCTTCAAAACAAGGCAAGCTTTCAACCAAGCCATAGCGGCATCCGAATTGTCTTTTACCTTAAATACCCATTTGCAAGCGACGGGTTTTTTATCTGAAGGAAGGGGGACCAGAGTCCATGTCTGATTTTCATAAAGGGCCTGAATTTCTTCATCCATAGTCACCTTCTACCCTGGATGTTTGAGAGCCTCCTAATAGGATTTTGGTACAAGTACAGTGGAAATAACGGATAGAAATTGATAACAAACAGGGGATAGAGGATGATGAGACACAAAGTTTGTTATAGGATGAGAAGTAGAAGGCATGGTGGATGATCTGGGCTCTTTCCTAACTGCAATAGGATGAGTATCATATTTTGGGCAAAAAATAATCAGAGAAGATGGACTTACCCTGGTAGGATCTGACAACTCAGCAGGTGTGGTGTCAACCAGTGTTTCTAGGGGCTGAGTAGTTTCTGCAGCACGGGGCACAACCGATCGAGGAGAACCTGGTACTGAAGATAAACCTGGAGGAGCATTATCAAAATAGTATGGAGAGTCTTAAAAAAAAGTGACATCCCTAGACTCAAGTAAACACTAAAGAGAGGGATTATAGCAAACATAACCCTTTTGTGTGTGAGAGTATCCCAAGAAGATACTTCCAGATTTGGGATAAAGTTTACTGTGTTTTGGGGAGGAAATATGGACAAAACATTGAAATGCAAAGATTCTCAGAGGTAGTGAAAAGGATCATCATCAGGTAATAATAGAGAGTAGGGATATTTTTTACCAAGAACGGAAGAGGGTAACCGATTTATAAGAAAACATGTTGTAAAAACTGTATGCGGCCAATAAAAGTATGGAACTTGTATGGCATATAGCAAACCGCGAGCTACCTCAAGAATATGATGATTCTTCCATTTGGCTATACCATTTTGTTGAGGGGTGTAGGCACATGGTGTCTGATGAATAATGCCATTTTCTTGACAAAAGGAGTCAAGATCTTTAGATGTGTATTCTTTGACATTATCTGACCGAAGGACTTTAATTTTCTGCCCAAACTAAGTGAGTACCATTGCATGAAAATATTTAAATATCAATGGTATTTCAGAATGCTCTTTAAAAAAAAAAAAACCAAGTGGTAAGAGTGAAGACATCAATGAATGTAATAAAATATTTCACTTGAGAAATGTTGGAGACACTCAAGGGTCCACATATATCAGTATGAATTAACAAAAAAAAGAGAGACACTTTTAATTTTTGGAAAAGGTGAGTATGTAGACCACTGATGTTTACTCATTTGACATGCTTCACAATGAAGGAAATATGATGAAGAGATTGGGCTAACGGATGTCCTAGACGGTTGTGCCATAACCTGGTTTTAGTGTCACAGGTGGCTGCAGTATTTATTTGTGGCACATCCAGTAGTAGATCCCCCCTTGTTCAACACCTCCACCAATCACCCGCTTCGTTGTAAGTTCCTGCAACACACATGAAGTGGGTAAGAAAGTGATAGAGCAATTAAAATGTTTGGTCAGCTGACTAACCGATAAAATATTCAAAGGGGAAGTAGGAACGAAAAGGATAACAGTGAAAGAAAGTAATGGTGTAACAGAAATGGATCCTTTCCCTTGAACTGTAGCTTGTGAACTGTCAGTGATGGTAAAAAAATTATGTGAAAGACATGGAGAAATCGAGTATAGTAGATGTCTGTTACATGTAAGATGCTCGGAGGCTCCTGAGTCAATTATCCAGGATGAAGAGGAGGCATAAAACATACCTGAAGAGGTGGTGGTAGCGGTTGGTGAAGAAGTACTTGGTGAGGACCCCATTATGGTTTTCATTTTCTAGAATACTTCATAGTCTTCATCAGTAAAAGTATTCTTTGCATTTGTTTTGGTAGACTATTCTACTTTTGTATCACTCACTAAGGCTTGGTTAGCCTTATTCTCATTAGCTCTATAAAATCTTTCGTGAGAGTGGCCCAATCTACCACATTTAGAGCATTCTTTCAGGTGAAAGCATGTGTCTCTAGTGTGGCCATATCCCTTACAAAGGGTGGATTCCTTCCCATTTGTTCGGTCAAAACTTGTCCTTCCACCTCTTCGACTTCCTCCTCTATAAAATCTACCTCGGCCTCGACCTTGGTCAAATGGTGTTCCCCTATGTCCAGAGTACATAGTGGATGGTATTTCAGTAGTAGAGGGAGAAGCGTCTGGAATACGGAGAAGTGTAGCACATACATCATCAAAAGTGGGAACCACGGAAGAGTTAAGAAGGTGAGTCTTAGCAACTACAAGATGTCGTTTAATGTTAGCAAGGCATATGGTAGTGATCAAGGCCTCTTTCTATTTATCTTGGACAGAGATATCTGTAGAGGTTGGTTGGGCAAGTTTCTATTCTTGAAGAAAGCCTCGAAAGCGGGCCAAATATTCATGTATATTTTCTCCTTGTTTGGTGGTAAGCATCCGTTGTAAAATATCATATGGCCTTTGTAAGTTGTCGGAGCTTGAATACAACTTGGTGAATGTCTCCCAAATTTGTTTAGCCATCTCTAGGTGAGTGACATTATTGGATACATGTTCTTCCATACTTTTTTGTAAGCCAACTAATAACCAATGTATCCTACTTTAACCATTTGGTATAGAATATATCGTCTTCATCAATATGTGGTCCACAGTTGGTGAGATGATCAACTCGGTCCTTTGTGATAAGAAACTGATGAAGCTGTAAGGGTACAGTGGTGATTCTGAGTATGTCACTCTTGTGACTCAATTTTATCTTCAGCCATAGTAGGCAAATCAAGTAAAATATTTCTCCAATCAAGTAATCAAAATATGACCAAGTGGAAGGCTTTAACCAACTCGATTAATGGAGATGCTTAGCATAAAATCTGAGTAATTAATTTTAATGGATAATGACTCATAAAAGGCTCAACATCATCCTTCTATATCCAGGAATATTCTTCCCATAGATTTATAAAAACTCCAATATGCACTAGTCTCGGTCAAAGTATTGTGCAAATCGACAAAAAAACTGCCTTTATAATCTCTTCTAATCAAAGATAATCCAAGATGCATATATTCTCATAATTTCATAAGATGAAAACATGCATAAGGACATATGTAAATCACCTCTTAATGCTGAAACCCAGTAGCATAAAATTAATAATATAAAAAATAAATACATATCTCATGATCTTCAATCTTGCTTCATAAGGAGCCTTCTATGAGCAGCTTTTAATCATAGCTTCATAGAGCATAATGGGGATCCTAAATTGGTAGCTCTGATACCATGTTCAATTTAGGACCCCGTGAATACTACCTCAAGCAAGGGGAGAGAGAAATAAAAAAGAGAAAAAGAGAAAAGCTCTCGGGCAGAGAGAGAAGAGAAGAAAAAATAAGGGAGATTAGAGAGAGAAAACTTCACACGAGAGATGAGAAAAAAAGAAGTAACTTGCTTGATTGAATTCTGAGTTAAAATCACCTGTATTTATAGTTGAGGAGGTGATAGAGTCCATGTACAAGTAATCTTAGGACTCCTAATTACATTCCAACTAGAACTCTCTAAGATAAGCTTATCATGATAAGATTACATTTTCTATTTAAGAGACTACTTCAACTCAACTCAACTTTTAACTCAACTTCTAACTCTTCCTTAATCACATGAACCAAGATAGAAAGCCAACTCATGATCTTATCTTTGTGGGTCCCACATGATCTTTAGCTCAAGTTGATAGAGATACTAGCTTGTGGTAACTTTGTTGGTCCCACTTGATCTTCAAATCTTCTATTTAATTCTAGCACATGTTCCTTATATCTTAGCTCAAGCCACTTTGTATGAGGACTCTTGTTGACACCTCTCGAGCTCATGGTGGGTCCACCAGCTTGTGTAGCCATGGTGGGTCCCACATTGTAACAATTTTCATCCTCTAGAAGAGGTCATAATCATTGTCAATTGGAGTCTGCTTCTCATTCTAAAGCGAGACTTGGTTGGTAGAGACCCAGTATGGTTGCCATGAAGCTTCCAGTAGGTCTCCACCAGATGGTTTAGTCCACCACAATGATTGCATAACCAGTTGTCTGATCTTGAATGACCAGTACCATTCCTACCTCCTCTTGCTCGTCCTCTAGAATCTTTACAATGCCCTTGAGTGGTAGAAGATGTACCCCTATTTCCTGAGTACATAGCGGTTGATACCTCAGCATGAGTGGTGGAGTAACAATTGATAGCAGGTGAGCAAGTTTTCATTCCTTAATCAACCCTATGAATCTAGGCAAGAACTTATGCAAGTTCTCTTCTTGTTTGATAGTAAACATATTTTTAAATACATCATATAATATTTCTAAAATTTTGGTGCTTGAATATAACTTGAAGCAAGTGTCCAATATCTGCCTTGAGGTCTCAAGGTGAACAGCATTGATAGCCACATGTTCTTTGATGCTGTTAATGAGACAACTAATGACAAGTGTGTCATTCTTAAGCCATTTTACATATAAAATATCATCTTCATCTATGGGTGGAGATGGTTTATACAAATGTCCTAAGAGATCTCTAGTGATAAGGAATCTCTAAACTGACTGAGCCCAACTCAATAATTTGATAATCGACTCAAGGTATTGTGGTAATCTTTATCAAATCACTTTTGCCACTCATATTCACATAACTTTCACCCATCACTAGGAAATATTAAAACACTTGGACTCTTTAGAAAATCACTTTTTCCACTCATATTCACATAATTTTTACCCATCACAAGGAAATATTCAAACATTTGGTTTATTAATTTGAACCAAACTAATTGATCGAACCGAGAAGAGAAATATTAGGAGATGTTTGACAACTTAGAAGATCTTCTTAAAGAAGGAAACTTCCCTTCTATGGCACTTGTGCCAACTAGAAAGAGAATATCACAATATTTGACTTGTCTTTTGTTTTCCTAACTGGTTTAGGAAGAAATTACAAAGAAAAAATCAATAGAGGAAGCCTTAAAATGGATCAATCACAGCAAGATATGATCACAATCTTCAAGGAAACCAGCTTTATGGAGGAAGGAAAATTTTCTTCTATGCAATTGTGCCTGATTTGTGATTGAAATCATAGCCAAATCTTAGCTTTTTTTCCTTAATTTTTTTAGGTAATATACTCCAAAGGATAACACCACCAATGGAAGATATCAAGGAGAAAAAAATCATGCAAAAATATTCCAGCACCTTTTTCAAGAAAACTACTTCTCTCGATAACCAGAAAATCAACCTCTATCCAGCTCTTTAGGGAGTAAAACATGCAAACAGAAATATAAACTGATCTTGAACTAATTTAGTCATCCTTTGATCAATTTAATTCTCATATACATCAAGATGATACAAAAACTTCGTCCAACATATGTTTCTCTAAGAGGGAAAATCTAACTTATAATAATCCAACATAAGCTCAAACTGAGCATACTTTTTGCATGCAAAATAAACCAAGCACGAGACATTTTCATGCATGAGATGAATCATGAATCTTTTATCCAAAGAGTAACAATAAGTAAACATCTTAATAAGATCAAGGCATTATCAATAACATCTCATGAAGGAGAGATAAAATCACTTATCTTCTTGTTGAGCCTTTGCTTCATCAACTCAAATACACGAAGCTTGATAAAAACGTCTTAGTCACCACCTTAATGTCGAGATCCTAAACCCAATGCCCTGATACAATGTTGGATTTAGGATCCCATGATAGGATCCTTGGGAAGAGGGTGAGAGAGAGCGAAGAGGAAGAAGAAGAGGAGAAGAAATGAGAGGAAGAAGGAAGGAGGGGGGTATTACGAGTCTTCGGTTATGCTAAGTTATAGAAGTTCAGTTGAGTTGAGTTGCTGAGTTACTGAATTACTGAATTGAGTTACTGAGTTGTGAGTGTTGATGCATTGTAATGAGTTGTACTGAGTTGTAATGATTTGTAATGAGTTGTAATGAGTTGTAGTGATGTGTTTTATTGTGTGTTAAGTTAGCGAGTTAGCAGTGCACCGACTCCATTTAATGTTTTGTTCCTGTATATAAGACTTATAGTAGCTTCTGTAAGTGGTTTTGAAGAAAACAAAAATCATGAAAGAATGTGATACAACATGATGAAGATTGAGTAGGCTTGCTAACATAAATTAGATTAAAGTTGAAGGAAGAAACACACAAAACATTGTATAATGTGAGTTGAAGAAACAAATGAATGGATCTAATATGTGTAACTGGCGCAGAGAAACCATTTGGCAATTTGATAAATGAATTATGAATAGGATTATATGAATCAGAAAAAGATATAGAATGAACCATATGATCCGTGGCACCAGTATCAATGATCCATTCATCACTATGAGTCAACCTAGATTGAACTGTGTTAAACGAAAAAACAGAATGTGAAGATGCAGAATCAAACTTACCAGATAAATGTTCAAGTGGAGATGTTACCATATTCACATTGTTTAACGAAGAATTTGAGGATTGAGTATTGAGTAAATCCAACAATTGTTGACATTGCTCTGGAGTTAAAGGTAATGAAGGACTTGTTGATGATTCTACTGCAACATTGTTAGCAGATGCAGGATGAGTAGCAGAAAAAATTGAAGAGTTAGAAGAATTGGAAGACCTGCCTTTATAATTATATCCTAGAGGATATCCATGCAATTTAAAAAATTTCTCCACTTTATGTCCTGGTATGGAACAATGAGAGCAGATAAGTTTATGATTGTTAGACTTGTTCCGACGAACAGGTTGAGCATCAGCAGTAGCAGCAGCAGCAGGAATAGCAGGTAACATTACAGTTCCAATTTCTCATTGACGTTCTTCTTGAATAATTAGAGAATATACTTTGTTAATGGAAGGCAGTGGATCATTAAGAAGGATCCGACCTCTAATGTGCGAAAATGACTCATTTAGTCCCATTAAAAATCACATGACATAGTCTTGTTGCTGCATTTCCATCAACGACCTCAATGTGCCATAGGAACAAACATGTAATGGACGGTAATTCATCAACTCATCCCATAGACCTTTCATTTTTGTAAAATAAGAACTTATGGAAAGATCATCTTGAAGGAGAGATGCGATGGACTTCTACAATTGATAAATGCGAGGTCCATTCCCTTGCGAAAATCCCTCATTGAGTTCGGACCATATCGCATGAGCTGAATCAGTGTAAATGATGCTAGCAGCTATCTCCCATGAAAGTGAATTCAAAATCCAAAAGAGCACCATAGTGTTTCAGAATGAGATGGAAGAGATCCGTCAACGAAACATATCTTGTTCTTGGCAGTTAACGCCATTCTCATCGAGTGACGCCAGGTGTTGAAATTTTCACCGGTGAGAAGTTGAGTAACGAGAACATTTCCCGGATTGTCGTTGTGATGAAGATAATACGGATTCGAAGAATCCATTTGATGAACGGGAGACGAGATCTTGTCTAGCTCTGATACCATGATAAAATTGCTCTGGAATTTTTGCTTCCAATCGAAAGAGCAAGCTCCTCTGCTATTGCGGAAAACAGAATTTGTTTTACAGAAAAACAGAACCACTTACAGAAGCTACTGTAAGTCTTATATACAGGAGCAAAAAATTAAATGGAGTTGGCGCACTGCTTACTCGCTAACTTAACACACAATACAACTCATTAGTACAACTCATTACAACTCAGTAGAACTCATTACAACGCAGCAACACTCATTACAACTCAGTAACTCAATTTAGTAACTCAGTAACTCAACAACTCATGAACTGAACTTCAGCAACTCAGCATAACCGAAGACTCGTAATAGAAGAGGAGAATAAATGAGAGGAAGAAGGAAGAGAATAGGGAAGAAGAGAGATTCTACTGCCATTTGATTTTTAAATAAGTTCAAACCAAACAATCACAATCACACATCAATACTCAAGTTCCTATGTCCAATCCCAAGGTGTTTACACCTTAGAGTTGAATCAACTATGTAGAAGTGCCAAACAACATTTAGATAAAACAACTACAAGGGGCCATTTTGTTTACTACATGAATAAGGAGTTACGCCATACTGGCCAATTTCCAATGTGAACTTTCACAAGCACTTACAACACCCTAGGTTCACCAACCTAGATCCCTACTTGGGAATTTCAATAGTTCTCTCGGCTGATCAAGCCTAGACTTAAAGTTGGGCTTTTCAACAGCCAGCTAGACTCAAAAATTTAGACCCACACTTAGGGTTTTCGACACTCACTTGACAAACCTCAATGGACTTACAATTACAGTATCCTGAACTTTTGGTTTTGCCTACACAACACTTGGTGTACCACATGCAAGGCTTAATTTGTTACAACTTAGCATATGCACAATGCCTTTCCAAGTGATAAATAATTCAAGGTATGCAAATTCGATTGATTTCAAAGTCTAAAAATAATTTGCAAATCCAAATAAAGAATTCAAAGTATAAGGATATATTTTTAAACAACCCCATTTTTTTTTTTTTTTAATATGGAATGTCAAAATGATTTATTGAACTACACAAATGATTTTGAAGTCCAAGGCATAAGTTCAACTGAAAATGAACAAGTATTCTTAAATATTTCAAAATAAGAATTCAATGGTACACTTGAATTTCTATAAAGAAGCTCAATAAAATAGAGAATATGTGATATGAGACAAAAACATTAGTTTTCAAATGATTGCAAATGGTTTTAACGAACTAGAAACATAAATTCTAACATAAACTAAAAGATATGCCAACTAATAATATAAATATAAGAGTTCTTTTTGGCTTTTCACATAAAAATCAGCTTAATAAAAAAGGATTGGAAAGCCAAGGCTCAAATATATTTTCTAGACAATGAAATATGATTTGATAATCACCAAGATCATTTCTAACATGAATCTTGGCAAAGAAACATAAAATATTTCAAAATAAAATCTCTTGTGTAGTTAACTCTTTTAAAAAAGTTGATGAATTGAGTTTTTACAATCCCAAATTGACCTCTAAAAATGACATTAAAGGATGAAAGTATTTTTAAAATAGTTTTAATCACTACTTCAAGATACTCGAATGAAATGACGTGGAAATTTATTTTAAAAACAAAAGTCTGACATTTTAAAATAGAGCAATCATGTTTAGAGAGGGACTATATTCTTTTGTAAATATTTCATGATAAATAATGATTAAAATAGTTTTGTAGCTCAAGTTGTCTATTGTAGTGGTAGGTCATTTGCAAATTTTAGAGACCTATAGAGCCCAAATTGAAGTCAGCAATCCACTTCTCCACATGTTAGAAATAGCCAGTTTGAAAAGAGAGGTCTCTGTTTAAACATTTCTTCTTCTACCAGACATTTGTTCACAACCATTATTAAAATAGTCACCTCAATTTGAAATTTTCACTCCAAAAACTTTTTAGTTGTCATGGTTTGTTTGAATACTAATGCCTTATTCTAACATTTGCTTCTTTGACTTTTATGCATAAATTTGACTTCAAATCCTATTCAAACTTCATTTAAAATACACCATCAATTCTAAATCTTTGTATTATCAAAACTTAGTTGACTGGAATATTGAGACCTATATTTTTTTAACACATTCAGATTCCAGAGTTAGTGGAAATGTTGGGATGTTTGAAAAAAATTCCTACATAATTCTAGGCATGATAACTCTAGAATTGCCTTTGATTTGGAGTTTATTTTGAATTCCAAAATAATTCTTTTGTAAATATTTCATGATAAATCATGATTAAAATATTTTTGTAGCTCAAGTTGTCTATTGTAGTGGTAGGTCATTTGCAAATTTTAGAGACCTATAGAGCCCAAATTGAAGTCAGCAATCCACTTCTCCACATGTTAGAAATAGCCAGTTTGAAAAGAGAGGTCTCTATTTAAACATTTCTTCTTCTACCAGACATTTGTTCACAACCATTATTAAAATAGTCACCTCAATTTGAAATTTTCACTCCAAAAACTTTTTAGTTGTCATGGTTTGTTTGAATACTAATGCCTTATTCGAACATTTGCTTCTTTGACTTTTAGGCATAAATTTGACTTCAAATCCTATTCAAACTTCATTTAAAATACACCATCAATTCTAAATCTTTGTATTATCAAAACTTAGTTGACTGGAATCATGAGACCTATATTTTTTTAACACATTCAGATTCCAGAGTTAGTGGAAATGTTGGGATGTTTGAAAAAAATTCCTACATAATTCTAGGCATGATAACTCTAGAATTGCCTTTGATTTGGAGTTTATTTTGAATTCCAAAATAATTCTTTTGTAAATATTTCATGATAAATCATGATTAAAATATTTTTGTAGCTCAAGTTGTCTATTGTAGTGGTAGGTCATTTGCAAATTTTAGAGACCTATAGAGCCCAAATTGAAGTCAGCAATCCACTTCTCCACATGTTAGAAATAGCCAGTTTGAAAAGAGAGGTCTCTGTTTAAACATTTCTTCTTCTACCAGACATTTGTTCACAACCATTATTAAAATAGTCACCTCAATTTGAAATTTTCACTCCAAAAACTTTTTACTTGTCATGGTTTGTTTGAATACTAATGCCTTATTCGAACATTTGCTTCTTTGACTTTTAGGCATAAATTTGACTTCAAATCCTATTCAAACTTCATTTAAAATACACCATCAATTCTAAATCTTTGTATTATCAAAACTTAGTTGACTGGAATCTTGAGACCTATATTTTTTTAACACATTCAGATTCCAGAGTTAGTGTAAATGTTGGGATGTTTGAAAAAAATTCCTACATAATTCTAGGCAAGATAACTCTAGAATTGCCTTTGATTTGGAGTTTATTTTGAATTCCAAAATAATTTTAAACATATTGACACGCATAATGAAATATTTCATCTTTGTTGGCAATGTTCAGTGTAAAAACTAATTTTCATGTGAAAAGAACTTTTCAATTTGTAAGTGTGTGATGAATTCACATATATGTCACCAGTGAAGTACATGAGCAAGGCTGATTCGGTTGGCCCAAGTTTATTAATATTAAAAAATTGTAATAACCATATGTTACAAACAGCTAAATTGTGAGTTGACTTGTTACATTGATAACTTATCCAATATTACCCTGTACATAATGAGCCTTGTGTGTTTCTTTTACAATGACTTAGGGAAAGTGGGACCATAACGGAGGAACATAAAAAAATATACCCAAATTGCCTCTCTTTCTCTCTGTATAAGTGCCTTCAAATTCGCTACTCAAAAAGTTCTATTCTTTTTTAATTTGTCTCTATGTTTTATCTATTTTTGGAATAATTATTATCATTTTTGAACTGCTTTCATGAAAAGTTTAAGAAATAAAAAAAGGGTCTTAGAGTTTGTTATATGATATATTTCTTTCTTATTAAGAGGTCAAAGCGATAAACTGTAACCATAGGCAACTCTACTGCTACTCAGGTCATTATGGTAGGGGAAATGGAATCAAAATTGATATTAACAAACACTTTTAACTCTCCAAAATGTTAACACATAGGAGGTATCGAAAATTATAGTATTAAAGGTTACCTTTTAAGTCAATCAGGTTAAAAACAAGTGTTTGAGTTGAATATGTTTGTAATCATCAAGAGTGATATTTATGTAGGGAAATTGTTTGTCTCAAGTTGTTTAAGTTGAATGTAATTTTGAAACTTAAATATATGCATGAATGAAGGTGGTTTTACCTCTTTGGTAATCATTGTTAATCTATTAAATATATACGTGGTAGACTTGGATATATTATGGCAAGTAAGGATGACAAACTTTTATTTAATCCCAAAAATAGTATAGTTAATGGTAATATATGTAAATTTTGGCTTGAATCTATGCAAATTATGAAATTGTTATATCAACAACTAAATGTATATGCCATTTGAACTTATTCATAGTGATATATGTGAAATGAATGGCCCCCTTACATGTTTCATTGTTGTAGGTACATAAAACCAAAGATGAAGTATTAGAACAATTAAAAGTATATAACCTGAAATGAGAATCAAACTAAAAAATTGATAAAATGACTAAAGTCCGATAATGGAGGAAATTTTAGTTCAATAGAATTGAAAATTTTATTAGTAACATGGGATTATATATAGAATTTACATTTCTTATTCTAGTTAATTTAATAGAACCATTGAAAGGAAAAATAGAGTGTTTCTAGATATGATTAAATATATGCTTTAAAGTTATAAACTTTTTCGAAATTTGTGGAAAGCTACTTTTCTTGCATGTAAAAAACTCAATCTTGTACAATATACATATAATATGAAATTTTTTATCAATTATGATGTAGTATAAAATCTACTTTAACACGAAACAACTCTAAAGTGTGAATTGTACACCTTGTAAAACTTCAATTAAGAAGAAAAAACTAAGTCTCAAATTTTTTTATATTTGCTATTCATAGAAGACATAAAATATACTAACACATTTGTTCTTCTTAGAGAAGATAGATTTGTTTGATGTCTCTCCTACCAATAATTAAGAAGTTCATGTTGTAGTATTTTTTTGAAATTACTTTTCCTCTAAATTTTAAAAGAAAATAGAAGTCAAAGAATATTCTAGAATTCAAAATGATAATTTTGAAGTACTACAAATTTCAATTAGAAGGGGAAAGACGAAGAGGGGGGGGGGGGGGGTGGGGAGGTGGAGGTGTGGTTTGTGTGAGTACAATTTTTTTATTTGAATTATGTTGCTGGTTTATAAGATTCTAGAGTAAATATTTTTAGAATATAGAATCCTAGAGTTGGTTTGACCACTGGAGTTATGGAGTTAAAATAATTAATTGAAAGTATAAAATAATTATCATGAATATTATGTAATTAAATAAGTAACAACATAATTTTTACATTAAATTTGTTGTATTATATTTTGAATAAAATAAAATAATTTTGATTATATTAAAATAACTAAATAAAAATTTAATTTCAATTATATTTTTTATATAATTTATTTATCCTACCTCCTGGTTCAGTTGAGGGGGTGGGTGGTCACCACCTTGCTTGAATGGCTAGAAGAGGGTGTTTTCACCCTTGGTGGTGGGCACATGTCTGGTGTCCTAAAACCCGAACCTCAAAAAAACTAAAAAAAAAAACGAATCTCAAACCCGAATTCGACCCGATCAATATCCCCACACCCCCATCCTTGCCTCATCCGCATAAACCCAACTTAAACCCAACCAATATCCATCCCCATCCCTATAAATCCAACCCATTCCAACAAGTTTTATATCCTCGTCTTTCCTTGCAGGTCGGGTTTGGGGATACTCGTCCCTAACCCAAAACCCAATCGGATTTTTCTATCCCATTTTTGACCTATGGGGTGAAACTTAAAACCCAAACACAAGGTTTTAGGTCACATTGAGTCAGGTTCCCCGTGAAACCCGACCCGATGCCCACCCCTAGTCATCCTCTTCCTTTCCCTATCAGATGTGTTGCTTCTTGTTTTGTCATGAGACTCCTCCTTTGAGAAGGAAATATATGGAAAAGTCAAGGTTCCTTCCCTTCATCTATTTTCCTTTCAATAAATGATTAAAAAAAGGGGGAGAAGGGGAGAGGAGGGGCTAGCCCCCTTACCCCTTTCCTTTTTGGCCAAAGGAGGAAGGTTGCCTCCCTACACCAAATGAGAAAAGAGGAGGTTGATGCCCTCCTCCTGTTGCCAGTAGAGTAAAGGCAATGGGGATCCTCCTCAAGATTTAGGAAAAGTAAGGGGAATTGCCTTCCTTTTTTTTTAAAAAAATTAATTTTTATTTTTTATTTTACATTAAAAATTCATTTAAGTTCTTGGAGAATGAAATTGAATTAAAAAATTACTAAAAATGAGGCTCCAAGAAAATAATTTCATAACTAACTCCAAACACAAAATAGAATATAACACAATTAATTTGTGTTGGAAGATAGGACCCAAGCCCACACGACCAAGGAAGATTCACATACCTAAGTGTGGTGTAAGATGGGCCCAAGCCCATAAGAAGATCAAGTGGGACCCACAAAGATAACCACGAGATGACATCATTATAAATATCACGTGCCACAGAAGAGTTTCAGTTTATAGGAGTTTTAGTCAGGTTAATCTTCTATTTATTATGGGTTATTTAATTATGATAGGACTTATTTTAAGTGTTAGAGTTTGGGTGTAATTGGGACAAAGGTAGTTTTATTGTAATTGGACTCTACTACCTTCCTCTATTATAAATAGAGGTTCATGTACTCTGATTATAATAAGTCAATGAAGTCAATGAAGTATTTCTCTTTTCCATAAATTCAACATGGTATCTGAGCAGGTTCTATGACTTAACTCTATGAACCCACGGAGATAATGAGATCCTTTAAATGATCAATACCTCTAGTAGTTTAGGTTTGTGTTTATGTTACAATGTGGGATCCACCATGGTGTTCGAGCTGATGGGAATCACCATGAGGACGTGGGACACCAAGAAGAGTCCTCACCCAAGCTAGCACGAGTTAAGGGGTTAAGAAGCAAAAGATGAAATGACTAAGAAGACTTGAAGATCAAGTGGGACCCACAAAGATACCACTAGCTGGCAACCTTATTAATATGAGCTAGAAGATCATGTGAGACCACAAGGATAAGGCCACAAGCTGCCTTCTCCCTTATATTCACGTGATTGAAGAAATAGTTCTAGTTCAACTCATATTAGTCTTATTGTAGATTGTTTTCATAGAATTATCTTAGAGAGTTAGAGTTAGAATGTAATTAGGAGATTGAAAGACTAATTGTATAAGGATTCTATCTCTTCCTCTACTATAAATAGATGTGTTGTTATTCGGAATTAATCAAGTTACACATCTCCTTCTTGAGCTCTTTTCTTGTCACACACCTCTCTTTTCTCTTTTCTTTTTCCTTCTCTCTACCCGAGAGGTCTTCTTCTCTTTTTTTTCTTCTTTCTCTAGATTGAAATATTGGAAAAGGAATCCTAAATTCAAAAATTTAGTTTTTTTTTCATCCCTACACCCATTAGTCGTTTTATTTTTTTTCTCCTCTACACTCCTCTTCTGGTGGGAAGATTTTTGCTACTTAATTCGGATCAAGTTGTTTTTGTTGTCGACTCTATTTTTATGGACCATTGCCGTGGTTGCTGGTTCTGCCTGGAGACTGTGGAGGGGGTGTATATTGCAAGACTTGTCTGTGGTGAGGAAGACAGAGAGCTGGATGTTCCGCTGACTGCCTCTCAATTCCTAACTACTCGGATAAGATGACTCTGGTTTCTATTACATATGTGTGCTCTGTCGAGGACTCTATTTCCACTGAGAAGATAGGTGCTGATTTGAACCAGCATACCGAGTTTTAGAGTCTTTTAGTGAGCAAGAGAAGAAGAAGTTTATTTGCTGAGCTGTTCGGCACCGTCGCTGAAGAAGAAGAAGAAGAAGACTTGTGAATAAATTTTTTGGTTCTAAGTCTACACTGTTTGGCGTTGTTGCTGAAGAAGAAGAAGACCGCTATTTGGCATTGTTGGCGAATAAGAAGAAGAAGAAGATCTGGCACCGACGAAGACAACAGCTGAATTATTTCCGAGCTATCTGTTGTTCTTCCAAGTTATTCTGACGGATCCTTTTGTTATACTTGATGTCTAATAATAATAAAATAAACATCATAAAAATAGATATTAAATCCTCCATAATTTTTCTTATCATGAGAGTCATACATATATCATAGAATTAAAATAAAAAGAATAAAGAAAACGTACCATTCATCTTGAAGAATATAAATAGAACTTGAAGTGAACAAGATAACCTTTGATAATTCGTTTACAAGTGATAAGCTTGCTCCCATTCAGCCAGACTGGGTGTGCAAATAGCCTTAGCCTCACTTGTAAGACCATGGAGGAATTTATAGATTTCCAAAGGGTGTGACACTAATGACTATTCAGAAAGATACATCCCCTTAGGAGAGATATATCCTCTAAGGAGAGATACATCCCCTCAAGAGAGATACATCTCCTTATGCCCAAGGGATGTGTCCAATCAATGCACCCAATGAATTTACCTTTATAGGGGGATGTGCTGGCCATTATTCCTTGTACTAAACATCCAATGACAAAGCATCTAGAAGTGGGCCCCACTCCACTAAAATCGTGGTAATTTTATTTTATAAATAATATCTTTGAAACCATAATTCCAAAAAACTCCCACTTGGTTTCAAATCCATTTCAAATTCCGATTTTCGAAAAATAACACTTGAAAAATCATTCTTGACACATAAAACCATACCATGACCATAGGCATTACCTTAAACACTTTAATATACATGTGTAGTTAACCCAAGCCTACACACTATATATCTTAGATATCCAAGGCTGGGGAATAAACCAAATCCATACTTGTCAAATTTTCCAATTCAACTGTCTCCTTTCATAGCATACTCGGACCTGAACTCATGGTAAAGTTCTATACCAGTTCAAGTATTAGCCACTAAGGTAACTGTGCCTAATCAGTACCATAGGCCTAAATAATTTAGACATCCAACCCTACCTTCCTATTGAGATCCTTCCATATATACATACAAATATATACCTAATAGAAAAACTGGACATCAAGGCATCTCACTGTCCATAGCATACTTAGTTCTTGAGGAGCTCAGGATAAAGCTCTATACCAGCCTGAGTATTAGCCATAAAGGAAATTGTGCCTATGCAGTCCCATTGGCCTGGACAATTTAGAGACTCAACTGTCATTCCCTATTGAGACCATCATGTATACACATACAAGTGCATACCTATTAGGGAAGCTGAATCTCAAGGCATACACTGAGTACTCATATTATCACATAAAAGAATATGCATTCTTTCAAAATCATTCTTTCAAAATGGTCATTCCATGGAATATAAATTACAATGTCATGACATAGTATGAAAAATCATTGAGACCACAATGCATACAAAACAATGTTCTCCCACTTGGTCTCATCAATTATAAACAAATCAAACCCATGTTCCCCACATGGAAAGTGAAACTGGTCACGGGAAGACACTTGGTTAGTGGATCATCTAAGTTTTCCGAAGAAGATATCTTATAAATAACAACTTCCTCCTTCCACAACATGTCTCGTATGTAGTGGTATTTCCCTTCGATATGTTTACCCTTGGAGTGACACTTCGGATCTTTCGTTGTAGCAATAGCAGATGCGTTATCACAAAAGAGAGGAATAGGTCGCCCACACAATCTACCACTAGAAGACTTTGCAAGAATTTGCGAAGATAGACAACCTCCCTTGTAGCTAAGTTACCTTGTATACAGTTGGACATGTGAAACTGATCCAAAAGAGTATCGATATACTTCTCTTGAGACAAACTCAATTTTTGAAAAGCTCTATCCCGTAGAATTTTAATGCCAAGAATCAAGGTCTTTCATATCAAATGTCTGAAACAACCATGTCTTTATACCTTGGAGTAAGAAAGGCAATGCGCCCACTGTTTTGATATAGACACAGTGATCTTCTGGATTATGAGTAAAACCATACGTTGTAATTGCTTCATTGAACTGGATATTCCATAGTCTTGAGGTTTGTTTCAAACCGTAAATAGACTTGTCCAACTTACACACCTTTGCTTCAGTTCCAGGTCTAACAAATCCATGTGGTTGTTCCATATAAATCTCCTCATCCAAATTTCCATTTAGAAAAGCGGTTTTAACATCCATTTGAAACAACTCATAGTCATAATATGCAACCAATCCCAGGAAAGCTCGAACAGACTGTATTTGAGCAACAAGAGAGAATATTTCATCATAATTAATCCCATATTGTAGAGTAAAACCCTTGGTAACAAGATGAACTTTGAATCTTTTAACTTTACCTTCAACATTTCTCTTAACTTGTAAAAATCCACTTGCACTTAATGGGCTTAACCGATGTAGGAGGATCAACAAGTTTCCAAACTTCATTTTTATACATAGAGTCCATCTCTTCATCCATTGCCGACTTCCATTAGTCAAAATCCACATCAAGGAGTACTTGCTTGTAAGTGTTAGGATCAGTAACATCTTCATTCAACCTTGTTCTTTCATAAGTTTCTCCAGCATGGGTATAAATATCTGAAGATGATAGGAGTTGACTAGGTTTTCTTTCTCTAGTCCCTCTTCGAATATCTGATTGGGTGGAATTCTCTATATTAGAAGGAGATTCAGAAGAAGACATTTCAACATATTCTTCCAAGTGAGACTTCTTACCTAAATCTTCATCATAATCAAATCTATCCTCAATGAATTTTACATGTCTACTTTTAATAATCACCTTCTCCTTGGGATCATATAACCTATATCCTTTTGAATGTTCAGAGTACCCAACGAATAAACATTTTCGAGTCTTTGCCTTCAATTTGTCCTGAGGATCAAGTTTTAAAACATGAGCAACATCCCCATACTTTAAAATGGTTAAGACTAGGAGTTTTGCCTGACCATACCTCATAAGGTGTTTTCTCAACCGACTTTGAAGGCACTCTATTTGAGATATAGGTAGTTGTTAATAGTGCTTCACCCCCAAAGGATATTGGCAAATTTGCAAGTGCCATCATAGATCTTACCATCTCTAGTAAGGTTCAATTTCTCCTTTCAGCAATACCGTTCTGTTCAGGTGTATAAGGTATGCCAAACATATACATAATCCTGTTTGACTTGCAAAATTCAGAGAATAACTCCGAACAATACTCTCCACCTCTGTCAGTGTGCAATGTTTTGATCTTCATTCCTGTGGCATTTTCTACCTCCAATTTGAAGGTTTTGAAATAATCTAAGGCCTCATTTTTTCTATGCAATAAAATATATTCTCCCATATCTTGAGAAATCATCTATAAATGTGATAAAATATGAATGACCATTACGAGTATTCACATTCATAGGTCCACATATATTAGAATGAATAATATCCAAAAAATGAGAACATCTTGAGCCTTTGGATGGAAAGGGTATCTTTGTAATTTTCCCATATATACAACACTCGCAAATAGGAAAATCATTATGTGAAAGATTTTTCAATAATCCTTGTGTCACAAGTCTTGTAATTCTATCCTTGTTTATATGCCCTAGTCGTAAACGCCACAAATACAATTCATTTTCTTTAATATCCGAAGAAGTAGAAACATTGAACACCATATTTCCACTAAGTTGCAATTGATATAGACCAGAATTTTGAAAACCTCTCTAAATAACTTTATCATCTTGTAACATAAGAAACTTTCCACTTCCAAAGTAAAATGTAAATCCAAGTTTCTCAAGACAAGGTACAGATAATAGACTTCTTCTCATTGTAGGAGCTCAAAGACAATCTTGTAAATAAAAAAACTTGTTATCAACAAACTTTAGTCGATAAGTTCCCATGCCTTCCATAATGACCGTTTCATCATTTCCCATGTAAATAAAGCTTGTTTTGTCCTCTATCTTTCTTAGCTCCTTGATGCCCTGCAACTCATTCGATACATGAACAGTTGCACAAGAATCAACCCACCAACAAAAAGGCACCAACTAAAAGGCTTGATATAAATAGTCCAAGTTTCAAGAGATAACGACTCACTAGTGTTCTCCTGTTGCCCTTCTTGCATGGTTGTCAAAGCCCTACAATACTTCTTTATATGTCCTGGCTTATTACAGAAGAAGCAAACATGTTGATTTGCATGTACTTCAACCCTTTGTTGATTGACCTTTTTGTCCTTGAATTTTTTAAATTGAAAGTTCTTTCCATTCTTCTTAAAATTATTCTTCTTCGGCTTCAAAACTACGTTAGCACTAGGTGAAGGTTTATCTAACTCAATACTTGGATTGAGTCTTTCGGACTGGTGGTTGATCATATTAACCAAATCACATATAGTCCACTTTGTCTTGGACAAAGAATAACAATCTTGAATATATTTGAGAGATTTGGGTAAAGAGTTGATAATGGTGACCACTTTAGTTTCTTGATCCATTGGTCTACCATGATATTGTAACTCATTTGCCATGGCAAACATGTCATTTACATGTTTTCTCACATTAGCATTTTCTGCGCATTTGGCACGAGTAAACTTTTGCCATAAGTTATTGATGTGAGTAGACGACTTTTTACCATATTTAGCCTTAATCTGGTCGAGAATCTATTTTATAGTCGGAACATGAAAATAGGTCATCAAGAGAGTCTCTCTTAGAGCTCCAAGAATACGTGACCTAGAAATTCATTAGCATCATCCCACTCGAATTTTCTAAGATCCTTCTTATACTGTTTCAGATTATCGGGGTAGTTTATTCGGGAAGGTCTTAGAAGAGGAGTATCCACTTCGCTAATCTTATCAAACCTATAGCCTCATAGCATTAAGTCAACCCATTGTGACCAGTTCACATATTAGTGCCATCAAGTACATTTTTCTTTAGGGACTCAACAAAATTATGTCCACTACTGGATATTCCTATCATCCAGAAAATATTTCTATATATGGGAGAACATATGTAATTATACAATCATCTCAGCTATCTAGTACTCCCACTTACCCTTTGGGGATTCATGAGAATTACTAGGCAAATCATTCCACACATAATAAACAAACAACAATATCACCAACAAACAAACAAACAAATAAATTAATTCATACTTACCCTTTGGGGATTCATATGAATTAATTTACAATATACTAATCTAATTATACAACTCGCATTATCCTTTGGGGATTTTTCAAATTATATAATTAAATTAATTTTCACATAAAATACATAAATATATAACAAGGCATGCAATAAGACAAATTATAAATACTTCAAGAAATTATAGCAAAGAAATAATTAAAAATAAACAACAAACTAAACCAATTAGATATGAACTATTTATAAAATATCACCATATACATCTTCATACCTATAGTCTTGGATTTCAACTAGCCAAATAAATTCCAAATAACATAGAAATTCCTTTAAAAATAAAATTTTGGGTCAAAACAACTCTTAAAACACATTCTGGCTCATTATATTAGCAAAACCCGGTTTGGTTCATGGTCCTGGATCATTACAGACCCGGATTACACAAGCCCGGGCATTAACAGGCATGCCCAAACAGCAGCCCGTGCATTGGCAAGCCCACCCTAGTAGGCCCGCGCACAGCAGCCCGCACTAGCAGGCCCGAGCACAGCAGCCCGCCTACACAAGCAGGTCCGTGCACAGTAGCCCACCTGCACCGGCAGGCCTGCGCATTGGCAAGCCCGCACCAACAGGCCCGCTTGCGGTGCCAGAACCCAATAACCCAAAACTAGGCTTATTTCCATTCATAACTAAATAGCCAAAAAATATGGAAATATATAGAAAATTAGAATCTATTGCTATGATACCAGTAGAGGCATTATTCACTTGTATTTGTTAGACTTGATGTCTAATAATAATAAAATAAACATCATAGAAATAGATATTAAATCCTCCATAATTTTTCTTATCATGAGAGTCATACATATATCATAGAATTAAAATAAAAAGAATAAAAAGAGGGTACCTTTCATCTTGAAGAATATAAATAGAACTTGAAGTGCACAAGATAACCTTTGATAATTCGTTTACAAGTGATAAGCTTGCTCCCGTTCAGCCAGACTGGATGTGCAAATAGCCTTAGCCTCACTTGTAAGACCATGGAGGAATTTATAGATTTCCAAAGGGTGTGGCACTAATGACTATTCAGAAAGATACATCCCCTTAGGAGAGATACATCCTCTAAGGATAGATACATCCCCTAAGGAGAGATACATCCCCTCAAGAGAGATACATCTCCTTATGCCCAAGGGATGTGTCCAGTCAATGCACCCAATGAATCTACCTCTACAGGGGGATGTGCTGGCCATTATTCCCTGTACTAAACATCCAATGACAAAGCATCCAGAAGTGGGACCACGCCACTAAAATCATGGTAATTTTATTTTATAAATAATATCTTTGAAACCATAATTCCAACACCTTTATCGTCTGAAATCGGTTGGGTTTTTGTCCCTGGTCTCCAGAGACATATCTAGGCCTCCCTCTCTGTTCGATGCTGTGAGGAAGATGATCTCTGGTTCTTCACTCTGTTCGGAAGCGGTGAGGAAGATGATTGCCGATTTAAAGTGTTCCCTATGTAAAGGAAAATTATTTGATCTTGTGCCAGGCCGGGTCTGTTATGCCCAATGTGGACTAGGTTGAGTTAACCAAGTTGACAGGTGCCAAAACTCAGTCTGTCCACTCATCCAGAGGGTTGGACCAACTCAAACAGAGTCAGCCCGGACCGGGTCAACTCAGTGAGTCAACTTAGACATTTCCCACTCACTTTCTACCTCGGTATATGTACCCTAGTTTTATACATATTTCTTCCACAACTTGGATATATTGGTCTACTATTTGACTCAGCGCGATTCAGTATTTTTTCTATGGCTGGATTATTATTTTGAAGTATTGACAGATTATTCCTTGGTCAGCATATTATTTGGAATAGATGTTTGAAATAGATTATTTCATGGGTCAATTTTACAATGATTATTTTGGTTCGTGTTGTATGGGCCAAAGCCCATTACAGCTACTGCTATCATGTCTCATTGGATGAGACATTATTATTGAAGAAGAGGTGGCCTCAGTATATGTTACATCACCATGATGGAGGAGCTTATTACTACATTCACTACCCGTAAAGACATCTATGTTATTTCACCATGATGGAAGAGTTTATTACTAACTCTATGTTATACCCCCATGAATTGTCATTTATTACTCCTACCACTTGAAAGTCGTTGTCCTATGGAGGGACACGGTGATGAAGGAGTTTTTTATTACACTTTTGAACAACGTATAGACCCACTACCTACATTAATAGGAGTGGCACTACCTACATAAGATAAGAGTGTAACGAACATCCAACAGTAGTTATTTGACTGGATTAGAGAACAATGTCATACAACTTGGAGTGATTTTACTCTCACTTTTCTTATGCCAGTCGGGCCTCATGAACAAGAGCACCAGCATGAGGGTGAGTGTTGGAAGATGTGCCACATTATACAAAAAAGATTTTATACATCATTTGCAACAAGTTGGGAGTTCATGTTGTTCTCTCGCCCCCAGCTTGAGGGGGAGTGTTGGAAGATAGGGCCCAAACCCACACGACCAAGGAAGACACAAATACCTAAGAGTGGTGTAAGATGGGCCCAAGCCCATAAGAAGATCAAGTGGGACCCACTAAGTTGGAAGATCAAGTGGGATCGACAAACATAGCCACGAGCTAGCATCCTTATCATTATCACTGCCACAGAAGAGTTTGAGTTTAAAGGAGTTTTAGTTAGGTTAATCTTCTATTTATTGTGGGTTATTTAATTATGATAGGACATATCTTTAAGTGTTAGAGTTTGGGTGTAATTGGGACAAAGGTAATTTTATTCTAATTGGACTCTAGTACCATCCTCTATTATAAATAGAGGTTATGAACTCTAATTATAATAAGTCAATGAAGTATTTCTCTTTTCCATAAATTCAACAATCTGCCACTAAAGTCCAACTCTAAAGAAATTTCAGACATGATAATCCCCCTTTAGATCGAAAGAAACCTAAAAGATGATTTCTAGATATTTGTAGTTGAAGATAATTATTTATTGATGTCAAAGCAATGACCATAGTAATAGAACGAAGGGAGACATCTACGTGAAATAAAATTGGTCCTTTTATATAATCCATGGACTTTTATAATTTCACCTCTAGGCACTAACTCAATCTTACAAAAAGAAACATGATCAATATGAATTCCTAGAAAATACAAACTTATGTGTCAAAAGAATGGAACAAATTACTTTTATACTTACTCTACACTTATTAGGATAACTATAAGTTGAATGCTAACCTCATATGAACTTGAAATCAATCATATAGATGTTAAAATACCTTCTTCAAAGACTACTAAAAGTAATTTATATAGAACGAAAAGGTTGTCTACCTCATGGCCAGGATAAAAAGGTGTGGAAATTAATTAACACATATTATGGATTAAAAAAAGTTCATAAAAATTGAACAAAAATTTATAATGTAATTATTAAAAGACACCCACGTGTGTAGGGGTGGTATGGCTAGTAAATAAGGAGAACTTCTACATAGAATTGTAATTATGCTACCTGGTGTATGTCCTCTTATGTCTTTCTCTTTTTAAATCATGTAGCCCGAAGGGCATTGTAATCATTGTAAATACTTCCCCACAACTATAAATACAGTCTCAAGGAATGGGGAGTAGAGCATGGAAGCCTCTTCTTCTTGGCTCAAATTTTTCCTTACACCTCTCTCTCCTTTCCTCTTCTTTCTCTCCATTGGTTTCTTCTCTCCTCTCTTTTCTCCTTCCCTTGAGATCTCTTGTGTTAATTTGTTGGCCCTAGAAATCAACATGGTATTAGAGCCGGTAAATATCTAACATGGACAAGGAGAAGAAGAAGGAGAATAAAGGCTGGAAGAAGAAGAAGAAAAAGAAAAACGAAAAGAAAAAAAGGATTTTATGATGTTTCTCTTTAATCTTCTTTCTCAATTCCTACTTTTCTATGGTTTTTTCACTCTCATACCATATGTTTTATATAGAAAATTATATACCATTGGAAATATATCTAATTCTATTTATTAACTCAAAAAGAATTGTTGAAATCTATTTTTTTCTAGAAAGAGAAATCGACATTTGAAGTACCTAAGATCAAGACACTGAAAAGTTTCAAGTAGTAGTAGAACGCATCAACTTTTTGAACGGTTTGTACCAACCTAGCTGAATTTTATATTGACAAGTATATCTTAAAATAAACATATGTTACTCAATTTCTATCCCAATATATTGTTTCTAAATCTAATATTTCTAGAAAGAGTTATGATCATTGGAAGAGTCGAAGGTCATGCTGGTAGCTAGGGGTAGCATCAAACCGAGCCAAGCTCGAACCTGCATAAGTTCGAGCTCTTGATCTAAATAATTCAAACTCGAGCTCGAGCTCAAGCTCAGCTTAGAGTCTAAAATTGGAATCAAGCTCCAGCCCAAAAATTTTAACCAAGTTTGAGGTCCAACCTACATTTAAAACTACAAAAAAATTACAAGAATAAATGAAGATAACATTGTGATGACCTTGGTACCATTGAACTGCAAGGTATCACAAAAGAGTCCAAGACTTTGCAATGGAACATACTAATGTATAATAAATTTCTTAATAGACCTAAATGAAAGAGAAAACACCTCCATCAATAGTGTATTCCAATGGCAAACAACATTAGATGTTGAGGGATCCAAAAGGGCTGAACGGTCGATCATCTTTGAAGTTTGAGGTAAATAAGAGCAACTATTAACCAACTAAAGAGAGAGTTGATGAGAGAAATTAGATTAAAGGGTAGTTTTATAAAAAAAAAATCTATGCTAATGAGTCAGCTCACAAGCTAACAAGTCGAGCTTGAAAATTCTCGAGTTTGGCTTGTTATACTTAACAAGCCTTATTTTAAGTTTGAGCTTGAGTTGAGCTCAAATAAAAACTAAACTGAGTCGAGCTTTTTTTTAGCCAAGTTTGAATGGTTTGAGAGTAGGTATGGCATGGTGCCACCCTTAATAATAGCCTATTGCATGCAAAAATCCAAGGTTTAAGCCAATTTTTTTTTATTCACATTTTTAGTTTTTAATATTAGTTTTTTTAGTTTTTCATATTCCCTTTCTTTTTTTTAACAAAATATAGTCAAGATTTTACCAACTTGAGTATCATTTCTTAGTTCCTTTATTTTATCTCACGTTACATTAGTTCCTTAAGAGAAGTCTTTCCCTATATGAGTTTAGTTTCCTTTTTGACCTAGGCTGAAGTTTTTGAATTAGAAAGTTTTTGTTCTTAATTCTAGATTCCAAATATTAGTGTCCTAAATCTCCCTTATTCCAGAATTTATCTTTTGAATTTTTTCTTTCCAAATCGGTCTAGTTGTATTAGAAATTAATTGTCTTATATGAGTGGTCTATGTTTAGAAAGTTTCCATTACCATGTACCATATCAAAATTTTCTTTATTGGAGATTTTTTTTAAAAAATTTTCCTCAATCATCTTGTTCATAGACGAATATTTTTTACCTCCCTCTTGAGTCATACTTGGTAAAAATGTTGTTTCAATACTACCGTTACAATCTCCTTCTTATTACAATGGTGGTTAGTTTGTCTTCCTTAAAACCCCCATTTCCCTTTTACTCAGTTGCCTTTCTCTTACCATCCTTTTTACTCTAGTTTACCCTCTTAGGCCAACCCTTTGGTGTGTTGATTTTGTTAGGAATTAGACACCCTATTTCAATACTATGGAGAGAAATAATAACCATAGAAGAATAAATAATCAAGCATGAACACACAATATTTATGCAAGTTTGCCTTAATGTGAGACTATGTCCTATTTTTCTTCCATTGTAATAATTCACTTTGATGAAGAAGAAGTTTACAAGACAAATCACACACACACAAAATCTCTATGTTTTTCTCTAACCTCTCTCTCGTACAACTCATGATCATGAATCACCCTAATAATGGTGCCCCAAATTCTAGGAGAAAACTAGACCAACCAAAATGCAAGTGTGAAATCCCCAAACTACCCTTAATGAAAAAACAATCAATATAACGTGGACCTTTCAGGTGAAGACTCTGTGTAAGGTGTTAATTAGACTCGACACCTTAAAAACTTTGGTTAGTCATTTTTTTTATATATGGATGTTTTTAACTCCACTGAGACTTTGTTTTGGTACCCTTTGGGTTTTTATCATCGTCCTTTGTCTCATAGCATTAGCCTATTTAGTGATTATTATCACTATTTTATTCGAAATCCTTGAAGGTTGGTTTTAACTTCCACTATATCACCCTTGTTTTTTAATTTTAGAGAGTTTGTTTTTGATTTATTACTTATCTTTGGGACACCTTGATGGAGGAGATAATTACTACAAGTATTTTTTTGTTTCAAACCGGGGTCATTGCCATTACCTGCCTACATGAGGGAGAGAATCAAAGGGGAAGTATGAAGGATGAGGTAGGTAACAAAATGTACCATGAAAATTTCTATAAATTGAATAAAGTATGGTCACATTCATTGTTCTATTGATTTGACATACATCCTCTTCTAATTTTCTTTATGTGTAAGAATTCAAATTAGAAGTTGAGTGTTGAAGTGGTTGTGCCGCCTTTTGGATTCCACTTTTGAGAAGGAGAAGTACATGTACAATGAAGAATTCCATGTGTTGTGATAATCAAAATTTATGTGACTAGAATATCCAAGTAAACGGGAAGAAGATGAGAACAAAGATGAATAATACAAGCACGATGTGAACAAAAACAAGATGAATGAAAACAAAATAATCAAAATTTATTTTTCATGACATGCAATTTTTTTCAAACACACAAGTTTCTTGACCAAGATTAAAGTGAAGATACAAACACCAGCTTGAGGGGGAGTGTTAAATGACACCAACGAATGTAGGGGCAGTATGGCTAGTAAATAAGGAGAACTTCTGTAGTGATGACATAGAATTATATTTATGTAAAGTGGTGTATGTCTTCTTATGTCTTTCTCCTTTTGAATCTTCAATACCTAAGGGCGTTGAAGTCATTTCAAACACCTGGCCACAACTATAAATACAGCTTTGAGGTATGGGGTAGAACATTCAAGCATTTTCCTCTTGTCTCAAATTTGTTCTTGCATCTCTCTCTCTTTTCCTCTTCTTTCTCTACCTTGGTTTCTTCTCTCCTCTCTTCCAAAAGCTAGAGTTCCTCTCTTCCCTCCTTTCCTTGTGATATCTTGTATTTATGTGTTGGCCATATAAATCAACAATAACCTTTCATATGACCCCGATATTAGGAATTTTAATAAGTGTGTATATTGGAGGCCATTTGAAATTTCTTCATCATTTTATGCGTTTATGATCATGATATTTATGATCTTTGATAATAGTAACATAGGAATTTCTGAAGGGAAAAGTATTTGAATGATAATTTCGACTTGAAAGACCTAAATTTAGAAAACATGGTTCAAAAAATTAGAATTATAAAATCAGAAAATAAAATATATTTGTTAGGCAATCTCATTATGTGGAACACATGTTAAAATTTTTGGTATGACAGTAGTAAACTAATTTGTATTCCTTGAGACATCTAGAACAAAATTGATAAAGAAATGGTTTGGATTGTGTGCCACCATTGAGATATTCTCATTCAATAGGATGTTTTTTATGGTTAACTGTACAAGGGAAAGAAAATATCAAAGAAAACTAATTAGATAAGTCAATGACCCAATCATTTGGCTAGAATGCTATTAAACACTTTTTTATACATCCAAAATATCCTCTAACTTCCATATACACTATCTTATCTTTATTAATGTATTGGTAGGGTATAGTGATGCCAACTTGGTATAATATTTTAAAGACCCTAGGTGTCTTTGTGTATTTGTCTTAGTAGGGCATTGAGATGCAGAATACCTTTAGGTACACATCAATATGAGTGTGTCAATGAGGGTAGTCTCTAGAGAAGTATGAACTTTCTTCCATTAGACACTGATAAGACAAGACAAATCGTTGGTGCTAGCTTCATAGAAATTTATAAAGGTAGGTGTGGAAATTTTATTCATTTTATTAATTACCAATTTCATCATCTTATAAATGGATACAATATAAACATCCTTAACCAATTAAATATTCAAGTAATTTTACCTGTTTACTATTATTAAATAAAACACCTTGGTATGATTATTTTGTATTTGATTACCTAATTACCGGCAAGGATACTTTTATAATTTTAGTTCAATAATATAAACCTTAGAATACCGTAACATTCTTTCCAAATACATAGCCCAATCTCGGTCTTTTCCTTTGTTAACTGTCAATTAGCCAAGTGGCTAATTTTATCAATGAAAAATTAATTGAATTTGTTTTTCAGTTTCTATGTGATGTTAGAAGAACAAAATACATGCCACCCTCATCAAGTGCATCTCTTTTACAAAATTTAGGGTAATTACACTATTTTCTTCTCCCTTTTTTTGTAATCTTATTGATAGGTTGATAGTTTTTTATAAATATTTTAATTTTAAAAGTTGTTCTATATTACTCAAGTAGACACCTCATATAATGACGGCTCAATAGAAAAATAAAGAAGATAAGGACTATTTAACTTGATAGACAGGAGAGAGAAAAGCTTCCATTGAAGTCCAATTGTCAAATATCTGAATGTGTTGCCTAGTGAAGGGTAGAGAAACGAGTTCCACTAAAAAAAACCATTAGAGAGGATAAACTATCTGAACGCAGGACTGAGAATGGTTATTTAACTATTCGACTAGCCACTTGATTGGAATGAAAAAATAAAGAAAAGGAGCACCTCATGTGTTGATCATAGGTTGACTCCCATCTTTTTATTGATGACAACAAAACTTAATAAAGCTGACAATTTGAAGACTAAGTATTCCAGATATTTTACCTTCAAGAGACATACATCTCAAGGTCTAAAGCTTCAAAACTAACCAAGCATACTCAAGACCTTAAGCATCATGAAAAGTTTACTATTGAATAAAGACCCTGGAAGAAGAAGACCATGTTAAGACTAGAGTTTAGGATTCACTAATGTATATAAAAAAGAGAGATATCCAAACTCCTTCGGTTTGGGGTACAATGTAAAATATGGAGCTTTAATACGTACATTGCATTCATACATGTTTTAAAACATCATAAACATTTTTCAAACATGTTAGAGCACTTAGGATCATCCATTCTTATGCTTTTAAAGTTAATTTAAATGAAATGGCACTAGAATGATCAATCATCCCGAAGTACACAGGCCAAGTTTATAAAGCATGATCGATCAACCTAAGCTGATTGGTCAATCATCCTATGGCTATTTCATGCTATAAAGCATGACCAATCATCCTACTTGGCCTGATTGATCAATACTATCTAGGCAAACAAATTTGGCATTGAATTATGATCATCCCACATGATTGGTCAATCAAACATAATATTTTCAGTCTAGGACATAAAGCATAATCGATCATAGGAAGTTTACTGATTGATCATATTTATATTGATCAAGGGTTTAGGGTTCAAGTTTATAAAACATGATTGATCAACCTAAGTTGATTGGTCAATCATCCAATGACCATTTCATGCTATAAAGCATGACCAATCATCCCACTTGGACTGATCGATCAATAGTATCTAGGCAAACAAATTTTGCTTTGAATTATGATCATCCCAAATTATTGATTGATTAGACATAATCTTTTCAGTCAATGACATAAAGCATGATCGATCATAGGAAGTTCATAGATTGATCATATTTTGCATTGCACTACCATAGAGACTTCTATTTAATCATCATACCTGAGCAATGATTGATCATAACATCGATCAATATGTCCCATCCTAAAAAAAAAATAGATGTTATACACGATTGATCAATCAATCCCTTTACAATGATCGATCAATTCAAACACAGACTTTTGAAAATGGTCAAAAATCGGCTAGTTTGACTTGGGGAAATTGTAAATACCCCACCAAAACTCACATAGAGAAGTTAATGAGTATTTATTGACAAATTTTCAAGCCTTTAAATTTCAAAGTCTTGCAAATTCCTCTATAAAGTGTTCTTGAGTGAAAGAGAGACATTCATTTGCAAATTTCATACTCTTTCCTCTTCTTTCTTGAATATCATTTAGACAAGCTCTCATATTCACGTTGGAGTGCAAAAGAGTAGATACTTGGATCTCTCATGGAGAAGGTAATCTACAAGTGAAAGGGTGTAAGGGTTTTTTTCATTGTTTTAATTTTATTTTGTGAAAGGGTCATCTAGAACTTGTTTTAATCTAGATAGAAACGGCTAGCTAGATCTAGAATCTAACCAATCTATTGGGGAGATTGTATTTTTAATAGTGTGTACGTGAGCTACATGTGGCTAAAGAGAGCCAAAATCTGTGTAAATCCCAGCTATTAGAACTTGTATAGTAGAATTTCCAAAGTGAGGGCTCTTGCGTAGTGAATACCAATAAGGGAACATCAATAACAAAAAAATCTTTTATCCCCTATGGTATGTGATTGAATTTTTAATTTGAAAATGTTATATTGCATGCTTTACATTCCATGCCTAAGTCTAATTTTAAACTTGTATATCTTAATTCACTCCCCTCTTGAGAAGCCACCTAGGCCAACAATTAGAATCAGGGCAAGCCAATAATTTAAGTTGAGTCAAAATCTCCTTGCTTTTGAACTAATTAAATGGCATCTTGAGATAAAATGTTCGTTCTCTGTTACAATGTGGGACCCACCAAGGGCCCACAAGATGGTGGGACCCACCATGAGCTCGAGAGGTGTCAACAAGAGTCCTCATACAAAGTGGCTCTAGCTAAGAGATAAGGAACATGTTGTTATATTTACGATATCTTTTCCATAATTCCAAGCAAGAGAAAGAAGATAGAAAAAGAAGAAAAGGGAAAAAGAGCTCTCGGGTAGAGAGAAGAAAAAAGAAAAGTGAAAAGAGAGGTGACGCCAAGCAAAGTGAGACAGAGAGATTAACTCAAGAAGGAGATGTGTAACTTTATTAATTTCGAATTAAAACACATCTATTTATAGTAGAGGAAGATGTAGAGTCCTTATACAATTAGACTTTCAATCTCCTAATTACATTCCAACTCTAACACTCTAAGATAAGTCTAATTAAAAGAATCTAATAGAAGACTAATATGAGTTGAACTAGAATTCTTTCTTCAATCACATGAATATAAGGGAGGAGGCCAGCTCATGGCCTTATCCTTGTGGGTCACTTATGATCTTCCAACTCATCTTGATAAGGTTGCCAGGTCGTGAGATATTTGTGGGTCCCACTTGATCTTCAAGTCTTCTAACTCAATTCAGCTTGTGCTTCTTAATTCCTTATGTCGCACTTGCTTGGGTGAGTACTCTTCTTGGTGTTCTACATCCTCATGGTGGGTCCCACTAGCTCGAGCACCATGGTGGGTCCCACATTGTAACACTCCCCCTCAAGCTGGGGGTGAGAAGACATCATAAATGCCCAACTTGCTGCATATGGTAGACATAATCTTTTGAGTGACCGACTTGGTGAGAATATTTGCAACTTGACTTTGTGATGATATATGCTTCAGAGATTAGAAACCTGGTTGGAACTTTTCTCATATAAAATGGTGGTCTACTTCAATATGCTTTGTCCTTTTATGGAAGACTGGATTCTATGTAATGTGTATTGCTGCTTGATTATCACAGTATAGATCTATTAGAGCTCATTTGTAGAATTCCAATTCGGTGAGAAGAGATCTTATCCATAGGAGTTCACTAACAGTGTGTGCCATGGCTCTGTAATCTGCTTCTACACTAGACCGTGCTACTACATTTTGCTTCTTGCTTTTCCATGTAATGAAATTCCCTCCAACCATCGTACAAAATCCTGAAATAGATTTTTTGTCATTCGGGGATCTGACCCAGTCTTCATCTGAGAATCCTTAGATGTTGAAGTGACCATGGTGTTTATAGAGAAACCCTCTTCCTGGAGCTCCTTTCAGATATCGTAGTATCCTTTCAAGTGCTTGCTAATGTCTAATTTTTGGCTTGTGCATGTATTGACTTACCACACTTACTGCATATGAAATATCCGGCCTTGTTACACATAGCTAAATAAGTCGTCCCACTAGTCTTTGATATTTTCCAATATCTACATCTTCTCCAATGCCTCTACATAATTTTGTATTTGAGTCCATAGAAGTGTTTTCTGGTTTGCATCCCATCATTCATGTCTCCTCTAGTAGATCAAAGGCATACTTCCTTTGGGATAGCACAATCCCATGTCAGGATTGTAATACTTCAATACCCAAAAAATATTTGATTTGAGTAGTCCAAGATCCTTTGTCTTGAATTCAGTACATATTTTCTCCTTTGTTTTTTGGATGCCCTCGGAATCACTCCTAGTTAAAAGGATATCATCAACATATATATCTAGAATCACCTTATCTCTCGGTATATTTTCAATAAATATTGAGTGATCTCTAGAGAATCTATAAAAGCCTGCCCGTATGATGGCTTCACTAAATTTCACAAACCATGCCCGAGGAGACTACTTTAGACCATATAAGGATTTTTTAGGTGGCATACTGACTCCCCCTCAACCACATACCCGGGTGGTTGTTGCATGTAAATTTCTTCTTTAATATCACCATTAAGATATACATTTCTCACATCAAGTTGATATATCGGCCATGATGAATTGGCCGCCAGAGATAATAATATACGTACCAAGTACATTTTTGCCACTGGAGAGAAGGTTTGTTCATAATCAATTCCATAACACTATGTATAACCTTTGGCAACCAGTCGATCCTTCAGTCATGCAATTGACCCATCTGGATTAAGTTTGACAATATAAACTCACTTGCAACCAACGGGTTTTTTATCGGATGGAAGAGGAACTTGTCGAGCCTTTAGGCGTGCAATTAACTCGGCAGGTGTGGTGTCGGCCACTTGCTCTAGGGGTTGAATAATCTTTGTATCATGAGGCACAATTGGTCGAGGGGAATCTGGTACTGAGGACAGACCAGGAGGAGCACTATCAAAATAAAATGAGGAATTTTCAGAAAATGTTACATCCCTAAACACAAATAAACATTGAAGAGTAGGACTATAACAAATATAACCCTTTTGTGTGCGAGTGTATCCCAAAAAGATACACTTGATAGATTTAGGATCAAATTTGTTGTGTCTAGGAAATGAATTATGAACAAAACATTGACATTCGAAGAATTTCAAAGGTAGTCAAAACGGATCATCATTTGGTAATAATCTGAAGTAAGGAGATTTATTACCAAGAATGCTAGATGGTAGACGATTTATAAGAAAGCAAGCTGAATGACTACATGAGGACAATAAAAGTATGGAATTTTCATGGCATATAATAAACCTCGAGCTACCACAAGAATATGAAAATTTTTTCATTCGGCTACGCCATTTTGTTGAGGAGTGTAGGCGCATGATGTTTGATGGATAATGCCATTTTATTGACAAAAAGAGTCAAGGTCTTTGGAAACATATCCTTTGGCATTATCAAACCGGAGACTTTATTTTTTGACCAAATTGTGTGAATACCATAGAATTAAATGACTTAAAAATAAATGGTTTCTCAGAACACTCCTTAAATATAAACAACCAAGTTGTGCGAGAAAAATCATCAGTAAATGTAATAAAATATTTTTCTTGAGAAATGTTGGAGACACTCAAGGGCCCTCAAACATCAGTATGAATTAAAGAAAATGGAGTAACACTTTTGACTTCTGGACGAGGAGAGTATGTACTCCTTTGATTTTTACTCAATTGACAAACCTCACAATAAAATTCTGACCTTATTGGAAGAGAAAGAAACATATAATGAAGAGACTGTGTAGATGGATGTCCGAACCAGTTGTGCTATAACTGTGTCTCATTTTCAGTAGTGGAAACCATATTCATTTTTGGCACGTCTAAGTAGTAAAGGGCCCCTTGTTCATGGCCTCCACCAATCACCTGCTTCGTTATAAGATCCTTAAAGACATGAAGTGGGTGAGTAGGTAACAGAGCAATTAAAATATTTTGTCAGCTGACTAACAGATAATAGATTCTAAGGGAAAGTAGGAACGAAAAGAATATCAGTGAGTGGAAGTGATGGTGTGATAGAAGTGGACCATTTCCCTTGGACTTCAGTTTGAGAACCGTCAGCTATGGTAACAAACTTGTGTGAAAGACTCAGAGATAGAGAATGTAATAAATTTTTGTTACCTATAAGATGTTCGGAGGCTCTTGAGTCAATTATCCAGGATGAAGATGAGGCAGATAGCATACCTGAAGCAGTAGTGGCACCAATAGTTTTGGAGGAACTAGGAGAAGAACCCATAATTGTTTTCATTTTCTGAAATAGCTCATACTCTTCATAAGTTAAATTTTTCTATGCTGCTGATTTTGTGGGATGTTCTTCTTTTGTATCACTTATAAAGGCTTGATTAGCCCTTGTCAATTCTAACTATCCATTGGCTTTATAGCATATTTCTTTATAATGACCATATTGTCCATAGTAAGTGCATGCCTTGGAATCCTTGTAATAGCATTGATCTATAGTGTGACCAAATTTTTTAAAACGAGTACATTCTTTCCCATATGCTTTGCCAGCACCAATTCTTCCACCTCTTCCTCTGCCTCCTCTATAACCTCTGCCTCGGCCTCAGCCGCAGTCAGATGATGATCCTCTGTGATCAGAATACATAGCGGAGGATACTTAAATAGTGGAGGAAGAAGTGTCTGAAATACGAAGTAGTGTTGTGCATACATCATCAAACTTGGGACGGCAGAAGCACTCATAAGTTGACTCTTGGCAATCTCAAGATGGGTTTAACATTTGCAAGATAAATAGCAGAAATTAAGGCTTCCTTTTGTTTGTCTTGGATAGAAATATCTATGGTTGAAGGCTGAGCTAACTCCACTCTTGAAGAAAGCCTCTAAAATGGGACAAGTACTCATGGATATTTTTTCCTTGTTTAGTATTCAACATTCTTTGGAGAATGTCATATGGTCTATGTAGAGTATCCGGGCAAGAGTACAATTTAGCACATGTCTCCCAAATTTGTTTAGTAGTGTCAAGATGAATGACATTGTTGGAGACATGTTCTTCCATGCTATTGATTAGCCAACTAATCACCAAAGTATCATTTTTAAACCATTTTTTTATAAAAAATATCATCTTCATCAATAGGTGGTCCTCGGGTGGTGAGGTGACCAAGTAGGTCTTTTGTTATAGGAACCTCCGAACCGATGTGGACCAACTCATAAAATTTGATACCCCACATAAGGGTATGGTGGCAATTCTCAGTATATCACTTTTGATATTCATATTCTTTTCAGCCATGATAGGCCCCTCTTAAAAAAATTCTAATAATAACACCAAGTAATACTCTTCAAACAACTTGATGTATGGGGAATTTTAGCATTGGTGCTAAATTATTATTCTGATTTTTTTCTCTAATATCACTCATAAGAGAATTAATAACAATCTTCTATATCAGAGGACTCTTATTCCCACAAAAAAAAATTCCAACAATCTCATCATGGACTGGTCTCAATTAACAGAATTTCCAAAGCGACAAAACTGTTTTGATAGCTTCTTCTAGAGAGAGAGGCATGCATATCCATAATATAATAAGATGAAAGCATTCACATACTCATCCTTAAATCATCTTATAAATTTTGAAACCAGTAACATGAAGAGAAAAAAAATTTTGAACACGTATCTCTCGGCTTGTGTTCTTCCTTTACAAAAGAGCCTTCTTTGAGTGGTGTTGATCACCACTTCTTTAGAGCATTCCTTTGACGAGGGATCCTAAATTTAATTCTCTGATACCATGTTGAATTTAGGATCCATTTTCCATATTTCTGAGCAAGAGAAAGAAAAAATAAAAAGAAGAAAAGGGAAGAAGAGCTCTCGGGTAGAGAGAAGAAAAAAGAAGAGAGAAAAGAGAGGTGGCACAAAGCAAAGAGAGAGAGAGAGAGAGATTAACTCAAGAAGGAGATGTGTAACTTTATTAATTCCGAATTACAACACCTCTATTTATTATAGAAGAAGATATAAAGTCCTTATACAATTAGCCTTTCAATCTCCTAAATACATTCCAACTCTAACTCTCTACGATAAGTCTAACTAAAACAATCTACTAGAAGACTAATATGAGTTGAACTAAAACTCTTTCTTCAATCACATGAATATAAGGGAGGAGCCCAGTTCATGGCCTTATCCTTGTGGGTCCCTCATGATCTTCCAGCTAATCTTGATAAGGTTTCCAGCTCGTCCTACTTGATATTCAAGTCTTCTAACTCAATTCAGCTTGTGCTTCTTAATTCCTTAACTAGTGCTTGCTTGGGTGAGGACTATTCTTGGTGTCCCATGTTCTCATGGTGGGTCCCACCAGCTTGATCACCATGGTGCGTCCCACATTGTAACACATGAGCTGGAATTAAATAGAAGATTTGAAGATCAAGTGGGACCCACAAATATACCACGAGAAAGTATCTCTATCTACATGAGCTGGAAGATCATGTGGGACCCACAAGATAAGACCAAGTGCTGGCTCTCTAGCGTGATTCATATCCTTAAAGAAGGTGTTTGTAGTTGAGTTAAATTAGTCTTTTAAATAGATAATTTAATATTATTAAAATAGGCTTATCTTAGAGAGTTCTAGTTGGAATGTAATTAGGAGTCCTAAGGTTAGTTGTACATGGACTCTATCACCTCCTCAACTATAAATAGGGGTGATTTTAACTCAGAAATATCAAGCAAGTTTCTTATTTTTTTCTTCTCTCTCGTGTGAAGCGCTCTCTCTCTCTACTCTCGTTTTTTTTCCTTCTCTTGTCTCTATATCCGAGAGCTCTTATCTTTTCCTTTTTTATTTTTATTTTCTTCTCCCCTTGCTCGAGGTATTATCCATGGGGTCCTAAATTCAACATGGTATCATAGCTACCTATTTAGGGTCCCCATTATGCTCTATGAATATATGATTAAAAGCTGCTCATAGAAGGGTCCTTATGAAGCAAGATTGAAGCTCAAGAGATAAGTATTGATTTATAATATTATTAATTTTATGCTACTGGTTTTTGGTATTAAAAGGTGGTTTAGATATGTCCTTATTCATGTTTCCATCTTATGAAATTATGAGAATGTAGGCATCTTGGATTATCTTTGATTAGAAGAGATTATCAAGGCAATTGTTGTCGGTTCGCACAATACTTTGACCGAGACCAGTGCATATTGGTTTTTTTTTATAAATCTATGGGAACAAGATTCCTGGATACAGAAGGATGATGTTGAGCCTTTTATGAGTCATTATCCATTAAAGTTACTTAAAATTTATGCTAAGCATCTCTATTAACCAAGTTGGTCATATTTTGATTACTTGATTGGAGAAATATTTTACTTGATTTGCCTGCTATGGCTGAATATAATACGAGTCACAAGAGTGACATACTCAGAGTCACCACTGTACCCTTATGGGGTTATCAAATTTTATGAACTGGTCCACATCGGTTCATCATTTTTTTATCACAAAGGACCTAGTTGGTCATCTCACCAACCGTCGACCACATATAGATGAAGATGATATATTCTATACCAAATGGTTAAAGGAGGATACATTGGTTATTAGTTGGCTTATCAATAGTATGAAGGAACATGTCTCCAATAATGTCATTCATCTAGAGATGGCTAAACAAATTTGGGAGACATGCGCCAAGTTGTATTCAAGCTCCAACAACTTACAAAGGTCATATGATATTTTACAACGGATGCTTACAACCAAACAATGAGACAATATACACGAATATTTGGCCTGCTTTCAAGGCTTTCTTAAAAATGGAAATAGGCCCAGCCAACCTCGACAGATATCACTGTCCAACATAAACAGAAAGAGGCCTTGATTATGGCCATATGTCTTGCTAACATTAAACCACATCTTGAAGTGGCTAAGACTCACCTTCTTAGCTCTTCCGTGGTTCCTACTTTTGATGATGTTTGTACTACACTTCTTTGTATTCTAGATACTTCTCCCTCTACTACTGAAATACCATCCGCTATGTACTTTGGACATAGGGGAACACCATCAGACCAAGGCCGATGTCGAGGCAGATTTTATAGAGGAGGAAGAGGAAGAAGTGGAAGGACTGGTTTTGACCACACAGGTGGGAAGGAATGCACCCATTATGGCCACACTAGAGACACATGCTTTCACCTGAAAGAATTCTCTATATGTGGTAGATTGGGTCACTCCCACGAAAGATGTTATAAAGATAATGAGAATTAAGGCTAACCAAGCCTTCGTGAGTGATACAAAGGTAGAGCAGTCTACCACAACAACTCCAAAGCATACTTTTATTGATGAAGTCTATGAACTATTCTAGAAAATGAAGACCATGATGGGTTCCTCCCCAAGTACTTCTTCACCCACCGCTGCCACCACCGCTTCAGGTATGTTTTCTACCTCCTCTTTATCCTGGATAATTGACTCAGGAGCCTCCGAACATCTTACAGGTAAAAGACATCTACTATACTCAATTTCTCCATGTCTTTCACATAAATTTGTTACCATTGTAGATGGTTAACAAACTAAAGTTCAAGGGAAAGGATCCGTTTCTATTACACCAACACTTCTACTCACTGATATCCTTTTTGTTCCTACTTTCGCTTTGAATATTTTATTTGTGAGTCGGCTCACCAAACATTTTAATTTCTCTTTCATTTTCTCACCCACTTCATGTGTGTTTCAAGATATTTTTTATGCACACAATAACATTAATAATTAATTTTTTTAATTTACTTTATTTATTTTAGTTTTAGGCCACAGGGGTATTTGTGGAATATTTTATTTATAGGGGTATTTGTGTAATATTTTATATTAAACCCTAACAGGGTGAACCCTATTTAAGAGGTAAGAGTAATGAGAAAGACAAGCATTGATTTTAGGTTAATTTTAGGTTAAACAAGCTTGGAGCTCTCTTGGACGAGTTCTAGGGTTTTCAAGCTTCCCTTTGGCTTGATCTTCGTTTTCATCTCCATGTCTCCCTATGAATCCATGTGTCAAATCTGGGACTGTAACAACTGGTATCAGAGCTAGCACTTGTCATGATTTTGATTCCTGACTGTCACGAGAGATCGCAAATCCCGGACACAGGCACGCCTCCTCGTAGTTTGCAGGTAAAGCCACCGGGGTCATCGACTCGTGAAGGTGGGGTGTGATGTTATGGGCTCACAGTGATCCACTTGGTCCTGGGGTTAAGTGCTTATGCCTTCAGCTCCTAACATGCCAGTGTTTTGGGTAGTATTGGCTAGGTGTTTAACATTTGGTATCAGAGTGGGAACACATTAATATTAGAGTAGGGTTCCACAACGGAAATCAGCACAAGGGAATTACTGGAGTTGATCCTCAGATGTCCGACAAAGAATGACAAAAAAATTGATGAGATGTTCGAGAGGTTCTCTAAATTTAATCTCGATATAGAGAGGTTGAATGGGAGGATGGACAACATAAAAAGTCTAACGAGTGGAAGAAACACAACACCGGCATAAAGTAGAGGGGGAGATGAGTTTGCTGCAAGAGAGAAACTCGCTTCTGCAGTCGCTCGAGACACTGTCTCCGAAGGGCAGGAGACACAAGAAATCAGAGCACCCTCTGTCTCTCCAGCAGCGGCGAAATCCAAAATTGGGGACACAAATCAGAAATCGGATTCCAAACTTCCGAAATCTGACGGCAAGGACCCAGGAAATCCAAAATCGGAGGGGTTTTCTGCTAACACCTTGTCAGCGTTGGACAAATGGGTGAGACCTCAAATCCAAATTCACACCAACAAGGCTCACGACAAGCAAAACACCTTGCCAAACAGGAGAAGGTAATATTTTTTGGCGCTTCTTCCAATCAGGATGTGTTTTCGAGAGCACTTGGTCTCAAAAAATCTCCAAGCGGCGAAGCCTCCAAGGGCTGTTATTCGCCACTGGAGAAGGGGGCAACTCCATCGGTGCCTTCAGAAACAACTCCGGTGAGATGGGACTTCCGGCCACCACCTCTCCGTCACAATCTCTCTCTCAGCAGTCCAATGGGGAACCATCTTCATCGTAATTGGGGGGCGACTCTGTCGGCGTCGTCGAAAACAACTTCTGTGGGATGGGACTTCTGGCCACCACCTCTCCGTCACAATCTCTCTCTCGGCAGTCTAGTGGGGAACCATCTTCATTGCAATTGGGGATAAGCTTCGCAAACTCACTTGATCTGTAGATCAAAACATGTCTTTCAGGGCATTGATGTGGCTCATAGGGGCTGACCAGTAGCAATGTTGCTCAAAAATTAGAAACGAAGAATTTCTATGTCATGAAGCAGAGAATCAATAGCCAAATGATGGAATTTCGGATTGGGGGTATACAGTTAGAGATCAAATTTTTGGGAGGATGTCGGGATCCATGGAAATTTTTTTTGGGGACCTTTGAATTTTTTTTCGGATGGCTTGATTGTTTTGTTGATGCGCACAACACCAGTGTGTATGTTCGTTGTCCACTTGACAATGTGCGCCTGTTTAATTTTTCTCTTAACGAGTTCTCCAACAGTGTGAATGTCCCATATATGTTTGTGCTTAATGGGATGCTCCTGCATGATAAGCACATTAATTTTGAGAAGGCCGCTTTCATTGAGAAAATGCACAAGGAGGTGATCTGAATCTCTTTGGGCAGTTTGGAGTTGGTTTCTACTCAGTATATTTGGTTGCTGATTATGTTGAAGTTATCAGCAACCACAAGAAGGACAAACAGTATGTATGGGAGTCTACCACTGATGGAGCCTTTGCAATCTTAGAGGACACATGGAATGAACCATTAGGTCGTGGTACCAAGATCAGGTTACATCTTAGGGATGAAGCTGGTGAATATTGCGAAGAAGACAAATTGAAGGAATTGGTGAAAAGATACTCTAAATTCATCAACTTCCCCATCTATCTCTGGGCGATCAAGGAGGTTGAGTCAGGAGTTCCAGCCAATGATGATGAATTTGAGCAAATTAGTGTTCCTATTTGGAGAGGGTTAAGGGCAGGCTTGACAAGGCCTTGTTGGAAGCTGGACTTACTGCTAAAATAATTACTTCTGTTGAAGTAGTAGGATCAGGATCTCATATTCCATCGATTATTAGGCTAATAACCGAGTTTTGTGGAAATGAGCCAAGGCCTACTATAAATGCTGGTGAGTGTGTTGCCCGCGGGTGTGCACTTCCATGTGCTCTTGTTAGCCCAACTTTTATAGTCAGCGAATTTCAGGTCAATCAGCGTTTTCTGTATTCACTTGCTTTGTCCTGGAAATGGTTTGGCCCTGATTCTACACAACTCCAGCAAGTGGCAGACTGGCTGGATGAAGCAGGTAAAGATGGGACCAAGGGTATGTATGTTGCCCAGCTGGAGAAGATGGCAACCCAGCAGGAGAGGAGACAGTATGGGCCTGCGTATGGAAAAGTCAATTTTGTTCTAGAGGATCCTATTCACAGTACACAAGACACAAATCACGTGCCTCTGCTAAGTGCCACAGTCAGCTTGGCCACCTACAATGCTGCTTTTGATATGTTTGTGGCTGGCATTGCACAAGGGCAGTCTTGGAATCAGATGACAGTAACTTGGACTAGCGGATACAATATGAATGAAGTAGGACTTTTTATTGAATGGGGTAGAGAAGGAGGAGATCAGGTTCATTTCCCAGCCAGGACCTTGACATTCAGTCGTAATAGCATGTGTGGGGCACTAGCACGGACAGTTGGCCGGCGGGATCCAGGATTCATACATCCACGCTTTCTGAATGATTTGTGGCCAAATGTTGTGTACATTTACAAGTGGGGACATAAACTGTCTAATGGATCATATGATTGGAGCCAGACCTATCGTTTTAAGGCATCTCCTTTCCCTGGCCAGAACTCTCTTCAACGTATAATCATATTTGGTGACATGGGAAAGGCAGGACGTGATGGTTCCACTGAGTACCACAATTATCAATCCGGCTCTCTGACGACTACCGACCAGCTTATCAGTGATGAGAATAATGACGACAAAGTTTTCCATATTGGAGATATGCCTTATGCAAATGGATATATCTCGCAGTGGGACCAGTTTACTGCACCAGTGGAGCCTATTGCTTCTGTTCTTCCATATATGACAGCGGTTGGTAACCATGAACGTGACTGGCCAAGATCTGGCTCCTTCCATGGCAATACTGATTCTGGTGGAGAATGTGGTGTTGTGGCGGAAATGATGTATTATGTTCCTGCAGCAAATTGGGCCAACTACTGGTACTCAACAAATTGTGGACTGTTTCGCTTTGTGTAGCTGATAATGAACATGATTGGAGGGAAGGGACCGAGCAGTATATATTTATTGAAGAATTTTTTGCATCAATAGACAGACGTAAACAGCCATAGCTTATCTTCCTTTCACATAGGGTTTTGGGGTTCTCTTCAAATAGTTGGTATGCTCAGGAGGGGTCTTTCGAAGAACCCATGGGGAGGGAGAGTCTTCAAGGACTTTGGCAGAAGTTCAAAGTTAATCTCGAATTCTATGGGCATGTGTTATGGACTCAATAGCATCACATGTTACCAATAAGCGTAGGAATTAATTAATATGGTTTTCAAATTTCATGTAATTAATTTTGGTTTGGTTTGGTTTACAATTTATTTGGCTTGAACCAGTGACCAAAGGGTCTGAAGTGTATTTAGCATCCTCAACTCTATTTAAGGGGACGGCTAGGTTAATGAAAGGTAGCGATTGAATTAGCAAATTAGCCTAGAGTAAATTAGAGTAACAGGTCGAGAGCTCCTTCAAGCTCTCCCCCTTTTCCCCCAAATCCCCTTTCCGATTTTCTTCTTACTTCACTCCATCAATCTATCCCTACGTCAAGCACAACAATGGAAGGAAGAGAAGAGAGGAGGGTGACAAGATCCATGGCTCGTGAGGATCCTAACAACGTGGTATCAGACAAGTCAACCCTTGGTGACTCCTCTTCTCCAGAGGACATTCAAGTGCTTTGAGATCTTCAACAAAGGTCCACACATCAAGGTGCTGAAATTACAAACATCCATAATACATTGCACATGCTGGAATCTTCTCTCCAAACCGTGATCCGTCAGCTTGCAGCACTTCAATTGGCAGCGTCACCACCAGCTACAAACTCTCAACCACCGGCAACAAACCACCCACACTTCACACCACCACCACCACCACCACTACACCCTCAAACTCTTCCTATGGCTGCTCACGCGCAGGGACCAACTACGGTTCCCAGGTACTTTAAACTCAATTTTCCTACATATGATGGCTCAAAGGATCCTTTACTTTGGTTAACGAAATGTGAGCAATTTTTCTATCATCAACAAACTTTGGATGTGGACAAGGTTACGTTGGCTGCCTACCACCTGCTCGATGAAGCACTCATGTGGTTCCATCACTACCGAAATATCCATTCGAGTCAGGATTGGCTAAATTTTAAACGTGCTTGCCAGATGATGTTTGGACCTCCAGCTAGTAGCAATCCAGTGGGGGAATTGATCAACTATAAACAGACTGGCACTTTAGAATTGTACCAGAAAATATTTCAGGAAAGGTTGGCCCGCGCGAGTGAATGTGTTCCTCCTCACCTACATGTTCAGATCTTTAATGCAGGCTTGACCGAGTCGGTTCGCTTGGAAGTGGAATTACTTGGTCCTATAGACTTGGATTCAACCATGAATTATGCCAGGGCTATGGAACAGAAACAAAGAGTTCTGAGGGAATTATTAGGCCGAAAAAACCTTTTGGACCAGCAGACTACCGGGTCCTGCACCTGGGCCACGTTTTGGCTCCTCAGCCCCTAACCGTGCACAACAGTCTACAAATGTGCGCCCCCCCCCCCCCCCCACAATCTTCCACATAAATTCTTGACTAAACAGGAAATGGAGGCAAGAAAGGCCATGGGCCTCTGTTTTAATTGTGATGAAAAATTTCTCCCAGGACATACCTGCAAAAGATTATTCAGTATAGAACTTTGGGAAGAGGGTTTAGAAGTGCTTCCTGAAGCTGATATTGTTGAAGAGGAACAACAAGAACCAGAGCTCTCCCTCCATGCCATGCATGGCCTGCGTAGTTCTAATACAATGCAGGTAAAGGCCAAGTTACACCATCGTCAGTTACTTGCTTTAGTTGATTCTGGCAGCACACATGATTTTATCAGTGAGCCCGCAACGAAACAATTGGGATTAGAAATCCAACAACAAAAGGGTCGCTCAATTTTAGTGGCAAATGGGGCTAAAATTGCTAGTGTTGGGTTATGTACAACCACCCCTTTTACTATTGAGGGACATTCATTTAAGGTTGATTTACTGGTCATTCCTTTAGTAGGATTTGATTTGGTGCTCGGGGTAAAATGGCTTCAGCTATTAGGCCCTATATTGTGGGATTTTCAGGCTCGGACTATGACATTTACAGCACAACAGAGCCAGATTACATTGCAGGGTATCAAGGCATAGGTGCCTAGTGCACTTCACACTTTCCAAATCCAGAGCACTAGTGATTGTAAGTTATCTCCATTACTTACAACCTTTGTGGATTTATTTAATGACCCTAGTGGTCTACCACAAGTGTGTCACTGTGATCACGACATACGTTTGAAGTTGGGAACCGATCCAGTGGTGGTGCATCCTTATCGTTACCCACATATACAGAAAGATGAAATCGAAAGACAGTACCTGAATATGCTCGCTCAGGGAGTTATCCAGCCCAGTAGGTCTCCCTTCTCATCCCCTATTTTACTGGTCCGCAAAAAGGATAAATCATGGAGGTTTTTTATCGACTACATGCAACTCAATTTGCATACAATTAAAGACAAGTTCCCCATCCCAGTGGTGGACGAGTTGATGGATGAGTTACATGGTGCTACAATTTTTACAAGTTAGATTTGAATCAGGCTGTCATCAAATTAGAGTTCACCCTGCAGATGTGGAGAAGATTGCATTCCGCACACACCACGGTCATTTTGAGTTCCTCATCCTACCCTTCGGTCTCTCCAATGCGCCCTCCACCTTCCAGGCCCTCATGAATGAGGTATTTTCCTCACTTCTGCGAAAATATGTGTTAGTATTTTTTATGACATCTTGGTCTATAGCACAAATTGGGACGAACATCTCCAACACCTCCATCAGGCATTTACCATTCCACGCTCCCATCATTTGGTTTTGAATGAATCCAAATGTTCTATGGGCAGTTCAGAAGTGGCATATTTGGGCCACGTTATATCAGCAGTGGGCGTGAAGGTTGACCAATGTAAGATACAAGCCATCACAGATTGGCCTCCTCCCACCTTCCTTACCGCATTAAGGGGATTTTTGGGCCTAGCAGGATATTACAGAAAATTTATCCGTACTTATGGCCAGATAGCAACACTACTGAACAACCTTCTCAAGAAACATGCATTCACTTGGTCTCCCTCTGTGGCACAGGCCTTACAGCAGTTAAAGAAGGCTTTAGCCTCAGCGCCTGTGCTACAGCTACCAGATTTTGATGAATCCTTTGTGGTGGAATGTGATGCGTCCGAAGGAGGTATTGGTGCAGTGTTACAGCAATTGGGACACCCATCGCTTATTTCAGCCGCCAGTTGGGACAACACCAATACAAGTTATCAGCATATGAGAGGGAACCAATTGGGTTAGCCAAAGCCATCCAACATTGGTGGCCTTATCTTTGGGGACAAACATTTCTGATTCGTACAGATCATTGCAGCCTCAAGTATCTTCTTGAGCAATGCCTCACCATATCACCGCAGCAGCATTGGTTGAGTAAACTCATGGGCTTCGATTTTATAGTTCAATATAAGCCAGGCAGTTTGAATTTGGGGGCTGACGCTTTGTCTCATCGGGACATTCCAGAACCACACGTTTATGCTCTCAGCCACCCACGCTCACTGTTGTTGGATTCTATTCATGGGGAGACACATCAATATCTAGAACTTATTTCATTATATCAAGATATTCAGCAAGGGACAATAGCTAGTCATTGGACAATTCAAGGTCGTCTTATCCTATACAAAAACAAGATTTTTATGCATCACACGTCCCTACTTCTTCACACCTTTCTGTCCTCTTTCCATGATAGCACACATGAGGGTCGACAGAAAACATATTTCCGAATCAGTCAAAAATTTTATTGGAGGGGTATGAAGAGCACGATTGCTGATTATGTAGCTGCTTGTCAGATTTGTCAATGAAACAAGGCCGAATCTTTATGTCTTGCCGGCCTACTACAACCTCTGTAGCTACCGTCTCAAATTTGGTTCGACATTTCCATGGATTTCATTGATGGCCTTCCAACTTCATCAGGTAAATCCGTGATATTAGTTGTGGTTGACCATTTTTCAAAATATGGTCACTTCATTTTTTTGGCACATCCATATACTGCTGCTCATGTAGCTCAGTTATTTATGGACCACATTGTCCGATTACACGGGATTCCCACATCCATTATCAGTGATAGGGATGCCATTTTTACCAGTACCTTTTGGAAAGAATTATTCCAGTTACATGGCACCCAATTGGCATTCTCTTCTGCCTATCATCCACAAACTAATAGACAAACCGAGGTCGTCAATCTCACGATTGAAATGTATCTTCGCTATTTTTTGGGGGACTCACCTAAACGGTGGGTTAAGTGGCTTTCCTGGGCAGAATTTTGCTATAACACCTCTTACCACAGCGCACTGGGAACTACTCCTTTTAGGGTAGTTTATGGCGGAGATCCCACTCGTTTGTTATCCTATGAACCAGGGGCATCCAAAGTTGCCACTTTGGACCAAGCGTTAGCTAAAAGAGACGCTATGCTCCAGGAGGCCCAACACTCAATGAAGTTCTATTATGATAAGAAGCACCGAGAGATATATTATTCCCCAGGAGATTATGTGTGGTTAAAGCTCCAACACTATCGCCAGCTGTCACTGACTGCCTCCAAGCGCCACAAGCTTTCTCCAAAATATTATGGTCCATTTCAGGTGTTGGACCACATTGGCACCGTGGCCTACCGTTTGCAGCTACATCCCGAGGCAAAGATATATAATGTATTTCATGTATCCCAACTAAAGCCTTTCCAGGGCGACTCTCCCTTGCTGCACACCCCTCTGCCACCACTACATGAGGGCCGTGTCCTTTCTACTCCAACTCAGGTATTGTGGGCATGCCACATTCAAGGTGATTGGGAAATTCTCGTACAGTGGGCAGATGCAGACCCCAGTGACACTACATGGGAGCCATTATCAGCATTTTGGCTTCTCTACCCTTCCTTTGAGCTTGAGGACAAGCTCTTTCTCTAGGAGGGGGGTGATGTTATGGATTCAATAGCATCACGTGTTACCAGCAGGTGTAGGAATTAATTAATGTCGTTTTAATTTTCATGTAATTGATTTTGGTTTGGTTTGGTTTACAAGTTATTTGACTTGAACCAGTGACCCAAGGGTCTGAAGTGTATTTAGCGTCCTCAACCCAATTTAAGGGGACGACTAGGTTAATGAAAGGTCACGATTGAATAAGCAAATTAGCCTACAGTAAATTAGAGTAACAGGTCGAGAGCTCCTTCAAGCTCTCCTCCTTTTCCCCCAAATCCCCTTTTCGATTTTCTTCTTACATCACTCCATCAATCTATTCCTACGTCAAGCAAAGCAATGGAAGGAAGAGAAGAGAGGAGGGTGACAAGATCCATGGCTCGTGAGGATCCTAACAGCATGTCGACATTTACAAAAGCACAGGTCCATTCTACCAGAACCTCTGTACGTACAAAGCGAAATACAACTACATCGGTCCTTTGATTGGCACAATTCATATTGTTGCGGGAGGTGGAGACATCGGCCTACAGACCCTACTTTCGAGCTTGAGGACAAGCTCGTTCTTTGAGGGGGTGTAATGTTATGCACACAATAAAATTAATAGTTAATTGTTTTCTTTAATTTACTTTATTTATTTCAGTTTTGGGCCACAGGGGTATTTGTGGAATATTTTATTTATAGGGGTATTTTTTAATATTTTATATTAAACCCTAACAGGGTGAACCCTATTTAAGGGGTAAGAGTAATGAGAAAGACAAACATTGATTTTAGGTTAATTTTTGGTTAAACAGGCTTGGAGCTCTCCTTGACAAGTTCTAGGGTTTTCAAGCTTCCCTTTGACTTGATCTTCTTTTTCATCTCCATGTCTCCCTACGAATCCATGTGTCAGATCTGGGACCATAAAAATCTTACAATGAAGCGGGTGATTAGTGGAGGCCATGAACAAGGGAGGCTCTACTACTTGGATGTGCCACAAATAAATACTGCATCCACCTGTGACACGAAAATCAGGTTATGGCATAACCGGTTGGGACATCCATCCACCCAATATCTTCATCATATTTTTCCTAAAGCACGGTTGGACCTTCGCTGTCAAGCATGTCAAATGAGTAAACATCAAAAGTCTACATACTCACCTCATCCAGAAATTAAAAGTGTCTCTCCTTTTTCGTTAATTCATACTAATGTATGGTGACCCTTGAGTGTCTCCAACATTTCTCCAGTGAAATATTCTATTACATTCATTGATGAATTCATTTATACCACATGGTTATTTTTGTTTAAAGAGCATTCTGAAATACCATTGATATTTAAATATTTTCATGCAATGGTACTCACTCACTTTGGGCAGAAAATTAAAGTCCTTCGGTTAGATAATGCCAAAGAATACACATCCAAAGATCTTGACTCATTTTTTTCAGGAAAATGGCATTATTCATCAGACATCATGTGCCTACACCCCTCAAAAACATGGTGTGGCTGAATGGAAGAACTGTCATATTCTTGAGGTAGCTTGCGGTTTACTATATGCCATGCAAGTTCTATACTTTTATTGGCAGCATGCAGTTCTTACCGCATGTTTTCTTATAAACTGGTTACCCTCTTCCATTCTTGGTAAAAAATCTCCCAACTCTCTATTATTACCTGATGATGATCCTTTTTCATTGTCCTTGAGAGTCTTCAACTGTCAATGTTTTGTCCATATTTCCTCCCCAAAACTTAGTAAACTTGATCCCAAATCTGTGAAGTGTATCTTCTTAGGATACTCTCGCACACAAAAGGGTTATGTTTGCTATAATCCCTCACTTCAGTGTTTTCTTGAGTCTAGGGATGTCACATTTTTTGAAGACTCTCCATATCATTTTGATAATGCTCCTCCAGGTTTATCTCCAATACCAGGTTCTCCTCGATCGGTTGTACCCTGTGCTGCAAAAACTACTCAACCCCCATAAACTCTTGCTGACACCACACCTGTTGAGTTGTCGGATCCTATCGAGGTAAGTCTATCTTCTTTGAATATTTTTGGCCTAGAATATGATACTCGTCCTATTTTTGTTATGAAAGAGCCACAAAGATACCGCGAGCTGGTATCTCTATCTACATGAGCTGGAAGATCATGTGGTACCCACAAGATAAGACCAAAAGCTGGCTCTCTAGCATGATTCACGTCCTTAAAAAAGGTGTTTGTAGTTAAGTTAAATTAGTTTCTTAAATAGATAATGTAATCTTATCAAAATTGGCTTATCTTAGAGAGTTCTAGTTGGAATGTAATTAGGAGTCCTAAGGTTAGTTGTACATGGACTCTATCACCTCTTCAACTATAAATAGGGGTACTTGTAACTCTAAAATATTAAGCAAGTTTCTTATTTTTTTCTTCTCTCTCTATTGTCCTTTATTTTCTTCTCTTCTCTCTATACCCAAGAGCTCTTCTCTTTTTCCTTTTTTCCTTTCTCTCCACCTTGCTCGAGGTATTATTCATGGGGTCCTAAATTCAACATTGTTGGAAGATAGGGCTCAAGCCCACCCGACCAAGGAAGGCCTACATATCTAAGAGTATTAGAAGATGGGACAAATGATCAAAGCAAACCCACAAGATGGGCCCAAGCATATAAGAATTAGGACCCACTATGATTGCCATGATCTGTCATCCTTATCACATTAGTTGGAAGATCAAGAAGGACTCAAGAAAGTATCTTTATCTAATGGTCTCGTCCTAGAAGAGTTTTAGTTTGAGTTAGGTTTTTCTTTTATCTATATTGAGTTATTTAATTATGCTAGGACTTATCTTTAAGTGTTAGAATTTGGGTGTAATTGTGACAAAGGTAGTTTTATTGTAATTAGACTCAACCACCTTCCTCTATTATAAATAGAGGTTCATGTATACTGATTACAATAAGTCAATGAAGTATTTCTCTTTTCCATAAATTCAACATGGTATCAGAGCAGGTTCTGTGAGTTGACGTGGTCAACCCATAGAGGTAATGTGATCATTTTCTCTAAACCTAAACCCTATGTCTAGGTTCATAGTTATTTATTTTTCAGTCCCTACACCCGTAGTTTTATTTGCATTTTTAACCTCTATACAGAGTTTTTTCATGTTGAAAATTATATATTTATGGAAATATATTTTAGTCTACTTTCCAAAGAAAAATAATTTGTTCCAATTGGAGTTATCGATAGAGAGATATCGATATTTGAATGAGCAAAGGTTAGATTGCAAAAAGGTTTGGGCAACGGCAGAAATCTTCAGATTCTGAGGTTTTTTTTATATAAAAAACTAGACTTTATATGGAGAAATATATATATCAAAAGAAATATCTGTAAGTCTATTATTTTTCCTATTCAACCAATTTTTATCTGAGTTATCTACAAAGAGAAATCGATATTTGAAGCAGCAAAGGTTGAGAGGCAGCATAAAGCCTCAACTTCTAGGGTATTTTACGCTATCAAGAAAGAGACTTTTTATGGAGAATTATATATCAAAAGAAAGATACGTAAGTCTATTTTTTTATATATTCAACTAATTTATGGTATGATTTTTTATAAGGATATATTGATCTTGGAAGAGTCAATGGTCATTCTGGAAAAATAGGAGAAACAATCCTTAGTTCGGCTAGATGACAGAGACCGAAATATATCAGATTATTTATCTTCATATAATTATATTTTATGAAGAGAAGTTATAATTTGATGAAAGGTACTTAAGTTTAGTTTCATAAGGAGAAAATTTGAGGACAAGCTCTTTCTCCATGGGGAGGCAGATGTTGTGGACTCAATAGCACACCGAGTCACACAATGAAGGAGGCAACAACAACCCACTCAATAGGATTTATTTCTTATATTACTTTGAGTAGGATTTATTTCTAATTACTTTATATGTAAGGGCATTATGGGGAATTATTGTAACCCTAACCCTAAAACTCCATGACGTGACCTATTTAAGGGAAATGAATGAATGAAATAGGTAAGCTTTGAGATTTTAGAATAACCTAGTCTAAATAGGTTGAGATCACCTCTTGATCTTGAGTTTAGGGTTTACTCCAAAAATCCAACCTATCCTTCACCCTCCATTGCCATCCATCTTCACCAAATTCATCCTTCATCATCCATACGAAGAAGAGGAGCTTCCTACCCCTTTTTCTGAGCCCAAAGAGAGGGTCTTCCCTCATCATCAGCATCAACAACAAGTAGGGTTCAATTCCCTTTTGACGAGCAGCAAAGAAAGGAGAATTCTGGTTCTTTCACTAGAAGGATTAGAACAACTCTTCTTGCAGGGAATTCATCATGGAAACAGAGCAAGGACAACCATCAACGTGAACCAAGGCTGCCCCCTAAGCTAGGCCTTCAAGTCCTGGAACGAGCTGCATCAAATCAGGGTTGAAACTCTGATTTACATGAGCAAGAACGGGTATTCCTCCATTATCTCTCCACCTGAATTATAACTTTAGCACTAGAATGAGTTAATAAAAAGGGAGACTGTTTATTGGTGGAAGATTAGCCAAAGAAGGGATCTTTAACCCTCCTTACCGAGTTCAGCAACTCAGTACCAATGCTGGATTCACAAATATCTCGCCATGTCACTTGATCCATGACCCGGGACCGTAACAACTCATCTCCCCCTCCGCTTTGTGCCAGCGTTGTGTTCCTTCCACTCGTTACACTTGTTATGCTATCCATCCTCCCATTCAACCTCTCTATGTTGAGATTAAATTTAGAGAACCTCTCAAACATCTCATCAAATTTTCTGTCATTCTTTGCTTGACATCTGAGGATCAACTCCAGTAATTCACTTTTGCTGATTTTCGTCGGAGAACCTTGCTCTGATATTATTGTGTTCCCGCTCTAATACCAGTTGTTATGGTCCTGGATTTGACACAAGGATTCATTGTTACGGTTCAAGTTCGGCCATGGGGAATTGTAGAAAGACATGGTGGAATTGTAGGGAGACATGGAGAGGAAGACGAAGACCAAGCCAAAGGGAAGCTTGAAAACCCTAGAGCTCGTTAAGGAGAACTCCCAGCCTGTTTACCCTATATTTAACCTAAAATCAATGCTTGTTTTTCTCTTGACTCTTACCCCTTAAATAGGGTTCACCCCGTTAGGGTTTAATATAAAATATTACAAAAATACCCCTATAAATAAAATATTCCAAAATTACCCCTATGACCTAAAAAGAACTAATTAAAGTAAATTAAAGCAAAAAATAAAATAATAATGTTATTGTGTGTATAACATACTAGTTTCCCTTCTATCTCCCTTATGGATTTTTGGGAGAGGGGAAGGTGTTTGGGAGCCATAGGTTGGACTACCCATTCTATTGGCCATGTTAACTCTCTAGGATCGAGTTCTTCTATGGTCAAATTTTGAGAATATCCAATATTTTTGGATAGTTTCATGATTTTCTTTGAATCCTTTACTGGAACCTTTCCAGTACGGATTCCTCTTGCAACTACGCATATGAGTATGCACATTACTCTTCGTCCTAGTTAAATGCCATTTTTCGACCAGATATCTATGTAGATTTTTAGGGACAAGGTATCCTAGATAAGCTTGTCATCTAAATCTGTTTTTAGATTGGGCCAAATTGTAAAGGAGACTGGACCTAATCCTAAGTTTTCTCTAACTCCTCCGAGTAGGGCTTTTTCAAAATTATTCCTCACTGAGTTATCTACGATTGCTGCTAGGAAGGGTAAATTTTGGTTGATTCATATCAAGGGGTCTAATCCTAAATGAACTAGTCCATAATGGACGTATTTAAATCTTTTTAGTTTAGCTAGGTTTGATTCACTTAATAATTTGTAGCAGAAAGTACCTGAGTTGATATCCTGTATTTCTACAGATAGTTCCTTCTGGAACTCAATCCAGTCTTTATTGTAGACTTCAGTTATCTGAGGGATACTGATTGTTCACTTTTGTACATCCTACATAAGATTAGGTTGTTCTTCATATTATCCCTGTGCTTCATGATGAACATGACGACTATTTTGAAGAGAATTACATTCTATTCCTATTTGTTCAGACATTTAAGAATTTTGGTTGAGACGTTGTCTCTTCTAAGTTTTGGAACAAAATCTGGAGAACACGTTCCAATTGATATAAAGTTATGAACAGAGAGGTATGTTGAACAACAATTTCTCTTTGTTCATTGTTTTGAGTTAAAGCACATATGTCTCATATAAGACGATCTTTATCTACACTTTGTTGGTTTTTTACTGAAGCTATTTTACAAATAAATTCTTGTACTTCTTTTCTACTTGGTTTGTTATTAACCAATTCAGTTTTCATCCCTCCAATAGGTTCTAATATCCTAGAGTGTTCGATTTCATGATCTACAAAGCTTTACATATCTGTGAGGAGTTTTATTATTGGTTGAGTATATCCTCCTTTTAGTATCTCAAGATGGGCATTTATTCCTCTCTTGAGTTTTTGTACTTGTTCATTAACTTCGCTTTCTATTCCTAGGCATAAGAAGGCAACATATTCTGCAGTGTATTTCTCACATCAACTTTTCATAAAGAAACTGTGATGCATATCACCAACTAAATCCATTATATTGTTTAATATTGGATTATTTTCATCATGCCATTCATGTGGATAGCCTATTATTGGACAAACATGGGTCTGTCCAGTTTTAAACATTGTGTTGTATGAAAGACTATTAAGTTCCTTTTGACTGACCGCTTGAGGTGTTTGATACATTTTTAATTTACAAATGTTGTTTGGGATGTGTCGGTTTTGGTTCATAACTATTTTGGGAGTATGTAAACCTAAACAGAAAGAAACAAAGCTATTCCTTGGACAAGCTAGAATATAACTTAGTACATGTGTCCCAAATGTCTTTGGTTGTTTCCAGGTGGACAACATTGTTGGCTACATGTTCTTCCATACTATTAATAAGCCAACTAATGACCAAATTATCATTCTTAACCAACTTGAGGTAGGATAGATCTTCTTCATCAATCGGTAGACAAGGTTTGTTTAATTGACCGAGAAGGCCACGGGTAATAAGAACCCTTCGTATTGATTGTGACCAACTGAGATAATTTGAGAGGCCCCTTAAGATAATAGTAGTAATTATGAGTATGTAACTCTTACTACTTGTATTTCCAGCATCCATCTTGAAGTAAAACAAATGCTTAAACCACTCTCAAGATCAATTATAGAAGCTCAAAATTTAAGAGTAAGTAAAATCAAAGTGGGAAGGCACTTTAAATCATGTATTGGCTGCCAAATAAGTCAATCTGAATGTTCCAAATAGATCAAATAAGAGAAGATCTTATAAAAACATCCACTAATTCAAACTTGAAAGATCCATGTACCAAATCAGTCACTTGTCAATTGAGATCTAAAATCTTATCCACAAGATCAGGCACTAAATCATCAAAGAATTTGTGCCTCTGTCAAGAGGAGTTACCATTCATAAATGAATCAAATCCTCTTATATCCTTTAAAAAATCTCAAGAGGATAGAATGAAACTTACGCCTTAACCCAAAATTCCAAAAATTGTGGCTAAATACTTAAGAACCACAATTTTCTTTCTTTGAGATCCTTTTTAGCAAATAAGGTCTCTTATAAATCTCAACTCATAGGGACAATCCAACTTTCAAATAACCTAGTGTTGGAGTTCAAGAGAGTAGAGAGGGCTATAGAATAGTAGAGGCACGTTGATAAATTTTTATAATGTTGGGATTTAAACATATGTTGCTTCACCATCTAAATAAACAGACCACATGAGCAACACCAAGTGTAAGAGGCCTGGCAGCAACATGTACTAGAATTCCAACTCATAGAAAATTGATCGAAGTCACATGAAAGTAGTTTAGCTACAAGAAGACCAAGATGATAACATCTTTTAACAAAAGGGATTAATCTTCACAACTTCTCATATAAAGATCATCTTGTCTAGATATAATCCAGAGATCAAAGCCTCAACATATAACAAGGAAAATGTGTAAATAATAACCAGAAATGACTTGTCTCTTTATGGCCTGACTCCTTACTTCTTGAGAGATTTCTTGGCCAGATCTTCATAAATATTTTTTTGTATACTTTATCAAAGGGAATCCTAAACTCTATGTTCTGATACCGTGTAGAATTTAGGATCCCATGATAAGAATGTCAACCAAACTAAGAAGAAGAAGGAGAAGAGAGGGAGAAGGGATCAACCACCAAGGGAGAGAGCTTGGACAAAGGAGAAGAGGGAGAGCTCCTACCAAGAGAGAGATGTTGGACGAACTTTTGAAGAAAGGAGGAGAGAGATTGAATGTTCTACCTCTTAGCCAAGGCCTCTATTAATTGATTTTTCAATGGCCTTTTAGGGATACAATATTATAAAATAAGTGACATAAAAAAGCCAAGAATTTACAACTTCATGCCATATTTATGAGAAGTCTTCTTATTTACCCATATGCCACCTTTAGATGTGTGGGATTTCTTTTCTGTGGGCTTGAGCCCACTCTTCTAACACTTTTCTTGGATGTGTGGGCATGAGCCCACTCTTCTAACAACATGTGCTCTTGGGCTCACTCTTCTAACATAATGTTGTTGTTGAAAGAAAGAAATGTCATCTCCTTGAGGTTGCTCGGGGCCTCCTCTACTCTATGAAGGTACGTTACTTTTATTGGGCTCATGCTCTACTTACGGTCTATTTTCTTATCAATAAGTTATCTTCATCAGTATTGGGTCATAAGACTCCATATTTGTATTATTTCCTAGTGAAAAACCATTTTCTTTTCCAATAAAGGTTTTTGGATGTGCATGCTTTGTCCATACCACATATCCTTAGAAATGTAAACTTGCTCCTCGTTCTATGAAGTGAATTTTCTTGGGTTGTAACTTTGACGGTTACTTGTGTCTCGGGTTGTAACTTTTTTTAGACACCTCATTCTATTTCTCAGAAGATGCTCCTCCAGGTTTGTCCTTCACTCCTACCAACCCTTGTCCATTTGTGTTCTTTAATGCCGATGTCACTCTGCGCCCTGAAGCACTAGCTGACACCTCACCTGGGGAGTTTTCAAATCCTGTTGAGGTAAGTTCTTCCCCTATTCCATTTGATCCACATTTTGATACTTGATCCATTTCTCTAAGAAAAGAACGTTGTTACTGTACTACTTCTCATCCTATATCCAACGTTATGTCTCACCATCATTTGTCTTCCAATTGTTCTCAGTTCCTTGCATCTCTTTCTTCCACTTCGATTCAGCATTCCTCTCAGGAGGCACTGGAACATCCAAGATGGAAGGTGGCTATGGATGAGGAAATGCAATCCTTATATGAAAATAAAACATGGGACTTAGCACTTGTTGAATTTATCGAAAAGAGAAATACTTCATGACTTATTATAATTAGAGTACATGAACCTCTATTTATAATAGAGGAAAGTAGTAAAGTCCAATTACAATTAAACCACCTTTGTCCCAATTACACCCAAACTCTAACACTTAAAGATAAGTACTAGCATAATTAAATAACCCAATAAAAATAGAAGACTAACATGACTAAAACACCTTTAAACTGAAACTCTTCAGTGAGACCTGCTTCCATAATAATTTAGGCTATGTTAGACTTCTTATTGTGTAAGACTCCTCATGCCACCTCACGTGATCATGGTGGGTTCCACATCTTATGGCCTTGGGCACATCTTCCAATAGTCTTGAATATGTGAGCCTTACTTGGCCGTGTGGGCTTGGGCCCATCTTCCAACACTCTATGATATGTGGGCCTTCCTTGGTCATGTGGGCTTGGGCCCATCTTCCAACAACACCACTTCTGAATGGTAAGAAACCAGTGGGTTGTAAATGGGTGTTTTTCATCAAACACAATCCGTATAGGTCCATTACTTGTCTTAAGGCCTGAATCATTGGTAAAGGGTACACACAATGTGATGGAGTGAATTATGAGGAAACCTTCTCTCCTAATACCAAGTTAAATTCAGTATGTATCTTATTATCACTCGCTTATAACTCTTCATGGCTTGTATATCAACTCGATGTTAAAAAAACTTTCTTAAATGGCAATATCTATGAGGAAATTTATTCAACCACCTGGTTATGTGGTTGAGGGGGAGTATGTATGCCTCTTAAAGAAGTCCTTATATGGGCTTAAACAGTCCCCTTGGACCTGAGTTGACAAATTTAGCCAAGCACTACTATGGTTTGGATTTCGTCAATGCTCAGTAGATCATTCAGTATAATTTAAAGATACCTCAAAAGGTAAGATACTATTGTCTGTGTATGTTGATGATATTATCTTAACTGGCAATGATGTGCATAAAAAACAAGAAGTAAAAAACAAAATATGTCATGAATTCAAAACTAAAGATCTTGAACTTCTAAATTATTTTCTTGGACTAAAATTTCTTCAGTCCAAACATGGGATAATATTGTCTCAGAGGAAATATTTCTTGGACCTCCTCGAAGAAATAAGAATGATGGGGCATCACCCAGCTGACACACCTATGGATGCAAATATAAAATTACTTGCAAGTTCTGGAGTAGATATTGATATTGGGAAATATCAAAGACTTGTAGGCAAACTTATCTACCTCACAGTAACTAGACCAGACATATCATATGTTATAAGAGTGGTGAACCAGTACATCCATAAACTACAACTTACCCATTGGCAGGCATTGGAGAGAATATTAAAATACTTTCAAGGTGCCCCAGGAAGAGGATTGCTTTATTATAAAAATGGCCACTGCAACATAGAAGGTTTCTTGTATGTGGATTGGGCTGGATCACCTGATGATAGGAAGTAGTTCACTTTTGGATATTGCACTCTTGTTGAAAGGAACCTGGTTACATGGAGAAGTAAGAAGCAAAATATGTTTGCAAGATCTAGTGCAGAAGCAAAATACAGGGCTATGGCTTACATAGTTAGTGAACTCCTATGGATCAGGTCCCTTCTTATGGAATTAGGATTTTGTAAAGGAGGTTCTATGGGTCTACATTGTGATAACCAAACAGCCATTAATATTACTTCGGATCCAGTTTTCCATTAGAGGACCAAACACATCGACATGTACTACCACTTTATACTGGAGAGATTTCAAGTGGGTATAATCTTCCTCAAACATGTTTCATCACAAGAGCATGTAGCAGATACTCTTACAAAAACAATTACATCTAAGATCCTATCCTTTATATGTACCAAGCTGAGTATCTATGATGTTTTTTTCTTCTCCTCCAATTTCAGAGGGAGTGTTATAAGAGGAGGCCAAAACCCACACATTGTTAGAAGAGTGGTCTAATGCCCACACGTCCATGAAAAGTGTTAGAAGACATCCAAGAAAAGAAAGCCCACACATCTAAGAAGTGGCATATGGGTAAATAAGAAGAATTCTCATAAAGATGACATGAAGTTGTAAATACTTATCTTTTTATGTCTCTTCTTTTATAATGTTGTAGCCCTAAAAGGGCATTGTAAAAGCTATAAATAGAGGCATTGACTAAGAGGTACAACATTCAAGCTCTCTCCTCCTTTCTCCCAAAGTTCAACCAAACTTTCTCCCTCTTCTACTTTGTCCAAGCTCTCTCCCTTGGTGGTTGATCCCTTCTCCCTCTATTCTCCTTCTTTTTCTTAGTTTGGTAGAATTTCTTATCATGGGATCCTAAATTCTCCATCCTCAAGAGATGATCTAATGAAGTGATAATGCACTTGTGTGTGCTTTGTTTTGGCATGATAAATATGGTTCTTTTCTAAATGAATAGCACTCTAACTGTCACAATACAACTCATTATTCCCATGCTTGAGACCTAATTCTTCCAAGAAAAACTGCAACCATACCATCTCTTTGCTGACTTTGGTCACCACAACATATTCTGCCTTAGTAGTGGAAAGAGCAAATATCTTCTACAAGTTAGAGACCCAACTAACTGCTCTACCACCCATTGTGTATACATATCCAGTGAGACTCTTCCTGCCATCAATGTCTCAACCATGTCAGCTTCTACATAACCCCATAATCCCAAGTCTAACTTTCTAAAACATAAAGTTGAGTCTGTAGTGCCTCTCAAATACTTAAGAATCTACTTCATTGGTTCCCAATGTTATTTACCTAGATTACTCATATATCTACTCACAACTCCCACTGCATGAGCTATGTCTGGTCTAGTGTACACCATGACATACATGAGACTGCCAATGGCAGAAGCATAAGGCACATTGGCCATGTAGGCTCACTCCTGCTCTGTAGAAGATGACTACTCCTTAGATAGACTAAAGTGACTAGCCAAAGCAATACTCACTAGTTTTGCATTATTCACGTTGAATCTTCTCAACACCTTATTCACATATTCCTCTTGTGATAGTTTCAAGACATCAGTATCCCTAGTAATCCTCATCCTAAGGATTTGTTTTGCAGCACCCAAATCCTTCATTGCAAACTTCTTGGATAACTCCATTTTAAACTTATATATTTCATGTTTTCAAGCACCTACTATCAACATGTCATCAACATATAGTAGTAGAATGATGTAGGAGTCATCAAGGTTCATCACATAATAGTAACGATCCACTTGACACCTCAAGAAACCAATACTACTCATGATGATGTCAAACTTCTTATACCACTATCTTGGAGCTTATTTAAGACCATTCAATCTCTTTTGAAGTTTTCACACAATTTTTTCCTTTCCTTGTGCTTTGAAACCCTATGGTTGTCTCATGTAAATTTCTTCCTCAAAATCATCATGAAGAAAGTGGTCTTTACATCCAACTGCTCTAAGTGCAAGTCTTCATTTGTTGCTAGTCGAAGCAATGTTCTAATAGTAGTCAATTTCACTACTGGGGAGAAAATTGTGTAGTCAATGCCTTCTTTTTGTTGAAAGCCCTTTACAACTAGTTTTGCCTTATACCACTTGCTGCCATCATGCTCGTCTTTTATTCTACAAAGCCTTCTTCCCTTTTGGTAACTCTATCAACTGCCATGTCTGATTGGATAATAGTGAATCCATCGTATCCCTCATGGTCAACTCCAACTTGGTTGATTCATTATCACAACTTCCCCATAACTCTCTTGTTCATCTTTATCAGTCAACAAAATATAGTTCAATGCAAGGGAGTATCTTTGTGGTGGTTTACTAGTTCTTGTAGATCTCCTGAGTTCAGTCACATGAATGTTCTGATTTACTTCTGGGGGTATGTTTTCCTCGTCTTCCTTAGCAATATTCTCCATATCAATAACTAGAAGATCTCTCAATTGAATCAATGTAGACTTTTTAGCTTCATTACTTGTCACCTTCATTGAATATCACATTTTTTTCTCATGATAACCTTACGACTTTTGTCATCCTAGAAGTGATAACCAAACTCTAGACCACCACTGCTAATAAAGAAACATATCTTGGATTTAGCATCAATTTTACTTCTAATAGTAGAATCAATGTGAATATAAGAAACACAACTAAACACTTTCAAGAAAGAAAAGTTTTACTCTTTGTCGCTCCAAATCTCTTCTGGTATTTTGCAATCCAATGGTGTTGAAGGACCTCTATTGATCAAATATGAAGTGGTGCTAATAGCCTCAGACCATAACATCTTTTACAATCCTGCATGTAAAATCTCATGCTCCTAGCATGCTCATTCAAAGTCATATTTATCCTCTCAGTCACACCATTATGTTGAGGTTTTCCAAGAATGGTCTTCTTCTTCATCTTGATTCCATTATCAACATAGTACCGGTTGAAATCATTGTGTATGTATTCTCCCCCATTATCTGATTGTAGGTACTTCTCCTTCAAATATGTCTCATTCTCAACCATTTTACTCCATCTCTTGAATGTATCAACAAAATCAGGTTTTTTAGGAAATAAACCTATACCTTTTGGCTTGCATCATCAATAAATGTCACATAGTAATTAGAATGACCAAGGGAGGTAATAGCTGAAGGTTTCCACACATCTATATGAACCAACTCCATTTTTGCTGTCTTTCGCTCTTTTCCAACCTTAGAAAAGCTAACCCATCTCTGCTTGCCAAAAATAAAACCTTCACACAAGCTGTTGTTAACAGATTTCAACCTTGGTAGCTTCCCTTTGGACTGTAGCACTTTCATTGGCTTCTCACTCATGTAACTGAGCTTGTAATGCTACAAATCAGAATTACTAACAACATCAGTAACTGCAACTGGAAGTGATGTAAAGAGTTCTAGATTTAACTCCTCCTGCACCAACCATGACTCCCTTAGTGACTTACCAGGCAACACCATTAAAAGTCATATTATGACCTTCATCATTAAGCTACCCTACTGAGATTAGATTATTCATTAGTTTTGGCACATGTCTCACCTTGTAAATTTTCTACACTAACCCGTTTGACATCCTCTAATTAACATCACTAATGCTGACAATATCTAAAGATTCTCTATAAACAAGATAAACCTTCTCGTGATCTTCAACAACATAATTCTCCATGATCTCGCAGTGCGTAGTGGTGTGAAAAGAAACTCATTAATCCAAAACCCAAGAGTCAATAGGGCTAACAACTGACAAGAGTAAAGCATCTTGTACTTCTTCAGTCACCGCATTTGCAATATCATTTTTCTTTTCATCCTTCTTATGTGCTCTGCAGTTCTTCTTCTTTATATGACCAAACTTGTCACAGTTCCGACATTCCACAATCTTTCTGAATTTGGATTTGCTTCTTCCATTCCTTGACTTCCATCTATTGTGGCCCTTGTTGGAATTCCTCTTGAAGTTCCTGCCCCTAGTATCAACTTTTAGGGCAGAATTAGATGTCAATGATTCTCCAGAGTCTTTTCTATGAACTTCTTTAACAAGAATGGTATCCCAAACATCAATAAAGATCAACTTCCCATTGCCGACAGAATTGCTGACCGCAACCCTCATAGGCTCCCAACAATTTGGTAGAGACACCAGAAGAATTAAGGCATGAACCTCATCATCAAATTTAATCTAAACAAAGGTAAATTGATTGAAAATCATGCTAAACTCATTCAAATGCGTTGCCACTGATGTATTTTTTGTCATCTTTAAATTGAACAATTTTTTTCATGAGATGTACCGTATTATTTACAGAAGACTTTTCATACATATCAGACAAAATCTTCTTCATTTCTATTGTAGTGTTCTCCGATGCCACATTATGAGTGATGTTATTTGAAAGTGTTAACCAAAATACTCCCAACACCTGTCTATCAAGGAGAATCCACTCATCAGCTTTCATACCTTCTAGTTTCATATCTAGAAGTGGTGAGTGTAGCTTTTTACTGTACAGATAATCTTTGATCTACATCCTCCAGAACGCAAAATCCATACCATATAATTTGTTGATTCCAAGCATCGATCCTTCTCCTCTAGTCATTGCTCTCAATCACAAACCAAGCTCTGATACCTTTTGTTAGGAATTAGATGCCATAGTTCAAAACTAATAAGAGCTACAATAATCATAGAAGAAGAAAAAAGCAAGCACAGAAAAAACACAAGATTTATAAAGGTTTGCCTCGAGGTGAGACTATGTCCTATCTTCCACCACTGCCGTAATTCACTATAAAGATAAAGAAATCACACACACTCAAATGTTTCTCTCTAACCTCTCCCAGCCGTAACTAATGATCTTTCTCAATGATCATTAATCCGAACAACAATGCCCCCAAATATAAAGAGAAAACTAGGGCAACAAAAACACAAGTGTGAAATCCCCAAACTACCCTTAATGAAATCCACGTACCGACTCAGTGCAAGGTGTTAATTAGGATCCATAACTTAACACCAATCAACTACTTTGTTGTAAGATCATAAAACACACAAGAAGTGGGTGAGAAGGTGATGGAGCAATTAAAATGTCATGTAAGCTGACTAAAAGATAAAAGATTCAAGGGAAAGGTAGGAACAAAAAAAATATATTTGAGAGGAAGTGATGGCATAAAAGAGGTAGATCCATTCCCAAGAAATTTAGTCTAGGATCCATCAACTATGGTAACTAATTTATCCGAGAGACAAGGTGAGACAAAATGGAGTAACTTTTGTTACTAGTAAGATGCTCAGAGGCCCCTGAGTCAATTATCCAGGATCAGGAGGACGCAGTAATAGAGAGCATACTTGAATCGTTGGTGGTAGTAGCAGTGGAGAAGGATCATGGAGGAGAGACCTTCAAAGTTTTCATTTTATGGAATAAGTCATACTCATCATTGGTAAGGGTCTTCTTTTTTGTTGGTAGGGCAGACTTGTCCTCCTTTCTTTCACTTACTGAGGCTTGATTAGGCTTGGCCCTTTTTGGTGTGCCATGGATTTTGAACACCGATTGATAGAGTGGGCATATTTTCCACATTGGGTGCATTCCTTGCCTTTTGTTCTGGTGGAACCATTCCTTCCACCTCTACCTCATCCTCTATATTTTCTTCCATGACCTCAGCCATGGTCGGTAGATGTTCTCCTATTACCGGAGTACATAGAAGATGATATTTCAGTGGGAGAAGGGGAATAGGAGTCTAGAATTCAGAGTAATTTGGCACATATATCATCAAAGATGAGAATAGCAGAGGCGCTAAGGAGTTGAGTTTTAGCAACCTCGAGATATGGCTTAATATTTTCTAGACAAATGGCAATGGCTAATACTTCCTTCTACTTGTTTTGGATAGAGACATTAGTGGATTTAGGTTATGCTAGGTTCTATTCTTGAATAAGGCATCTGAATCTAGCCAAGAACTCATGGATTTTCTAAGGAGTTGAGTTTTAGCAACCTCGAGATATGGCTTAATATTTGCTAGACAAATGGCAATGGCTAATACTTCCTTCTACTTGTTTTGGATAGAGACATTAGTGGATTTAGGTTATGCTAGGTTCTATTCTTGAATAAGGCATCTGAATCTAGCCAAGAACTCATGGATTTTTTTTTGCCTTTTTTAATATTAAAGATACTTTGGAGAATATCATATAGCCTTTATAAGTTGTCGGAGCTGGAGTACAACTTAGCACATGTCTCCCAAATTTACTTAGCGGTGTCTAGATGAACCACATAGTTGGAGACAAGATATTCGCTGCTATTGATGAGCCAACTAATCACCAATGTGTCCTTTTTTAACTACTTAGCATAAGCAACATCTTTTTCATCAATGGGTGGTCCAAGTTTGGTTAGGTGACCCAATAGGTCCCTTGTAATAAGAAATCGTCGAACCGATTTGGACCAGCTCATGTAATTTGATATCCCTCACAAGGGTATGGTGGTAATATTTTGAATATCATTCTTACTACTCATGCATTCTTCAGCCATAAGAGATAATTCAAGGGATAGTGTACCCAAATATGGAGTTGCCTAAGTAATAGGCTTGTAGAACCAAGTGAAGCCTAAGACTAGCTCGAGTATATGGGAGGAGAACCCAAGCTTAACAATACTTTTAGGCAAGGAGGGAACCCACTTAGGCAAGTAAATTTCTGGCCAAAAATTTCTATAATCATTTATCTAGGTTTCCTTTTAGATAATAGTAACAATCAATCAACAAACATGAAAGCAAGTAAGGTAATATGTCATGCCGAGTAAGATCTTTCTAAGATCATTCCAAAAAATAGTTTTAATGGCAGATTAGAATAAAATAGTCTATATTAAATATCTCATGAGTTAGGAAAGATATGATGGTTTAAAAATTAAACAAATTAGACCTAATCAAGATGATATGACACCAATATAATTTTAGCAATCTTGCTTCAAGTAGATCAATGCCAACTTAGCTTTCCAAAAGACTACTTAATTCTTTTGAGCATGCTTCCTTTGATGAAAAAAATATATTCTAATCTTGATTTCTCTTAAATATTGAGGCAAGAAAAAATATCCAACTCATATATTTGAATAAAACGATGTTCGGCCTCCTTTTTTTAAAAACCTTACACAACACTTTGCACAAAAACAACCATCATCTTTTATCTTTTCCTTTTTTTATTTAATTCAAAAATTGATGAAACTTGGCATGAATATGAGACTTACAGAGATATGCTCATATGAATGCCGAGACCTCAAAAACATTTATCCAACAAAATTTCACAAAACCGAGTAGAGTTCCAACTCTTCAAACAACTCGGTTAATGAAGAAGGTTAGCATAGAAGCTAAGTAATAATATTTTAAAAATAAAATGGATAAAAAACCAATAATAATGGACTCAAGAAAAATTTTCTTCCTTATAAAATTTTGATCCAATGAAATAATAACTCTTCATGAAAAAAAATCTCAGCATAAATTGATTTTCAGCCAAAAACTTGCAAACCGACCAAAACAGCCTTGGAAAACTTTTTCCAATCCAAGATGCATAAATCTCATTACTCAACAAGTTTCAATATTGCTTCACAAAGAACCTTCTAAGAGTAGCTTTGATCATAACTTCTTAGAGCTTCCTTTTCTTTCTTTCTTTCTTTCATTCTTTCATTCTTATCTTTGTTATTTATCCTTATTTCTTCCTTTCTTTCTGTTGTATTTCTTTCTTGCTTCTTTCCTTTTTATTTAGGTATTCTTTCTTTCTTAGTTTGTTTCATGAAAGAAAAAATGAAACAGGATGGAAGAAATAAAGAAGACAAAAACAAAGAGAGGAGAATGAAAGAAAGAAAGAAAATAAATAAAGAAGAAAAATAAAGAATTAAGAAAGAAAGAAGCAAGAAAGAAACAAGAAATAAAGAATGAAAGAAAGAAAGAAAGAAAAATAAAGAAGAAAAATAAAGAATCAAGAAATAAAGAAGAAAGAGAGAAACAAGAAAGAAAGAATGAAAGATGAAGAAGGAAAGAAAGAAAAGATATAAAGCAAGAACCAAGAAATGTAGAATGATGAAAGACAAAAAGAAACATAGAAGATAGAAAGAAATAAAAATATTAAAGAAAGAGGAAAGAAAGAATTAGGATAGAAACAAAAAACAAGTCAGAAAGAAAGAATGAAGAAAGAAATAAAGAAAAAAACTAAAACATGTAAGGAAGAAAGAAAGAAAAAAAAAGAAACAAGAAATAAAGAGTCAAGGAAGAAACAAGAAAGAAAAAAATAAAGATGAAGAAAGAAAGAAAAAAAAACAAGAAATAAAGAGTCAAGGAAGAAACAAGAAATAAAAAAATAAAGATGAAGAAAAAAATAAAAAAATAAAGATGAAGAAAAAAATAAAAAAATAAAGATGAAGAAAGAAAAAAAAGAAACAAGAAATAAAGAGTCAAGGAAGAAACAAGAAAGAAAAAAATAAAGATGAAGAAAGAAAGAACAGAATAAGAAAGTATATAGCAATAAACAAGGAAGGATGAAGTATGAAAGAAAGAAATAAAGAAAGAAATAAAGAAAGAAAAATAATAAAAAAGACATAAAAAAGAAAGAAAGTTAGAGAAGAAAGAAAGAAAGAAAGAAAGAAAGAAGAAAGAAAGAAAGAAAAGAAAAAATAAAGAAAGAAACAAGAAAAAAAGAAATTAAAATATTTAAAATAACAAGAAAGATGAAGAGATAGAGAAGAAACAAGAAAAAAAGAAATAAAGAGAGAAGAATGAAAGAAAGAAGGCAAAAAATGAAGGAAGAACGAATGAAAGAATCAAGAAGGTAAAAGCAAGAAAGAAAGAAGAAAGAAAGAAAGAAAGAAAAAGAAAGAAAGAAAAAAATTAGAAAGATATAAAGCAAGAAACAAGAAAGGAATAATTATGAAAGAAAAAAATAAAGACAAAAGAAAAATAAGAAAGAAAGACAGAAGGACATGAATAAAGAAAAAATAAATAAAGAAAGAAACAAGAAAGAAAGAAAGAAATGTGAATAAATAAAAAAGAAAGAAAGATATAAAGCAAGAAACTAGAAAGGAATAATTATGAAAGAATGAAAGAAAGACAAAAGAAATAAAAAAAAGAAAAATAAGTAGAAAGACAAAAACAAGAAAGAAAGACAAAAGATAAAAAAATTTCTTTGTATCATTATTCTCTCTATCTTTCTTCTTTCTTTCTTTCTTTATTTCATCATTCTTCCTTTCTTATTTCTTGCTTTATATCTTTCTTATTTTTCTTTCTTTCTTCATCTTTTTTTTTTTATTTCTTTCTTGTTTCTTTCTTGCTCTTTCTATCTTTCTTTATTTCGAAGATAAAGAAAGAATCTTTAATTGAATTGGATAACCAAAAATAATAATAAAACCACCAGTTCAAATAAAGAATTTTAAAACAGACAATAATAAAAATTATATAACTTAATACATGACTCAACTCAAAGGCTGAGCATTATTTAATCAAACATTTCGAAAGAGAAAATGATTCTACTTCCTCAGAAAAAAAAATTTCTGACTCCAAAGAAGAATTCTCCCAAGAATAAATTCTAGGGATCAAAAATATAAATCAAGCAAAATATATCCTTCAAAAAATAATGGACGAGCCAAGTGTTCACAAATTAAACTATGTTAAAAAAAATCCCAAAGACAATGGGATGTTATGAAAAAAGTCTATTATCATAGGCACACTCTTCAAGACCTATTGTATTAAGAAAATTTATACATTGATCAAAAGTCCTATGTTGAAGATCCATATATGACTGGAATTTGGATGGATTATCTAAATATCAAATATTCAAATTATGCCGAAGGATGCTAATGTATAGCACAATTTCATTCTTTCTTTCTTATTTCTATCTTTATTTTTTTTATCTTCTACCTCTCTTTCTTATTTTTTCTTTCTCTATTTCTTCTTTCTTCTTTCTTCTTTCTTTCTCCATTCTTCCTTTTTTTGTTTCTTGCTTTATATGTTACTTATTTTTTTTATCATCTTTCTTTCTTCATCTTTTTGTATTTCTTTCTTGCTTCTTTATTTCTTGATTATTTATTTTTTATTCTTTCATTTTTAAAAAAAATTTTCCTTTCATTATTCTTTTTTTTTCTCTGCTTTCTTTCTTCTATATTTTTTTTCATTTTTTATTTCTTTCTATCTTCTTTTTGTGTCACTCTTTCTTTCTGATTTGTTTGTTTGTTTGTTTCTATCATGATTCTTTTTGTCTTCTTTTCTTATTTCTTTCATTTTCCTTCATTCTTTCAATCAAAAAGTGTCATTTGACTTGTCTGCTTGTTAGTTTCTATCGTGATTCTTTCTTCTTTTCTTATTTCTTATTTTCCTATAATTCTTCTTTCATTGTTTTATTTTTTATTTCTTTATTTCATTATTTTTCTTTCTTTGTTTCATGTTTTTATCTTTATCTTTATATTTCTTTCTTATTTCTAATTTTATTCCTTTGTCCCAATTACACCCAAACTCTAACACTTAAAGATAAGTCCTAGCATAATTAAATAACTCAATATAGATAAAAGACAAACATAGCTCAAACTAGAATTTTTCTAGGACGTGACCCTAAGATAAAGATGCCATTGTGAATCCTTCTTGATCTTTCAACTTATGTGATAAGGATGCCAACTCGTGATAATCATGGTGGGTCCTACTTCTTATGGGCTTGGCCCCACATTGTGGGGCTTCCCTGGTCGTGTGGCCCATTTTATAATACTCCTAGATATTTGAGCCTTCCTTGGTCGTGTGGGCTTGGGCCTATCTTCCAACACTACCCCTCAAACTAGGGGTGAGAGAACAACATGAACTCGTAGCTTACTATAAATAATGTATATAATCTTTTTGTATAAAATGGCACATCTTCCAATATGCCTTCATCTTCCAACACTCCCCCTCATGTTGTTGCGTCCTTCTAATGAGGCCTTGCTGGCATAATATATGTTATGGTCCTGGGTTAAGTACCTATGTCTTCCGCTCCTTACAGGCCGGTCTTTTGGGTAGTATTGGCTAGGTGCTTAACATTTGGTATCAGAGCTAGCGCTATGTCGCGGGTTCGATTCCCGTGTGTTGCAATCGGCGTGTGGAGGTGTGTAGCCTTGGGCGGAGGGGGCGACCTACCAGAAGGGGCGACCAGAGTGTGTTACCACACCATGGGCTATTACTATAAGCTAAAGGGGCGACCTGAGTGTGTTCTCGCACCTTAGGGCCATCGCTAGAGTGGGCATCATCAAAAGTAGGCAGTCTCTAGTGTAGGCCACCGTGGGCGTTGGCCTCGTGATGGTGGGTGTGATGTTATGGTCCTGGGTTAAGTACGTATGTCTGCCGCTCCTAACAGGCCGGTCTTTTGGGTAGTATTGGCAAGGTGCTTAACAATATAAGTGAGAGTAAAAATAAATCCTAGCTGGACATCAACCGTATCGGTATCCTCACCTCCAGAAAGATGAGGTCGAGAGACAGTCCCAAGGAATACTACAACAGGGCCTTATTTGTAGCAACAGGTCCCCATTCTCTTCACCTGCCATGTTCATGAAGAAACATGATGGGACATGGCCCTTTTATGTTGATTATATGTAATTGAACGCACAGACAGTGAAAGATAAGTTTCCAATTCCGATCATGGAGAAGCTCCTCGATGAGTTACATGGATCGTGGGTTTTTACCAAATTGGACTTACGGTCTGGATATTGCCAAATTCGTATGCATCCCTCAGACATTCAAAAAACAGCATTCCACACACATCACAGCCACTTTGAATTTGTGGTCATGCCATTCGGGTTGTCAAATGTTCCCTCCACTTTCCAGGCACTGATGAATGAGGTATTTAGCTCTTACCTTCGGAAATTCGTACTTGTGTTTTTTGATGATATACTCATATATAGCAAGTCTTGAGAAGATCATGTAGCACATTTTAGGATTGTGTTTGAATTATTACAAGCACATCAGCTGTATTTGAAGAAATCCAAATGCTCCTTGGGGGCATCTCATGTTGCTTACCTTGGCCACATTATTTCACATGAGGGGGTAACAATGGATCCCGAGAAGATTCAGGTCATTCGTGAGTGGCCTCAGCCTCAGTCCTGCTCAGCATTACGTGGGTTCTTGGGTCTAGCAGGCTATTAGCAAAAATTTATTCAGAATTACGGTCCTTTGGCAGCACCTTTAACAAACCTCCTAAAAAAAATTCCTTACAGTGGACCAGGGAGGCCACACAGGCCTTTGAGGAGCTTAAAGGTGCTCTTGCATCTACACCTGTTTTACAGCTTTTGAATTTTGAAGACTTATTTGTGGTGGAATGTGACGCTTCTGGTGGGGGCATTGGGACTGTGTTACAGACGCACTCACACCTCATTGCTTATTCCAGTCGACAGTTCGCAGCTATTTATTAGAAATTGGCTGCATATGAACTAGAGTTAATTGGGTTGGCCAAGGTGGTCCAACACAGGAGGCCTTACTTATGGGGTCGTACTTTTCTCATCCGTACTGATCATTATAGTCTCAAGTTCTTATTTGACCAGCGCCTCACTACTTCACCACAGCAACATTGGATCAGTAAGTTGATGGGCTTCGATTTCTCAGTTGAGTATCATGCGGGGAGATTAAACAAGGCAGCAGAGGCCTTGTACAGGCGTTTTGAACACCATCAGCTCATATATGCAGTCAGCCAGCCTCGTTTCCTCATCCTCGACATGGTGCCGGATGCACATGTCACACTTCTAGAACTACAGGAGCTGTACAAACAAATTATAGAGAGGAAGATGGATTCTAAGTGGTCAATATAGGATTCACTCATTTGTAATAAACAATAGATTTACCTTCCTCCCACATCCGAGTTGATTCCAGCCATTCTCTCGGCTTATCATGATTCGACCCATGAGGGGTTATAGAAAATGTTGTTGCGTATTTGGGCAGATTTCTATTGGCAGGTTATGAAGACCTCCATTTCCACATATGTCTCTGCATGTCAGGTATGTTAACAAAAAAAAACCGAGCATTTGAGTCCCGCGGGTCTTCTATAGCCTCTCGCCCTCCCTACTCAAGTATGGGCCATGGGCCAATATTTCGATGAACTTTGAGGAGGGTCTTCCCCTTTCAACCGGGAAATCAGTTTTGTTCGTGGTGGTGTATCTATTCTCCAAGTATCGTCATTGTATTCTGATGGTTCATCCCTACACGGCAGCTCGAGTCGCCCATACTTTCTTGGAGCATATTGTCCTATTACATGGCATCCCAGAATCTATTGCTAGAGATCCGCACATGGTATTCACGAGTACTTTCTAGAGGGAACTTTTTTGTCTGAGTGGCACAAAATTGAAATTTTTGTCATATCATCCTCAGACGGATGGCCAAACCAAGGTGGTTAATTGAACCATCGAAATGTATCTCAGGTGCTTTGTTGGAGATCGACCGAAACAATGGGTTCAATGGCTACCATGGGCAGAATATTATTACAATACTTGTTTCCACTCGGCCTTGCAGTCATCTCCTTTCTGAATTCTTTATGGGAGGGATCCCCCACGGGTTCCCTCTTATACCAGAGGCTCCACCCGTGTGGACACCATTGATGAGGAGCTCATGGATCGAGATCAGGTGTTAAAGACTATTATAGACCGTCTACAGCGAGCTCAGGATCGGATGACGAGTGCATACAACAAGGGACACCGAGATGTCTCTTACGAGGTAGGGGACTATGTTTGGTTACGCCTATGATAGTATTGGCAGCAGTCCATGCGGGGCCATCACTCCATAAGCTCTCCCCCAGGTACTTTTGGTCGTTCGCCATTATTCGGTGCGTAGGGCAGGTGGCCTATCAAATACAACTGCCTGACACGACAAAGCTGCATGATGTGTTTCATGTCTCACTCTTGAAACCACACAAGTGGTCACCACCTACTTCCCCTCCATTCCTTCCTCCTGTCGACAAGGGCCACATCATTCTGACACCCTAAGTGGGGTTATGGGTGCGTTTGACCGATGATTGGTGGGACATTCTCGTGCAGTGGACTACTACAGACCCGAAAGCAGCTACATGGGAGTGGTTAGAGACCTTCAAACATGTCTATCCAGCTTACGAGCTTGAGGACAAGCTCTTTCTCCAAGGGGAGCCAGATGTTATGGACTCAATAGCACACTGAGTCACTCAGAGGAGGAGACAATGACTCACCGAGTCATCTAATTTAACTTTCATTCTTTATGTTGCTTTTAGTTAAATTTTCATTGATTATGTAATAAGCTTGGACGTAGGGGTATAATTGGGATTTATAACCCTAAACTATCATGACGTGAAATACCCTATTTAAGGGTTAAATAAAGAGAAATAAAGTAAGTCTGGAATTACGTTAATTTAGAGTAAGGAGGTTCCCTTGACGAGATCCTAGCTTTGGCCCTTGACATGCATTGTTCTCATGGTGAATTCGGTAGACATCTAGAGGGATAGTGAGAGAAGAAGAACCCTACTTCTTTCACGGAACAGTAGGAAGAGGAGGCGACCAAGGTGGGGTCACTTTCAAGTAAGGATAAGGGTTTGATGTAATTTTAGATATGTATGGGGTTAGTCATGGTTGGTGGTTTACATCAGCTTTTGGGAAAGGGTTAATGTGGTTAGGGTCTGTTGTAATATTAGTTATGTATGGGTTTAGTCATGGTTGGTGGTTAGCGTTAGACTTTGGGAAGAGTAAAAGCTATAGATTGGGAAGTGAATGGGCGTCATGGAAAAATGAAGGGACGTCATGGAAAAGTGAATGGACATCATAAAAAATGAATGGACATCATGGGTAATTGGGGATCTTGGGAAGTATAGTGTCTTGGTTCTTTTTGCTATAAGGAGGAGAGTAGTCTCAATGTATTCAAGTTTTGATCAATTAAATTAGTGTAAGGTCAGATTCTCCTTTTGAGGTCCAAGGTGAGCTTCCCTTCACAAGCTCAGTATTCCTCCTCTCGTTAATTCTGTATTCTCATTATTGCTTGATCAAAGAACTCCAAGTATCCTTGTACGTCGCACATCAACCTGGAAGGAAGGAGTGATCGTCAGGTGACCCGATCTATGGCAAAGGAACATAACATCGTGGTATCAGATAGGACCACTGTCGGTGATTCCTCTTTCCTTGCGGATGTGAGTACTCAGATGGATGAACTCAGAATGGATACACAACATTTTGCAGCTTTTGTCCACACTGAACTAATTGAGCTACGGGACTCCTTCTAGCAATTTGCTCTTCGAATGGAAGAGTTTATGGTAAGGACCACTACCCCTATTGTTTACCCGCCCCGACACCACCACCAGCCACCTTTTCAGCCACCACCCATGGCTCCTCTGCGCCCAGCACACCTTGTTCCAGGAGGACTTCACAGCCACAACCCTTCAATTGTGCCCAGGTACACTAAGCTGGGCTTTCCTCCTTATGATGGATCTACTGACCCTCTGATTTGGTTACAATGGTGTGACCAATTTTTGGGGAACCAAAGAACCCAGCCAGAGGAACAGGTTTCGTTAGCCGCATTTCACATGCTCGGCGAAGCCAACCTGTGGTATCACCAATTTAAATCTGAGCATTTGGTGCATGATTGGGACCACTTTCGTGATTTTTTTCTGTTGAGGTTTGGATGCCCCACCCACAGAAATGCTCCAGGGGATTTAGTCAATCTGAAACAGACCCAAATGTTAAGCCCCTGGCCAATACTACCCAAAAGACCTGCCTGTTAGGAGCGGAAGGCATAGGTACTTAACTTCAGGATCATAACAGTCATAACATCACACCCCACCTTCGTGAGCCGATGTCCACGGCGGCTTAAGACTCAATGACGGGGGACAAGTCAAGATCCCATAATCCCTTACGCCCACCACGTCCGGGGCTCGCTACACCCGCGTCGGGGCACTCCCCTCAGGGATTCAAAATTGCGATGTGGGAGCCCACTCTGATACCAAATGTTAAGCACCTAACCAATACAACCCAAAAGATTAGCCTGTTAGGAGCAGAAGGCATAGGTATTTAACCCCAGGACCATAACTGGGTTCCATTGAGGCATACCAAAAACAATTTGAGGAACAACTGGCCCGAGCTAGTCCATATGTAAGTCCTACGCAATATGTTAATTTTTTTACTATTGGTTTAGTGGAAGCACTTCTCCTCGAGGTGGAATTAAATGATCCCCCTCTCTAGCGCATGCTATGAATTTGACATGAACGTTGGATGCCAAACAATGTCTGATGAAGGATTCTCTAGGTGTCACCCACCATGGCCTGGCCCACTAGCTACTGGAACCTCCTACGGCCATCAGTCCCCTCTGTGCCCAGGGCCAGCTCCTACTCAGACCTTAGAACTTCCCCGGTCTACTCCACCTCTACAATACATCAAGGTCCTTTCCAAATCAGACATGGAACAACGCAAGGCACAAAGGCTTTGTTTTAATTGTGATGAAAATTTTTTGTCAGGTCATTTATGCAAGCGACTCTTTTGGTTGGAAGTGGATGATCCAGAGGAGAACCCCCCCACCAGAAGATGAGGAGGCCCATGAGGAAGAAGAACCAGCCATTTCCATCCATGCTATGATTGGGTTACACAGCACCAATACTATGCAAGTTCACACGGGGATTCAAAATTTCTGCTTACTTGCCTTAGTTTATTCGGGAAGCACCCACAATTTTCTAAGCCAATCAGCAGACACTCAATTGGGCTTAGCAATTCAGCATAATTCTGGACTTTTCCATCTTTGCAGCTAACCAGGAAAAGATCACCAGCATTGGCCTCTGTTCAGCAGTGCAGTTTATTATTGAGGGCCACCACTTTGCCATGGATTTCTTGGTTATTCCATTGTCTGGGTCTGATCTAGTATTGGGCATTAAGTGCCTCCCACAGTTGGGACTGATCTTGTGGGATTTCACTTCATTGACTATGAGTGTCTGTTATGTCCTGGGGTTAAGTACCTATGTCTTCCGCTCCTACCAGGCTGGTCTTTTGGGTAGTATTGGTTAGGTGATTAACAACTTGGTATCAGAGCAGGGTAACCTTGTAGAGAGAAGCACCAATGAATACTTTGAATTACTTGAAAGAAAATTTGATACTATCCTAGAGAGGTTCTCAAAAATTGATATCAATATGGAAACCTTGAAGGGAAGGATGGATAGCATGGAGAATGGTCTAACTACTGGCAAGAAATTTGATGCATTGGAGGAGAAGTTCACTCTTAGTTTGGAAACCTTGAAAGGAAGGATGGATAGCATGGAGACGGGTCTGAGCACTGGCAAGAACCCAATTCTGGGAGACCATTCGCAGATCAGAGGGGGAGATGAGTTTACTAGACACACAAGTTTCTCGGGACAGCAAGGACCTCTTCTCGGAAATTCCAAAAAAGGAGAGGTCTTGACGTGAGTCTACCCATGAAGGAGGGCGAGTTCTTGTTTCTGGTTGGGTGTTGACGTCCAGAGGTATTTGCTAATCTTATTCCAAGCATTGAGATTAGATTTATGTTTCTCTTTTACGTAAGGAACCAGTGCTGCATGAAATTGGAAACCCTACCTTGATGTGAGCCATAAGAAATGGGGTTCCAGGTTGGGGCCTCAAGGAGCTTCCTTGACTAGCTGGGTTCGTTCATAATTAAGAAAAGGAAACTCCTTTTCAAGGGGAATGAATTCAGTAAAGGGAAAGGGGTTGTTCTTGAGTCATTACAGCAAGTAAAAACCTCTTGACGTGAATCATAAAAGAGGGGTTTCATATCTGAGTACTTAAATAGTCCTTTAACTTGCTGGTTGCATCTATAATTGAGAAAAGCAAAATCCTTTTCAATCCTAACGTGAAAGGAAAAGTATAAGAGAGTTCTTTTCACAAAAACGTGATAAGAAACCCTCAAACAGTGCTGGATTCATATTCAACTCGCCGAGTTACTAGATCCATGGCTAGGGACCATAACAACTTGGTATTAGAGCAGGCGCTATGTCCCATTTTTTAGTCCCCATGTACGCAGGATGACCGCACACCCCTGGCATTGGGCCATAAGGGATTATGGGATCCTGACCCGGCTCTCGTTGCTGTGTTATTGCCGCCGTGGTCGTCGGCTCGGGCGGGTGGGTGTATTGTTATGGTCCTGGGGTTAAGTACTTATGTCTTCCACTCCTACCGTCCAGTCATTTGGGTAGTATTGGCTAGGTGCTTAACATTTTTCCTTTTCAAGGGGAATGAATTCAGCTAGTCAAGGAAGTTCCTTGAGGCCCCAATGTGGAACCCCTTTCTTATGGCTCACATCAAGGTAGGGTTTCCAATTTCATGCAGCACTGGTTCCTTATGTAAAAGAGAACCATAAATCTAATCTCAATGTTTGGAATAAGATTAGCAAATACCTCTGGACGTCAACACCCAACCAGCAACAAGAACTCGTCCTCCTTCCTGGGTAGACTCACGTCAAGACCTCTCCTTTTCTGGAATTTCCGAGAAGAGGTAGTCTCTCCCTTGCAACTCGGAATAGAAGGGTGCTTCCTCTTCTTCTTCCTCCCACGATCTCCTCAAATATTCTCCAATGGATGCAGCAAACCACCAAAGAGAGTTCAAGCCAAGAACCCTAGAATAGGGAGCCTATCAATAACCCAATTACTCTAGTTTATGCTAATTCCGAATTTTCTTTATTTCTCCATCCTTACCCTTAAATAGGGTAATTAACATCAACATAGGTTAGGGTTATAAAACCCAATTCTACCCCTACCTTTAAGTCTTATTAAAAATCAATAAAATTCGAAATTAAAAGCAACATAAATAATAAAAGTAAAGTAGATGACTTAGTGTTATTGAGTCCATAACAGTTTCACTTCGGGCCAGCACCACATCACCTTCATGGGACTCATGCCCCTTCGTTGTGCACACTCCAGCAACTTTCTGTGGCAGACACCGACCGTAGTCAACTACACTCTCTCATTGAAAAATTTGGGGATTTATTTATGGAACCACAATCCCTCCCTCCTATCCATAACTATGACTATCGGATTCGTCTGAAAATGGGCACGGAGCTGGTAGTGGTGAGACCATATTGTTACCCACATTTGCAAAAAGATGAAATTGAAAACCAATATCAACAAATGCTTGAGCACGACCTCATCCAAGTCAGTAGGTCTCCCTTTGTGTCTACAATGCTCTTAGTAATGAAAAAGGATCATACTTGGCATTTTTGTGTTGATTACAAAGAATTAAATGCACACACCGTCAAGAATAAATTCCCCATTCCAGTGGTTGATGAGCTTTTGAATGAACTACATGGCACAAAATTCTTTACCAATCTGGATTTGTGCTCCGGGTACCATCAGATTCATGTCCACCCTGTAGACATGGAAAAGACCGCCTTCCGTACCCATCATGGTCATTTTGAGTTTCTGGTCATGCAATTTGGGCTTTCCAAAGCCCCCTCCACTTTCCAGGCGCTCATGAACGAGGTATTTCGGCCTCTTTTATGAAAATTTGTGCTTGTTTTTTTTATGATATTTTGATCTACAGCCCTACCTGGGAAGGCCACCTACAACACTTGTGTTTCGTATTCCACATACTACGAGCTCATCACTTATTTGTCAAGCATTGGAAATGCTCCTTCGGCAACTCGGAGGTCACTTATTTGGGCCATGTTATTTCAGCCTCTGGCAACAAGGTTGAAAGTACTAAAATTCAGGCAATTATTGATTGGCCCCCTCCTCAATCAGCAACTATGTTAAAGTGCTTCTTGGGCTTATCTGGCTACTCTCACAAATTTATACAAGATTATGGCCAAATCGCAGCTCCACTGACAAGTTTGCTAAAAAAGAATGCTTTCATTTGGTCTGAGGCCGCATCTTCCTCCTTTGAACAACTCTAGCATGCCTTAGCGTCTGCACCAATGCTCCATCTTCCTAATTTTGAGGATCTCTTTATAATTGAATGTGATGCATCCGGGGGTGGCATCGGGGTGGTACTACAGCAGTAGGGCCATCCCATTGCTTATTTCACCAGACGACTGGCTACACATCATCACAAATTGGCGGCTTATGAGCGAGAACTTATTGGCTTAGCCAAAACCATTCAGCATTGGAGACCATATCTATGGGGCCACCACTTCCTTATCCACATCGACCACTGCAGCCTGAAGTACTTATTGGAGCAACGCTTTACTACTTCACCCCAACAGCACTGGCTCAGTAAATTAATGGGGTTTGATTTTCGGGTAGAGTTCAAACTAGGCTACCTCAATCGAGGCACCGAGGCCTTCTCACACAGATATGTCTTCGCACAGCAAATCAATGCCATCAGTCAACCTCGGTTCTTGTTGCTGGATTCCATTCGGGATGAAATTCAACAAACACTGGACCTCCTCACCTTATTGCACAACATTGAACAACAGGCCATGGACAGCAACTGGGCCAACGGATTTATCTTCCTACCACCTCGGCCTTACTGCCCACCATCCTTTCCACCTATCATGACAGTACCCATGAAGGCCAGTAGAAGACTTATTTCTGCCTTAGTTGTGACTTTTATTGGAAAGGAATGAAAAGAGTGGTAGCTAACTATGTCTCCGCCTGTCAAGTCTGCCAATGCAACAAAATAGAAACTTGAAGCCCAGCAGGCTTACTCCAGCCACTTAAGCTCCCTACTCAGGTCTAGGCCGATGTCTCCATGGACTTCATTGATGGTCTTCCAAAATCTTTGGTTAAATCTCTCATATTTGTGGTGGTGGATCGTTTCTCCAAGTATGGGCATTTTATTCCCCTATCACATCCATATACAGCTTCTAACATAGCTCAAATTATCATGGATCACATTGTCCGCCTCCACGGCCTTCCGGAATCCATCACTAGTGACCGAGATGCCATCTTTACGAGTAACTTCTGGAAGGAGCTTTTCAAGCTACAGGGCACCAAGTTGGCTTTCTCCTCAGCTTACCACCCCCAGTCAGATGGGCAAACCGAGGTAGTAAACCGTACTCTTGAAATGTATTTGCATCGTTGGCGGGCGATCATCCCAAAACTTGGGGTCTATTGGCTTGTGTGGGCCTAATTTTGCTACAATACTTCCTACCACACCGTGCTCAAGACCACTCCAATCCAGGTGGTTTATGATCGGGAACCCCCTTGACTTGTCTCTTATATTTCTGGTTCTGCTCGGGTTGCTGCTATTGATCATGCATTAGAGGAGAGAGACCGCATGCTAGCCCAGGTTCAAGCCAACTTACAAATGGCTCAAGTGCTCATGAAGAATAATTACGACAAGACCCACCATGACCAATCTTATGCTCCCATAGACTATGTATGGCTGTGTCTCCCTAAGTATCACCAGTTGTCCCTCACTGCGTCTCAATGCCACAAACTCTCACCCAAGTACTATGGCCCATTCCAGGTCTTGGAGCGAATCGACAACATGGCTTACTGTTTCCAACTTTCCCCCGATACCCAAATTCATTATGTCTTCCATGTATCACTGCTCAAGCCTTTCAAGGGGGACTTGCCGATGTTGCACACTCCTTTGTCGGCCCTTCATGATGGTCGCGTCCTACCCACTCCAGCTCACGTCTTCTAGGCTCACCGCAACAATGATGGTTCAGAAATCTTAGTTCAGTGGGCAGAGACGGATTCGGAGGAAACCTTGTGGGAACCCTTGACGGAATTTCAGGCTCTCTACCCCAAATTTGAGCTTGAGGACAAGCTCTTTCTCTAGGAGGGGAGTGATGTTATGGACTCCATTGCATCTAGAGTCGTTGCTAGATGTGGGACAAAGGTGGGGTCACTTTCAAGTAAGGATAAGGGTCTGATGTTATTTTAGGTTTGTATGGGGTTAGTCATGGTTGGTGGTTTCCGTTAGCTTTTGGGAAAGGGTTAAGGTGGTTAGGGTCTGATTTAATTTTAATTATGTATGGGGTTAGTCATGGTTGGTGGTTAGCGTCAGGCTTTGGGAAGAGTAAAAGCTATAGATTGGGAAGAGTATAGATTGGGAAGTGAATGGGTGTCATGTTAATGTCCTGGGCTTAAGTACTTATACTTTCCGCTCCTAACAGGTCGGTCTTTTGTGTAGTATTGGCTACGTGCTTAACATTTGGTATCAAAGAGGGCTCCCACGTCGCGAGTTCGAATCCCCGAGGGGAGTTCCCCGGCATGGGTGTCGCGAGCCCCGGGATTATACGATCTTGACCCGTCCCCCATTGTTGAGTGTTAAGCCGTCGTGGACGTCGGCTCGTGAAAGTAGGGTGTGATGTTATGGTCCTGGGGTTAAGTACTTATGCTTTCCGCTCCTAACAGGCCGGTCTTTTTGGTAGTATTAGCTAGGTGTTTAACATGTCATGGAAAAATGAAGGGATGTCATGTAAAAGTGAATGGACGTCATGAAAGATGAATGGACGTCATGGGTAATTGGGGATCTTGGGAAGCATAGCTTCTTGGTTCTTTTTTTGATAAGGAGGAGAGTAGTCTCAATGTATTCAATCTTTGATCAATTAAATTAGTGTAAGGTCGGATTCTCCCTTTGAGGTCCAAGGTGTGCTTCCCTTCACAAGCTCAGTATTCCTCCTCTTGTTAATTATGTATTCTCACTATTGCTCGATCAAAGAACTCCAAGTATCCTTCAATGTCGCACGTCAACCTGAAAGGAAGGAGTGATCGTCGGGTGACTCGATCTATGGCAAAGGAACATAACATTTAGCCTTGTAAAGAATTTACCACCCTATTTGGTCTGCATTCCCAAACAACCCGACTCGTCGACAATGCCTCGTGATGTGACAGGGTTCGGGCACGACGGGGCTGTCACCCTCTCTGGTGCCTGATTCCATGGGACTTGCCCCCGGTCCGTCGCAGAGGACACTTCAACAGACTACAATTCGAACGGCAGCGCCGCTTGATTCTCACACTGTGCTCTTACCTGTTCGCTCGTCGTTACTAGGGGAATCCTTGTAAGTTTCTTCTCCTCCATTTATTTATATGCTTAAACTCAGTGGGTTATCCCACCTGACCTGTGGTCGCAGTCCGAGCGATGCCTCCTGGAGTGGAGGCAGACGGTTAGGGTCCTCAACGGCCTCAAGCGGAGAATCTGCAAATACGATGTCGAGACACTCGTGGTCTGGGAGGTCAGAGCCACCATTTTTCGTGCTACACACAGCCATCGGGCCAGGCTTTCAGCCAACTGCGCCCGGGAGGCACAAGCGGCCAGTCTATTCACACAATGGGACACCCCCCATGCACCCTTCGATCAAGGGGTTGTGTGAGATTGCCACGGGAGGAGAGTTGGGGGGGGGGGGGGGGGGGGGGGGGGGGGGGGGGGTGACTCTCTGGCAGGTGTGCCCTCAACTTAGTGGCCTCAGGCACAACTTGCATTCAAAGACTCAATGGTTAAAGGATTCTACAATTCACACCAAGTATCGTATTTTGCTACATTCTTCATCGATGCGAGAGCCAAGATATTTGTTGCTAAGAGTCGTGTTTTATTAAAATTTCAAGAAGACGCCTAGCTGGGACCTCCGCGAGGGGGCACTGTGAGCGTCCTTCATTCCGCATTCTTCTTGGCACCAATCGCACCCCATGTGGTGAGTTCATTCTAGCGGCGGTCTCCCACAGCCAACTCGGTCGTGCATATGGGACCCGTCTGGGAGGGGAGGGGGGGTGACGCCCCCAAACACCCCGTGCCCGAGTCGACATAGGGATGGACAGAGTTCACGCGGGTCATTCTGATTTCAGGGTATCGACAATGATCCTTTTGCAGGTTCACTATTATGGTCCCAGAATTCCACAATGCGATTCATAGGGAAACTTGAAGAAGAGAATGAAGAGGAGAAGAATCGTAGGGTAAAACAAGGAGTGGAGATGGATTGACGGTGATGGATAATCCGGCTCTAAGGGAGTTTGTAACCTACGGCTCTTGAAGGGAGTCTGTAACCTACGGCTCTTGAAGCGAGTCCACAATCTAGGGTTCCAGGGGATCACCGACCCTAGTATGTTGAGGAGAACACAGATCCTTTGTAACTTTCTGCATATCCCTTTCATTCCATGATGTCCCTTAAATAGGGCTGATGCTTTCAACGTTCCAGAGAGAATTAAAATTTTGCCCCTCTATGGCATTTAACATGAAAATAAACTAAAAGACTACATAACTAACTCAGTCAAAGTAATTGACTCAGCCATGGTCTCCTAGCCTGACTCGGCTCACTATTTGGTCCATAACATCACACCTCTCCTGGAGAATGAGCTTGTCCTCGAGCTCAAAGGTAAAGTATGCATGCCGAAACAATTTTGTGGGCTCCTAAGCCCTCCGCTGTTTTTTTTTTTTTTTGGTGTGCTTCTTATTTGTCTATTGAAAATCAGTTGCTTCAACTATCTGCCTAGGATTTTCTCACTAGTGGAGTAGAGATTCCACCCCATAGTGCCAGCCAGATAGAGGCCAACGAAAGCCTTGAAGACATCATCCCAAGAACCATGTTGTAAGATTTAGTCCAATGTTCCAAACAGAATTAAAAATTTTCCCCTCAATGGCATTTAACATAAAAATAAACTAAATGACTATATAACTAACTCAGTCAGAGTAATTGACTCAGCCATGGTCTCCCAGCCTGACTCGACTCACTATTTGGTCCATAACATCACACCTCTCCTGGAGAACGATCTTGTCCTCGAGCTCCAAGGTAGAGTATGCCTGCCGAAACAATTTGTTGTGGACTCAATAGCACACCGAGTCACACAACGAAGAAGACAACAACAACTCACTCAATAGGATTTAATTCTTATATTTCTTTGAGTAGGATTTATTTCTAATATTGTTTTAAGTAGGATTTATTTCTTATATTGTTTTAAGTAGGAGTTATTTCTAATTACTTTTTATGTAAGGGCATTATGGGGAATTATTGTAACCCTAACCCTAAAACTCCCTATTTAAGGGATAGGTATGAATGAAATAGGTAAGCTTTGAGATTTTAGAATAACCTAGTCTAAATAGGTTGGGATCACCTCTTGATCCCGAGTTTAGGGTTTACTCCAAAAATCCAACCTATCATCTCCATTGTGTTATGGTCGTGGGTTAAGTACCTATGTCTTCCGCTCCTAACAGGCCGGTCTTTTGGGTAGTATTGGCTAGGTGCTTAACATTTGGTATCAGAGCAGGTGCTACGTCCTGACTTCGAGTCCCAGCGGCCGCGTGCGCAGGTGGACCGCAAGCCCCTGGCGTGACCCCTGACCCGGTCGTGTTGCTGTGTTAATGCCGCCGTGGTCGTCGGCTCGGGCGGGCGGGGTGTGATGTTATGGTCCTGGGTTAAGTACCTATGTCTTCCGCTCCTAACAGGCCGGTCTTTTGGGTAGTATTGGCTAGGTGCTTAACACATTTCCATCCATCTTCACCCAAATTCATCCACCATCATCCCTATTAAGAAAAGGAGCTTCCTGCCCCTTTTCCGAGCCCAAAGAGGAGGTCTATCCTCCTTCTTGGCAGCAGCAACAAGAGAGGCCCAATTCCTCCCTTACCAAGCAGCAAAGTGAGGATTTTTATCCTCAAATCTTGAGCAATTCCTGGTGGAACGTGGGAGCTGATCATAGCATCAAAGAAGAGGTATTAATCTATCCCAAACTCTTGTTTCAAGTTATTTAAGAAAGAAGGATTGCATTCTTAGCTAGAGCAGCAACAAAGAGGGCCAAACCCTCTTTGCCGTGACCAAGAAAGAGAGCACCTTGCTCTAGCAAGGTCAGCATTGTTGTGGGGTCTTCTACCTAGCACAACAACTCGGTAGGACCCTCAAAAGAGGATCTTTCCTCCTGGCCAAGCATTGGTTAAGGAGAAATACTCATACACAGACCCTTGACGTGAAGTGAGTAAATTCTGAGTGCTGGATTCACAAATCCCACGCCGTGTTACTCGATCCATGACTCGGGACCGTAACAACTTGGTATCAGAGCAGGGTAACATGGGGGATAATATCAGCAATGAAGAAATCCAAATCAGGATACAAAAGATAGAAGATAGCCTTGAAACAGCACAACCAGTGTTGGGAAAGGTTTGTGGTTTGGAAGAAGAGATGAGCCGAATCATTAGCATGCTACAGGAGTTGAGGGCAGAGAGACATCAGAGTCCAGAGGTGAGAGAGGTTACTCAACCATATCACAGAAGAGGGGAGCAGTGGCCTGGGCGCACTGCTGTCCAAGCACCTCAGCATGGAGGCACAATCCCAAGGTACACCAAGTTAGAGTTTCCCTCTTTCAATGGTTCTGTGGATCCCGTAATTTGGTTGCATAGATGTGAAAATTTTTTTTCGAACCAAGGGACTACTGAATGGGATAAGGTGCAACTAGCCTCTTTCCATATGACAGATGAAGCCATGTTATGGGTGACTCAAGTAGAGAAAGAGAGACCGGGAATGACTTGGGGAGAATTTAAAAATCTATGCACAGTTAGATTTGGGCCTCCCGCCAACAGCAACCCCTTGGGAGAGTTAGTCCTATTGAGACAAACGGGTTCGGTGGAACACTATCAAAAACTCTTCCAGGAAAAGTTGGCTCGTGCTAGAGAGAGGGTATTGGTTGACCAGCAGGTCTCCTTATTCACAGCAGGTCTCAATGAGTATTTACGGCTAGAGGTAGAACTCCTTATGCCCACGGATCTAGCTCATGCCATGAATATGGCCCGAGCAATGGAACAACGACAACAGTTGCAGCAACGTAAGTCGGGTTGGTCGAGTGAGAGGAACACTTCCCCCACGTGGCAAGGGCGCCGCTATAATTCATCTCAGGGAACATCTACAGCAGCACCATCCAGACACACTTCGACTACGACTCGGGTAGCCAATCCCCGCCCTGGTAATTCCCTACCGAGCTTTATAAAAAAATTGACGAGTGCGGAGATGGCAGAAAGGCAGTCCAAAAATCTCTGTTATAACTGCGATGAGCAGTATTGGGTCGGACACCAATGTAAACGATTATTTTGGCTCGAGATGGAGGATTCAGAGGATCCAGAGGAACCAGAGGATATTATCGAGGAGGAACCACCAGAGATATCCTTGCATGCTATTACTGGGCAGAAATCGCCTACTACAATGCAAGTCCGAGCTCATGTCATTGACCGAGAACTGGTGGGACTAGTCGACTCGGGGAGTACACACAATTTTCTGAGTTTGATAGCCGCACAGCATCTCCAGCTCCAGATACACACTCCTCCGACAGCCACCGTCTCAGTGGCCAATGGCGAGAAGGTCCCTAGCTATGGGATTAGTAAGGCGGTAACTTTTTCCATTGGATTTACTTCATTTAATGCGGAATTTTTTGTTATTCCCCTAGCGGGATTTGATATGGTTTTAGGCATTAAATGGTTACAAACATTGGGGCCCATTTTGTGGGACTTTTCGGCTTTAACCATGAGCTTTGATTTGGCCGGAAGTCGGGTGCTCTTACAGGGCTGTCAGGTGGACAGGGCCCACCGCATACACACTTTGCAGACACAGGATTAGCCTGACAGTACTAGTGATGGTCTGGTTGAGGAGTTCTATGACCTCTTCCAGGAGCCTTCGGGTTGCCTCCCATGAGGCACTGTGACCACAGGATCTGTCTGAAACCAGGTTCTGAGGTAGTGGTCGTGCGACCATACCGTTACCCACACCTTCAGAAGGATGAGATAGAGCGTCAGTGCCATGAGATGTTGAAACAAGGTCTTATTTGTCCCAGCCGCTCCCAGTTCTCTTCACCCGTCTTACTTGTGAAGAAACATGATGGGACATGGAGGTTCTGCGTGGATTATCGGGAGTTGAATGTGCAGACAGTAAAAGACAAGTTCCCGATTCCGGTAGTGGATGAGCTTCTGGATGAGTTACATAGGTCGTGGTTATTCACTAAACTCGACCTCCGTTCGGGATACCATCAGGTCCGGATGCACCCCTCTGATATCGAGAAGACGGCGTTCCGCATGCACCATGGCCACTTTGAGTTCGTCGTCGTGCCGTTCGGGTTATCCAATGCACCCTCCACTTTTCAAGCTTTGATGAACGAGGTATTTAGCCCCTATCTTCGAAAATTTGTTCTTGTATTTTTTGATGATATTTTGATATATAGCAAGTCGGTTGAGGAGCACTTGGCACACTTGAGGATTGTTTTCGACTTGTTAAGAGCACATCAGCTCTATTTGAAACACTCCAAGTGTTCTTTTGCGGCTTCACACGTGGGATATCTGGGACACATTATCTCACATGAGGGGGTTACGGTGGATCCCGAGAAGATCCGAGCTATTCACGAGTGGCCGCAACCACAGTTGTGTTCTGCATTACGGGGTTTTCTGGGTCTTGCGGGCTACTACCGTAAATTTATTCAGAACTATGGGCCAGTGGCAGCACCATTGACGAGTTTACTCAAGAAAAATTCCTTTATTTGGAATGAAGGGGCCACCACGTCATTTGTGGCACTCAAAGCTGCCCTCGCATCCGCGCCAGTATTACAACTTCCCAACTTCGACGAATTATTCGTGGTAGAGTGCGACGCTTCGGGCGTGGGCATGGGGCCCGTTTTACAGCAGCTGGGCCATCCTATTGCTTATTTTAGCAGACAGTTGGCAGTCCGCCATCACAAACTGGCAGCCTATGAGCGCGAATTGATTGGGTTGGCCAAAGCGGTCCAACATTGGAGGCCTTATCTCTGGGGCCGGGCTTTTCTCATACGCACGGATCACTATAGCCTTAAATTCTTACTAGAACAGCGTTTGACGACGTCGCCACAACAACACTGGATCAGTAAGTTGTTGGGGTTTGACTTCTCAGTGGAGTATCGTGCGGGGAGATTAAATAAGGCGGCAGATGCCTTGTCACGATGTTTTGAAGATCAGCAGTCGGTCTATTCTATCAGCCAGCTGAGATTTCTCATTATGGACTTGGTGCGAGTAGCACATGCTACTAACCCTGCACTGCAGGAATTGCATCAGCAGATCTCAGAAGGGACAATGAATGTGAAGTGGTCCATCCAGGATTCACTTATTTATTATAAGCATCGGATTTTCCTTCCACCTGAGTCTGAGTTGATTCCAGTTATTCTCTCGGCCTACCACGACAGTACACACGAGGGGATCCAGAAGACCTTGCACAGAATTCTAGCTGATTTTTACTGGCAAGCCATGAAAGCCTCTATTGCGACTTATGTTGGCGACTGTCAGGTATGCCCGAGCAACAAAGCCGAGCACTTGAGTCCAGCCGGTCTTCTCCAGCCTCTGGCCCTTCCAACGCAGGTTTGGGCCGACATTTCAATGGATTTTGTGGAAGGCCTACCCCTGTCAGCCGGCAAATCCATACTTTTCGTAGTGGTTGATCGATTCTCCAAGTACGGGCATTTTATACCGATGGCTCATCAGTATACAGCAACACAGGTTGCTCAGACTTTCCTGGAGCAGATAGTCCGCTTACATGGCATTCCAGAATCCATTGTGAGTGACAGAGATGCAGTTTTCACGAGCACCTTTTGGCGCGAACTGTTTCGCTTGAGTGGGACGAAATTGAAGTTCTCCTCTGCCTATCATCCACAGACAGAAGGGCAGACTGAGGTGGTGAACCGCACCATCGAGATGTATCTACGGTGCTTGGTGGGGGATCGTCCGCGGCAATGGGTTCAATGGCTTCCGTGGGCCGAATATTGTTACAACACTTCATTCCACTCTGCATTGCAATCCACTCCTTTTCGGGTTATATATGGCCGGGATCCACCTCGCCTCCTCTCGTACAACCCAGGGTCCACCCGCGTGGACACGATTGATCAGGCACTCATAGACAGGGATCTACTGCTACAGAATATCACAGAACGGCTACGACGTGCCCAAGCTCGGATGAAGGATGTATACGACAGAGGCCACCGTGAGGTCTCTTTTGAGGTTGGAAAGTATGTGTGGCTACGGCTCCAGCCCTACCGTCAGCAGTCTCTAGCGGGACCTCCACGTCATAAGCTCTCACCCCGATTTTTTGGGCCGTTTCCCATTCTTCGACGCGTGGGACCAGTCGCCTATCAACTCAAATTACCGGACACCGCCAAAATTCACGATGTGTTTCATGTCTCTCTTTTGAAGCCGCATTCCGGAGCATAGCCTACATCCACTCCATTCCTACCACCAGTTGATCATGGCGAGGTTATTCTTAACCCAGCTGCGGTGTTACGTGCACGGCTGACCAATGATCATTGGGAGATTCTCGTTCAGTGGACGGACACTGACCCTGATGCTGCAACATGGGAACGTGTGGACATCTTCAAACAAGTCTACCCAGCTTTTGAGCTTGAGGACAAGCTCTTTCTCCATGGGGAGGCAGATGTTGTGGACTCAATAGCACACCGAGTCACACAACGAAGAAGACAACAACAACTCACTCAATAGGATTTAATTCTTATATTTCTTTGAGTAGGATTTATTTCTAATATTGTTTTAAGTAGGATTTATTTCTTATATTGTTTTAAGTAGGAGTTATTTCTAATTACTTTTTATGTAAGGGAATTATGGGGAATTATTGTAACCCTAACCCTAAAACTCCCTATTTAAGGGATAGGTATGAATGAAATAGGTAAGCTTTGAGATTTTAGAATAACCTAGTCTAAATAGGTTGGGATCACCTCTTGATCCCGAGTTTAGGGTTTACTCCAAAAATCCAACCTATCATTCACCCTCCATTGCCATCCATCTTCACCCAAATTCATCCACCATCATCCCTATTAAGAAAAGGAGCTTCCTGCCCCTTTTCCGAGCCCAAAGAGGAGGCCTATCCTCCTTCTTGGCAGCAGCAACAAGAGAGGCCCAATTCCTCCCTTACCAAGCAGCAAAGTGAGGATTTTTATCCTCAAATCTTGAGCAATTCCTGGTACAACGTGGGAGCTGATCATAGCATCAAAGAAGAGGTATTAATCTATCCCAAACTCTTGTTTCAAGTTATTTAAGAAAGAAGGATTGCATTCTTAGCTAGAGCAGCAACAAAGAGGGCCAAACCCTCTTTGCCGTGACCAAGAAAGAGAGCACCTTTCTCTAGCAAGGTCAGCATTGTTGTGGGGTCTTCTACCTATCACAACAACTCGGTAGGACCCTCAAAAGAGGATCTTTCCTCCTGGCCAAGCATTGGTTAAGGAGAAATACTCATACACAGACCCTTGACGTGAAGTGAGTAAATTCTGAGTGCTGGATTCACAAATCCCACGCCGTGTTACTCGATCCATGACTCGGGACCGTAACACAATTTTGTGGGCTCCGAAGCCCACAACTGTTTTTTTTTTTTTTTTTTGGTGTGCTTCTTATCTGTCTATTGAAAATCAGCTGCTTCAACTATCTGGCTAGGATTTTCTCACTAGTGGAGTAGAGATTCCACCCCATAGTGCCAGCCAGATAGAGGCCAACTGAAGCCTTCAAGACATCATCCCAAGAACCATGTTGTAAGATGTAGCCAGTTAGAGCTATCCCAAAGACACTGGACTGTAAGAAAGCATCAATTCCCTCACTACATGCCATGCATAGTACTGGCATTGCTGGAGAATTTACGTGGCTCGACTGAGTCAGAACGAAAGTTGGGCCAAGAAATCCAATTGACTACATGATCTTGTGAATTGTTATAATAGATAGCCCTTTACTCACAAGTGTATCTGCTATCCAACCACCAACATTTGTAGCTAATGCCAATGTCAATCGAGGAAGCACATAGAAAAGCCCAGATTTTGTAAGGTTGAATTTCAAACCTGGTTGTAGTATGTTGGCATCCATGTGAGAAGAATGAAAGTGCCCCAGTTGTGGCAAAAGTGAGAGATCAGTAGGGCCCAGACCAGGGCCTTGGACAGAATTAATCTCCATGGAATAGCTTTGATAGGCTCCTGAGAAACTTTAACAGAGATCATCAATTCTCTTTCATCTGGCCGAAGTGATGGTGTTATGGTCCCTAGCAATGGATCTAGTAACTCGGCGAGTTGAATATGAATCCAGCACTATTTGAGGGTTTCTTATCACTTTTTTGTGAAAAGAACTCTCTTATACTTCTCCTTTCACGTTCTAATTGAAAAGGAGTTTCCTTTTCTCAATTATAGATGCACCAATTCAATCAAGAGACTGTTTTAAGGATCCAATTATGAAACCCCACTTTATTCCTCACGTCAATGAATAGGGTTTCTGAATTCATGCAACTACCAATGCTGAATGTAAAGAGGGAAGTCTCTAGCTCTTCTAAACTCAGAAAAGATAGATAAAAATACCTCTTGAAGACCTCCTTCAATTCAGCAACTCGAAAATCCCTTTCTTGATGCTAAGGCTCATGCAAATCCTCCTTCCCTCACTGCTGGTTTGTGGAAGAGATGGATGACTATTGCAGCATGGAAGAGAAGGTTGATTCCTTCTCCTTTTCCTTCCAAGATCTCCTCAAAGACTCCCCAATGGATGCAGCAAAACCCCAAGAGAGTTCACACCAAGAACCCTAGAATAGAGAGCCTAGAAGGAACCTAAATTACCCTAGATTATGCTAATTTCGAACTTGCTTTATTTCTCCATCCTTACCCCTTAAATAGGGTAATTAATATCAACATAGGTTAGGGTTATAAAACCCAATTCTACCCCTACCTTTAAGTCTTATTACAAATCAATAAAATTCGAAATTAAAAGCAACATAAATAATAAAAGTAGAGTAGATGACTCAGTGTTATTGAGTCCATAACATCTGCCCCCCCTTGGAGATCGAGCTTGTCCTCAAGCTCGGAAGCTGGGTAGACCTGGTGGAAGTTGTCAAGCCGCTCCAATTCTGCGTAGTTGTGGCCGATTGCTGCCTAGTAATGGCATGCAGGGAGATGTTCGGTGGTTCTTCCTCAATCATATCCTCTGTCACCTCAATATCCTCATCTTCAACCTTATCGATCAAAAATAATCTTTTGCATTGGCGCCCAACCCGATATGGTTCATCATAGTTGTAACACAAATTCTTAGCCCGCCATTCCGCCATCTCAGAACTTGTCAATTTTTTTATATAAGGAGGTGTAGGATGACTAGATCTCGGATCCTCAGTCAAAGTAATACCTGGGTTGTTTCTCGGAGGAATGCGCTCCCCTGACCATGGAAGTCGTCTGTGTTGTGCCTGCTGTCGCAGTTCTAAAGCACAAGCTATATTCATAGTGCTTGATAAGTCAACAGGTGCATAGAGCTCCACCTCAAGCTTTAACGCCTCAGTCAGTCCTGTTGTAAACAACGCAACTTGTTGATCCACTTGTACCATACTGCTGGCTCGTGCTAATTTTTTCTAGAACAATTTTTGATATTGTTCCACGGCCCCAGTTTGGCGTAATAAAACCAAATCTCCCAAAGGGTTACTGTAAGCCGGAGGACCAAAACGGAGAGAGCATAGTCGCTTAAATTCATCCCAATCTACCACCTCGCTATCAACCTCAACTAGCTGGTACCAAAGTTGTGCTTCCCCTAGTAAGTGGAAAACAGCTACGTTGACTCGGTCATAGGTTGGGACTCGCTGATGGCTAAAAAGCTTTTCACATCGATACAACCATATCAAAGGGTCTTATGACCCATTATAAGTAGGGAATTCCATTTTAGTATACCTCGGAACAGTGCCTCCCCCCTGGTAGAAGTGTCCCCCCAGAATGAGGGGTCCTTGCGGTCCCAAGAAACTCGTGCGCCTCGGAAATTCATCTCCCTCTCTGTTATACGAATGGTCCCCTCCTCTCTGATCTGGAATGAGAGGTACAGTGCCTCCCCCTTGGTTGAGGTGTCCCCCTGGAATGAAGGGTCCTTGCTGACCCGAGAAACTCGTGTGTCTAGTAAACTCATCTCCCCCTCTGATTTGCGAATGGTCTCCCGAAATTGGGTTCTTGCCAGTGCTCAGACCAGCCTCCATGCTATCCATCCTTCCTTTCAAAGTTTCCAAACTGAGAGTGAACTTTTCCTCCAATGCAGTAAATTTCTTGCCAGTAGTTAGACCATTCTCCATGCTATCCATCCTTCCCTTCAAGGTCTCCATATCGATATCAATTTTTGAGAACCTCTCTAGGACAGTATCAAATTTTCTTTCAAGCAATTCAAAGTATTCATTGGTGCTTCTCTCTGCCGGGTTATCCTGCTCTGATACCAAGTTGTTATGGTCCCTAGCCATGGATCTAGTAACTCGGCGAGTTGAATATGAATCCAGCACTGTTTGAGGGTTTCTTATCACTTTTTTTTGAAAAGAACTCTCTTATACTTCTCCTTTCATGTTCTAATTGAAAAGGAGTATCCTTTTCTCAATTATAGATGACTAATTCAATCAAGAGACTACTTTAAGGATCCAATTATGAAACCCCACTTTATTCCTCACGTCAATGAATAGGGTTTCTGAATTCATGCGACTACCAATGCTGAATGTAAAGAGGGCAGTCTCTAGCTCTTCTATACTCGAAAAAGATAGATAAAAATACCTCTTGAAGACCTCCTTCAATTCAGCAACTCGAAAATCCCTTTCTTGATGCTAAGGCTCATGCAAATCCTCCTTCCCTCACTGTTGGTTCGTGGAAGAGATGGATGACTATTACAGCATGGAAGAGAAGGCTGATTCCTTCTCCTTTTCCTTCCAAGATCTCCTCAAAGACTCCCCAATGGATGCAGCAAACCCCCAAGAGAGTTCACACCAAGAACCCTAGAATAGAGAGCCTAGAAGGAACCTAAATTACCCTAGATTATGCTAATTCCGAACTTGCTTTATTTCTGCATCCTTACCCCTTAAATAGGGTAATTAATATCAACATAGGTTAGGGTTATAAAACCCAATTCTACCCCTACCTTTAAGTCTTATTACAAATCAATAAAATTCGAAATTAAAAGCAACATAAATAATAAAAGTAAAGTAGATGACTCAGTGTCATTGAGTCCATAACAGATGGATCCTCTCGGGGTGAACTATAGGCCTTACTTAGCCATGCTACAAACCAAACAGTTCCAAGAGAGCCAAAAGAGTAAAAGACAGATGGCCAGCCAAATTTATGAAGCAGAAATGGTGAAAATGCCAGCCCTGTTATAGAACCAAGGTACATTCCACTACAAGCTAGAGCCAGAGATCTGCTTATCTCAGCTACAGCAACCGATTTTGATAGAATATTATTCCTGGCAGGCATGGCAACACCCTCACCGATTCCCATGAAGACACGAGTGGCAAGTAGGAAAGGCAAACCAAGCTTAGCAACTATAGTGTAAAAATAGTTGCAATTGACCACCAAACAACTCCAAATCCCAGTACAAGCTTACCACTGACTATGTCTGCCCATATTCCACTAGCAAGCTGATTCAGAAGGTAACCCCAAAAGAAAGACGACTGGATCAGGCCAACAGTAGCAGGATTCCCATTAAACTCAGCAGACATGGAAAGGATAGCAATGCACATGTTTACGCTGTCCATATGGTAGAGCAGAAACGCTGAAAAACAGAGAATCACAATCACCCATCGCTTCGGAAATTGTTCCCACCAAGGAAGATGTATAGCTGTGTAATCACATGTTTTTTTGTAAAATTGCAAGTCTTCTTCAGTGGGGCTTTTGACAAAGTGACACCAACTAGTCGGAATGGTAGTACCAAATCAGCAGGTAAGATGCTAGATTGACCTGCTAACAGGATTAGGAACTGAACATCTGTAGACATCTCCATCTTATAGTAATCAAACTCATATTACATTCCATAAGATTCTTGAGCAGTCACACATTCGCAACTCCAACAGAGTTGAGTGTTCCTGAAAGTAACCTTGTCTCATCAAATGTTAAGTGGGACCCTCTCACCAGTTGCAAAGCTCCGATTATTAGCCTGCTACTTTGATAATCTATTCTGGGTGCAAGGGTGGCTGTGTGTAGGTACTCCACAGGAGGGGTATACATTGTGAGAATGGCAAAATACTCTAGATCACAAGATTAAGTTGTCTAACAAAAAATGCAACACTCTCAACATTAAGACCACAGAGGTTCAATGACAACTTCCCCATAGCAACAAAATCAACTCTAGCATGGACCCTAGATAGAAGATGCAACACGATGCATTGAGCTGCTACACCATCATTGCCAAGAACATAAGTAAGATGTCTAAGCAATGTTTCTTGAATCCCTCTTATCAAACAAGGTTTTGGCTCAGTGACATGTGAGCCAATAAGGAAATCCTGAAGAGCAAGCTTTCGATGTATTAAACAACGTAGTCGTGGAACCTTATTAGGAGGCAAATGAGCCAAAGCCATATCACAAAGGTCATTCATGAGCTTATCTGAATCAGTCTTATGATCAACAAGCTCTGGATCAAAAGTGAATAATCCAACGAACTCAACAACATCATTCAGCTTTAGATCACTTTCCAAAGAATCATATATCTTAACAAGACATTAAAGAGACTTTGTATTAAAATCAGGTATCATGGAAATGTCGGCAGCATGACCATGAGAACCATGGGATGCCTGAAGTACCAGGGAGGGAAATTCCTCTTCTCGGTTCTTCTTGTAGCATGATGATGTACCACCGAGTTCTGAATTAGAACCATTTGATTCCATGTCAACTGATGAGACATCAGCAAATATGTTAGTCCTCCAAGTTGGGCCATCCTTGAAGGTGCCAATGTAGAACTCACTATGTTAGGTTCTTCCCGAGCCATGGATCAAGTCACCCTTCTTTCCTCTCTTCCCTCCATATTGGTTCTTGACGCTAGAAGAGGATTCTTTTTCCTTGAACGTGGAATGATGGAAATAGGAATGGAATGATTGAGCTTTGAAGGAAGCTCGACCTTGACCTCAGAGGGAGAATCCGACCTAGACCTCTGAGGGAGAATTTGACCTGTTTAATTCTAATTTCTCAATACTTGATTTTCCTTCACCTTGACGTCCCCATAAATAGGGTTGAGGACGGAAATACAAAATAGACACCCATGGGTCAATTGGTTCACGTCATATTACATCTAAACCAAACTAAACCAAACTAAACCAAACCAAACCAAATGAAATTACATTAGAAGTAAATTGACATAATTTAATTCTTATGCCTGTGGATAACTCGTGATGCTATGGAGTCCATAACATCACCCCCTCCTGGAGAAAGAGCTTGTCCTCAAGCTCGAAGTAGGGGTAGAGGTTGTGGAATGCAGCTAATGGCTCCCATGTCATGTCATTGGGATCAGCATCAACCCATTGCACTAGGATCTCCCCGTCACCCTAAATGCGGCGAGCCTGTAATACTTGTGCTGGAGTAGAAAGGACACGTCCCTCATGTAGTGGGGGCAAAGGTGTGTGCAGCAAGGAAGAGTCACCTTGGAAGGCCTTCAGTTGGGAGACGTGAAACACATTGTGAATCCTAGCCTCTGGCGGAAGCTACAAGCGGTAGGCAACTGTACCAATGCGGTCCATTACCTGAAAGGGACCATAATACTTCGAAGAGAGCTTGTGGAGTTTGAAGGCTGTTAGTGACAACTTCCTGTAGTGTTGGAGACGCAGCCATACATAATCTTCTGGAGAAAAGAAGACTTCCCGGTGCTTCTTGTCATAATACAACTTCATAGTATGTTGTGCTTCCTGGAGAGGAGTGCGCACCTCAGTGAGCAGGTGTCTCTTTCTGCTAATGCTTGGTTGAAAGTGGCAGCCTTGTAGGCACCCAGTTCATATGATAAAAGGTTGGGTGGGTCTCAACTATATACTACCTTGAATGGGGTTATTCCGAGTGCGCTGTGGAAGAAGGTGTTGTAATAGAATTCAGCCCAGGCGAGACACTTAACCCACCGTTTAGGTGAGTCCCCCACGAAACAACGAAGATACGTCTCAATTGTCCTGTTGATGACCTCTATCTGACCGTCTATCTGTAGATGGTAGGCTGAAGAGAATGCTAACATTGTGCCCTACTACTTGAATAGTTCTTTCCAGAATGTATTGGTAGAGATGGCATCCATGTCACTTGTAATAGAATTAGGTATCCCATGTACGTGGACAATATTATCCATAAAGAGCTGAGGTACGTGAGTTGTAGTGTAAGGATGCGCCAGAGGTATGAAATGGACATACTTTGAAAAATGATCAACCACTACAAAGATAACGGATTTTCCGGATGATGAGGGAAGGCCATCTATGAAGTCCATGAAAATATCAGACCAAACTTGCGATGGCATCTGAAGTGGTTGGAGCAACCCAGCTGGACTTAATGATTCAGCTTTATTCCATTGACAAATCTGACAAGCCGCCACATAATCGGCTATACTGCGCTTCATACCCCTCCAATAAAATTCCAGACTTATCTAGAAATATGTGTTTTGTCGGCCCTCATGTGTATTGTCATGGAAGGAGGCTAAAATATTGTGAATCAGTGGTGACGTGTGGTGTAGAAAGATCCAGTTTTTAAAGAGGACCAGATTATCCTGAACCGTCTAATGGTTTGCCGCTATTCCCTGCTGGATCTCATGATATAAAGCAGTAATTTTTGGGTACTGTAGTGTCTCTTCCGTATAGAATCCAACAAGAGAGCTCTGAGCTGACTTATGGCATGTAATTGCAGCTCTGGAATGTCCTGGCGAGATAAAGCATCAGCCCCCACATTCAAACTCCCAGGTTTATACTCCACAGTAAAGTCAAACCCCATAAGTTTACTTAACCAATGCTACTGCAGTGAGGTAGTGAGGCGCTGCTCAAGTAGATACTTGAGGCTGCAATGATCGCTGCAAATCAGAAATGGGTGCCCCCAGAGATAAGGCTGCCAATGTTGTATGGCTTTCACTAATACGATTAGTTCCCTCTCATAAGCTGCTAACTTGTGGTGGTGTTGGCCAAGTTGGCGGATAAAATAAGCAATTGGGTGTCCCTGTTGGTTTAACACTGCACCAATACAGCCTCCCGAAGCATCACATTCCACCACAAATGACTCATTAAATTCCGGTAGCTGAAAAACTGGATATGATGATAAGGCCTCTTTCAACTGCTGAAAGGAATGAGCCACTGTCTTGGACTAGGTGAAGGCATTTTTCTTGAATAGGTTGTTGAACGGTGCAACAATCTAGGCATAGCTGTAAATAAATTTCCTGTAATACCTAGCTAGGCCCAAAAATTCCCTTAATGTTGTAATGGATGTGGGAGGAGGCCCATCTGTGACGGCCTGTATCTTACTCTGGTCGACCTTCACCCCAATTGCTGAAATAACGTGGCCCAAGTATGCCACTTCTGAGGTTCCCATAGAACATTTGGACTCATTTAAAACCAAATGATGTGAGCGGATAAGAGTAAATACCTGGTGAAGGTGTTGAAGATGCTCTTCCCAACTGTTGCTATATACCAAAATATCATCGAAAAATACCAAAACGTATTTCCTCAAGAGAGAGGAAAATACCTCATTCATGAGGGCCTAAAATGTGGAAGGTGCATTTGAGAGACCAAATGGCATTACGAGGAACTAGAAATGCCCGTGGTGAGTGCAGAACGCTATTTTCTCCACATTTGATTGATGAACTCGGATTTGATGATAGCCAGATTACAAATCGAGCTTGGTAAAAATAGTACCACCATGTAACTCATCTAGCAACTCGTCCTCCACTGGGATGGGAAATTTGTCTTTAATGGTATGCGCATTGAGTTTCCTGTAATCCACACAAAACCTCCACGACTTATCATGCTTGCGAACCAGTAATACCAGTGAGGAAAAAGGAGACCTGCTGGGCTGAATAATCCCCTGGGCTAGCATCTTTTGGCACTGCCTTTCAATCTCATCCTTCTTTAAGTGGGAGTAACGATAAGGACGCACCACTATAGGTTCAGTGCCCGTTTTCAAACTGATACGGTGATCACAGTGCCTAATTGGCGGTAGAGCGGTAGGTTCCTAAAAGATATCCTCAAGTCTATAAGTAATTGAGATAACTTATAGTTGTTCATGCTTTGGACCTGAACCACCTGAAGGGCGCAGGGAACTAGTGCCTGGGTGCCATGCAATTTAATCTGACGGTGGTTCTCTATAAAGGACATGGTCAGAGCCTGAAAATCCCATAATATTGGCCCCAACAGTTGTTGCCATTTAATTCCCAGTACCAAATCAAATCCGGACAGTGGTATCACTAGGAAATCTGCAATAAATGTGTCCCTCAATATCAAAAGTGTGTGGCTGGAGAGATGCCCACACTGGTAATTTTAGTCCCATTGGCTACTGATACGGAAAGGCCAGTCTATTGCTGGACTACTAACCCAAGTTGTTATGCTGCTGGTTGACTGATGAAATTATGTGTATTGCCAGAGTCAACTAAAGCAAGTAACTGTAGATGATGTAACTGGGTTTTAACCTACATGGTACTAGAACTGCACAGACCAGTCATGGCATGAAGGGAAATCCCTGGACCCTCTTGGTCTGTCTCCACAATCTCCTCCTCTGGTAGTATGTCTTCACAATCCTCCCACAGACATATACTGAATAATCTTTTGCATAGGTGACCTTCTACATATTGTTCATCACAGTTAAAATAAAGGCCCTTGGCCTGTCTGTGATCCATTTCTTGTCTGTTTAGTTTTTTGAAGTAAGGAGCTGGTGGATTCGAGTTAAAGCTGTCTGGGCTTGGTGCTGCACTGGCTCCAGAATGTGGAGGTCCATAATAAGGGGGTGGCACAGTGGCATTGTGCCTTCTTGGCCAAGCTTGTTTTCTGACCTGTGAATCCTTTAGAACACGCTGCTTATGCTCAATTGACCTGGCTAAATTCATAGCGTGGTCCAAATCTATAGGATCATGTAATTCAACTTCCAACCGTAGAGCTTCTGTCAAACCAGCAATAAAAATATGAACATACTGGGTGTGACTGACAAACTCATTAACGGGGGCCAACCATTCCTAGAAGGTCTTTTGATGCACCTCTAGTGATCCAGTCTGCTTATAATTGATTAATTTGCCCAATGGATTGCTACTAGCTAGAGGACCAAACCTCATCATGCATGATTGTCTAAAGGTTGACCAATCTTGAACCAATTGGTCATTTCGAATTGGTGGTACCATAGGAGCGCTTCATCGAGCATGTGGTAGGCGGCCAAATAAACTTTCTCATCCGCAGGTGTTTTTTGATGATAAAAGAATTGACCACACTTGGTAAACCAAATCAAGGGGTCCTTAGACCCATCATATGTAGGAAAGTCTAGTTTTAAATACCTAGGAACCGTATTTGGTCCCTGAGCGGCAGACCCCATATGGGGATTGTGATGTCGCATTGATGGTGGTGGAGGAGGTGGTGGGTGGTATTGATGGTGGTCGGCCGGTGGAGAGTAGGTTGTCGGCGGTTGTGCTCGTGTACCACTATCATCTTGTCGCCGAAGGAGGGCTTGGATGGCGGCATCCATGGATTTTATGGCCTCACGTAGGTCAGATGTTGTCTAACGCACCTCTTCTAGGGATTGAGCTTGAAGGCCTGTCCTCTGGCGATTATCTTCAATTAATTGCCTCAAATCCTCAGGACAAGAGGAATCCCCAAGGGTTGACCTATCTAATACCAAGATATTAGGTTCTTCTCGAGCCATGGATCAAGTCACCCTTCTTCCCTCTCTTCCCTCCATAATGATTCTTGATGCTGGATGAGGATTCATGTTCCTTGAACGTGGAATGATGGAAATAGGAATGGAATGATTGAGCTTTGAAGGACGTGCGACCTGGACCTCAGAGGGAGAATCCGACCTAGACCTCTAAGGGAGAATCTGACCTGTTTAATTCTAATTTCTCAATACTTTCTTTTCCTTCACCTTGACATCCCCATAAATAGGGTTGAGGACGGAAATACAAAATAGAATCATGGGTCAATTGGTTCACACCATATTACATCTAAACCAAACCAAACCAAATGAAATTACATTAAAAGTAAATTGACATAATTTAATTCCTATGCCTGTGGACAACTCGTGATGCTATGGAGTCCATAACACACTACCGATACCGAGCATGTCATGGGCATAATTTGAAAAATCCGTATACTAGTGGGGTGTGTTTTCCACTTTATGCAGAGGTATCATTTCTGTATTGAAATCATGCACATGCTCCTTATTCAAGATGCGACACAATTCAAGGCGAGTAAAAGAATACGCAACCAGTAGAATGAGCACGAAAAAAAAATTTCCGTCCCCACAACAGAAATTTTCCTATTGTTGACCGGTATCCCAAAATAGAGGTTGATTTTCCCCAATTTTAACACACCAAATTGAGGATTTCAAAGACTCACCTATGATAGTCATGGCGTGCAGAATAGAGATTGTGTTGGCCCCAACCTTTAGCTTCTTGCCAACGCTCGCCGGTCCAGATTTCTCCTCTGTCTGGCGCCACTATTGATTCATGCTGTAGTCGGCCAGAAGCAATAAACCGGTGACTATTCGAACAACTGGGGAAGATAAGCCTGCTGAGAAGCCTGGCTGAGCACATAATTTATGAAGAATGTGGTTGTACCGGCATGGAGGACATGAGGGGTCTCCATGGGAGGTGGAATCAAGCGACCCCGAGGCGAATCCCCATTCATGAGGTTCTTCGTCGCTGCATTGGCGCTCAAGCTCGCTTCAAATTCCCAGTGTTTGGGATGCGGTTTAGGCATATATCAGGAGATAGGGTTCCCAGAATTTTCTTCTTCCTCAACCCTAGTGTCCCCCTCCGCTTTCAGAACTGCCATGACTGCCATTGGAATGCCCGGCTCCTCGTGTTCGGACTTCCCATTTCTAGATTGCATCACTGGAATTCCCAGCTCGACACAACTCAACTCTGCATCTTTCGAAATGGCGACCATTTGTTGGAATTTTTTTTTGACTCTACTCGAATTCCAACAGCCTTTTTGCCCAATAAGCCGCTGTGTTTGAGGTGTCAGGCTCGGCGACTTGAGGTTGGCCGATGAACAACAACAACTGTTCCTCTGCGGCGACCTTCCTCTCTCGGATAATTTGATGAATTTCTGCGCATACTACTGCAATCTCCCTCTCCCAAATTATTTGATTGAGTACTGCGCATACTGCGGTGGCCTTCCTCTCATCAACGATCCATGAATTGCTCATTGTTCAGCTCTGATACTAAATGTTATGGTCCTAGAACTCCACAATGCGATTCATAGGGGAACTTGAAGAAGATAACAAAGAGGAGAAGAATCATAGGGGAAAACAAGGAGGAGGGGAGAAGGATTGACAGCGATGGATAACCCGGCTCTAAGGGAGTCCATAACCTACGGCTCTTGAAGGGAGTCCGCAACCTTGGGTTCCATGGGAATGCCGACCCTGGTTCATTGAGGAGAACACAGATCCTTTGTAACTTTCTGCTTATCTCTTTCTGTTAGGTTCTTCCCTTGCCATGGATCGAGTCACCCTTCTTTCCTCTCTTCCCTCCATGGATGCTCTTGACGTTGGAAGAGAATTCTTGTTTCTTGAATGAGTAATGGTTGAATTCAATTAGAACGAAGGAGCTTTGGAGGAAGCTCAACCTGGACCTCAGAGGGAGAATCCGACCTAGACCTCTGAGGGAGAATCTGACCTGTTTAATCTAATTTTCTCAATACTTGTCTCTCTTTTCCTTGACGTCCCCCTAAATAGGGTTGAGGACGGAAATACAAACTTGACCCATAGGTCAAGTGGTTCACGCCACATTACAACTGAACCAACCCAAAGTAAACCAAACCAAACAAAGTAAACCAACCGAATTGAAATTACATGAAAAGTAAATTGACATAATTTAATTCCTATGCCTATGGATAACTCGTGATGCAATGGAGTCCATAACATCACCCCTCTCTTTGGAGAAAGAGATTGTCCTCAAGCTTGAAGTATGGGTAGAGGGTGTGAAACGCCACTAATGGCTCCCATGTCGTGTCACTGGGGTCAGCATCTGCCCATTGCACTAAGATCTCCCAATCACCCTAAATACGACGAGCCTGTAATACCTGTGCCGGGGTAGAAAGGACACATCCCTCATGAAGTGGGGGCAGCGGGGTGTGCAGCAAAGGCGAATCACCTTGGAAGGCTTTAGTTGTGAGACATGAAAGACATTGTGAATTCTGGCCTCTAGCGGAAGCTGTAATCGGTAGGCCACTGTCCCAATGCGGTCAATAACCTGAAAGGGACCATAATATTTAAGAGAGAGCTTGTGACATTTGGAGGCTATCAACAACAGCTGCCTGGAGTGTTGGAGATGCAACCAAACATAATCTCCAGGAGAAAAGAAGACTTCCCAGTGCTTCCTGTCATAATATTTTTTCATAGAATGTTGTGCCTCTTGTAGATGAGTGCGTACCTCAGTGATGAATGTGTCTCTTTTGGCTAATGTTTGGTCCAAAGTGGCGACTTTAGAAGCCCCTGGTTCATATGAGAAAAGGCGGGGCGGTTCTCTACCATATACCACCTTGAATGCAGTTGTGCCGAGTGCGTTGTGGTAGGAGGTGTTGTAACAAAACTCAGCCCAGGCGAGCCACTTAACCCACCTCTTAGGTAAGTTCCCCATGAAACAGCGAAGATACATTTCAATGGTTCTATTGACGACCTCTGTCAGACCATCAGTCTGCGGATGGTAGGCTGAAGAAAAGGCTAACTTTGTGCCCTGTAGCTTGAAAAGTTCTTTCCAGAAGGTACTTGTAAAGATTGCATCCCTATCACTAGTAATTGAATTAGGCATCCCATGTAAGCGGACAATGTTATCCATAAAGAGCTGAGCGATCTGAGCTGCAGTGTAAGGATGCTCCAAAGGGATGAAGTGCCCATACTTAGATAAATGATCCACCACTACAAAGATAACAGATTTACCCGACGAAGAGGGAAGACCATCTATGAAGTCCATAGAAATATCAGACCAGACCTGTGATGGAAGTTGAAGTGGTTGGAGCAACCCAGCGGGACTTAATGTTTCAGCTTTATTCCGTTGACAAGTCTGACAAGCCGCCACATAATCGGCTATACTGCGCTTCATGCCCCTCCAATAAAATTCCCAGTTGATACGAAAATATGGTTTTTGTCGGCCCTCATGTGTACTGTTATGGAAGGAGGCTAAAATGCTGTTAATCAGAGGGGATGTGTGGTGTAGAAAAATTCTGTTTTTTTAAGAGGACCAGATTGTCCTAAACCCTCCAATTGTTTGCCGCTATCCCCTACTGGATGTCCTGACATAAGGCTATAATTTTCGGGTACTATTGTGCCTCTTTCCGTATAGAATCCAACAAGAGATCTCTAGGCTGATTGATGGCATCTAATTGCGGTTCTGGAATGTCCCGGCGAGATAATGCATCAGCCCCTACATTCAAACTTCCCGGTTTATACTCGAAAGAAAATTCAAACCCCATAAGTTTACTTAACCAATGCTATTGTGGTGAAGTAGTGAGGCACTGCTCAAGCAGATACTTGAGGCTGCAATGATTAGTGCGAATCAAAAAAGAACGTCCCCATAGATAAGGACGCCAATGTTGTATAGCTTTCGCCAATCCGATCAATTCCCTCTCATAACCTGCTAATTTGTGGTGGTGTTGTCCAAGTTGCCGGCTAAAATAAGCAATCGGGTGTCCCTGTTGGTGCAACACTGCTCCAATACCGCCCCCGAAGCATCACATTCCCTACAAATGACTCATCAAAGTCGGGGAGCTGCAAAACTGGGGCTGATGATAAGGCATCTTTCAATTGCTGAAAGGAATGAGCCGCTGTCTCTGACCAGGTAAAAGCATTTTTCTTGAGGAGGTTGTTGAGTGGAGCTGCAAGTTGGCCATCGCTACGAAAAAATTTTCTATAATATCCAGCTAGGCCTAAAAATCCTCTTAAGGCGGTAATGGATGTAGGAATACGCCAATCTATGACCGCCTGTATCTTACTCTAAGTCAACTTTCACCCCTGCTGCTGAAATAATGTGGCCCAAGTATGCCACTTCGGATGTGCCCATAGAACATTTGGAACGATTTAAAACCAAATGACATGAACGGATAAGAGAAAATACCTGGTAAAGGTGCTGAAGATGCTCTTCCCAACTGTTTCTATAGACCAAATTATAGTCGAAAAATACCAAAACGTATTTTCTCAAGAGAGGAAAATACCTCATTCATGAGGGCCTAGAAGGTGGAAGGCACATTTGACAGACCAAATGGCATTACGAGGAAATCAAAATGACTGTGTTGCATGCGGAACGCTGTTTTCTCCACATCTGATGGATGAACTCGGATTTGATGATAGCCAGATTTCAAATCGAGTGTAGTAAAAATAGTAGCTCCATGTAGCTCGTCTAGCAGCTCGTCCACCACTGGGATAGGAAATTTATCTTTAATAGTATGGGCATTGAGTTGTTGGTAATCCACACAAAACCTCCATGACTTATCGTGCTTGCAGACTAGTAATACCGATGAGGAAAAGGGAGACCTACTGGGCTGAATAATACCCTGAGCTAGCATCTTCTGGCACTGCCTTTCAATCTCATCCTTCTGTAAGTGGGGGTAACGATACAGATGCACCACTACAGGCTCAGTACCCGTTTTCAAATAGATACGGTGATCATAGTGCCTAATTGGCCGTAAAGCAGTAGGGTCTTGAAAGATATCTTCAAATCTATAAGTAAATGAGATAACATACAAGTGGCTGTGGACTGTACCTAGACAACCTGTAGTGCGCAGGGCAATGGTGCTTGTGTGCCATGCAATATAATCTGATGTTGGTCCTCTATAAAAGACATGGTCAGAGCTTGGAAATCCCATAGTATTGGCCCCAATAATTGTAGCCATTTAATTCCGAGTACCAAATCGAATCCTGACAGTGGAATCACCAGAAAATTTGCAACAAATGCATGTCCCTCAATATCAAAGTGTGTGGCTGGAGATATGTCTACACTAGTAATTTTAGCCCCATTGGCTACAAATACAGAAAGACCAGTCTGTTGCTGGACTACTAACCCAAGTTGTTCTACCGCCTGTTGACTGATGAAATTATGTGTACTGCCCAAGTCAACTAAAGCCAGTAATTGTAGATGATGTAATTGGGCTTTCACCTGCATTGTGCTTGAACTGCGTAGACCAGTCATAGCATGAAGGGAAATCTCTGGACCTTCTTGGTCAGTTTCCACAATCTCCTCCTCAGGTAGTGTTTCATCTCCATCCTCCCACAGACATATACTGAATAAGCATTTGTAGTGGTGACCAATGACATATTGTTCATCACAGTTAAAACAGAGGCCCTTGGCCTTTCTCTGCTCCATTTCTTGTCTGGTAAGTTTTTTGAAGTAAGGAGCAGGTGGAGCCGAATTAGAGATGTCTGGGTGTGGGGTTGCACTGTCTCTAGACTGTGAAGGTCCATAGGAATAGCTTGGTGCTGAGGCTTTTTGCCTCCCTGGCCAAGCTGGTTTTCTGACCAGTGACTCCTTTAGAACACGCTACTTGTGCTCAATTGCCTTGGCTAAATTCATAGCATGGTCTAAATCTGTAGGACCATGTAATTCAACTTCCAGTCTCAAAGCTTTTGTCAAACCTGCAATAAAAATATGAACATACTGTGTGTGACTAACAAACTGGTTTTCTCGGGCTAACCTCTCCTGGAAGGTCTTTTGATGCACCTCTAGTGCTCTAGTTTGTTTGTAATTGATTAATTCTCCCAATGGATTGCTACTAGCTGGAGGACCAAATCTCATCATGCAAGACTGTCTAAAGGTTGCCCAATCCTGAACCAATTGGTCATTTTGGAATTGGTGGTACCTTAGAAGTGCTTCATCGAGCATGTGGTAGGCGGCCAAATACATTGTGTCATCCGCAAGTGTTTTTTGATGATAAAAGAACTGATCACACTTTGCTAACCAAATCAAAGGGTCCTTAGACTTGTCATACGTAGGAAAGTCAAGTTTTAAATACCTGGGCACAATGTTTGGTCCTTGAACGGCAGGCCCCAGATGGGGATGGTGTTGACGCATTGATGGTTGTGGGGGTGATGGTGGGTGGAATTGATGGTGGTCGGCCGGTGGAGAGTAAGCAGCCAGTGGTTGTGCTCATGTATCATTGTCCTCTTGTCGCTAGAGGAGAGCTTGGATGGCAGCATCCATTGATTTTATTGCTTCACGCAAATCAGAGGTTGTCTGATGCACCTCTTCTAGGGACTGAGCCTGACTATCTGTCCTCTGTCTAGTATCTTCCACGAACTGTCTCAAATCGTTAGGGGAAGAGGAATCCCAAAGGGTGGACCTATCTGATACCAAGATGTTAGGTTTTTCCCTTGCCATGGATCCAGTCACCCTCCTTTCCTCTCTTCCCTCCATGGATGCTCTTGACGTTGGAAGAGAATTCTTGTTTCTTTAACGAGTAATGGTTGAATTCAAATGAGAATGAAGGAGCTTTGGGGGAAGCTCAACCTGGACCTCAGAGGGAGAATCTGACCTATTTAATCTAATTTTCTCAATACTTGACTCTCTTTTCCTTGACGTCCCCCTAAATAGGGTTGAGGACAGAAATACAAAGTTGACCCATAGGTCAAGTGGTTCACACCACATTACAACTGAACCAACCCAAAGTAAACCAAACCAAACAAAGTAAACCAACCGAATTGAAATTACATGAAAAGTAAATTGACGTAATTTAATTCCTATGCCTATGGATAACTCGTGATGCTATGAAGTCCATAACACTTTCATTCCATGACGTCCCTTAAATAGGGCTGATCCTTTCAACGTTTCAGAGAGAATTACAATTTTGCCCCTCTATGGCGTTTAACATGAAAATAAACTAAATGACTACATAACTAACTCAGTTAGAGTAATTGACTCAGCCATGGTCTCCCAGCCTGACTCGGCTCACGATTTGGTCCATAACATTCACATACGGAAACCTTGTTACGAATTCTCCTTCCTCTAAATGATAAGGTTCAGTGGACTTCTCACGATGTCATCGGTGGCAAACCACCCATTTCGCCACGATCCGAACATTTCATAAGATCATTCAATCAGTAGGAGCGATGGGCGGTGTGCACAAAGGGTAGGGACGTAGTCAATGTGAGCTGATGACTCACGCTTACTTGGAATTCCTCATTGAAGACCAACAATTACAATGATCTATCCCCATCACGATGAAATTTTCAAAGATTACCCGGGCCTGTGGGCCAAGGCTATAGACTCATTGAATACATTAGTGTAGCGTGCATGTGGCCCAGAACATCTAAGGGCATCACAGACATGTTATTGCCTCAAACTTCCATGGCCTAAACGGCCATAGTCCCTCTAAGAAGCTGGCCGTGGAGGGTCACCTCCACATAGTTAGTTAGAAGGTTGAGGTCTTGTTCGTTAATAGAATTAACCAGATAAATTGCTCTGCCAGCTAAGAATTGCCATGGACCACCACCCACAGAATCAAGAAATGGCTCTCAGTCTGTCAATCCTTACTATGTTTGGACCTGGTAAGTTTCCCCGTGTTGAGTCAAATTAACCCGCAGGCTCCACTCCTGGTGGTTCCCTTCCGTCAATTCCTTTAAGTTTCAGCCTTGCGACCATACTCTCCCCAGAACCCAAAAACTTTGACTTCTCATAAGGTGTCGCCGGAGTCCTAAAAGCAACATCCGCCACTACCTGGTCGACATCGTTTATGGTTGAGACTAGGATGGTATCTGATTGTCTTCGAGCCCCCAACTTTCATTCTTGATTAATGAAAACATCCTTGGTAACTTCTTTCGCAGCTGTTAGTCTTTCATAAATCCAAGAATTTCACCTCTGACTGTGAAATACGAATGCCCCCGACTGTCCCTGTTAATCATTACTCCGATCCCAAAGGCCAACACAATAGGACCGAAATCATGTGATGTTATCCAATGCTAATGTATCCAGAGCATAGGTTTTCTTTGAGCACTCTTATTTCTTCAAAGTAACAATACCGAAGGTACGACCCAGCCAATTAAGGCCAGGAGCACATCGCCAGTAGAAGGGACGTGTCGACCTATGCACACTGCGAGGCGAACCGATTGACCCAACCCAAGGTCCAACTACGAGCTTTTTAACTGCAACAACTTAAATATACGCTATTGGAGCAAGAATTACCACGGTTGCTAGCACCAAACTTGCCCTCCAATAGATCCTCGTTAAGGGATTTAGATTGTACTCATTTGTTATGGTCCCAGATCCCACAAGGCATTTCGCAGGGAAGAAGAAGGAAGAGAAGCAAATCAAGCTCGAAGGGAAGCTTGAAACCCTGGGTTCATTGAAGAGAACACCGATCCTTGGGTTCGTTTTAGAAGAACGCCCATCCTGATTTTTTTGAAATTCTGCTTATCCATTTCATTAAATGTCATCCCTTAAATAGGGCTCATGTCCACAAGGTTCAAGAGAAAATTACATTTATGCCCCTACATGGCATTTAACTTGAAAATAAACTAAACGACTATGTAACTGACTCAATCAGAGTAATTGACTCAGTTGTGGTGCCTCTGCCTCACTCGGCCGACTATTGGGTTCATAACATCATTCCAATTATGTTAAGCACCTAGCCAATACTACCCAAAAGACCGGATTGTTAGGAGCGGAAGACATAGGTACTTAACCCGGGACCCTAATAGTACCCCGCCCTTCCCTGAGCCGATGACCGCGAAGGCTACCACAACAGAGCAATTGGAGCCGGGTCGAACCCGGGTCAGTCCCCGTGCGTGACCACCCGTATCCATTTTTGGGGGCGCCAGGATTCGAAGTCGGGACGCAACGCTAGCTCTGACACTAAATGTTAAGCACCTAGCCAATACTACCCAAAAGACCGGCCTGTTAGGAGCGAAAGACATAGGTACTTAACCCAGGACCCTAACAAATTACCAGACTCTAAGAGCCTGGTATTGTTATTTATTGTCACTACCTCCCCATGTAAGGATTGGGTAATTTGCGCGACTGCTGCCTTCCTTGGATGTGGTAACCGTTTCCCAGTCTCCCACTCAGGTAGCATCCGTCCGCAACCACGACGTTGCGACCCCACCGGCACTCCACGCATGTGAAAGGCCACAAGGTATCGATGATCGAGAGCAAGGCACCGAAGCAAGAAGGGGCAATCGCCGCCAAACCACAGTCCCGCAGGACTTCGTAATCCACTTGGGTCCAAAACACACAAGAGTCTGATGCTCCAAGCCACGCAACGCACAAGGCTGGGGCCAGGAAGCAAAAAGACAGGCCAGTTCTTGCCTCAAACCTATCGAGTAGGTCCAAAGGCAGGTTCCAAACCGAATCACACAACCAAAATACCACATCAAGGTAGCAAACAAGCAACCAAAAATCCCTCCAATTATGCAAACAACAATCGAGGGGACCACCATTGGGCGGGTGAAGGGTGGTGCACATGCGGTTGGTGACTCGAATGGTAAGGAGCACCACATGGGCAAATCCAACATTCGCCACTCACACATGTCACGACCCACGCATGGAACACCAACCCGCGCATGACCTAGAAGCATGGCGTATAAGCAAACCGGGCAAGCAGGCCAATGATATGAGACGTTACACCGTATGGTCCTGCAAAAGAACGTGCAAACAAGAGAACACAACTAGAAGGAACACGAGAGGCGAACACAAGTTTGATGAGGGCAGTAAGCATCCGGGGGCAATAGATACACTAAAGGGGCCAAGAGCTAGGAACATGTCTGGGAAAATGGACAAGAAGTTGCAACTCCCCTAAACAAAAGAGGTTAGCAAAACCCCCATGCCCACAAGGTTTCACCAAAGTGCCCGTACCGTCGTATGCAGTAACCTGTAGAAACGAGATATGGCCAACATAGGAGCAGTGATAGATGCCATATTTTGACATGAGAACTAGGTTAATTATAATAGAATAACCTTTATAATTGTATTATAGGTGGTTACTTATCGGTTTTCAAATGAAATGAGCATTTATTGAATTTGGCATTAATCACTGTCGATATTGCATATTTCTCTCTCCTGAATTATATTTCATTATTTTTTAGTCTTATTTCTTCCTGAAATGCTTTTTATAGATTCAATTATGGAATTTCAGGAGAATTTGGGTGGAGAAGAAGATATTTACCAAAATGCCCTTAGTGAAATGGAGGTAATTTCTAGGGCAAATCGTTTTAAAATAAGAAAATCATATTTAAAGAGAAGAGGAGCGTGAAGAGAAGGGGAGCGTGAAGAGAAGAGAAACAGAGACCAAAAGAGAGGACTTTGACCGGAAATAGGGGAGGATCCGATAGGCACAGATTACGATAGGCAACAGGAGCTAATCAACCAGGCGCCTTGGGGGCAATGGTGACAAGGGACTGGGAACTCGGCCCGAAGAGGGCAGTAGGCACCTAGGAGCAAAACAAAAATGAAAGGGGACGAGGGAGGGGCACAGGTGCACCGAAATTGGCACCAAGAAGCAAAGCTCGCCTACATAGGAGGTCAACAAAACCCATGCACATAGGTGGTTTCGCCAAAATGTCAATGAGATGGCATGTCCACCCACCTTGTCTTCATCAACAAATGCGACAACAGAGATACACAAGGATGCAACACACGCACCGGGAGAAGAGGGGCATACGCGTGCACGAGACACAAAAAATGGGGATCACCTACCTAGGAGAACGCAAAAACCTAGTCGACAAGGAGATTTTGCCAAAGTGCCTCTACAGTTACACAAGGGCGACACACGTGCACCTGGCCTACTGGCGTGAGTAGAGGGCCTGCTTCCCATGTGCACGCTTGGCCAGACGCCTGCGCCCACGTGCATTTCACTTGCCGACGGCCCAGGCGCTCTTGACTTGTTGCCATCATGCATAGGCTAGGCCAGCCGTCCGCACGCCTACGTATTTTTCACCTGCCGCCCACGCACCTTCGTTTGGCCAGCCATCTGCGCGTGCTCACTTTTCGCGTGCCATCCACGTGCCAGCACGCGGTAACTTTGCATACCAGATGGACGGGCCCAAGCAGCCTGGCGTCCTGGGGCATATGTGTTTGGGGAATGAAGCTCGTTGTTCGAGGAGGGCAGTAGGTGCCTGGGAGTGACACGAACTCAAAAGGGGACGAGAGGCGGGTGCACAGGTCTAGTGAGATAGGACGAGCTCATGGCTTGCCATTGCCAGCACACGTGAACATGAACGTGAAAAAGGAGAAAGAGGGGCATATGCGTGGGCGACACAAAAAAATTGGGTCACCTACCTAGGCGGACGCAAAAATCCTGTCTGCCAAGAGGTTTTGCCAAAGTATCTGTAATGTCACACAGGGACAATAACACAAGCATGGCTTATTGCCACGTGTGCAGGGGCTTACAAATGCATGCCCTGGTGGCCTGGCTGCCAGCCGGCAACGGTGCACGGGGTTGGGGGCCCACTGTTCAGGTAAGGCAATAGATGCCCGAGGGGCACAGGAACATGAAAGGGGACAAGAGCGGGGCAATGGTCCATAGAGATGAGCCATGCATGAGGCTTGTGTTCGCCGACACGCGTGAACGCAGACGCGTACAAGGCCAAGGATGGCACTCACGTGTTTGTGTTGTCAAAGAGGGGAGAGAGCGCGAGAAACACAAAAAAGAGGTCACCTACCTAGGGGGGCGCAAAAAATTGCTTCGGCCACGTGGTTTCACCAAAGTGTCTGTATTGTCATAAGGCTCACACGTGCGTAACCCCATCGCACACCAGGACCCCTTCCCGGGCGCGGGCGCATGCCTGGCACCATGCCCGTGCGCACACGCACGTCTGCCCCCGCCCCCCCGCCCCCACGCATGCACTTGGCACCTATTCACCTAGGCGCCTTTTCAAATTTTCCCATGTGCGCCTGACCGCCTTTCCGAATGTTCAAATATTCCCCTGGGCGCCTGTTCGCCAGTGCACCTGTGCCCCTGGGCTGCCTGGGAGCATCACTACTATGGCCCAAGGGGCTTCGAGGCATGGGGCTCCTGGGTCGAGTTTTTTTCTCGGGACCAAGCGTCACGTTTCATGGCTTTGAGTTCTCGTTCTTTCGAGGCGTGCCCCCAGAGCTGAATCGAACAATGTTTCAGGCATGGAGGGAGGTGTTGGCGATGTGACTCGTCATTATGGTCGGCAAAGGTGGATGGGTAGGGTTGGAGGGGCAGCGGATGGCTACTTGTTGGGCATGGCAGTTGCCAAGACGGCCAGGTATGAGTCACGGGCTTAAGCACCTTCCATTTTTGGGGCTAGTTGATTCGACATGTGAGTTGTTACACACTCCTTACCGGATTATGACTTTCATGATCGCCGCCCTGCTGTTTTAATTGACCAATACCCTTTGTGGGTTCTAGGTTAGTGCATAGTTGAGCACTGTATCCCAGCTTTTAGTTCATCCTGCATCGCTAGTTCTGCTTACCAAAGATGGCCTACTTAGAGCTCTCGATTCCGTGGCATGGCCCATGCATTAAGCAATCGTTCCATCCTATCTATATAAAGTTTGAGAATAGGTCGAGGGCATTGTGCCCCCGATGCCTCTAATCATTGGCTTTACCCAATAGAACTCGCATGTTGGGCTCCAGCTGACCATGGATTGAGTGATTTGACGATGGGAGAGGTCTTCTTTTAAATCGAGGGTAGAACTAGGACGCCGAGACCTTTCAGGTCTACCTATGGTGACGGGTTTGTGAGGAACATAGAATGGATTGGCTAATGTGAGAGAAGAGGAGAGATGAATTGGCGAGAATGAGGATAACCAGGCTCGTCAAAGGGAGTATGCACCTTGGGTTTCAGGGGAACGCCGACCCAAGTTCATTGAAGGAGAATGCAGATCCATTGTAACTTTCTTCTTTTTCCTTCCATTACTTCTCGATGGCCTCATAAAGCAAAGGCTCAAGCATAGAGTTTTGGATTATTACAATACTACTCTCATGGGCTCCTACTTGACATTAATCAATTTAAATGAACATAAACTGGCTAAGGTACTTCACTACTCCACTGAGTCACTAACTCGTCCGTGTCGCCTCTGAATTACTCGTTGTGCTACCGAGTCCACAACATCACTCCCCGCCTAGAAAACGAGTTTGTTTGCGAGCTCGAATGTAGGGCACGTTTGGCTAAATTTTCTAGCTGATGCCAATATATAGAGCTGCTTCTTCATCTTCACCTTGAAGGGCCTTAATGAAAAATATACACCAAATGTTTCATCTGACCACCCTACAGTGAAAATACCTTTGGCAGTTGCTAACGCCTGGGGTCCATTCCTGACAGAAGCATAGTGGCAGTTACACCATAAGTAACACCAGTCCAGATTGCACGTGACTGCATACAACAATCATCAACCTTACCAGTAGGAGTCATCCCATTTACTGCGCCCATCCTACCCCCTTTCACTTTCATCACATTAAATTCAAATATCTTCCGAAGAGCTCTCCTTATTTTACTTTCATTGAAGAGAGAAGGCAAGCCGACATAAGCAGTGTACCAGTCCAGCCAACAGATCTGCTTGAATAGATTTACAGTTGCCACTAGTCCCACTGTCTTAGTTGAGATATAACCCGTTCCACAGTTTAGCTTCAAAAACTGCTTTGCCTGTCTGAAATTTGCTCCTGCACCACTCAGCAAAAGACTTGTCACCAAGATGGTGTGCCATAGCAGCTGCAGCTTGCAATGCTGCAAGCCATAAGCACCCACAATAAGCACTTATACCATGAACAGTCCAAGCATCATATGTTTGGTCAGGAAAGCCATCATTTTCAATGAGCCCGTCTCCATCTCTGTCAAACTGCTCCATATACTCCATTGCAGCACGAGCTGCTGGCCAAACCTCAGCCCCAAAGGACATGTCTCCTGTGGCAGCAAAATCTCTGTAGATTTGAAGCACAAACTTAGGATTCAGGTCTTTCCACTGGTTTGTGTCATATATTTTGTAGTCATTCCCTGCACAAAATGAGGATCCAGCATGAAGGCTTATCTTTGAAGTGTTGGCCCATTGTTTCACAGTAGGTGTTGATGAAGCTGACTCTGAAGAAGACGAGCCATCAATAGAATGGCCAGGCAATGTGGTATGCATTAATTGCATTGAGGCCTTGATCTTGTCATGTGCTATTTTTTTCCTTGAAGAGCGAATAGGAGTTTATATGGTAGAACCAGAGGCAAGGTGGGTACTATTGCGAGATTCAGCATTCCTCTGCCCTAACGACACCACTGTCTCATTCTGGATGTTGCGTGCAAAGCAGGTATTACTGCCCTTGTAGTGTTCAGAGAGTCTGCCCGAGTTGATAATTTCAGCCTGATCCTGGATCACGAACTTCATGCACTCGGTTGGTGCAGCTGCTGTTTTTGAGAGTGCAGCAGAAATGTGTAACTAGTCTGGCATCAGTCCTTTTTCCTGCCTTTCCGTGAACTCGGTTGGCGGTTGCTCACCAAGCCCATTAATTCCGTTACAGAATAGGATAGTTTTGAGAGGAACGGGACACCGTCTTGGGACCTCACTAATCAATTGAGTTGCCTCAGTGATCCTTCCATCCTTGGCAGACATGGCAATTATACCTGTTCCAACAAAGACAACATATATCAGTGTTCTCATAACAGGCATTCGCAATTGTACAGAGCTCGGAATTGGGTGCTCCAAGGGAGTCAACATCTTAGTTGCTCTGTGGTATTTAAAAGTGGATATTTGTGCCCCTTTCTCATCCTTCTCTGCGAACCCAACAGCAAGCATGTGGGTTGACTGACCTCTTTCTTCCAGGGTCTCGGCTCGTTGCCATGCAGCAACTATTGCTGCTGCCGGTGGACTCCTGGCAGTAAGACCAGCCTTTTTGAAACCAGAAACTGGCAGTGCTGCAGCAAGTGGAAGTGTTTCCCTTGTGTTTGAGTTCAACATGTTAGTGGTACCGGCCATCTCAATTGGCACGAAGTCCACCCAGGACCCAACATTTGTCCGAATCTTGCTGAGGATTTCCACCTCTAGCGTGTATGGGACAGCAAACTCCTCGTTGGGTTTACTCTTGTTCTTGTCATAAGGTTCACAAGACGTATACCGGTGGTGTTCATTTTCCACTCGATTCAGAGGCATCGTTGTTTGTATGAATTCAATATAATCAAATGTTGGAAGTGGAACTGCAGATTCTGAATGGGCATCATACCTCTCTGTGCACACGGCATTTATGGCATCACCTAGATGTTTCTGAATCAACTCAATACCAACCTCACGCAGTCCAGTGGCAGTTGTTGAATGGGCCAGTGCCTTTGCAAGTAAAAGTTGGGTAGTACCTGGCTGTCCGTAGATGATCACATTCTGAGGTGGAGTAATTCAAATGGCTGCTGTTTGCTGCTCAACGGGAGCCTGCTCAGTGGCAACAGTATGCTCATGCTCCGCGTTCAACCTTCTATGCAAAGAAAGGCTAACTTCAGGCTCATGCTCTGCGTTCAACCTTCTATGCAAAGAAAGGCTAACTTCAGCCTTGCGCCCTTGGAACGTTAAGTGGTGGCCGGTTAGCTCGAAACTCATGGTTAAAGCGGCGAAATCCCACAAAATCGGTCCCACGTGTGGAGCCATTTAATTTTGAGAACCATATCGAATTTTCCTAGAGAGGTAATAAGAAATTCTGCCTTGAACTGATGACCTTCAATGGAAAACATCACAGCCTTGCTGATTCCATAACTTGGAAGTTTTTTCTCCATTAGCCACTGACAATGAAGTGGCTGGAAGAGGCTGCATTTGAAGTTGTAACTGTTGTGCCGCATTGAAGCTTATAAAATTATGGGTACTCCCAGAGTCAACCAGACTTAGGAAAGGTTGCTCATTGATGAGAACACCAAGTTGCATGGTGTTGGTGGATTGGAGGCCAGTAATGGCGTGGAGAGAAATTTACGGTTCTTTTTCTTCCTCCACTATCTCTGCACTCTCTGGGGCTTCCTCCTTGTCATCTTCTACTTCTAACAAAAAAAACTTCTGACATTGATGTCCAAAGGTGTACTTTTCCTCACAATTATAACATAAGCCTCGGGACCTTCTGTCTTCCATCTCTGCCCTGGACAATTTTCTGATGAGTGCCGGATGAGACAGACTGAGGTTGGGAGCTAGGGAGGGATTTGTAAAGGCACTTGAGTGCCAAGTGGATGTGGTGCCAGCAGTGGGCCTGCTATTTTGCCAATTTGTTCTACGGTTCTAAAATTTTTGTTTGGCCTCTAATGTTCTGACCAAGTTCATTGCTTTAGCCAAACCCGTCGGAGCAAGGAGCTTGTTGGGATCTTCCCGGGCCATGGATCTTGTCACCCTTCTTCCCTCTCTTCCCTCCAGATTGGCTATTGACGCTAGAAGAGAAATCTTGTTCTTGGAATGTGTAATGGTGGAAATGGATTGAGCCTTGAGGAGGCTTGACCTGGACCTCTGAGGGAGAATCCGACCTAGACCTCTGAGGTAGAATCTGACCTGGCTAAAACTAAATGATTCAATGCTTAACCTTCATTCAGCTCTTTGTCCCAATAAATAGGTTTTGGGGACGAAATTACAACTCAGACACATGGGTCACATGGTTCACACAAAATTACATTCAAACCAAACCAAACCAAATTCAACATACATGAAAAGGAAAATAGCATAATTTAATTCCTACATCTGTCGATAACTCGGGATGCTATGGAGTCCATAACATCACCCCCTCCTAGAGAAAGAGCTTGTCCTCAAGCTCGAAAGAGGGGTAGAGAGCCCTGAAAGTGGCTAAGGGCTCCCATGTAGTGTCAATGGGGTCAGAATCAGCCCACTGCACTAGAATCTCCCAATCGCCCTGAATGCAGCGAGCCTGTAACACCTACGTTGGAATAGAAAGGACCCGACCCTCATGTAGCGGTGGCAGAGGTGTGTGTAGGAATGGGGAGTCTCCCTGGAAGGCCTTCAATTGGGAGACGTTAAACACATTATGGATCTTGGCTTCTGGTGGAAGCTACAAGATGTAGGCGACTATGCCAATGCAGTCCAGCACCTGAAAGGGCCCATAATATTTCGGGGAGAGTTTGTGACATTTGGAGGCTGTCAGTGAAAGCTGTCGGTAATGTTGGAGACATAGCTACACATAATCCCCTGGAGAGAAGACGACATCCCGATGCTTCTTATCATAATAGAGTTTCATGGCCTATTGGGCCTCCTAGAGATGAGTGCGTACCTCATGGAGCATGGCGTCCCTTTCGGCTAAAGCCCGATCCAAGGTGGTGACCTTCAATGCATCTGGTTCATACAATAAAAGCCAAGGCGGATCTCTGCCATACACTACCTTGAACAGAGTAGTGCCGAGTGCGTTGTGGTATGATGTGCTATAGCAGAATTCGGCCCATGCCAACCACTGAACCCACCATTTAGGTGAGTCCCCCACAAAACAATGAAGATACATCTCAAGCGTCCTGTTGACCACCTCGGTCTGTCCATTAGTCTGTGGGTGGTAGGCGGAAGAGAAAGTCAATTTGGTGCCTTGCAGCTTAAAGAGTTCTTTCTAGAACATACTGGTGAAGATGGCATCCTTGTCACTGGTAATGGATGCAGGCACCCCATGTAACCGGACAATATTATCCATGAAGAGCCAAGCCACATGAGCTGTTGTGTAGGGATGCACCAAAAGGAGGAAATGGCCATACTTGGAGAAGCTGTCAACCACTACAAATATAAAAAAATTTCCTGAAGAGGTGGGAAGGCCATCAATGAAGTCTATAGAAATATCTGACCATACCTGTGACGGTAGCTATAGAGACTGGACTTAAGGATTCGGCCTTGTTTGTTAGGGTCCTGGGTTAAGTACCTATGTCTTCCGCTCCTAACAGGCCGGTCTTTTGGGTAGTATTGGCTAGGTGCTTAACATAGTTCCGTTGACAAGTCTGACAAGCTACCACATACTTTGTTACACTTCTCTTCATACCCTTCCAAAAAAATTCACAACTGAGGCGGAAATATGTTTTATGTCTTCCCTTATGTGTGGAAAGTGGTTAAGATGCTGGTAATGAGTGGCGAGGTGGGGTGCATAACAATCCTATTTTTGAATAGGATAAGTGTTATGGACTCTATAGCGTCACGAGTTACCAACAGGCATAGGAATTAATGAATGTGTTTTTCAATTTCCATGTAATTGTTTCTTGGTTTGGTTTTGTCTTTGGTTTGGGTTGGTTTAGCATTTATTGGTTTGAAACATTGACCCAAGAGGTCTTTAGGGTTTTGGACGTCCTCCACCCTATTTAAGGGGACGGCTAGGGTAATGAAGATTAGGAATTGAGTTCACTTTAGTTAACGTAATTTAGATAAACAGGTCAAGAGCTTCTTCAAGCTCTCTTCTGTTCCCCCAATTCTCCCTTCCGAAAATCACTTCCCTTCAACCCCTCATTCCATCTCAACGTCAAGCAAGGTAATGGAAGGAAGAGAAGAGAGGAGGGTGACAAGATCCATGGCTCGTGAGGATCCTAACAACATGGTATCAGACAGGTCCACCCTCGGTGATTCCTCTTCTCCAGAGGACATACGTCAAGTCCTTTCAGACCTTCAACAACGATCCACTCTTCAAGGTACTGAAATTTCTCACATCAATACTATCTTAAAAACTCTGGAATTATCTCTACAATCCATCCTCCAACAACTTGCTGCACTTCAAGCACCAACGCCACAACCAGCAACCAATTTTCCACCACAACCAGTTCCCCACCAACAATTCACGCCTCCACCAAATCCACCCCTGCGCCAACCAATGGGTTCAATGACCACTCACACACAAGCACCATCAACGGTTCCCAGGTACTTTAAACTTAGCTTTCCTACATATGATGACTCTAAAGATCCTTTACTGTGGTTCACGAAATGTGAACAATTCTTTTATCATCAACAAACGGTGGAAATGGACAAGGTTACTTTGGCCGCCTACCACATGCTCGATGAAGCGCTCATGTGGTTCCATCACTACCGAAATGTCCATTCCATTCAGGATTGGCTGCACTTTAAACATGCTTGCCAGTTAAGGTTCGGACCTCCAGCTAGCAGCAACCTAGTGGGGGAATTGATCAACTACAAACAGACCAGCACCTTAGAGGTTTACCAAAAAACGTTCCAAGAAAGGTTGGCCAGAGCTAGTGAATTTGTTCCTCCTCACCTACATGTTCAGATTTTTAATACTGGATTGACAGAGGCAGTCAGATTGGAAGTGGAATTACTGGGTCCGACAAATTTGGACTCCGCAATGAATTATGCTAGGGCTGTGGAGCACAAACAGAGAGTTCTAAAAGAGTCTTTACAAAGAAAACCATTTTGGCAAAATAGAATACAGGGCACTGCATCTGGTCCACGTTTTGGGTCCTCTGCCCCTAACCGAGCAGATCAGGCTACTAGTGTGCCTCCACACTCTATGCCACGTAAATTTTTGACTAAACTGGAAATGGATGCTCGAAAGGCAAAGGGCCTATGTTTTAATTGTGACAAACAATTCCTGCCCGGACATACCTGTAAACGTTTATTCAGTATTGAATTGTTGGAAGAAGATTCAGAAGAGCTTCTTGAAAATGAAATTGTTGAAGAGGTACAACAGGAAGCAGAGCTCTCCCTCCATGCCATGCATGGCCTGCGTAGTTCTAATACCATGCAGGTAAAGGCCACGTTACATCATCTCATGCTACTTGCTTTAGTTGATTCGGGCAGCACACATAATTTTATCAGTGAACCAGCCGCGCAACAATTGGGATTGGAAATTCAACAACATAGGGGACTCTCTGTTTCAGTGGCCAATGGGGCCAAAATTGCTAGCGTGGGGTTATGTGCTAACACCCCTTTCACCATTGAGGGGCATTCCTTTCAGGCAGATTTACTAGTCATTCCATTGGCTGGATTTGATTTGGTGCTCGGGGTCAAATGGCTCTAGTTATTAGGACCGATATTATGGGACTTTCAGGCTCGAACTATAACATTTTCAGCACCACAGGGCCAGATTACATTACAAGGCATTGTGGCACAGGTCCCTAACGCACTTCACACTTTGCATATTCAACACACGGGTGATGATCAGTTAGCTCCTTTACTTACAACATTTGCGGATTTATTTAATGACCCTACAGGTCTACCACCAGTGCGTCATTGCGATCACCGCATTCATTTAAAGTTGGGAACTAATCCAGTAGTGGTGCAGCCTTATCGTTACCCACATATCCAGAAAGAAGAAATAGAACGACAGTGCATGCATATGCTCGCTCAGGGTGTGATCCAGCCCAGTCGATCTCCTTTCTCCTCACCAGTGTTACTTGTACGTAAAAAAGATAAATCTTGGAGATTTTGTGTCGACTATAGGCAACTCAACTTGCACACAGTTAAGGACAAGTTCCCCATTCCAGTCGTGGACGAGTTGCTGGATGAGTTACATGGTGCTACAATTTTTACCAAATTAGATTTGAAATCGGGCTATCATCAAATACGAGTACACCAAGCGGATGTGGAGAAGACTGCCTTCCGCACACATCACGGTCATTTTGAGTTCCTCGTCATGCCCTTCGGTCTCTCCAATGCACCATCCACCTTTCAGGCCCTCATGAATGAGGTCTTTTCATCACTTCTGCGCCACTATGTGTTAGTGTTTTTTGATGACATTCTGGTCTACAGCAAAAATTGGGAAGAACATCTCCACCACCTCCACCAGGTATTTACCATTCTACGCTCTCATCATTTGGTTTTGAATAAATCAAAATGTTCTATGGGTACATCCGAGGTGGCATATTTGTCATATCAGCTGTGGGCGTGAAAGTTGACCAGAGCAAGATACAGGCAGTTATAGATTGGCCGGTTCCCACCTCCACTACAGCATTAAAGGGATTTTTGGGCTTAGCGGGATATTATAGAAAATTTATCCAATCTTATGGCCAGATAGCAGCACCACTCAACAACCTGCTAAAAAAAAATGCCTTCCACTGGTTATCTTTAGCAGAACAGGCCTTTAACCTGTTAAAGGAGGCCTTAGCCTCAGCGCCAGTCCTACAATTACCAGATTTTGCGGCAGAATTTGTGGTGGAATGTGATGCCTCTGGGGGAGGTATAGGGGCAGTGTTACAACAATTGGGACACCCCATTGCTTATTTCAGCCGTCAGTTGGGACAACACCACCATAAGTTAGCTGCATATGAGAGGGAATTAATTGGGTTAGCCAAGGTTGTCCAACATTGGCGACCTTATCTTTGGGGAAGACCGTTTCTCATTCGTACAGATCATTGCAGCCTCAAGTATCTTCTTGAACAACGCCTCACCACATCCCCACAGCAGCATTGGTTAACTAAACTCATGGGCTTCGATTTTACGGTTCATTATAAGCCAGGTAGTTCGAATTTGGGGGCTGATGCCTTATCACGTCGGGATATTTCAGCCACTCAAATTTATGCTATCAGTCACCCACGTGCACTGCTATTAGATTCGATTCGTGAGGAAGTAAATCAATATCCGGATCTCATGTCATTATATTAAGATATTTAACAGGGGACAGTTGCTCATCATTGGACGATTCAGGATCGTCTCATTCTCTACAAAAACAGGATCTTTTTGCATAATACATCCCCACTTCTTCACACCATCCTGTCCCTCTATCCATGATAGCACACATGAGGGTCGACAGAAAACATATTTCCGCATCAGTCGGGACTTTTACTGGAAGAGCATGAAGACCATAATTGCTGATTATGTAGCTGCTTGTCAGATTTGTCAAAGAAACAAGGCCGAATCTTTAAGTCCAACTGGCCTACTGCAACCTCTGCAACTACCATCTCAAATCTGGTATGATATTTCCATGGACTTTATTGTTGGTCTTCCCATTTCATCAGGTAAATCCGTGATATTGGTAGTCGTTGATCGGTTTTCAAAATATGGGCACTTTCTTGCTTTGGCGCATCCATATACTGCTGCTCAGGTCGCTCAATTATTTATGGACAAAATTGTCCGATTACATGGAATTCCCTCATCCATTATCAGTAACAGGGATGCCATTTTTACAAGTCTCTTTTGGAAGGAATTATTCAAATTACAGGGCACCCAATTGGCATTTTTGTCTGCCTATCATCCACAAATGGACGGCCAAACAGAGGTTGTCAATCGCACGATTGAAATGTATCTTCGTTGTTTTGTGGGAGATGCACCTAGAAGATGGGTGAAATGGCTTTCATGGGCAGAATTTTGCTATAACACATCTTACCACACAGCACTGGGTACTACTCCTTTCAAGGTAGTTTATGGCAGAGATCCACCTCGTTTGTTACCATATGAACCGGGGGCATCGAAAGTCGTCACTTTGGACCAAGCATTAGCTGAACAAGACACTATGCTCACTGAGATACGTACACATCTGCAGGCAGCCCAACACTCTATGAAACATTTTTATGATAAGAAGCACCGGGAGGCATCTTATTGCCCTGGCGACTATGTGTGGTTAAAGCTTCAACACTACCGTCAGCTGTCCCTGACTGTAGCCAAGCGCCATAAGCTCTCTGCAAAATATTATGGTCCATTTCCGATATTGGACCAAATTGGGCCCGTGGCATACCGCTTGCAGCTACCACCGGAAGCAAAGATCCACAATGTATTTCACGTCTCCCAATTGAAGCCCTTCCAGGGTGACTCGCCCCTACTGAACACTCCACTGCCGCCACTACATGAGGGCAGAGTCCTTTCTCTTCCGGCTCAGGTAATACAAGCACACCATATTCAAGGGGATTGGGAAATTCTAGTCCAGTGGGCAGATGCCGATCCCAGTGACACCACATGGGAGCCGTTATCAGCATTTCGACTTTTATATCCTTCCTTCGAGCTTGAGGACAAGCTCTTTCTCCAGGAGGGGGGTGATGTTATGGACTCTATAGCATCACGAGTTACCAACAGGTGTAGGAATTAATGAATGTGTTTTTCAATTTCCATGTAATTGTTTCTTGGTTTGGTTTTGTCTTTGGTTTGGGTTGGTTTAGCATTTATTGGTTTGAAACATTGACCCAAGAGGTCTTTAGGGTTTTGGACGTCCTCCACCCTATTTAAGGGGACAGCTAGGGTAATGAAGATTAGGAATTGAGTTCACTTTAGTTAACGTAATTTAGATAAACAGGTCAAGAGCTCCATCAAGCTCTCTTCCGTTTTTCCCCCAATTCTCCCTTCCGAAAATCACTTCCCTTCAACCCCTCATTCCATCTCAACGTCAAGCAAGGTAATGGAAGGAAGAGAAGAGAGGAGGGTGACAAGATCCATGGCTCGAGAGGATCCTAACAATTAGACGATCCTAGATCGTCCAATGGCTATCTGAGGTCCCCTGCTAAACATCATGATATAAGGCAATGAGTTTGGGATGCTGATGTATCTCCTCCCTAATAGAGTCCAGCAAAAGATTTCTGGGCTGACTGGTAGCATGCAATTTTGGCTCTGGAATGTCCCGGTGAGACAAGGCATCGGCCCCCACATTCAAACTGCCAGGTTTATACTCAACAGTAAAGTCAAACCCCATCAGTTTACTCAACCAGTGCTACTCAGGAGAGGTGGTGAGAAGCTTCTCAAAAAGATACTTCAAGCTTGAATGATCGGTCCAAATAAGAAAAGGGTGCCCCTAGAGATAGGGCCTCCAATGCTGGATGGCTTTAGCTAAACCGATCAATTCCCTTTCATAAGCCGCAAGTTGTGAATGTGTTGGCCAAGCTGTGGGCTGAATTAAGCGATCGGGTGGCCTTGTTACTGTAACACTACACCTATACCCCCACTTGAAGCATCACATTCCACTAAAAACAACTCATCAAAGTCCGGTAGCTACAAAACCGGCGCTAAAGATAAGGCTGCCTTCAACTACTGAAAAGAATGATCCACTGGCTCAGACCAACTGAAAGCATTTTTCCTGAGGAGATTATTGAGCGGCGATGCAATATGTCCATAGCTGCGAATAAATTTTTGATAATAACCAGCGAGGCCCAAAAATTCCCTTAACGCTGTGAGGGATATGGGAAGAGGCCAGTCTGTGATGGCCTGAATCTTGCTCTGGTCAACCTTTACCCCAACGGCAGAAATAACGTGGCCCAAGTATGCCACCTCGGTTGTGCCCATAGAGCATTTAGACTTGTTTAAAACCAAATGATGTGAACGGAGGAGTGTTATGGACTCCATAGCATCACGAGTTATCCATAGGCATAGGAATTAAATTATGTCAATTTAATTTTTATGTAATTTCATTTGGTTGGGTTTACTTTGTTTAGTTTGGTTTACTTTGGGTTGGTTCAGTTGTAATGTGGCGTGAACCACTTGACCTGTGGGTCACCTTTGTATTTCCGTCCTCAACCCTATTTAGGGAGACGGCAAGGGAAGGAGAAATCAAGTAGTGAGAAAATTATATTAAACATGTCAGATTCTCCCTTAGAGGTCTAGGTTGGATTCTCCCTCTGAGGTCCAGGTTGAGCTTCCTTCAAAGCTCCTTCATTCTAATTGATTTCCATCATTCCACGTTCCAGAAACAAAAATTCTCTTCCAGCGTCAAGAGATCCCATGGAGGGATGAGAGGAAAGAAGGGTGACTCGTCCATGGTAAGGGAAGAACCTAACATCTTGGTATCAGACAGGTCCACCCTTGGGGATTCCTCTTCTCCTGACAATTTGAGGCAATTAGTGGAAGATAATAGGCAAAGGACAGACCTTCAAGCTCAATCCCTGTAAAAGGCGCGTCAGACAACCACTGACTTGCATGAAGCCATAAAATCAATGGATGCTGACATCCAATCTCTCCTCCGACGACAAGTGGACAATGGTACACGAGCACAACCACCGCCTACCTACTCTCCACCGGCCGACCACCATCAATTCCACCCACCACCTCCCCCACAACCACCAATGCGTCAACACCATCCCCATCTGGGGCCTGCCGTTCAAGGACCAAATACTGTTCCTAGGTATTTAAAAGTTGACTTTCCTACGTATGATGGGTCTAAGGACCCTTTGATTTGGTTAACCAAGTGTGATCAGTTCTTTTTTCATCAAAAAACACATGCAGATGAGAAAGTTTATTTGGCCACCTACCACATGCTTGATGAAGCGCTTCTATGGTACCACCAATTCCGAAATGACCAATTGGTTCAGGATTGGGCAACTTTAGGTAGTCTTGCATGATGAGATTTGGTCCTCCAGCTAGTGGTATTCCCTTGGGTGAATTAATCAATTACAAACAAACTGGATCACTAGAGGTGTACCAAAAGACCTTCCAGGAAAGGTTAGCCCGAGCAAACCAGTTTGTCAGTCACACACAGTATGTTCATATTTTTACTGCAGGTTTGACAGAAGCTCTGAGACTGGAAGTTGAATTACATGGTCCTACAGATTTGGATCACACTATGAATTTAGCCAGGGCAATTGAGCACAAGCAGCGTGTTCTAAAGGAGTCACTAGTCAGAAAACCAGCATGGCCAAGAAGGCACAATGCCTCAGCGCCAACCCCTTACTATGGACCTCCACGGTCTAGAGACAGTGCAGCCCCATGCCCAGACATCTCTAATTCAGCTCCACGTACTCCTTACTTCAAAAAATTCACCCAACAGGAAATGGATCAGAGAAAGGCCAAGGGCCTCTGTTTTAACTATGACGAACAATATGTCATTGGTCACCACTGCAAATGATTATTCAGTATATATCTGTGGGAGGATGGAGATGACATACTACCTGAGGAGGAGATTGTGGAAACAGACCAAGAGGGTCCAGAGATTTCCCTTCATGCCATGATTGGACTACGCAGTTCAAGCACAATGCAGGTGAAAGCCCAGTTACATCATCTACAGTTACTGGCTTTAGTTGACTTGGGCAGTACACATAATTTCATTAGTCAGCAGGCGGCATAACAACTTGGGTTAGTCGTCCAGCAACAGACTGGTCTTTCTGTATCTGTAGCCAATGGGGCTAAAATTACTAGTGTGGGCATATCTCCAGCCACACACTTTGATATTGAGGGACATGCATTTATTACAGATTTTCTGGTGATTCCACTGTCAGGATTCGATTTGGTACTAGGAATTAAATGGCTACAATTGTTGGGGCCAATACTATGGGATTTCCAAGCTCTGACCATGTCTTTTACAGATGGCCAACATCAGATTATATTGCTTGGCACACAAGCACCAATGCCCTGCGCATTACAGGTTGTCCAGGTCCAGTCCACGGCCAACTATAAGTTATCTCACTTACTTACAAAATTTGAGGATATCTTTCAGGACCCTACTGCTTTACTACCAATTAGGCACTGTGATCATTGTATCCGTTTGAAAATAGGTACTGAGCCTGTAGTGGTGCATCCATATCGTTACCCCCACTTATAGAAGGATGAGATTGAAAGGCAGTGCTGGGACATGCTAGCACAGGGTATTATTCAGCCCAGCAGGTCTCCTTTTTCCTCACCGGTATTACTGGTCTACAAGCATGATAAGTCATGGGGATTTTGTGTGGATTACTGACAACTCAATGCCCATACTATTAAAGATAAATTTCCCATCCCAGTGGTGGACGAGTTGCTAGACGAGCTACATGGAGCTACTCTTTTTACTAAACTCGATTTGAAATCTGGCTATCATCAAATCCGAGTACATCCATCAGATGTGGAGAAAACAGCGTTCCGCAGGCATCACGGCCATTTCGAGTTCCTCATAATGCCATTTGGTCTCTCAAATGTGCCTTCCACCTTCCAGGCCCTCATGAATGAGGTATTTTCCTCGCTCTTGAGAAAATATGTATTGGTATTTTTCGACGATATTTTGGTCTATAGCAACAGTTGGGAAGAGCATCTTCAGTACCTTCACCAGGTATTTTCTCTTATCCGTTCACATCGTTTTGTTTTAAATCGATCGAAATGTTCTATGGGCACGTCAGAAATGGCATACTTGGGTCACGTTATTTCAGCAGTGGGGGTGAAAGTCGACCAGAGTAAGATACATGCAGTCACATATTGGCCTACTCCTACATCCATTACAGCCTTAATAGGATTTTTGGGCCTAGCTGGGTATTATAGAAAATTTATTCGTAGCTATGGCCAGATTGCAGCTCTGCTCAACAACCTCTTCAAGAAAAATGCCTTTACCTGGTCAGAGACAGCGACTCATTCCTTTCAGCAGTTGAAAGAGGCCTTATCATCCGCCCCAGTTTTGTAGCTATCCGACTTTGATGAGTCCTTTGTAGTGGAATGTGATGCTTCGGGGGCGGTATTGTGCAGTGTTACACCAACAAGGCCACCCGATTGCTTATTTTAGCCGCCAACTTCGACAACACCACCACAAGTTAGCAACTTATGAGAGGGAATTGATTGGATTGGCGAAAGCTATACAGAATTGGCGCCCTTATCTCTGGGGATGTTCATTTTTTATTCGCACTGATCATTGCAGCCTCAAGTATCTGCTTGAGCAACGCCTCACTACCTCACCACAACAGCATTGGTTAAGTAAACTTATGGGATTTGACTTTACTGTAGAGTATAAACCGGGGAGTTTGAATGTAGGGGCTGATGCTTTATCTCACTGGGACATTCCAGAGCTGCAATTACATGCCATCAGTCAGCCCAGATCTCTCTTGTTGGATTCTATACGGGAAGAGGCACAACAGTACCCAGAAATTATAGCTTTATGTCATGACATCCAGCAGGGGACAGCGGCAAACAATTGGAGGATTATGGACAATCTGGTCCTCTACAAAAATAGAATTTTTCTACAACACACATCCCCTCTAATTCACAGCATTTTAACCTCCTTCCATGGTAGTACACATGAGGGCCGACAAAAAACATATTTTCGGATCAGTAAGGAATTTTATTGGAGGGGCATGAAGCGCAGTATAGCCGATTATGTGGCTGCTTGTCAGACTTGTCAATGGAATAAAGCTGAAACATTAAGTCCAGCTGGGTTGCTCCAACCACTTCAGCTACCATCACAGATCTGGTCTGATATTTCTATGGACTTCATAGATGGACTTCCCTCTTCTTCGGGAAAATCCGTTATCTTTGTAGTGGTGGATCATTTCTCAAAGTATGGGCACTTCTGTTAGGTTCTTCCCTTGCCATGGATCGAGTCACCCTTCTTTCCTCTCTTCCCTCCATGGATGATCTTGACGTTGGAAGAGAACCCTTGTTTCTTGAACGAGTAATGGTGGAACTCAATTAGAATGAAGGAGCTTTGGAGGAAGCTCAACCTTGGACCTCAAAGGGAGAATCCGACCTTGACCTCTGAGGGAGAATCAGACCTGTAAAATATAATTTTCTCAATACTTGCGTCTCTTTTCCTTCACGTCCCCCTAAATCGGGTTGAGGACGAAAATAGAAAGATGACCCATTAGGTCAAGTGGTTCACGCCACATTACACTGAACCAACCCAAAGTAAACCAAACCAAATAAAGTAAACCAAACCGAATTGAAATTACATGAAAAGTAAATTGACATAATTTAATTCCTATGCCTATGGATAACTCGTGATGCTATGGAGTCCATAACATCTTCATCCCTCTGGCGCATCCTTACACTGTAGCTCAGGTCGCTCAGCTCTTTATGGATAACATTGTCCGCTTACATGAGATGCCTAATTCCATTACCAGTGATAGGGATGCAATCTTTACAAGTACCTTCTGGAAGGAACTCTTCAAGCTGCAGGGCACAACGTTAGTCTTCTCTTCAGTCTACCATCCGCAGAATGATGGTCAGACAGAGGTCATCAGCAAAACAATTGAAATGTATCTTCGCTATTTCATGGGGGACTCACGTAAGAGGTGGGTTAAGTAGCTCACTTGGGCTGAATTCTGTTACAACACCTTCTACCACAACGCACTCGGCACAACCCCATTCAAGGTGGTATAGGGTAGAGACCCGCCTAGCCTTTTTATCATATGAACCAGGGGCCTCTAAAGTCGCCACATTGGACCAAGAAGTAGCCAAAAGAGACACCATCAATGAGGTGCGAACTCATCTCCAGGAGGCCCAACATTCTATGAAGATGTATTATGACAAGAAGCACCGGGAAGTCTTCTTTTCTCCAGGAGATTATGTTTGGTCGTGTCTCCAACACTACAGGTAGTTGTCGCTGATAGCCTCCAAATGCCACAAGCTCTCTTTGAAATATTATGGTCCCTTTCAAGTTATGGACCGCATTCGTACAGTGGCCTACCGAATGCAGCTTCTGCCAGAGGCCAGGATTCACAACGTATTTCATGTCTCACAATTGAAGGCCTTCCAAGGTGATTCATCTTTGCTGCACACACTGCTGCCCCCACTACATGAGGGACGTGTCCTTTCTACTTCGGCATAGGTATTACGAGCTCGCCACATTCAGGGTGATTGAGAGATCCTAGTGCAATGGGTAGATGCTGACCCCAATGACACGACATGGGAGCCATTAGCAACGTTTTGCACCCTCTACCCATACTTCGAGCTTGAGGACAAGCTCTTTCTCCTGGAGAGGGGTGATGTGATGGACTCCATAGCATCACGAGTAATCGATAGGTATAGGAATTAAATTATGTCAATTTACTTTTCATGTAATTTCATTTGGTTGGGTTTACTTTGTTTGGTTTGGTTTACTTTGGGTTGGTTCAATTGTAATGTGGTGTGAACCACTTGACCTATGGGTCACCTTTGTATTTCCATCCTCAACCCTATTTAGGGGGACGAAAAGGGAAGGAGAAATCAAGTATTGAGAAAATTAGATTAAACAGGTCAGATTCTCCCTCAGAGGTCTAGGTCGAATTCTCCCTCTGAGGTCCAGGTTGAGCTTCATTCAAAGCTCCTTCATTTCTAATTGATTTCCATCATTCCACGTTCCAGAAACAAGAATTCTCTTCTAGCGTCAAGAGCATCCATGGAGGGAAGAGAGGAAAGAAGGGTGACTCGATCCATGGCAAGGGAAGACCTAACAAGGAGAGTAAATACTTGGTGAAGGTGTTGAAGGTGTTCGTCCCAATGTTTGCTATACACCAATATATCATCAAAAAAGACTAGAACATATTTCCGTAAGAGAGAGCTAAATACCTCATTTGTGAGGGCCTGGAAAGTGGATGTCACATTGGAGAGACCAAAGGGCATCACTAGGAATTTGAAATGCCCATGGTGCATGCGGAATGCAGCCTTCTCCACATCTGAATGATGAACTCTAATCTGATGATAACCTGACTTCAAGTCAAGCTTTGTAAATATAGTGGTTCCATGTAAGTCATCTAACAGCTCATCCACCATGGGAATGGGAAAATTGTCTTTAATTGTGTTAGCATTGAGCTGCCTGTAGTCCACACAAAATATCCAAGACTTGTCATGTTTTTTGACCAATAACACCGGGGATGAGAAAGAAGACCTGTTGGGTTGAATAATTCCCTGGGTAAGCATATTTTGGCACTATCTCTCAATTTCATCCTTCTGTAAGTGGGGGTAATGATAAGGTCCAATCACCACAGGTTATGTCCCCAGTTTCAATCTGATGCGGTGATTGTAGTGGCGAATAGGCAAAAGAGCAGTAGGTTCCTAAAATAAATCTTCAAAGTCTGTAAGTAATTGAGATAACTTACAATGCTCGACGCTCTAGACCTGAACTGCCTGAAGTGTGCAAGGCACAGTAGCATGTGTGCCATGCATGGTGATCTGACGATGGCCCTCTGTGAAGGTCATGGTCAGGGCCTGAAAATCCCACAAGATATGCCCCAACATCTGGAGCCATTTAACTCCGAGTACCAAATCAAACCTGTTAGTGAAATCACCAAGAAATTGGAAATAAAGGAGTGGCCCTCAATACAAAAGGGGGTGGCTATAGAGATACCCACACTGGCGATTTTGGCCCCATTGGCCACTGCGACTGAGAGGCCTATTTTTTGCTTGATTACCAACCCAAGTTGTTCTACCACTGGCTGACTTATGAAGTTGTGCGTTCTGACAGAGTCAACTAAGGCTAGTAACTGTAGAGGTTACAACTTGGTCTGAACTTGCATTGTGTTGGAACTGCTGGCATGCAATGAAATAGCTAGGGCATCATGTTTTGTCTCAACACTGTCTTCTTCTGGGAGTATTTCCTTAGTATCCTCATAGAGAAGCACACTGAATAATCTCTTGCATATGTGACCCTGGACATACTGTTCATCACAATTAAAACAAAGACCCTTCATCCTCCTCTGTTCCATCTCTTGTCTATTCAATTTTTTTATGTATGGTACTGGCAGCGTGGAGGAAGAACTCTCTGCATGTGGAGCTGCATTGTGTCCAGTACGTGGAGGCCCTGAATAGGGTGAGGGCGCATTGGTAGTCGCCCTGGTTGGCCAGGCTGGTCTTCGGACTAGGGATTCCTTCAGAACTTGCTATTTAGTATCAATGGTCCTGGTCAAGTTCATAGCGTGGTCCAAATCTCTAGGTTTGTGTAATTCAACCTCAAGACACAGGGCCTCTGTCAAGCCTATAGTAAAAAGGTTAACATACTGGGAGGGCATGACATTGGTATTGGCTCTAGCCAAGCATTCCTGGAAGGTCTTTTGGTACACTTCAATTGTGCCCGTCTGTTTCAAATTCACCAATTCGCCCAATGGATTGCTACTGGCTGGAAGACCAAACCTCAGCATGCAAGATTGTTTAAATACATCCCAATCCAGAACCAAATATTCATTTGTGAATTGGTGGAACCATAGAAGCACTTCATCGAGCATGTGGAATGCAGCCAACTAGACCCGGTCATCCACCGGTGTTTTTTTATGGTCAAGAATTGGTCGCATCTTTGTAACCAGATCAAGGGGTCCTTAGGCCAATCAAATGTAGGAAAGTCCAATTTCACATACCTGGGAACCGAATTAGGGGTAGTGGCGTGAGGTCCCAATGGGGGATGTGGGTGGCGCAGCTATGGTGGGTGGTTCGCTGTCGGTGGTGTATAGCTTCCCACCGGCGGGGCTCGAAGCCTATTGTCCTCCTGTCACCGAAGGAGGAGCTGGATTGACAAATCCATGGCTGCCATGGCCGAACGTAGGGCAGCCATGGTCTGACGAACCTCATCAATGGATTCCTCTGTTCGTTGACGATTTTCATCAATCAGTTGACGCAAATCCTCTAGGGAAGAGGAATCCCCAAGTGTGGACCTGTCTGATACCAAGATGTTGGGATCTTCCCGGGCTATGGATCTCGTCACCCTTCTTCCCTCTCTTCCCTCCAGATTGGTTGTTGACCCTGGAAGAGAACTCCTGTTCTTGGAATGTGTAATGGTGGAAATGGATTGAGCCTTGAGGAGGCTTGACTTGGACCTCTGAGGGAGAATCCGACCTGGTTAAAACTAAATGATTCAATGTTTAATCTTCATTCAGCTCTTTGTCCCAATAAATAGGTTTGGGGACAAAATTACAATTCAGACCCATGGGTCACATGGTTCACGCAAAATTACATTCAAACCAAACCAAACCAAATTCAACATACATGAAAAGGGAAATAGCATAATTTAATTCCTACGTCTATTGATAACTCGGGATGCTATGGAGTCCATAATAGAGCACCACTTCTAGACGGAGGGCCTCTGTCAAGCCTACTATAAACAAGCTGACTTGTTGGTCCACTTTGACTACCTTGCTGGCCCTGGCTAATTTCTCTTGGATGGCCTTTTGGTACTATTCGACCGTGCCAATTTGACGTAGCAGCAACAAGTCTCCAAGGGGATTGTTTTGAGCCGGAGGCCCAAACCGGATGGAGCACAAATGCTTGAATTCCTGCCAATTTAAATCGGGATACTCCATTTCTAATTGGTGGCCCTAGAGCTGCACTTCGTTGAGCATGAGGAAGGCGGCCAATCCCACTTTGTCATTGTTAGCAATTCATTGGTGAGAAAAAAATTTCTTACACCTGTAGAGCCATATCAACGGGTCCTCCGATCCCTTAATAATTGGAAATTCCAATTTGGTGTATCTCGGGATTGTCCCTCCTCCAGAACTAAAATTCCCCCTATCGCTAGAGGCTCTGTGCGTCCAACATATTGGTGCCCTTGTCTGGGCGCAGGGCGCCTTTCCCTATCCCGTGGGTAGGAGCTTCTTCCCCCAACTATATCATATAGTCTATGAGATAAATTTTTGAATTGTAATTGTACCTATTGGGTGACCTACTGTCCAACAATGTAACCAAACACTCTTCGGATTCCTCTCGCATTGCTGCTGCTCTAGCATCGCTATGTTTTCTCTCAGCGTGCATCATTTCTCTGAAGCCAGCTAGCAACTCGGCATTGTTGGATGATTCTTCCATATTGACCTGCTCTGATACCAAGATGTTATGGTCTCTGACCATGGATTGTTTGATTCGATGATTGGAGAGGTCTTCTTTTAAGTCGAGGGTAGAACCAGGATGCCGAGACCTTTCAGGTCTACCTATGGTGACGGATTTGGGAGGAACACGGAATGGAATGGCTAATGTGAGAGAAGAGGTGAGATGGATTGGTGAGAATGAGGATAACCAGGCTTGTCAAAGGGAGTCTGCACCTTGAGTTCCAGGGGAACGCCGACCCTGGTTCGATGAAGGAGAACGCAGATCCTTTGTAACTTTCTTCTTTTTCCTTCCATTACTTCTCGATGGCCACATAAAGCAAAGGTTTGAGCATAGAGTTTTAGATTATTACAATACTGCCCTCGTGGGCTCCTACTTGACATTAATCAATTTAAATGAACATAAACTGGCTAAGGTACTTCACTACTCCATTGAGTCACTGACTTGTCTGCGTCGCCTTTGGATTACTCGTTGTGCTATCGAGTCCACAACACTATCCTGAGGAAAACTTCAGAGGGAACCAGCTACTAGATGGTTTGATTAGTCTTTTACCCCTATATCCAAGTCAGATGAATGATTTGCATGTAAGTATTGCGGTGGGCCTCGACCAGAGTTTTCTCTGGCTTCGCCCCGCTCAGGCATAGTTCACCAACTTTTGGGTCCCGACAGTTATGCTCACCCTCGAACCCTTCTCAGAAGATCTAGGTCGGTTGATGGTGAAACCCACTAGGGAGATCCCACTAGTCAGCTTCCTTGCACCCTACAGGTTTGGCCACCAGCTGACTGGCACACATGTTAGACTCCTTGGTCCGTGTTTCAAGATGGGCCGAATGGGGAGCCCGTAGGCCAATGTTGAGAGCACACAAGTGCCTCGAGGGACGCATGCCACCCACCTCAGCAATAGAGATGACATATCCTCAGGCAGGATCAACTGCCTGGTCCTGGGTCAACCCCGTGACCCGTGCGATCCACACCCCGAATAGAGTGGCGGACCGGCTCTCCCAGTCCCGCATACGTCCAAGGTGCATCGCCGCCCCCCATTTGCTTCCCTCCTGACAATTTCAACACTCTTTGACCCTCTTTTCAAAGTCCTTATCATCTTTCCCTCACAGTACTTGTTCACTATCGGTCTCTCATCGCTATTTATCCTTGGATGGAATTTACCACCGTATTTGGCTCACATTCCCAAACAACCCGACTCGCTGACAACGCCTCATGATGGGTCCGGGCACGACGAGGCTATCACCCTCTTCAACACCCCATTCCATGGGATTTGCCCCCGATTCGTCATAGACGACGCTTCTACAGACTACAATTTGGAGGGCAGTGCCACCCGATTCTCACACTGGGCTCTTGCCTGTTCGCTCACAGTTACTAGGGGAATCCTTCTAAGTTTCTTCTCCTTCACTTATTGATATGCTTAAACTCAGTGGGTGATCCCACCTGACCTGGGGTCCTCAACGACCTCCAGCGTCGAATACACAAACATGACGTTAAGACACTCGTTGCCTGGGAGGACCGAGCCACCACTTGTCATGTTGAACGGCACCATCGTGCCAGGCTTTCAGCCAACCACACCAGGGAGGCACAGGCGGCCAGTCTACTCGGACCACGGGACACCCCCCACTCACCCTCCTATTTAGGGGTCATGCGAGGGGGTCGGGGGAGGAGAGAACTTGCATTGAAAGACTCGATGGTTCAGGAGATTCTGCAAGTCACCTCAAATTTCACATTTTGCTACGTTCTTCATCGAGGCAAGAGCCAAGATATTCGTTGCTAAGAGTGGTGTTTCATTACGATTTCCAGCAAACGCCCAGCCGGCACCTTCGTGAGGGGGCACCGTGAGCGTCCTTCTTTTTGCATTCTCCTTGGCACCAATCACGCCCCATGTGGTGTTTGTTCGTTCCAGCCACGGTCTCCCATAGCCAGCAGCGCTCACGCACCAGAGACCCGACCAGGAGGGGAGGTGGGGGCATCGCCCCCCCAACTCCCACGCTCGAGTCAACTTAGGGATGGACCAGGTTCACCCGTGTCATTCTGATTTTGAGGCATCGACAATGATCCTTCCCCAGGTTCACCTAAGGAAACCTTGTTATGACTTCTCCTTCCTCTAAATGATAAGGTTCAGTGGACTTCTCACGATGTAATCGACGGCAAACCACCCACGTCACCGCGATCTGAACACTTCATCAAACCATTCAATCGGTAGGAGCAACGGGCGGTGTGTACAAAGGGCAGGGACGAAGTCAACACGAGCTAATGACTCATTCTTACTAGGAATTCCTCATTGAAGACCAACAATTACAATGATCTGTCCCCATCACAATGAAAATTTCAAAGATTACCCGGGCATGTCGTCTAAGGCTATAGACTCATTGAATAGATTAGTGTAGCGCACGTGCGGCCCAGAACATCTAAGGGCATCACAAACCTGTTATTGCCTCCAACTTTCGTGGCCTAAATGGCCATAGTCCCTCTAAGAAGCTGGTTGTGGAGGGTCACCTCCACATAGCTAGTTAGTAGGCTGAGGTCTCATTCATTTACGGAATTAACCAGACCAATTATTACACCAACGAAGAACGGCAATGCAACACCACCCATAGAATCAAGAAAAAGCTCTCAGTCTGTCAATCCTTACAATGTCTGAACCTGGTAAGTTTCCCTGTGTTGAGCCAAATTATGTTGCAACCTCCATTCCTGGTGGTGCCCTTCCATCAATTCCTTTAAGTTTCAGCCTTGCGACCATACTCCCCCCGGAACCCAAAAACTATGATTTATCATAAGGTGTCGACGGACTCCTAAAAGCAACATTTGTCGATCCCTGGTCAGCATCGTTTATGGTTGTGTTGGAATATATGATATAATTAGGGTGGCACTGATGTAGTTAGTTTATGTTTCCTGTCTCTTCTTCACTCTTATTAGGGTGAAGGGTATACTTGTAATATTGGTAGTTTTGATATCTATAAATTTACCATATGGGGGAGGGTTTGAAGCAAGTCCATAACCTCCCATTTTCTCCCAATGGTGTCTCTCTTATTTTTCTCCATGACCTAAATCATGGAGTCTTGAAAATCAACATGGTATCAGAGCATTGATTTTAAGGACTCATAGCTATGGTATTTTTTCTTTTTTGATGGTTTGTTTTTTCATAGTTAAAACTTCGTTTATTTTTTATTTTACTTCTAATTTTACTCTGTCTTCATGAGACCTAGCCCGATGCATTGAGGATCTAGTACCTAACCCCACTGGTTGGTCTCGTTTCTAGTTGCATCATGGGCAGTATCCTCTGGCCCTAAAGCAAGCTCAACTTTCTCAAGTTGCGGGAAGGTTCTATTTTTCTGCTTTTCTGAGTAAGGTCTGCTCCTCTCATTAATCAGCTGACTCAAGTCTTTGGTCATATTGGCTGGTGGTTGGCTGGTCATTGATCTTCATCCCCTAGTATACTTTATCCGCTGGTTTTTTGCGTTGGTGAGAGATCCAGGCAAACTTCTAGTCCAGTTCCGCATTTAGAATCATCTTCCTATACATGCACTGTTACTGGCACTAGCTTCGCTGGCAATTTTTTTCTGAAGAAAGTCTGGTCTCTGCTTTGGTGGATTATTTCCTTTGCTATGTTATCTTCAAAAAATTATCACTGGTTCAACGTCGTGGCCACGATGATATGTCTCAGTTTTCTCGGGTTTTTCTTTCTGTTCGAAACTAGAGAAGATGACTTTGTTGTGAGAGTGCCGAGCCGTGTTTTTGTTCCTTAGATTATTTATTCTGTCGAGAATATTGTTTCAGGCAAGTCCTTACCAGCGTCGGTGAGGGGAAGAAGAAGAAGTTCATCTCTAAGATGTTCGGCGCCGTGGGGGAGAAGATGACGTTTCTCGATTTTACTGTTACGATCGAAAAGTATCTGTTGACTATCTTCAAAAATATTTTTCAGAAACTCATCATGCCGATTAATCTTCCTGGAGACCGAAGCGAGTGGGGAAGAAGGAACCATCGGATCTCTGCTGTTAACTGATTAACAGAAGATTTTAGAAACTCCTCTGATTGCCATCTCTATTTTTCTGTTGTCATTGCATTTTCATACCAAGAAAAATATCCTTGAGCTTCCAAAAATTTTTATCTTCCTTGCTAGATTGATTTTATTGATGTTTATTTGGAGGAGTTTATTCTGGAAGTCGTATTAATCTACTCAGTAAATTCGGTTGGAGCTTGATTAGCTGCCTGGATTGATTTTCTTTGTTCGTCGTGATCTCTGGTTTTTCGGTGCCGTGGGAAGAAGACACTGTTGGAAATTTGATTTTCCTAAGTTAGGAAAAAATTAATGTGGCACCGGTTCAGCGCCTGACGCAACTAAACAACCCAGCAACCCGAGGGTAGTTACTAGTTTTGTTCCTGGCCGTGTCAAATTGGATCAACCCGGACCAAGTCAACCCGGTCCAGGTCAAGTCAGTGAGTCAACTCCGCCATGGCCACTTATGTTTTTTGCCTCGGTATACGTATTTGGGTCCCGAGTTCTATGCTGATTCCTCCCACAACTTGGCTATATTGGTCTATTATTTGACTCAGGTCAACTCAGTTCTCGATCTCCGGCTGGATTATTATGTTGGATTATTACCCAGATTTGCTACAACTTTCTTATTTACTGATGGACTCTCTGCAGACTCTTTCATGTCCTTATTATTTTTAAGGACCTTTATTATTTACCGATTATCCGTGCACATATGGTGCATGTTATTTGGGTATTGGCCCATTTCTGCTACTGCTATTGTGTCTCTTTGATTGAGACATTATTTTTGAAAAACAACTCCTCGGTTGCTTGCCTTGGGTTCGTTTGATGCAAATTTTGAATTTCTTAGATAAATAAATCACATGGTGGACCTAGCATTGTATATTCCTCTTTACCCATTACCTATTACCCTTTGGCAGTCTTTTTCCTACCATCCTTTATTTGACTCTCACTTGCCCTTATTGGCCAACCCTTTTAAAGCATTCCTGTGGTTGTCCCCTTTATTCATATGGGTGTTTTAAGTCCATTGAGACTTTTTATTGGTATCCGTGTGTCTTTTATCATCGTCTTGTAAATGACAGGCATTACCCACTTTAGTGATTATTGTCACTATATTCGTTTGAAATCCTTCGATTTTTTTTTTTTTTTGACTTATGTTTCCTCACCCATTTTACCTTTTTAGAGTTGTCTCCAATTTCGTATTTATCCTTGGGACACCGAGATGGAGGAGATTCTTATTACATTAATGTTATTTTGTGCAAGCTGGGATCACTGCCATTACCTCCCAGCTTGAGGGGGGGGGGGGGTTGGAATATATGATGTAATTAGGGTGGCACTGATGTAATTAGTTTACATTTCCTGTCTCTTCTTCACTCTTATTAGGGTGAAGGGTATACTTGTAATATTGGTAGTTTTGATATCTATAAATATACCTTATGGGGGAGGGTTTGGAGCAAGTTCATAACCTCCTTTTTTCTCCCAATGGTGTCTCTCTTATTTTTCTCCATGACCTAAATCATGGAGTCTTGAAAATCAACAAGTTGAAACTAGGACGGTATCTGATCGTATTCGACCCCCCAAATTTTGTTCTTGATTAATGAAAACATCCTTGGCAAATGCTTTCGCAGTTGTTCATTGTTACAATGTAGGGTCCACCATGGTGCTTGAGCTGGTGGGACCCACCATGAGGACGTAGGTCATCAAGAAGAATCCTAGAGGACTTGTGACACCAAGAAAAGTCCTCTCCAAAAGCAAGCACGAGATAAGGAATCAAGAAGCACAAGCTGAATTGATTTAGAAGACTTGCAGATCAAGTGGGACCCACAAAGATCTCACGAGTTGGCACTCTTATCAAGGTGTGCTGGAGGATCATGAGGGGCCCACAGGGATCCACCATGGTGCTCGAGCTGGTGTGTTATGGACTCCATAGCATCGAGAGTTACTGCTAGGGATAGGACTTAATTGATGTTAATCTCAAGTTAAGTTATTGGGCACTTTTGTAATTTTGCGTCAAGCTATTGGGCCAAGTCCTGGCCTACCTTGTAGGCATCCCTTCCTTTGTTTATAAGGAGGACAAAAATGTGAAATGAAGCAAGCATTAATCCAATTTGTTGTTAGCAAGTTCGGATTCTCCCTTTTGAGGTCTAGGGTTGAGCTTCCTTCAAAGTCTCAAAACCTCACAATGATTCTTCACCTTCATCTTCTTCTTTCTTGTGTTAGATCCCAGGCATAACAACTGGTATCAGAGCGGGAACACAATGAGCCATGAAGAATGGATGGAGTTGTGCGGAGAAGTATCCCCAGAAGAATGGAGGTCGATGTCCTTAGAAATGGCAAGAGCGATAGTGAGGGCACCTCTCTTCAATGGATGGGAAAGAATGCGGGAATGGCGTGCCGCTTACATAAAAACAATTTAGGCAAGGAAGCAATTGGCTCTGTCTCTCGAGCAACTTGATCTGTCTTTCCAGCAGATTTGTTCTGGCTTTGTCTCAGATGGGTAGGGCGATGCAAAGAATCAGCGAGCGCTCTGTATCTCCAGCAATGGCGACATACGAAGTTGGGAATTCAGAAATTCCAAAAAAGGAACAGTATTCAGCACACCCTTCTTTGGAAAATCCTAGTTTGCATTCAAGTTCGAAAAACCCTTTCTCACGGGACGTAATACAAATCCGAATAGGAGAAATTCCGAAATCATCGACATTGGACGATTTGGGTGCGACCTCAAATCTGGACGGACAGCGAGGCCTTGCTTCAGAAAAATCCAAGTTTTCCACGCAAGGACTTCCAAGGCAAAAACATTGCAACGAAGATTGGGACCATGCTTCACAAAAAATCAAGATTTCCGTGTTTGAAAATCCAAAGCCGAACGACGACAATGATTTAGGGAAATCAGAGGAGGATGCTGAGCAGGGAACTCTAGCGACGGGCCAGACCAAATTGTTTTCTAGCTCATGGATATCTGACGAGCAATACCCTACACATCAGAAAATTGCAGTCGTTCTCAAATCCGAAATCGGCCTCCACTCTTCCGAAATCAGATGGCGGGAACTCCAAATTTGGGATATCGGAAGGCTATTTTGAGGCCTCTGTCTCAGAAAATCCCGAAGCGGCGAAGCCCCAATGGGCTTCCCTTCTCCACCAGACACGGAGGAGGTTCCGTCGGCACTGTCGGAACCAAGTCCGGTGGGATGTGACTCCCAGCCACCACCTCCCACTCGCAATCCACTTCTCGGAAGACCAGAGAGAATCCAAAATTTCGTGAAGTTATTTGATAAAGTGTCTCAATTTTTTTTTTTGAGCGGCTTTGTTTTTCAGTGGAGGAGCACTGTATTTGTGCAAATGGGAGTTGTCCAATTGATGTTGTGGCGTTTATTTTTCTGGATCCCGTATATGCTGTTCAGCCACAAAATGTTTTTTGAAGGTTGTTTTCTTTCTATACGGCTGAGACCAGCAGCCTTGCACCTCTTTCAATTTCTGCTCCACGCAGGGATGCCTGTTTCATATTCTTTGCTGAAGGGAGATAGAATTCTTTTGGGTAGTCAATTTGACAACGGGGTGCTGACATTTTGTTTGTGGAGGAATTATATCCATTTTGATGGGATGAATTATTTAGTTGTGGATGAACACTGCATCAGTGTGGCTGTTTCTGGTCATTGTTCCAGCAGTAACAGTCCCTTTAAAATAGTTGTGTTCATTTTTTTTGGATGAATTGTATAATGCTCGTCCACTGTTAGTCAAAATTATTCAACCAGTGCCTGTTGGTGGTGAACTTTTGTTGGGTATCCAGAGCAGGGTTGAGATAATTCTGTGGATGAATTGTTTTTCTATTGATGGGACTAGTAGCAGTGAGTTTGTTCTGGATCTACTTGACAATGTTGGGCTTAATTCTTGGCTAGATCAAATGCCTGGTATGGTGCTTAGAACAGACAATGAGATGTTCAAGAACGAAATGCAAAACTTCACCACTTTGATAGTGGACATGACGAAGCAAGAACAGATGTTCGCTTCACAAGGAGGTCCCATCATTCTCGTTCAGATTGAGAACGACTACGGAAATGTTCAGAAATACTACGGAGAAGCTGGGATGAAGTATCTTCAGTGGAGTGCATCCATGGCTGGTTCATTCGATATAGGCATCCCATGGATTATGTGCCAGAATGCAGATGCTCCTGTTCCAATGATCAACACTTGCAATGGATGGTATTGTGACAACTTCACTTTGACCAATCCCAACACTCCGAAGATGTGGACTGAGAACTGGACTGGCTGGTTCAAAGCTTGGGGAGAGAATGACCCACACATGAGGGCGGCAGATGTAGCTTTCGTTGTGGCAAGGTTCTTCCAGACTGCTGGAGTCTTCCAAAACTATTACATGTACATTGGTGGCACAAACTTTGGGCGAACAATAGGAGGTCCATATAACAATAGGAGGTCCATATATCTCCACATCCTATGACTATGATGCACCCCTTGATGAATACGGTCACTTGAATCAGCCTAAATGGGGTCACTTGAAGCAACTTCATGCAGTCCTCACGTCCAGGGAGAGAGTTCTCACTCACGGTGATAATGTAACCACTGACAGGGGCAATGGAGTTGCTGCCACTGTGTCCACTGAAGAAGGTTCTTGTGCGGCTTTCTTGTGCAATGTGAACACCACAACTGATGCCACCATCAGTTTCCATGGAAACCAATACTTGGTACCAGCATGGTCTGTTTGCATTTTGCCTGATTGCTCCGCAGAAGTATACAACACAGCAAAGGTAAGCCCTCCGACTTCAGTGAAGGTCAAGCAGCCTAACATGGCTGCGGATCAGCCTGAGGAATTGAGGTGGGTGTGGAGACCTGAACGTCTAGCTGAGGTTCTTAAAGGCTGGGCTGGCCATGATTCTTTTACCGCATCTCGTCTCATTGACCAAATCACAGTCACCGGAGATGCCAGCGACTACTTGTGGTACATGACTCTATTGCGGATTGAAAAGAGCAATCCAATCTTCAACAATGAAGTGACACTGAGGGTGACCTCCAGTGGACATGTCTTGCATGCATTCTTCAATGGAAAATTTTTTGGCTCCCAGTATGGACCTGCGTATGGAAAATACGATTTTGTTTTCGAGGCCCCAAATGTTATTGCTGGAATGGCATGTCGGGGGGTGAGCTTGGAAGAATTCCTGCATGGGCAATGAAGGAGAAAAGTCTGAAGGGTTCTTTTGCAAATGTTGCTACAACTCCCATGGAAGTTTCTCCAACAATATCTGCAAAAAAGAGTAAGAGGGAAGCAGAGGCAGCACTTGAGAAACAAGCAGAAATGAGAAGTAGAGGCTACAATTCAGATGCAGAAGGGTACCAAGAAAGGCAAACCTGTTTTTGAAGTTGTGCCTAAAAAGAAGCAAGAGACAAGCAGCTTAGAGGATAGTTCGTCTGAATCTGAAGAAGAGGAGGTTGTTGCTCAAGCTGCTGTTCTTTCAAAGAAACCATCCTCTGTTGTCTCCAAAAATGGATCTGCTGGAAACTTGAAGAAAGCAAAACCAACTAGCAGGACTGAATTTGAGATTGATTCTGATGATGATGAAGTTCCTGCAACTAAGGGTAGTAAGCCAGCAGCTAAGGCTAATGGGTCTGTTACAGTTTCCTGGTGCAGCAACTGGAGGGGTCAGTGCTGCTGAGTCTACTCCTTCCCAGGGGGCTGGTCATGATGTTGTTGCTGCCATGCTGGCAATGGGTAGGCAGTGTAACTTTGCCAATGGGGGGGGGGGGGGGGGGGGGGGGTGCCATGAGGGGCTCTTTCACACTAGTCTAGGACTGAGGGAGGCCAGCGTTGTTGTTGGGAGAGATGTAGCAACATTTGGCATGCTTTCCTACAGTTTAAAAAAAAATTATTTTGCTCCTCTGCTTGGTTGATCTACTTTTGTAGTCCAGTGGGCTGACGCTGATACTGCGGTTGACGCTTGTGCATGGATGGAGACGATGGCACGGGCAAGTAGACCTACCTTCGAGTTTGAGGGCAAGCTCGTTCTCTAGGAGGGGAGTGATTTTATGGACTCCATAGCATCGAGAGTCACTGCTAGGCATAGGACTTAATTGATGTTAATCTCAGGTTAAGTTATTGGGCACTTTTGTAATTTTGCATCAAGCTATTGGGCCAAGTTCTGGCCTACCTTGTATGCGTCCCTTCCTTTGTTGATAAGGAGGACGGAAATGTGAAATGAAGCAAACATTAATCCAATTAGTTGTTAGCAAGGTCGGATTCTCCCTTTTGAGGTCCAGGATTGAGCTCCCTTCGAAGGTTCAAAACCTTACAACGATTCTTCACCTTCATCTTCTTCCTTCTTGTCTTAGATCCCGGGCATCACATGGTGGGACCTACCATGAGGAAGTAGGTCATCAAGAAGAATCCTAGAGGACTTGGGACACCAAGAAGAGTCCTCTCCCAAAACAAGCATGAGTTAAGGAATCAAGAAGCACAAGCTGAATTGATTTAGAAGACTTGAAGATCAAGTGGGACCCACAAAGATCTCACGACCTGGCACTCTTATCAAGGTGCACTAGAGGATCATGAGGGGCCCACAAGGATAAGGCCACGAGCTGGCTTATCCCTTATAATCTCGTGGGTAATAAAGGACTCCTTGTTCTACTCCAATTAGTCTTCCAGGAGTTCTAGTTTGAATAGACTTAGTTATATTGATGAGTTAGAGTTGGAATGTAATTAGGATTGAATGACAAATTGTATAAGGACTTTACCTCCTCCTCTACTATAAATAGAGGAGTTGTAATTCGAAATTAATAAAGTCACACATTCAATCCCGAGATTGTTCTCTCTCCTTCTCCTTACTTGACGCAGCTCACCCGTTTCTTTTTTATATTTTCTCTTCACTATCGAGAGCTGTCCTCCTCTTTTATCATTTTTCTTTCTTCTTTCTCTTGTTTATGATCATGGAAAGGGGATCCTAAATTCTACATGGTATCAGAGCAACATATTTAGGATCCCTCGACAAAGGAATGCTCTAGAGAAGTGATGATCAATACCACTCAAAGAAGGCTCTTGTATGAAGGAAGAACACTAGCCAAGAGATAGTGTTCAAAAATATTTTTTTTATGCTACTGGTTCTCATTTTTAGATGATGACTCAAGGATGAATATTTGAATTATTTCATCTTATTATGTTATGAATATGCATGCCCATCTATCTAGAAGGACCTATCAAAACAGTTTTATCGGTTTGGAAATTTTGTTCACCGAGACCAGTCCATACTTAGATTATTGAATTTTTTTTTTCATGGGATAAGATTTCCCTGATAATAGAAGATTGCTATTGAGCCTCTTATGAGTGGTTTTCTGGAAAAAAAATTATTTATCATTGATGCTATATTTACATATACCGAGTTGATTGAAGAAGTGCTACTCGGAGATATTATTTAAAGTTTTTTGAAGAAGAAGAGCCTATCATGGCTGATGAGAATATGAATATCAAAGGTGATATACTGAAAATCACCACCATACCCTTATGTGAGGTATCAAATTTTATGAGTTGGTCCAGCTCGGTTAGGAGGTTTCTCATAACCAAAGACCTACTTGGTCACCTCACTACCCGAGGACCACCTATTGATGAAGATGATATTTTTTATATGAAATGGCTGAAGAATGATACTTTGGTAATTGGTTGGCTGATAAATGGCATGGAATCACATGTCTCTAGTAATGTCATTCATCTTGACACTGCTAAACATATTTGGGAGACATGTACTAAACTATGTTCAAGCCCTGATACACTACATAGACCCTGTAGTGTTGGCAAAACAGATGATATTAAATGCACTCATTGTAAATATCTGGGCCACACTATAGACCAGTTGTTATGGTCCCTAGCCATGGATCTAGTAACTCAGTGAGGTACTGAAGAATCCAGCATGTTAAAAGGTTTTAAAACACTGTAAGGAACCAAGAATTTCATCTCCAACCACTGTTCACGCAGGTAAATTGAAAAGGAGGTTCCTTTTCTCACGTATAGAATTAACCACTATTCACGTATGTAAATTAAAACAGAATTCTAACTTGCTGAACTTAGAAAAATAAAGTCTCAAGTTACCTCTTCGGAACTGCTCCTCTGCCCAGAATTCAGAACTCATCCTCAGCCCAAAATTCGGAACTCCTCTGCTCCTTTCCTTGTTCCTTGAGAATTCAGAACTCCTCCTCTGCACAGAATTCGGAAGTCCTCCTCAGCCCAGAATTTGGAACTCCTTCTCTGCCTAGAATTCAGAACTCCTTCTCTACCCCTTTCCTGGTTCCGTGAGAAGATTAAGATCCTTCTTCTTGCTTGGGAATAGGGAAGTAAATCTCCTATCTTTTTCTCTCAAGATCACACCAGGCTTCACCCAGAACTCACGTATCCAAGAACCGAACTAGGATCTCGGCAAGGAACTCTAATTACCCTAATTTACTCTAGTTTCCTCTAAATTCAAACTTGCTTTATTTCTCCATCCTTACCCCTTAAATAGGGTAATTAACATCAACATAGGTTAGGGTTATAAAACCCAATTCTACCCCTACCTTTAAGTCTTATTACAAATCAATAAAATTCGAAATTAAAAGCAACATAAATAATAAAAGTAAAGTAGATGACTCAGTGTTATTGAGTCTATAACACCAGTGCCATTATAGGGCATGCACTTTCTGTGTAGATATGACTACTATAAAGAAATATGTTATAAGGCTAATGACAAGTTAGAATCAACAAGGGCTAATCAAGCCCTCATTAGTGATGTGCAAGAAGACCATCCCCCAACACCAGCTGCACAAAAAATTATTACTGATGAAGAGTATGAATTATTTCAGAAAATAAAGACCATGTTAGGGTCTTCTCATAGCCCCTCTGCCATGACTGCTACCACTAATGCTTTAGGTATGCTATCTGCCTCCTCTTCATCCTGGATAATTGATTCAGAAGCCTCCGAGCATCATACTAGTAACAAAACTTTATTACATTCTTTATCTCTGATTCTTTCACACAAGTTTGTTACCATAGCTGACGGTTCTCAAACCAAAGTCCAAGGAAAAGGTTCCACTTTTGTCACCCCATCACTCCCCCTGGTAGAAGTGTCCCCCTGGAATGAGGGGTCCTTGTTGTCCCGAGAAACTCGTGCGCCTAGGAAATTCATCTCCCCCTCTGTTATACGAATGGTCCCCTCCTCTCTAATCTGGAATGAGAGGTACAGTGCCTCCCCCCTGGTTGAGGTGTCCCCCGGAATGAAGGGTCCTTGCTGACCCGAGAAACTCATGTGTCTAGTAAACTCATCTCCCCCTCTGATCTGAGAATGGTCCCCCGAAATTGGGTTCTTGGTAGTGCTCAGACCAATCTCCATGCTATCCATCCTTCCTTTCAAGGTTTCCAAACTGAGAGTGAACTTCTCCTCTAATGCAGCAAATTTCTTGCAGTAGTTAGACTAGTCTCCATGCTATCCATCCTTCCCTTCAAGGTCTCCATATCGATATCAATTTTGGAGAACCTTTCTAGGACTGTATAAAATTTTCTTTCAAGCAATCCAAAGTATTCATTGGTGCTTCACTCTACCAGGTTACCCTGCTCTGATACAAAGTTGTTTTGGTCCTTAGCCATGGATCTAGTAACTCGGCGAGGTACTGAAGAATCCAGTATGTTAAAAGGTTTTAAAACACTGTAAGGAACCAAGAATTTCATCTCCAACCACTGTTCACGCAGGTAAATTGAAAAGGAGGTTCCTTTTCTCACGTATAGAATTAACCACTATTCACGCAGGTAAATTAAAACAGAATTCTAACCTGCTGAACTTAGAAAAATAAAGTCTCAAGTTACCTCTTCGGAACTGCTCCTCTGCCCAGAATTCGGAACTCCTCCTCTACCCAGAATTCGGAACTCCTCCTTTGTTCCTTTCCTAGTTCCATGAGAATTCGGAACTCCTCCTCTGCCCACAATTCGGAACTCCTCTGCCCCTTTCTTGGTTCCGTGAGAAGATTAAGATCCTTCTTCTTGCTCGAGAAAAAGGAAATAAATCTCCTCTCTTTTTCTCTCACGATCACACCAGGCTTCACCCAGAACACACGTATCCAAGAACTGAACTAGGATCTCGGCAAGGAACTCTAATTACCCTAATTTACTCTAGTTTCCTCTAAATTCAAACTTGCTTTATTTCTCAATCCTTATCCCTTAAATAGGGTAATTAACATCAACATAGGTTAGGGTTATTAAAACCCAATTCTACCCCTACCTTTAAGTTTTATTACAAATCAATAAAATTCGAAATTAAAAGCAACATAAATAATAAAAGTAAAGTAGATGGCTCAGTGTTATTGAGTCCATAACACCAGTGCCATTATAGGGCTAATGACAAGTCAGAATCAACAAGGGCTAATCAAGCCCTCATTAGTGATGTGCAAGCAGACCATCCCCCAACACCAGCTGCACAGAAAATTATTACTGATGAAGAGTATGAATTATTTCAGAAAATAAAGACCATGTTAGGGTCTTCTCCTAGCCCCACTACCACAAGTGCTACCACTAATGCTTTAGGTATGCTATCTGCCTCCTCTTTATCCTGGATAATTGATTCGGGAGCCTCCGAGCATCGTACTAGTAACAAAACTTTATTACATTCTTTATCTCTGATTCTTTCACACAAGTTTGTTACCGTAGCTGACGGTTCTCAAACCAAAGTCCAAGGAAAAGGTTCCACTTCTGTCACCCCATCACTTCTGCTCAATGATATTCTTTTTGTTCCTTCATTTCCTTTAAACTTGCTCTATGTTAGTCAGCTTACAAAATATTTTAATTGCTCGGTTACCTTCACACCTACTTCATGTGTTTTTCAGGATCTTATAACGAAGTAGGTGATTGGTGGAGGCCACGAACAAAGGGGGCTCTACTACTTGGAAGTGCCAAAAGTCAATATGGTGTCTACTACTGAGAATAAGACACGATTATGGCACAATTGGTTGGGACATCCTTCCATACAATCTCTTCATCATAAGTTTCCATCTCTTAAGATAAGGTCAGAATTCAGTTGTGAGGTATGTCAGTTATGTAAACATCAAAGGAGTATATACTCTCCTCATCCATAAGTCAAAAGTAACATTCCTTTTTCATTGATTCATACTGATGTTTGGGGGCCTTTGAGTGTCTCTAAGATTTCTCAAACCAAATATTTTATCACTTTTATTGTTGATTTCACTTGTACAACTTGGTTGTTTATTTTTAAGGAACGTTCTGAGATATCATCTATTTTTAAATCTTTTTATGTGATGGTACTCACACAATTTGATCAGAAGATAAAAATCCTCCGGTCTGATAATGCCAAAGAGTATATTTCAAAAGACCTTGACTCCTTTTGTCAAGATAATGGCATTATCCATTAGACATCGTGTGCCTACACTCCTCAACAAAATGGTGAAGCCGAACGAAAAAATTGTCATATTCTTGAGGTAGCTCGAAGTCGATTATATACCATGAAAGTTTTGTATTTTTATTGGCCCCATGCTGTCCTTACAGCTTGTTTTCTTATAAAACGTCTAGCATCTACTGTTCTTGGGAATAAATCCCCCTAATCTAAACTTTGACCACATGATGATCCATTTGCATTACCATTAAAAGTCTTCGGTTGTCAATGTTTTGTTCTCAATACTTTACCTAGACACAGCAAACTTGACCCTAAATCTATAAAGTGTATCTTTTTGGGATACTCTCAAACACAAAAGAGTTATGTTTATTATAGTCCCTCTTTGCAACATTTATTTGTGTCCAGGGATGTAACATTCTTTGAAGACTCCTCATATTATTCTGATAGCGCTCCACCTGGTATGTCATCAGTACCAATTTCTCCGTGACTGGTTGTGCCTCGTGATACAGAGATTGGTCAGCCCCCATAGACAGTGGCCGATACCACACCTGCCGAGTTGTCAGATCCACTAGAGGTAAGTCCTTCATCACTAGTCATTTTTGGTCCTGAATTTGATACTCGTCCTATTGCTATAAGAAAAGAACCTCGTTCATGCACTCAACCTTCTAATTCTCATCCTATCTCCAATTTTGGGTCTCATCATCGCTTTTCACCTCTATGTTGTCAGTTTCTTTCTTCTATTTCCTCCATATCTGTTCCATAATCATATCAGGAGGCTCTACAACATCTAGGGTGGAAGGTAGCAATGGATGAAGAGATAAAGACCCTTAATGATAATCACACATGGTCTCTGGTTCCACTACCTACAGATAAAAAAACCCGTTGGTTGCAAGTGATTTTATGTTGTGGACTCCATAGCACACCGAGTCACACAACGAAAGACGCAACAACAACTCACTCAATAGGATTTATTTCTTATATTACTTTGAGTAGGATTTATTTCTTATATTGTTTTAAGTAGGAGTTATTTCTAATTACTTTTATATGTAGGGGCATTATGGGAATTATTGTAACCCAACCCTAAAATTCCATGACGTTATCTATTTAAAGGAAAGAATGAATGAAATAGGTAAGCTTTGAGATTTTAGAATAAAGTGTAAACAAGCTGAGATCACCTCTTGATCTCGAGTTTAGGGTTTACTCCAAAAATCCAACATATTCTTCACCCTCCATTGCCATCCATCTTCATCCATCTTCAATCACCAGCATCCCAAGTAAGAAGGGGAGCTTCCTGCCCCTTTTCCGAGCCCAAAGAGAAGGTCTATCCTCCTTCTTAGCAGCAGCAGCAGCAGGAGAGGTCTCAATTCCTCCCTCATCGTGCAAAAAAGTGAGGATCTTCATCCTCAGACCTTGAGCAGTCCTGGTGCAACGGGGGAGCTGATCACAACAGCAAAGAAGAGATAATAATCTATTCCAAACTCGTGTTTCAAGTTAATTCAGAAAGAAGGATTGCAATCTTATCTAGAGCAGTAAAAAAGAGGTCCAAACCCTCTTTGACGTGATCAAGAAAGGAGAGTAGCTTGTTCTAGCAAGCTCAGCATTGTTGTGGGGTATCCTACCTTTCACAACAACTCGTTAGGACCATCAAAAGAGAAGCTTTCCTCCTGGATAAGCACTAGTCAAGAGAAAGACTCATATACATACCCTTGATGTGAAGTGAACTTTAATTCTGAGTGCTGGAGTCTCAAGTTCCATGCCGTGTTACTCGATCCATGACTCGGGACCGTAACAATGTGGTATCAGAGCAGGGTAACATGGGGGATACTTTCAGCAATGAAGAAATCCAAATCAGGATACAAAAGATAGAAGATAGCCTTGAAACAGCACAACCAGTGTTGGGAAGGTTTGTGGTTTGGAAGAAGAGATGAGTCGAATCATCAGCATGCTAATTGAGCTGAGGGCAGAGAGACATTAGAGTCCAGAGGTGAGAGTGGTTGCTCAACAATATCACAAAAGAGGGGAGCAGTGGTCTGGGCGCACTGCTGTCCAAAGACCCCAGCATGGAGGCATAGTTCCAAGGTACACCAAGTTAGAGTTTTCCTCTTTCAATGGTTCAGTTGATCCCTTAATTTGGTTGCATAGATGTGAATTTTTTTTTTTTTTTGAACCAAGGGACTACTGAATGGGATAAGGTGCAATTAGCCTCTTTCCATATGACAAATGTAGCCATGTTATGGGTTACTCAAGTAGAAAAAGAGAGACCAGGGATGACTTGGGGAGAATTTAAAAATCTATGCACAGTTAGATTTGGCCCTCCCGCCAACAGCAACCCCTTGGGGGAATTAGTCCTACTGCGACAAACTTGTTCGGTGGAACAATATCAAAAACTGTTCCAGGAAAAGTTGGCTCGTGCTGGTGAGAGGGTATTGGTTGACCAACAGGTCTCCCTATTCACAGCGGGTCTCAATGAGTATTTATGGCTAGAGGTATAAATCCTTATGCCTACGGATTTAGCTCGTGCAATGAATATGGACCGAGCAATGGAACAACGACAACAATTGCAGCAATGTAAGCCGGGTTGGTCGGGTGAGAGGAACACATCCTCCACGTGGCAAGGGCACCACTATACTTCATCTCAGGGAGCATCTGTAGCAGCACCATCCTTCAGACACACTCCAAGTACGACTTCGGTAGCCCGAACTTTATCAAAAAATTAACGAGTGCGGAGATAGCAGAAAGGCAATCCAAAAATTTATGTTATAACTGCGATAAGCAGTATCGGGTGGGGCACCAATGTAAACGATTTTTTTGGCTCGAGGTAGAGGATTCAGAGGATCTAGAGGAGCCAAAGGATATTATCGAGGAGGAACCACCGGAGATATCCTTGCATGCTATTACTGGGCAGAAATTGCCTAACACAATGCAAGTCTGAGCTCATGTCATAGACCGAGAATTGGTGGGACTAGTCGACTCGGAGAGTACACACAATTTTTTTAGTTTGATAGCCGCACAACACCTCCAGCTCCAAATACACACTCATCCAATAGCCAACGTCTCAGTGGCCAATGGCGAGAAGGTCCCTGGCTATGGGATTAGTAAGGCGGTAACTTTTTCCATTGGCTGTACTTTATTTAATGCTGAATTTTTTTTTATTCCCCTGGTGGGATTTGTTATTGTATTACGCATTAAATGGTTACAAACGTTGGGGCCCATTCTGTGGGACTTTGATTTGGTCAGGAGTCGGGTGCTCTTACAGTGCTGTCAGGTGGATAGGGCCCACCGCATGCACACTTTGAAGACACAGGAACAACCTGACAGTACTAGTGATGGTCTGGTTGAGGAGTTCTCTGACCTCTTCCAGGAGCCTTCGGATTTGCCTCCCCTGAGGCACTGTTACCACAGGATCTGTCTGAAACCAGGATTTGAGGTAGTGGTCGTGCGACCGTACCGTTACCCACACCTTCAGAAAGACGAGATAGAGCGTTAGTGCCAGGAGATGTTGAAACAAGGTCTTATTCGTTCCAGTCGCTCCCCGTTTTATTCACCCATCTTACTTGTGAAGAAACATGATGGGACATGGAGGTTCTGCATGGATTATCAGGAGTTGAACGTGCAGACAGTGAAAGACAAGTTTCCGATTCCGGTAGTGGATGAGCTCCTGGATGAGTTACATGGGTCGTGGTTATTCACTAAACTCGACCTCCATTCAGGATACCATCAGGTCCAAATGCAGCCCTCTGATATTGAGAAGATGGCGTTCTGCACGCATCATGGCCACTTTGAGTTCGTCGTCATGCCATTCGGGTTATCCAATGCACCCTCCACTTTTCAAGCTTTGATGAATGAGGTATTTAGCTCCTATTTTCAAAATTTTGTTCTTGTGTTTTTGGATGATATTCTTATAAATAGCAAGTCGGTTGAGGAGCACTTGGCACACTTGAGGATTGTTTTCGACTTGTTACGAGCACATCAGCTCTATTTAAAACATTCCAAGTGTTCTTTTGCGGCTTCACATGTGGGGTATCTGGGAGACATTACATCACATGAGGGGGTTACGGCGGATCCCGAGAAGATCCGAGTTATTCACGAGTGGCTGAAGCCACAGTCTTGTTCTGCCTGACGGGGTTTTTTGGGTCTTGCGGGCTACTACCGCAAATTCATTCAGAACTATGGGCCGATGGCAACACCATTGACTAGTCTGCTCAAGAAAAATTCCTTTATTTGGAATGAGGAGGCCACCAAGTCGTTTGTGGCACTTAAAGCTGCCCTTGCATCCGCACTAGTATTACAACTTCCCAACTTTGATTAATTATTCGTGTTAGAGTGTGACACTTCAGGCGTGGGCATTAGGGCCATTTTACAGCAGCTGGGCCATCCTATTGCGTATTTTAGCAGACAGTTGGCAGTCCGCCATCACAAAATGGTTGCCTATGAGCCCGAATTGATTAGGTTGGCCAAGGCGGTTCAAAATTGGAGGCCTTATCTTTGGGGCCGGGCTTTTCTCATACGTATGGATCACTATAGCCTTAAATTCCTACTAGAACAGCATTTGACGACGTCGCCACAGCAGCACTGGATCAATAAGTTGTTGGGGTCTGACTTCTCGGTGGAATATCATGCGGCGAGATTAAATAAGGTGGCAGATGCCTTGTCACAGTGTTTTGAAGATCTGCAGTCGGTCTTGGTGAGAGATGCACATGCCACTGACCCTGCACTGCAGGAACTGCATCAGAAGATTTTGGAAGGGACAATGAATTCGAATTGGTCCATCCAGGATTCACTTATTTATTACAAGCAGTGGCTTTTCCTTCCAGCTAAGTCTGAGTTGATTCTAGCTATTCTCTCGGCCTACCATGACAGTACACACGAGGGGATACAGAAGACCTTGCACAGAATTCGAGCTGATTTTTACTGGCAAGCCATGAAACCCTCTATTGCGGCTTATGTGGGCAATTGTCAGGTCTGCCAGCGCAACAAAGCCGAGCACTTGAGTCCAGCCGATCTTCTCCAGCCTCTAGCCCTTCCTATGCAGGTTTGGGCTGACATTTTGATGGATTTTGTGGAAGGTCTACTCCCTGTCCTCCGAAAAATCCATACTTTTTGTGGTGGTTGATAGATTCTCCAAGCACGGGCATTTTATACCACTGGCATATCCTTATACAGCAACACGGGTTGCTCAGACTTTTCTTGAGCAGATATTTGTTAAGCACCTAGCCAATACTACCCAAAAGACCGGCCAGTTAGGAGCGGAAGACATAGGTACTTAACCCAGGACCATAACATCACACCCCACCTTCGTGAGCCGACGACCATGGCGGTGTAATGACACTGGCCCAACCCGGTGGCCTACTCTAGCGGCGGCCTACTCCTAGTGCCCCTTCGCAGTTCTCCAGGTCGCCCCCTCCGCTAGGTCACCCCTTCCAAACCTACTAGTAATTTTAATCCAGCCTTACGCTCCCCGGGACTCGAACTCGCGACGTGGGAGCCCGCTCTGATACCAAATGTTAAGCACCTAGCCAATACTACCCAAAAGACCAGCCTGTTAGGAGCGGAAGACATAGGTACTTAACCCAAGACCATAATATCACACCCCACCTTCGTGAGCCGACGACCACGACGGCGCAACGACACTGGCCCAACCCGGTGGCCTACTCCTAGTGCCCCTTCGCAGTTCTCCAGGTCGCCCCCTCTGCTAGGTCGCCCCTTTCGAACCTACCAGTAATTTTAATCCAGCCTTTGCACGCCCTGGGACTCGAACTCACGACGTGGGAGCCCGCTCTGATACCAAATGTTAAGCACCTAGCCAATACTACCCAAAAGACCAGCCTGTTAGGAGCGGAAGACATAGGTACTTAACCCAGGACCATAACAATACCCCGCCCTTCCCCAAGCCGACGACCGCGAAGGCTACCACAACATAGCAACCGGAGCCGAGTAGAACCTGGGTCAGTCCAGGCGTGTGACCACCCACATCCGCCTTGGGGGCGCCGGGATTCGAAGTCGGGATGCAGCGCTAGCTCTGATACCAAATGTTAAGCACCTAGCCAATACTACCCAAAAGACCGGCCTGTTAGGAGCGGAAGACATAGGTACTTAACCCAGGACCATAATAATAGTCCACTTACATGGCATTCCAGAATCCATTGTGAGTGACAGAGATGCAGTTTTCGCGAGCACCTTTTGGCGGGAACTTTTTTGCTTTAGTGGGACTAAACTGAAGTTCTCCTCCGCCTATCATTAGCAGACAGACGAGCAGAAAGAGGTGGTGAACCGCACCATTGAGATGCATCTATGGAGCTTGGTGGGTGATCGTCAGCGACAATGGGTTCAATGGCTTCCATGGGCCAAATACTGTTACAACACTTCGTTCCACTCCGCCTTGCAATCCACACCTTTCCGGGTTATATATGGCTGGAATCCATTTCGTCTTCTCTCATAAAACCCAGGGTCCACCCGCATGGACGCGATTGATCAGGCACTCATGGACCGGGATCTATAGCTACAAAATATCACAGAATGGCTATGACATGCCCAAGCTCGGATGAAGGATGTCTACGAAAAAGGTCACCGTGAGGTCTCTTTTGAGGTTGGGGATTATGTGTGGCTACGACTTCAGCCCTACCGTCAGTAGTCTCTTGCAGGACCTCCACAACATAAGCTCTGTCCCATATTTTTTGGGCCATTTCCCATTCTTCAACGCGTGGGACCAGTCGTCTATCAGCTCAAATTATCGGACACGGCAAAACTTCATGATGTGTTTCATGTGTCTCTTTTGAAGCCACATTCCGAGGCGCAGCTTACATCCACTCCATTCCTACCACCGGTTGATAATGGCGAGGTTATTCTTAACCCTGCTGCGATGTTACACGCTCAGCTGACCAATGACTATTGGGAGATTATCGTTCAGTGGATGGACACTGACCCCGACGCTGCAACATGGGAACGTGTGGACATCTTCAAACAAGTCTACCCAACTTTTGAGCTTGAGGACATGCTCTTTCTCTAGGGGGAGGCAGATGTTGTGGACTCAATAGCACATCGAGTCACACAACGAAGGAGGCAAAAACAACTCACTCAATAGGATTTATTTCTTATATTACTTTGAGTAGGATTTAGTTCTTATATTGTTTTAAGTAGGATTTATTTCTAATTATTTTTATATGTAGGGGTATTATGGGAATTATTGTAACCCTAACCCTAAAACTCCATGACGTCATCTATTTAAAGGAAAGAATGAATGAAATAGGTAAGCTTTGAGATTTTAGAATAACCAAGTGTAAACAGGTTGAGATCACCTCTTGATCTCGAGTTTAGGGTTTACTCCAAAAATCCAACATATCCTTCACCCTCCATTGCCATCCATCTTCATCCATCTTCCATCACCAGCATCCCAAGTAAGAAGGGGAGCTTCCTGCCCCTTTTTCGAGCCCAAAGAGAAGGTTTGTCCTCCTTCTCGGCAGCAGAAGCAAGAGAGGCCTCAATTCCTCCCTTATCGAGCAGAAAAGTGAGGATCTTCATCCTCAGACCTTGAGCAGTCCTGGTGCAACGGGGGAGCTGATCACAGCAGCAAAGAAGAGGTAATAATCTATTCCAAACTCGTGGTTCAAGTAAATTCAGAAAGAAGGATTACAATCTTAGCTACAACAACAACAAAGAGGTCCAAACCCTCTTTGCCATGAACAAGAAAAGAGAGCAGCTTGCTCTAGAAAGCTCAACATTGCTGTGGGATATCCTACCTTTCACAGCAACTCGTTAGGACCATCAAAAGAGGAGGTTTCTTCCTGGCCGAGCACTGTTCAAGATAAAGACTCATATACAGACCCTTGACATGAAGTGAGCTTTAATTCTAAGTGCTGGAGTCTCAAGTTCCATGTCGTGTTACTCGATCCATGAGCCAGGACCATAACAGTTTATACAATAAATCATAATTCAGATGGGACCATTGCACTACTGAAGGCTCAAAAAGTTTCAAAAGGTTACACTCAATGCTATGGAAATGATTATGATGAGACATTCTCTCCAGTGGCAAAAATGACCTTGGTACGTATATTATTATCCTTGGCAGCTAATTCTTCTTGGCCCATATATCAACTGGATGTTAAAAACGCATTTCTCAATGGTGATATCAAAGAAGAGATTTATATGCAACAACCACTTGGATATGTGGTTGAGGGGGAGTCGGTATGTCGCCTTAAAAAATATCTATATGGGCTAAAGCAATCCCCACGGGCATGGTTTGAGAAATTTAGTCAGGCCATCTTATGGGCAGGTTTTTACAGATGCTTTGCAGACCACTCAATCATTATTGAGAACACAACAAGAGGTAAGGTAATTCTAGCTGTTTATGTTGATGATATTATTTTAACTGGGAGTGATTCTGAGGGCACTCAAAAATTAGAAGAAAGAATATGTGCTGAATTCAAGATGAAGGATCTTGGATTACTAAAATACTTTTTGGGGATTGAGGTCTTACAATCTAGACATGGGATTATTCTATCCCAAATAAAATACGCACTTGATCTACTAGAAGAAATAGGTATGATGGGATGCAAACTGATAGACACTCCTATGGATGCAAATACAAAATTATGTGGAGGCACTGGAGAAGATGTTGATATTGGCAAAATATCAAAGGTTAGTGGGACGACTTATTTACCTCTGTGTAATGAGGCCAGAAATTTCATATGCAGTAAGTGTGGTAAGTCAGTACATGCACAAGCCACAACTTAGTCATTGGCAAACACTTGAGAGGATACTACGTTATCTTAAAGGCGCTCCTGGAAGGGGGCTTGTCTATAAAAAACATGGTCACTTCAACATCGAGGGATTCGTGGATGCAGAATGGGCTGGATCCCCAGATGATAGAAAATCTACTTCTGGTTTTTGAACGATGGTTGGAGGAAATCTCATGACATGGAAAAGAAAAAAACAAAATGTTGTAGCATGGTCAAGTGCAGAAGCAGAATACGGAGCCATGGCACACATTGTAAGTGAACTTTTATGGATAAGGTCCCTTCTCACTGAATTGAGATTTTATAAAGAAGCTCCAATGGCCTTATACAGTGATAACCAAGCAGCAATACATATTACATCAAATCCAGTCTTCCATGAGAGGATAAAGTACATTGAGGTCAATTGCCACTTTATACGAGAAAAATTCCAAGCTGGTCTCTTATCCTTGAAGCAAATCTCATCACAAAATCAAGTTGCAAACATCCTCACCAAACCAGTCACTCATAAGATTATGTCTACCATATGCAGTAAGCTGGGTGTTTATGACGTCTTCTCACCCCCAGCTTGAGGGGGAGCGTTACAATGTGGGGCCCACCATGGTGTTCGAGCTGGTGGGACCCACCATGAGGACGGAGGTCATCAAGAAGAGTCCTCTCCCAAAGCAAGCACGGGTTAAGGAATCAAGAAGCATAAGCTGAATTGATTTAGAAGACTTGAAGATCAAGTGGGACCCACAAAGATCTCACGAGCTGGTACTCTTATCAAGGTGCGCTGGAGGATCATGAGGGACCCACAAGGATAAGGTCACGAGCTGGCTTATCCCTTATAATCTCGTGGGCAATAAAGGACTCCTAGTTCTACTCCAATTAGTCTTCTAGGAGTTCTAGTTTGAATAGACTTAATTATATTGAAGAGTTAGAGTTGGAATGTAATTAGGATTGAATGACAAGTTGTATAAGGACTCTACCTCCTCCTCTACTATAAATAGAGAGCTGTAATTCTGATTTAATAAAGTCACACATTCAATCCCGAGTTGGTTATCTCTCTCGCTCTCCTTACTTGATGCAGCTCACACTTTTCTTTTTTATTTTTTCTCTTCTCTACCGAGAGCTTTCCTCCCCTTTTCTCGTTTTTATTTCTTCTTTCTCTTATTCGTGATCATGGAAAAGGGATCCTAAATTCAACATTCGTCTTTCATAAATCAGAGAATTTCACCTCGGACAATGAAATACGAATGCCCCCGACTACCCATGTTAATCATTACACCGATCCCGAAGGCCAACACAATAGTACTGAAATCCTATGATGTTATCCCATGCTAATGTATCCTGAGCGTACGCTTTCTTTGAGCACTCTAATTTCTTCAAAGTAACAACACTGGAGGCACGACCCGGCCAATTAAGGCAAGGAGCACATCACCAGTAGAAGGGATGAGTCGACCTGTGCACACCGCGAGGAGGACCGATCGACCCAACCCAACGTCCAACTACGAGCTTTTTAACTGCAACAACTTAAATATACGCTATTGGAGCTGGAATTACCGTGGCTGTTGGCACCGGACTCGCCCTCCAATGGATCCTCATTAAGGGATTTAAATTGTACTTATTCCAAATACCAGACTCTGAGAGCCCAATATTGTTATTTATTGTCACTACCTCCCAGTATCAGGATTGGGTAATTTTCACGCTTGCTGCCTTCCTTGGATGTGGTAGCCGTTTCTCAGGCTCCCTCTCTGGAATCGAACCCTAATTTTTCGTCACTCGTCACCACCATGGTAGGCCCCTATCCTACCATCGAAAGTGTATAGGGCAGAAATTTGAATTATGCGTCCCCAACACAAGAGCCATGCAATCCATCAAGTTATCATGAATCATCAAAACAATGGGCAAAGCCCACATTGACCTTTTATCTAATAAATGCATCCCTTCCAAAAGTCGGGGTTTGGTGCACGTATTAGCTCTATGTAGTGCACCTAGACAATACTACCCAAAAGACCGGTCGTTTAGGAGCGGAAGACATAGGTACATAACCCAAGACCCTAACAGTACACCCCTCGCCATGAGCAGACGCCCACGGCGGCTCAAGACTAAGCAACGAAACATCCGGGTGGTGTCTACGATCCACACAGTAGCCGAAACGAGCAGTGATACAGACCCAACATGGGTTACGTTACCTGGTGTTTCCCCCGGACCTACATGTATTTAAATCCAGCCTCAACACGCCCCCGCACCCGAGGGGAATCGAACTCGCGACGCAACGCCTGCTCTGATACCAAACGTAGTGCACCTAGCCATTACTACCCAAAAGACAGGTCGTTTAGGAGCGGAAGACATAGGTACATAACCCAGGACCCTAACACTCTAGAATTACTATGGTTGTCCGAGTAGTTAGTACTATCAAACAAACTATAATTAATTTTATGGGCCATTCACAGTTTCACATTATGAAATAGTTCATACTTGCACATGCATGGCGTAATCTTTGAGACAAGCATATGACTGCTAGCAGGATCAACCAGATAGCATCCGTCTGCATCCGCGATGCTGCGACCCGACTGGCACTCCATGCATGTGAAGGACCACAAGGCATTGACGATCCAGTGCCCGCCATGAACCTGTCGAGCTGGTCCAAAGGCGGGTTCCAAACCGAATCATATGACCAAAATACCACGACAGGTAGCAAACAAGCAACCAAAAGTCCCTCCAATTATGCAAACAAAAATCGAGGGGACCACCATTCGACTTGTTGAGGGTGGTGCACATGCGGTTGGTGACTCGAATGGTCGAGAGCACCACACGGGCAAATCCAACATTCGCCACTCACACATGTTGCAGTCCGCAAGCATGGAGGACCGACCCACGCGTGACCTAGAAGCACGGCACAGAAGCAAATCAGGCGAGCAAGACAATGTCAGGAGACGTTGCACCGTACGGCCCCGTGAAAGAACGTGCAAACAAGAGAATGCGACTAGAAGGAACACGAGATGCGACACAAGTATGATGAGGGCAGAAAGCAGTCGGGGGCAATAGATACACTAAAGTGACCAAGAGCGGGGCACATGTCTGGGAAAATGGGCATGAAGCTACAACTCGCCTAAACAAAGGAGGTCGGAAAAACCCCCATGCCGATGAGGTTTCACCAAAGTACCCGTACCATCGTGGGTGGGAACTTGAAAAAATGACATGTGGCCAGCACAGGAGTAGAAAGGGGCACGGATTGAGGTAGGCAGCAGGAACCGAACAACCCAGCGCCCTGGAGGCAACGGTGACAAGGGACTGGGAACACTTTCCGAGGAGGGCAGTAGGTGCCTTGGAGCAAAACAAACATTAAAGGGGATGTGGGAGGGGCACTGGTGCACCGAAATTGGCACCAAGCAGTAGTGCTCGCCTGCAAAGAAGGTCAACAAAACCCATGCACACAGGAGGTTTCGCCAAAATGTCAATGAGAAGGCACGTGCACCCACCTTATCTTCACCAACGAACACAATCACAGACACAGACAAGGACACAAAACATGCACTGGGTGAAGAGGGGCATACGTGCGCACGAGACATGAAAAATGGGGATCACCAACCTCGGCGGGCGCAAAAACCCGATCAGCAAGGAGATTTCCCTAAAGAGTATGTACCATCACACAAAGGTGACACACGAGCACCTGGCCTTCTGGCGCACATAGAGGGTCTGCCGCCGTGCACCTGCACACTTGGCCTGTAGCCATCGTGCGCACGCTTGGCCAACCGCACACGCACCCAGTCTTGGCAAGCCCCCTACGCCCGTGCATGTTACGACTGCTGCCCGCGGGTGCGCGCTTTGACTTTTTCCATTGTGCGCATGCTTGGCCAGCCACCTGCGCACACTCAGTTTTTGCATGCCACGCATGCACCAGCACATGGTAGCTTTGCATACCAGATGTGCACGCTAAGGCAGCTTGGTGTCTTGGGTGCATCTGTGTTTGGGTAATGGGGCCCATTGTTCAAGGAGGACAGTAGGCACCCAGGAATGACACAAACTCGAAAGGGAACAGTAGGTGGGAGCACGGGTCCAGCGAGATGGGATGAGTGCATGGCTTGCCATTGCCAGCACACGTGAACATGAACACAAAAAAAGAGAAAGAGGGGCATACACGCAGGCGACACGAAAAAAGGGGATCACCTACCTAGGTGGGCGTAAAAATCCCGTAGGCCAGGAGGTTTCACCAAAGTGTCTGTACTGTCACACAGGGACGATAGCATGAGCATGGCCTACCACCGCAAGTGCAGGGCTTACGAACGAGCGCCCTAGCGTCCTGGGTGCCTTGCGGCATGGGCGCTTGGGGGGGGGGGTGCGGCGGCGAGAGGTTGGTAACCTGGTGGCTTGGGGGCCTAGGCACCTGGCTGTCAGCCGGCAATGGTGCATGGGGCCGGGGGCCCACTGTTCAGGCAAGGCAGTAGATGCCAGGGGGCACACGAACATGAAAGGGGACAAGAGCTGGGCAATGGTCCACAGAGACAAGCCATGCACACGGCTCATGTTTGCCGACATGCATGAATGCTGACACGTTCAAGGACAATGATGGCACACATGCGCATGCATTGTCAAAGAGGGGCATGCATGATGGAACATGAAAAAAAAGGGGTCAGCTACCTAGGCGAGCAAAAATAAATCGTTTCGGCCACGAGGTTTGGCCAAAGTGTCTGTACTGTCACAAGACTAGCACGTGCGCAACCCCATTGCGGGCCAGGACCACTTCCCAGGCACGGGCACGTGTCAGACACCATGCCCCCTCCCCGCATGCACGTGCCTGGCACCACGCCCGCACGCGGGCGCCTGCCCCCTACCCCCTCCTGTCCACGCCTGCACGCCATGGTGCCTTGGCGCCTATTCGCCTGTGCACCTGGGTGCCTCTTCGAATGTTCGCATGTGAGCCTGGCCTCCTAGCCACATGTTTGAATATTCAAATATTCTTCTGGGCCCCTGGGCTGCCTGGGAGCATCTCTGCTTGGGCCTAAGGGGCCTTCAGGGCATGGGGCTCCCTGGTTGAGTTTTTTCCCTGGGACCAAGCGTTGCATTTCATGGCTTTAAGTTCTCGTTCCTTCGAGTTCTGCCCCCTGAACTGAATCGAACAATGTGTTAGGCATGGAGGGAGGCGTCGGCAACGTGACTCATCACTGTGGCAGGTGAAGATGGATGGGTAGGGTCGGAGGGGTAGTGAATGGCTTCTAGTGGAGGTGGTTGTGCTTCACGTGCAACTTCCTTGCCAATGCAGGGATGTCAATGGCCTCTACGCTGCAAGACATGTAGGCGGATCGACTCATCACATCCCCATTGAAATTGGATTTACACAAGGTAAAGCACTTGCCTTTCGTTGGTTATTTAGGGGCACCCCAAACACATCCGCATCGAAAGATCAATTTCAAATCATGTTCCAAATTTGTGGATTTTGTAAAAGGGAGTGGTGATGCCTTACGCAAAATGGGAAGGGACTCATAAACACGCTTGAGGAAAAAAGAAGTTATGACGTTTGGGCGTGTCATTTCTTGGTTCACCCCCTGACCCTCTGAGAAGGCAACAATAGTCGTCTCCTTTGGAAGCTCGCCGCAAGAACTATGAGTAGACATCGCAGGGGGCGGGCGGGACTTGTCATGGAATCCGAATCTTGGGCATTAAATGACTTGGGTCGAGTTATTCGGGTCGTTGGCAACCCCGTTCGCGAAAGTCGCTGGTTCCCTGGTGGTTGTGGGGGATGGATGAATCGGTGTAACATGGGGCTGAATCTCAATGGATCATGGCAGCAGGGCCACTCTACCATTTACAATACCCCATCGTGTATTTAAGTTATCTGCAAAGGATACAAGTCACCGCTCGTTCGGAACTACGATTCAAGGAAGCACCCCGCAGCTCGTCCGCTGCAGGGGCTTCGCCAATGACACGGGCCCATGGGAGTCAGGTGGCACCTACTGTGGGTCGGCAAGCAAGCGGCAAAGGTGGCATCGGTCTAGCTTAGATTCTAACTTAGAGGCGTTCAGTTATAATCCAACACAGGGTACCTTCGCGCCACTGGCTTTTCAACCAAATGCGATGACCAATTGTGTGAATCAACGGTTCCTCTCATATTAGGTTGAATTACTATCGCGGTACAATCATCAGTAGGGTAAAACTAACCTATCTCCCGACAGTCTAAACCCAGCTCATGTTCCCTATTGGTGGGTGAATAATCCAATACATGGTGAATTCTGCTTCACAATGATAGGAAGAGCCGACATCGAAGGATAAAAAACCAACGTCGCTATGAACACTTGGCTACCACAAGCCAGTTATCCATGTGGTAACTTTTTTGATACCTCTAGCTTTAAATTCCGAAGGTCTAAAGGATCAATAGGCCACACTTTCACGGTTCGTATTCTTATTGGAAATCAGAATCAGACGAGCTTTTGCCCTTTTGTTCCACACAAGATTTTTTTTCTCGTTGAGCTCATCTCAGGACACCTACATTATCTTTTAACAGATGTGCCGCCCCAGCCAACCTCCCCACCTGACAATGTCTTCCACCCAGATCGGCTCGCTGGGGTGAGCCTTGGAACCAAAAGGAGGGGGCAATGCCCCACCTCCGACTCATGGAATAAGTAAAATAACATTAAAATTAGTGGTATTTCACTTGCGCCGCCAAAGCGGCTCCCACTTATCCTACACCTCTCAAGTCATTTCACAAAGTCGAAGTAGAGTCAAGCTCAACGGGGTCTTCTTTCGCCGTTGATTCTGCCAAGCCTGTTCCCTTGGCTGTGGTTTTGCTGGATAGTAGACAGGGACAACGGGAATCTCATTAATCCATTCATGCACGTCACTAATTAGATGACGAGGCATTTGGCTACCTTAAGAGAGTCATAGTTACGTGCTTGGTTGAATTTCTTCACTTTGACATTCAGAGCATTGGGCAAAAATCACATTGTGTGTGCATCCATAGGGACCATTGCAATGCTTTGTTTAGTTAAACAATCAGATTCCCCTTGTCCATACCAGTTTTGAGTCTACTGTTCGATGCTCGGGGAAGGCCCCCGAGGGGGCCGTTCCTATTTTGACCCCCGGAAGGAACGAGATGACCCTGTTCTCACCACATGTGCAGCTCGAGCAATCCATCAACAACCGACGGGTTCGGGACTGGGACCCTTGTGCCCAGCCCTCAGAGCCAATCCTTTTCCTGAAGTTACGAATCCATTTTGCCAACTTCCCTTGCCTACATTGTTCCATTGACCAGAGGTTGTTCACCTTGGAGAACTGATGCGGTTATGAGTATGTTATACACACAATAACATTAATATTAAATTGTTTTTATTTAATTTATATTATTTTATTTCATTTTTAGGCCACATGGATATTTGTGGAATATTTTATTTATAGGGGTATTTTTTGTAATATTTTATCCTATTTAAGGGGTAAGAGTAATGAGAAAGGTAAGCATTTATTTTAGGTTAATTTTAGGCTAAACATGCTTAGAGTTCTCCTCAATGATCTCTAGGGTTTTCAAGCTTCCCTTTGGCTTGATCTTCGTCTTCCACTCCATGTCTCCCTAAGATTCCACGTGGTCTCCCTACAATAACCCGTGGCAAATCTGGGACCGTTATGAATCCTTGTGTCAGATCTGGGACCATAACAATGGTATCAGAGTGGTAACACAATGGGTTATTCTCTATTCCAAAAAGAAATTATTATTTTGCACGAGGTATACGATTCAATGGAAAAAGTATGCAAAGGATTGGGAGAAGTGAAAGAATCATTGCAGGAGGGAATGCGTAGAACTTCTATTGAAATTTCTGCTCTAAAGAGGGATATTGATGTTGTAGAAAAGAAGGTCATACGACCTGAAATCTTCGAGCAAGATGTACGCACAGAACGGAAAGCAGCAGAAGTTGTCTCAGATGGGAAAACAGGCCATGGGCCAGAAAAATTAAAAATTGTCTTGTTTACCAGCCGAAGTCCCTACGAAAGATTTGGGTGCAACCTCAATTGCGGACAGGCAGACAGGTCATGCTTCAGAAAAATTCAAGATTTCCACGCAAGGACATCCAAAGCCGAACAACGACAATGAAGATTGGTCGGAGAGGTACGCTGCCAAAACCCCATCGGTCAGGGTTGATTTGGGTTCGACCTCAAAAAACCCTTCCTCATGGCCAGCAGAATGTCTCCCAGCACAGGAGAAGGTAATATTGCTGACGATTCGTCTGACAAGGAAGTGTTTCTGAGAGCCCTCTGTCTCAGAAAATCCCAAGAGGCGAAGCCCCAAAGGGCTGCCCTTCGCCACCGGACAAGGAGGAGGCTCCATCGGCGCCATAAAAAGCCAGTCGAGTGGAATGTGACTTCCGGCCACCACCTATCACAATCAATCCAACTCTCGATAGGCCAGTGAGGACCCACTTCAACCTATTTAGGTGTAAGCTTCTAGAACACCATCGAAATTTATGTCTACATGATTTTTACATGGTGGTGAAGGGCCTCCAAGGGTCTGAGCAGCAGCAACGCTGATCGAAAGTTGGGGACAAAAGTTCTCTGTGTCATGAAGCAAAGAAACAGTGCCACAGTGATGGAATTTCGGCCTGGGTGTATGCAATTCGAGACAAAATTTTCCAAAGGATGTCGGGTTCCATTGAAATAATTTTTTTGGGATGTCTGAATTTTTTTTTCTAGCGCCTTTGGTTTTTTGTGGATGAGCATAGTACCTGTGCATCTATTCGTTGTCAAATTGAAAAGGTGAGGCTTAATGTTTTGGTTTTCAATGATGTACCTAAGCGTGCAACCACTGTTGTGGTTTGTTTTGGATAGAAACAACATTTTGTGGGCACGGTTGGAGCTGCCTCTTCTATCATGAATCCGGAGGACTCTATTTCTCAACTCAAACACCTTATGGGCAAAAAGTTCTCTGATCCTGAGATCCAGTCTGATCTTCATTCTTTGGCTTTCTCAACAACCGAAGGCCCTAATGGGTTACCTCTTTTTCCTGCTAGATATCTAGGGGAAATGTGGACTTTTACCCCAACACAAGTTTTAGGAATGGTTCCTTCAAATCTTAACAGTATATAAGAGAAGAATCTGAATGCTGCAGTAGTAGATTGTTGTATTGGAATTCTTGTCTATTTCCCTGACCTTCCAAGGAGAGCTGTTTTGGATGCAGCTTCTATTGCTGGCCTTCATCCTTTGAGGTTAATGCAGGAAACCATTGCAACAACTTTGGCGTATGGAATCTATACGAGGGACTCACCTAAAAATGATCAGTTATATGTTTCTTTTGTGGAATTTGGTCATGCCAGCATGCCAACATGCATTGTGGGATTCATAAAAGGTCAGCTCAAGATATCACATGCAATAGATCATTCTCTTAGTGGAAGAGACTTTGATGAAGTTCTGTTCCGACACTTTGCTACAAAATTTAAGGAGTATAAGATTGATGTTTATCAAACTATTCAGGATTGCACTAGACTTCGTGCGGCATATGAGAAGCTGAAGAAGGTTTTGAGGGTAAACCCAAAGGCACCTCTTAATATTGAATGTTTGATGGATGAGAAGTATGTAAAGGGATTCATTCAAAGGGATGGATTTGAGAAAATTAGTGTTCCTATTTGGGATAGAACATTTGGACCGATTTAAAACCAAATGATGTGAACGGATAAGAGAAAATACCTGGTGATGGTGTGTTATGGTCCTGGGTTAAGTACCTATGTCTTCCGCTCCTAACAGGCCGGTCTTTTGGGTAGTATTGGCTAGGTGCTTAACATTTGGTATCAGAGCTAGCACTCGGTCGCGAGTTCGAATCCTGGCAACGGCGCAGAGGCTGTATTTAAATACTGGTAGGTCAAGCCGCTGTTGCGATGTTGCGGTTGGGCCAGTGCCGCTGCGTTGCGCTCAAAGGCTGGATTAAAATACTGGTAGGTCGTGCCGCTGTTGCGATGCTGCGGTTGGGCCAGTGTCGTTGCACCGCCATGGTCGTTGGCTCGTGAAGGTGGGGTGTGATGTTATGGTCCTGGGTTAAGTACCTATGTCTTCCGCTCCTAACAGGCCGGTCTTTTGGGTAGTATTGGCTAGGTGCTTAACATGGTGCTGAACATGCTCTTCCCAGCTGTTGCTATAGACCAAAATATCGTCGAAAAATACCAATATGTATTTCCTCAAGAGAGAGGAAAATACCTCATTCATGAGGGCCTAGAAGGTGGAAGGCGAATTTGAGAAACCAAATGGCATTACGAGGAACTCGAAATAGCCGTGATGGGTGCGAAACGCTGTTTTCTCCACCTCGGATGGGTGAACTCGGATTTGATGATAGCCATATTTCAAATTGAGTTTAGTAAAAATAGTAGCTCCATGTAGCTCATCTAGCAACTCATCCACCACTGGGATGGGAAATTTATCTTTAATAGTATGGGCATTGAGTTGACGGTAATCCATACAAAACCTCCATGACTTATCATGCTTGCGGACCAGTAATATCAGTGAGGAAAAAGGAGACCTACTGGGTTGAATAATACCCTGGGCTAGCATCTTCTGGCACTGCCTTTCAATCTCATCCTTTTGTAAGTGGGGGTAACGATAAGGACGCACCACTACAGGCTCAATGCCTATTTTCAAATGGATACGGTGATCACAATTCCTAATTGGTGGTAAAGCAATAGGGTCCTGAAAGATATCCTCAAATTCTGTAAGTAAGAGAGATAACTTATATTTGGCCGTGCACTGGACCTGAACAACCTGTAGTGCACAGGGCACTGGTGCTTGTGTGCCATGCAATACAATCTGACATTGGTCCTCTGTAAAAGACATGGTCAGAGCTTGGAAATCCCATAGTATTGGCCCCAACAGTTGTAGCCATTTAATTCCTAGTACCAAATCGAATCTTGACAGTGGAATTACCACAAAATCTGCAATAACTGCATGTCCCTCAATATCAAAGTGTGTGGCTAGAGATATGCCCCCACTAGTAATTTTAGCCCCATTGGCTACAGATACAGAAAGGCCAGTATGTTGTTGGACAACTAACCCCAGTTGTTCTGCCGTCGGATGACTGATGAAATTATGTGTACTGCCAGAGTCAACTAAAGCCATTAACTGTAGATGATGTAACTGGGCTTTAACCTGCATTGTGCTAGAACTACATAGACCAGTCATGGCATGAAGGGAAATCTCTAGACCCTCTTGGTCTGTCTCCCCAATCTCCTCCTCAGGTAGTATGTTGTCACCATCCTCCCACAGACATATACTAAATAATCTTTTGCAGTGGTGACCAATGACATATTGTTCATCATAGTTAAAACAGAGGCCCTTGGCCTTTCTCTGATCCATTTCCTGTCTGTTGAGTTTTTTGAAGTAAGGACCTGGTTGAGCCAAAGTAGAGATGTCTGGGCGTGGGGCTGCACTGTCTCTAGAATGTGGAGGTCCATAATAAGGGGTTGGCGCTGAGGCATTGTGCCTTCCTGGCCAAGCTGGTTTTCTGGCTAGTGACTCCTTTAGAACACGCTATTTGTGCTCAATTGACCTAGCTAAATTCATAGCGTGGTCCAAATCTGTAGGACCATATAATTCAAATTCCAGTCTCAGAGCTTCAGTCAAACCCACAGTAAATATATGAACATATTGTGTATGACTAACAAACTGGTTTGCTCGGGCTAACCTTTCCTGGAAGGTCTTTTGGTACACCTCTAGTGATCAAGATTTTTTGTAATTGATTAATTCACCCAATGGATTGCTACTAGCTGGAGGACCAAATCTCATCATGCAAGACTGCCTAAAGGTTGCCCAATCTTGAACCAATTGGTCATTTCGGAATTGGTGGTACCATAGAAGCGCTTCATCGAGCATGTGATAAGCGGCCAAATAAACTTTCTCATCCACAGGTGTTTTTTTATGATAAAAGAACTTATCACACTTGGCTAACCAAATCAAAGGGTCCTTTGACCCATCATACATAGGAAAGTCAAGTTTTAAATACCTGGGAACAATATTTGGTCCTTGAACAGCAGGCCCCAGATGGGGATGGTGTTGACGCATTGGTGGTTGGGGGGGAGGTGGTGGGTGGAATTGATGGTGGCCGGCCGGTGGAGAGTAGGCAGGCGGTGGTTGTGCTCATGTACCATTGTCCTTTTGTCGCCTGAAGAGAGCTTGGATGGCAGCATCCATTGATTTTATGGCTTCACGCAAGTCAGTGGTTGTCTGACGCACCTCTTCTAGGGATTGAGCTTGAAAGTTTGTCCTCTGCCTATTATCTTCCAATAATTGCCTCAAATCTTCAGGGGAAGAGGAATCCCCAAGGGTGGACCTGTTTGATACCAAGATGTTAGGTTCTTCCCTTGCCATGGATTGAGTCACCCTTCTTTCATCTCTTCCCTCCATGGATGCTCTTGATGCTAGAAGAGAATTCTTGTTTCTGGAACGTGGAATGATGGAAATCAAAGAGAATGAAGGAGCTTTGAAGGAAGCTCAACCTGGACCTTAGAGGGAGAATCCGACCTAGACCTCTGAGGGAGAATCTGACCTGTTTAATCTAATTTTCTCAATACTTGCTTTCTCCTTCCCTTGACATCCCCCTAAATAGGGTTGAGGGCGGAATTACAAAGGTGACCCATAGGTCAAGTGGTTCACGCCCCATTACAACTAAACCAACCCAAAGTAAACCAAACCAAATGAAATTACATGAAAAGTAAATTGACATAATTTAATTCTTATGCCTATGGATAACTCGTGATGCTATGAAGTCCATAACAAGATAGTGTGAACATATTTTATAGAGGTGAAATGTAGCATTGAGAAAGCTTTCTGCAATACTGGTTGGATGACTTATGAGAAAACATAATGAAAGCTGATTGAAAAAGGACTTGTATAGTTGATATAAAGCTCTTATAATGTTGTGGTTAGGAGTGTATGACCTTTTAGTGAGAATTGTCTACATCTATAAAGGATTTATATGCTGACTCTTAGAGAATTTACCAAACGGAGATGGGTCTTGCTATGTTATCACTTTGGGGTGTTTAAATTGAGAGTTGCTGCTTTATTTTTGGTTGGCAACTGATTCATATTTGCATTATAACTTGAGATTGTTATGTTATTATACTGATTTCACCCTATATTCTGCTTTGCAGGAAGCTACAATGCATTTGTTGCATCAGAGCAGAAAAAGAGAGGGCATAGTGGTGTGGCTTTCGTAGTTTCATATATAGTTGAAGGAAATTGTTCCACTGGTAACTCTGCCCATGGTATTAATCTACAGTCAGGTGAAAGCATCAGCATATGCAACATCCCTTGTGGTTTTGTTTGTATTACCTCTTCTTTTGGCAGTTCCAAGAACTTCCACATAAATGCATGACCAGATGATTACAATTGGGACTATCCAGTTATCCTTGTATGACCAATTTAGCTAGCTATGTTTTGGTAAAGTAATATTCTTTCAAAAAGAGATTTGGAGCAGGGATCACTGGGCTATTTTAAAAAGCTTGTGTGGCTTTGGCTTTTGATATTGGGCCTCAATTGTTTTGCTATAACATCTATGGACACAAAGGAACATAAATGATAACTTATTGGCTTAATTATTTCTACATCTTGTGTTCTTACATGCATTATTACTTGTGCTTCATTGTCCTTCCAAGAGAAAGGATCATTTGCCTTGGTTCCAATCATTATAAGATGGATGCACCTAATAAAACACTCTTTAGGATCTCAGGTAGGATTAACTTGTAACAGAGCTCAAACCTTCTTCATCATCATTATTATCTTCTTCTTCTTCTTTTTTTCATGTCCTCATGGATTAAAGCATTTCCCATACATGTTATGTTCCTGTATTTTCATTGATGACCAATTTGGATTTACTTGCATAAAGCATACTAAGGCTCTAAATCTGTCGATGGCAACGAGTGGGATTATCTTGTAATATAACTTGTATTTTCTTTTCTTTGTGTCCTCATAGTGTAAAACCTTTCCCTTGGAAGATCATGTTGTTGTGTTCTTGTTGATGGTCAATGTGGATATTCTTGCTTTATCATACTAAGGCTCTAAAATAACTTGCGTTGTAGTAGATGATGTTGTCCTTTGTTTTCCTATTTGATGTTTTGTGATTGAAGTAGCTGGTTGTGAAATTTTGTTTCGAGGCTTTAGTCAACATCATATAGAACAATTTTAAAAGCCTTGAAACTAAATTTCACAATCAGCTACTTCAATCACAAAACATCAAATGGAAAAACAAATGCAAACATCATCTACTACTATGCAAGTTATTTTAGAGCCTTAGTATGATTAAGCAAGAATATCCACATTAACCATCAACAAGAACACAACAACATGATCTTCCAAGGGAAAGGTTTTACACTATGAGGTCACAAAGAAAAGAAAATACAAGTTATATTACGAGTTAATCCCACTCGATGCCATCGGCAGATTTAGAGCCTTAGTATGATTTATACAAGTAAATCCAAATTGGCCATCAATGAAAATACGAGAACATAACATGTATGGGAAATGCTTTAGTCCATGAGAACACAAAAAAAAAAAAAAAAGAAGAAGAAGATGATAATGATGATGAAGAAGCTTCGAGCTTTGTTACAAGTTAATCCTTCCTAAGATCCTATCAAGTGTCTTATTAGATGCATCCATCTTATAATGATCGGAACCAAGGCGAAGAATCTTTTCTCCTGGAAAGACAATGATGCTCATGTAATAATGCATGCAAGAAACCATGGTGTAGCTAGTAATTAAGCTCATAAGCTATCACTTATATTCCTTTGTGTCCATAGCTGTTATAGCAAATAGTTGAGGCCCAATATCAAAAGCCAAAGCCACACAATCTTGTTAAAATAGCCCAGTAATCCCTGCTCCAAATCACTTTTTGCAGGAATATTCCTTTACCAAAACACAACTAGCTAAATTGGTCATACAAGGATAGCTAGATAGCCTTTTAAAAAGGATAGCTGGATAGGGCTTGGGCCTACTCTCGACCCAGTTGGGCCAGATAGGCCATGCTGACCCATTCACAATCCCAACTGTAATCCTCAGGTCATGCATTTATGTGGAAGTTCTTAGAACCGCCAAAAGAAGTGGTTATACAAATAGAACCACAAGGGATGTTGCTTATGCTGATGCTTTCAAATGGTCGTAGATTAATACCATGGGCAGAGTTACCGGTGGTACAGTTGCCTTCAACTGTATATGACATACAAAAGCCTCACCACTCTGCCCTCTCTTTTTCTGCTGTGATGTAGTAAATGCACTATAGCTTCCTACAAATCAGAATAAAGGGCAAAATCAGTATAGTAACATAATACTCTCAAGCTATTATGCAAATATGAATAGGCTGCCAACTAAAAATAAAGCAGTAGCTCTGAATTTAATCATCCCAAAGTGATAACTTAGCAAGACTCATCTCCAATTGGTAAATTCTCTAAGTGTCAGCATATAAATCCTTTATAGATGTAGAAAATTCTCTCTAAAAGGTCATACACTCCTAACCACAACATTCTAAGAGCTCTTTATACCCTATACAAGTCCTCTTTCAATTAACTTTCATTATGTTTTTCTCATAAGTCATCCAAGCAGTACTACAAATAGCTTTCTTAATGCTACACTTCACCACTATCAAATATGTTCACTCCATCTTGAATGATAAGATTGTACTATCTCAGATATTGACACCATTTTAAGGGTTCTAATATGTGTGTATTTAATTTGTGTCTATTCCAGACTTTTCACCTTTTTTTTCTAAGAAGGTGATTTTTTTTGGCTTTTAATTCTTTAAAAGGTAATCAAATACATACTAGAGGGAGAGGAAATCCACAAACATTAAAAGGAATAGGAAGAGTTTCCTCAAAGAGAAAAGATCTTGCTATATCCTCTCTAGCTGAAGTATCTTAAATACCATTGTTAGTGCATGCCTCCATTGTGCATTTATGTGGGAGCAAATATCAATAATTTCATCAAATATGTGAGAGATCCTCCAAGGAGAAGAAGAGTTTCTGTTCATCTTGCCAATGACATTAAGGGTTAGTTAACAAAACGAAAATTTGAAGTTCATCTTCATCTCCTGATTCAAATTCATTTCATTCATCTACATGATCTTCATCTTCGAACTTGGTGTTAGTGTGGACGACTTCATGTGCACTGGAAAACAATTTCCAGTGTTAGTGCCCCAACACGAGAAAAATACAAAAAGCAAGAGAATCCCTAAACCCTAACAGTATACTTAATTAAAACAAATCCTTAAGCCCCAAATTAGGTAAAACATGCATTATTACTACACGAATAAGTAATTTAATGTATAACTAAAATATATTAATATACTAATTAATTGAATTAGACATTACATTATTTAATGATTTCATTTTATTGTACATTATTACAGTAATTACGTAATAAATAAATAAATAACTTTATAAATAATAGAAAGGAATGTACTAAGTTCAATTATTAATTTATTAATAACATATGATATACTTTAACCTAAAAAGGAATGATTAAATATAAAAAAATTGATCTATTCATAACTTTAACACAATATATATCCGTACATATTATTAATTAATAATATGTTTTTGTTAAATTTAAACCATTGATTTTATTAAATCAAAATAGATTAATTAAATCAAAATAATTGATCAAATGCTTAATTTAACAATATCTTAGTTACCACTATTAAATCACTAATATAATACAATAATTAAAAAATAAAAATTATGAATAAATAAACATTTTTTTTATTAATAACATAAATGGCTTTTTTACGTGGTATTAATTAATAATATATTCCACAAAATTGAAAATAATTAATTGATCAAATGCATATTGTAACTATATTTTATTTACCAAACTTAAATATCTAGTTTAATATAGTAATAAAATTTAATATAAATAATATATAAATAAATATACAACTTCATTAATAACCTAAGAAAGATTATTCTAATAACGAGTTTGTGTCTTTAATATTAAAATCATCAAATTACAAGTTTAGTTCATAAGAACAACACATGTTCAAAAGCAATAAGATACTATCATCATTTATCATTCCACATGCAAGTCGCTATGTCATCTCAAAATTGTGCGGCTCTTGTGGATTCTAATGCACGCTGCCTCCGAAAGCTTGTTGATTGGGTATCCTCTTCCACATGACCATCGCTGTCTGTATCATCCGTTGCTCCTGATTGGACCCCATCACTTCCTCACTGAGCTCGTCATCTAAATCATCATCTTCCAATTCAAATATATCATTGTAATCCTCTCCACGTAGTGCCTTTTGCAAATACAATGGACCATTAATCCCACAAGAACATTGTGCACGTCTATCGCAATGGCATAGATAGTATCTCCCTATGAGGACAATAATACATGTCAATCAAAAAATTGTTGCAACCCTTTCTTCATTTGTCATAATAGCCATGAAAATCTGCAAATTTAATTTTCCTAAAAGTCATAAAAAAAATAAACATCAATCTTCAATCATAACATATTTATCCATAGTCAGCTCATATTCATAGCCATGAAAATCTTTAAAATACAACATCTTTAAAATATTCATCCACATAATATATTAACACAAAAATCATATAAAATAAAAATATTAACCATACTGATAAGTCTTGCAACGTCATAATTCAAACATCGTCATTAATACATAATAATCTTCCCAAAGAAGATAGTGTACTTAAAACGCATTACAAATATTTTTTTGCACAATATTTAAGCCACCCGACCTGGTCTTCGACTGTCATCATAGTAAACATGGCCTTTTTACTTGGCGTATCCAACCATTCAGGAGCGCAATACTTTATGTCGTCTGATAGGTTCGGGATTTCCCTGAGGGCATTGACACAATCTTTTTTGACATCACCTTCGTCAGTGTTCATAACATTATTCAATACCTGAACGATACGGTTAACTGCAACAATGAATTTACTATTGTCATCAGTGGGCAATTCGCTTCTCTTTCTATGAAGACTTGAAGATTATGCGTTACTTCTTCGAGATTGCTCAGTTGTCGACTCATTTTTGCTAATGAATTGCGATGGATTTTTCCTAATTACATCGACATCCTCCAACTCATCCATCAAGATAGGATCCGACTCATGGAGGAGTTCATCGCCCAGATCTACAGGAGTTACACTAGCTGTCCCCATGGCTATTTAGTTTCCCACTACCAAAGCCAACTTTTCGTAAAAGGGGCAGCCTTGTTGTCTATACTTTTCATCATCTCTATGCTCCTACATGAATAAAACATCCTTTAGATGACTTGGAATAGATTTCTAGTAATGCGAAAAACATTCAAATTGTTTTACAGTATATCATGATTTACTGATTTTTATGTAGTCTTGCCATACAGAATGACATGCAGTAACATTGTGAAGTTGCATCCCAACCGAACCCACTAGTCTTGAGACAGCTCATTACCGTTTGGTATGTTTTCTTCCATGATCTTGTTCAATTCTTTAGTTGCTCAAAATTTTTTTTATTGACTACATCTTCATTGAACTTATTGACACAGTCCATTTATACCTCATGCTTCCAAGCCCCATTGGGCAACTTGTTCCCTATATTGACCTGCTCAACCAAGAGATTTGTTTTCTTTGAAGGTACAAATGTCACATGATTGAGCAGTTGGTTGTCTTCTAACAAACATTTATAATCTAAATCCGAGATGGTCCTCATGGAAAAAACTTTATTCATAATGTGAGACATGTGCCAAAACAGATGCGTAATCTTATCTCAGTACGGCAACTTGATGATGAAGATCATAATGTGACTTTTAATGGTGCTTCCTGGAAAGTCACTAAGGGAGCCATGGTTGTTTCACGAAGAGTTAAAAGTGGAACTTTTTACATGAGTTCCAGTTGTAGAGACATGATTGCAATTGCTGATGCTATTATTGATTTTGATTTGTGGGATTATAGGCTCGATCACAAAAGTGAGAAGGGAATGATATTACTTCAGTCCAAAGGTAAGCTACCATGGTTGAAAACTGTAAACAACAATTTATGTCAAGGCTGTTAGGAATTAGACGCCCTAATTCCAAACTAATGAGAACGATAATAATAAATGTGGAAGAAGGGAAAAGCAACAGTGGAAAAGCACAAGAAGATTTATATAGGTTCACCTCAAGGTGATACTACATCTTGTCTTCCACCTCTACAGTAATTCACTATGAAGATGAAATAGTTTACAAGAGAAATCACACTTATAGGTGTTTCCCACTAACCTCTCGAGCTGCAACTTGAGATGCTCCTCGGATTAAAATCATAAACATTAATAGTGGCACCCTCATATTTAAAGAGAAAGCTAGGGCAACTACATTACAAGAGTGAAATTCTCAAACTGCCCTTAATAAAACAATAGTCTATATATCGTAAGGCATTAGTTAGGCTCCACAACTCATCATAAGACGTTAATTAGGCTCCACAACTATGCGTAAGGCATTAATTAGGCCCCACAAGTTAACAATCTCCCACTTGGAGACTAATCTATCATCAATATCTTCTCTGTAGAGGCAATAACTTCTCATTCCTTAGAGAGAAGTTCAACTGAAGTTCCACACAAGTTCATCTAGGACATCAAAAGCCCATCGTTTTTTATGCTTTACCTTACTAGTTCCAAACGAAATTGATGTTCTAGGAATTATTGCCTCTTGAGTAGGAGAGTTTGCGGTATCTTCCACTTCATTAGTACCATCTTCAACGGAAGTAGCTATCTCCCAAGTTTGATATGGTAGCCCCCTTACCCAAATTCATTCACCTCTTTTTGGCTATAGTACAACTAGACCCAGTTGTACGATCATTCCCAACGAGAAAATGTAAGTCATCATAATTCGGAATAGGTTTATATGGATATTGTTTTGCATCTAGATGGGCCTACACATTCAACATTTTATTAACAAAATTAGTAAACAAAGGTTATTTAAAACATAAAAAATAAAATATGTATGAACATACCTTTATGTAACAGACCCACACTTGTGAAGTTGCTTCAAACATCATGGTTGATTGATTAAAACCAAATCCACTACCATTATTATGATGAAGTTCTTGAAGTGTAGCAAAATTCTTCTTCAACGTCTTTAGACGGTTTTAATTTGTTGGATAGATATATATTGCAAGCCATAAAAAGATCCAAATTTTCTCAATTGATGTCAAGTACAAATTTAACCATCAATTTCTCCAATTCACAGATTTTGTCCTCACAACCCTTCAAAGAATACAAATAAGCAAGATGTCCAAAGCTAGTGGAGTTTGGTCGAACATGTAATTTGACAAGATTTCAGTAATCTTCTCAAAAATACTAATAGATTTCAAATCATAGCAACATTCTTCTAAAGTGGCATTACAAGCATCCATATCCAATCTCATCTAATCCAACTTCACATGTCGTGCTATCTTACAGTTCTCTTGAAAACCCTACAAATATCCAGTAAAACTGCCATTTTCCTACCTCAATTAAAATTGGACTCTAGAGGCTAAAGTTTATAAATAAAAAAATTTTGAACATGGATTGCATGTGTGTTAGCAGAATTAATGGTTCTCAGTAGAGAATCAATCATTTCAGATGAAACGGTCTTTGACTGTGTGTTAACATAATTAAAGGCTCTCAGTAGAGAATCAATCATTTAAGATGAAACGGTCTTTGACCTTTTTCTACAGAAGAAAGATTGTAGAAGAAAAAGCTCTCTTGAGATTGTGAAGTTATTTAAGATAGTAGAGATGACCTATTACAGAGTTGGAGAGATGCTTTAAAAGGTAAAAGGCATTGTTAGTGGGATCTTGAATGACTTCCAAGCTTTATCTGTAACATTAGCCGAGAGAGAGGCTTGGAGATGATTTTCAAGTTCAAGTTCAGTTTGGCGTCCAAGCTTTAGGGGTTGTCTAAGTTTATTTGAGAGAGGAGGAAAGATTACTATGGACTCCATTTCGGGACAAAGAAAAATGGTCAGAGGAAGGAATACAAAATGACAACACAATGATTTTCACCAGTGAAGAAGAAACTCGATTGATTTTTTTTGTTTTTTTGGTGTTTTGTTGTCAACAAGCCAAAAGAAAATCGAAATGTACAATCAAAACTTTTCTAATAGAAGTGGAGATAAACACACCTCTCCCTTGCGGAAAAATACCATCAGGATCAGCCTCCTAGAGATCAGCCAGTCTTGGGGACTATGCCCTACAAAACTTGTAGCTTCTTCTCATCTGTCTCATTTAGGCCTCGAAATCTCCACCTTGTGTTGAATTTAGGATCTCTTTTCCAATATTCTGAGCAAGAGAAAGGAGAAAGAAAAAGAAGAAAAGGGAAGAAGAGCTCTCAGGTAGAGAGAAGAAAAAAGGAAAAGAAAGATGTGCGCCAAGCAAAGAGAGAGAGATTTACTCAAGAAGGAGATATGTAACTTGATTAATTCCAAATTACAACACCTCTATTTATAGTAGAGGAAGAGATAGAATCCTTATATAATTATCCTGTATAACTTGATTAATTCCGAATTACAACACCTCTATTTATAGTAGAGGAAGAGATAGAGTCCTTATATAATTAGCCTTTCAATCTCCTAATTACATTCCAACTCTAACTCTCTAAGATAAGTCTATCAACACAATCTACTAGAAATCTAATATGAATTGAACTAGAACTCTTCTTCAATAATGTGAATATAAGGGAGAAGGCCAGCTCGTGGCCTAATCCTTGTGGGTCCCACATGATCTTCCAGCTCATATTGATAAGGTTACCAGCTCGTGGTATCTTTCAAGTCTTCTAACTCATTCCAGCTTGTGCTTCTTATATTCTTAATTTGTGCTAGCTTGGGTGAGGACTCTTCTTGGTTTCCCACGTCCTCATGGTGGGTCCCATGTTGGGTTCTCTAGCCATGGATCGAGTCACCCGACGTTCTCCTCTTGATTCCAGTGTTGAAGAAGATGAAGGAAGTGTTGAATGTCTCTTTGAACATCCTATAGCTTTTGGTGAGTTAAGAGAGAAGGACGAATAGAGAGGTGTACGTTGCTGGCGAGTTTGGTGAGGGAAAAGAATGTGAGCGTGAAGAGAGCCTGAGCTTCAAAGGAACTCTACCGTAGGCCTTGATTTAGAAGAGAATCTGATCCAATTAATCTATTGAAAATGCTTCCTTCTTCATTCCATTTCACGCCTCTTATAAAAATAGGGTGTGCCTTAGACAGCTAACGTCAAAAGACATGAGTTTTAAGCAAAATTACATCTACATGCCACTCAATTTGAAATCCAAAAATTACACCAATCACCCTCTATGTCTATCCGCTACTCTTGATGCTATGGAGTCCATAACATCACCCCCCCTCCTGGAGAAAGAGCTTGTCCGCAAGCTCAAGTGTGGGGTAAAGGGTTCAGAACTGCTGGAGGGGTTCCCATGAGGCTGGAAGCAATGCTGCGTAAGACCACTAGATGAGCAGCTCCCATGAGTCTTGGGTACGGCGAGCCTACAAAACCTGAGCCGGGCAAGGAATGGTACACCCTACATGGAGTGGAGGCAAGGGCGAATGCAGCAGGGGAGAGTCACCGCGAAAGGGCCTCAAGAGAGAAACATGGAAGACATCATGGATACTGGCGTCTGGTGGGAGCTGGAGGCGATACGCAACACTGCCAATGCGAGCCAAGACCTGGAAAGGCCCATAATACGTGGGAGAAATTTTGTGTCGGCGATCTGCTATAAGTAACCGCTGTCAGTAAGGTTGGAGGCGCAACCAAACGTAATCGCCTGGAGCAAAAAAAGGTCCATGTGACGCTTGTCATAGTGGTTCTGAGCTTTTTGCAAATTCGACTTGATCTGTGCTTGCAAAGTATCCCGTTCACCCAAGGCCTGGTCGATCAAGGGTAGGGGAGACAACCCAGGTTCATAAGAGATGAGGCGAGGAGGGTCACAACCATATACCAGTCTGAAGGGGGTAGTGCCCCGCGTTGTTTGGTACAACGTGTTGTAACATTACTCTACCCATGCTAACCAGTGTACCCAACGTTTGGGTTGATCCACAACGAAGCACCGCATATAGACCTCAAAAGTGCTGTTCATGACTTCAATTTGACCATCGGACTGAGGGTGGTAGGCGGAGAAGAAGGCCAGTTTGGTACCCTATAATGTGCAGAGATGTTATGCAAGCAATAACATTATTTTTTTAGTGTTTTCTTTAATTTACTTTATTTTATTTCAGTTTTAGGTCATAGTGGTATTTTTGGAATATTTTATTTGTAGGGGTATTTTTGAAATATTTTATTGTAAACCCTAACCGGGTGAACCCTATTTAAGGGTTAAGACTAATGAGAAACACAAGCATTGAAGTAATAAGAATTAGGTTAAATTTAGCGTAAGAGGCTTAGAGTTCTCCTCAACGAGCTCTAGGGTTATCAAGCTTCCCTTTGGCTTGATCTTCGTTTTTGTCTTCCCCATGTCTTCCTACTACCCCTATGGTAATGCTTGGAAGACCCGTAACCCATGGCAGATTGCAGATCCTCCCAAAGAATCCACGTGTCAGATCCGGGATCGTAACAACTGGTATCAGAGCGGGAACACAATGGGTTATTCTATATCCCAAGAAAGTTGGATCACTATGGGTAAGGAATTGGAGAAAATACGAGCACGGTTAGATGCTTCCATTGAACGTTATGGAAGGGAGAAACTTGTTGTTGCAGCAAAACAGGTCAAACGACCTCAAATCTGTATCTTGGACGGGCAGAACGGCCCATGGCCGGAAAAATCAGAAATTTCGTCGCGAGGGGCGGACGCAGAAAAGCAACAAAAATCAGTCGTCCCCTGCTCACGGCAAGCAAGCACACAGCCATAGTCCGTTACGCACGAGAGGGGGCAAATTTTCGTTCCGCACGGGAGGGGAAAAATTTCCCGTCGGTAATCAAGGGTGGGGGTTCCACCTCCCAAAACCCCTCCCCACGGCCAGCCCGGTGTCTTCCGGCGATTCTTCCGATAGGGGTGTGTTTTCGAGAGCCCTTGGTCTCGGAAAATTACCTGGCGGCGACGCCCAAAACGGCTGCTCTTCACCACCGGACACGAAGGCGACTCCGTCGGCGCCGTCATACACAACTCCGATGGGATTCGACTTCCAGCCACCACCTCCCACACTCAATCCACCTCTCAGCAGAACAGAGCAAACCATTGTTCCAAATTGGGGGGGGACAGTGTATCGGAATTTTTTTTTTTTGTGGGGCTTTGTGTTTCTGTGGATGAGCACAATACCTGTGCGGATGTGGATCTTCGAATCGCAGCTGTGGGATTTCAATTTCTGGATCCCCTGTTTGCTGTTCGACCACAAACTTTTCGCCCTGTTCGGAGCCGTGAGGATGGCATACGACCATCGCCCGCCTTTATCGGTGCCGTGAGGGAAGGAGCCGAGGTTCCTGCAATGTCCGACGGCCACTATGCTCGGGATCGGCAAGAGGATAACGCCGGATTTCAATTTCCGAAGAATCGTCGACGAAATTTTCGCCGAAGGGGGAAGAAGATGATTCAATTCAAATTTTCCTAAGTTAGGAAAATTTCATCAGCGCACGAAGCTGAGCCGTGCACCAGACCGGGTTCCTGAACCGAGTCAACCCAGGTTCAATCGGACCGGGATAAAAAAAAAAAAAAAAAAAATCGTGTCCTGAAGGGGGGTCGTGCGCCGGACCGGGTTCCTGAACAGAATCAACCCAGGTTCAATTGGACCGGGCCAAAAAAAAAATTGGGGTCCTGAAGGGGGGTCATAGCTTTTGCGGATGCTACTTCAGCACCGATGAAGAAGTCGACATGCAGACACTACTTCCGAGCTTGAGGACAAGCTCGTCTTCCAAGGGGGGTGTAATGTTATGCACGCAATAACATTATTATTTTAGTGTTTTCTTTAATTTACTTTATTTTATTTCAGTTTTAGGTCATAGGGGTATTTTTGGAATATTTTATTTATAGGGGTATTTTTGGAATATTTTATTGTAAACCTTAACCGGTGAACCCTATTTAAGGGGTAAGACTAATGAGAAACACAAGCATTGAAGTAATAAGAATTAGGTTAAATTTAGCGTAAGAGGCTTAGAGTTCTCCTCAACGAGCTCTAGGGTTATCAAGCTTCCCTTTGGCTTGATCTTCGTTTTTGTCTTCCCCATGTCTTCCTACTACCCCTATGGTAATGCTTGGAAGACCCGTAACCCGTGGCAGATTGCAGATCCTCCCAAAGAATCCACGTGTCAGATTCGGGACCGTAACAAGAGAGTTTTCCATAAGGTACTCATGAAGATAGCATTGTTGTCGCTGGTGATGGACTCGGGCAAGCCATGGAGGTGGACAATGTTATCAATGAAAAGTTGGGTGACCTTAGCTGCTTTATACGGATGCGCCAAGGGCAGGAAGTGGTCCACCACAACCAGAATAACTGCTTTGCCGGAAGACGTGGGAAGGCCTTCGATAAAATCCATGGAGAGATCTGCCCATACTTGGGATGGCAGGTGGAGAGGTTGCAACAGGCCAGCCGGGTGGAGGGACTCAGCTTTGTTCCATTGGTAAACTTGGCAGGCAGCAACATAATCAGCAACCATCTGTTTCACTGCCAATAGAAGTCTCGGCTAAGATGAAAGTAAGTTTTCTGCTGGCCCTCGTGAGTGCTATCATGGAGGGAAGAGACAATGCTGGTGACGAGAGGGGACGTGTGCTGCAGAAAAGTACTGTTCTTGTTGAAGATGAGGCGGTCCTTAACTGCCCACTTGCTGTCCACAGTGCCCTGCTCAATTTTTTTTAACAACTCGATAAGCTCGGGATGTTGTTGGGTCTCACCTCGGATGGAGTCAAGCAAGAGAACCCGCGGCTGGCTGATAGCATGCAGCTGAGGTTCCAACAAGTCACGACGGGACAGCGCATCTGTTGAGGTGGCCGGGAATGTACTCCACCTTGAAATCAAACCCATGAGTTTAGTGAGCCAATATTTTTGGGGGGACGTCATGAGGTGTTGCTTCAGCAGGTACTTTAAGCTGCAATGGTCTGTCCGGATCACAAAGTTCCGACCCCATAGGTAGGGCCTCCAATGTTGAATGGCCTTGGCCAAGACGATGAGCTCCCATTCATAGGCGGCCTAATTGTGGTAGTGCGGGGCCAAGTGGTGGCTGAAATACATTATGTGATGGCCATGCTACTGTAGGACGGTGCCTATGCCCCCTCTGGAAGCAAATACCTCATTCATCAACTCTTGGAAGGTGGACGGTGCATTGGAAAGACCAAAGGGCATCACCAAGAACTCAAAGTGACCGTGGTGTGTCCAGAAAACTGGTTTCTCCACATCATCAGGGTGGACCTGGATTTGATGGCAGCCGGATTTCAAGTCCAGCTTCGTAAAAATTGTGGCGCCATGAAGTTCATCCAGTAGTTCATCCACCACAGGGATGGGAAATTTATCTTTGACCATGTGAGTGTTTAGCTCCCTGTAGTCCACACAGAACCTCCAAAACTTGTCCGGTTTCTTTACCAATAGCACGGGTGATGAGAAGGGCGAACGGCGGGGCTGAATGAGTCCTTGAGTTAGCATGAGTTGACACTGCCTTTCGATCTCATCTTTCTGCAAGTGAGGATAGCGGTAGGGGCTCACGACCACTGGTTCAGTGCCCAACTTCAATCGGATACAATGATCACACGACCGTATCGACGGATGAGCAGTAGGTGGCTGGAATAAATCAGCGAAGTCCTCAATGAGCTGGGTGAGGTTCTGGCCATCGGAGTCTAGCACGTGAAGAGTTTGTACTCCATAGCATCAAGAGTAGCGGATAGACATAGAGGGTGATTGGTGTAATTTTTGGATTTCGCATTGAGTGGCATGTGGATGTAATTTTGTTGAAAACTCATGTCTTTTGACGTTAGTTGTCTAAGGCATGCCCTGGTTTTATAAGGGGCGTGAAATGGAATGAAGAAGGAAGCATTTTCAGTAGATTAATTGGATTAGGTTCTCTCCTAAATCGAGGCCTAAGGTAGAACTCCTTTGAAGCTCAAGCTCTCTTCACGCTCACATTCTTTTCCCTCACCAAACTTGCCAGCAACGCACACCTCTTTATTCGTCCTTCTCTCTGAACTCACCAGCAGCTATAGGACGTTCAAAGAGACACTCAACACTTCCTTCATCTTCTTCAACACTAGAATCAAGAGGAGAACGTCGAGTGACTCAATCCATGGCTAGAGAACCCAACATTTGGTATCAGAGCTAGCGCTACATCCCGACTTTGAATCCCAAAGGGGGCAACTGGGGAGGGGCGACCTCACACCAATGGGCCACCATGATAAGCAGAAGGGGCGACCTGAGTGTGTTCCCTCACCATGGGTCGTATCTAGAGTAGGCCGTCGCAAGTGGGCTGCCGTGGACATCGGCTCTCACGAGCGTGGGTGTGATGTTATGGTCCTGGGTTATGTACGTATGTCTTCCGCTCCTGACAGGCCAGTCTTTTGGGTAGTATTTGCTAGGTGCATAACATCCCACTAGCCCGTGCACCATGGTGGATCCCACATTGTAACACTCCCCCTCAACCTAAGGGTGAGAAAACATCATAAATGCCCAGCTTGCAGCATATAGTAGACATAATCTTGTGAGTGACTGGCTTGGTGAGAAAATCTACAACTTGACTTTGTGATGATATATTCCTTAGAGATAAAAAACCTGCTTGGAACTTTTCTCGTATAAAATGACAGTCCACATCAATATGCTTTGTTCTTTCATGGAAGACTTGATTTGATGTAATGTGTATTGCTGATTGATTATCACAATATAGATCCATCGGTGCTTCTTTGTAGAATCCCAATTCAGTGAGAAGAGATCTTATCCATAGGTCTTTGAATGAGCGTTCTAGGAGCATGAGATTACATGTGGGATTGCCAAAGATGTTTTGGTTTGAGGCTATTTGCACTGCTGCCTATCTGATCAACAGAGGTCCTTCAACACCATTGGAATGCAAAATACTAGAAGAGGTATGGAGCTGAAAATAGGTAAACCTTTCTTTCCTGAAAGTTTTTGGTTGTGTTTCTGGTGTGCTTTCGCAGGCCACTAAAAATAAAACCTATACTCCTAAAAATATATGTAGTAGTGTGAGTAAGGATCGATCCCACGAAGAGTATTTAGTCTAATTTTATGCTCCGTGAACAAGGACGGTGGGGGGGGGGGGGGGGGGGGGGGGGGGGGGAGGGTTTGAGTATAATGAAAACACTTTTAAAAAAAAACTTAGAAACAATTCAAATTAAAAGAATCGAAATCAATCAAGAGAACAAACCTTGGTCTAAGTCAACATCCACCATCGGAATTCCACAATTGATCATTGATGCAAGCATATATCAATTCACACTTGAATACTCACCGTTGGAACTATCTTCCGATCTCTCCTTTCATAGTTAATTAGAAAAAAAGCAATACAATTAACCCTAACTACTAAACAACCCAAGACAAGCGCTAAAGGTTTAATCTAGCAACAACTTTAAGAATTAGAGAGATTGATGAAGCTAAATAACACAAGCTCAAGCAGCTGCATTTAATTTAGTCCAACGTTCTTCCCAAGATCTAATCATTTTTGACGTAGAAAATCATCAAATCTCGACTGCTTCACAGGTTAAAGAGATCAAACAATTACAGATTTGACATCTAACCTAGCAGTAGATTGCAACGAGTAATAAACTAGTGGGCCTCCTAGGAATTAAATGAGACAATCATGAACGAAAATTTCAAAAGAACATCAGATACTCAAAATATAAATTGAATGATGAAAATAAATCAAATCTCACAGTTGTATTGATACTGAGGCTTCAGTTTTCTTTGACCAAGTATGAAAGTTTAGCTACGCAGGGCCATCAAGAAATATGAAGAAAAAAACTATAGAAAAGAAAGTGGAAAATTTGGAGAAGAGAAAATAACGTCTGGGGTGCCAAACTCCTTTTTTTTTCCTTTTAATTCTCTCCTTTCTCCCCGTTTAGGGTTTTTCTTTTCAAGCATCTGGTTTGGGTCACAGTGCACGTACCATGACTTCAAGCCCTGTTTCGACCTAGATTAATCTGGTATTGCTCCAAATTAAAAAAAATTAAAGTTATAGAAAGGTTTCTTTTAATTCTATAGAATCTTGAATCATCTCCATCCGAGCTCGGATGAGAGAGTTATGCCCAGATTACGAATCAAAGTCGAAACTGTCCAGAATAGCCCAATTAACTTCGTTTTGCACTTAACGCTTCTATTCACATCCTAAATCAAAATATAAAAATAATGAGTATATTTAGGTACCAAATAATTATAAAATTCTAAGCATTAAGAGATAAAAATATGACATTTTTCATTCTCATCAAATTCCCCCACACTTAGCTTTTGCTCGTCCTCGGGCAAAACTCAAATTCACTTTCCCAAAAACACCAAGGTTGTAACGCCATCAACGAAAAACAACCAAGCTCTTCAAAACTCATAACATATCATGAATAAACATTCTTAAACAACTTAAAATTATTGAGTAAGCATTTTCATTCAAAGATGGAGTAAACTAAATAAGTAGACCCTCACAAAAATAAACACTCTACTCTGATGTGGTTGAAGGGTATGTGTTTCTATCAAATTCATTCCAATGAAAATGATCTACCATAGGATTTCATATCTTCTCATTCTCCACCACTCAGATCACATGCATAACACAAATCATAAGGACTTTTCAAGGGTTGTAACGGGGTTTAGGATCAAGGTGTGAAATATTTGGGAATGTAGCTCAAAAGCCATCAAAACTAGTGGAGCAAAAATGAATCAACTCAAGCTCGAATATATTAGACATGTAAAACCGATCACTCCACTCAGTATCTTCTTCAATTTGTATCTATCTCGTATAAATAGACCCCTTTCTTGGAATTTTAGGAGGAATTATGAACACTGACTGTTTGTAACTTTAAAGGCCTTTCCCTCCTTCACTTCCTTTCTTCTTTTCTTTTTCTCTTCACTTTTTTTTTTTAGCTTCACTTTTTTTTTACTAACATTGGAACTCATGAATTTAGGATGAAAACATGTTCCATTTCACCTCCCATTGCCATACCACAAATCCAGACACCCCCACACTTATTTCTTGCACACCCACATGAACCATAGTGATGAACAATGCTCCACTAGCTCTACGGCTTGGGTAAAGGTATTTTTTTTCAAGTTTAAAGCTTGTAACGTGGATTCACACAAAAAAAAAATAAAGCTTAAATGGGTTCAACAAAAGGAAAAAATTAATTACAAGGTAGGCTATTTTGCTAATGTAGCTTATAACAAAGAGGGCCTTAATCATGTTCATGCATGCATGTGTCAATGTGACCTCAAAGAGAATCAAGGCAAGTTCTAGAAAAACAAATCCATGAAAGAATATATCTCATGAAAGAAAATAGTGAGACTGATATGGATGTGTCCGTCTAAAGGCTCAAAATTTCACCGGCTTTTGTCTACCAAATTTAGTCACTACCATCCTCAAAGAAAATAACTAGACTAATTCATTCTCAGTTGGAATATTACTTATCCAATCATGTTATGAATCTTTCAAGAGCCTAATTTAATCTTGCTCATGACATACACAACCAAAAAATCATTAAACCCACAAAAAAAAACAAAGAAGAATTTTTTTCGGAAATTATTTTTTTCTTTTTGTGGAATTGAAACACAACCTAAACCCCCTCCCCCACACTTAGTACTTACATTGTCCCTAATATAAGGTTAAATGTCAAGAGAAGACACAAATAACCAAAATATAAATGCGAAAATAAAGAGAAAAAGGAATGAACTCCCCTTGGATTGCCTTCCAAGCAGTGCCTTGGTTTATTGTCATTGGCTCGACTCAATGCTTCTGTAATTATGGGTCATCCCACACATAGTATTTTGCATCACTCTTGACCTTATCTCTTTGAGCCCTAGACAAACCAGGAGGGTAACATATTAGTAATCAAATAATTTACAATATTCACATACCAAGGTAATGACACACTCGCGAAGAATAATTTCTCATGAGGGAACATTTCCTACAAATGAGGTTCATCCTGCACATGCTTTTCTTCTTGCGGTGCACTATGTTCCTCCATCTCCAAGGAACACATACTTGAGGTGACTGTGAATAGGCTTCAAATCTGTAGTGGGAGCCTGCAAAATAGAGGGTAAAGGCCTCTCATTAGAAATTGGTAACGCAATATAAAGAACGTAACCTGATTGTTGTAACTATGGAATATCATTCAATGCTGCAACAGTTTCTTGCAAATCTGAACTCAAGGCTAACTCCTCATTCTCTTTCTCAATATGCTTACTAATGGAAAATTCCAATTCATCTTTTCCATCAAGTCCAAAAACTTCCTGTGTGAAATAATCAATCACATCAATAAAATAAACAGGATTATCATCACTAGGATATTTCATGGCATCATAAATGTTAAACTTAACAATTTCACCATCAAATTCCATGGTAAGTGTGCCACTATGAACATCTATCTTAGTCTTGGATGTCTTTAAGAATGGTCTTCTTAAAAAAATAGGAGCAGTTTGGTCACCATTTTCCATATCAAGCACATAGAAATCAGAGGGGAAAATCAAATCATTAACTTGCACAAGAACATCCTCAACTACACCCTTAGCATAGGCATTGGATCTATCAGCCAATTGAATCACAACACTATTTTTATTCAAAGGTCCAAGTTTCAAAGAAGCATATATAGAATATGGCATGGCATTAATCGAAGCTCCTAAATCTATCATGGCCTTCTCAAATTCCATGTTATCTAACGTACAAGGGATAGTAAACATACCTGGATCTTTGCACTTCACAGGGAGTTTTCTTTGAATAATTACAGAAACATTCTCCCCTACTCTCACCTTCTCACATCCTTTAAGTTTTTGTTTCTTTTTAATTGTGCACAGTTCTTTCAAGAATTTAGCATAACGAGGCACTTCTTTAATAACATCTAAAAGTGGAATATTTAACTCACATCTATAGAAAGTCTCATATAAATCTTTATTTTGCTCATCTTTTCTAGAATCGGCCAAAGCCCGAGGAAAAGGAGGAACGAGTTTATAATCAGAAAGAGGTGGAAACTTACGCTTAGGTACGTCATCATCATTGGGGACATTCCTGTCTGCAACGACGTTTTTCTCCTTTTCTTGCTCCAATGATGCAGGGGTTGCCTTTACAAGAAACTCAACCTCTTTACCACTTATCAAAATGATTGCACTTGCATTTTCTCTTGGATTTACTATCGTTTGAGTGGGTAATTTTCCCGAATTTTGTGCCTCTAGCCAACTAATTGCGGTTGCCATCTGACCCATCTGATTGTCCAAACTTTGAATATTGGCCCTTGTCTCCTATTGAAATTTCAAATTATTAGTGGAAAGAGATTTAACAATATCTTCTAAAAACATACTAGAATTGGAAGTTTTGCCTGATTGTTGTCTAGGGGGATATGGCTCCCTGTATTGCTGGTAACTTGGGTGATTTTGAGTCGTGGGCTGATTAACTTGTGGATTCCCATAGCTAAGGTTGGGATGATCCCTCCATTCCATGTTATACGTGTTCGAGTAGGGATCATACTTCCTTTGCAGTTGTCCAGGAAAACCACCTGCCACATTCACTTGCTCAGTGGACTCCTCTTGAAGAGTTGGATACATATCGGTTGGATGCCCTACTACTAAACAAATCCCACAAGCCTTCACTCTTTGCGTATTACCTACAGGCATTTGACAAACAAGAGAAGTTAGACTCACAATTTGTTGTTCAAGGGAGGAACTAGTTACCTCATTAACATTCTTAGATGGAAGGTCAAGCCTAGTGCCAAATTGTTGAGAATTGGCCGCCATATTTGCAATCAAGTTTCTCGCAGCATTAGGAGTTTTATCCACCAATGCTCCTCCACTAGCAGCATCAATCATGCTCCTTTCAGTGGGTAGAAGGCCCTCATAGAAATATTGGATAAGTAGTTGCTCACTAATCTGATGATGGGGACAGCTTGCACATAATTTCTTGAAACGCTCCCAATATTCGTGTAGGGACTCTCCGTTATGTTGCCTTACGCCATAAATTTCTTTTCGAATGTTGGCCGCCCTTGAAGCTGGGAAATATTCTCCAAAAAAAATCTCTTCATCTCATTCCATGTGGTAATACTCCTAGAGGGTAGATAATATAGCCAATCCTTAGCCGAATCCTTCAAAGAAAACGGAAAGGCTTGTAATTTAATTTGCTCTTCTGTCACTCTCGTGGGTTTCGTACTCGTGCATACCACATGAAACTCCTTTAGATGCTTGTGATGATCTTCACCTGCAAGACCATGAAAAGTGGGCAAGAGATGTATTAGTCCAGATTTGAATTCAAATGTAGTAGTAGCATCTAAAGTAGGGAACGTTATGCATAAGGGTTGTTGATTCAAATCAGGGGTTGCAAGCACTTTCAAAGTTCGATTTCCAGCCATGACTTCCTCCTCCTTTAAATCAGGTTCACTATCAAATGGGGAATCAAGAGGTAGATCATTCTCTTCAGAATTCCTTTGAGCTTATCTCCATAACCTACGCAAAGTTCTCTCTATTTTCGGATCGTACTGCAAATCACCTTGATTAGAAGATCGTGATATAATCATAAAAAATTAAGGGAACTCTAATAAAACATGAAAAAAAAATTAGGAAAAATCAAGAATGATGAAAACAAATAAAAATTCTAAAAATCCTAGAAAACAGTGGAATTTGGCTTCAAAGTCAGAATACTGCCAAAATCGTAACAAGGAAAAACTAATGATTTTTTTTCAAAAATTTATAGAATGAAATAATGATCACAAAAAGCACAAAAATCAACTAGAATCACTTCCCCAACAATGGCACCAAAATTTGGTGTGCTGTTGCAGGCAACCAAAAATAAAACCTATACTCCTAAAAATATGTGTAGTAGTGCGAGTAAGGATCGATCCCACAAAGAGTGATTAGTCTACTTTTATGCTCTGTGAACAAGGATAGGGGGGGGGGGGGGGGGTGTTGAGTATAACAAAAGCACTTTTTAAAAAAAACTTAGAAACAATTCAAATTAAAAGAATCAAAATCAATCAAGAGAAGAAACCTTGGTCTAAGTCAACATCCACCATCGGAATTCCACAATTGATCATCGATGCAAGCATATATCAATTCACACTTGAATACACACCATTACTATCTTCCTATCTCTCCTTTCGTAGTTAATTAGAAAACAAGTGATCCAATTAACCCTAACTACTAAACAGCCCAAGACAAGCGCTAAAGGTTTAACCTAGCAGCAACCTTAAGAATTAGAGAGATTGATGAAGCTAAACAACACAAACACAAGTGGCTGCATTTAATTTAGTCCAATGTTCTTCCCAAGATCTAATAATTTCTGCCGCAGAAAATCATCAAATCTCGATTGGTTCACAGGTTAGAGAGATCAAACAATTACGGATTTGACATCTAACCTAGCAATAGATTGCAACGAGTAATAAACTAGTAGGCCTCCTCGGCATTAAACGAGACAATCATGAACGAAAATTTCAGAAGAACATCAGATACTCAAAACATAAATTGAATGACGAAAATAAATCAGATCTCATAGTTGTATTGATACCGAGGCTTCAGTTTCCTTTGACCAAGTCTGAAAGTTTAGACACACAAGGCCATGAAGAAATCTGAAGAAAATAAAACTAGAGAAAAGAGAGAGGAAAAGCTGGAGAAGAAAAATTAAGGTCTGGGGGGCCAAACTCCTTTTTTTTCCTTTTAATTCTCTCCTTTCTTCCCGTTTAGGGTTTTTTTGTTCGTGCATCCGGTTTGGGTCACAATGCACATTCCATGACTTCAAGTCAGATTTCAACCTAGATACATCCCGTATTGCTCCAAATGCAAAACATAAAATTTATATAAAGGTTTCTTTTAATTCTATAGCATCTTGAATCATCTCCATCTGAGCTCGGATGAGAGAGTTATGTCCATATTTCGAATCAATGTCGAAAATGTCCAGAATTGCCCAATTAACTTCGTTTTGCACTTAACGCTTCCATTCGCATCCTAAATAAAAATATAAAAATATTGAGTATATTTAGGCACCAAATAATTATAAAAGTCTAATCATTAAGAGATAAAAATATGACATTTTGCATTCTCATCAGTTTCCTATATTCATATTATTTCTACTGCTAGAAATGAACTTGAAGTTAAATCTAAGATATGTTTCTTTATTGGCTATGGTAGTACCGAGTTTGGTTATTGCTTCTGGGATGACCAAAGTTGTAAGGTTATCAGGAGCAAGAATGTGATCTTCAATGAAGGTGCTTTGTATAAAGACAGGTTGAGAATAGAGTCTGAGAGCACAAGTGATGAATCGAAGAAGTCTGAACTGATTCAATTGAGAGAATTTCAAGCTATTGAGATGGAGAATATTGCTCAGGAAGACCAAGAGAACATACCCCCAGAAGTAAATGAAAACATTCCAGTGACTAAACTCAGGAGATCTGCTAGAACTAGCAGACCACCACAAAAGTACTCCCCTACACTAAATTATATTTTATTGATCGATAAAGGTGAACCAGAGAGTTATGATGAAGTCGAAAAAACTGATGAATCAACCAAGTGGGAGTTTGCCATGTAGGATGAGATGGATTCACTATTATCTTGTTACAATGTGGGATCCAGAATGGTGCACGAGCTGGTGGGACCCACCATGAGGACGTAGGATGCCAAGAAGAGTCCTCACCCAAGCCAACACGAGTTAAGAAGATAAGAAGCACAAGCTGAAATGAGTTAGAAGACTTGAAGATCAAGTGGAACCTGCAAAGTTACCACGAGCTGGAATCTTATCAATACGAGTTGGAAGATCACATGGGATACACAAGGATAAGGCCACGAGATTACCTCCTCCCTTATGTCCACGTTTTTGAAGAAGAGTTATAGTTCAATTTTTTTTAGAACTCTATTAGATTGTGTTATCCTCTCATGATAGACTTATCTTAGAGAGTTAGATTTGGAATGTAATTAGGAGATTTAAAGGTTAATCATATAAGGAGTCTATCACTTCCTCTACTATAAATAGAGGTGTTGTAATTTGGAATTAATCAAGTTCTACAATTCTCTCTTGAGTAAATCTTTCTCTCTTTGCTTGGTGCACCCCTTGTTCCTCTTCTCTTCTTCTCTCTACTCGAGAGCCTTCTTCCCCTTTTCTCCTTTTTCTCTCTTCCCTTGCTTAGAATATTGTAAAAGGGATCCTAAGTTCAACATATCCAATTAGACATGGCAATTGACCGAGTTACCAAAAGAGAAGAAGGTCTTGCAGAACAAATCAGTGAACCAAATAAAAGACTAACATGATGGCAGCAAGTGGTACAAAGCAAGATTGGTGGTAAAGGGATTTCAAAAAAAAGGCATTGACTACACTGAAATTTTCTCTCCAATAGCTAATTTGACTATTATTAGAACAGTGCTTGGACTAGTGGCAAATGAAGGCTTGAACATTCTTCATGGTGATTTGGAGGAAAAAATTTACATGATGCAACCATAGGGTTTCAAAACACAAGGAAAGGATAAAATGGTGTGCAAACTTCAAAAGAGCATGATCTTAAATAGGCTCCTAGACAATGGTATAAGAAGTTTGACACCTTTATGAGTAGTAATGGTTTCTTGAGGTGTCAGGCGGATCATTGTTGTTATGTGAAGAAGCTTGATAACTCCTACATCATTCTACTACTATATGTTGATGACATGTTGATAGTAGGTACTTGCAAATAGGAAATAGATTTTGAAAAGGAGTTATCTAAGAAGTTTACAATGAAGGATTTGGGTGCTGTAAAACAAATCATTGGGATGAGGATTACTAGGAACATTGATGTCTTGAAACTATCACAAGAAGAATAGATGAAGAAGGTGTTGAGCAGATACAACATGAATGATGCAATACCAGTGAGTACTCCTTTGGCTAGTCACTTTAGGCTATCTAAGCAGCAATCACTTTCTACAAAGCAAGAGCGATCCAACATGGCCAATGTGCCATATGCTTTTGCTATTGGCCGTCTCGTGTATGCCATGGTGTGTACAAGTCCAAACATTGCTCATGCAATGAGAGTTGTGAGCAGATATATGAGTAATCCGGGTAAGCAACATTGGGAAGCAATGAAGTGGATTCTCAGGTATTTGAGAGGCACTGCAGACTCAACCTTATATTTCAGAAAGTCAGACTTGGGATTAAAAGGTTACATAGATGATGATATGGCAGGAAGAGTATCACTGGATATGTATACACATTGGGTGGTACAACAGTTAGCTGGGTCTCTAAGTTGCAGAAGATAGTTGCATTTTCCACTATTGAGGCAGAATATATCGTCGTGACTAAAGCCAACAAAGAGATGGTATGGCTGCAGTATTTCTGGGAGGAATTAGGTCTCAAGAATGGGAAGAATGTGTTGTATTGTGACAGTCAAAGTGTTATTCATTTAGCAAATAATCTTTTTTATCATGCCAGAACAAAACACATACAAGTGCATTATGACTTCATCAAATCGTCTCTAGAGGATAGAGTCTTCGCGCTTGAGAAGATTCAAGGAAGTTAGAATCTGGCTGATATGCTGACAAAGACTGTTATGATTGAGAAACTAAAGTTGTGTGCAACTTCAATTGGACTTCTCTCTAAGGATTGAGAAGCTATTCTGACTACAGAGGAGATATTGATAATGGATTAGTCTCCAAGTAGGAGATTGTTAAGTTGTAGACCCTAATTAACACCTTACCCTCTGGCGTGTATTGACCTTCGTGGTAAGGTCATCATGGGGGTTGGAAGGGGGGGGGAACCCCCCTCTTGAGGGTTCTAGGGTGGAGCCCTTGGCTGGTCCACAACATATTTAAGGGTAGTGTGGGGATTTCACACTTGTAATCCGGCTACCCTAATTTTCTCTTTATATATGGGGGCACTGTTGTTAGGGTTTTATCCCCTTGACGAGTATCATCATCCCGAGGTGCATCTAGAGTTGGATTCTGAGAGGTTAGAGAAAAATACCTGTAAGTGTGTGCGATTTGTCATATAAACAATTTCATCTTTATAGTGGATTAATACAGTAGCAGAAGATGAGACATAGTCTTACCTTGAGGTGAACTTGTATAAATCTTGTTTGTTCTCATGCTTGTTTTTCCTTTCTTTCACAATTATTATTATTGCTCTCATTAGTTTGGAATTAGGGCATCTTATTCCTAACACTGATGATCTTCCTTAGAGTGATTAAAACGCTAACAATGGTGCCCCTAAATATAAAGAGAAAATTAGGGCTACCGGATTACATGTGTGAAATCCTCAAACTACCCTTAATGAGATACCAGTCAATATATCATGGATTTGGCGGGGGCTTCCCGCCCCCTTTCTAACCCACACGACGACCTTACCTCTAAGGTCGATCTGTGTACCGATTCAGCATAAGGCATTCATTAGGGTCCACAACTTAACAGGATCAACCATAGCAAATTGATCTATCATCAAAGACTTGGCCATTTCATGCTATAAACCGTGATCGATCATCCTACAGAGATTGATCCATCATAGTTGTCCAGGCAAGCAAAATTAACATGGAATGATCAATCATCCCTCCAGAGTGATCGAGTTCAATTTTTTTGGGTGCAAACATAGATGAGTCTTGGTTATGGCATAAGAGGATAGGACATATAAGAATCTCTCCTTAAACAAATTGGCAAAGAAAAACTTAGTGAGGAGACTAACAAGTCAAAAATTCATTAGGGAAAAACCTTGTGATGCTTGCCAACTTGGAAAGCAACACAAATTCTTTTCAATCCAAAAACCGTCTCTACCATTCGACCTCTTCAACTAATCCACATGGATATACGTGGACCTACCCGTACCTTAAGCTTAAATGGATAGTGGCTCACCCATGTGGTTATGGATGGCTATTCTAGGTTCACATGGATAGATTTCCTAGCAAACAAGGCTGATGCATTTTCAACCTTTGCAATATTTTGTGAAAAAATAAAAAAGGAACAAGGTTGTGGCATGGTTAAAATTATGAATCACCATGGAGGAGAATTTGAGATTTCTTACTTCGAGGACTCTTCAACTCAACAAGGTATAAACCATACCATTTTCGGCTCCTCGAACTCAGTAAAATGGTGTTGTTGAGAGAAAGAATAGGACACTAATTGAAATGGAAATAACTATTTTACATGTATATAACTTGCCTCATAAATTTTGTGTTGAAGCAATAAATACAACTTGTTACATTGTAAACTATGAGTTGTTAGAAAAATTTTGAAGTTGGTTCTGAAAGGAAAAGCGATGAGCCAAATCATTGGAAGAGAGACACCGGGTTTCCTCGGATGCGACTAGGATAGCAAGTTGCTTGCGCAGAGAGCTCTTTTCATCAAACTACTGAGACAGGCGCCCCTAGGACCAGGATTTGAGGTGCTGCTTGAAAGCCTTGAGCTTTTGAGGGTGGTGCCAGCCACAAGGCCCATGAACATCAAAGTCACTCCAGCCATTTGAAACTATTGTTGAAAGAGAATGTGACTAAGCCATGAGTTGACAAAACAAAATGGCGAGGGGCCCTAACTACCGAAATGAGTGTCGACCATGATGGTCCATGATCAAAGAGCGTGCACCCAAGAACTCTACCAGTCACTGTTAGGATCCTCACGAGCCATGGATCTTGTCACCCTCCTCTCTTCTCTTCCTTCCATTACCTTGCTTGACGTTGAGATTGAATGAGGGATTGATGGATATTGAATTTCGGAATGGAGAATTGGGGAAAAATGGGAGAGAGCTTGAAGGAGCTCTTGACCTATTTATCTAATTTATTCTAGCTAAAGTAGACTCAATTCCTATCTCTCATTACCCTAGCCGTCCCCTTAAATAGGGTTGAGGACGTCCAAAACACTAAAGACCCCTTGGGTCAATGGTTCAAACCAATAAATGCTAAACCAACCCAAACCAAAGACAAAACCAAACCAAGAAACAATTACATGGAAATTGAAAAACACATTCATTAATTCCTACACCTCTTGTTAACTCATGATGCTATAGAGTCCATAACATCACCCCCCTCCTGGAGAAAGAGCTTGTCCTCAAACTCGAAGGAAGGATATAAGAGCCGAAATGTTGATAACGGCTCCCATGTGGTGTAACTGGGGTCGGTATCTGCCCACTGGACAAGAATTTCCCAATCACCTTGAATGTGGCGTGCTTGTACTACCTGAACTGGAATAGAAAGGACGTTGCCCTCATGTAGTGGCGGTAGTGGAGTGTATAGTAAGGGTGAGTCACCCTGGAAGGGCTTCAATTGAGAGACGTGAAATACATTATGGATCTTTGATTCCGGTGGTAGCTGCAAGCGGTATGCCACGGGCCCAATTTTGTCCAATAACTGAAATGGACCATAATATTTTGGAGACAGCTTATGGCACTTGGATGCAGTCAGGGACAGTTGGCAGTAGTGTTGAAGCTTTAACCACACATAGTCTCCAAGGAAATAAGATGCCTCCCGGTGCTTCTTATCATAATAGCGTTTCATAGAGTGTTGGGCCTCCTGTAGATGAGTACATACCTCAGTGAGCATAGCGTCTCTTTCAGCTAACGCTTGGTCCAAAGTGACGACTTTAGATGCCCCAGGTTCATATGGTAATAGACGAGGTGGATCTCTGCCATAAACTACCCTGAAAGGTGTAGTTCCCAGTGTTGTGTGGTAAGATGTGTTATAGCAAAATTGTGCCCATGAAAGCCATTTCACCCACCGTCTAGGTGAATCCCCCACAAAACAACGAAGATACATTTCAATCGTGTGATTGATGACCTCTGTTTGTTCATCCGTTTGTGGATGATATGCAGATGAAAATGCCAATTGGGTGCCCTGTAATTTGAATAATTCCTTCCAAAAGCTACTGGTAAAAATGGCATCCCTATCACTGATAATGGATGAGGGAATTCCATGTAATCGGACAATGTTGTCCATAAATTATTGAGCGACCTGAGCAGCAGTATATGGATGTGCCAAAGCAATGAAGTGACCATATTTTGAAAATCGATCAACGACGACGAACATCACAGATTTACCTGATGAAATGGGAAGGCCAGCAATGAAGTCCATGGAAATGTTGGACCAGATTTGAGACGGTAGTTGCAGAGATTGCAATAGGCCGGCCGGACTTAAAGATTCGGCCTTGTTTCGTTGACAAATCTGACAAGCAGCTACATAATCAGCAATTGTGCTCTTCATGCCCTTCCAGTAAAAGTCCCGACTGATTCAGAAATATTTTTTTTGTTGACCCTCATGTGTGCTATCATGGATAGAGGACAGGATGGCGTGAAGAAGTGGGGATGTATGATGCAAAAAAATCTTGTTTTTGTAGAGTATGAGACGATCCTGAATCGTCCAATGAGGAGCTGCTGTCCCCTGTTGAATATCCTGATATAATGACATGAGATCCGGATATTGATGTACTTCCTCAAGAATAGAATCTAATACCAGTGAACGTGGGTGACTGATAGCATAAACTTGTGTAGCTGAATTATCCCGACGTGATAAAGCATCAGCCCCCAAATTCGAACTACCTGGCTTATAGTGAACCGTAAAATCGAAGCCCATGAGTTTAGTTAACCAATGTTGCTGTGAGGATGTGGTGAGGCGCTGTTCAAGAAGATACTTGAGGCTGAAATGATATGTATGAATGAGAAATGGTCGTCCCCAGAGATAAGGTCGCCAATGTTGGACAACCTTGGCTAACCCAATCAATTCCCTCTCATATGCAGCTAACTTATGGTGGTACTGTCCCAACTGACGGCTGAAATAAGCAATGGGGCGTCCCAATTGTTGTAACACTGCCCCTATACCTCCCCCAGATGCATCACCTTCCACCACAAAGTCTCCCTCAAAATCTGGTAATTGTAGGACTGGCGCTGAGGCTAAGGCCTCCATTAACAGGTGAAAGGCCTGTTCCGCTAAAGAAGACTAGTGGAAGGCATATTTTTTGAGAAGGTTGTTGAGTGGTGCTGCTATCTGGCCATAAGATTGGATAAATTTTCTGTAATATCCCGCTAGGCCCAAAAATCCCTTTAATGCTGTGATGGAGGTGGGAATCGGCCAATCTGTTACTGCTTGTATCTTGCTCTGGTCAACTTTCACGCCCACAGCTGATATGACGTGGCCCAAATATGCCACCTCAGATGTACCCATAGAACATTTTGATTTATTCAAAACCAAATGATGAGAGCGTAGAATGGTAAATACCTGATGGAGGTGGTGGAGATGTTCTTCCCAATTTTTGTTGTAGACCAGAATGTCATAAGAAAAGACTAACACATAGTTGCGCAGAAGTGATGAAAATACCTCATTCATGAGGGCCTGAAAAGTGGAGGGTGCATTGGAGAGACCGAAGGGCATGACGAGGAACTCGAAATGACCGTGATGTGTGCGGAACGCAGTCTTCTCCACATCTGCTGGGTGAACTCTTATTTGATGATAGCCCGATTTCAAATCTAATTTGGTAAAAATTGTAACACCATGTAACTCATCCAGCAACTCGTCCACGACTGGAATGGGGACCTTGTCCTTAATTGTTTGCAAGTTGAGTTGCCTATAGTCGACACAAAATCTCCATGATTTATCCTTTTTACGTACTAGTAACACTAGTGAGGAAAAAGGAGATCGACTGGGCTGGATCACACCCTGAGCGAGCATATGCATGCACTGTCGTTCTAGTTCATCTTTTTGTATATGCGGGTAACGATAAGGCCGCACCACTACTGGATTAGTTCCCAACTTTAAACGAATGCGGTGATCACAATGACGCACTGGTGGTAGACCCGTAGGATCATTAAATAAATCCGCAAATGCTGTAAGTAAAGGAGCTAACAGACCATCACCATTGTGCTGAAGCTGTAAAGTGTGAAGTGCATTAGGTACATGTGCCACAATACCTTGTAATGTAATCTGACCCTGTGGTGCTGTAAATGTCATAGTCCAAGCCTAAAAGTCCCACAATATAGGTCCTAATAACTGAAGCCATTTGACCCCGAGCACCAAATCAAATCCAGCCAAGGGAAAGACTAGTAAATCTGCCTGAAATGATTGTCCCTCAATGGTGAAAGGGGTGTTTGCACATAACCCCACACTTGCAATTTTAGCCCCATTGGCCACTGAAACTGAGAGTCCCCTTTGTTGTTGAATTTCCAATCCCAATTGTTGCGCGGTTGGTTCACTGATAAAATTATGTGTGTTGCCCGAATCCACTAAAGCAAGTAGCATGAGATGATGTAACCTGGCCTTTACCTACAAGGTATTAGAACTACACAGGCCATGCATGGCATGGAGGGAGAGCTTTGGTTCTTGTTGTACCTCTTCAACAAATTCATTTTCAGGAAGCTCTTCTGAATCTTCTTCCAACAGTTCAATACTGAATAATCGTTTACAGGTATGTCCTGGCAGGAACTGTTCGTCACAATTAAAACATAGGCCCTTTGTTTTTCTAGCTTCCATTTCCTGTTTAGTCAAAAATTTACGTGGCATAGTGTGTGGAGGCACACTGGTAGCCTGATCTGCTCGGTTAGGGGCAGAGGACCCAAAACGTTGACCAAATGCAGTACCCTGTATTCTGTTGTTCCAAAATGGTTTTCGGTGTAAAGACTCTTTTAGAACTCTCTGTTTGTGTTCCACACCTCTAGTATAATTCATTGCTGAGTCCAAATTTGTCAGACCAAGTAATTCCACTTCCAATCTAACCTCCTCTGTCAATCCAGCATTAAAAATCTGAACATGTAGGTGAGGAGGAACAAATTCACTGGCTCGGGCCAACCTTTCTTGGAACGTTTTTTGGTAAACTTCTAAGGTGCCTGTCTGTTTATAGTAGATCAATTCCCCCACTGGGTTGCTGCTAGCTGGAGGTCCAAACCTCAACTAGCAAGCATGTTTAAAGTGCAGCCAATCCTGAATGGAATGGACATTTCGGTAGTGATGGAACCACATGAGCGCTTCATCGAGCAGGTGGTAGGCGGCCAAAGTAACCTTGTCCATTTCCACTATTTGTTGATGATAGAAGAATTGTTCACATTTCGTGAACCACAGTAAAGGATCTCTAGAGCCATCATATGTAGAAAAGTTAAGTTTAAAGTACCTTGGAACCGTGGATGGTCCTTGTGTGTGAGTAGCCATGGAAACCATTGGTTGGAGCAGGGGTGGATTTGGTGGTGGCGTGAATTGTTGGTGAGGTACTGGTTGTGGTTGAAAATTGGTGGCTGGTGGAGGCGTTGGTGCTTGAAGTGCAGCAAGTTGTTTGATGACGGTTTGGAGAGATGATTCCAGTGTATGTAATGTATTATTGATGTCAGAAATTTCAGTACCTTGAAGAGTGGATCGTTGTTGAAGTTCTGAAAGTACTTGAAGTATGTCCTCTGGAGAAGAGGAATCACTGAGGGTGGACCTGTCTAATACCTCGTTGTTAGGATCCTCACGAGCCACGGATCTTGTCACCCTCCTCTCTTCTCTTCCTTCCATTACCTTGCTTGACATTGAGATTGAATGAGGGATTGATGGATATTGAATTTCGGAAAGAAGAATTGGGGAAAAACAGGAGAGAGCTTGAAGGAGGTCTTGACCTATTTATCTAATTTACTCTAGCTAAAGTAGACTCAATTCCTATCTCTCATTACCCTAGCCGTCCCCTTAAATAGGGTTGAGGACGTCCAAAATGCTAAAGACCCCTTGTGTCAATGGTTCAATCCAATAAATGCTAAACCAACCCAAACCAAAGACAAAACCAAACCAAGAAACAATTACATGGAAATTGAAAAACACATTCATTAATTCCTATGCCTGTTGGTAACTCGTGATGCTATAGAGTCGATAACAGTCACATTGTCATAAAGCTGCAACCATTCTTCATTATCTAGGAAATGATCCAATTTAGATAAAATTGGCAGATGGCGTCCATTAGACAAAGTAAAGGACTTCCCAGCGAGAGCAATTTCATCAAGATCACAAACACTGATGAAATTATAAAACCGTTGCATAGAGGTAGCGATTCAAAGGGTGGGAGGATTTCTTCTCATGGCAATATCGAGTGGCACTAAAGTCTCCCACAAGAAGGAGAGGGAGTTTCTAATGCTCACAAATACTAAGAAGATCCTCCAAGAATTGACAATTGTGATAACAGATCAGACCATAAACTCCAACAAGACACCAACTGCTTCCAGTACATTTGTCAAGACCTTGACACCGATGGAGAAAGTCCCTTGGACATAATCGTAAACCTCAAGAACCCAAGTGTCCTAAATAAGAAGGATACCACCAAAGGAGCCAATAGTGTCAAGTCCACTCAAAATCATGGGACAACCAAATGTCCTGTATAGTTGTATGAGCTAATGAAGAAGCCTTTTTCTCCTGAAGGACAACAAGGTTTGCCTCGGAAGAAGAAATAAAGTTCTGAATGCTTGCCCAGTGGGTTGGGATGAAGCGGAAAATAAATCCCACTAGGTTTCAGGTCAAGGACGGGTTTCCCCAAAACCCAACCCGAGGGGATGAGATGGAGATTTAAAAAAGGGTAGGGGCTGGTCAAGGATAGGTCGGATTTGTGGGGATGGGTCAAGTTCATGGGGACAGGGTGAAGATGGGTTGGGTTAGGGTTTACGGGAATGAGATGAGGACATTGATTGGGCCAAGATCAAGTTTGACATTTTGGGTTTATTGAATTTTTTCAAGTTCTAGTTTTGGAATCCGGGTTTGGGTCAAATTTTTGAAACCCAAACCCAACGTGACCCATGCCCACCCCTAGCCTGTAGAAGTCATTTTTGAAGATTGTCATTGAACTTCTTGTGACTGTAGATATATAACTGTCAAGACCCACAGTTCTTTGAACTAATATGGGTTTTGATTGGGAACGCTATCTTTATAGCTCTGGAATAGAGAGCTCGTCGTATCTATGAAAAGTTCTTGAGAGTTGGGGAAACTTGCGACTGCAAGTGCCAAGCATGAGGGGTTCTTAAGAAGGTGAGGCAGGTGTAGTGATTGGAGGTTGAAGACAATGTGAGAGGAGAGTGGAAAGGTTGCATAAGAGGTTTTCTTTGAAGTGGGAGCAAAACGAGAGGAGGGAACCAATTGTGTATGCCATCAATTGATTGGACACCTTGAAGATGATCTTGATGAGGTGTGGAACCGTGAGGGCATGGGCTTCAAATGTCGAGCAATTGCATGGGACCCAACATAGGAGCTTGATGGTGGCAAGAGCACTCAATGATACACTTTTTAAAGTCGGTGAGATGGTTTATAGGATGGTTAGCGGCCCCTATGGTTATGGCCTTGCTTCGGTTGGGCTTTTAGGTTGTTCTTTCTGCTTTGGCGGGTTTCACAAGCCGTGCAATACAATGTGTGGGTGGGTGGGGGGGGGGGGGGAGGATGGGGATGAAAGAATTCCCTCGGAGATATACTTTTGCTCGGAATGATGAGAATTCATGCTTCCAAAATCTGTTGGAAAGAGCATAGGTCTTGTCTTTCACAACACATTGCTAAAAATTTGTTTAGTGAAAACAAAAATGAAAAATCTGATAAATATTTGCCTCTTCCCTTATTGAACTTTGTTTTCCATTACCTTATACTACTACGTGTGAAAACAGTGGGAAGAGAGATATGTTTGGAATTAGACGCCTTAATTCCAAACTAATGAGAGCAATAATAATGTTGATTTTCAGGACTCTGTGATTTAGGTCATGGAGAAAAAGACATTGACAAAAAAACAAAAGGAATGAACCCTCATAAGGTATATTTATAGGTATCAAAACTAAAAATATTACAAGTATGCCCTTCACCATAATAAGAGTGAAAAAGAGACAGGAAACGTAAACTAATTACATCAGTGCCTAATTACATCATATATTCCAACACCCCCTTCAAGCTGGGAGGTAATGGCAAAGATCCTAGCTTGAACCAAATAACATAAATGTAGTAATAATCTCCTCCATCACAGTATCCCAAGGATAAGTACGAAACTAGACACAAACACTCACAAGGTAAAAATGGATGATAAAACATAAGTCAAAACCAAACTCCAGGATTTCGAACGAATATATTGAAAATAATCACTAAAGTGGGTAATGCTTGTCATTCACAAGACGGAGATAAAAGACCCATGGATACCAATAAATAGTCTCAATGGACTTCAAACACCCATATGAATAAAAGGGACAACCAAAGCAATGCTTTAAAAGGGTTGGCCAATAAGGGTAACTGAGAGTCAAATAAAGGATGGTAGGAGAAAGACTACCAAAGGGTAGTGGGTAATGGGTAAAGAGGCAGATACGATGTTAAGGCCACCATGTGATTTAATTTTTTAAGAAATTCAAATTTTGTATCAAACAAACCAATGCCAACAATAGTGAGCAAATAATGAACCCAAGGCAATCAACCGAAGATTTCTTCTTAAAAAGTAATGTCTCAATCAAAGACATACAATAGCAGCAGCGAAAATGGGCCGATGTCCAGTTAACATGCACCATATGTGCAGTTGTATAGTAGCGGATAACTGGTAAATAATAGAGGTCCTTAAGAATAATAAGGACACATGAAATAGTCTGCAGCAAATCCATCAATAAATAAGGAAGTTGCACCAAATCCTAGTAATAATCGACGATAATAATCAGTCGAAGAAAAATAACTGAGTCTAAATGAGTAAGATATCATACCAATATAGCCGAGTCACAGGAAAACTAGGTATAAACCTTGTGACCCGGACCCGTATAACCGAGGCATGAAATAAGTGGCATTGGCTGAGTTAATTCAATGAATTGACCCGAACCGGGTTGACTCGATTGACCTGACCCAGTGGATTAACCCTAGCGAAATAGAATATAGTTTGTTGATTTTCAGGACTCCATGAATTTAGCTCAAGAAGAAAAAGTGAGAGAGACCCATTGGGAGAAAACTAGAGGAAGAAGAGGTTATGGACTTAATGATCCTAACCCTTCCCCTAAAGCTCAATTTATAGATTAATGAAACTATTGTATTACAATAATACCCTTGAACTTAAGGTTTATAACTTTAACCTAATTACATCAATGCCATCTCTATGAGATGACTCTTTATTTACCATCCTGACATCATTGTATGGATTTGTGGGCCTTCGCCTTGATTTATGGGTCTTGAGACAATCTTCCACTTCTCTTGGATATGTGGGTCCTCCTTGGTCTTATGGTATTGGGCCAATCTTCCATCACACATGGATATGTGGGTCTTCCTTAGTCATGTGGGCTTGGGTCCTATCTTCCAACACTACCCCTCAAGCTGGAGGTGAGAGAATAGCATGAACTCCCAGTTTGCTATAAATAATGTATAAAATATTTTTTGGTATAATGTGGCACATCTTCCAACACTCCGCCTCACACTAGTGCTCTCGTTGATGAGGCCCAGCTAACATAATAAAAGTGATAGTAAAATCACTTCAAGTCGTATGACATTTCTCTTTAATCCAATCAAATAACACATTTTGGATGTTTGGCACACTCCTATCTTCTATAGGTTGTGCCACTGTTATTAATGGAGGTAGTGTGTAATAAAAAAAATCCTCCATCACTGTGTCACTCCACAGGACAATGACTCTCAAGTTGTAGGAGTAATAAATGTCAATTCATGGGGGTATAACATAGAGTTAGAAATAAACTCTTTCATCATGGTGAAATAACATAGATGTCCTTACGGGTAGTAGTAATAAGCTCCTCCATCATGGTGATGTAACATATACTGAGGCCACTTCTTCTTCAATAATAATGTCTCATCCAATGAGACATAATAGCAGCAGCTGTAATGGGCTTGGGCCCATATAACACGAACCAAAATAATCCTTGTAAAATGACCCATGAAATAATCCAATGCAAATATCTCTACCAAAAAATATGTTGGCCAATGAATAATTTGTCAATTCTTCAAAATAATAATCAAGCCAGAGAAAAAAAATTATCGAGTCAAACCAAAATATGTGTAAAAATTGGACCTGAATAACCGAGGCATGAAATAAGTGGCATTGGCTGAGTTAACTCACTAAATTGACTAGGACCAGGTTGACTCGATTGACCCGACAGGCTGGGTTAAGCCCGTGAAATAGATAACTCTCGGTTTGGGTCTCGGTCAGAACAGACTCGGCCTGGCCCTGGTTTAATTTTTCCTAACTTAGGAAAAATTTATCAACAATGCCTTCATCTTCCTCCTGTGGTCAAACAAAGCTTCCGACTTCCTCCCCGCAGCCTGCTGAACAAAGGGACAATAGCTCAGAAGAATGAAAATGCTATCTCCATAGACAAGCATAAAAAATTAATAAAGCAACAAGGTCATCTTCCCCATGCGGCTCTAAACAGAGTGGTAGTCATCATCTACACTTCCGAACAGAGCAAAAAACCAGAGACGACAATGCTAGTGCTGGACAAAAACTTTATCTTGAGAAGTTCCCTAAAATAGCGAAGAAGATATCTCTTGGAGAATCAACCATAAATCTTCCCTAACAGAGAAAATATATTATTGGCAAGAAAGGAATGCTCGGCAACTTCCTCACCGTGAGAAGTCATCATCTTTGGCACAAATAATGTCTCTAGATTTTCCAACGAGCACGTCTCTGGAAGATAAGGCCAAGCTAGATGAAACAAAGTTAATGGAAACTTCTTTTGTTAATGGATCAGTAGAACCAACAACAACCGAGGTAGTGACGGGGAGGCTTCAGCTGAGGATGGTAAGCCGAATGGGTCGAGGGACAAAAATAAAATAAAATGGCAGAAGATGAGTTCGGTAGAGTTGTCTTCTCTGTCAACGGCAATGGGATAACTTGGATAAAAAATAGTAACTAAAGCAGAAAAATAGAGCTCGCTCGGTTTCCAAAATCAATAAAGGAGCAAGATACTAACTCATCATCCAAAAAAGGCAACATAGTGGTGTTGGTGATTGATGTGTAGAGAGGATAACCGAGAACAATATCTTTCCAAATAAAGGAAGATCAAATATATCTTTGGCAGAACTATAATACCCTATGCACCAACGTTGTGTATGACAAAATACAGGCTAAAAATCAGATTGATATTTTCTTGTAGAGGTAGTAGATAAAACAGATAAAAGGGCACACAGAAAAAGATAAAGAGAAAAAATTGGACTTCTAAAAAGAAACCATAGTTATGAGTCCTGAAAATCAATGACTTGATACCATGTTGATTTTCTAGACTATGATTTAGGTCATGGAGAAAAAGACATTGACAGAAAACAAGAGGAAGAAAAGGTTATGGACTTGATCCAAACCCTCCCTTATAAGGTATATTTATAGGTATCAAAACTACCAATATTACAAGTATACCCTTTACTCAAATAAGAGTGAAGAAGAGACAGGAAAAGTAAACTAATTACATCAGTGGCACCCAAATTACATCATATATTCCAACTTATAATAATCGGAGAAGAAGACAAAAGCAAGAACGAGAACAACAAAGAGATTTATATAGGTTCACTTCAAGGTGAGACTTACATGTGTTGTTTATCTCTAACCTCCCTCGGCCGCAACTAATGCTCCTCGGATGATGATCATCATCAAGTTGATCAAACCTTAACAACGGTTCCACCATATATAAAGAGAAAATTAGGGTAACCAACTTACAAGGGTGAAATCTCTACACATCTGTCAATATATCGTGGACCCACCCAGGGGCTCCCCACCCATCTTCCAACCCCCACAATGACCTTATCGAGTTGGTCAATGTTATGGACTCCACAGCATCATGAGTTATCCACAGGCATAGGAATTAAATTGTGTAAATTTACTTTTAATGTAATTCCATTTGGTTTGGTTTGGTTTAGTTTAGATGTAATATGGCATGAACCAATTGACCCATGGGTCTAATTTGTTTTTCTGTCCTCAACCCTATTTATGGGGACGTCAAGGTGAAGGAAAGTAAGTATTGAGAAAATTAGAATTAAACAGGTCAGATTCTCCCTCAGAAGTCTAGGTTGGATTCTCCCTTTGAGGTCCAGGTCGAGCTTCCTTCAAAGCTCAATCATTCAATTATGATTTCCATCATTCCACGTTCAAGAAACAAGAATCCTCTTCCAGAGTCAAGATTCAATATGGAGGGAAGAGAGGAAAGAAGGGTGACTCGATCCATGGCTCGGGAAGAACCTAACATCTTGGTATCAGACAGGTCCACCCTTGGGGATTTGTCTTCCCCTGAGGATTTGCGGGAATTAGTCAAAGATAATTGCCAGAGGACAAACATTCAGGCTCAATCCCTTGAAGAGGTGCGTCAGACCACATCTGACCTATATGAGGCCATCAAATCCATGGACGCCACCATCCAAGCCCTCCTCCGGCGACAAGACGATAGTGGTCTATGAGCACCACCACCGGAAGCCTACTCTCCACCAGGACCACCATCACTTCCAGCCACCACCACCAATGCGCCATAACAATCCCCATCTGGGGCCTGCCGCATAGGGACCAAATACGGTTCCCAAGTATTTCAAACTCGATTCTCCTACATATGATGGGTCTAAGGACCCCTTGATTTGGTTAACCAAGTGTGATCAATTCTTTTATCATCAAAAAACACATACGCATACCACATGCTCAATGAAGCGCTCCTATGGTACCACCAATTCCGAAATGACCAATTGGTTCAGGATTGGACAACCTTTAGACAATCATGCATGATGAGGTTTGGTCCTCCAGCTAGTAGCAATCCATTGGGCGAATTAATCAATTATAAGCAGAATGGATCACTAGAGGTGTATCAAAAGACCTTTCAAGAACGTTTGGCCCACGCTAATGAGTTTCTCAGTCACACCCAGTATGTTCACATCTTTACTGGTGGTTTGACACAAGCTCTGCAATTGGAAATTGAATTACATGGTCCTACAGATTTGGACCACGCTATGAATTTATCCAGGTCAATTGAGCATAAGCAGCGAGTTCTGAAGGATTCACTGGTCAAAAAACCAGCTTGGCCAGGAAGGCACAATGCCACTGCACCAGCACCATATTCTGGGCCTCCACGTTCTGGAGCCAGTGCAGCACCGCGCCCAGATAGTTCTAACTCTATTCCACCAACTCCTTACTTCAAAAAATTGAACAGATAAGAAATGGATCAAAGAAAGGTCAAGGGCCTTTGTTTTAACTTTGTTGAATAGTATGTCCAGGGTCACATATGCAAAAGATTATTCAGTATATGTCTGTGGGAGGATTGTGAGGACATGCTACCAGAGGAAGAGATTGTGGAGACAGACCAAGAGGGTCCAAAGATTTCACTTCATGCCATGACTGGCCTGCGTAGTTCTAACACCATGCAAGTTAAAGCCCAGTTACATCATCTACAATTACTTGCTTTAGTTGACTCTGGCAGCACGCATAATTTCATCAGTCAGCCAGCAGCCGAACAACTTGGGTTAGTCATCCAATAGTAGACAGGCCTCTCTGTCTCAGTAGCCAATGGGGCTAAAATTACCAGTGTGGGCATATCTCTAGCCACCCACTTTGATATTGAGGGACACTCCTTTATAGCAGATTTCCTGGTGATTCCACTGTTAGGATTTGATTTGGTACTTGGGGCCTATTTTATGGGATTTTCAGGTTCTCACCATGACCTTCACAGAGGACCACCGTTAGATCACATTGCATGGCACCTAGGAACCAGTGCCCTGGACACTTCGGGTTGTTCAATTCCATAGCACCGACAACTGTAAGTTATCTTAATTACTTAGAGACTTTGAGGATATATTTCATGAACCTATTGCTCTTCCACCTATTTGGCACTGTGATCACCGCATCCGATTGAAAACGGGCATTGAACCTATAATGGTGCTGCGTTACCGTTACTCTCACCTACAGAACGATGAAATTGAAAGGCAGTGCCAAAATATTCTCACCCATGGAATTATTCAGCCAAGCAGGTCTCCTTTCTCCTCCCCAGTATTAATGATCTACAAGCATGATAAGTCATGGAGGTTTTTTGTGGATTACAGGCAACTCAACTCTCACACCATTAAAGATAAATTTCCCATCCCAATGGTGGATGAGTTGCTAGATGAGTTACACAGTGCTACTATATTTACCAAGCTAGATTTGAAGTCTGGCTATCATCAAATCCACATTCATCCATTAGATGTGGAGAAAACTGCGTTCCACACGCACCACGGGCATTTCAAGTTCCTCGTGATGCCATTTGGTCTCTCAAATGCGCCTTCCACATTCCAGGCCCTCATGAATGAGGTGTTTTCCTCTCTCTTGAGGAAATACGTTTTGGTATTTTTTTATGATATTTTGGTATATAGCAACAGTTGGGAAGAGCATCTTCAGCACCTTCACCAGGTATTTACTCTTCTCCGCTCACATCATTTGCTTTTAAATCAGTCCAAATGTTCTATGGGTACTTCAGAAGTGGCATACTTGGGCCACGTTATTTCAGCAGTTGGGGTGAAGGTAGACCAAAGTAAGATTCAGGCTGTCATAGATTGGCCTCCTCCCACCTCCATTACAGCCTTAAGGAGATTTTTGGGCCTAGCTGGGTATTACAGGAAATTTATTCCCAACTATGGCCAGATTGCAGCACCGCTCAACAACCTACTCAAGAAAAACGCCTTTACCTAGTTGGAGACAGCGGCTCATTCCTTTCAGCAGTTGAAAGAGGCCTTATCATCTGCACTGGTTTTGCTGCTACCGGACTTTGATGAGTCATAGGTGGTGGAAAGTGATGCTTCAGGGGGCGGTATTGGTGCGGTGTAACACCAACAAGGATACCCGATGGCTTATTTTAGCCGCCAACTTGGCCAACACCACCAAAAATTAGCAGCTTATGAGAGGGAACTAATCGGTTTAGCGAAAGTAATACAGCATTGGCGGCCTTATATCTAGGGGCACCCATTTCTGATTCGCACCGATCATTGCAGCCTCAAGTATCTGCTTGAGCAGCGCCTCACTACTTCACCGCAGGAGCATTGGTTAAGTAAACTTTTGGGGTTTGACTTTACCATGGAGTATAAACCTGGGAGTTTGAATGTGGGGGCTGATGCTTTATCTCGTCGGGACATTCTAGAGCTGCAATTATATGCAATCAGTCAGCCCAGAGGTCTCTTGTTGGATTCTATTCGGGATGAGACACAACAATATCCGAAAATTATTGCTTTATATCATGAGATGCAGCAGGGGAGATCGAAAAAACATTGGACGGTTCAGGATAGTCTGGTCCTCTTCAAAAACTGGATCTTTCTACACCACACGTCCGCACATATTTGCAACATTTTAGCCTCCTTCCATGACAGTATACATGAGGGCCAAAAAAAATATATATTTTCGGATAAGTCGGAAATTTTATAGGAGGGGTATAAAGCGCAGTATAGCTGATTATGTGGCAGCTTGTCAGATTTGTCAATGGAATAAAGTGGAATCATTAAGTCCAGTAGGGTTGCTCCAACCACTTCAGCTGCCATCACAAGTCTGGTCAGATATTTCCATGGACTTCATAGATGGCCTTCCCTCACTGTCCGGCAAATCCGTTATCTTTGTAGTGGTTGATCATTTCTCAAAGTATGGCCATTTCCTACCTCTGGTGCATCCTTACACTGCAGCTCATGTAGCTCAGCTCTTTATGGATAATATTGTCCGGTTACATGGGATGCCTACCTCCATTACCAATGACAGAGATCCGATCTTTACCAGTACATTCTAGAAAGAACTATTCATGCTGGAGGGCACAACGTGTTAGGTTCTCTTACCATGGATCGAGTCACCCGGCGATCTCCTCTAGCTTCCAGATTGGCTATCGAAGAAGAGAAGGATTTGGGGGTCTTAGAACACCCAATGATGTAGGAATGTTAGCCTTTGAAGGAGCTCCAACCTTAGGCCTCCTTAGAGAGAGTACCTGATCTCGTCTAAGCTAATTGATCAATACTTGTCTTTCCTTCAATCACTTGACGCCCTAAATAGATCAGGGAAGATGTCAAAGGTTCTATAATTACAATTAGACCCTTATTGAACTTCAAATTACAATTAAACCCCTAAGGTACTGAAATACAAGTTTACTCCATCTATTCTCTTCTCCGATTCGCCACTCTTAATGCTATGGAGTCCATAACATCACCCCCTCCTGAAGAAATAGCCTGTCCTCAAGCTTGAAAGTGGGGAATAGAGTATGGAAGGACTCGAGTGTCTCCCAAGAGGCTTCCACCAATTCCTCGTCACTCCATTGAATGAGAACCTCCCATGCGTTGTTAACTCGCCTTGCTTGAAGGATCTATGCGGGAGTGGGCATAGAGCGGCCATCTTTGAGCAGAGGCAGAGGGGTATGCAGTAGTGGAGAGTCTCCCTTGAATGGCTTGAGAAGGGAGACGTGGAAGACATCATGTAGCTTGGCGTCTAGTGGGAGTTTCAAACGATATGCCACTGTGCCAATACGGTGAAGAACCTGGAATGGCTGCAAGAGAGAGTTGGCGGTATGGTTTAAGTTTGAGCCAAACAAATTCTCCAGGTGCAAAGGAAAGGGGACAATGTCCTTTGTCATAAGTATGCTACATTGTGGCTTGTGCACACTGTAACTGAAGGCGGACCTGAGCAAGCATTGCATCTCTGTCTGCTAATGCTTGGTCCAATGCTGCTACCCGAGAAGACCCCGGTTCATAAGAAAGTAGGTGCGGGGGTTCGCATCCATAAATGACTCAAAAAGGGGTAGTACCCAGTGCAGTGTGGTATGAGGTATTATAACATTACTTTGCCCATGCTAACCAAGGAACCCACTGTCGGGGAGTGTCCCCAAAAAAGCACGGAAAATACATCTCCAATGTGTGGTTAACCACCTCTGTCTGGCCGTCTGTCTGAGGGTAGTATGATGAAGAAAAGGCTAACTTGGAGCCGTGGAGCTTAAATAGTTCCCCCCAGAATTTACTGGTGAATATAGCATCACAGTCACTAGTGATGGTCTTTGGAAGTCCATGGAGGTGGACAATATTATCCATGAAGAGCTGAGCGACTTGTGTGGCTGTATACGGATGGCTGAGGGCCATAAAGTGGGCATATTTTGAGAACCGGTCTACCACAACAAGAATAACAGATTTCCCTGCAGAAGGAAGAAGACCATCGATAAAATCCATTGAGAGATCTGCCCATACCTGTGAAGGAAGTTGAAGTGGCTGGAGCAAGCCGGCGGGTTGTAAGGATTCAGACTTATTCCTCTGACAGACCTTGCACACGGCAACATAATCAGCAATGACACTTCATACCCCTCCAATAAAACTCCTGACTAAGGCAGAAGTATGACTTATGCTGGCCCTCATGTGTACTATCATGAAAGGAGGCAATAATGGCAGGAAGGAGTGCCGATGAAGGATGAAGATATATGCGTCCTTTATATAGAATGAGACCTTCCTGTAGTGTCCAGTTATTGTCCTTGGAATGGTTCTCGATTTGAGCTTGTAAGGCAAAGAGATCCGGATGATGGCTAGTATCCTGACAGATTGTGTCTAGCAAAAGGGACCTGGGGTGGCTCAGTGCGTGCAGGTGTGAATCCCCCAGTTCTCTACGTGACAAGGCGTCTGCCCCACGGTTGAGATAACCCAGTTTGTATTCCACCTAAAAATCGAATCCCATTAATTTGCTGAGCCAATGTTGTTGTGGGGATGTAGTAAGGCGCTGCTCTAATAAGTATTTGAGGCTACAGTGGTCTGTCCGGATGCCCCACAAATACAGCCTCCAATGCCGCACAACTTTGGCCAAACCGATGAGTTCCCTTTCATAAGTGGCTAACTTGTGATGGTGAGGAGTGAGATGGCAGCTGAAGTAAGCAATGGGGTGTCCCTGTTGCTGCAAGCCTGCACCTATACCTCCCCCAGATGCATCGCATTCTATTATGAAATTTTTGGCAAAGTTTGGCAATTGTAGAACTGGAGTTGACGCTAATGCCTGTTTCAATTGGTTAAACAAGGAGTTCGCCAACTGAGACCACTGAAAGGCATGCTTCTTCAATAAATTGTGGAATGGTGCTGCCAGCTGACCATATTATTTGATAAATTTTCTATAATACCCTGCAAGACCAAGGAACCCTTTCAAAGCTGTGAGAATTGAGGTGTGGGCCATTCCATAACAGCATGTATCTTGCTGAAGTCTGGTTTCACCCCAGAGGTAGAGATCACATGCCCCAAATAAGCTACTTCGGAAGTGGCAAAGTCACATTTGGCTCGATTGAGAAATAATTGGTGTGCTCGGAGAATTGTGAAAACCTGTCTCAATTGGTGCAATTGTGCTTCCCAAGTTTTGCTATAGACCAGTATATCGTCAAAAAAAATTAAGACATGCTTCTGTAAGAAAGGGTGAAATACCTCGTTCATAAGCGCTTGAAAGGTGGACAGGGCATTGGATAGCCCAAATGGCATCACCAGGAACTCGTAGTGACCATGGTGGGTGCGGAAGGCAGTTTTTTCGACATCCTCCGAATAAATCCGAATCTGATGGTACCCAGATTTCAAGTCTAACTTAGTAAATAATTGAGATCCATGTAGCTCATCCAATAATTCATCTACCATCGGAAATGGAAATTTATCTTTGATGGTGTGAGCATTGAGTTCACGGTAATCCACACAAAAGCGCCAAGATTTATCTAATTTTTTTACCAGCAATACTAGGGATGAAAAGGGAGAATGGCTAGGCTGAATAATACCCTGTTGGAGCATTTGTTGAGATTGCTTTTCTATCTCATCTTTTTGCACATGTGGATAGCGGTAGGGACGCACTACCACTAGTTCTATGCCCATCTTCAAATGAATTCTGTGATCACAAGCTTGTATGGGTGGAAGGTCTGCAGGTTCCTAAAATAAATCCGCATATTCGGCCAACAATGAAGCTAAGTTATCCCCCTTTGAAGGAGTCACGAAAAGTGTTTGGAGGCTGCATGGGCGCTGGGCGCTAGTGCACTGGAGGGTGATCGGATGGCTGTTCAGTGTAAAACTCTTGGTAAGGGATTGGAAATCCCAAAAGATCGGACCCAATCGTTGTAGCCATTTAATATCCAATACCAGGTCGAAACCAGCCAGTGGTATGACCAAAAAATCCGCTACAAAGGAGTGACCCTCAATAGTAAAGGGCACTGCTGAACCGAAACCGACAGTGGTCACCTTGTCACCATTAGCCACTAAGACTGATATTCCTGACTTCTGCTGTAGTGATAAACCCAACTGTTGTGCTGCCTAGCTGCTTATAAAATTATGTGTGCTGCCTGAGTCCACCAGTGCTAGCAGAATATGATGGTTCATGGTGGCGTGGACCTGCATCGTATTTGTGCTGTGCAGGCCTGTCATTGCATGGAGGGAGATTTCTGGTTCTTCCTCCTCGGTTTGGTCCACATCTTCCTGAAAGTCATCCTCTGATGGGTCTTCTATTTCTTCCCAAAAGAGTCTTTTGCATGGATGGCCCCTTACGAATTTTTCATCACAATTGAAACATAGTCCCTGAGCCCTTCTCTGATCAATTTCTGCTTTTGTAAGACGTTTGATAAATCCAGGTGGTGGTTTAAAGGCTGGTGGTGGTGTTGGAGAGGGAGTGTGGGGTTGAGGCCTTGGGTTAGTGGAAAAAGGGACATTGGGCTGTGGGCGAGGTTGCCATGGGGGACGTTTGGTTAATAAATCTCGAAAGAGGCACTGTTTGGTTTCCAATGCTCTTGCCAAATTCATGGTGTGGGCTAGGGAGGTGGGGCTTCCAATTCCACTTCTAGGCGAAGTGGTTCCACAAGGACAGCAATGAACAAACTGACATAAAGTTCAAGTCGCACCAAATGACTTGCACGAGCAAGTTTTTCTTGGAACAATTTTAGATATTGTTCTATAGTTCCAAGCTGTTTTAAATTAACCAAATCCCCAACTGGGTTGCTGTGAAGCGGAGGACCAAACCGTAGCATACAATTTTCCTTGAAAAATTCCCAATCATAGACCACAAACTTGTTTTTGAATTGATGAAACCACATAAGCGCTTCATCGAGCATGTGGAAGACAGCTAATTGAACTTTGCCCTCGGGCAGAGTTCCTTGATTGGAAAAGAAATGATCACACCTGTGTAACCACATTAAAGGGTCCGAAGACCCATCATACGTTGGAAAATCAAGCTTTGTGTACCTGGGCACGGTAGGGGTTGTTGAATTGATGCCGCCACGAGGTGGAGGTGTTTGGCGCAGGGGCGGAGGTGGTGGCGGGGGCGGAGGTGGTGGCGGGGGCTGAGGGTGGTGATGTTCTGCTGTGCATGACGAAGAAGCCATCTGGGTGGAAAGCTGAGCAAAGCCCTCCTCCTCTCGGGATAGCAACATCTGAAATTTGCCATCAAGGCCATTGATTTGAGATTGTAGATCAGCATGGTTCTCTTCCATAAAATTCTGAATTTCTGCAAGGGAAGAGGAATTGCCAATGGTGGTCCTGTCTGATACCATGATGTTAGGTTCTCTTGCCATGGATCGAGTCACCCGGCAATCTCCTCTAGCTTCCAGATTGGTTGACGAAGAAGAGAAGGATTTGGGGGTCTTAGAATGCCCAATGATGTAGGAACGTGAGCCTTTGAAGGAGCTCAAACCTTAGGCCTCCTTAGAGAGAGTACCTGATCTCGTCTAATCTAATTGATCAATACTTGTCTTTCCTTCAATCACTTGACACCCTAAATTGATCAGGGAAATGTCAAAGGTCTATAATTATAATTATACCCTTATTGAACTTCAAATTACAATTAAACCACCAAGGTACTGAAATACAAGTTTACTCCATCTACTCTCTTCTCTGGTTCGCCACTCTTGATGCTATGGAGTCCATAACACAATGTTAGCATTCTCTTCTGCCTACCATCCGTAGACTGATGGTCAGACAGAGGTCATCAATCGGACAATTGAGATGTATCTTTGTTGTTCTGTGGGGGACTCACCTAAACGGTGGTTTAAGTGGCTCTCCTGGGCTGAATTATTTTACAACACCTCCTACCATAACGCACTCGGAACTAGCCCATTCAAGGTAGTATATGGTAGAGACCTGCCCAGCCTTTTATCATATGAACCAGGTGCCTCCAAGGTTACCATTTTGGACCAAGCATTAGCAGAATGAGACACCTTGCTCAATGAGGTGCAAACTCATCTCCAGGAGGCCCAGCATACTATGAAGTTTTATTATGACAAGAAGCACCGGGAAGTCTTCTTTTCTCCAAGAGATTATGTATGGCTGCGTTTCCAACACTACAGGCAGTTGTCACTGACAGCCTCCAAATGCCACAACCTCTCTCCAAAGTATTATGGTCCCTTTCAGGTAATGGACCACATTGATACAGTTGCCTACCGCTTGCAGCTTCCACCAGAGGCCAGGATTCACAAGGTGTTTCATGTCTCCCAACTGAAGGCCTTCCAAGGTGACTCTCCCTTGCTGCACACACCTCTGCCCCCACTACATGAGGGACGTGTCCTTTCTACTCTAGCACAGGTGTTAAAGGCTCACCACATTCAGGGTGATTGGGAGATCCTAGTGCAATGGGCTGATGCTGATCCCATTGACAGGACATGGGAGCCATTAGCTGCATTCCGAACCCTGTACCCCTATTTTGAGCTTGAGGACAAGCTCTTTCTCTAGGAGGGGGTGATGTTATGGACTCCATAGCATCACGAGTTATTCACAGGCATAGGAATTAAATTGTGTCAATTTACTTTTAATGTAATTCCATTTGGTTTGGTTTGGTTTGGTTTGGTTTAGATGTAATATGGAATGAACCAATTGACCCATTGGTCTAATTTGTACTTCCGTCCTCAACCCTATTTATGGGGACGTCAGGGTAAAGGAAAGTAAGTATTGAGAAAATTATAATTAAACGGGTCAAATTCTCCCTCAGAGGTCTAGGTCGGATTCTCCCTCTAAGTTCCAGGTCGAGCTTCCTTCAAAGCTCATTCATTCCATTCCAATTTCCATCATTCCACGTTCAAGAAACAAGAATCCTCTCCCAGCGTCAAGATTCAATATGGAGGGAAGAGAGGAAAGAAGGGTGACTTGATCCATGGCTCAAGAAGAACCTAACAGTCAATTCGCGTACCAACTCAGCGTAATGCATTAATTAGGCTCCACAACTTAACAATTTCCCACTTGGATACAAATCCATCGTTTATATCCCCTCCATAGTGCAACAACTTCTAAATCCTCAATAGAAGTTCAACTGAATTTACACACAACAATAGTTTCTCAAACGTAACAGTCTTTGTCAACATATCAGCCCGATTATGACTTCCTTGAATCTTCTCAAGTGCTAAGACACCATCCTCCAGAGCGGATCTAATGAAGTGATAACACACCTATATGTGCTTTTGTTCTAGCACGATAAACGTGATATTTTGCTAAATAAATTGCACTTTGACTATCACAATAGAACACATTCTTCCCATGCTTGAGACCTAATTCTTCCAAAAAAGATTGAAATCATACCATCACTTTGTTGGCTTTGATCACGATGACATATTCCGCCTTGGTAGTGGAATAAGAAACTATCTTACGCAACTTAGAGACCCAACTAACTATTGTACCACCCGATGTGTACACGTATCCAGTGGTACTCTTCCTACCATCAATGTCACCAGCCATGTCAGCATCTACATACCCCTGAAATCCCAAGTCTGACTTTATAAAACATAAGGTTGAGTTTGTCATTCCACTCAAATACCTGAGAATCCACTTAACTGCTTCCCAATATTTTTTACCCAAATTACTCTTATATCTGCTCACAACTCCCACTGCATGAACTATGTCTGGTCTAGTGCACTGTTATGGTCCTGGGTTAAGTACTTATGTCTTCCACTCCTAACAGGCCGGTCTTTTGGGTAGTATTGGCTAGGTGCTTAACATTTGGTATCAGAGCTAGCGTTGCGTCCCGACTTTGAATCCCGATGCCCCCAAAACGGATGCGGGTGGTCACACGCCTGGACTGACCCGGGTTCGACCCGGATCCGGTTGCTCTGTTGTGGTAGCCTCCGCGGTCGTCAGCTCGGGGAAGGGCGGGGTGATGTTATGATCCTGGGTTAAGTACCTATGTCTTCCGTTCCTATCAGACCGGTCTTTTGGGTAGTATTGGCTAGGTGCTTAACACTTAACATGCACACCATGACATACATGAGACTGCCAATGGCATAAGCATAGGGCACATTGGCCATGTAGACTCGCTTCTTCTCTGTAGAAGGTGACTGCTCCTTTGATAGCCTAAAGTGACTAGTGTTGGAAGATGGGCTCAAGCCCACAAGCCCAAGACAAGAAGCCCACACATCAAAGGAGAAACATGTGTAAAATATGGTACTTTCCATAAAGATGGCATAGAGGTGTAAATATGTATTCCTTTTATGTCTTTTGTTTTATCTGGTTGTAGCCCTAAGGGCATTGTAAAACTATAAATAAAGGCCTTGGCTAAGAGGTAGAGCATTTAAGCCCTCTCCTCTCCTTCAACAAATTCGTCATGCCCTCCTCTTTCTTATTTGACACAAACCCTTCTTCCCTTAGTCCAAACTCTCTCCTTTTATGTTCTTCTTCTTCTCCTCTCTTTTCTCTCTTCTTCTTCTACTTCCTCGTTGATCTAAAGTTCTTCTCATGGAATCCTAAATTCTACATGGTATCAGAACAAGGATTTTGGGATCCTACTTGATGAAGTAGTTATGAAATCTATCCAAGAAGTTGATAAAAGAAGGAATTCAGTCATGAAGAGATAAGTCAATTCTCTTCTTCGTTACATTTTTTTTCTTCTTATTTACATACTCCTTCTTTACATTTTTTTTCTTCTTCTTGAACTTTGAATCACATAAAGTCAAGATAATCTTCATATGTTGTGAAGATTTATTTTTATGACTATAATGATGTTATACTCTTGATCTTCTTGAAGATCAATTACAAGTTTGATCAAGATCAGTTGCCACTTGTTTCTTATCAAGATTGATGTTTGAGATTCATTTACCTTTATGTAACTTGGATCAATTTCATTTGAGGTGGAATTCCAACACATGTTGTTGTAACTTCTCCCACTTGATGTTGCTCATGGGATTGTGTTATGTTGTTGGATGTCCATTTTATGTTTGATGAAATTCCAGCACTCACTTTTCCCTATTATTTTTGTTGCTCTTGAACTTCAACGATTGCAATTTTTTTCCATTGAAGTATTCTCATGAGCTGAATACTTACTCTCGTGAAGAAATATTGTTCTCCTTTTCCCTCTATTGTTGGTGACTGATTTGATCCACGGGTTCTTCAAATTACATTGAGTAATTGTTATTTGAAGAAGGCCCCTGCCCTTGACCTCCACATTTGCCTTGCCTCAACATAGAGAATGGACACACCAATAATAAGAGTGACATACACCGCATTACTACGATTCCATTAAGAGGTTTCTCCAATTACCTTTGTTGGTCACAATCAATACGGAGGGTTCTCATTACTCGTGACCTTCTAAGCCATGTTATCAAAATCCCTCCTCCGATTGATGAAAACATGGTTAACAGTTGGCTCATGATTAACATGGAAGAGCATGTAGCTAACAATGTTGTCCACTTGGAAATAGTCGAGGACATTTGGGACACTTGTGCTAAGCATTACTCGAGTACTTCCTCATTATAAAGAGTATATGATGTCTTATAAAGTATGCTGCATACTAAACACGGAAATAACATTCATGAATTTTTTGTTCAATTTCGGGGCCTTCTCCAAGAATGGAAAATAGGTCAGCCATACTCCACTGACATTGCTATTCAAGAATGACAACGAGAGGCCTTGGCAGCAGCTATTTGCTTATCAAATATTAAGCCTTACCTTGAGGGTGTAAAGATCCAGATTCTAAGTTTCACTGCTCTTCCATCATTCGATGACATCAGTGCTACGTTACTATGGATACCTGATCTATCCCCTCTTTCTCCTATTGATGCTCCATCGGCTATGTTCTCAGCCAAATGGGGTACATCATCCTCATACCGTGGACGTGGCAGAAATATGAGAGGGGTAGAACTATGAAGGGGCAGAAAATAGAGGTGGTCGAACGGGTCTAAATAATTCTTGTACTGAGCATCAACTTTGCACTTACTGTGGTGGTCAAAACCACCTTGTGGAAACATGCTGGAAACTTCATGGCAAGCCTGATTGGGCCGCGAATAACCCAGCCCATGTTAATGTTGAGAAACATGAACAAAAGTCTGACTCCCACTCCGAAAATGTGACTCTCACTGCTGAAAACTATGTTGCATTTCAGAAGATGAAGTCCTTAATGGATTCCTCCATTATCTACTGCCACTACTACTACTGCCTCAGGTATGCTTTCTTTCTCTTCATCGTCTTCCTCTTGGATCATCGACTCTGGGGCCTCAGAATATTTTTCAGGTAAAAAACACTTGTTTCAGTCATTATCTCCTTGTCTTCCTCAAAAATTCATTACTATTGCTAATGGTACCCAAACCAAGGTCCTTGGCAAAGGTTCCTCCTCTCTTACCTCATCTATTCCTCTTCAAGATGTTTTGTTTGTCCCTCAATTTTCTTTAAATTTGCTTTTTGTTTATCAATTAACAAAACAGTTGAATTGCTTTATCACCTTCTCACTGTTTTCTTGTATATTTTAGGATCTCACTATGAAGTGGGTGATTGGTGGCGGCCATTAAAAGGGGGGCTTGTACTACTTCACTCTTCCACCATTATTTTTCCTATCATCCACTACAACTGAGGCCCAACTTTGTCACAACCGTGTTAGGATCTGCCCTTGCCATGTATCGTGTCACCATTCTTTCTCCTCTTTCCTCCAGAATTTCTATTGATGAGGATAAGAGTTTTCTATACTTCGAACGTGCAATGGCATGGAAATGATTGAGCCTTGAAGGAGGCTCGACCTAGACCTCAAAAAGGGAGAATCCGACCTCTACTGTAATTTTGATTTCAATGTTTGCCTTTCATTCAAACCCCTTCTCCCATATAAAGAAGATTAGGGACACAAATAACCAGCCCAAACTGAGGGGCACAAGGTTCATGAGAATTACAATTAAACCAACATAACACCTAAAAGGAAATTACATAAATTAATTCATACGTCTGTTTATTATCCGAGATGCTATGGAATCCATAACATCACCCCCCTCCTGGAGAAAGAGCTTGTACTCAAGCTCTAAAGTGGGGTAGAGAGCCTTAAAAGACGCCAAGGACTCCCATGTAGTGTCAAGTGGTTCAGTGTCAGCCCACTACACTAAAATCTCCCAGTCGCCCTGAACTCAGCGAGCCTGCAACACCTTGGCTGGAATGGATAGCACACGTCCTTCCTGAATTGGTGGAAAAGGTGTGTGGAGCAATGGAGAGTCACCACTGAATGACTTCAAATGAGAGACATGGAAAATATCATGTAGCCTTGCATCCGGTGGAAGCTGAAAATGGTAGGTAACTGTGCCAATGCATTCCAGGACTTGGAATGGGCCATAGAACTTGGGGGACAATTTGTGATGTTTGGAGGCCATCAGGGAGAGTTGTCGGTAATGTTGAAGATGAAACTACACATAATCCCCCAGAGAAAAGACCAAGTTGCGATGTCTTTTATCATAGTTGGCTTTCATTGTCAATTGAGTGGCCTCTAAATGAGAGCATACCTGGCTGAGCAGTGCATCACGTTCTACTAAAGCCTGGTCAAGATTTGCCACCTTAGAAGAGTCAGGTTCATAGGATAAGAGCCGAGGAGGATCTCTGCCATAGACAACCTTGAAAGGAGTGGTGCCAAGTGTGGTGTGGTAGTATGTGTTATAACAGAACTCCGCCCATGCCAGCCACCTGACCCAACTTTTAGGCGAATCGCCGACAAAACAACAGAGGTACATTTGAATGGTGCGGTTGACTACCTCTGTTTGGCCATTGGTCTGCGAGTGGTAAGCTGAGGAGAAGGCCAACTTTGTCCCATGCAGCTTGAAGAGTTCCTTCCAGAAAGTACTTGTGAACACGACATCTTGGTCACTAGTAATGGACGCAAGCACCCCATGTAATCGGACAATATGATCCATGAAGAGCTGGGAGACGTGAGCTGCTGTATAAGGGTGCGCCAGGGCCAAGAAGTGTGCATATTTGGAGAAGCAATCGACTACCACAAAAATAACTAATTTTCCCGAAGATGGGGGAAGTCCATCAATAAAGTTCATGGATATATCGGGCCATACCTATGAAGGTAAGTGAAGGGGTTGGATCAACCCTGCTAGACTTAAGGACTCGGCTTTGTTCCGCTAACAAATCTGGCAAGCTGTCACATAGTCCGTCACACTACTTTTCATGCCCCGCCAATAAAAATCTCGGTTGATCCGAAATAATGTTTTTTGCCAGCCCTCATGTGCGCTATCATCAAAGGTAGATAATATGTTGTAAATGAGTGGCGAGGTGTGATGGACATAAATCCGATTCCTGAACAATATGAGTCGATCCTAAATGGTCCAAGTGCTCTCCATTTTGTTTTGCTCAATATTATGATATAGCAAAAGGAGCTTGGGGTGCTGTTGTGTTTCACCCCGAATAAAGTCCAGCAAAATAAATCTGGGTTGATTGATAGCGTGTAGTTGAGGCACAGGTAGGTCCCTGAGGGACAAAGCATCTGCCCCAACGTTGAGGTGGCCAGGTTTATACCCAACCTTAAAATTAAATCCCATCAATTTGCTCAACCAATGCTGCTGTGGGGACGTGGTGAGCCGCTGCTCGAGTAAATGCTTTAAATTGCAATGATTGGTCCGGATAATAAAGGGGTGCCCCCAAAGATAGGGCCTACAGTGCTGAATAGCTTTGGCTAAGCTGATCAGTTCCCTTTCATAGGCAGCTAATTTGTGGTGATAATGGCTGAGCTGCCTGCTAAAATAAACTATGGAGTGGCCGTGCTGCTTTAATACTGTGCCAATACCCCCTCCAGATGCATCACATTCAATAACAAACAATTCATCAAAGTTGGGCAGCTGAAGTACTGATGCGGATGATAAAGTTGTCTTCAAATTTTCAAAGACGAATTTGCTATCTCAGACCAAATAAAAGCATTGCACTTAAGGAGATTATTGAGCGGAGCTGCAAGCTGACTGTAGTTACGAATGAATTTCCTGTAGTAACCTGCTAGTCCCAAGAATCCCCATAATGTTGAGACTGATGTGGGAGTAGGCCAGTCGACCACTGCCTGAATTTTGCTATGGTCTACCTTCACGCCTGATGCTAAGATAACGTGGCCCAAATATGCTACCTCTGACGTTCCCATGGAACATTTGGATTGGTTGAGAACCAAATGAAGGGAGGTGATTTGGATTGGTTGAGAACCAAATATGCTACCTGGCATAGATGATGAAGGTGCTCATCCAAGTGCTGACTATAAACCAGGATATCATAAAAAAAGACAAGAACAAACTTCCTTAAGATAGAACAAAATACCTCATTCATGAGGGCTTGGAAGGTGGAGGGTGCGTTGGAGAGACCAAATGGCATGACTAAAAACTCGAAATGCCCATGGTGCGTCCGGAATGTTGTCTTCTCCACGTTAGAAGAGTGACTTCGAATCTGGTGATATCCTGATTTCAAATCCAATTTGGTGAATAAGTTGGTGTCATGCAATTCATCTAATAGTTTATCAACCACTGGAATGGGAAATTTATCTTTAATTTGTTATGGACTCAATAACACTGAGTCATCTACTTTACTTTTATTATTTATGTTGCTTTTAATTTCTAATTTTACTGATTTGTAATAAGACTTAAAGGTAGGGGTAGAATTAGGTTTTATAACCCTAACCTATGTTGATGTTAATTACCCTATTTAAGGGGTAAGGATGGAGAAATAAAGCAAGTTCAGAATTTTCATAAACTAGAGTAATTAGGTTATTGCTAGGCTCCCTATTCGAGGGTTCTTGGCTTGAGCTCCTTTCCAAATCAGACATGGAACATCGCAAGGCACAAGGGCTTTGTTTTAATTGTGATGAAAATTTTTTGTCGGGTCATTTATGCAAGCAGATCTTTTGGTTGGAAGTGGATGATCCAGAGGAGAACCCCCCACCAGAAGATGAGGAGGCCCCTGAGGAAGAAGAACCAGCCATTTCCATCCATCTTATGACTGGGTTACACAGCACCAACACTATGCAAGTTCACGAGGGGATTGAAAATTTTCGCTTACTTGCCTTGGTTGATTCGGGAAGCACCCACAATTTTCTAAGCCAATCAGCAGACACTCAATTGGGGTTAGCAATTCAGCATAATTCTGGACTTTCCATCTTTGCAGCTAACGAGGAGAAGATCACCAGCATTGGCCTCTGTTCGACAGTGTAGTTTATTATTGAGGGCCACCACTTTGCCGTGGATTTCTTGGTTATTCCATTGTCTGGGTCTGATCTAGTATTGGGCATTAAGTGCCTCCCATAGTTGGGACCGATCTTGTGGGATTTCACTTCATTGACTATGAGTGTCTGTTATGGTCCTGGGGTTATGTACCTATGTCTTCCGCTCCTACCAGGCTGGTCTTTTGGGTAGTATTGGCAAGGTGCTTAACAACTTGGTATCACAGCAGGGTAACCCTATAGAGAGAAGCACCAATGAATACTTTGAATTTCTTGAAAGAAACTTTGATACTGTCCTAGAAAGGTTCTCAAAAATTGATATCGATATGGAGACCTTGAAGGAAAGGATGGATAGAATGGAGAATGGTCTAACTACTGGCAAGAAATTTGCTGCATTAGAGGAGAAGTTCACTCTTAGTTTGGAAACCTTGAAAGGAAGGATGGATAGCATGGAGACGGGTTTGAGCACTGGCAAGAACCCAATTCTGGGAGACCATTCGCAGATCAGAGGGGGAGATGAATTTACTAGACACACAAGTTTCTCGGGATAGCAAGGACCCCTCATTCCAGGGGGACACTTCTACCAGGGGGAAGCACTGTTCTGAGGTATACTAAAATGGAATTCCCTACTTATAATGGGTCAGAAGACCCTTTGATATGGTTGTATTGATGCGAAAAAAATTTTAGCCATCAGCAAGTCCCAACCTATTACCGAGTCAACATAGCTGTTTTCCACTTACTACGGGAAGCACAACTTTGGTACCAACTAGTTGAGGTTGATAGCGAGGTGGTAGATTGGGATGAATTTAAGCGACTATGCTCTCTCCGTTTTGGTCCTCCGGCTTATAGTAACCCTTTGGGAAATTTGGTTTAACCACGCCAAACTGGGGCCGTGGAGCAATATCAAAAATTGTTCCAGGAAAAATTAGCACGAGCCAGCAGTATGGTACAAGTGGATCAGCAAGTTGCGCTGTTTACAGTAGGACTAACTGAGGTCTTAAAGCTTGAGGTGGAGCTCTATGCACCTATTGACTTATCCTGTGCTATGAATATAGCTCGTGCTTTAGAACTGCGATAGCAAGCACAACACAGACTACCTCCATGGTCAAGGGAGTGCATTCCTCCGAGAAACAACCCAGGTATTAAGTTGACAGGGGATTCGAGATCTAGTCATCCTACACCTCCTTATATAAAAAAAATTGACAAGTGCTAAGATGGTGGAACGGCGGGCTAAGAATCAGTGTTACAACTATGATGAACCATATCGGGCTGGGCATCAGTGCAAAAGATTGTTTTTGATCGATAAGGTTGAAGATGAGGATATCGAGGTGACAGAGGATATGATTGAGGACGAACCACCGGACATCTCCCTGCATGCCATTACTGGGCAGCAATCGGCCACAACTATGCAGAATGGGAGCGGCTCGACAACTTCCACTAGGTCTACCCAGCTTCCGAGCTTGAGGACAAGCTCGATCTCCAAGGGGGGCAGATGTTATGGACTCAATAACACTGAGTCATCTACTTTACTTTTATTATTTATGTTGCTTTTAATTTTGAATTTTATTGATTGTTAATAAGACTTAAAGGTAGAGGTGGAATTGGGTTTTATAACCCTAACCTATGTTGATGTTAATTACCCTATTTTAGGGGTAAGGATCGAGAAATAAAGCAAGTTCAAAATTAGCATAAACTAGAGTAATTAGGTTATTTATAGGCTCCCTATTCTAGGGTTCTTGGCTTGAACTCTCTTTGGTGGTTTGCTGCATCCATTGGAGAATCTTTGAGGAGATCGCGGGAGGAAGAAGAAGAGGAAGTACCCTTCTATTCTGAGCTGCAAGGGAGAGACTACCTCTTCACAGAAATTCCAGAAAAGGAGATGTCTTGACATGAGTCTACCCAGGAAGGAGGACGAGTTCTTGTTGCTGGTTGGGTGTTGATGTCCAGAGGTATTTTCTAATCTTATTCCAAGCATTGGGATTAGATTTATGTTTCTCTTTTGCGTAAGGAACCAGTGCTGCATGAAATTGGAAACCCTACCTTGACGTGAGCCATAAGAAAGGGGGTTCCACGTTGGGGCCTCAAGGAGCTTCCTTGACTAGCTGGGTTCATTCATAATTAAGAAAAGGAATCTCCTTTTCAAGGGGAATGAATTCAGTAAAGGGAAAGGGTTTGTTCTTGAGTCATTATAGCAGGTAAAACCCCTTGACGTGTGTTATGCACGCAATAACATTAAATGTTATGCATGCAATAACATTATTATTTTAGTTGTTTTATTTAATTTACTTTATTTTATTTCAGTTTTAGGTCATAGAGGTATTTTTGGAATATTTTATTTATAGGGGTATTTTTATTTATAGGGGGATTTTTGGAATATTTTATTTATAGGGGTATTTTTGGAATATTTTATTTATAGGGGTATTTTTGGAATATTTTATTGTAAACCCTAACCGGGTGAACCCTATTTAAGGGGTAAGACTAATGAGAAATAGAAGGATTGAAGTATTAAGAATTAGGTTAATTTTAGCGTAAAGAGGCTTAGAGTTCTCCTCAATGAGCTCTAGGGTTTTCAAGCTTCCCTTAGGCTTGATCTTCATTTTCGTCTTCCCCATGTCTTCCTACTACCCCTACGGTAATGCTTGGAAGACCCATAACCCGTGGCAGACCCCAGATCCTCCCAAAGAATCCATGTGTCAGATCCGGGACTGTAACAACTGGTATCAGAGCGGGAACACGATGAGCCAAGCAAACCCATGGATGGCGATGCACAGACAAATCAGAGAAATGGCTGCAGTAGGCATTGCAGCGGAAAGAATACAAAAATGGCGTGCGAACTAGATGAAGTATTTTTTTCCAACGATGCAACAAGAGGTAGTCGATCGAGAAACAGTCTCGGACAGGAAAATGGTTACCAAATTAACCACTTCATCCTGTCTACCAGCGGAAGCCTCTGTGGAAGTTTTGGGGACAATTTTGGATCCTGATGGGCAGAGAGGCTTGGCGTCACAAAAAATCAAGATTTCTGCGCATGGAAATCCAAAGCCGAACGATGACAACGATTTGGGGAAATCGGAGGGGTTTTCTGCTACCACATCGTTGGCGTTGGTCAAATTGGGGGAGACCTTAAATCCGAAATCACACCAATACGACTCACGGCAAGCAAAACACCATCCCGAACTGGAGAAAGAATATCTTCCGGCGACTATTCCGACCGGGACACAAGCAGCGAAACCCCAAAGGGCTGCCATTCGCCACCGGACATGGAGGAGGCTCCGTCGGCACCGTTGGAAACATGTCCGATGGGATGTGACTTCCGGCCACCACCTCCCACTCGCAATCCCCCTCTCGGCAAAACAGAGGGAACCCAATTTCCAAATTGGGTGGGGTAAGTTTCGACAACCTCATTTTTCCATTCAATCTTGCGGTCAGATGACCAAATTCGTGCTGCTGTGTGATGAAGTCTCTACAATGCAAGAGACATTTTTTTGGGGGATTACCGGAAGGAGAATAAAAATTGAATGGTGGCTGTTTTATTTTTCTGTTGCCGTGAACCTCAGCGTGGGTCAGAAATTTTTTTTGGGGGGACTTTGTTTTTCTGTGGAGGAGCACAAAAATGTTCAATTTTTTGTTAATCATGAGCAGACGCTGGATTGTGGTGGTGGGTACCTGAAGTTGCTAAGCAGTGATTTGGATCCAAAGATTTGGTGAATGACCTTAGCAGTGATGGCTTCAAAGCAATCTGGATGTTGGACCCAGGAATAAAACATGAGGAAGGTTATTTTGTATATGATAGTGGTACAAAGAATGATGTGTGGGTTCAACAAGCTGACTGCAGACCATATATTGGGGAAGTATGGCCTGGACAAGGTGTTTTCCCTGATTTTACACAAGAAAAAGTTTGTTCATGGTGGGCAAAGTTGGTTAAAGACTTCATTGCAAATGGTGTTGATGGTATATGGAATGATATGAATGAGCCTGCTATTTTTAAGACTGTCACTAAAACAATGCCTGAGAGTAACGTTCACAGAGGAGATGTTGATCTTGGTGGTTTTCAGGATCACTCACATCATCATAATGTTTATGGTTTGTTGATGGCAAGGTCAACATATGAAGGAATGAAGATTGTTACAAGTGAAAAGCGTCCATTTGTTCTCACTAGAGCTGGATTTGTAGGTAGTCAAAGGTATGCTACAACATGGACTGGAGACAATCTGTCACACTGGGACCACTTACATATGAGTTTATCCATGGTACTTTTGCTGTGTCTCAGTGGTCAACCATTATCAGGACCCGATATTGGTGGTTTTTCTGCGAATGTAACACCTAAATTATTTGGAAGATGGATGGGCTTAGGTGCTTGGTTTCCTTTCTGTTGTGGGCATTCTGAAAGTGGTACTGCTGACCATGAGCCCTGGTCTTTTGGAGAAGAGTGTGCAGAAGTATGTCATCTGGCATTACTGAGACGCTACCGCTTCCTGCCACACTTATATACTCTTTTTTTTATGGCGCATACCAAGGGTAATCCCGTTCCAGCTCCTACATTCTTTGCAGATCCAACAGATCCAAATTTGAGGAAAATTGAAAATTCCTTTCTACTTAGTCCACTTTTAATATGTTCCAGCACTACACCTGAGAAAGGATCGCATCAACTCCTACAGCAGTTTCCTAGGGGCATTTGGATGAGTTTTGATTTTGATGACCCACATCCTGACTTACCCACTCTACAGTTGCAAGATGAAACTGGGAGAGCAGAAGGTCTCTTTGAAGATGATGGGGATGGATATGGATTTAGTAAAGGAGAATATCTCTTCACATATTATGTTGCTGACCTACAATCCTTAGTTGTCACAGTAAAGGTTTCCAAAGTTGAAGGATCATGGACAAGGCCCGAGAGGCACTTACATGTACATTTATTGCTAGGTGGAGGTGCCAAACTTGATGCACTGGGAACTGATGGAAAGGTGATTCAAATAAGGATGCCTTCAGAAAATGAAGTGAGTGACCTCACAGCCAGTAGCAAAAAGCAGTATGAAACACTTTTAGAAAACGCCACAAATATTCCAGCTGTAGAAGAACAAGCAAGCCAGAAGGGTGACGAGTTTGAGGATATAGACGGGGATGAGGATGAAGATGATGCAGTTGCTATTCCACCTACAGTTGCTGCTCGTGCTCCAGGTTTGGGACAGCAACTATTTTATGGCCAAGGTCCTTCCGTTAATACAATGCTTAATGGGTTAGGGTCTTGTGAGAGAATGATGCAATTTCAAATTGCTGCAGCTGTTGTAGGCAGCATGGTGGTCTCCTTTCATCACTCCGCTATGACTCTGGAACTTCATAACCAATTTCATCATCAATGGCTTCCAACAGCAGCGGTAGAGATCTCAAATACCATGGACTGTACGTATGATGAGCTGTTCTCTGTAATTCAGGACAGTGAACAGCAACTTGGGCTGTTTGGAATTTTGAGAAGGACAACCTGGTTGGATTCATGCAATGCTGGGGTTTCTGCTGATGTTGGGGATGAGGGAAACCCATGCCGTCTTCCTAGTGCGGCCTCTGAGTGTGTCAAGGTGCAGCCACTGGAGGGGGTATGTGGGGCTGAGTCTACTCCTTCCCAAGGGGCTGGTCATGATGTTATTGCTGCCATGCTGTCAATGGGTAGGCAGTGCCACTTCGCCAATGGGGGACCACCGTGAGGGGTTGTTGTACACCAGTCTAGGACTGAGGGAGGATAGCTTTGCTGTAGGGCGAGATGTAGCGACGTTCGGCACGCCTTCCTACAATTAAAAAAAAAATCCTAGAGGAAATGGACCAGTTTTTGGGCGTCCAGAGGGCGAACATAGCAATTGTGGATGCTAATTGGGCACAGGTGGAGACGCGACATAGAAACCCTACTTCCGAGCTTGAGGACAAGCTCAACGTTATGCATGCAATAACATTATTATTTTAGTTGTTTTATTTAATTTACTTTATTTTATTTCAGTTTTAGGTCATAGGGGTATTTTTGGAATATTTTATTTATAGGGGTATTTTTGGAATATTTTATTTATAGGGGTATTTTTAGAATATTTTATTTTAAACCCTAACCGGGTGAATCCTATTTAAGGGGTAAGACTAATGAGAAACGGAAGGATTGAAGTATTAAGAATTAGGTTAATTTTAGCTTAAAGAGGCTTAGAGTTCTCCTCAACGAGCTCTAGGGTTTTCAAGCTTCCCTTAGGCTTGATCTTCATTTTCGTCTTCCCCATGTCTTCCAACTACCCCTACGGTAATGCTTGGAAGACCCGTAACCCGTGGCAGACCCCAGATCCTCCCAAAGAATCCACGTGTCAGATCCGGGACCGTAACAACATGAATCATAAAAAGGGGTTTCATATCTGAGTGCTAAAACAGTCCTTTAACTTGTCGGTTGCATCTATGATTGAGAAAAGTAAAATCTTTTTCAATCCTAACGTGAAAGGACAAGTATAAGAGAGTCTTTTCACAAAAACGTGATAAGAAACCCTCAAACTATGCTAGATTCATATTCAACTTGCCGAGTTACTAGATCCATGGCTAGGGACCATAACAACTTGGTATCAGAGCAGGGTAACCCGGTAGAGAGAAGCACCAATGAATACTTTCAATTGCTTGAAAGAAATTTTGATATTGTCCTAGAAAGGTTCTCAAAAATTGATATCTATATGGAGACCTTGAAGGGAAGGATGAATAGCATGGAAAATGGTCTAACTACTGGCAAGAAATTTGCTGCATTGGAGGAGAAGTTCACTCTCAGTTTGGAAACCTTGAAAGGAAGGATGGATAGGATGGAGACTGGTCTAAGCACTGGCAAGAACCCAATTCCAGAAGACCATTCGCAGATCAGAGGGGGAGATGAGTTTACTAGACACACGAGTTTCTCGGGTCAACAAGGACCCATCATTCCGGGGGGACACCTCAACCAGGGGGGAGGCACTGTACCTCTCATTACAGATCAGAGAGGAGGGGACCATTCGTATAACAGAGGGGGAGATGAATTTCCAAGGCGCACGAGTTTCTCGGGAAAGCAAGGACCCCTCAATCCGGGGGGACACTTCTACCAAGGGGGGGCACTGTTCTGAGGTATACTAAACTGGAATTCCCTACTTATAATGGGTCAGAAGACCCTTTGATATGGTTGTATCGATGCGAAAAAAAATTTAGCCATCAGCGAGTCCCAACCTATGACCGAGTCAACATAGTTGTTTTCCACTTACTAGGGGAAGCACAACTTTGTTACCAGCTAGTTGAGGTTGATAGCGAGGTGGTAGATTGAGATGAATTTAAGCGACTATGCTCTCTCCGTTTTGGTCCTCCGGCTTACAGTAACCCTTTGGGAGATTTGGTTTTATTACGCCAAACTGGGGCTGTGGAGAAATATAAAAAATTGTTCTAGGAAAAATTAGCACGAGCCAGCAGTATGGTACAAGTGGATCAGCAAGTTGCACTGTTTACAGCAGGACTGACTGAGGCGTTAAAGCTTGAGGTGGAGCTCTATGCACCTGTTGACTTATCCAACGCTATGAATATAGCTTGGGCTTTAGAACTACGACAGCAGGCACAACACAGACGACCTCCATCGTCAGGGGAGTGCATTAACTAGAGTAATTAGGTTATTGATAGGCTCCCTATTCTTGGGGTTCTTGGCTTGAACTCTCTTTGGTGGTTTCCTGCATCCATTGGAGAGTCTTTGAGGAGATTGATGAGGAAGAAGAAGAGGAAGCACCCTCCTATTCCGAGTAGCAAGGGAGAGATTGCCTCTTCACAGAAATTCCAGAAAAGGAGAGGTGTTGACATGAGTCTACCCAGGAAGGAGGACGAGTTCTTGTTGCTGGTTGGGTGTTGACGTGCAGAGGTATTTTCTAATCTTATTCCAAGCATTGAGATTAGATTTATGTTTCTCTTTTAGATAAGGAACTAGTGCTGCATGAAATTAGAAACCCTACCTTGACGTGAGCAATAAGAAAGGGGGTTCCATGTTGGGGCCTCAAGGAGCTTCCTTGACTAGATGGGTTCGTTCATAATTAAAAAAAGAAAACTCCTTTTCAAGGGGAATGAATTCAGTAAAGGGAAAGGGGTTGTTGTTGAGTTATTACAGCAAGTAAAACCCTCTTGACGTGAATCATAAAAGAGGGGTTTCATATCTGAGTGTTGAAATAGTCCTTTAACTTGCTGGTTGCATCTATAATTGAGAAAAGCAAAATCCTTTTCAATCTTAATGTGAAAGGAGAAGTATAAGAGCGTCTTTTCACAAAAACGTGATAAGAAACCCTCAAACAGTGCTGGATTCATATTCAACTCGCTGAGTTACTAGATCCATGGCTAGGGACCATAACGTAATGGTATGAGCATTGAGATCTCTGTAGTCAACAAAACCTCCATGATTGATCATGCTTCTTGACGAGTAACACTGGTGAGTAAAATGGAGACCTGTTGGGCTGAATAATCCCTTAGGCAAGTATAGTCTAGAATTGGCATTCAATTTCATCTTTTTGTAAGTGTGGGTAGTGGTAAGGGCGAACCACTACTGGTTCAGTGCCCAATTTCAACTGGATACGATGATCACAATGGCGGATAGGCGAAAATGCAGTAGGGGCCTGAAATAAGTCACCAAATTCTGTAAGTAAACCATTTAACTTACAGGTATCTACGTCCTGGACTTGAATTTCTTGAAGAGTACAAGGCGTGGGAGCATGTGTGCCATGAAGTGTAATTTGATGCTGATCGGCCGTAAATGTAATGGTGAGCACCTTGAAATCCCACAAGATGGGTCCCAACGTCTGGAGCCATTTAATGCCCAGGACCAAGTCAAACCCAGCCAGGGGAATGACCAGAAAATATGCTACGAATGAATGCTCTTCAATACAGAAGTCTGTTGAGGGAGAAATGCCTACCCTTGAAATTTTTGCCCCATTGGCCACTGAGACTGAAATGCCCGTGTTATTTTTAATCAGCAATCCAAGTTGTTGTGTGGCTGGCTCACTAATGAAATTATGAGTGTTGCCTGAATCTACTAAGGCCGATAACTGCAGATGTTGTAAATCCGCACGGACTTGCATATTGTTGGAGTTGTGCATGCCAGTCATAGCATGGAGGGAAATGGCTGGTTCATCCTGTTCAGCCTCAACATTGTCTTCCAACGGTGGATCTTCCTCTATGTCATCCAATACCTCCAATCAGAATAAACATTTGCATTGGTGACCCTGGACATATTGTTCATCACAGTTATAACACAGCCCCTTGGCTCGACGCTGTTCCATCTCAGGTCTAGACAGACGACGAATGTATTGGGCTGGAGGCATGGTAGGAGAATTGTCAGCACGTGGTGCTGAATTTTACCCATAACGTGAAGTGCCTGAATAGGATGAGGAGGTAATGGTGGGTGCCCTGCTTGGCCAAGAGGGTCTTTTGACCAAACACTCCTTGACTACACATTGTTTGGCCTCTATAGTCCTGGCGAGGTTCATAGCATGGACCAGGTCTTGAGGTCATGCAATTCTACTTCCAGACGCAAGGCCTCCATTAACCCGGTAGTAAATAAGTTAACATATTGCGAATGACTCACAAATTGACGGGTGCGGGCAGGCATTGCTGAAATTGTTTTTGATATGATTCAATCATCCTGATCTGTTTCAAATTCACCAGATCCCCCAAAGGGTTGCTACGATCAGGGGGGGCAAAACTCAACATGCAATATTCTTTAAATAAATCCCAATCAAGAACATGGTGCCCCGAATTAATTTGGTGATACCATAGGAGCACTTCATCAAGCATATGGAATGCAGCTAAATGGGCATAGTCCTCATTATGCGTTCTTTGATTTTAAAAGAATTAGCCACACCAGTGTAACCAGATCAAAGGATCCGTAGACCCATCATAGGTAGGAAAATCCATCTTGGCATACCTAGGAACCGTATTATGGCCTATTGCATGAGGTCCCATGGCTGTGGGAGGTTGGTGGTGCATTTGTGGTGGGGGTGGGGGCAGGGGGAGGGAGGTTCTCGGCCGGAAGTGTGGAACTACCCAGCGGTGTAGGACCCCGACCAAAGCCTTCCACCACGCGCCGGAGTAGGTGTTGGAGAGTATCATTAATGGCTACAATTCCTCCATGATGTGACCCAAATCAATCTGGGAAGAGGAATCCCCAAGGGTGGTCCTATCTGATACCAAGATGTTAGGATCTGCCCTTGCCATGGATCGTGTCACCCTTCTTTCTCCTCTTTCCTCCAGAATTGCTATTGATGAGGATAAGATTTTTCTATGCTTCAAACATGCAATGGTATGGAAACGATTGAGCCTTGAAGGAGGCTCGACCTAGACCTCAGAAAGGGAGAATCCGACCTCTACTCTAATTTTGATTTCAATTTTTTCCTTTCATTCAAACCCTTTCTCCCACATAAAGAAGATTAGTGACGCAAATAACCAGCCCAAACCAAGGAGCACAAGGTTCACGAGAATTACAATTAAACCAACATAACACCTAAAATGAAATTACATAAATTAATTCCTACGTCTGTTTATAATCCAAGATGCTATGGAGTCCATAACAAATCGGCTTGGTCATCCTTCTACCTCTTCACTTCGTTCTTTGCTTCCGTCTTTAAAAGTACTTTCTACTTTCAGTTGAGTGGTTTGTAAATTAAGTAAGCATATTAGGAGTACATATTCTCCTCATATTACAACTACAAATGATGCTCCTTCTGAGTTAATACTTTCTGATGTATGGGGACCTTTATGTGTCTCAATTTTTTCCAAGTTAAATATTTTATCATTTTTTTTATGATTTTACCCGAGTGACTTGGTTATGTTTATTTAAAGAACGTTCAAAAATTCTTCCTTTGTTTAAAAATTTTCATGCTATGGTATTGACACAATTTGGGAAGAAAATTCAAATCCTTAGGTCTGATAATGCTAAAGAATATTTTTCTAATGAATTCAAATCATTTTGGGAGGGTAATGGGTTTATCCATCAAACATCATGTGCCTATACCCCTCAACAAAATGGTGTTGATGAAAAGAAGAATCGCACCTTCTTGAAGTTGCTTGGGGCCTCCTCTACTCCATGAAGGTACCCTATTTTAATTGGCCTCATGCTATACTTATGACATATTTTCTTATTAATAGGTTACCTTCATCGTTTCTTCATAATAAAACTCCTTACTCTGTTTTATTTCATGGTGAAGATCCTAAAGATAAAGGATCAATTGGTTGTAGATTGATGTTTTCAGTGAAACATAACCCGAATGGATCGCTTACTTGTCTTAAAGCTTGACTCGTTGCTAAAGGTTATACTTAGTGTTATGGGATAGATTATGAGGAAACCTTCTCTCTTGTTGCCAAATTGAATTCGATACATATCATCTTATCTATTGTTGCTAACTCATCATGGCTCGTATATCAATTGGATGTCAAAAATGTCTTTTTAAATGGTGATATATGTGAGGAAATTTATATGGTTCAACCACCTGGTTATGTCATTGAAGGGGAGTCGGTATGCCTGTTAAAAAAATCTTTATATAGGCTTAAGCAGTCCCCTCGGGCTTGGTTTGATAAATTTAGTCAAGCACTTCTACGGTTTGGTTTTCATCGGTGCTCGGTTGATCATTCAGTATATTATAAAGATACTGTCAAAGGGAAAATATTATTGGTTGTATATGTTGATGATATTATCTTAACTGGTGATGATGCTCAGAGCATACAAGAAGTGAAGAATATGATATGTTAGGAATTCAAGACTAATGATCTGGGTATGCTTAAATATTTTTTGGGCATAGAAGTTCTTCAATCCAAGCATGGGATAATATTCTCTCAACGGAAATATGTCTTGGTTATCCTTGAAGAAATAGGAATGAAGGGTTGCCGACCAGTTGACACACCTATGGATACAAATGTAAATTTTATGTGTCACGAATGGAGAAGATATTGATATTGGAAAATATCAAAGACTCGTGGAAAAACTGATCTATCTCACAGTAAGTAGGCCAGACATATCATATGATGTAAGTGTGGTGAGTCAATTCATGCACAAACCACAAATTACCCACTGGCAGGCCTTAGAGAGAATATTATGATACCTAAAAGGAGCTCCAGGAAGAGGATTGTTGTATAAAAAAACATGGGCACTTCAACATAGAAGGGTTCTCAGTTGCAGATTATGTTGGATCACCTAATGATAGGAAATCTACGTCGGGATATTGTACTCTTGTTAAAGGGAACTTGGTTACAAGGAAAAGTAAGAAGCAAAATGTGGTTACAAGATCTAGCACCGAAGCAGAATACAGAGCTATGACCCATACATTTAGTGAACTCTTATGGATTAAGACCCTTCTTACCAAATTAGGATTTTATCAAAGAGGTTCCATGGGTCTGCATTGTGATAAGCAAGCAGCCATTCATAATACTTCAAATCTAGTCTTCCATGAAAGAACTAAACATATTGAGGTGGATTGTCACTTTATACAGGAGAAGTTTCAAGCAGGAATAATCTCCCTCAAACATGTTTCATCTCAAGAGCAAGTAGTTGATATTCTCACTAAACCCGTTACATCTAAAATCCTATCTTTTATATGTGGCAAGCTAGGTATTTATGATGTCTTTTCTCCTCCATCTTGAGGGGGAGTGTTGGAAGATGGGCTCAAGCCCACAAGCTCAAGACAAGAAGCCCACACGTCAAAGGAGTGGTATATGTGTAAAATATGGTACTTTCCATAAAGATTGCATAGAGGTGTAAATATGTGTTCCTTTTATGTCTTTTGTTTTATCAAGTTGTAGCCCTAAGGGCATTGTAAAACTATAAATAAAGGCATTGGCTAAGAGGTAGAGCATTGAAGCCCTCTCCTCTCCTTCCACATATTCGTCCAGCCCTCCTCTTTCTTATTTGACACTAACCCTTCTTCCCTTAATCAAAACTATTTCCTTCTATGTTCTTCTTCTCCTCTCGTTTCTCTCTTCTTCTTCTTCTTCTACCTCTTTGATCTAAAGTTCTTCTCATGGGTTCCTAAATTCTACAACTAGACAAAGGAGTACTCACTAGTTTTGCATCATTCATGTTGAATCTACTCAACACCTTCTTCACATATTCTTCTTGTGAAAGTTTCAAGATATCAGTATCTCTAGTAATCCCCATCGATTTGTTTTGCAGCACCCAAATACTTCATTGCAAACTTCAAGGACAACTCTCTTTTCAACTTATCTATTTCCTGTTTCCGAGCACTTGCTATCAACATCTCATCAACATATAGCAGTAGAATGATGTAGGACTCATCAAAATTCTTCACATAATAGTAATGATCCATCCGACACCTCAAGAAACCATTACTACTCATAAAGGTGTCAAACTTCTTATACCATTGTCTTGGAGCATGTTTAAGACCATACAAGGTCTTTCAAAGTTTGCACACCATTTTCTCCTTTCCTTGTACTTTGAAACCCTTTGGCCGCATCATGTAAATTTCTTCCTCCAAATCACCATGAAGAAAGGTTGTTTTTACATCCATTTGCTCTAAGTTCAAGTCTTCATTTGGCACTAGTGCAAACATTGTTCTAATATTCACTACTGGAGAGAAAATCTCAATGTAGTCAATACCTTCTTTTTGTTGAAAGTCCTTTACAACCAGTCTTGCCTTGCACTACTTGTTGCCATCATGTTCTTCTTTTATTTGGTACACCTATTTATTTTGCAAGGCTTCCTCATAACTCTCTAGTTCACCTTTATCAGTCAATAAAATATAATTTAGTGCAAGGGAGTACCTTTGTGGTGGTCTGCTAGTTCTGGAAAATCTCATGAGTTCAGTCATAGGAATGTTTTGATTTACTTATGGGGGTATTATTTCTTGGTCTTCTTGAGAAATATTCTCCATCTCAATAATTGAAGGATCTCTCAACTGAATCACTTCTGACTTCTTGGATTCATCACTTGTGCTCTCAAACTTTGTTCTCAACCTGTCTTTATACAAGGCACCTTCATTGAAGATCTCGTCTTGCTCTTGATAACCTTACGACTTTGGTTATCCCATAAGTGATAACCAAACTCAGTACTACCATAGCCAATAAAGAAACATATCTTAGATTTAGCATCAAGTTTATTTCTAACAGCATAATCAATATTGTCTTCGATCAAGTATCTTTGTTCTATTTTAATAAGCGGGAGGTCGAGGGAGAATCTAAGGAATCCTAAAATGAATGTTCAAGAGTATGATCTAAGTAGAAATTTGAGTAGAAAATAAGAGAGGAATAAGAGGGAGCAGCAAAAGAGAAACGAAAGAAAAGGTCGTACCTTGTGGCAGTGGTGAATAAGGTGATCATGGTTCTGATCAAGGGTTTCTTTGATTGATAGAAGAGAGAAGGGTAAAAGGTAAAAAATGTTCATCGATCAAGCATAGCATTAGAAGTGTCAGTGGATGTATATATTATCCAAATTTGACCCAAGATCCAAAAATTTCAGTTTAATCATATCAGATTCGGACATCAATAACTTATTTGATGAAATTTTGGAATGGAATCAAAATTTAGTGATTCAGATTTGGTAAATATTCAGATTCAAAGAGTTACAAAGATTCGAAGAGTTACACTTTTATTGCCAAAGATTTCCTATGCTGCCAAGTTTTAAAATTTTAAACTTCTACTTTACTTTCAAATTAAGAGTATTTGAGTCTATCATATTTCAAGCCCATTAATTATCTTCAACCCCATTAATTCTATTTATGCTTACCCTCATCTAGTGTGAAGTTTGTCTCCTTGATAGCCCTTTCTGCTCCCCTCTCAATAAACTCTCATTCTCCTCCCTAGCATCTCCAGCTTTCCTCTCTCATAAACTCTCACATCTTCTCTCTTGTTCCCTCTCTCTCAAAGTTTCTCTCTCACATCTGCTCTCTGGAACCCTCTCTTTGTCTTTCTTCTTTTCTCACTCATTCTTCTTTGTCTGCCTTTTCTTTTTTCTTTTTTCTTCTCCTCCTTGTTTTTTTATTAGAGGCTTACCTCATTGATTAAGCTTTTTTGTGTCTCAAATAATCGTGTTTTTTTCATGTTTTAAGAGTTCGTTTAAAGAGATCCAACCTTCCACTTCTTTAGATGCACAATGTGGAGTGGAGAAACTTGTGTAGCATGTGTTACAATGTGGGACCCACCATGGTGCTCGAGCTGGTGGGACCCACTATGAGGACGTGGGACACCAAGAAGAGTCCTCACCGAAGCAAGCACGAGTTAAGGAATCAAGAATCACAAGCAGAATTGAGTTAGAAGACTTGAAGATCAAGTGGGACCCACAAATATCTCACGAGTTGTCAAACTTATCAAGATGAGCTAGAGGATCATGAGGAACCCACAAGGATAAGGCTATGAGTTGGCCTTCTCTCCTATAGTCACGTGAAGAAAGCAAGAGTTCTAGTTCAACTCATATTATGCTTCTAGTAGTTTGGTTTAAATAGACTTATCTTAGAGAGTTGGAGTTGGAATGTAATTAGGATTGAAAGGCTAATTGTATATGGACTCTACCTCCTCCTCTACTATAAATAGAGGTGTTTTAATTCAGAATTAATCAAGTTACACATCCCATTCTTGAGTTATTCTCTCTCTCTCTCTCCCTTTGCTTGGCGTAACCCCTCTTTGTTCTTTTATTTTTTCTTCTCTCTACCCGAGAGCTCTTCTTCTCTTATGGACTCCATAGCATCACGAGTTATCAACAGGCATAGGAATTAAATTATGTCAATTTCCTTTTAAAGTAATTCCATTTGGTTTGGTTTAGATGTAATTGTTAGGTTCTTCCCTTGCCATGGATCGAGTCACCCTTCTTTCCTCTCTTCCCTCCATGGATGATCTTGACGTTGGAAGAGAAACCTTGTTTCTTGAACGAGTAATGGTGGAACTCAATTTAGAATGAAGGAGCTTTGGAGGAAGCTCAACCTTGGACCTCAAAGGGAGAATCCGACCTTGACCTCTGAGGGAGAATCAGACCTGTAAAATATAATTTTCTCAATACTTGCCTCTCTTTTCCTTCACGTCCCCCTAAAAAGGGTTGAGGACGAAAAATACAAAGATGACCCATTAGGTCAAGTGGTTCACGCCACATTACACTGAACCAACCCAAAATAAACCAAACCAAATAAAGTAAACCAAACCGAATTGAAATTACATGAAAAGTAAATTGACATAATTTAATTCCTATGCCTATGGATAACTCGTGATGCTATGGAGTCCATAACATCACCCCCCCCTTGGAGAAAGAGCTTGTCCTCAAGCTCAAAGTATGGGTAGAGGGTGCGAAACGCCGCTAATGGCTCCCATGTCGTGTCACTGGGGTCAGCATCTGCCCATTGCACTAAGATCTCCCAATCACCCTGAATACGGCGAGTTTGTAATACCTGTGCCGGGGTAGAAAGTACACGTCCCTCATGGAGTGGTGGCAGCGGGGTGTGCAGCAAGGGCGAATCACCGTGGAAGGCCTTTAATTGTGAGACATGAAAGACGTTGTGAATTCTTGCCTCTGGCGGAAGCTGCAATCTGTAGGCCACTGTCCCAATGCGGTCCATCACCTGAAAGGGACCATAATATTTTGGAGAGAGCATGTGACGTTTGGAGGCTGTCAACGACAGCTGCCTGTAGTGTTGGAGACGCAACCAAACATAATCTCCAGGAGAAAAGAAGACTTCCCGGTGCTTCTTGTCATAATATTGTTTCATAGAATGTTGTGCGTTCTGTAGATGAGTGCGCACCTCAGTGATGAATGAGTCTCTTTCAGCCAATGCTTGGTCCAAAGTTGCGACTTTAGAGGCCCCTAGTTCATAGGCTAAAAGACGGGGAGGTTCTCTACCATATACCACCTTGAATGGGGTTGTGCCGAGTGCGCTGTGGTAGGAGGTGTTGTAACAGAACTCAGCCCAGGCGAGCCACTTAACCCACCTGTTAGGTGAGTCCCCCACGAAACAGCGGAGATACATTTCAATGGTTCTGTTGATGACCTCTGTCTGACCATCAGTCTGTGGATGGTAGGCTGAAGAAAAGGCTAATGTTGTGCCTTGTAACTTGAAGAGTTCTTTCCAGAAGGAACTTTTAAAGATTGCATCCCTATCACTGGTAATTGAATTAGGCATCCCATGTAATCGTACAATGTTATCCATAAAAAGTTGAGCGACCTGTGGTGCAGTGTAAGGATGTGCTAGAGGAATGAAATGCCCATATTTAGAGAAACGATCCACCACTACAAGGATAATAGATTTACCCGACGAAGAGGGAAGTCCATCTATGAAGTCCATAGAAATATCAGACCAGACCTGTGACGGAAGCTGAAGTGGTTGGAGCAACCCCGCTGGACTTAATGTTTCAGCTTTATTCCGTTGACAAGTCTGACAAGCCGCCACATAATCAGCTATACTGCGCTTCATACCCCTCCAATAAAATTCCCTACTAATTCGAAAATATGTTTTCTGTCGGCCTTCATGTGTACTGTCATGGAAGGAGGCCAAAATGCTGTTAATCAGAGGGGATGTGTGGTGGAGAAAAATTCTGTTTTTGTAGAGGACGAGATTGTCCTGAACCGTCCAATGTGGTGCCGCTGTGCCCTGCTGGATATCCTGGCATAAGGAGATAATATCTGGGTGTTGTTGTGCCTCTTCCTGTATAGAATCCAACAAGAGAGCTCTGGGCTGACTGATGGCGTTTAATTGCGGCTCTGGAACGTCCCGGCGAGATAAGGCATCAGCCCCTACATTCAAACTTCCCGGTTTATACTCGACAGAAAAGTCAAACCCCATAAGCTTACTTAACCAATGCTGTTGTGGTGAAGTAGTGAGACGCTGCTCAAGAAGATACTTGAGGCTGCAATGATCAGTACGAATCAAAAAAGAACGTCCCCAAAGATAAGGGCGCCAATGTTGTATAGCTTTCGCCAATCCAATCAATTCCCTCTCATAAGCTGCCAACTTGTGGTGGTGTTGGCCCAGTTGACGGCTAAAATAAGCAATCGGGTGGCCCTGTTGGTGCAACACTGCGCCAATACCGCCCCCTGAAGCATCACATTCCACTACAAAGGACTCCTCAAAGTCGGGAAGCTGCAAAACTGGGGCTGATGATAAGGCGTCTTTCAATTGCTGAAAGGAATGAGCTGCTGTCTCTGACCAGGTAAAAGCATTTTTCTTGAGGAGATTGTTGAGCGGAGCTGCAAGCTGGCCATAGCTACGAATAAATTTTCTATAATATCCAGCTAGGCCCAAAAATCCTCTTAAGGCTGTAATAGATATAGGAATTGGCCAATCTGTGAACGCTTGTATCTTACTCTGGTCTACCTTCACCCCCGATGCTGAAATAACGTGGCCCAAATATGCCACTTCTGATGTGCCCATAGAACATTTTGACCGATTTAAAACCAAATGATGGGAGCGTATAAGAGAAAATACCTGGTGAAGGTGCTGAAGATGTTCTTCCCAGCTGTTGCTATATACCAAAATATCGTCGAAAAAGACCAATACATATTTGCGCAAGAGAGGGGAAAATACCTCATTCATGAGGGCCTGGAAGGTGGAAGGCGCATTTGACAGACCAAATGGCATTACGAGGAATTCAAAATGGCTGTGATGCGTGCGGAACGCTGTTTTCTCCACATCGGATGGATGAACTCGGATTTGATGATAGCCAGATTTCAAATCGAGTTTAGTAAATATAGTAGCTCCATGTAGCTCGTCTAACAGCTCGTCCACCACTGGAATAGGAAATTTATCTTTAATTGTATGGGCATTGAGTTGTCGGTAATCTACACAGAACCTCCAGGATTTATCATGCTTGCGGACTAGTAATACCGGTGAAGAAAAAGGAGACCTGCTGGGCTGAATAATACCCTGTGCTAACATCTGCCTGCACTGCCTTTCAATCTCATCCTTCTGTAAGTGAGGGTAACGATACGGATGTACCACTACCGGCTCGGTCCCCGTTTTCAAACGGATACGGTGATCACAGTGCCTAAGTGGCGGTAAGGCAGTAGGGTCTTGAAAGATATCCTCATATTCTGTAAGTAAGTGAGATAACTTACATGTATTTGTGGACTGGACCTGGGCAACCTGTAGTGCGCAGGTGAGTGGTGCTTGTGTGCCATGCAATATAATCTGATGTTGGTCCTCTATAAAAGACATGGTGAGAGCTTGGAAATCCCATAGTATTGATCCCAACAATTGTAGCCATTTAATTCCTAGCACCAAATCGAATCCTGATAGTGGAATCACCAAAAAATCTGCAACAAATTTATATCCCTCAATATCAAAGTGTGTGGCTGGTGATATGCCTACACTAGTAATTTTAGCCTCATTGGCTACTGATACAGAAAGACCATTCTGTTGCTGTACTACTAACCCAAGTTGTTTTGCCGCCTGCTGACTGATGAAATTATGTGTACTACCCGAGTCAACTAAAGCCAGTAATTGTAAATGATGTAATTGGGCTTTAACCTGCATTGTGCTTGCACTGCATAGACCAGTCATAGCATGAAGGGAAATCTCAGGACCTTCTTGGTCAGTTTCCACAATTTCTTCCTCTTGTGGTATTTCTTCTCCATCCTCCCACAGACATATACTGAATAATCGTTTGCAGTGGTGACCAAAAACATACTATTCATCACAGTTAAAACAGAGGCCCTTGGCCTTTCTCTGCTCCATTTCCTGTCTAGTAAGTTTTTTGAAATAAGGGGCAGGTGGAGCTGAATTAGAAATGTCTGGGCGTGGGGCTGCACTTTCTCTAAATCTTGGAGGTCCATAGGAATGGTTTGGCGCAGAGGCATTGTGCCTTCCTGGCCAAGCTGGTTTTCTGACCAGTGACTCTTTTAGAACACGCTGCTTGTGCTCAATTGCTCTGGCTAAGTTCATAGCGTGGTCTAAATCTGTAGGAGCATGTAATTCAACTTCTAAACGCAGAGCTTTTGTCAAACCAGCAGTAAAAATATGAACATACTGTGTGTGGCTAACAAACTGGTTTGCTCGGGCTAACCTTTCCTGGAAGGTCTTTTGGTACACCTCTAGTGTGCCAGTTTGTTTGTAATTGATTAACTCGCCCAATGGATTGCTACTAGCAGGAGGACCAAATCTCATCATGCAAGACCGTTTAAAAGTTGCCCAATCCTGAACCACTTGGTCATTTCGGAATTGGTGGTACCATAGAAGCGCTTCATCGAGCATGTGGTAGGCGGCCAAATACACTTTCTCATCCACAGGTGTTTTTTGATGGTAAAAGAATTGATCACACTTGGCTAACCAAATCAAAGGGTCCTTAGACCCATCATATGTAGGAAAGTCAAGTTTTAAATATCTGGGCACAGTGTTTGTTCCTTGAACGGCAGGCCCCACATGAGAATGGTGTTGACGCAGTGGTGGTTGTGGGGGAGGTGGTGGGTGGAATAGATGGTGTTCGGCTGGCTGAGAGTAGGCAGCTGGAGGTTGGGCTCGTGTCTCATGGTCCTCTTGTCGCCGGAGGAGAGCTTGGATGGCAGCATCCATTGATTTTATTGCTTCACGCAAATCAGAGGTTGTTTGACGCACCTCTTCCAGGGCATGAGCCTGGTTATCTGTCCTTTGCCTATTTTCTTCCACTCGCTGTCTCAAATCATCAAGGGAAGAGGAATCCCCAAGGGTGGACCTGTTTGATACCAAGATGTTAGGTTCTTCCCTTGCCATGGATCGAGTCACCCTTCTTTCCTCTCTTCCCTCCATGGATGATCTTGACGTTGGAAGAGAAACCTTGTTTCTTAAAGGAGTAATGGTGGAACTCAATTTAGAATGAAGGAGCTTTGGAGGAAGCTCAACCTTGGACCTCAAAGGGAGAATCCGACCTTGACCTCTGAGGGAGAATCAGACCTGTAAAATATAATTTTCTCAATACTTGCCTCTCTTTTCCTTCACGTCCCCCTAAATAGGGTTGAGGACGAAAATACAAAGATGACCCATTAGGTCAAGTGGTTCATGCCACATTACACTGAACCAACCCAAAATAAACCAAACCAAATAAAGTAAACCAAACCGAATTGAAATTACATGAAAAGTAAATTGACATAATTTAATTCCTATGCCTATGGATAACACGTGATGCTATGGAGTCCATAACAGTAATATGGCATGAACCAATTGACCCATGGGTCTTATTTGTATTTTTGTCCTCAACCCTATTTATGGGGACGTCAAGGTGAAGGAAAGTAAGTATTGAGAAAATTAGAATAAAATAGGTCGGATTCTCCTTTAGAGGTCTAGGTCTGATTCTCCCTCTGAGGTCCAGGTCGAGCTTCCTTTAAATCTCAATCATTCCATTCCGAATTCCACCATTCCACGTTCCAGAAACAAGAATCCTCTTCCAGCGTCAAGATTCAATATGGAGGGAAGAAAGGAAAGAAGGGTGACTCGATCCATGGCTCGGGAAGATCCTAAATTCTTGGTATTAGATAGGTCCACCCTTGGGGATTCCTCTTCTCCTGAGGATTTGCGGCAATTAGTTGAGGACAATCGTCAGAGGATAGATGTTTAGGCTCAATCCCTGGAAGAAGTGCGTCAGACCACAAATGACCTATGTGAGGCAATCAAATCCATGGACGCAGCAATCCAAGCCATCCTCCAGCAACAAGACGACAGTGGTCTTCGAGCGCCGCCGCCGGCAGCCTACTCTCCACCGGCCGACCACCATCACTATAAGCCACCACCACCTCCTCTACCACCACTACACCATAACAATCCCCATCTAGGGCCTGCCACACAGGGACCAAATACGGTTCCCAGGTATTTCAAACTCAATTTTCCTACATATGATGGGTCTAAGGACCCCTTGATATGGTTAACCAAATGTGACCAATTCTTTTATCATCAAAAAACATTGGCGGATGAGAAGGTTTATTTGGCCGCATACCACATGCTCGATGAAGCGCTCCTATGGTACCACCAATTACGAAATGACCAATTGGTTCAGGATTGGGCAACCTTTAGACAATCATGCATGATGAGGTTTGGTCCTCCAGCTAGTAGCAATCCATTGGGAGAATTAATCAATTATAAACAGAATGGATCACTAGAGGTGTACCAAAAAACCTTTCAGGAATGTTTGGTCCGCGTAAGTGAGTTTGTCAGTCACTCCCGGTATGGTCACTTCTTTACTGCTGGTTTGATAGAAGCTTTGCGACTAGAAGTTGAATTACATGGTCCTACAGAATTGGACCACTCTATGAATTTAGCCAGGTCAATTGAGCATAAGCAGCGAGTTCTGAAGGATTCACAGGTTAGAAAACCAGTTTGGCCAGGAAGGCACAATGTCACTATGCCAACACCATATTCTGGGCCTCCACGTTCTGGAGCCAGTGCAGCACCGCGACCGGAAAGTTCTAACTCTATGCCACCAGCCCCTTACTTCAAAAAATTGAACAGACAGGAGATGGAACAAAGAAAGGCCAAGGGCCTTTGTTTTAACTATGATGACCAGTATGTCTAGGGTCACATATGCAAAAGATTATCCAATGTGTGTCTGTGGGAGGATTGTGAGGACATACTACCAGAGGAAGAGATTATGGAGATAGACCAAGGGTCCAGAGATTTCACTTCATGCCATGACTGGCCTGCACAGTTCTAACACCATGCAAGTTAAAGCCCAGTTACATCATCTACAATTATGTTGTGGACTCAATAGCACACCCAGTCACACAACGAAGGAGACAACAACAACTCACTCAATAGGATTTATTTCTTATATTGTTTTAAGTAGGAGTTATTTCTAATTACTTTATATGTAAGGGCATTATGGGGAATTATTGTAACCCTAACCCTAAAACTCCATGACGTGACCTATTTAAGGGAAATGTATGAATGAAATAGGTAAGGTTTGAGATTTTAGTATAACCTAGTCTAAACAGGTTGAGATCACCTCTTGATCTCGAGTTTAGGGTTTACTCCAAAAATCCAACCTATCCTTCACCCTCCATTGCCATCCATATTCACCCAAATTCATCCATCATCATCCATACTAAGAAGAGGAGCTTCCTGCCCCTTTTCCGAGCCCAAAGAGAGGGTCTTCCCTCTTCATCAACATCAGCAACCATCAAGTGTTCTAACCCTCTTGACAAGCAGCAAAGTGGAGAATTCTCTGGTCCTCCACGTGAAGGAGTTTAATTGTTGTTCCTAGCTTGGCGCCAGCAAGGAAAGAGAGGAGAATAATCCATTCACGTGGGCCAAGGCTTACTACAAGCTAGGTGTTGCATCTCTTGATGTGCAACAACCAAATCAGGGTTGAAACCCTGATTTTCATGAGGCAAGAAAAGGTATTCCTCCTTATTTTATTCTGGTCAACATTGGGTTGCTTAAATTCATATATCTAGCTATATATATATTGCATTCATCAAGAGGCATGTCCATGTGCGAGAAAACCAGCAAGGAAGAGTTGTTTCCACCCTCATACCAAGTCCAACAACTTAGTACCAGTGCTGGATTCACAAATCCCACGCCGTGTTACACAATCCATGACCCGGGACCGTAACAAATTACTTGCTTTAGTTGACTTTGCAAGCACGCATAATTTCATCAGTCAGCCAGCGGCCAAACAACTTGGGTTAGTCATCCACCGGCTGACCACCATCACTACCAGCCACCACCACCAATGTGCCATAACAATCCCCATTTGGGATTTACCGCACAGTGACCAAATACGATTCCAGGTATTTCAAACTCGATTTTCCTACATATGATGGGTCTAAGGACCCCTTGATTTGGTTACCCAAGTGTGATCAATTATTTTATCATCAAAAAACACCTACGGATGAGAAGGTTTATTTGGCAGCATACCACATGCTCGATGGAGCGCTCCTATGGTACCACCAATTCCGAAATGACCAATTGGTTCAAGATTGGGCAACCTTTAGACAATCATGCACGATGAGGTTTGGTTCTCCAGCTAGTAGCAATCCATTGGTTGAATTAATCAATTATAAGCTAAATGGATCACTAGAGGTGTATCAAAAGACCTTCCAGGAATGTTTGGCCCGTGCTAATGAGTTTGTCAGTCACACCCAGTATGTTCACATCTTTACTACTAGTTTGACAGAAACTCTATAGCTAGAAGTTGAATTACATGGTCTTACAGATTTGGACCACGCTATGAATTTAGCCAGGTCAATTGAGCATAAGCAGGGAGTTCTGAAGGATTCATTGGTCAAAAAACCAGCTTGGCCAGGAAGGCACAATGCCACTGTGCCAACACCATATTCTGGGCCTCCACGTTCTGGAGCTAGTGCAGCACCGCGCCCAGACAGTTCTAACTCTATTCCACCAGCTCCTTACTTCAAAAAATTGAACAGACAAGAAATGGATCAGAGAAAGGCCAAGGGCCTTTGTTTTAACTGTGATGAACAGTATGTCCAGGGTCACATATGCAAAAGATTATTCAGTATATGTCTGTGGGAGGATTGTGAAGACATGCTACCAGAGGAAGAGATTATGGAGACAGGCCAAGAGGGTCCAGAGATTTCACTTCATGCCATGACTGGCCTGCGCAGTTCTAACACCATGCAAGTTAAAGTCCGGTTACATCATCTACAATTACTTGCTTTAGGTTACTCCGGCAGCACACATAATTTCATCAGTCAACCAGCGGCTGAACAACTTGGGTTAGTCATCCAACAGTAGATAGGCCTCTCTGTCTCAGTAACCAATGGGGCTAAATTTACCAGTGTGGGCAGATCTCCAGCCACCCACTTTGATAATGAGGGACACTCCTTTATTGCAGATTTCCTGGTGATTCCACTGTCAGGATTGATTTGGTACTTGGAGTTAAATGGCTCCAACTATTGGGGCCTATTTTAAGGGATTTTTAGGCTCTGACCATGACCTTCAAAGAGGACCACCGTCAGATCACATTGCATGGCACCCAGGCAACAATGCCCTGGACACTTCAGGCTGTTCAGGTCCATAGCACCGACAACTGTAAGTTATCTCAATTACTTACAGACTTTGAGGATATATTTCATGAACCTACTGCACTTCCGCCTATTCGGCACTGTGATCACCACATCCGATTGAAAACGGGCATTGAACCTCTAGTGGTGTCGCCTTACCATTACCCTCACCTACAGAAGGATGAAATTGAAAGGCAGTGCCAAAATATTCTCGTCCATGGAATTATTCAGCCAAGCAGGTCTCCTTTCTCCTCCCCGGTATTAATGGTCCGCAAGCATGATAAGTCATGGAGGTTTTTTGTGGATTACAGGCAACTCAATGCTCACACCATTAAAGACAAATTTCCCATCCCAGTGGTGGATGAGTTGCTAGATGAGTTACACGGTGCTACTATATTTACCAAGCTAGATTTGAAGTCTGGCTATCATCAAATCCGTATTCATCCATCAGATGTGGAGAAAACTACGTTCCGCATGCACCATGGGCATTTTGAATTCCTCGTGATGCCATTTGGTCTCTCAAATGCACCTTCCACCTTCTAGGCCCTCATGAATGAGATATTTTCCTCTCTCTTGAGGAAATACGTTTTAGTTTTTTTTATGATATTTTGGTATATAGCAACAGTTGGGAAGAGCATCTTCAGCACCTTGACCAGGTATTTACTCTTCTCCGCTCACATCATTTGGTTTTAAATCAGTCCAAATGTTCTATGGGTACCTCAGAAGTGGCATACTTGGGCCACATTATTTCAGCAGTTGAGGTGAAGGTAGACCAACGTAAGATTCAGGCCATCACAGATTGGCCTCCTCCCACCTCCATTACAGCCTTAAGGGGATTTTTGGGCCTAGCTAGGTATTACAGGAAATTTATTCGCAGCTATGGCCAGATTGCAGCACCGCTCAACAACCTACTCAAGAAAAATGCCTTTACCTGGTCCGAGACAGCGGCTCATTCCTTTCAGCAATTGAAAGAGGCCTTATCATCCGCACCGGTTTTGCTGCTACCGGACTTTGATGAGTCATTTGTGGTGGAATGTGATGCTTTGGGGGGCGAAATTGGTGCAGTGTTACACCAACAAGGACACCCGATGGCTTATTTTAGCCGCCAACTTGGCCAACACCACCACAAGTTAGCAACTTATGAGAGGGAACTGATACAGCATTGGTGGCCTTATATCTGGGGGCATCCATTTCTGATTCGCACCGATCATTGCAGCCTCAAGTATATGCTTGAGCAGCGCCTCACTACTTCACCGCAATAGCACTAGTTAAGTAAACTTATAGGGTTTGACTTTATCGTGGAGTATAAACCTGGGAGTTTGAATGTGGGGGAGGATGCTTTATCTCATTGGGACATTCCAGAGCCACAATTACAAGCAATCAGTTAGCCCAGAGGTCTCTTGTTGGACTCTATTCGGGAGGAGACACAACAGTATCCAAAAATTATTGCTTTATATCATGAGATCCAGCAGGGGAGATCGAAAAAACATTGGACGGTTCAGGATAGTCTGGTCCTCTTCAAAAACTAGATCTTTCTACACCACACGTCCCCACTTATTCACAACACTTTAGCCTCCTTCCATGACAGTACACATGAGGGCCGACAAAAAACATATTTTCAGATAAGTCGGGAATTTTATTGGAGGGGTATGAAGCGCAGTATAGACGATTATGTGGTGGCTTGTCAGATTTTTCAATGGAATAAAGCAGAATCATTAAGTCCAGCAGGGTTGCTCCAACCACTTCAGCTGCCATCACAAGTCTGGTCAGATATTTCCATGGACTTCATAGATGGCCTTCCCTCATCGTCCGGCAAATCCGTTATCTTTGTAGTGGTTGATCGTTTCTCAAAGTATGGCCATTTCCTACCTCTGGTGAATCCTTACACTGCAGCTCACGTAGCTCAGCTCTTTATGGATAATATTGTCTGGTTACATAGGATGCCTACCTCCATTACCAATGACAGAGATGCCATCTTTACCAGCACATTCTGGAAAGAACTATTCAAGCTGGAGGGCACAACATTAGCATTCTCTTCCACCTACCATCCGCAGACTGATGGTCAGACAGAGATCGTCAACCGAACAAATGAGATGTATCTTAGTTGTTTCGTGGGGGACTCACCTAAATGGTGGGTTAAGTGGCTCGCCTGGGCTGAATTATGTTACAACACCTCCTACCACAACGCACTTGGAACTACCCATTCAAGGTAGTATATGGTAGAGACCCGCCCAGCCTTTTATCATATGAACCAGGTGCCTCCAAGGTGGCCACATTGGACCAAGTGTTAGCAGAAAGAGACACCTTGCTCAATGAGGTGCAGACTCATCTCCAGGAAGCCCAGCATACTATGAAGTTTTATTATGACAAGAAGCACCGGGAAGTCTTCTTTTCTCCTAAAGATTATCCATGGTTGCGTCTCCAATACTACAGGCAGTTGTCACTGACAGCCTCCAAATGCCACAACCTCTCTCCAAAGTATTATGGTCCCTTTCAGGTAATGGACTACATTGATACAATTGCCTACCGCTTGCAGCTTCCACCAGAGGCCAGGATTCACAATGTGTTTCACGTCTCCCAACTAAAGGCCTTCCAAGGTGACTCTCCCTTGCTGCGTAGACCTCTACCCCCACTACATGAGGGACGTGTCCTTTCTACTCCAGCACAGGTGTTACAGGCTCACTGCATTCATGGTGATTGGGAGATCATAGTGCAATGGGCTGATGTTGATCCCAGTGACATAACATGGGAGCCATTAGCCGCATTCCAAACCCTGTACCCCTAATTCGAGCTTGAGGACAAGCTCTTTCTTCAGGAGGGGGTGATGTTATGGACTCCATAGCATCACGAGTTATCCATAGGCATAGAAATTAAATTGTGTCAATTTACTTTTAATGTAATTCCATTTTTTTTGTTTTGGTTTGGTTTGGTTTAGATGTAATATGGCATGAACCAATTGACCCATGCGTCTAATTTGTATTTCCGTCCTCAACCATATTTATGGGCATGTCAAGGTGAAGGAAAGTCGGTATTGAGAAAATTAGAACTAAACAGGTCAGATTCTCCCTCAAAGGTCTAGGTCAGATTCTCCCTCTGAGGTCCAGGTCGAGCCTCCTTCAAAGTTCAATCATTCCACGTTCAAGAAACAAGAATCCTCTTCCAGCGCAAGATTCAATATGGAGGGAAGAGAGGAAAGAAGGGTGACTCGATCCATGGCTCAGGAAGAACCTAACAGTCAATTCGTGTACTGACTCAGCGTAATGCATTAATTAGGCTCCACAACTTAAAAATTTCCTACTTGGATACTAATCCATCATCAATATCCCCTGTACAGTGGCAACAACTTCTAAATCCTCAATAGAAGTCCAACTGAATTTACACCCAACAATAGTTTCTCAAACGTAACAGTCTTTGTCAACATATCAACCCGATTATGACTTCCTTGAATCTTCTCAAGTGCTAAGACACCATCCTCTAGAGCGGATCTAATGAAGTGATAACACACCTATATGTGCTTATGTTTTGGCACGATAAACGTGATTTTTAGCTAAATGAATAGCACTTTGACTGTCACAATAGAACACATTCTTCCCATGTTTGAGACCTAATTTTTCCAAAAAAGATTGAAATCATACCATCACTTTGCTGGCTTCGATCACGACGACATATTCCGCCTTGGAAGTGGAATAAGAAACTATCTTATGCAACTTAGATACCCAACTAACAATTGTACCACCCGAAGTGTACACGTATCTAGTGGTACTCTTCCTGTCATGAATGTCACCAGCCATGTCAGCATCTATATACCCCAGAAATCCCAAGTCTGACTTTCTGAAACATAAGACTGAGTTTATCATTCCACTCAAATGCCTGAGAATCCACTTAACTGCTTCCCAATGTTGTTTACCCGAATTACTCATATATCTGCTCACAACTCCCACTACATGAACTATGTCTGGTCTAGTGCACACCATGACATACATGAGACTGCCAATGGCAGAAGCATAGGGCACATTGGCCATGTAGACTCGCTTCTTCTCTGTAGAAGGTGACTGCTCCTTTGATAGCCTAAAGTGACTAGTGTTGGAAGATGGGCTCAAGCCCACAAGCTCAAGACAAGAAGCCCACACATCAAAGAAGAAACATATGTGTAAAATATGGTACTTTCCATAAAGATGGCATAGAGGTTTAAATATGTATTCCTTTTATGTCTTTTGTTTTATCTAGATGTAGCTCTAAAGGCATTGTAAAAATATAAATAAAGGCCTAGGCTAAGAGGTAAAGCATTGAAGCCCTCTCCTCTCCTTCCACAAATTCGTCATGCCCTCCTCTTTCTTATTTGACACAAACCCTTCTTCCCTTAGTCCAAACTCTCTCCTTCTACATTCTTTTTCTTCTCCTCTCCTTTCTCTCTTCTTCTTCTACTTCCTCGTTGATCTAAAGTTCTTCTCATGGGATCCTAAATTATACATGGTATCAGAACAAGGATGATAGGATCCTACTTGATGAAGTAGTTATGAAATCTGTCCAAGAAGTTGGTAAAAGAAGGAATTCAGTCATGAAGAGATAAGTCAATTCTCTTCTTCTTTACATTTTCTTTTCTTCTTATTTACATACTCCTTCTTTACATTTTTTTTCTTCTTCTTGAACTTTGAATCACATAAAGTCAAGATAATCTTCATATGTTGTGAGGATTTATTTTTATGACTATAATGATGTTATAATCTTGATCTTCTTGTATATCCATTACAAGTTTGATCAAGATCAATTGCTACTTGTGTCTTATCAAGATTGATGTTTGAGATTCAGTTACCTTTATGTAACTTGGATCAATTTCATTTGAGGTGGAATTCCAACACATGTTGCTGTAACTTCTCCCACTTGATGTTGCTCATGGGATTGTGTTATGTTGTTGGATGTCCATTATATGTTTGATGAAATTCCAGAACTCACTTATCCCTATTATTTTTTTTGCTCTTGAACTACAACAATTGCATTTTTTTTTTACATTGAAGTATTCTCATGAGCTGAAGATAAATTTCCTTCCGAGTGTCTTGATTTGGCTCTACGTTTTCTCTAAATATTTTTTTTCTCTCAGTTTGTGTTAGAGTTTGGATTAAGGCCTAAGTGGTTGCATCTACCTTCTCCTCTGTGTTTTTCCCTTTAAGAATATAAGAGGAATTGAGTGATGGTTGGATCTTATTCTCACTTGCCAAAAGCACAAATTTGTTGATAATTTGGTGCTTACTCTCGTGAAGAAATTTTGTTCTCCTTTCCCTCTATTGTTGGTGACTGATTTGTTCCACGAGTTCTTCAAATTACATTGAGTAATTGTTATTTGAAGAAGGCCCCTGCCCTTGACCTCCACATTTGCCTTGCCTCAACATGGAGAGTGGACACCAATAATAAGAGTGACAAACTCCGCATTACTACGATTCCATTAAGAGGTTTCTCCAATTACCTTAGTTGGTCACAATCAATACGGAGGGTTCTCATTACACGTGACCTTCTAAGCCATGTTATCAAAATCCCTCCTCCGATTGATGAAGAAGATGAAGCCTCCCACAAGTGGGTTAAAAATGATAACATGGTTATCAGTTGGCTCATCAATAACATGGAAGAGCATGTAGCTAACAATGTTGTCCACTTGGAAATAGTCGAGGACATTTGGGACACTTGTGCTAAGCTTTACTCAAGTACTTCCTCATTACAAAGAGTATATGATGTCTTATAAAGTATGCTGCATACTAAACACGGAAATAACATTCATGAATTTTGGCCCGGTTTCGGGGCCTTCTCCATGAATGGAAAATAGGTCAGCCATACTCCACTGACATTGCTATTCAAGAACGACAACGAGAAGCCTTGGCAGCAGCTATTTGCTTGTCAAATATTAAGCCTTACCTTGAGGTTGTGAAGACTTAGATTCTAAGTTCCTCTGCTCTTCTATCCTTCGATGACATCAGTGCTACATTACTATAGATACCTGATCCATCCCCTCTTTCTCCTATTGATGCTCCATCGGCTATGTTCTCAACCAATCAGGGTACATCATCCGCATACCTTGGATATGGTAGAAATATGAGAGGGGTAGAACTACGAAGGGGACAAAAAATAGAGGTGGTCGAACAGGTCTGAATAATTCTTGTACTGAGCGTCAACTTTGCACTTACTGTGGTGGTAAAAACCACCTTGTGGAAACATGCTGGAAACTTTATGGCAAGCCTTATTGGGCCATGACTAACCCAGTCTTTGTTAATGTTGAGAAACATGAAGAAAAGTCTGACTCCCACTACGGAAATGTGATTCTCACTACTGAAAACTATGTTGCATTTCAGAAGATGAAGTCCTTAATGGAATCCTCCTTTCCTCCATTATCTACTGCCACTACTACTATTGCCTCAGGTATGCTTTCTTTCTCTTCATCCTCTTCCTCTTGGATCATCGACTTCTGGGCCTCCGAATATTTGTTAGGTAAAAAACACTTGTTTCAGTTATTATCTCCTTGTCTTCCTCAGAAATTCATTACTATTGCTAATGGTACCCAAAGAAAGGTCCTTGGCAAAGGTTCCTCCTCTCTTACCTCATCTATTCCTCTTCAAGAGGTTTTGTTTGTCCCTCAATTTCCTTTAAATTTTCTTTTTGTTTGTCAATTAAAAAAATAGTTGAATTGCTCTATCACCTTCTCACCATTTTCTTGTATAATTTAGGATCTCACTACGAAGCGGGTGATTGGTGGTAGTCATTAAAAGGGGGGCTTGTACTACTTCACTCTTCCACCATTAGCTACCCTATCATCCACTACATCTGAGGCCCAACTTTGGCACAACCGTGTTAGGATCTGCCCTTGCCATGGATTGTGTCACTCTTCTTTCTCCTCTTTCCTCCAGAATTTCTATTGACGAGGATAAGAGTTGTCTATGCTTCGAACATGCAATGGATGGAAACGATTGTGCCTTGAAGGAGGCTCAAACTAGACCTCAGAAAGGGAGAATCCGACCTCTACTCTAATTTTGATTTCAATGCTTGCCTTTCATTCAAACCCCTTCTCCCTTATAAAGAAGATTAGGGATGCAAATAACCAGCCCAAACTAAGGGGCACAAGGTTCATGAGAATTACAATTAAACCAACATAACACCTAAAAGGAAATTGCATAAATTAATTCCTACGTCTGTTTATTATCCGAGATGCTATGGAGTCCATAACATCACTCCCTCTTGGAGAAAGAGTTTGTCCTCAAGCTCAAAAGTGGGTAGAGAGACTTAAAAGACGCCAAAGGCTCCCATGTAGTGTCAAGTGGTTCAGTGTCAGCCGACTGCAAAAAAATCTCCCAGTCGCCTTGAACTCGGCGAGCCTGCAACACCTTGGCTGGAGTGGATAGCACACATCCTTCCTGAATTGGTGGCAAAAGTGTGTGGAGCAATGGAGAGTCACCTCTGAATGACTTCAACTGAGAGATGAGGAAAACATCATGTAGCCTTGCATCCGGTGGAAGCTTCAAATGGTAGGCGACTGTGCCAATGCGTTCCAAGACTTGGAATGGGCCATAGAACTTGGGGGACAATTTGTGACGTTTGTAGGCCATAAGGGAGAGTTGTCGGTAATGTTGAAGATGAAGCCACACATAATCCCCGAAGAAAAGACCAAGTTGTGATGTCTTTTATCATAGTTGGCTTTCAATGTCAATTGAGCGGCCTCTAAATGAGAGTGTACCTGGCTGAGTAGTGCATCATGTTCTGCTAAAGCCTGGTCAAGAGTTGCCACCTTTGAAGAGCCAGGTTCATAGGATAAGAGTCGAGGATCTCTGCCATGGACAACCTTGAAAGGAATGGTGCCAAGTGCGGTGTGGTAGGATGTGTTATAACAGAACTCCACCCATGCCAGCCACCAGATCCAACTTTTATGCAAATCGCCGACAAAACAATAGAGGTACATTTCAATGGTGCGGTTGACTACCTCTGTTTGGCCATCGATCTATGGGTAGTAGGCTGAGGAGAAGGCCAACTTCTTCCCCTGCAGCTTGAAGAGTTCCTTCCAAAAAGTACTTGTGAGACGGCATCTTAGTCACTAGTAATGGACGCAGGCACCCCATGTTATCGGACAATATGATCCATGAAGAGTTGGGAGACATGAGCTGCTGTATAAGGTTACGCCAAGGCCAAGAAGTGTGCATATTTGGAGAAGCAATCGACTACCACAAAAATAACTAATTTGCCCAAAGATGGGGAAGTCCATCAATAAAGTCCATGGATATGTCGGCCCATACCTGTGAAGGTAATTGAAGGGGTTGGATCAACCCTGCTGGACTTAAGGACTCAGCTTTGTTCCGCTGACAAATTTGGCAAGCTGTCACATAGTCCGTCACACTACTTTTCATGCCCCGCCAATAAAAATCCTGGTTGATCCGAAATAATGTTTTTTTCTGGCCCTCATGTGTGCTATCATGAAAGGTAGATAATATGTTGTAAGTGAGAGGCGAGGTGTGATTGAGATAAATCCGATTCCTGAACAATATGAGTCAATCCTGAATGGTCCAAGTGCTATCCATTTTGTTCTGCTCAATATTATGATATAGCAGAAGGAGCTTAGGGTGCTGTTGTGTTTCATCCCGAATAGAGTCCAGAAAAATAAATCTGGGTTGACTTATAGTGTGTAGTTGAGCCATAGGCAGGTTCCTGTGGGACAAAGCATCTGCCCCAACGTTGAGGTGGCCAGGTTTATACTCAACCTTCAAATCAAATCCCATCAATTTGCTCAACCAATGTTGTTGTGGGGACATGGTGAGACGCTGCTCGAGTAAGTACTTTAAATTGCAATGATCGGTCCGGATAATAAAGGGGCACCCCCAAAGATAGGGCCTATGGTGCTGAATAGCTTTGGCTAAGCTAATCAGTTCCCTTTCATACATAGCTAATTTGTTGTGATGTTGGCCGAGCTGCCTACTAAAATAAACTATGGGGTGGCCGTGCTGCAGTAATACCGTGCCAATACCCCCTCTAGATGCATCACATTCAATAACAAACAATTCATCAAAGTTGGGCAGCTGAAGTACTAGTGTGGATGATAAAGTTGTCTTCAAATTTTCAAAAGACGAAGTTGCTGTCTCAGACCAAATAAAAGCATTGCGCTTAAGGAGATTATTGAGCGGAGCTACAAGCAGACCGTAGTTCCGAATGAATTTCCTGTAGTAACCAGCTACTCCCAAGAATACCGGTAACGTTGAGACTTATGTGGGAGTAGGCCAGTCAACCACTGCCTAAATTTAGCTATGGTCTACCTTCGCGCCAGATGCTGAGATAACGGGGCCCAAATATGCTACCTCTGATGTTCCCATGGAACATTTGGATTGGTTGAGAGCATAATGAAGGGAGCGTAAGATAGTGAACACCTGGTGCAGATGATGAAGGTGCTCGTCCCAGTGCTGACTATAAACCAGGATATCATCAAAAAAGATAAGAGCAAACTTCCTTAAGATAGAACGAAATACCTCATTCATGAGGGCTTGGAAGGTGGAGGTTGCATTAGAGAGACCAAATGGCATGACTAAAAACTCGAAATGCCCATGGTGCGTCCGAAATGTTGTCTTCTCCACGCTAGAGGAGTGAACTCGAATCTGGTGATATCCTGATTTCAAATCCAATTTGGTGAATAAGTTGGTGCCATGCAATTCATCTAATAGTTCATCAACCACTGGAATGGGAAATTTATCTTTAATGGTATGATCATTGACCTCTCTGTAGTCAACACAAAACCTCCATGATTTATCATGCTTCTTGATGAGTAACACTGGTGAGGAAAATGGAGACCTGCTGGGCTGAATAATCCCTTAGGTGAGCATAGTCTGGCATTGGCATTTAATTTCATCTTTCTGTAAGTGTGGGTAGCGGTAAGGGCAAACCACTACTGGTTCAGTACCCAATTTCAACTGGATACGATGATCACAATGGCGGATAGGCGGAAGTGCAGTAGGGGCCTAAAATAAGTCACCAAATTTTGTAAGTAAAGCATTTAACTTACAGGTATCTATGTCCTGGACTTGAATTTCTTGAAGAGTACATGGCGTGGGAGCATGTGTACCATGAAGTGTAATCTGATGTTGGTTAGCCGTAAATGTCATGGTGAGCACCTTAAAATCCCACAAGATGGGCTCCAACGTCTGGAGCCATTTAATGCCCAGGACCAAGTCAAACCCAGCCAGGGGAATGACCAGAAAATATGCTACAAAGGAATGCTCTTCAATCCAAAAGTCTGTTGAGGGAGAAATGCCTACACTTGAAATTTTTGCCCCATTGGCCACTGAGACTGAAATGCCCATGTTATTTTTAATCAGCAATCCAAGCTATTGTGCGGTTGGCTCACTAATGAAATTGTGAGTGCTGCCTGAATCTACTAAGGCCGGTAACTGCACATGTTGTAAATCCGCACGGACTTGCATTGTGTTGGAGTTGTGCATGCCAGTCATAGAATGGAGAGAAATGGCTGGTTCATCCTGTTCGGCCTCAACACTGTCTTCCAACGGTGGATCTTCCTTTGTGTCATCCAATACCTACAACCAGAATAAATGTTTGCATTGGTGACCCTGGACATATTGTTCATCACAGTTATAACACAACCCCTTGGCTCGATGTTGTTCCATCTCAGGTCTAGATAGGCAATGAATGTATTGGGCTGGAGGCATGGTAGGAGAATTGTTTGCACGTGGTGCCGAATTTTGCCCAGAGCGTGGAGTCCCTGAATAGGATGAGGAGGCAATGGTGGACGCCCTGCTTGGCCAAGAGGGTCTTTTGACCAGACACTCCTTGACTACACGTTGTTTGGCATCTATAGTCCTGGCGAGGTTCATAGCATGGACCAGGTCTTGAGGGTCATGCAATTCTACTTCCAGACGCAAGGCCTCCATTAACCCAGCAGTAAATAAGTTAACATATTGCGAATGACACACAAATCAACTGGCGCGGGCAGGCATTATTGAAATTGTTTCTAATATGATTCAATCATCCCGATCTGTTTCAAAGGGTTGCTACGATCAGGGGGGGCCAAACCTCAATGTGCAATATTCTTTAAATAAATCCCAATAAAAAACATGGTGCCCCAAATTATTTTTTTGATACCATAGGAGCGCTTCATCAAGCATAAGGAATGCAACTAAATGGGCGCGGTCCTCATTATGCGTTCTTTGATTGTTAAAGAACAAGCCACACCGGTTTAACCAGATCAAAGGATCCGTAGACCCATCATAGGTAGGAAAATCCATCTTGGCATACCTGGGAACCGTATTGTGGCCCGCTACGTGAGGTCCCATGGCTGTGGGAGGTTGGTGGTGCAATTGTGGTGGGGGTGGGGAGGGAGGTGCTCAGCTGGAAGTGTGGAACTGCCCAGCGGTGTAGGACCCCGAGCAAAGCCTTCCTCCACGTGCCGGAGTAGGTGTTGGAGAGTATCATTAATGGCGGAAATTGCAGAATCAGTGTGTCATCGATTTCCCTCCATGGTATGCTGCAATTCCTCCATGATGTGACTCAAAAAAATCTGGGAAGAGGAATTTCCAAGGGCGGTCCAGTCTGATACCAAGATGTTAGGATTTGCCATGGATCGTGTCACCCTTCTTTCTCCTCTTTCCTCCAAAATTGCTATTGATGAGGATAAGATTTTTCTATGCTTCAAACGTGCAATGGTATGGAAATGATTGAGCCTTGAAGGAGGTTCAACCTAGACCTCAGAAAGGGAGAATCTGACCTCTACTCTAATTTTGATTTCAATTCTTGCCTTTCATTCAAACCCTTTCTCCCATATAAAGAAGATTAGTGACGCAAATAACCAGCCCAAACCGAGGGGCACAAGGTTCACAAGAATTACAAATAAACCAACATAACACCTAAAAGGAAATTACATAAATGTGGGGCCTGATGCTTTATCTCGCTGAGACATTCCAGAGCCGCAATTACATGCCATAAGTAAGCCCAGAGCTCTCTTGTTGGATTCTATTCGGGAGGAAACACAACAGTATCCGAAACTTATTGTCTTATATCATGAGATTCAGTAGGGGAGATCGGAGAAACATTGGATGATTCAGGATCGTCTTGTCCTCTTCAAAAACCAGATTTTTCTACACCACACGTCACCACTTATTCACAACATTTTAGCCTCCTTCCATGACAGTACACATGAGGGCAGACAAAAAACATATTTTTGGATCAGTCGGGATTTTTATTGGAAGAGTATGAAGCGCAGTATAGCCGATTATGTGGCGGCTTGTTAGATTTTTCAACGGAATAAAGCTGAATCATTAAGTCCAGCAGGTTTGCTCCAACCACTTCAGTTGCCGTCACAAGTTTGGTCAGATATTTCCATGGGCTTCATAGAGATTCTTCCCTCGTCGTCCGACAAATCCATTATATTTTTAGTGGTTGATCGTTTCTCAAAGTATGGCCATTTCCTCCCTCTGGCACATCCTTACACTATAGCTCACGTAGCTCAGCTCTTTATGGAAAATATTGTTCGGTTACATGGGATGCCTACCTCAATTACCAGTGACAGAGATGCCATCTTTACCAGTACATTCTGGAAAGAACTATTCAAACTGCGAGGCACAATGTTAGCGTTCTCTTCTACCTACCATCTGGTGACTGATGGTCAGACCGAGGTCGTCAACCAGATGATTGAGATGTATCTTCGTTGTTTCGTGGGGGGACTCACCTAAATGGTGTGTTAAATGGCTCGTCTGGGCTGAATTATGTTACAACACCTCCTACCACAACACACTCAGAACTACCCCATTCAAGGTAGTATATGGTGGAGACCCGCCTCGACTTTTATCATATGAACCAGGTGCCTCCAAGGTAGCCACTTTGGACCAAGCGTTAGCAGAATGAGACACCATGCTCACTGAGGTGCGCACTCATCTCCAGGAGGCCCAGAATACTATGAAATTATATTATGACAAGAAGCACTGAGAAGTCTTCTTTTCTCCAGGAGATTATGTATGGCTGCATCTCCAACATTATAGGTAGCTGTCACTGACAGCCTCCAAATGCCACAAGCTCTCTCCAAAGTATTATGGTCTCTTTCAGGTGATGGACCGCATTGGCACAGTCGCCTACCGCTTGCAGCTTCTGCCAGAGGCAAGGATTCACAATGTGTTTCACATCTCCCAATTGAAGGGCTTCCAGGGTGACTCTCCCTTGCTGCACACCCCTCTGCCTCCACTACATGAGGGACATGTCCTTTCTACTCCAGCACAGGTGGGCATGAACCAATTGACCCATGGGTCTAATTTTTATTTTCGTGCTCAACCCTATTTATGGGGACGTCAAGGTGAAGGAAAGTAAGTATTGAGAAAATTAGAATTAAACAAGTCGGATTATCCCTCAGAGGTCTAGGTCGGATTCTCCCTCTGAGGTCCAGGTCGAGCTTCCTTCAAAGCTTAATCATTCCATTCTGAATTCCACCATTCCACGTTCCAGAAACAAGAATCCTCTTCCAACGTCAAGATTCAATATGGAGGGAAGAGAAGAGAGAAGGATGACTCGATCCATGGCTTGGGAAGATCCTAACATCTTCCTTTCTCTTTTTTATTTCTCTTGCTCAAAATTATGGAAAAGGGATCCTAAATCCAACATAATATCAGAGCATTATATTTAGGATTCCTCATAAAATTAATGCTCTAGGGAAGTGATGATCAACACCACTCAAATAAGGCTCTTTTATGAAGGAAGAACACAAGCTGAGAGATAAGTGTTCCAATTTTTTTTCTATGCTACTGGTTTTTGAATTTAGAAGATGATTAAAGGATGAATATGTGAATGCTTTCATCTTATTATGTTATGGATATGCATGTCTCTCTATCTAGAAGGAGTTACCAAAACAATTTTATCAGTTTGGAAATTCTGTTTACCAATCCATAATCAGATTATTGGATTTTTTTTCATGGGATAAGTGTTCATTGATATAGAAGAATGTTATTGAGCCTCTTATGAGTGGTTTTTGGAGAAAAAAATTAAGAATAATAATTTAGCATTGATGCTAAATTTTCCCATACGTTGAGTTGATTGAAGAAGTGCTACTTGGTGTTATTATTAGAAGAAGAAAATTGAAGAAAGGCCTATCATGGCTGACGAAAATATGAATATCAAAGGTGATATACTGAGAATAACCATCATACCCTACATGGGGTATCAAATTTTATGAGCTGGTCCACATCGGTTCGGAGGTTTCTTATAACAAAAGACCTACTTGGTCACCTCACTACCCGAGGACCACCTGTTGATGAAGATGATATTTTTTATAAGAAATGGCTGAAGAATGATACTTTGGTAATTGGTTGGCTAATAAATAGCATGGAAGAACATGTCTCTACTAATGTTATTCATCTTGATACTGCTAAACAAATTTTGGAGACATGTGCTAAACTATACTCATGCCTGGATACACTACAGACCCTATGATATTCTCCAAAGAATGTTAAATACTAAACAAGGAGAAAATATTCATGAGTACTTGGCCCAATTTAGAGGCTTTCTTCAAGAGTGGAAGTTAACTCAACCCTCAACCACTTATATTTCTATCCAAGACAAACAGAAGGAAACCTTAATTACTGCTATTTGTCATGCAAATGTTAAACCTCATCTTGAGATTGCCAAGAGTCAACTTTTGAGTGCTTCTGCTGTCCCAAAGTTTGATGATATGTGTGCAACACTACTTCGTATTTTAGACACTTCTTCCTCCACTACTGATGTATCATCCGCTATGTATTCTGATCATAGAGGATCATCATCTGACCGCGGCCGAGGCTGAGGTAAAGATTATAGAGGGGGCAGAGGAAGAGGTGGAAGGACTGGTGCTGGCAGAATAGATGATACCAAATGTACTCATTGTAAATTTTTTGGCCACACTATAGATCAGTGTCGTTACAGAGCATGCACTTACTGTGGAAAATATGGCCATTATAAAGAAATATGCTATAAAGCAAATGAAAAGTCAGAATTGACAAGGTCTAATCACGCCTTTACGAGGCTGTAATGGAGGTGGGAGGAGGCCAATCTGTGACAGCCTGAATCTTACTCCGGTCTACCTTCACCCCAACTGCTGAAATAACGTGGCCTAATTATGCCACTTCTGAGGTACCCATAGAACATTTGGACTGATTTAAAACCAAATGGTATGAGCGGAGAAGAGTAAATACCTGGTGAAGGTGCTGAAGATGCTGAAGATGCTCTTCCCAACTATTGCTATATACCAAAATATCATAAAAAAATACCAAAATGTATTTCCTCAAGAGAGGAAAATACCTCATTCATGAGGGCCTAGAATGTGGAAGGCGCATTTGAGAGACCAAATGGCATCACGAGGAACTCGAATTGCCCATGGTGCATGCATAACGCAGTTTTCTCCACATCTGATGGATGAACGTAGATTTGATGATAGCTAGACTTCAAATCTAGCTTGGAAAATATAGTAGCACCATGTAACTCATCTAGCAACTCGTCCACCACTAGTATGGGAAATTTGTCTTTAATGGTGTGCGCATTGAGTTGCTTGTAATCTACACAAAACCTCCACGACTTATCATGCTTGTGTGCCAGTAATACCGGGGAGGAAAAAGGAGACCTGCTTGGCTGAATAATACCCCTGGCGAGCATATTTTGGCACTACCTTTCAATCTCATCCTTCTGTAAGTGGGGGTAATGATAAAGACGCACCACTACAGGTTCAGTGCCCGTTTTCAAACAGATGCGGTGATCACAGTGCCTAATAGGCGGTAGAGCAGTAGGTTCCTGAAATATATCCTCAAAGTCTGTAAGTAATTGAGATAACTTACAATTGTCAGTGCTATGGACCTGAACAATCTAAAGGGCATAGGGCACTGGTGCCTGGGTGCCATGCAATGTAATCTGACGGTAGTCCTCTGTGAAGGTCATGGTCAGAGCCTAAAAATTCTATAAAATAGGCCCCAACAGATGTAGCTATTTAATTCCAAGTACCAAATCAAATCCGGACGGTGGAATCACAAGGAAAGCTGCAATAAAGGCGTGTCCCTCAATATCAAAGTGTGTGGTTGGAGAGATGCCCACACTGGTAATTTTAGCCCCATTGGCTACTGAGACCGAAAGGCCTGTCTGTTGCTGGACGACTAACCCAAGTTGTTTGGCCGTTGGCTGATTGATGAAATTATGTGTGTTGCCAAAGTCAACTAAAGCAAGTAATTGTAGATGATGTAACTGGGCTTTAACTTGCATGGTATTAGAACTTCGCAGACCAGTCATGGCATGAAGTGAAATCTCTGGACCCTCTTGGTCTGTCTCCACAATCTCTTCCTCTGGTAGTAGGTCCTCACAATCCTCCCACAGACATATACTCAATAATCTTTTGCATATGTGACCCTGGACATATTGTTCATCACAGTTAAAACAAAGGCCCTTGGCCTTTTTCTGATCCATTTCTTGTCTGTTCAGTTTTTTGAAGTAAGGAGCTGGTGGAATAGCGTTAGAACTATCTGGGCGTGATGCTACACTGGCTCCAGAATGTGGAGGCCCAGAATATGGTGCTAGCGTAGTGGCATTGTGCCTTCCTGGCCAAGCTGGTTTTCTGACCAGTGAATCCTTTAGAACTCACTGCTTATGCTCAATTGACCTGGCTAAATTCATAGTGTGGTCCAAATCTGTAGGACCATGTAATTCAACTTCCAGCCGCAGAGCTTCTATCAAACCAGCAGTAAAGATGTGAACATACTAGGTGTGACTGACAAACTCATTAGCGTTGGCCAAACATTCTTGGAAGGTCTTTTGATATACCTCTAGTGATCCATTCTGGTTATAATTGATTAATTCGCCCAAGGGATTGCTACTAGCTGGAGGACCAAACCTCATTATGTATGATTGTCTAAAGGTTGCCCAATCCTGAACCAATTGGTCATTTCGGAATTGGTGGCACCATAGGAGCGCTTCATCGAGTATGTGGTATGCGGCCACATAAACCTTCTCATCCGTAGATGTTTTTTTATGATAAAATAATTGATCACACTTGGTTAACCAAATCAAGGGGTCCTTAGACCCATCATATGTAGGAAAATCGAGTTTGAAATACCTGGGAACTGTATTTGGTCCCTGTGCGGCAAGCCCCAGATGGGGATTGTTATGGCGCATTGGTGGTGGTGGCTAGTAGTGATGGTGGTCGGCCGGTGGAGAGTAGGCTGCCGGCGGCAGTGCTCATAGACCACTGTCATCTTGTCGCCGGAGGAGGGCTTGGATGGCGGCGTCCATGGATTTGATGGCCTCACGTGGATTAGATGTGGTCTGACGCACCTCTTCCAAGGATTGATCCTGAACATCTGTCCTTTGGCGATTGTCTTCAACTAATTTCCGCAAATCCTCAGGGGAAGAGAAATCCCCAAGGGTGGACCTATCTGATACCAAGATGTTAGGTTCTTCCTGAATCATGGATCGCGTCACCCTTCTTTCTTCTCTTCCCTCCATATTGAATCTTGAAGCTAGAAGAGGATTCTGGTTTCTTGAATATGGAATGATGGAAATCGGAATGGAATGATTGAGCTTTGAAGTAAGCTCGATCTGGACCTCAGAGGGTCGGATTTGAGGGAGAATCTGACCTGTTTAATTCTAATTTTCTCAATATTTACTTTCCTTCACCTTGACGTCCCCATAAATAGGGTTGAGGACGGAAATACAAATTAGACCCATGGGTCAATTGGTTCATGCCATATTACATCTAAACCAAACCAAACCAAACCAAATGGAATTACATTAAAAGTAAATTGACACAATTTAATTCCTATGCTTGTGGATAACTCGTGATGCTATGGAGTCCATAACAGTCACATGAGTGAGAAGGGAATGAAAGTGCCGCAGATTAAAGAGAAGCTACCAGGGTTGAAAACTATATAACAGTTTATGTGAAGGTTGTATTTTTAGCAAGCAGAAAAGGGTTAACTTTTCTAAGGCTGGAAAGGAGCAAAAGACAACAAAATTGGAGTTGGTTCCCACAGATGTGTGGGTCTTCAACCATTACTTCCCTTGGTGGTTCTAACTACTATGTGACATTTATTGATGATGCAATAAAAAAAGGTATGAGTTTATTTCCTAAAAAAAGAATCTATGCCTTTTATACCTTCAAGAGATGGAGAACAATGGTTGATAATGAGACAAATTTGAAGGTGAAGTGTCTGTAGTCAGATAATGGGGGAGTATACATAGATGATGATTTCAAGCGGTATTGTGTTGATAATGGAATCAAGATGAAGAAGATCATTCCTGGAAAACTTCAACAGAATGGTGTGGCTGAGAGGAAGAACAAAGCTTTGAACGAGCATGCTAGGAGCATGAGATTACATGTAGGATTGCTAAAGATGTTCTAGTTTGAGGCTATTAGCACCATTGGCTATTTGATCAACAGAGGTTCCTCAACACCATTGGATTGCAGAATACCACAAGAGGTCTCCTTCTTGCATGTTTTTGGTTGTGTTTCTTATATTCATATTGATTCTGTTGTTTGAAATAAACTTGATGCTAAATTTAAAATATGTTTCTTTATTAGCTATGGTGGTATCGACTTTGGTTATTGCTTCTAGGATGACCAAAGTCGTAAGGTTATAAGGAGTGAGGACGTGATCTTAAATGAACGTGCCATGTATAAAGATAGGTTGAGAACAGAGTCTGAGAGTACAAGTGATGAAGCCAAGAAGTCTAGAGTGATTCAGTTGAGAGATCTTCCAGTTATTGATATGAAGAATATCGATCAAGAAGACCATAAAAATATACACCCAAAAGTAAATCAGGACATTCTTGTGATTGAACTCAGGAGATCTGCCAGAACTAGCAGACCAGCACAAAGGTAGTTTTCTACACTGAATTATATTTTGTTGACTGATAAAGGTGAACCAAAGAGTTATAAGGAAGTTGTGCAAGTTGATTAATCAACCAAGTGGGATTTGGACATGAAAGACGAGATGGATTCACTGCTATCCAATCAGACATGGCATCTTACCTAGTTACCAAAAGGGAAGAAGACCTTGTAGAATAAATGGGTGTATCGAATAAAAATACGAAAATATGGCAGCAAACGGTACAAGGCAAGACTAGTTGTAAAAGCCTTACACAAAAATAAGGCATTGACTACTCTGAGATTTCTCTCTAGTAGTGAAATTGATTACTATTAAAATAATGCTTGGACTAGTGGCAAATTAAGACTTGCATTTAGAGAGTAGTTGAATGTAAAAACACAACCTTTCTTCATGGTGATTTGGAGGAAGAAATTTACATGATACAGTCACATGGTTTCAAAGCACAAGGAAAAGAGAAAATGGTGTGCAAACTTCAAAAGAGCTAGTATGGTCACAAACTCCAAAACATTGGTATTAGAAGTTTGTCACCTTTATGAGTAATAATGGTTTCTTGAGGTGTTAGGCAGATAATTGTTGTTATGTGAAGAAGTTTGATGACTCCTATACCATTCTACTGCTATATGTTGATGACATGTTGATAGCTAGTGCTTGCAAACAAGAAATAGAAAAGTTGAAAAGGGAGTTGTCTAAGAAGTTTACAATGAAGGATTTAAGTGGAACAAAGAAAATAGTGGGATGAGGATTACTAGGGACATTGATGTCTTGAAACTATCACAAGAAGAATATGTGAAGAAGGTGTTGAGTAGATTCAACTTGAATAATGCAAAACTAGAGAGTACTCCTTTGGCCAGTTACTTTAGGCTATCTAAGAAGCAGTCACCTTCTACAGAGCAGGAGGGAGCCAACATGGCCAATGTGTCTTATACTTTTGCTATTGGCAGTCTCATGTATGCCATGGTGTGCATTAGGCCCGACATAACTCATGCAGTGGGAGTTGTGAGCAGATATATGAGTAATCTGGGTAAGCAACATTGGGAAGCAGTGAAGTGGATTCTTAGGTATTTGAGAGGCACTGCAGACTCAGCCTTTTGTTTCAGAAAGTCAGACTTGGGATTACAGGGTTATGTAGATACTGACATGGCTGGAAACATTGATGGCAGGAAGAGTACCACTGGATATGGTATACACATGGGTGGTACAACAGTGAATTGGGTCTCTGGGTTGCAAAAGATAGTTGCTCTTTCCACTGCTACGGTACAATAGGTCGTCATGACTGAAGCCAACAAAGAGATGATATGGCTGCAATTCTTCGGGGAAGAATTAGGTCTCAAGCATGGAAAGACTATTATGATTGAGAAACTGAAGTTGTGTAACTTCATTTGGACTTTTCTCTAAGGATTGAAAAGCTATTGCCGTTGTAGAGGAGATATTAATAATGGATCAGTCTCCAAGTGAGAGATTGTTAAGTTGTGGAGCCTTATTAACACCTTACCCTCTGGCGTGGATCGACTTTGATATATTGACTGTTGTGTCATTAAGGGGGTGTGGGGATTTCACACTTGTAATTTGGGTTCCCTAATTTTTTATTTATATATGGGGGCGCCATCATTTGGGTTTTATCACCTTGATGAGTATTATCATCACCGAAAAGGAGTTGGAGTTGTAGCCCGAGAGAAAAAAGAGAAAACACCTGTAAGTGTGTTCTATTTCTCTTGTGAACTATTTTACCTTTATAGTGGATTATTGCAATAGCGGATGACAGGACGTAATCTTACCTTGAGGCGAACCTATATAAATCTTGTTGTTATTTTTAGTTGCTTGTTTTTCCTTCTTCCATGATTATTATTATTACTCTCGTTAGTTTGGAATTAGGGCATCTAATTCCTAACAAAGCTTAAGCGGATAGCGTCTCACCCTAGTGGTTGTGGATGATTATTCTAGATTCACATGGATAGATTTCCTAACAAACAATGATGATGAATTGTCAGCCTTTGTGAAATTATGTGAAAAAATACAAAAGGAACAAGGTTGTGGCATGGTTAAAATTATGAGTCACCATGGAGGAGAATTTGAGATTTCTTACTTCAAGGACTCTTCTACTCGACAAGGTATAAACCATACCTTTTTTGGCTCCTCGAACTCAATAAAATGGTGTTGTCGAGAGAAAGAATATGACACTAATTGAAATGACAATAATTATTTTACATGCATATGACTTGCCTCATAAATTTTGGGTTGAAGATGTAAATATAGCTTGCTAAATTGTAAATTGTGCAAGTATCATGCCCATTCACAACAAAATCCATATGAGTTGTATACGGGTACCCTTCCCAATATAAACTACTTTAGAACCTTTGGATGCAAAAGATACATCTTAAGAGAACCAAAGGAGAAATTAGGGAAGTTTGACTCTATGGCCGATATAGGAATACTCCTAGTTTATTCATCTCATAGCAAAATTTATAGATTTTATAACAAAATATCTCTGAGAGTCATGGAGTTGGTACATGTTGTATTTGATGAGTCATATCCATCAAGTAAAACACCAACTCCAATGTCCAATGATGAAGTGGAAGCCCCTCTTGATCCATCAACGGGTTCCCAACCTCAAGACCAAAATCTTGAAGAGAACCCAAAAGACACGGTTACCCAAGAGGAACCTCCTACTGAGTCAAAGAACTATAGGTTCATGGCTGATCACCCTTTAGACCAAATAATTGGTGAACCAAAAGAATATTTCAACAGAAGGACAACTCATGAAGATAGAGCAAATAGTCTTCTTTTCTCAATTAGGCCCCAAATGCATTGCCGGAGCCGAAAAGGATGATTTCAGGATAAATGACAATGCAAGAGGAACTAAATCAATTTGAAAGAACCCTAGTTTGGACTCCAGTACCTAGATCCCAAGATCAACAAGTGATAGGAACTAAATGAGTTTTTAGGAACAAAGCAAATAAAGAAAACAAGATTGTAACAAAAAAAGCTATGTTAGTTGCCAAAAATTTTAACCAAGAAGGAATAGACTTTGAGGTAACATATGCACCTGTTACAAGACTAAAGGCAATTAGCACCAACCCATTGTGGTGAGGAGGTGATCGAGAAGCCTCCAGTTGACCCTATCGAATGCCTGTTTGTAATCCAATTTAAGGACAAACCAAGGGAGCTTCATCGTCTTGAAATAGTGAAGAAGCTCATGGCTCGATATGGCAAAGTTGAGGATGTTTCGGCCCTTAATGAAATCTCTTTGCTTGTGATGAATGTCCAAGGGTAGGACAACTATAAACCGGTTGGCAAACAGTCTGGCGAGGATCTTGGAAGTGCTTGTGGTGAGACTTATTGGCCGGAAGTCTGAAGGTTGCTCAACATTATATTTTTTTGGGATGAGGGCAATGAATGAGGCTCTAATGCTATGGTACTTAATCCCTCAGCGGTAGAAGTCATGAACCTTCACAACAACATCTTCTTGAATGGTAGGCCAGTAGTGGTGATAGACTCGCCATTATAACCATCAGAATTGGGTGCACGGTCACAAGGTAGTCCTAGGGTAGCCTTTTCAATTTCATGCACAGAGAAAGGGAGCTCGATCAGACTGGCGACCACTTCCAGAAATCTCTTAAGGTGAACATTCTAGATAAGAGGCCTCAAGTGGCAAGTTTAGTGTAGACATATGCAAAGAAAGAGGCTGCCTCACCGATCACACAAAGTGACATACCCGATGCTTGGCAGAGGCCACAACATGGAAAAACTGTGTTGGCGTCCCCCTCAAAGAGACACCGAAAATGAGCCAGTTGTTTCCACTGGATGAACTCATTGTGAGGAAAAGTTTGAAGTTGGTTTTGAATGGAAAAACAATGGGCCAACTCACTAGAAGAGAGACACTAGGTTTCCTCGGTTGTGTCTAGGGTAGCAAGTTGGTTGAGGAGAGAGCTCTTTTCATCAATCTACCGAGACCAGCACTCCCTAAGGATTTGAGATGTTGCTTAAGAACCTTAAGCTTTTGAGGGACGTGCCAGCCATGAGGCCCATGAACATCGAAGTCACTCCAGCCATTTGAAATCAATGTGGAAAGCTATTGTCACTGAGCCACGAGTTGACAAAATGAATGGGGAGGGGCCCTAATGACCGAAATGAGTGTTGACCATGATGGGCTAGTGATCAGTGAGCATGCACCCAAGAACTCTACCAGTCACATTGTCATAAAGTTGCATCCATTCTTCATTAGCTAGGAAACAATCCAATTTAGATAAAAATGGTAGATGGCGACCATTAGACCAAGTAAAGGACTTCCCAGTGAGAGCAATTTCATCAAGATCTATTGATGAAATTAGCAAACTGCCACATAGAGGTATTGATTTGACGGGTGGGGGGAGGTCTTCTCATGGCAGTATCCAATGGCATTAAAGTCTCCCAGTCTCCCGCAAGAAGGAGATGGAGTTGCCAATGCTCACAAATACTAAGAAGATCCTCCAAGAAGAACTGATGGTCATGAAAACGGGTCGGACCATAAACTCCGAAAAGACACCAACTGCTTCTCGTACATTTGTCCAGGACCTTGGTACCAATGGAGAAAGTCCCCCGAACATAATCGAAAACCTTAAGAACCCTAGTGTCCCAGATAAGAAGGATACCACCAAAGGAGACAATAGCGTCAAGCTGCAGCCACTCAAAATCACGAGACAACCAGATGTCCCGAACAGTTGTATGAGCTAATGAAGTGACCTTTGTCTCTTGAAGGATAACAAGGCTTGCCTTGGAAGAAGAAATAAAGTTCTAAATTCTTGCACTACACTGGGCAGAGCCAATTCCACACCTGACCTAATAACCTCAGGTTTAGATTTTGAGTTTCACCTCGCGCGTTGGGGATGAGGCGAAAAAGAAAACCCATTGGGTTTCAGGTCAGGGACAGGTTTCCCAAAACCCAACCCGAGGGGATGAGATGGAGATTTAAAAAATGGTAGGGGCTAGTCAAGGATGGGTTGGATTTACGGGGATGGGTCAAGTTTTTTGAAACCCAAACCCAACGAGACCCATGCCCACTCCTAGCCCCTAGAAGTTGCTGTTGCAGATTGTCATTGAACCTCTTGTGACTATAGAGTTGTAACTATCAAGACCCATTGGTCATGCCAGTTCTTTGAACAAATATGGGTTTTGATTAGGAACACTATCGTTCTAGCTCTGGAATAGACAGTCGTCGTATCTATGAAAAGGTCTTGAGAGCTGGGGAAATTTGTGTCTGCAAGTGCCAGGAAAGAGGGGTTCTTAAGATGGCGAGGCTGGTGTAGTGATTGGAGGTTGAAGACAATGTGAGAAGAGAGGGGAAATGTTGCAGAAGAGGAGGGCACTGATGGCGTACTTCGTCTCCTGATTGGAAACCTTGAAGATGAACTTGATGAGGTGTGGAACTGTGAGGGCATGGGCTTCGAATGTCGAGCAACTGTTGGGTACTCAACATAGGAGCTCAATGGTGGCAAGAGAACTCAGTGTCACACTTTCTAAAGTCGATGAGGTGGTTGACAGGAGGGCTAGTGGCCCCTGCGGCTATGGCCTTTCTTCCGTTGGGTTTCTAGGTGGTTCTTTTTGCTCTAGCCAGTTGCACGGGCCATGCAATACAACAGTCACGGAGGCGGGTTATTGTGGTTGGCCGAGGAAGGAGGTTGTTGGAAGATAAGATCAAGCCCAAACGACCAAGGAAGGCCCACATATGAAAGATTATTATAAGATAGGCCTCATGGTCAAGGAAAGCCCACAAGATGGGCCCAAGCCCATAAGTAGGACCCACAATGATTACCAATAGTTGACATCCTTATCATATCAGTTGGAAGATTAAGAAGGATTCACAAAAGTATCTTTATCTTAAGGTCACGACCAAGAAGAGTTTTAGTTTAAGTTATATTTGTCTTTTATCAATTTTGAGTTCCCTAATTATGTTAGGACTTACTTTAAGTGTTAGAGATTGGGTGTAATTGGGACACGAGTAGTTTTATTGTAATTCAACTCTACTACCTTCCTCTATTATAAATAAGAGGTTTATGTACTCTGATTACAACAAGTTATTGATGTCAATGAAGTATTTCACTTTTCCATAAATTCAACATGGTATCAGAGCAGGTTCTGTGAGTTGACTTGGTCAACTCACGGAGGTAATGTGATCATTTTCTCTAAACCCTAAACCCTAAGTCTAGGTTCGTAGTTATTTTTTTCAGTCCCTACACCAGTAGTTTTATTTGAATTTTTTACCCCTATATGTAGGTTTTTATATTTTGAATTATATATTAATGGAAATATATTTGAGTCTAATTTCCAAAGAAATCCTATTTGTTCAAATCGAAGCTATCTACAAAGAGATAGCAATATTTGAATCAGTGAAGGTCAGATTGAAAAAAGGTTCGAGCAGCAACAACATAAATCTTCTGATTCCGAGGTATTTTTTACTATCAAGAACTAGACTTTATATATAGAAATATATATTAAAAGAAATATCTGTAAGTCTATTCTTTTACCTATTCAACCAATTTTTTTTCTGAGTTATCTACAAGGAGAAATCAATATTTGAAGCAGCAAAGGTCAGATTGAAAAAGAGGTTCGAGCGGCAGTAGAAAGCATCAACTTCTGAGGTATTTTATGTTATCAAGAAAGATACTTTATATGGAGAATTATATATCAAAAGAAAGATATGTAAGTCTATTTTCTTACATATTCAACCAAGTCTGGGTATGATTTTTTTATAAGGAGATATTGATTTTGGAAGAGTCAATGATCATTTTGGAAAAACAGAAGAAACAGAACTTAGTTTGGCCAGATGACAGAGACCGAAATATATCAGATTATTTATCTTTTGATAATTATATTTTATGAAGTTAAGTTATACTTGGATGAAATTTATTTAATTCTACTTTCAGAAGGAGAAATTTTTATGTCAATTTGATCTATATTTAAAGATATATTCGCATTAGAAGAATCAAAGGTCATGTTGGTATTATGTAGTATTGAAAAATCCGAATTTAATAAATGGGAGGTCAAGGGAGAATCTAAGGAATCCTAAAATGAATGTTCAAGAATAAGATCTAGGTAGAAATTTGAGTAGTAAATAAGAGAGGAAGAAGAGGGAGTAGGCGAGAAAGGAACGAGAGAAAAGGTTGTACATGTGGCAATGGCGAATAAGGTGATGATGGTTTTGATCAAGGTGGTCTTCAATGGATAGATGAGAGAAGGGTGAAGGTAAAAAATGTTCTTCGATGAAGCAAAGTGATAGAAGTGTTAGTGGATCTAGTCATTATCCAGATTCAATCCAGGATTCGAAAATTTCAGTTCTATCATATCAGATTTTGATATCAATAATTTATTTGATGTAATTTTGGAATGAATTCAAAATTTAGTGATTCAGATTTTGTAAATATTCGGATTCGAAGAGGTACACCTTTATTGCCAAAGATTTCCTATGCTGCCATGTTTTCAAAATTTAAACTTTCTACTTTACTTTCAATTTACGAGTATTTGAGTGTATCATTTGTCAAGTCCATTAATTATCTTCAGCCCCCATTAATTCTATTTATGCTTACCCTCATTTGGTGTGAAGTTGGTCTCCTTGATAGCCCTTCCCCCTCCTCTCTCAATATACTCTCATTCTCCTCCCTAGCAGATCAACTCTTCTCTCTTGTAAGCTCTCACACCGTCTCTTGTTATGGTCCCTAGCCATGGATCTAGTAACTCGGCGAGTCAAATAAGGATCCAGCACTGTTAGAGGGTTTCTTAACACGTTTTTGTGAAAAAGAAACTCTCTTTTTCTTCCCTCACATGTTATAATTGAAAAGGAGTTTCCTTTTCTCAATTATAGATGCACCAATTCAATCAAGAGACTGTTTTACAGATCCAATTATGAAACCCCACTTTATACCTCACGTCAATGAGTAGGGTTTCTGAATTCATGCAACTACCAATGCTGAATGTAAAGAGGGCAATCTCTAGCTCTTCTAAACTCGAAAAAGATAGACAAAAATACCTCTTGAAGACCTCCTTCAATTCAGCAACTCGAAAATCCCTTTCTTGATGCTAAGGCTCACGCAAATCCTTCTTCCCTCACTATTGGTTCGTGGAAGAGATGGATGACTATTGCAGTAAGGAAGAGAAGGCTGATTGCTCCTCCTTTTCCTTCCAATATCTCCTCAAAGACTCCCCAATGGATGCAGCAAACCACCAAGGATAGTTCAAGCCAAGAACCCTAGGATAGGGAACCTAGCAAGAACCTAATTACTCTATTTTACTCTAAATCCGAACTTACCTTATTTCTCATTCCTTACCCTTTAAATAGGGTCATTCACGCCAAGATAGGTTAGGGTTAGGTTTATAAATCCCAACTATACCCCTACCTTCAAGTCTTATTACATAATCAATTAAATTTGAAATTAAAAGCAACATAAGTAATAAAAGTAAAATTAGGTGACTTGGTGAGTCATTGTCTCCTCCTCTGAGTGACTCGGTGTGCTATTGAGTCCATAACATCTCTCTTGTTCCCTCTCTCTCAAAGCTTCTCTCTCACATCTGTTCTTTGGACCCCTCTCTTTGTCTTTCTTCTTTTCTAACTTCCTCTTCTCTATCAAAGCTTCTCTCTCACATCTGTTCTTTGGACCCCTCTCTTTGTCTTTCTTCTTTTCTGACTTCCTCTTCACACCGTCTCTCTTGTTCCCTCTCTCTCAAAGCTTCTCTCTCCCATCTGTTCTTTGGACCCCTCTCTTTGTCTTTTTTTTTTTTTTCTGACTTCCTCTTCTCTATCGGTCTATTTTAATTTTTTTCTTTTTTCTTCTCCTCGTATTTGTATTAGAGGTTTAATTTGTTGATTAAGTCGTGTTTTTTCATGCTTTAAGAATTCCTCGAGAGATCCAATCTCCATTTCCTTAGATGCACAATGTGGAGTGAGGGAACTTGACTAGTATGCAATGCAAGGAAAAAAATAAAAAGAGTAGTGAAAATGTTAAGGTTAAGGCTTTCTCTTTCACTCTAAAGCACTTTCTAGAAGTTTTTCAAGTTTGAGAATAAATGCTCAAAGGTTTTGAAAATAAATACTCATTAACTTCTCTATGTATGGTTTAGTGGAGGTGTTTATAACTTCTCAAAGCTAAACTAGTCATTTTTTGCCCATTTGCAAAAACCAAACTATTGATTGATCGATCACTTAAAGTGATTGATCAATTAATCGAGTATAACGTTTCTTTTTGTGTTAGGATGTGACTTATTGATCGATGGACTAATTGATCAATATGTTATCGCTGGTTCTAAAAAGTTAAGGTTATCAATAATTGCCAAGGGATGATCGATCAATCAAAATTCCTTCTGGTTGTGTAATGCAAGTATGATCGATCAGTGAACTTCCTATGATTGATCATGTTTTATCTCCCTAACTGACAAGATTTTGTCTAATCGATCAATCGTGTGGGATGATTGATCATTTCATGTGAATTTCACTTGCTTGAACAATATTGACCGATCAATTCAAATGGGATGATCGATCAATCCAAATGGGATGATTGACCATGCCTAATAGCATGATATGGCCATATTCTGGATGATCGATCAATCAACTAAGGTTGATCGGTCATGCTTTTATAGTCTTGTCCAACACACTCGAGCCTAATCGATCATTCCGATGCCAATTTCTCAAAATTCGAACACGACCTTGATCCCTGATCCCAAAACCCAAACCTGAAAAAACTCAAAAAGCCAAAACTTGACCCCAACCTGATCACCATCCCTGCAACCATGTCCCCCATGCTCTTGTAAACCCAACTTAAACTTAACCCATCCTCGGACCGCCCCTGTAAACTTGGCCCATTACCACATTCATTTGATTAACATCAATAATAAGAGTAGATCTACTTCATGGCCAAGACAGATGGTTGGAGGAAGGAATACAAAATGACCGCAGTCTATAGCATATTATTAGAAATCATTTTCTATTGTTGCTTGATTTTCTTAGAAAATATAAAATAGATCAAAAGCATCTAGTCTCAAAAACAAACATAACAAAGTCCAAAAATAGAGACATCTAAATGGAAAACAGAAGTGTACATGTATTGAATGTCAAAAATAATAGAGAAATAAAGGCATGATTCTTTGAGTATTGAAAATTCAAGAAACAATGAAATCCAAAATGAGGCACATAGACAAAGCTTACCTAATGGAAGTGGAGATAGACAAACTCAACTAATAAACCATAACCAATATAAGAGAATCTTACAAAATAATAGAGAAGTAAAATAATCTTTCTCAAAGTATTGAAAATCAGAGGAGTAAAGAAATCTAAATGAGGAACTGAGACGAAACTTACTCGATGCAAGTAGAGACCAACACACAGAAATGTAGAGACCCACAAACACGAACAAGAACCTGTGTAGAAGAAAAAAATCTTCCATAGATGCATAGTCTAAAAATCATAAAAGTTGAGAAATCCAAAAGAGGAATAGAGATGAAACCAACAAACATGGAAGGAGAGAGCAACAATCAAAAATCAATCTTTGCAAATTGAAGAATAATTGAACAACTGGAGATAAAATTGTATTTATCATCTGACTTATTTTGGGAGTTGTGTATCACTACTTAAAGCAATTGAAGAAAAGCCAAACGGTCTTTGTATTTCAAGCAGAACAGGAAAACTTACAAAGATAAGAGGGACAACTATCTTTATCCTTCCATTTAATATTTTTCAATAGACGAATAAACATCAGTAAACCAAATAATGTCATTTGAAACATGAACAAAGGGAAAGAGAGAGACCAAAGAAAGGGAGAGAAGGAGAGGTAGATACCTACAAATCGCCGAAGGGAAGGAGTGCTCGTTGGAGGGAGGGGGTTTTCTCGCACTCTTTGGAGGGGAGGGGCTTTTCTCGATGAAGTTTTCTCTCACTCGTCGGAAGAAATGAGGATGAAATAGGGCAAAGGGGATGGATGAAATGTCGGAGATCCCAAACGAACCCAACATAATTTCCTCACCATTTACTATTTCTTTTCTTTTCTCTCTGAATTCTTGGATTCTTTGAGGGAATTTTTTTTTAAGTAAAAGACAAAATAGTTTTACACTCCATGATACTACCTTTTTCTTTTGATTCATTTCCTCAAACATTATTCTTGATGAGTTTATATCTCCACATTTGCCATACATCTCCACATTGGCAGTCCCAATTGCCACATCAAGTAGGAACCTGGTTTTGATCACCTTGGCATGAGACCAACTTGACCTTTCCACTACAACTGAGACGGATCAAGCCTATATAAGGCTTGAAATTGTAACTGAACTAGGCTTCTCCACTGATAGTGTCATCTCTATGAAGAGCCTCATGGCTTCATCATGCATACCACATTGGGCCACGCCTTGGATCATTATACTTCAAGAGATCAAAATCCTTTGCCCAATTTTTTGAAACATTTTTCAAGACAAATCAACCTTTTCACATTTTGAATATCCACTCAATAAGGAATACCACACAAGTATGCTAAAATCAAGCCCAATTTGAAGTACAATAGATAGGATGCATTTGAACTGAATTGCTTCACCAAGATTTTGACACACTTGAAGGAGATCCACTAATGTCACGACATCTACCCCAAACCCCGCTCTGTGCATCAAATTTAATAAGTGCAACCCTTCTACATACCTCTCATCATGAACTAATCCAGAGGAGAGAATTTCTAGGGACATTGCTGTTGTGATGCATGTTGTTGAAGACCTCATAAGCACAGTCAATATCAAAACATTTATAATACATATCGATTAGGGAGTTATCTACAAATGTATCAGATTAAACCTCTCGATATTTCTAGGCTGTGGATTGACATGTCTTGATCTTTATTTTTAGTATAACTACAAGCTTGAAGAATGTAATTATGGCAACCCCATCGAGGTTCACAACACCTAGTGAACGTATCCCTCTAAACAACCTAAATGCTTCCTGAGGTTTCTCTTGCCACTTGAGTAGCAATGATGATGGATGGTTTCGATATAGGTGTTTATATTATAGTGAACGTATCTCCTAAAGCTTTTAGAATGTTGTGGTTAGGAGTGTATGACCTTTTAGTGAGAATTGTCTACATCTATAAAGGATTTATATGCTCTCTTAGAGAATTTACCAAACAGTTGGGGTGTTTAAATTGAGAGTTGCTACTTTATTTTTAGTTGGTAGCCGATGCATTATAACTTGAGCGTTATGTTATTATACTGATTTTGCCCTATATTCTGCTTTGCAGGAAGCTACAATGCATTTGTTGCATCAGAGAAATAAAAGAAAGGGCAGAGTGGTGTGGCTTTCATAGTTTCATATACAGTTGAAGAAAATTGTTCCACTGGTAACTCTGCCCATGGTATTAACTTACGGCCAGGTGAAAGCATCAGCATAAGCAACATCCCTTGTGGTTCTATTTGTATCACCTCTTCTTTTGGCATTTCTAAGAAATTCCACGTAAATGTATCACCTGATGATTACAGTTGGGACTATTCAGCTATCCTTGTATGACCAATTTAGCTAGCTATGTTTTGGTAAAGGAATATTCCTGCAAAAAGAGATTTGGAGCAGGGATCACTGGGCTATTTTAACAAGCTGGTGTTGCTTTGCCTTTTGATATTGGGCCTCAATTGTTTTGCTATAACAACTATGGACACAAAGGAATATAAGTGATAGCTTATTGGCTTAATTATTTGCTACATCATGTGTTCTTACATGCATTATTACTTGTGCTTCATTATCTTTCCAAGAGAAAGGATCCTTTGCCTTGGTTCCAATCATTATAAGATGGATGCATCTAATAAGACACTCTTTAGGATCTTAGGTAGGATTAACTTGTAATAGAGCTCGAACCTTCTTCATCATCATTATCATCTTTTTTTTTTCATGTCCTCATGGATTAAAGCATTCTCCATACATGTTATGTTCCTATATTTTCATTAATGAGCAATTTGGATTTACTTGCATAAATCATATTAAGGCTCTAAATCTATTGATGGCATCGAGTTGGATTAACTCATAATTGAACTTGAATTTTCTTTTCTTTGTGTCCACATAGTGTAAAACATTTCCCTTGGAAGATCATGTTGTTGTGTTCTTGTTGATGGTCAATGTGGATATTCTTGCTTAATAATACTACGGCTCTAAAATAACTTGTGTTGTAGTAGATGATGTTGTCCTTTGTTTTCCCATTTGATGTCTTGTAATTGTAGTTGAATGTGAAATTTTGTTTTGAGGCTTTTATAGTTGTTCTATATGTAGGTGAGAAAATGTCAACTGCCATTGGAGCTGGAAGTGACTCCACAAAATGTTTTGAGCCAAGAAGGCTGTTGATTGACAAGAATGAGTATTATAAGAAAATCCATATGTTTATTTTCAAATTCATATGTTTATACATTTAGGGGAGATATGAAATCAATATGTAACTACTAGCATTATACTTTGAAGGCTTGAAACATATGGATGCCAGTTCTCTCTTGTGTTTGCATGTACTCTTGTGCAACCTTTGCTCTATATGTTGCATGTAATAGTTTATGTTAATGTTTTTTAACATATAAATTTGTACTAACAAGGGAAACAAGCTTGTTAGGGATACAAGAAAGCTGAAAGACATATTGGCAAGTGAGATGTTCAGATGGAGCTTGGATACTGCAAGATTGAAGTTGGCAAAAAAGCAGGAGTACTGCCTATTTTTTACTAGATTTGGGAAGTGCAACAAGGAAAATAGGAAGTGTCCATATATTCATGATCCAACTAAGATTGTAGTGTGCACAAAATTTCTTAAGGGTGTTTGGGTCTTAATTGCAAGTAGACCCAAAAGGTAGGATACTTATTTTTTAATTTGGTCATGATAGGCAAGCCTTCCACTTGCCTATTTAGGTCATGCTGTCACGATGTTCTCTCTCCTCTCCACACCCACTCACCTACTTAAACCCTTAAATCATGGGCCTGGAATATGGATGGAGGAGTTGTTGTGTAGATTTACTAAAAGCTACTCAATGCCTTATATCTGTTTTTCTTTGTTGGGAATTTTCAATTTATTTTCCTTGGTGACCTGTGTGATGAGTTTTATTTTGTAGTTCATTCCAGAAAGAATGCAAGATTGGTCTTATTTTTTGCAAGATAAGTAAGCACTATCCACTGCTTCATACTATGTGCCAATCATCGTTGAAGTTTCAATATGCAGGCTACTTTGAAACTTTCTTTACAGGGTTATGTACAAATGAGAATTGTCCATATTAGGCATGTAAATGTAAACCCCGGGTCTACTGTTTGTGAAGGTTTCCTTAGGGGCTACTGTGCTGGTGGCGAAGTTCATAATAAGGTTAAACAAAGTCGTGACAATCATAAACCTCATGTGTAAAGAAATTAACCACTAAGGAAACCTTCACAAACAATAGCCCCGAGGTTTACATTTACATGCCTATATGGACAATTCCCATTTGCACATAACCCTGTAAAGAAAGTGTCAAACTAGCTTGCATATAGAAACTTCAACAATGACTGAGATACAATATGAAGCAGTGGACAATGCTTACTTATCTTGCAAAACATAAGAGCAATCTTGCATTCTTTCTGGAATGACCTACAAAACAAAACTCATCACGCAGGTTACCAAGGAAAATAAATTGATAATTTCCAACAAAGCAAAACAGATATAAGGCACTGAGTAGCTTTCAGTAAATCTACACAACATCTCCTGCATCAAGATTCCAAGCCCATGATTTTTAGGGTTTAAGTAGGTGAGTGAGTGTGGAGAGGAGAGATGAAAGAGAACATCGTGACAACACAACCTAAGAATCTACTCAATGGTTATCAAGCACACAATAAACACACTATTTACCTTCATTTTAGAATTTAATGATACCAAGTATAGGGAAACTATGGGCACAATGGAGCATATTCAAGATTTTGGACATGCATTTATTGGACTTCCAATCTTATGTACACCCATGACCAGAATAGGCGGTGGAAGGCTTGTTTATCATTGACCAAATTGCCTAAAAAATAAGTATCCTACCTTATGGGTCAACTTGCAATTAAGACCCAAACACATGCCCTTAAGAAATTTTGTGCACACTACAATCTTATTTGGATCATGAATCTATGGACACTCCCTATTTTCCTTGTTGTACATCCCAAATTTAGTAAAAAATAGGCAGTACTCCTGCTTTTTTGCCAACTTCAATCTTGCGGTATCCAAGCTCCATTCGACTTTCTCACTTGCCATTAAGTCTTTCAGCTTTCTTGTATCCTTAACAAGCTTGTTTCCCTTGCCAGTATGAATTTATATGTTGCAAAACATTAATTCACATAAACTATTACATGCAGCATATAAAGCAAAGGTTGTACAAGAGTACATGCAAACACATGAGAGAACTGGCATCCATATGTTTCAAGCCTTCATAGTATAATGGCAGTAGTTACATATTGATTTCATATCTCTCTCATAAATTTATAAACATATGAATTTGAAAGTAAACATATGGATTTTTTTCAGATACTCATCCTTGCCGATCAACAACCTTCTTGGCACAAAGCATTTTGTGGAGTCACTTCCAGCTCCAATATCAAAGATAGTTGACATTTTCTAGCCTGCATATAGAACAACTTTAAAAGCCTCAAAACTAAATTTCACAATCAGCTATTTCAATCACAAAACATCAAATGGTAAAACAAAGGACAACATCATCTGCTTCAATGCAAGTTATTTTAGAGCCTTAGTATGATTAAGCAAGAATATCCACATTGACTATCAACAAGAACACAACAACATGATCTTCCAAGGGAAATGTTTTACACTATGAGGACACAAAGAAAAGAAAATACAAGGTCTATTACGAGTTAATCCTAGTCGATGCCAGGGGCAAATTTAGAGACTTAGTATGATTTATACAAGTAAATCCAAATTGGCCATCAATGAAAATACAGGAACATAACAAGTTTAGAAAATGCTTTAATCCATGAGGACATGAAAAAAAGAAGAAGAAGAAGATGATAATGATGATGAAGAAGCTTCGAGCTTTGTTACAAGTTAATCCTTCCTGAGATCCTATCAAGTTTCTTATTAGATGCATCCATCATATAATGATCGGAACCAAGGCGGAAAATCTTTTCTCCTGGAAAGACAATGAAACTCATGTAATAATGCATGCAAGAAAACATGGTGTAGCAAATAATTAAGCTCATAAGCTATCACTTATATTCCTTTGTGTCCATAGCTGTTATAGTAAAAGAGTTGAGGCCCAATATCAAATGCCAAAGCCACAAAAGCTTGTTAAAATAGCCCAGTAATCCCTGCTCCAAATTTCTTTTTGAAGGAATATTCCTTTACCAAAACACAACTAGCTAAATTGGTCATACAAGGATAGCTAGATAGCCTTTTAAAAAGGATAGCTGGATATCGCATGGGCCTACTCTCGACCCAATTAGGCCAGATAGGCCATGCTAACCCATTCACAGTCCCAACTGTAATCCTCAGGTCATGCATTTATGTGGAAGTTCTTAGAACCACCAAAAGAAGTGGTTATACAAATAGATCCACAAGGAATGTTGCTTATGCCGATGCTTTCACCTGGCCGTATATTAATACTATGGATAGAGTTATCGGTGGTACAATTTCCTTCAACTGTATATGACATACAAAAGCCACACCACTCTGCCCTATCTTTTTTTGCTCTGATGTTGTAAATGCATTGTAGCTTCATACAAAGCAGAATATAGGGCAAAATCAATATATTAATATAATACTCTCAAACTTTTATGCAAATATGAATAGGCTGCCAACTAAAAATAGAGCAGCAACTCTCAATTTAATCATCCCAAAGTGATAACTTAGCAAGATCCATCTCCGTTTGGTAAATTCTTTAAGAGTCAACATATAAATCCTTTATAGATGTAACAATTCTCTCTAAAAGGTCATACACTCCTAACCACAACATTCTAAGAGCTTTATATGAACTATACAAGTCGTCTTTCAATCAACTTTCATTCTATTTTTCTCATAAGTCATCCAACCAATACTCCAGATAGCTTTCTTAATGCTACACTTCACCTCTATCAAATATGTTCACTCCATCTTGAATGATAAAATTGTACTATCTCAGATATTGACACCATTTTAAGGGTTCTAATATGTGTGCATTTAATTTGTGTCTATTCCAAAATTTTCACCTTTTGTTTTTAGAAGGTGATTTTTTTTGGCTTTTAATTATTTAAGAGGTAATTAAATACATACTAGAGGGAGAGAAAATCCACAAACCTTAAAATGAATAGGAAGAGTTTCCTACAAAGAGAGAAGATCTTGCTATATCCTCTCTAGCTGAAATATCTGAAATACCATTGTTAGTGCATGCCTCCATTGTGCATTTATGTGGGAGCAAATATCAATAATTTCATCAAATATGTGAGAGATCCTCCAAAGAGAGGAAGAGTTTCTCTTCATCCAACCAATGACATTAAGGGTTAGTCAACAAAACGAAAATTTGAAGTTCATCTTCATCTCCTGATTCAAATTCATTTCATTCATCTACATGAACATCATCTTCGAACATGGTGTTAGTGAGGACGACTTCATGTGCATTGGCAAACAGTTTCCAGTGTAAGTACCCCAACACGAGAAAAATATAAAAAGCAAGAGAATCCCTAAACCCTAACAATGTACTTAATTAAAACATAATCCTTAGACCCAAAATTAGGTAAAACTTGTATTATGACTACACGAATAAGTAATTTAAGGTATAATTAAAATATATTAATATACTAATTAATTGAATTAGATATTATATTATTTAATGATTGCATTTTATTGTACATTAATATAGTAATTACGTGAGGCAATGAAATATGCACATGATTGATTATAAAAATAAATAAATAACGTTATAAATAACAGAAATGAATGTACTAAGTTTAATTATTAATTTATTAATAACATATGATATACTTTAACCTAAAAATGAATGATTAAACAAAAAAAATTGATCTAATCATAACTTTAACACACTATATATTTTTAAGTGTTATTAATTAATAATATTTTTTGTTAAATTTAAAACCATTGATTTTATTAAATAGAAAATAGATTAATTAAACCAATATAATTGATCAAATTGTTGATTTAACAATATCTTAATTACCATAATTAAATCACTAATATAATACAAAAAATAAAAAATAAAAATAATATGAATAAATAAATAATTATTTTATTAATAATAGAAGATGGCCTTTTTACGTGGTATTAATTAATAATATATTTCCACAAAATTGAAAATAATTAATTGATCAAATTTATATTGTAACTATATTTTATTTACGAGACTTAAATATCTAGTTTAATATAGTAATAAAGTTTAATAAAAATAATATAAATAAATATTCAACTTCATTAAGATCCTAAGAAAGATTATTCTAATAATGAGTTTGTGTCTTTAATATTAAAATCATCAAATTACAAGTTTAGTACATAAGAACAACACATGTTCAAAAGCAATAAGATACAATCATGATTTATTATTCCACATGCTAGTCACTATGTCATCTCGAAATTTTGTGGCTCTTGTTGATTCTAATGCACGCTGCCTCAGAAAGCTTGTTGATTGGGTATCCTCTTCACAAGACCATCGCTATCATCACTGTTTGTATCATCCGTTGGACCTAATTGGACCTTAGCACTTCCTCCACTGATCCGAATCATCATCTTCCAATTCAAATATATCATTGTAATCCACTCCACGTAGTGCCTTTTGTAAATACAACGGACCATTAATCCCACAAGAACGTAGTATACGTCTATCGCAATACCATAGATAGTATCTTCCTACGATGTCAATAAAACATGTCAATCCAACATAAGTTGCAACCCTTTCTTCATTTGTCATAATAGCCATGGAAATCTGCAAATTTAATCTTCATAAAGTCATAAACAAAAATAAATATCAATCTTCAATCATAACATATTTATCCATACTCAACAATCATATTCATAGCCATGAAAATCTTTAATTTACCACATCCATACTCATCCACCATATTCATCCACATAATATATTAACACAACAATCATATAAAATAAAATATTAACCATACTGATAACTCTTGCAACGTCATAATTCAAACATCGTCATTAATACATAAAAATCTTCCCAAAGAAGATGGTGTACTTAAAACGCATTACAAATATTTTCTTGCACAATATATAAGCCACCCGACCCGCTCTTCCATTGTCATCATTTTAAACATGGCCTTCTTACTTGGCATATCCAACCATTCAGAAGTGCAATACTTCATGTCGTCCGATAGGTACGGGATTTCCCTGAGGGCATTGACACAATCTTTTTCTACATTGTCCTTGTCAGGCTTCATAACATTATTCAATGCCTGACGATACGGTTAACTGCATCAATGAATTTACTACTGTCACCAGTGGGCAATTCGCTTCTCTTTCTATGATGACTTGAAGATGATGTGTTACTTCTTCGAGATTGCTCAGCTTTCGGCTCATTTTTTCTAATGAATTGTGATGGAGTTTCCCTAACTACATCGACATGCTCGGGCTCGTCCATCAGGACAGGATCCGACTCATGGAGGAATTTATTGCCCAAATCTACAGGAGTTATACTAGAAGTCCCCATGGCTATTGAGTTTCCCACTATCAAAGCCAATTTGTCATAAAGAGGGCAGCTTTGTTGTCTATACTTTTCAGCATCTCTAAGCTCCTACAAGATTAAAATATCCTTCAGACGACTTGGAATAGAGTTCTAGTAATGCGGGAAATATACAAAATGTTTTACAGAATATCATGATTTACAGACCTTTATGTAGTCTTGCCATACAAAATTACATGCAGTAACTTGCTGTGAAGTTGCATCCCAACCGAACCCACTAGTCTTGAGACAACTCGTTATCGTTTGGTATGTTTTCTTCCATGATCTTGTTCAATTCTTGAGTTGCTCAACAAATTTTTATTGACTACATCTTCATTGAACTTATTGACACAGTCCATATATACCTCATGCTTCCAAACCCCATTGGGTAGCTTGTTCCTTATATTGACTTGATCGACCAAGAGATCAAGCATTTTGTTGTCTTCTTCGAAAGTCCAAATTTCATATGATCGAGCAGTTGGTTGTCTTCTTACAACCATTTTTAATCTAAATCTGAGATGATTCTCATGGAAAAAATGTTATTCACAATGTGAGACATGTGCCAAAATGGATGCGTAATCTTATCTCAATAGGGCAGTTTGATGATGAAGATCATAATGTGATTTTTAATGGTGCTGCCTGGAAAGCCACTAAGGGAGCCATGGTTGTTGCATGAAGAGTTAAAAGTGGAACTCTTTACATTACTTCCAGTTGTAGAGACACAATTGCAATTGCTGATGCTGTTATTGATTCTAATGTGTGGCATTATAGGCTCGTTCACATAAGTGAGAAGGGAATGATATTGCTTTAGTCCAAAGGGAAGCTACCAGGGTTGAAAACTATAATCAATAATTTATGTGAAGGCTGTTAGGAATTAGATGCCCTAATTCCAAACTAACGAGAGCAATAATAATAAACGCGGAAGAAGGGAAAATTAAGCATGGAAAAGCACAACAAGATTTATATAGGTTCGCCTCAAGGTGAGACTACGTCTTGTCTTCCACTACTGCAGTAATCCACTATGAAGATGAAGTAGTTTACAAGAGAAATCACACACTTACAAGTGTTTCCCTCTAACCTCTCGGGCTGCAACTTGAGATGCTCCTCGGATTAAAATCATAAAACACTAATAGCGGCACCCTCATATTTAAAGAGAAAGCAAGGGCAACTACATTACAAGAGTGAAATTCTCAAACTGACCTTAATGAAAAAAAAAAAAATATATCATAAGGCATTAATTAGGCTCCTCAACTCAGCAAGCGTTAATTAGGCTCCACAATCTACCAATTGGAGACTAATCTATCATCAATATCACCTCTACAACGATAATAACTTCTCATTCCTCAGAGAGAAGTCCAACTGAAGTTCCACACAACTTCATCTGGGACATCAAAAGCTTGTCATTTTTTAAGCTTTACCTTACTAGTTCCAAACGAAGTAGATGTTCTAGGAATTATTGCTTCTTGAGTAGGAGAATTTGCGGTATCTTCCACTTCATTAGTACCATCTTCAAGGGATGTAGCTATCTCCCAAGTTTGATATGGTAGGTCCCTTACCAAATTCATTCACCTCTTTTTGGCTATAGTACCACAGGACCCACTTGTACGATCATTTTCGATGAGAAAATGTAAGTCATCATAATTCAGAATAGGCTTATATAGATATTGTTTTGCATCTGGATGGGCCTTATAAACAAAATTAGTAAACAAAGGTTATTTAAAACATAAAAAAAAACAAAATATGTATGAACATGCCTTTATGTAATTGTTCCACACTTGTGAAGTTACTTCAAACATCATGGTTGATTGATTAAAACCAAATCCACTACCATTATTATGTTGAAGTTCTTGAAGTGTAAAAAAATTCTTCTTCAACGTCTTCAGACGATTTTTAATGTGTTGGATGGATATATATTGCAAGCCATAAAAAGATCCAAATTTTCTTGATTGAAGTCAAATACAAAGTCAACCATCAATTTCTCAAATTCACAGATTTTGTCCTCATAACCCTGCAAAGAATACAAATAAGCAAGATGTCCAAAGCTGGCGGAGGTTGGTCGAACACCTAATTTGACAAGATTTCAGTAATTTTTTCAACATCACTAACAAATTTCAAATCTTAAAAACATCCTTCTAAAGCGACATTACAAGCATCCAAATCTGGTCTCATATAATCCAACTTCGCATGTAGTGCTATCTTATAGTTCTCTTGAAAACCCTACCAATATCCAATAAATCTGCCTTTTTCCAATCTCAATTAAAATTGGACTCTAGAGGCTAAAGTTTATAAATAAATTTTTTTTGAACATGGATGACAGGTGTGTTAGCAGAATTAAAGGCTCTCAGTAGAGAATCAATCATTTCGGATGAAAGGGTCTTTGACCTTTTTCTCAAGAAGAAAGATTGTAGAAGCAAAAGTTCTCTTGAGATTGTGAAGTTATTTAAGAGAGTAGAGATGATCTATTACAGAGTTGGAGAGATGCTTTAAAAGGTAAAAGGCATTGTTAGTGGGACCTTGAATGACTTCCAAGCTTTATCGGTAACATTAGCCGAGAGAGAGGCTTGGAGATGGTTTTCAAGTTCAAGTGCAGTTTGGCGTCCAAGCTTTTGGGTTGTCTAAGTTTTTTGAGGGAGGTGCGGTATATTATTATGGACTCCACTTCAGGACAAAGAAAAATGGTTGGAGGAAGGAATACAAAATGACAACACAATGATTTTCACCAATGAAGAAGAAACTCGATTGATTTTCTTTATTGCTTTGGTGTTTTGTTGTCAACAAGCCAAAAGAAAATCAAAATGTTCAATGAATGGTTTAAATATTTGATTAGATGCATATTATTAGAAATCATTCTCATATGTTGCTTCATTTTCTTAGAAAATATAAAATAGAGAAAAAGCATTTAGTCTCGAAAACAAACATAACAATCCAAAAATAGTGATGTCTAGGTGGGAAATAGGAGAGTACATGTATTGAATGTCTAAATAGCTTAAATCATAAATAAATATAGGGAGTCCGACACAAATAATTGAGAAATAAAGGCATGTTTCTTTGAGTACTGAAAATCAAAGAAACAAAGAAATCCAAAATGAGGAACAATGACAAAACTTTCCTAATGGAAGTGGAGATAGAAAAACACAACTAATAAACCATAACAAATATAAAAGAATCTTACAAAATAATAGAGATGTAAAATAATCTTTATCTAAGTATTGAAAATCAGAGAAGTAAAGAAATCTAAATGAGAACAGTGTTGAAACTTACTTGATGGAAGTAGAGACTAGCAAAATAATCTTTCTCTAAGTATTGAAAATTAGAGAAGTAAAGAAATCTAAATGAGAGCAGTGTTGAAACTTACTTGATGGAAGTAGAGACTAGCAAATAGAAATGTAGAGACTCACAAACACAAACAAGAACTTGTGTAGATAAAAAATAAAAAAACTTCCAGAAATGCAGTCTAAAAATCAATAAATTTGAGAAATCTAATTGAGCAATAGAGATGAAAACAACAAACACAAAAGGAGAGAGCAGCAAAAAAAAAAAATCTTTGCAAATCAAAGAATAATTGAACAACTGAAGAAAAATTTGTATTTATCATCTAAAGTTACCGATCTGCAACGTGTGCCTGAAGTTTTGTCCCGCCATGTTAGAGAGAACCTTGTCGAGAATCTCAATGAAAGCTTCTGCCGTCGAATTGGGTAAGGACACAAAAGAGCACTTCTTCCCAGTACGTGACAGGATGCCGATAACGTCGCTTGTCCGCTCATTTGTCTTTCACTTGGAAGTGGTGGTTTTTCCATGGCGGGACTCAAAAAAGGAGGAGCAACGAGTCTTGGCCTCCTGGATTCTTCTACGTGATGTGCATCTAACCACCGTTTTCCATCTTGAACCTTGGTCATTGTTGTAGTGGACGAGTTCAGAGTCTTGCTCATGGTCGTCTTGGCCGATTTGAGGGGTGAAACACACTTGTGAACCGTGCTTCTGCTGATGTTGTTGTCGATGTTGCTTCATTTGGAGAGTCTGATCTCCGTCGGCTTTAGAGTCAAATCCCATTAGAGGGTTTGAGGTATGTGGGGCAGCGATGTGTTCAGGTGGAGAGGAATGCTGGGCTCAATGGCGGACAGTGGGGGTGCGTGCCACGGTGGAATATCATTTTTATTTCCCTTTCTTAAGAGTTCCTAATTTCAATCTAGGGTTAGGAAGTGCCTTCTTCTTTTCTATCTGCTCTTGATTTGGCTTTTCAATGAATGCATCATGTTTGCATTCTTTTGGAATATAACCCATTGGATGCACATAAGATGCATAAATCCCTAAATCCAAAACATAGAGAGGAGGCAAACGATTATGCAATGGTTTATGTGAGAGGGACCATCCTAGAGCCACTTTTTGGTAGTTTTGAAGGTTGATTTGGGATATTTCCATTCTATTTAATAATTGTAAAGATCTATTGCATTTTGTGTGGACGTCTTTCACGTAGGGTCCTAAATGAGTTAAATCATGTAAAGGTAATGGTTGTTTAGTTACCTATTCAGTTTGCCTTTATGTTTTCTATTATCTATTTCATTTTGAATGGCTCAAAGGTGTTTCTTTACCCGTCTATTTATCTGATCAGTTGTGGATAAACGTGTAATAGTAAATAGTGTAAGAAATAACTTAAGAAATTTGCAATTATTATTAACTTATAAACATATTAAAATATTTAATAAATATAAATTAATGATTTTATAACTTGTCAAAGATGGTCTAGGGCCATCCTAAAATGACTTTTCCCAAAAATCCCAACTACTAACCACATAACCTTTGCTAAAATTAAACTGTGTGAAATTATTTCCCCTAATTCTCCCCTTCATGTTTGAACCTACTCAAGTGAGATGTGGTGAAAACTAGATGAGGCATAAACTAGGCCTGATAATGTAGGGTCTTGGTCTACTACCATGTTAAAGTTAGGTGTTGGATCATCCCAAATGATTAGCTGAAGTTAGAATGTGTCTTATCCCAACTAATAACTATATGACTTTTTCTTACATTAGCCTATATGTAATTTTATTAAATGGAATTTAGGAACAAAATGTGCTATTTAGGCACCGTCAATAGGTCAAGAACAAGGTGTGCATCAAAGCAGACCTCTTTATCAAGCAATCTGCAATCAAATTAGCCAAATGATACACATGAAACCATGAGAGGGAGAAATGTGGCTAGATAGAGAGACGGAGAAACTGCGAATGAAACTGCTATAGAGGGAGTGCAGTCCGCTTTACCCATGAAATCACCACATTAAGTCCCCCTCCATGATGATGACTGCTGTGAAATTATCCAAGTGATGAAAGAGACCGTGAAAAAGATCATTCTTCCATTGCAATTAAATGAATTGTCTAGCATCCAAATAAGGGTGAAGGATCTGTCCTAGATGGTGGCAGATAACTTTCCCAAGCCAGCTGGTTCGGGGCTGTTGGATGCAAACATCACTAAACATAGAAATAAAGTTTGTTGAGAAAGCTAGAAACACAGAGAAGAGCAGGGAAATGGTAAAGGCCATTAGTTTGATTGTCTCACATTAATTGACGATGGGCATATTAGATCACCTGTATCTGAGAATCAAATGGCAAAGCCTGGGGAAGGGATATTTTCTATTATGATAGCAAATATGTTAATTATATTAGCCTTGACATCGGTGATCCACAACTAGTGGGGATAATGTAGTCCTCATACACAACCATAAAAACCAAAAACAAACGAATGATCCACTACAACCTCTTGAAACCAAATTGAAGAATTGGAGGTTTCTAGCCATATATTGACTTTTTTAACTTTCATACCTTTCCCTCTCAAAATCAAACCGGTTGGTTGATTGATACAAACTTCTTTGTGTAGGTTACCATTTAGGAGTGTATTTTTTATGCTAAGAGGATGAAGTTTTTGCTGAAAGTTTGCAAAAAGAGAGAGCAAAACTCTTAACAACTAAAGTTTGGCCACCAGAGAAGAAGTTTCCTCATGTCCAAATAATGACAAACAAGATTTTTATAGTTTTTCACACACAACTAAAGTTGCTAATCAATTCCCAATATTAATTTACACTTTGGTGTTTAATCCACTATATAAAAAACCAATGGCACTTATGATCAAAGGCCACAAAGGCTAACTATAGCAATGCTCAGAGAGGGACTTAAAAAAGCATTAAACAAGCTACACAAGCATTCAAAAAAAAGATTTTCATGAACTCAACCAGAACTCAAAAGGCTATCTAATTTATGTGGTTTGAAGATTTGGTCTGAGCCTATACAAGTAGGGATGGCATCAAATTGAGCTGAGGTCGAACCTATCTATGTTCGAGCTGGGCTTGATTTAAATATTTGGAAATTAAGCTCGATCCGAACCCAGCTTTTTGTTATGGACTCCATGGCATCCAGAGTAGTAGGTAGACGTAGAGGGTGATGTAATTTCACTTAGTGGCATTGATGTAATTTCCCTTTAGAACTATGGCTTTACGTTGGCTGTGTAAGGGACGTTCCTGATCTTTATAAGGGCATCATTTGAATGTAAGAGGAAGCATTTGAGCATAGTGTAAATGAGATTGGGTTCTCTCTCCCACGAGGCCTAAGGGCGGAGCTCCTTCAAAAGCTCAAAACCTCACAACGATCCTTCCTATTTATTGTCTTCCTCCCTGTGTTAGATCCGGACATATCAACTGGTATCAGAGCACTCAATTAAAATTCCCAACTTATATGAAGGTTAGGAGCATGCTCTTGCCAAAGTTGCTGGCCATATACAATGGGGTGCTAATCATGAATTGGCCGGACAACTTGAAAATTCCATACAGTGTTACAAGATGGGCCTGGAAATCCAGAAGCAAGTATTGGGAGAAAAGGATCCAAGGGTGGCTTCAGTGGACTGTAGCCTTTAGCACACCTATCTAGCGTTGGCTTGATACGATGAGGCTGAGTTTGCCCATCAGAAAGCCCTTATTGTTTTCAAGTCCACCAAAGGAGGCAACCATCCGACTGTGGCTTCAATCTTTGTTCGTTTAGCAGATTTATATAACATGACTGGTCAAATAAGGGAGTCAAAATCTTACTGTGAGAATGCTCTCTGAATTTAAAATAAGCCTGCCCCTAGGATCCTTGGTGAGAAGATTGGAAGTGGTCTAACTAATGGTTCTGCCATCTATGTGTCTATGAATGAGCCTGAACAAGCACTCAAGTTGCTTGAAACGACTTTAAAAATATACAACAATGCCCCAGACTAGCAAAGCACAATTGTTGGGATTGAAGCACAGACGGGGGTGGTGTAATACATGATCGGGAAGTATTCAGATTCCTATTTGTCCTTTATGAATGCTATTAAAAAGCTTCACACTAGTGGAGCGAAGAAATCTGCATTCTTTGGCATTGCCCTTAACCAAATGGGGTTAGTATGTGTACAATGATATTCAATAAATGAGGCTGCAGATCTTTTCGAAGAAGCCAAGATCATTTTCAAACATGAATATGGACTATATCACCCAGAGACAGTAGGAATTTATAGCAATTTCACTGGTACTTACAATGCAATGGGAAGTTTGGATGATGCGATTGAGGTATTGGAATATGTGGTTGGAGAATTTGGAGGCATTCCAATTGACGTTGTGGGGTTTAATTTTATGGATCCCATGTATGCTGGTCGGCCACGAAATTTTTTTTGGATGTTGTTTTCTTCTATACGGCTGAGACCAGCCGCCTTGCGCCTCTTTCAATTTCTGCTGCCCACAGGGTTGAATGACATGTTTCATATTCTTTGCTGAAGGGAAATAGAATTCTTTTGGGTAGTCAATTTGACAACGGGGTGCTAACATTTTGTTTGTGGAGGATTTATATCCATTTTGCTGGGACGAATTGTTTAGTTGTGGATGAACACTGCATCAGTGTGGCTATTTCTGATCATTGTTCCAGCTATAACAGTCCCTTTAAAATAGTTGTGTTAATTTTTTTGGATGAATTGTATGATGCTCGTCCACTGTTTCTCAAACTTCTTCCACCAGTGCCTGTTGCAAAGAAAGAAAGACCAGCAAGTGATCATACATTGAAGTCTTCTGCAAATGTGGTTCATAGACAAGCTGAAAGGCCAGAAAGGAAGGCTATCCCTGAGAGGAAGAGTAATCCACTGAGAGGGAAGAATGCACTGATCAATCAGAGAATTCAAAACCCATTGAGCTTTCACAGAAGCTAGTAGATCAGCATAGGTGGCCAAGCAGATTGAATGGTAAAGTTGGTGCGGGTGCCTTAACCTGAAGCATGGATCTCTCTGATAGAGCTTCCAGGAGTGCTTTGTCATTTTCAATGCGATTTGTTAATGAATGTGCAGAAACAACTTTGACTATCCAGAGACTAATGGCAGAGGATCTTCTCTATAACATGTCGAATACTACTTTAGAACTCCGAGATTCTGTCACCATGAAGAGGATCACCCTCCAGCAACTCAGGTGGGATATGAAGTTGGATTCACTACTTATTGAACAAATAACCTACCTTGTTGATTGGGCTGTAATGGATAGAGAGCATTCAATGTCTTTGGCTGGGGCTACTGCTGCATGGGAACCATGCACTTTCCACCTCCTGTCACTGATGGGGCGAGGGCAGATGTATAGATGGTGAAGGATTCAATTAGTTCAGCTGATGTTGTTATGCAAGCCATGGGTTCCTCAATGTATCATTTATTGTCAAGGGTAGAGGAGATGAATTCTCTGGTGTCAGACCTTGCTACCGTAGCAGCACTGGAGAGAGTCATGCTCGACCAATGTGGAGACCTATTAGCTTCAACAGTATCAATACAGGTAGAGGAAATTAGCCTAAGAACTCACCTTATACAACTCAAAACAAGCTATGCTTCATGGGATCTATCTATCTCAGCCACCGAATGCATGGTTACCGGCCAGAGAAATCAAGAATGTACACGAGAATTATTTTGTTTCTCTTGACCTGACTGGAATGTAAGTGGGCGAACTCAAAAAAAAAAAAATTTCGTTTCTCTAGGTGAATGCTCTAGTTTTGTAGCCTAGAGGGCTGACACAGATACTGCGGTTGCCACTTAAGCATGGGTGGTGACGTCCTCATGGGCCCGCACACCTACCTACGAGCTTGAGGGCAAGTTTGCTCTCCAGGAGGGGAGTGATGTTATGAACTTCATAGCATCCAGAGTAGCAGGTAGACGTAGAGGGTGACTTATGTAATTTTCTTATTTTCTCTTAGTGGCATTGATGTAATTTCCCTTTAGAACTATGGCTTTACGTTGGCTGTGTAAGGGACATTCCTGATCTTTATAAGGGCATCATTTAAATTTAAGAGGAAGCATTTGAGCATAGTGTAAATGAGATTGGGTTCTCTCTCTCACGAGGCCTAAGGGTGGAGCTCCTTCAAAAACTCAAAACCTCACAGCAATCCTTCCTATTCATTGTCATCCTCCCTGTGTTAGATCCGGGCATATCACTTTGAGCCTAAAATCGTAATCAAGCTCGAGCCCAATAATTTTAATGGAGTTCAAGCTCGAGCTCGAGCTGAGTTTGGGCTCCAATGAAATAAAGGGGGAGAGGTAGAGCTCGAGCACCAACTGATAACAACATTGGAGTCCCCTTCTATGAGCACCTTTTTATTGTTTAGATTTCATTTGTTTCTCTTTCTCTTTTTAACCAGACAATGCTAATTTCATAGCATAAAATATAATTGTTGAGTTATCAGTGGCAGACAAAATCAACAAGAGCACTTAGTTTTACATAAACATGCCTGATAATATTATAATCATAAGAAGTATTTGATCTTCTATAAAGTCACAAACTAAATTTAGTTTCCATTAAAATATAATACTCAATAATTAGCATATAGATGAGAAAATGTTAACCACTAGTATCCTACTGGCTATGAAACTTTATAATTAATAACAAAGATTCACTAGGGCAGGAATTGGGTCATGTTCAGGGCTGGATATTTTCTTTTGTGATAGACAATATGCTGATTATGTTAGCCTTGACATCGATGAGGAAGAAGTTGTAATAGGTAAGGATCCAATCTCATCTTGCTAAATTTTTTTAATTGAAATTTACATTTTTAACACTTTGGCTTAGCATTTCCTATGATTATATATGTTTCTATTTCACTTTTAAATATCATGCTCTAGAAACTATACATAGCCTCGTAGTTGATAAGAAGATGTAGATATGTTTGAATAGTAAGATGCCACAACAATGTTCCCCTAATTTATGGAGTAGTGTAAAAATTTTGAGGAATTGATTAAAGCTCATCTAGAATACTCTAAAACAATTTATATGAATAGGCGAGATACTCTCACATTCACTTTTATTTTTTTGGTGAAAGGGATGAAAATTTGTATATTAAAAAGGAATTGAAAGTCCAAAGAAGCTCACCAAAAATTTGAGAACTATGTGATTAGGATAAAAGTTGTATTTAAAATAACATTTTAAAGAGGCTCTTGCATGGCTCCTTGGATATGGGTTCACTATCTTAATATAATCATTGTGATTTCTACTACTTCATGGCAATCTAAAACTTTGGATTGTACAAACAAAGCAAAGACTTTAAACAAGGACTATTGATTCTTCGGTGTTTGTTGAGTTTCCATTATCTGTCAAAAAAAAATGAGGTAACTTATGTAGATGTTATTCTAGATGAAGTCAACCTGGGTTTTAAGAACTACTGTGTGCCTTATAGAGACTTATCTTTGAGCAAGTCATATGGGTCTCATCTCTCTCTCTCTTCTAGGGCAAGGATCTCTCTTGGTTGCTTGCAACTTCTTGTTCAGGGGAGTTGGTGAGAGTGTGTGTGTTGTGTAGGAGGGAAGAGAGGGAAGAGGGGGGTGGGGGCGGGGAGGGGATTGTGACTGTCCTTTTCCTGATTAGGTTGGTTATTTATTTTGAGGTGTTTGGGGATGTGAGTGTGTAGCTTATAGTAAAAAAAAAAACTAGAAAATTGAAGGAAAGGAGTTTGATTTTACTTCATTGATGGTGATTTTGGTCCATCAATTTTGGAGTGTTGATAATATATATTGTACTATGGCTGGCGAAAAGCATGGTTGTTTTATGTTCCTATGATAGAACCAGATAAAGCTTCAGTTCTTTAAGCGCTGATGAGTTTGCATTTTGCATTCCCCTTTCTTAAGTGTTCTTGATTTCAATCTAGGGCTAAGAGGTGCCTTCTTATTTTCTATATGTTCTTGATTTGGCTTTGCAATGACAACAACATGTTTCTCTTGGAATATAACCCAATTTTTGGACCTCTTAAATTTTCTGTTATAGGTTGAGATTTAAATTGAATAATCAGATAATTGAACCAGATGTGGGGGGGGGGGGGGGGGGGGGTCGGAGGTTAATCTATTTTTATTTATTGGATGCACATAAGATGCGTAAATCCCTAAATCCAAAACATAGACAGGAAAAAAATTATGCAATGATTTATGTGAGTTGGACCATCCTAGAGCCACTTTTTGGCAGTTCTGTAGGTTGATATGGGACATTTCCATTCTATTTACTGATGGTAAAGATCTACTACATTTTTCATGGATGTCTTTCATGTAGGGTCCTAAATGGGTTAAATCTTGAAAAGGTAAAGGTTGTTTAGTTACCCATTCAATTTGTCTTTACCTATTCTATTATTTGTTTCATTTGGAATGGCTAAAAGGTGTTTCATTACTTGTCTATTTATCCAATCAGTTGTGGATAAACGTGTAATAGTAAATAGTGTGTTGGAAGGTTGGCCCAAGCCCACACGACCAAGGAAGGCCCACATATGTAAGAGTATTATAAGATGGGCCACATGACCAAGGAAGGCCCAAACACATAAGAAGTAGGACCCACCATGATTAGCACAAGTTGACATCCTTATCACATAAGTTGAAAGATCAAGGACTCACAAAGGTATTTTTATCTTATGGTCACGTCCTAGAAGAGTTTTAGTTTGAGTTATGTTTGTCTTTTATCTATATTGACTTATTTAATTATGCTACAACTTATCTTTAAGTTTTAGAGTTTGGGTGTAATTGGGACAAAGATAGTTTTATTGTAATTAGACTCTACAACCTTCCTCTATTATAAATAGAGCTTCATGTACTCTATTTATAATAAGTTAATGAAGTCAATGAAGTATTTCTCTTTTCCAAAAATTCAACATAGTGTAAGAAACAACTTAAGAAATATTCAATTATTGTTAACATATAAACATATTAAAATATTTAATAAATATATAATTAATGAATTTATAACTTGTTAAAGTTGGTCAAGGGCCATCCTAAATTGACTTTTCCAAAAAATCCCAACTACTAACCACATAAGGGTGCAAGATCTGCCTCTGATGGTGGTGGATAACCTAGCTGGTTTGGGGTTGTTGGATACTAGTAGCATTGAACGTAGAAATAAAGTTGGTAGAGAAAGCTAGAAATGTATAACCATCCATTATCTTCTTAACTCAAGAAATTCATGGTTTTCTAGTACCTAAGGGAGGACTTGAATGTTCAGTTGACTTTTGTAACTAGTAGTTGCTAACCCAAGAGCTAGTAGCTGGCATGGCATATCCTTACCGTCCCCCAACTATGGAAATTTGGTCTCCCCCTCTGATGAGCCACTATAAATTAAATTTTGAAGGTAGCGCATTTGGATTCCTTGGTCCTGTGGGATTTGGTGGAGTTATCCATGATGGTAATGGTTGTTTAATTTTTACCTTCGTTGGGCCAATAGTAATTTTCAATTCTACCACTACTGAACTCTCTGGTTTGTTTAATGGGCTACAAATTTTCAAACACCATCTTGTGGGCCCCCTCTGTATTGAAGGTGATTCTAAAATTGTCATTAACTGGTGTGCAAAGTCAACTCCTCCCCCTTGGCGGCATTGGGATATTTTTTTATATATGTAATTTAATTTCTCTTATGAACTGTAAGTGGAAGCACATTCCTAGATCAACTAACCATTTAGCTGACACTCAAGCTAAATTCGGTGTTTCACTCCAACACCTCGTTGTTGAAGAAGACCCTTTTTAGCTAGGTATTGTACTTTTTCCTCCTTTAATAGTTCATACTTCTTCATTAAAAAAAAGTAGCTAGCCCAAGACAAGAAAATCATATAGAAGTATCAAAATAGAATACTTTCCTAAAACAATAACTTTACAAAAATAGAAATTCTTCTTCCATCATTTACATATCTTCAATTTTTTAGATGAATTTCTACTTCCACTAGTAAACCATGTACTACATCAGATGCCATGATTCTTTATGATGTACTTGGCAATAGATTCCGCTTTAAAAGAATCAGGACCTTATTGTTATATTTTGTTGTTTAATTGTGTTTGTTGAAGTTTTTGCTTTTCTTTGGGTTGCTATGATTATTCATTCTTAAACTCTCTTTGTTTCCACTATCAAGGTCATGAAAAAAATGAGAACTTGGTTGACTATATTTTATCTATAGTTGAGAATGTTAGCATGTCATTAGTTTGGTTTCTTGGTAACTAGATTTTGGGCAATTTGTATACAATGTTTTACAAATTTAGTGTTGGAAGAAGCATACTTACGTCTGTCCGCAGTTCAAAGAAAAAAGGTATTTGTCCACTAGGCTAATATAATCAACATATTTGTCCATCAAAAAGAAAAGAAAAGAAGCAAGTGTGGAAAGCAGAAACGCATAGATGAGCAGAGAAATGGCAGAGACCATTACTTTGACTGTCTCAAATTGATTGATGGTGTGGGTATTAGGTCACTTGTATCTGAGAATCAAATGACTGAGCTTGGGGGTGGGGATATTTTCTTTTGTGATAGACAACATGCTGATTATGTTAGCCTTGAAATCGATGAGGAAGGGGATTCATTTAATATTATTGGCTGGATGAAGAGAAACTCTTCCTATCCTTGGATGATCTCTTACATATTTTATGAAATTATTGATATTTTCTCCAACAGAAATGCACAGTGGAGGTATGCACTGACAATAGTATTTCAGATACTTCAAGTAGAGAGGATATAGCAAGATCTTCTCTCTTTGTAGGAAACTCTTCCTCTTCTTTTTAATGTTTGTGGATTTCCTCTCCCTCATAAAGCAATAAAAGCCCAAAATTTTCACCTTCTCCAAAAAAAAAGTTGGAAAGTCTGGAATAGACACAAAGTAAATGCACACATATTAGAGCCCTTAAAATGGTGTCAATATCTTAGATAGTACAATTTTATCACTTAAGATGGTGTGAACATATTTGATAGAGGTGAAATGTAGCATTGAGAGAGCTATCTGTAGTGCTGGTTGGATGACTTATGAGAAAACAGAATGAAAGCTGATTGAAAGAGGACTTGTATAGAGTATATAAAGCTCTTAGAATGTTGTGGTTAGGAGTGTATGACCTTTTAGTGAGAATTGTCTACATCTATAAAGGATTTATATGCTGACTCTTATAGAATTTACTAAACGGAGATGGGTGTTGCTAAGTTATCACTTTGGGGTGTTGAAATTGAGAGTTGCTGGTTTATTTTTAGTTGGCAGCCGATTCATATTTTCATAATAGCTTGAGAGTGTTATGTTATTACACTGATTTCGCCCTATATTCTGCTTTATAGGAAGCTACAATGCATTTGTTGCATTAGAGAAGAAAAACAGAGGGCAGAGTAGTGTGGCTTTTGTAGGTTCGTATACAGTTGAAGGAAATTGTTCCAACGGTAACTCTGTCCATGATATTAATCTATGACCAGGTGAAAGCATCAACATAAGCAACATCCCTTGTGGTTTTATTTGTATTACCTCTTCTTTTGGTAGTTCTGTGAACTTCCATGTAAATGCATGACCCGATGATTATAGTTGCGACTATCCAGCTATCCAAAAAGATATTTGGAGCAGGGACCACTATTTTTACAAGCTTGTGTGGCTTTGCCTTTTGATATTGGGCCTCAAATATTTTGCTTTAACAACTATGGACACAAAGGAATATAAGTGATAGCTTATGAGCTTAATTATTTGCTACATTGTGTGTTCTTACATGCATTATTACCTGTGGTTCATTGTCTTTCTAGGAGAAAGGATCCTTTGCCTTGGTTCCGATCATTATAAGATGGATGCATCTAATAAGACACTCTTTAGGATCTCAGGCAGGATTAACTTGTAACAGAGCTCGAACCTTCATCATCATCATTATCATTTTCTTCTTCTTCTTTTTTTTCATGTCCTCATGGATTAAAACATTTCCTATACATGTTATGTACCTGTATTTTCATTGATGACCAATTTGGATTTACTTGCGTAAATCATACTAAGGCTCTCAATCTGCCAATGGCATCGAGTGGGATTAAATCATAATACAACTTGAATTTTCTTTTCTTGGTGTCCTCATAGTGTAAAACATTTCCCTTGGAAGATCATGTTGTTGTGTTATTGTTGATGGTCAAAGTGGATATTCTTGCTAAGTCATACTAAGGTTCTAAAACAACTTGCGTTGTAGTAGATGATGTTGTCCTATGTTTTCCCATTTGATGTTTTGTGATTGAAGCAGCTGATTGTGAAATTTAGTTTCGAGGCTTTTAAAGTTGTTCTATATGCAAGCGAGAAAATGTCAAATGCCATTGATGGAGCTGGAAGTGATTCCACAAAATGTTTTGAGCAAGAAGGTTGTTGATCAGCAAGGATGAGTATAAGAAAATCCATATGTTTATTTTCAAATTCATATGTTTATACATTTAGGAGAGATATGAAATCAATATGTAACTACTGGCATTATACTTTGAAGGATCGAAACATATGGATGCCAGTTCTCTCATGTGTTTTGCATGTGCTCTTGTACAACCTTTGCTCTATATGCTGCATGTAATAGTTTATGAGAATTAATGTTTTGTAACATATAAATTCATACTGGCAAGGGAAACAACCTTGTTAGGGATATAAGAAAGCTGAAAGACATATTGGCAAGTAAGAAGGTCAGATGGAGCTTGGATACTGCAAGATTGAAGTTGGCAAAAATGCAGGATTGCTGCCCATTATTTACTAGACTTGGAAAGTGCAGCAAGGAAAATAGGAAGTGTCCTTATATTCATGATCCAAATAAGAGTGTAGAGTGCAAAAAATTTCTTAAGGGTGTGTGTTTAGGTCTTAATTGCAAGCTGACCCATAAGGTAGGATACTTATTTTTTAGGCTATTTGGTCATGATAGGCTAGCCTTCCACCCGCCTAATCTGGTCATGGATATACATAAGATTGGAAGGCCAATAAATGTATGTCCAACATCTTGAATAGGCTCCATTGTGCCCATAGCTTCCTTATAGCAGGTATCATTGTATTCTAAAATGAAGGTTTACAGTGTGTTTACTGTCTACTTGATAAGCATTGAGTAGATTCTTAGGTCGTGCTATCACGAAGTTCTCTCTCCTCCCTCCTCTCCACATCCACTCACCTACTTAAACCCTGAAATTCATGGGCTTGGAATCTGGACAGAGGAGTTGTGCTTGTGTAGATTCACTGCAAGCTACTCAATGTCTAATGTCTGTTTTGTTTTGTTGGGAAATTTCAATTATTTTCCTTGGTAACCTATGTGATAAGTTTTATATTGTTGGTCATTCCAAAAAGAATGCAGAATTTCTCTCTTTTTTGCAAGGAAGGCACTGTCCACTGCTTCATATTGTCTACCAATCATTATTGAAGTTTCAATATGCATGCTAGTTTGACACTTTCTTTACACGGTTATGTACAAATGAGAATTGTCCATATTAGGCATGTAAATGTAAATCCCAGGGCTATTGTTTGTGAAAGTTTCCTTAGGAGCTATTGTGCTGATGGAAAAGTTCATAATAAGCTTAAACAAAGTTGTGACAATCAAAAACCTCATGTGTAAAGAAAGTAGCCACTAAGGAAACCTTTATAAACAATAGCTCTGGGGTTTACATTTACTTACCTATACGAACAATTTCCATTTTCACATAACCCTATAAAGAAAGTGTCAAACTAGCCTGCATATAGAAACTTCAACAATGATTGGCACAAATATGAAGCAGTGGACAATGCTTACATACCTTGCAAAAATAAGAGCAATCTTGCATTCTTTCTAGAATGACCTAAAAAGTAAAATTCATCACACAGGTTACCAAGGAAAATAAATTGAAAATTCCCAACAAAACAAAACATATATAAGGCACTGAGTAGCTTTCAGTACATCTACACAACAACTCCTCCATCCAGATTCTAGGTCCATGATTTTAAGGGTTTAAGTAGGTGAGTGGGTGTGGAAAGGAGAGAGGAGAGAGAACTTCGTGACTGCTAGACTTAAGAATCTACTCAATGATTAACAAGCAAACAGTAAACACACTATGGGCACACGGGAGCATATTCAAGATTTTGGACATACATTTTTTCGCCTTCCAATCTTATGTATACCTATAACCAGAAAAAGCGGGTGGAAGGCTTGCCTATCATGACCAAATTGCCTAAAAAATAAGTATCCTACTTATGGGTCAACTTGCAATTTAGACCCAAACATACGCCCTTAATAAATTTTGTGCACACTACAATCTTATTTGGATCATGGATATATGGACACTTCCCATTTTCCTTGTTGCACTTCCCAAATCTAGTAAAAAATAGGCAGTACTCCTGCTTTTTTTGCCAACTTCAATCTTGTGGTATCCATGCTCCATTGACCTTCTCTCTTGACAATATGTCTTTCAACTTTCTTGTATCCCTAACAAGATTGTTTCCCTTGCTAGTACGATTTTTATGTTACAAAACATTAATGTACATAAACTATTACATGCAGCATATAAAGAAAAGGTTGTACAAGAGTACATGCAAACTCATGGGAGAATTGGCATCCATATGTTTCAAGCCTTCATAGTATAATTGTAGTAGTTCCATATTGATTTCATTTCTCTCTCAAAAATGTATAAACATATGAATTTGAAAGTAAACACATGTATTTTCTTCTCATAGTCATCCTTGCTGATCAACAACCTTCTGGGCTCAAAACATTTTGTGGAGTCACTTCCAACTTCAATATCAGTGGCTGTTGACATTTTCTCACCTACATATAGAACAATTTTAAAAGCCTTGAAACTAATTTCACAATCAGCTAGTTCAATCACAAAACATCAAATGGGAAAACATATGCAAACATCATCTACTACAACGCCAGTTATTTTAGAGCCTTAGTATGATTAAGCAAGAATATCCACATTGACCATCAACAAGAACACAACAACATGATCTTCCAAGGGAAATGTTTTACACACTAAGGACACAAAGAAAATAAAATACAAGTTCTATTACGAGTTAATCCCACTTGATGCCATCGGCAGATTTAGAGCCATTGTATGATTTATACAAGTAAATCCAAATTGGCCATCAATGAAAATACAGGAACATAACATGTATGGGAAATGCTTCAATCTATGAGGACATGAAAAAAAGAAGAAGAATAAGATGATAATGATGATGAAGAAGCTTCGAGCTTTGTTACAAGTTAATCCTACCTGAGATCCTAACAAGTGTCTTATTAGATGCATCCATCATATAATGATCGGAACCAAGGTGGAGGATCTTTTCTCCTGGAAAGACAATGAAGCTCATGTAATAATGCATGCGAGAAAACATGGTGTAGCAAATAATTAAGCCCATAAGCTATCACTTATATTCCTTTGTGTCCATATCTATTATAGCAAAACAGTTGAGGCCCAATATCAAAAGCCAAAGCCACACAAGCTTGTTAAAATAGCCCAGTAATCCTTGTTCTAAATTTCTTTTTGCAGGAATATTCCTTTACCAAAACCCAACTAGCTAAATTGGTCAAACAATGATTGCTAGATAGACTTTTAAAAAGGATTGCTGGATAGGGTTTGGGCCTACTCTCGACCCTGTTAGGCCAAATAGGCCATTCTGACCCATTCATAGTCCCAATTGTAATCCTCAATTCTGCATTTATTTGGAAGTTCTTTGAACCGCCAAAAGAGGTTAATAGAACCACAAGGGATGTTGCTTATGCTGATGCTCTCACCTGGTCATAGATTACTACCATGGGTAGAGTTACCGATGGAACAATTTCCTTCAACTGTATATGAAACTACAAAAACCACACCACTCTACCCTCTCACTTTCTGCTCTGATGTTGTAAATGCATTGTAGCTTTCTGCAAAGTAGAATGCAGGGAAAAATTAGTATAATAACATAACACTCTAAAGCTATTATGCAAATATGAATCGGCTGCCAACTAAAAATAAAGCAGCAACTCTCAATTTAAACATCCCAAAATGATAACTTAGTAAGACCCATCTCCGTTTGGTAAATTCTCTCGGAGTCAACATATAAATCCTTTATAGATGTAGAAAATTCTCTCTAAAAGGTCATACACTTCTAACCACAGCATTCTAAGATCTTTATACCAACAATACAAATCCTCTTTCAATCATCTTTGATTCTGTTTTTCTCATAAGTCATCCAACCAGTACTGCGGATAGCTTTATGAATGCTACACTTCACCTCTATCAAATATGTTCACACCATCTTGAATGATTAAATATTACTATCTCAGATATTGACACCATTTTAAGGGTTCTAATATGTGTGCATTTAATTTGTGTCTATTCCAGACTTTCCACCTTTTTTTTTTGAGAAGGTGATTTTTTTTGGCTTTCATTGCTTTAAGATGTAATCAAATACATACTAGAGGGAGAGGAAATCCACAAACCTTAAAAGGAATAGGAAGAGTTTCCTTCAAAGAGAGAATATCTTATTATATCCTCTCTAGTTGAAGTATATGAAATACCATTGTGTGTGCATGCCTCCATTGTGCATTTATGTGGGAGCTAATATCAATACTTTCGTCAAATATGTGAGAGATCCTCCAAGGAGAGGAAGTGTTCCTCTTCATCTAGCCAATGACATTAAATGAATCCTGTTCTACAATCAATGGTGGTAGAAGTGCTGGGAGAAGATCTCAATTACTTGAAAAAGGCCCAGCATTCTTCTTTGAATAAGTCATGTGCACCAAAGGGGCCTGAGAAAAAGGCCTTCCCGCTTCACTTAAACCCTGATTATAAAGAAGCCGGAAGGGCTTTTTGGTTCGGATTCCAAGGCAACAAAGCTGCCCCTCTTCCAGAACTCTTTTTTCTCTTCTATTTTTCTCCCCAAATCACATATTTTTCATGGTATTAGAGTAGTAACGCAAGTCTTGGTGAATTTTCTTTCAATTTTGTGGATCTTCTCTCAATTTTTAGCTATCTCCCTGAAGGTTCTTCATTAATTTCTTGACTGGAAGGGTAAAAATTCCATTTTCCATTTTTTTACCTATCTTAGCCTATTGGCTAATGATTACTGCTTCTATATGATTGATTGTTGGGATTTAGAAGTGTTTGATGATCCCAATTTATGGAAATTTCTCAAATCTGCCTATGTCATCAACCCAATACTTGCATCATCATCCATATAGCGTGCATCATCCTGGTTTCTTGCAATTAGGTCATTCTTTCATCGATTTATGGTCTCAATTGCTGGAATTGATCACTATTCATTCTAAATTGAGTGAGTTGGGAGCTAAATTTTCCTAATTGAATTCGGTGTGGGACCCACTTGACTGTACAAACATAGAATTTCGGGGAAAGTGTTTCGATTTGGGTAATTGATGCACTAGTGTAGGGATAGCATTGAGTCGAATCGAGCCGAGCTTGAACCTTCCTATGTTTGAGTTAAGCTTGATTTAAATATTTTGAACTTGAGCTTGAGCTAACCCCAACCTCAAGCCTAAAATTGTACTCAAGCTCGAGCTAACCCACGGGGAGAGGTAGAGCTCGAGCACCAACTAATAACAACTTTGGAGTCCCCTTCAATGAGCACATTTTCACTGTTTAGATTTCATTTGTTTCTCTTTTTCTTTTTATGAAAACGATGCTAATTTCATAGAAGAAAATATGATTGTTGAGTTATCGGTGAAAGACAAAATCAACAAGAGTACTTAGTTTTATATAAACATGCTTGCAAATATTATCTTCATAGGAAGTATTTGATCTTCTTTAAAGTCACAAACTAAATGTAGTTTCCATTAAAAAATGACACTCAAACATAATGGGCGTATCAACTGCTAAACCTACCAGAATGTTAAATAATTAGCTTATACACGAGAAAATGTTAACCACCAGTATCCTATTGGCTATGAAACTTTATACTTAATAACAAAGATTGACTAGGGCTGGTTTTTGAAAACCCACCACCACCTTGTGATGGCTTTAAACCCATTCCCACTATATTTTATTGAGGCATAATGAAAGAATAAATAAATAGTCATCTTCTGCAGAAACATACAGAAAAATGTCCCAAAACCAATACAAATATATATGTGAAATTCTCCCAAATCTCAAGTAAAATGAAATGCTCATTTTTCACCAAGTTGCCTCACATGATATAGAGGATCAGTTAGAGCACATGAAGGGGAAACAGAAAAAGTCAAGCCAATATCACCTTTGGGAGAGAGAAAGAGAGAGAGAGAGAGAGAGAAGTCAAACCAACATCAAATGGGAGAATCCTCAAAATAAAATTTGAATTTAGATTAAAGAGAACACAAACTAATGACTATACCCATCCAATTAGGTTTCCTTCCACCTTCTGCACGTCATAAGAAAGATAGGACTTCTAGGTTATAAAGTAAAACCTAGAATTAATTCCTTCTATGAGAGTCTTTTCACCATTAAATTTCAACCCCACACACTGCACAATATCCTACTGGGACCAGCAAGGAATGTTTTCCTTCATAATCACTGCACCAGTGGTTTAAGAAACAGACTTCTCCATCCAATCTAAATGCCACAAGTTATTCCTGGTATTTACCCTCTTGGATATAATTTTCATTAGTGATCACCTTGCTTAAGAAGTAGACCTAGATAAATGCCACGTTAAAGGGAAAGAAAATATGGGACTCACATATGCAATAACATACAATATGGAAAAGAAAGCAATGAAATATATATATATATATATATATATATATATATATATATATATATATATATATATATATATATATATATAGAGAGAGAGAGAGAGAGAGAGAGAGAGAGAGAGAGAGAGAGAGCTATATAAGATGCAATAAATGTAAATGGCAAAACAACTCTATGTAAAATAAAAGGCTTAGACTGTGTTCACTTCCCAGAATTTGGAATAAAAAACAAGAGAATACATATTGCCCCAAGCACCTCGTGCTAAAGATGACAATAATTTAATTAGGATTCTTCCATCAATTTCTCAACCAAATCAGTAACTCTTTCCCCTCACACAAGCCAAATAGTCCAACCATTCAATTCCAAATTTTATCTTGCTTGTTCGGAGGAATAAGCCAAATCTTATAATAACCCCAGAGAGACTTCACCATGTTCAGGCGACAACAACACACTCTTAAGCTTATCGTAACGCTTTTGATGCATTTGCACCTTAAAATTATTCATCCTTGGACTAGCACCTTAAACTATTGAGCCTTGGGCATCCAGAATTTAGTATATTTCCCACGACAAGATCAATCAACAAAGCTCAACAGAGTCCCCACTCTGGCAACATATTTCTTAGTGTTGAGCAATAAACAAATAGAATGTATGTTGTAGGATCACAATCATCTTTTGATGATAATTTTACAATAATTTATAGTTGGGATAGTAGTTGGATAGGTAAGGTTTGAAAAACCAACAATGACATCAACAACAATTTGAAATGAATAGAATGTTTAAACCACCCCAATTAGACACCTTCAACAGCCTTACGACAAAACCAAACATCACAATAGCCATGGTTAATTTTACAACAATTAGAAAATTTGGCCAATTGTATTACTTGCATGGTTGTCGATTGTTTAGTTGGACAAAATCTAACGGGACTGCAATGAGAATTAGTTTTTGAGAAGTGGCTATTAATTTGTTGGCAGAATGCATGGTTTCACATATTTAGGCAAATCATGTTGATATAACTCATGCTTAGGTGGATCATGTTGACATGACATATTTATAAAAATAAAATTTGATATTTTTACCTAGTAAAAATGTATTGCAAACATTTTGATTGGATTCAGAACCTTACAGATATGTAGTTTTATGGAAGTACTCCAATAAGATTTAAAGTTATCCATTTTTTAGACTAAAATAGTCAGGTCTCCTTGCAGTTCAATAGATTTTTACAGCACAAACTACCCTCCACAGCTTCAAGAACAAAAAATCCTTTAGCCACCCCCGAGTAATGCTCATTTCTTTCCTTTTTTCTTTACTAGATCTCAAGCCAGCTTTGAAGTCATTGTGAAGCTAATGAAATTAATTCAAATTTAACAAAGCCAAGAAAATAATCTGCCACGTGGTGCATTATTTTTCATTAACAATACCTTCATTTTACATAAATAAAAAACAATGAATGACAAAGAGTCTCAAGGCATCTGTGCTCATTCACTGGATTTTGAATGCATTATCTTCTCATACTGTTATGGTCCCAGATCTGACACATGGATTCGTAGGGAGGAAGAAGAGAAAGACGAAGATCAAGCCAAAGGGAAGCTTGAAAACCCTAGGGCTCGTCAAGGAGAACTCTATGCCTGTTTAACCTAAAATCAATGCTTGACTTTCTCATTACTCTTACCCCTTAAATAGGGTTCACCCTTACAAGGTTTAAGATAAAATATTACAAAAATACCCCTATAAATAAAATATTCCAAAAATGCCCCTTATGGCCTAAACTGAAATAAAATAAAGTAAATTAAAGAAAAAAATTAAAATAATAATGTGATTGCGTGCATAACATTACACCCCCTGGAAGAAAGAGCTTGTCCTCAAGATCGAAGGTAGGTTTTGCTTGCCCGTGCCGACATCCCCATTCGTTCTCAAGTATCAACTGCGGTATCTGTGTCAGCCCTCTGGTCTACAAAACTGGACCATCCACCTAGAGAAGGATTTTTTTGTACGTCACTTGCTGTAGTATACCCCAAGATGAATAAGCAACTAAAAAACAAGTTGAACTATCACCTGCGCCACTGGGAACTTTTGCTTCGACATTAACAACCATTGTAGAATCCGGTCCAACAATTGCCACATTGGCAGAATGTAGCATGTCCCCAATAACCTCAGTCTTTGTACCCAATCCATGTTCAGAAAATTGCCCAACATACGCGATGAAAAGATATCATCGTGGTCTACTACTTTGGCAAGATCCACCAATTCGAGGTTGTACCTTTGGTGAAACTGCTCATCCATATTTCTCAGGTACTACTACAGTACCTCCTGGCATGTACTCCCAAGCATGATCTCCAATCCCTTAAACCATGGCTTTAGCCACTGAGTTACGCACACAAACCCTCTCAGCAACAGGTCCATCAAAATACGCCTCCCCTCCAGGTGCTCCATAGAGATCAACATTACCAACAAGATCCACCAATTCAAGGTTGCACCTTTGGGGAAACTGCTCATCCATATTTCCTAGGTACTACTACAGTACCTCCTGGCATGTACTCCCAAGCATGATCTCCAACCCCTTAAACCACTGCTTTAGCCCCTGAGTTACGCACACAAACCATTTCAGCAATAGGTCCATCAAAATACGCCCCCCTCCAGGTGCTCCATAGAGAGCAACATTACCAATGACTATATTTTCCTTTGAATCAAACTGACTCTTTCTGGGAGGATACACTACAATCTTCCCCCCAGATAATCCCTTGCCTACATAGTCATGGCTGTCGCCTTCTAGCTGAAGAGTAAACCCTGGACAGAGGAATGCACCCAGGCTTTGTCCAGCACTGCCTGTCAGCTTCACATGGATGTTATCTTGAGGTAGCCCATTTCTATGGTATCTCTCCATCACTTCATGACTTAGCATTGTGCCAACAACACGATTCTTAGTGCGAATAGTCATATCTATGTATACTTGCAGGCCACTTTTCGAGGCAGGTGTGCATGAAGCTATAAATTTCTTATCCAAAGCAATGTCCAATCCATGGTCCTGTTTTTGTACACGATATTGAGCTGCAGAATATTTCACAGTTTGTAGTTGTTGCTGGGGTGACCTTATCTTCACTGCAATAGCAACGGCAATATGAGAGAGCATCATCATCTTGGGCTCAAGAGCTCCACTAATGGGACATGTAGTAATAACAGAAAGTATTTGTGTTGCTGTCCTTGTCCGGTCAGAATTAGTTACATCCTGCAGAGGAGTATCGGTTGTGCACACAATGAAAGATAATCGTGCACCATACATCACTGCTGCTACTATATTCTGAATAATAAGCACCGTTTTGCAGTAATGGCACTGTTGGTAGCACTATTTTCTGCAGTGTCAAAATAGTGCCGTACAATCCAGCAATGAATTGAATTGTGCTGAAACAATAGGTAAAACTTCCATTCTTCCAATAAACATGGTGACGCTGCTGGCCTAAAGATGGACTTATAAGTTTTCTGTTTTCTATTTTTTTCGGTTGAGTCCATTTCTGCACTATAATGGCAGCACCACACAACAATTTGTGGAAGAGCCCAAGTGCTGCAAAACCAGCAGCTTCCTTCTGTATCCTCTCCTTCCCAGCCCAACTTGCATTCATATTAATCAATCCATAGGATACAAAAACATTAGATTCAAACCCCTTCTTTATCGTGTAATTATGTATCAACCTGACGAAGAAAAATTCAATGTGTGGGGCACAAATAGGAAGGACACTAGACACTATGAGAGGACACCTCACCTGCTATCTTGCCATCTCCTGAAAGACACCTAGTGCTTCCCCGACGTTCCTGTTTTGGCAGAATCCAACTATCATGGCACACCAAACAGCCACATTTCAACCGGCCAATTCAGGAAATGATTGGAAGGTGATTATGGTGATGTACTCCTTGATCCCTTTCGGTGCAAACTTGGGACTGATGTGATATTTAGGAAACATTTCTTGAAAATACATTTGGCCTTCTGACATTAATCCTGGACGAACACAAGCACCTAACAGACCCATAAAGGTAACTTTAGTGGTCCACATATTATCTTTTAAAGTTGTCTTGGCACCTAGGTTGGTGCTGGAACCTTGTCCCACCATTTTAGCTAATAAAGTGAGACCATCTGCAGGACATCCATGAATATAGTGTCCCAAAATCATGGCATTCCATGACACGACATTCAGATCTCTCGAACACATTCCAGAAATTCCAATAGAATATCTAGTAAAGGCATACGGTGCAAACTCATATACACCTCAGTATAGAGAAAACCTAGGAAAGATCTCCATCACTAAACCCCAATCTCTTGAGAAGCTTGTATCTTCAACAAAAAAAATGAAATAGAGAGCCTCCCAAGAGTCCTGATCCAAAGACCCACACATAGCCAATAACTGAAGCAGATTTTACATATGAGAAAACATTCGTAGCCAAAAACCCAAATGCAATATGCAATTTTTTATGAATGATGAAAAACGCAAATTGGATGTTCTAGTCATTCAAAGTGAAAATATTCAACCTAATTACGTTTTCATAAGCAGCAACGTATCTAAAACATTCCAAAGGACAACAGAGAAAGTCTCCAGTTATAAGAACCTTAGTTTGTTCACCATTATAAGCCCATTCAACACAACTTTTAGGAGCATGCACAACCTTAACATCCTGTGTGTGATTTGCCACAATTGCTTCACCAAGAAAACCACAAATGATGGAACCCAAAAAATTAAGTCCCACCTTTTAAATTTGACAATGAACATACCCATAGGTAATGTGCGTGTCAATAGAACAACAAAGCCCCCTTAAAAAACAATTCTCAGAAGTCCCCAAAAAATTATTTCTATGGATCCCGGCTTCCTCAGAAAAAAATCATCTCGAAATGCATACACCAAGCCGGAATTCCATCAATTGGGCACTGTTTCTTTGCTTCACGAAACAAAGAACCTGCGTCCCCAATTTTCGAGCAGCTTTGTGTTGTGGTCTTTGACCGTGGACCGAGTAATGCGACGGTGGGAGAGGTTTTCTAGAATTCCCGAGCCTGAATCTGGTTTCTGACTTGGCTCTGGACGACCTATGTTGACGGGTTAGGGTGAATCGGCAAAATAGAAGGTGGGAAAGGGGAAAACGATGGAGGAGAAGGGATATTAAGACTCGTCGAAGGGAGTCTTCACCTTGGGTTCCAGGGGAACGCCAACCCTGGTTCCTTTGGGAGAACACAAATCCCATCAATATTTCTTCTTGTCTTTCCATTCCTTCTCGATGGCCTAATAAACAAGGCTCGAGTATAGAGTATCAGAATATTACAAATCCTGCCCTACTTGAAAATAATCAATTTAAATGACATAACTAGCTAAGTTACTGAACTACTCCATTGAGTCACTGACTCGTCCACATCACCTCTAGACTACTCGTTGCTATGGAGTCCACAACATCACTCCCCTCTTGGAGAACGAGTTTGCCCGCGAGCTCGAAGGTAGGGAAGGCATGCCGAAATGGATCTACGGTATCCCACCTGAAAGGAGGAAACAATTTTTTTTTTTTTTTTCCGAAAATCCCTTTTACATGGGTGCCCTTTCTGTAGTGTTTATCCCATCCAATAGACCAGCCACAATGGCCTCATAAGCCTCTGCATGCAAGGAAGCCACCAACCGCCATGCCAAAAGTTCAATGAGATCCTCTGTTGTAGGGACTCCAACCAGTAGCCCCTGTATTGGTTTATGCCAAGGTCTAGCCATGGTTTCATGTTGCCATTGTAATGCAATACAGCTGCTTGCTTTATCAATTCTGTATCAACCCAATAGTTGTAGCCCAATCCTGACAATGCCCATGAATTGTCTAATGCAGAAATCCAATTCTGAAATGCAAGCAAGTTCGCAGGCAAGGTTCTAGCACTCTTCAAATCCTTATCCTCGCCCTGTGGTTGTAGGTGCGTCGAGTAGGTTTCCGTGAGATTACTGTCTCTCCACCTTTCCAGATCGATCACATTTAGACCAGACATCCATGCACATGAGTTGCTATCAAGAATATTCTAACCCAGAGAACTTCTAAGCTGACCAAGCCTCACCCTGCAGTACTCTACTGCCCCATTCACCTTTCCTTCCATATCAAGGCTCCACAAAGGCGACAAATCTCGTTTAAGAACAATATCATCACCCAAAACTACCACCCTTTGAAAATTTGGAAATATTTCGGGAAGGAAAAAGTGTATTGATCCAAATACAGATATATATTCCGTTCTTGTCTGGATGGCAGCCGGATTGTCGGCACTTCGGATGGAAACACGGAATTCATCAAGGACCAATTGATGAGATACAAAACCTTCCATATGTTTGAGGTTCAGGTCATCAATATTCAGGACATCAATGGCCGCATTTTGGTATTTGTGTCTGAAAAACCAGAGCTTCATTGCAAAATAGTTCTGCCCATCAGTGACCACATGAAAAACCTGGTTTACAGTCTCCTCTGCTGAATGAGATCTGAAGTATTCGACTGTCAATATTATTGACAAACAGTGGATAGTCTTTGGCACAGTATCAACACCAAGTTGGTATAAGAAAGCACTCTGTTTCATGTGAAAATGAGCTTCATCCTCAGTTAGATCAAGTGACTGCCTAAATTTCTTATCCACATTGCTGGTGCATGCAACATGTTGTTTCACTTTGGAAATTACTGGAACCATCTGATATGGCCACATGAAGAGAACACGAAGGTAGAGCCGGACATGGCTAAGGTCGTTGGTAATTTTTTAGTGGGTTAGTGGGTTAACAGTTATTTACTTTTAATGGGTTAATTAGTTCCTTGATCGTAGGAGGTTATTTCCGTTTTCATAGTCATGGGTAGTTTCTTGTATGGCTATATATAGCCGGGATGAAATGTAACAGATATGAGTGATTAATCTAGAAATCTATCTTCCTTACTCTGTCTTCTCCTTCTATGTTCATTCTCTGTTCATCTATTATTCTTCATCTTAAATTCTTGTATCAGTGGTATCAGAGCTGTTACGACTGCGGGATTCCATTCCGCGAGTTTCCTTCTTCTGTCTCTACATCTCTCTCTGTCAACGCTCTTCGATTTTCCCTTCTCTACCAAGAAAAGCAAATTCTTCCCTTTCTTCTTCCCATGTCTCTTTGTCGCTGTCTTCTGCAAGAATCGTCTTCCTTCCTCTGTCGCCGGGAAGAAATTTCGAAAGCCCGCATCGAAAATCTCTGTTCGGGAAGAAAACAAAGCCACCGACTTCCTCAACGCTGTCGTTGTTGGGACTCGACCTCTGCCACCGAAGCCGTCCTCTGACTCTTCGTCTTTCTGCCGCCGGGAAGAAATTCCAAAAAAAACCACATCGAAAATCTCTGTTCGGGAAGAAAACAGAGCCACCGACTTCCTCAACCCTGTCGTTGCCGCCACCGGGACTCGAGCTCTGCGAATGAAAGAGACATCGCCTCCTCGCCGATGCCGTTGCCGCTGAGAACCAGATCCGCAGATCTTCCTCAACATTGCCGGAATCGACTTTCACCTCCTCGCCATTACATCCTCGCCGCTGCCGTTGCCGCTGAGACTCAGACCCGCAGATCTTCCTCGCTGTCAGAATCGACGAAATTTTTTGTTTCCAAAAACCGGAGCAGATTTTTTTTTCTCTTCCTGTTTCCGTCCCGTTCCCACACATTTTTCCATTTTTTCTCCCTCCTGTCATCAACTTCCCTTAAGCAATTCCATTTTTTTTCTCTGTCAGAGATTTTTTTTCTCTTCCTGTTTCCGCCCCCGCGTCCCTCGCATTTTTTTTTTCATTTTTCTCCCTCCAGTCGTCATTGTCCCTTAATCCGTTCCATTTTTTTTTCTCTAAAAAATAGCTCTTTGTCTTATTTTTTTCTCTTATTTACACTTCATCATCTTTCTGTCTCCTTCTCTCGTTCTAAAACGATCATCTTTTCTTCCTAACCAATTCTAATAGTTTTTATTTATTTATTTATTTATTTTTATTTTTATTTTTCATCGTTCGAAAAAAAAAATTGTAGTCTATGGATACTCGCAGCAAAACGAATGCAGAGTTCCGCAACAAGGTCAACGAAATTTTGGCACGACATGAATCAAGTTTTGATCAGGTGAACGCAGCCTTACAAGCCGTGTTAACCGAGCTCCAGGCTCTTCGAGCCTTCTGTAGCCAAAACATTAGTCTTTCTGAAACCAACCCATTTGCACGTGATGAATCCTCACACCCATATATTTCTCGCACAAACACCATAAATGACCACTCTCATCACCACCTCAAGTTGTCCTTTCCAAAGTTTAACGGAGATGACCCAACTGGATGGATTTACAAGGCTGAGCAATACTTTGAATTCAAACACATTGCACCAGAACTACAAGTTCAGCTAGCCTCCTTTCATTTAGAGGGCATCGCCTTGCAATGGCACAGGTGGTTGATGAAATTTCGCGGACCATTCGCATGGGATGAGTTTACCAAGGCTATACAACTTCGATTTGGTCCAACCGACTAGGAGGACCCTTCAAAAGCTTTGAATCGCCTTAAACAAACCACAACCGTAGCAGCTTATCAAGAAGCTTTTGAAATGCTTTCCCACCGAGTGGACTGCCTATCGAAAAAATTTCTAATTGGTTGTTTTATTGCAGGACTTCGAGACAACATTCGCATCAACGTTAAAATTAAACAACCTAGAACCTTGGCAGATACAATAGGAGTGGCTCGGCTCATCGAGGAACGCAATCACCTGCAGAGGCAACCAAATCACCAACTACTTTCACAACCAAGTTTTGCGACACCAAAGGTCTCAGACAAACCAATAGCTGGGGTGTTAGGACCTCCATCAACCCAACACATAAACCAAAGCTCTAATACTCAACCAACAACCTTTCCCCGAATAACCAACCAAGAAGCACGAGAATGTCGAGAGAAGGTGTTATGCTATTATTGTGATGAGAAGTTCGTTCCAGGCCATCGTTGCGAACGACCACAATTATTTATGATCGAGGATTTTTCCCCTATGGGCATCGGGGATATTGAGGGCTATCAACCAGAACCAGACCCTCCATGAAGTTTACAAAGTCATTACGAAAGTTGGTCTGGTGGTTTATATACTAGCTTAAGGACAAGGATCTTATCCTAATTTCATCCTTGAGGACAAGGATTCTTAAGGGGTAGGGAATGATATGGCCACATGAAGAGACCACGAAGGTAGAGCTGGACATGGCTAAGGTCGTTGGTAATTAGTTAGTGGATTAGTGGGTTAACAATTATTTACTTTTAATGGGTTAATTAGTTCCTTGATCGTAGGAGTTTATTTTCGTTTTCATAGTCATGGGTAGTTTCTTGTATGGCTATATATAGCCGGGATGAAATGTAACAGATATGTGTGATTAATCTTGAAATCTATCTTCCTTACTCTGTCTTCTCCTTCTCTGTTCATTCTCTATTCATCTATTCTTCTTCATCTTAAATTCTTGTATCACCATCTTCTGCATCTTTTCTTCAACATGAAGTGGAAGATCAGAATCTGTTGTCGTTTCACTGAGCATGTGCTCATATTCTTGAATGTTCATCTTCATTTCATGTGACAGCTTATCCTGTGTTGGAAGTTTAGCAACACTAGGATAATAAGCTCTAGCCACAAAAAGCTGATTCTTTAATTGCTTCACTTTAGAGTCCTGCATTCATTTTGTATGCTCATCACGCCAAAGGCAGTAGCTACCAAATTTAAGTTGACATGAGGCTGCAGTTGCATCACTCTTGTCTTGGTCCAATTTGTCAAAAGGTGTATACCAGTGGTGTGCATTTGCCACTATATTCAGAGGCATCAGTGCTAATATGAATGGAAGATAAGAAATTGTTGGAAGCATAACTATAGATGCTGAACGGGTATAATATCTCGTTGTACACATTGTATTTATGTCATCAATAACTACAATGGACTGATGAAGAGCATCAACCACCCTGAGAGCCGTTCTAGCCCATTGTGGGGCATCACCAAGATGTTTCTGAAGCAACTCAATACCAACCTCAGTCAGTCCAGTGGCAGATGTGGAATTAGCCAGTGCCTTTGGAAGTAAAGGTGGGCTAGTACCAGGCTGTCCAGAGAGGAGCACGTTCTGTGGAGGAGTAATTTGAATGACTGTTGTTTGCTGCTCGACAGGAGCCTGCTCAGTGGCAACAGTAGGCTCATGTTCCTCATTCAACCTTCTATGCAATTCAAGGCTAACTTCAGCCTTGCGCTCTTGGAACGTTACGTGGTGGCCGGCTAGCTCAAAAATCATGGTTAAAGCGGCGAAATCCCACAAAATTGGTCCCAACATGTGGAGCCATTTAATGCCGAAAACCATATCGAATTCTGCAAGAGAGGTAATAAGAAATTCGGCCTCGAACTGCTGACCTTCAATGGAAAACATCATTGCCTTGCTGATTCCATAGTGTTAGGTTCTTCCCTTGCCATGGATCAAGTCACCCTTCTTTCCTCTCTTCCCTCCATGGTTGATCTTGACGTTGGAAGAGAAACCTTGTTTCTTGAACGAGTAATGGTGGAACTCAATTTAGAATGAAGGAGCTTTGGAGGAAGCTCAACCTTGGACCTCAAAGGGAGAATCCGACCTTGACCTCTGAGGGAGAATCAGACCTGTAAAATATAATTTTCTCAAAACTTGCCTCTCTTTTCCTTCACATCCCCCTAAATAGGGTTGAGGACGAAAATACAAAGATGACCCATTAGGTCAAGTGGTTAACGCCACATTACACTGAACCAACCCAAATTAAACCAAACCAAATAAAGTAAACCACACCGAATTGAAATTACATGAAAAGTAAATTGACATAATTTAATTCCTATGCCTATGGATAACTCGTGATGCTATGGAGTCCATAACATCACCCCCCTTGGAGAAAGATCTTGTCCTCAAGCTCCAAGTATGGGTAGAGGGTGCGAAACGCCGCTAATGGCTCCCATGTCGTGTCACTGGGGTTAGCATCAGCCCATTGCACTAAGATCTCCCAATCACCGTGAATACGACGAGTTTGTAATACCTGTGTCGGGGTAGAAAGTACACGTCCCTCATGGAGTAGTGGCAGCGGGGTGTGCAGCATTGGCGAATCACCTTGGAAGGCCTTTAATTGTGAGACATGAAAGACGTTGTGAATTCTGGCCTTTGGTGGAAGCTGCAATCTTTAGGCCATTGTCCCAATGCGCTCTATCACCTGAAAGGGACCAAAATATTTTGGAGAGAGCTTGTGACGTTTGGAGGCTATCAACGACAGCTGCTTGTAGTGTTGGAGACGCAACCAAACATAATCTCCAGGAGAAAAGAAGACTTCCCGGTGCTTCTTGTCATAATATTGTTTCATAGAATTTTGTGCCTTCTGTAGATGAGTGCGCACCTCTGTGATGAATGTGTCTCTTTCAGCCAATGCTTGGTCCAAAGTTGCGACTTTAGAGGCCCCTGGTTCATAGGCTAATGGACGGGGAGGTTCTCTACCATATACCACCTTGAATGGGGTTGTGCCGAGAGCACTGTGGTAGGAGGTGTTGTAACAGAACTCAGCCCAGGCGAGCCACTTAACCCACCTGTTAGGTGAGTCCCCCACGAAACAGCGGAGATACATTTCAATGGTTCTGTTGATGACCTCTGTCTGACCATCAGCCTGTGGATGGTAGGCTGAAGAAAAGGCTAACGTTGTGCCTTGTAACTTGAAGAGTTCTTTGCAGAAGATACTTGTAAAGATTGCATCCCTATCACTGGTAATTGAATTAGGCATCCCATGTAATCGTACAATGTTATCCATAAAAAGTTGAGCTACCTGCGTTGCAGTGTAAGGATGTGCCAGAGGAATGAAATGCCCATATTTAGAGAAACAATCCACCACTACCAGGATAACAGATTTACCTAACGAAGAGGGAAGTCCATAGAAATATCAGACCAGACCTGTGACGGAAGCTGAAGTGGTTAGAGCAACCCCGCTGGACTTAATGTTTCAAGTCTGACAAGCCGCCACATAATCAGCTATACTGCGCTTCATGCCCCTCCAATAAAATTCCCTGCTGATTCAAAAATATGTTTTTTTTTGGCCTACTGTCATGGAAGGAGGCCAAAATGTTGTTAATCAGAGGGGATGTGTGGTGTAGAAAAATTCTGTTTTTGTAGAGGACGAGATTGTCCTGAACCGTCCAATGTGGTGCCGCTGTGTCCTGCTGGATATCCTTGCATAAGGAGATAATATCTGGGTACTGTTGTGCCTCTTCCTGTATAGAATCCAACAAGAGAGCTCTGGGCTGACTGATGGCGTTTAATTACGGCTCTGGAACATCCCGGCGAGATAAGGCATCAGCCTCTACATTCAAAATTCCCGGTTTATACTCGACAGAAAAGTCAAACCCCATAAGCTTACTTAACCAATGCTGTTGTGGTGAAGTAGTGAGACGTTGCTCAAGAAGATACTTGAGGCTGCAATGATCAGTGCGAATAAAAAAACAACGTCCCCAAAGATAAGGGCGCCAATGCTATATAGCTTTTGCCAATACAATCAATTCCCTCTCATAAGCTGCCAACTTGTGGTGGTGTTGGCCCAGTTGACGGCTAAATAAGAAATCAGGTGGCCCTGTTGGTGCAACACTGTGCCAATACCGCCCCCTGAAGCATCACATCCCACTACATAGAACTCCTCAAAGTCGGGGAGCCACAAAACTGGGGCTGATGATAAGGCGTCTTTCAATTGCTGAAAGGAATGAGCTGCTATCTCTGACCAGGTAAAAGCATTTTTCTTGAGGAGATTGTTGAGCGGAGCTGCAAGCTGGCCATAGCTACGAATAAATTTTCTATAATATCTAGCTAGGCCCAAAAATCCTCTTAAGGCTGTAATAGATGTAGGAATAGGCCAATCTGTGACCGCTTGTATCTTACTCTGGTCTATCTTCACCCCTGATGCTGAAATAACGTGACCCAAATATGCCACTTTTGATGTGCCCATAGAACATTTTGACCGATTTAAAACCAAATGATGTGAACATATAAGAGAAAATACCTGGTGAAGGTGCTGAAGATGTGCTTCCCAGCTGTTGCTATAGACCAAAATATCGTCGAAAAAGACCAATACATATTTTTGCAAGAGAGGGGAAAATACCTCATTCATGAGGGCCTGGAAGGTGGAAGGCGCATTTGATAGACCAAATGGCATTACGAGGAATTCAAAATGGCCGTGATGGGTGCGGAACGCTGTTTTCTCCACATCTGATGGATGAACTCGGATTTCATGATAGCCGGATTTCAAATCGAGTTTAGTAAATATAGTAGCTCCATGTAGCTCATCTAACAGTTCGTCCACCACTGGAATAGGAAATTTATCTTTAATTGTATGGGCATTGAGTTGTCGGTAATCCACACAGAACCTCCATGACTTATCATGCTTGCGGACTAGTAATACCGGTGAAGAAAGAGGAGACCTGCTGGGCTAAATAATACCCTGTGCTAACATCTGCTGGCACTGCCTTTCAATCTCATCCTTTTGTAAGTGAGGGTAACGATATGGACGTACCACTACCGGCTCGGTCCCTGTTTTCAAACGGATACGGTGATCACAGTGCCTAAGTGGCGGTAAGGCAGTAGGGTCTTGAAAGATATCCTCAAATTCTGTAAGTAAGTGAGATAACTGGCATGTATTTGTGGACTGGACCTGGGCAACCTGTAGTGCGCAGGTGAGTGGTGCTTGTGTGCCATGCAATATAATCTGATGTTGGTCCTCTATAAAAGACATGGTCAGAGCTTGGAAATCACATAGTATTGGTCCCAACAATTGTAGCCATTTAATTCCTAGCACCAAATCGAATCCTGATAGTGGAATCACTAGAAAATCTGCAACAAATTTATATCCCTCAATATCAAAGTGTGTGGCTGGTGATATGCCTACACTAGTAATTTTAGCCCCATTGGCTACTGATACAGAAAGACCATTCTGTTGCTGTACTACTAACCCAAGTTGTTCTGCCGCCTGCTGACTGATGAAATTATGTGTACTACCCGAGTCAACTAAAGCAAGTAATTTTAAATGATGTAATTGGGCTTTAACATGCATTGTGCTTGCACTGCGTAGACCAGTCTAGCATGAAGGGAAATCTCTGGATCTTCGTGGTCAGTTTCCACAATTTCTTCCTCTTGTGGTATTTCGTCTCCATCCTCCCACAGACATATACTGAATAATCATTTGCAGTGGTGACCAAAAACATACTGTTCATCACAATTAAAATAGAGGCCCTTGGCCTTTCTCTGCTCCATTTCCTGTCTGGTAAGTTTTTTGAAGTAAGGAGCAGGTGGAGCTGAATTAGAGATGTCTGAGTGTGGGGCTGCACTGTCTCTAAATCTTGGAGGTCCATAGGAATGGTTTGGCGCAGAGGCATTGTGCCTTCCTGGCCAAGCTGGTTTTCTGACCAGTGACTCCTTTAGAACACGCTGCTTGTGCTCAATTGCTCTGGCTAAATTCATAGCGTGGTCTAAATCTGTAGGACCATGTAATTCAACTTCTAAACGTAGAGCTTCTGTCAAACCAGCAGTAAAAATATGAACATACTGTGTGTGGCTAACAAACTGGTTTGCTCGGGCTAACCTTTCCTGGAAGGTCTTTTGGTACACCTCTAGTGCTCCAGTTTGTTTGTAATTGATTAATTCGCCCAATGGATTGCTACTAGCAGGAGGACCAAATCTCATCATGCAAGACTGTCTAAAAGTTGCCCAATCCTGAACCACTTGGTCATTTCGGAATTGGTGGTACCATAGAAGCGCTTCATCGAGCATGTGGTAGGCAGCCAAATACACTTTCTCATCTGCAGGTGCTTTTTGATGGTAAAAGAACTGATCACACTTGGCTAACCAAATCAAAGGGTCCTTAGACCCATCATACGTAGGAAAGTCAAGTTTTAAATACCTGGGCACAGTGTTTGGTCCTTGAACGGCAGGCCTCATATGGGAATGATGTTGACGCATTGGTGGTTGTGGGGGAGGTGGTGGGTGGAATGGATGGTGTTCGGCCGATGGAGAGTAGGCAGCTGGAGGTTGGGCTCGTGTATCATGGTCCTCTTGTCGCCGGAGGAGAGCTTGGATGGCATCATCCATTAATTTTATTGCCTCACGCAAATCAGAGGTTGTTTGACGCACCTCTTCCAGGGCATGAGCCTGGTTATCTGTCCTTTGCCTATTATCTTCGACTAACTGTCTCAAATCGTCAGGGGAAGAGGAATCCCCAAGGGTGGACCTGTCTGATACCAAGATGTTAGGTTCTTCCCTTGCCATGGATCGAGTCACCCTTCTTTCCTCTCTTCCCTCCATGGATGATCTTGACGTTGGAAGAGAAACCTTGTTTCTTGAACGAGTAATGGTGGAACTCAATTTAGAATGAAGGAGCTTTGGAGGAAGCTCAACCTTGGACCTCAAAGGGAGAATCCGACCTTGACCTCTGAGGGAGAATCAGACCTGTAAAATATAATTTTCTCAATACTTGCCTCTCTTTTCCTTCACGTCCCCCTAAATAGGGTTGAGGACAAAAATACAAAGATGACCCAGTAGGTCAAGTGGTTCACGCCACATTACACTGAACCAACCCAAATTAAACCAAACCAAATAAAGTAAACCAAACCAAATTGAAATTACATGAAAAGTAAATTAACATAATTTAATTCATATGCCTATGGATAACTCGTGATGCTATGGAGTCCATAACACATAACTTGGAAGTTTGTCTCCATTAGCCACTGACACTAAAGCGATTGGACGAGGCTGCACTTGAAGTTGTAACTGTTGGGCCGCCTTGAAGCTTATAAAATTATGGGTACTTTCTGAGTCAACTAGACTTAGGAGAGGTTGCTCATTGACGAGAGCACCAAGTTGCATGGTGTGGGTGGATTGGAGGCCAGTAATGGCATGGAGAGAAATTTCAGGTTCTTTTTCTTCCTCTACCTGCTCTGCATGTATGGACTCGTCCTCCTCATGATCTTCCAATTCTAGCCAAAATAACTTCTGACATTGATGACCAAATGTAAATTTTTCATCACAATTATAACACAATCCTCTGGATCTCCTATCTTCCATTTCTACTCTTGAAATTTTTTTGATAAATGCTGGTGGAGGCTGACTAGTCTTGGTTATTGTGGAAGTATTTGCAAGGGCACTGGAGCGCCATGTGCTGCTAGTAGCAGACCTGTTATTCTGCCAAGGCTTACGATTCTGAATTTTTTGTTTGGCCTCTAGAGTGCGGACCAAGTTCATTGTTCGGGCTAAATTAGAGCGAGTGAGGAGCACAACCTCTAACCGGAGGGACTCTAATAATCCAGCAGTAAATAAGCCCACCTGTTGATCCACCCGGACTATTTTACTAGGTTTGGCCAATTTTTCTTGAAATGTCTGCTGGTATTGCTCTACTGTGCCGGTTTGATACAGCAAGGCTAGGTCCCCTAATGGATTGCTCTGAGCAGGCGGTCCAAACTAAATTGTCCATAAATATTTAAACTCTTCCCAGTCTATGTTCAAATTTTCCATTTCGAGTTGGTGGCCCCATAGTTGCGTTTCATCGAGTTGTTGCCCCCATAGTTCAGCTGTTATTTGATGAGAAAAAAATTTCTCGTACCTATATAACCAAATAAGGAGTCAGATTCTTTAAACAACGGAAAATCCAACTTTGTGTACCTTGGGATGGCCCCACCACCAGAACCTGAGCTCATGCCATTTACTGTCTGCTTTGTTCGGCCCACAAAGTGGTCGCCTTGCATAGCCGTAGGGCTCCTCCTCCCTTCATGAGGAGTGGGGTTTCTTACCCCCATCAATTCGTCAAGTTTAGCAGAAATTTGTTGGATTTGGGCATTTACCTGAGACGCTCTACTTTCCATCAAAATTGTCAGACATCCCTCTGTCTCTTCCTGCCTAGATTGTATCATTTCCCTGACGGTAGATCTCCAATCTTCATTATTCGATGGATCTCCATTTCAGCCTGCTTTGATACCAAGATGTTGTTGTCTTTGACCATGGACAGAGTAATATGACGGTGGGAGAGGTTTTATGGAATTCCCAAGCCAGAATTGGGTTTCCGACTTTGTTCTGGACGACCTATGTTGACTAGTTAGGTGAAATGGTGAAATAGAAGGTGGGAAAGGGGAAAACAATGGAGAAGAAGGGAGATTAAGACTCGTCGAAGGCAGTCTTCACCTTGGGTTCCAGGGGAACACCGATCCTGGTTCTTTAGGGAGAACGCAGATCCCATGAATATTTCTTCTTGTCTTTTGTTTCCTTCTCGATGGCCTAATAAGCAAGGCTCGCGCATAGAGTTTCGAAATATTACAAATTCCGTCCTCGTGAGCTACCTACTTGAAAATAATCAATTTAAATGACATAACTAGCTAAGTTACTGAACTACTCCACTGAGTCACTGACTTGTCTACATCACCTCTGGACTACTTGTTGCTATGGAGTCCTGTTAAGCACCTAGCCAATACTACCCAAAAGACCGGCTTGTTAGGAGCGGAAGACATAGGTACTTAACTCCAGGACCATAATAGTACACCCTGCCCTCCCAAGCCGACGACCACGACGGCCTTAACACAGCAATGGGGACCGGGTCAGGAGCCCATACTCCCTTACGGCACCCTGCCAGGGGCATGCGGTCCACCTGTGAACACGGGGACTCAAAATCGGGACGTAGCACCTGTTCTGATACCAAATGTTAAACACCTAGCCAATACTACCCAAAAGACCGACCTGTTAGGAGCGGAAAGCATAGGTACTTAACCCCAGGACAGTAACAAGTCCACAACATCGTGTGATGTTATGGTCCTGGGTTATGTACTTGTGTCTTCCGCTCTTGACAGGCCGGTCTTTTGGGTAGTATTGGCTAAGTGCTTAACATTTGGTATCAGAGCTAGCGCTACGTCGCGAGATCAAATCCCAGAGGGGGCGACAGCGGAGGGAGCGACCTAGCGAAGGGGTGACCAGAGTGTGCTTCCCGTACCAATAGGCCATCGCTATATGTGGAAGGGGCGACCTGAGTGTGTTCCTGCACCATGGGCTGTTGCTAGAGTAGGCCGTCACAAGTGGGCCGTAGTGGACGTTGGCTCTCGCGAGCGTGGGTGTGATGTTATGGTCTTGGGTTATGTACCTTTGTCTTTCACTCCAGACAGGCCGGTCTTTTGGGTAGTATTTACTAGGTACTTAACACATTGCTGCTGCTCAGCCCCTTTGAGCCACCACAACGCTAGGAAAGACTCGTTTTGACCTAATAATTGAGGGTATTTCCAAAGCCTACCCCCAATTGCGTTGAAGATGGTTCCCCACTAGACTGCCGATAGCGAGATTGTGACGAAGAGTGTGTTATGAACTCCATAGCATCACGAGTTATCCATAGGAATAGGAATTAAATTATGTCAATTTACTTTTCATGTAATTTCAATTCGGTTTGGTTTACTTTATTTGGTTTGGTTTACTTTGGGTTGGTTCAGTGTAATGTGGCATGAACCACTTGACCTATGGGTCATCTTATATTTTCGTCCTCAACCCTATTTAGGGGGACGTGAAAGAAAAGAGAGGCAAGTATTGAGAAAATTATATTTTACAGGTCTGATTCTCCCTCAGAGGTCTAGGTCAGATTCTCCCTTTGAGGTCCAAGGTTGAGCTACCTCCAAAGCTCCTTCGTTCTAATTGAGTTCCACCATTACTCGTTCAAGAAACAAGAATTCTCTTCCAACGTCAAGATCATCCATGGAGGGAAGAGAGGAAAGAAGGGTGACTCGATCCATGGCAAGGGAAGAACCTAACATCTTGGTATCAAACAGGTCCACCCTTGGGGATTCCTCTTCCCCTGACGATTTGAGACAGTTAGTGGAAGATACTAGGCAGAGGACAGATAACCAGGCTCATGCCCTGTAAGAGGTGCATCAAACAACCTCTGATTTGCGTGAGGCAATAAAATCAATGGATGCTGCCATCCAAGCTCTCCTCCGGTGACAAGAGGATACACGAGCCCAACCTCCAGCTGCCTACTCTCCACCGACCTACCACCATCCTTTCAACCCACCACCTCCCCCACAACCACCAATGCGTCAACACCATCCCCATCTGGGGCCTGCCTTTCAAGGACCAAACACTGTGCCCAGGTATTTAAAACTTGACTTTCCTACGTATAATGGGTCTAAGGACCCTTTGATTTGGTTAGCCAAGTGTGATCAGTTCTTTTACCATCAAAAAACACTTGCGGATGAGAAAGTGTATTTGGCCGCCTACCACATGCTCGATGAAGCACTTCTATGGTACCACCAATTCCGAAATGACCAAGTGGTTCAGGATTGGGCAACTTTTAGACAGTCTTGCATGTTGAGATTTGGTCCTCCAGCTAGTAGCAATCCATTGGGAGAATTAATTAATTACAAACAAAATGGAACACTAGAGGTGTACCAAAAGACCTTCCAAGAAAGGTTAGCCCGAGCAAACCAGTTTTTTAGCCACACACAGTATGCTCATATTTTTACTACTAGTTTGACAGAAGCTCTGCGTTTAGAAGTTGAATTACAAGCTCCTACAGATTTAGACCATGCTATGAATTTAGCCAGAGCAATTGAGCACAAGAAGCGTGTTCTAAAGAAGTCACTGGTCAGAAAACCAGCTTGGCCCTCCAAGATTTAGAGACAGTACAGCAGAATCCGAAAGCCGAAGCCCATCGGATTTGTTTCCAGCGGCGCCTCCTCTTTTTTCTGTGACGAATAGCAGCTCTTTATGGCTTCACTACTTGTATATTTTCCTCGATAGTGGATGGACAACTAAACTGATTCGCCGAGATAGAGTCAGATTAGGATTTTTTTGTCTGATGTTCTGGAAGACATTCTGTTGGGCGTGAGGAGTGATTTTTTAAGGACAAACCCAAATCAACCCTTACTGACTAGGTTTTGGCATCATACCCGTTCGATTTCGGATTTCCAGGGTCCCTGCCGTCTGATTTTGGAAGTTTTGAAGATGATTTCGGATTTGATGTCGACTTTGATTTCTGATGTGCAGGGTCCCTGTCGTTTGATTTCCATGATCGGGGAACTAATTTTTTCTTGCCTGGTGCTGGATTTCCTTGCTAAAAAATATTGGAATTTCCTGGTCCTTGGCCTTTTTACCCAACTGTGACAGCTTCTGCCTCTCGTTCAGTGCTTACTTCATGCTCGAAGATGGTGAAATTTTCTGCGGCAGTGAGTTTCTCCCTTGTAGAACATTCAATGGAAGCTTCATACCATGTGGAAGATTCATAAAATGCGCGTATTTTTCCCCATTATTTGCATACATTTTCCAATGATTCAAACATGGCAATGATATTTTTCTTGGTACGAAGTATCACTCATTGTGTTCCCAATCTTATACCAGTTGTTACGGTCCCAAATTTGACACATGGATTCGTAGGAAGGAAGAAGAGAAAGACGAAGATCAAGCCAAAGGGAAGCTTGAAAACCCTAGAGCTCGTCAAGTAGAACTTGAAGCTTGTTTAACCTAAAATCAAATATTCCAAAAATGCCCCTGTGGCCTAAACTGAAATAAAAATAAAGTAAATTAAAGAAAAAATTAAAATAATAATTTTATTGCGTTCATAACACGTACAACAAATAATTTCTACAAAATTCTATAGCTGGTAACTAGGAAAGCCATAGAGATAGATGCAAACTTCCATAAACAAACCTCAAAACCAAAAAAACACACCACATGCTTCCCCGTTACTTAAGTGTGTATTGCCCACTTTCCAACATCCTCCCGAAATGGCTATGAACTTTGTGCTTATCTTTCCTACTATGATGAGAAGCTTCAATTCAAACAGAGCTCTAAAATTGGTTCCTTCGCTCGCCAAAGCAATAAAAAGTGACACATATGACGCATTATCTTCAATACTCTTACCATCTACGTAGAATCGCATATGAACAAACTTGGCATTGTTAACACTGATTTTCTTACGATTTTCCCAAGCCTTGAACCCTGATCCCTGATTCGCCGAACTCCAAAGGTTGCCACCTGTCAAGTCCCTGATTTTTTAATCCAAAGCTTCGTTAAGTAATGATCCGGCTCACGAGCTTCTAAACCGAACCTAGGTTCACATGAGCTCAGCTCGTTTACTTAAAAGATCCTAATTACGATCTTGAATTCAATTCAAGATTGCAATAATTCTAACCAAACCGAGCTGAACTCGAGTTACTCATGAATGAAGTGTAAGGGTTGCTTGCTTGCTATTACAAACAAAGCATCTTAAATAGGCTGATTATACAATTAATAAGCACTTGAGCGAGGTATGCCCCACAAGCCACTATCGGGCCCAATATCCCTCTGCTCTTAAGTACATCGTCCCAGTTCCTACACCACCCCCACCCCCTCTGGTAGTAGTAGCTTGGCCTGTGTGATCCGTTATCCAACACGACCAAGTAGACCAAGACCCAAGCTGGCAAACAGTGGTTAACCGAACATCAAGACGAAGAATATGGGTGGCTGAGACTGCCTCTTGCGTTTGAGTTCCGGTATTGGAAAACAACCACCTCTCTGACTGGCGTTCCTCTTGAGTTTGAATTCCGGTATTAGAAAACCACCACCTCTCTGCCAAGGATGCGCAAGCGATGTGGAGAAGCCATTCATATTCTCTCTCGATCCGGGATGAAATGATCCTTTGTTTCCCTGCCCATCTTGGTGGTGGGATCATTAATCATCCTTCTTGACAAAGTCCTCACCGACAAGGCAGGCCGAAGCTTTGGGCACACTCTGTTTACTAGCAACCTTGCTTTCCATCTTCACACTCAGTACCACTGCGACATGCTGGAATGCACCATCACCCAAAGGCACGGAACCATGGTTATGGGCATAGTCTACTTACAACAAAGCTCAAACCCTAATTTTGGATGGGTTGCTTTCTGGGTAAGTCTAATACAAATCTCCACCCAAAAAAGCATTCCCTGCTCTACTCATTGTTGGAATTATGGTTTCAAATATATTATTTATAAAATAAAATTACCATGATTTTAGAGGCGTGGAGCTCACTTCTAGATGCTTTGTCATTGGATGTTCAGTATAGGGAATAATGGCCAGCATATCCCCCTGTAGAGGTAGATTAATTGGGTGCATTGACTTAATGGACACATCTCTTGGGAATAAGGAGATGTATCTCTCTTGAGGGGATGCATGTTCAACACGTAGCCAATACTACCCAAAAGACCGGCCTGTTAGGAACGGAAGACATAGGTACTTAACCCAGGACCATAAAATCACACCCCACCTTCGCAAGGCGACGACCACGGTGGCCCACTTTAGCGATGTCCCACTCTAGCGACGGCCTACGCTAGTGATGGCCTACTCTAGCGATGGCCGACTCAGGTCGCCCCCTCCGGTATAGCGACGACCCACTCTGGTCGCCCCCTCCAGGATTTGAACTTGCGATGTGGGAGCCCACTCTGATACCAAATGTTAAGCACCTAGCCAATACTACCCAAAAGACCGGGGTGTGACGTTATGGTCCTGGGTTAAGTACCTATATCTTCCGCTCCTGACAGGCCAATCTTTTGGATAGTAATGGCGAAGTGCTTAACATTTGGTATCAGAGCAGGCTCCCACATCGTGCGTTCAAATCCCAAAGGGGGCGACCTTGAGGAAGTGGCGACCTAGCAGAGTGGACGACCAGAGTGGGCCGTCGCTATAGCAAAGGGGGTGACCTGAGTAGGCCGTCGCTAGAGTAGGCCGTCACTAGAGTGGGCCACCGTGGTCATCGGCATGCGAAGGTGGGGTTAGATGTTATGGTCCTGGGTTAAGTACCTATGTCTTCCGCTCCTGACAAGCCGGTCTTTTGGGTAGTATTGGCTAGGTGCTTCTCTCCTTGAAGGATGTATCTCTCCTAAGGGGATGTATCCTTATGAATAGTCATTAGTGCCACACCCTTTGGAAATCTATAAATTCCTCCATGATCTTACAAATGAGGCTAAGGCTATTTGCACACCTAGTCTGGCTGAACGGGAGCAAGCTTATCACTTGTAAATGAATTATCAAAGGTTATCTTGTGTGCTTCAAGTTTTATTTATATTCTTCAAGATGAAAGGTATGCTCTCTTTATTCTTCTTATTTCAATCCTATGATATATGTATGGCTCTCATGATTATAAGAATTATGGAGGATTTAATATCTATTTCTATGATGTTTATTTTATTATTATTAGACATCAAGTCTTACAAATACAAGTGATATATGCCTCTACTGGTATCATAGAGATAGATTCTACTTTTCCATAGTTTTTTGGATTTTTGGCTATTTATTTGTGAATGAAAATAAGGCTAGTTTAGGCTTATTGTGTTCTGGCGCCGCAGGCGGGCCTGCTGATATGGGCTGTTGTGCGCGGGCCTGTTGTATGGGGGCCTGCTGGTGTGGGCTTGCCAATGCATGGGCTACTGTTTGGGCATGCCTGTTAACGTGCGGACTTGTGCTGTTTGGGTCTGTAATGACCCATGACCATGAACCAAACCGGGTTTTGCTAATATAATGAGCTAGAATGTGTTTTAAGAGTTGTTTTTGACCCAGAATTTTATTTTTAATGGAATTTTCATGTTATTTGGAATTTATTTGGCTATTTGAGATCCAAGACTATAGGTATGAAGATTTATATGTCGATATTTGATAAATAGTTCATATCTAATTGGTTTAGTTGTTGGATAATTATTTATTTGCTATAATTTCTTGAAGTATTTATAATTTGTCTTATTGCATGTCTTGCTATATATTTATGTATTTTATGTGAAAAATAATTTAATTATATAATTTGCAAAATCCCCAAAGGGTAATGCGAGTTGTATAATTAGATTAGTATATTGTAAATTAATTCATATGAATCCCCAAAGGGTAAGTATGAATTAATTTATTTGTTTGTTTGTTTGTTTGTGATATTGTTGTTTGTTTATTATGTGTGAAATGATTTGCCTAGTAACTCTCATGAATCCCCAAAGGGTAAGTGGGAGTACTAGATGGCTGAGATGATTGTATAATTATGTATGTTCTCCCATATATTGAAATATTTTTTGGATGACAGGAACATCCAATCGTGGACATAATTTTGCTGAGTCCCTAAAGATAAATGTACTTGATGGGACTAATTATGTGAACTGGTCACAATGGGTTGACTTAATGCTACGAGGCTATAGGTTTGATAAGATTATCAAAGTGGATACTCCTTCTCAAAGACCTTCTCAAGTAAACTACCCCAATAATCTGGAATAGTATAAGAAGGACCTTAGAAAATTCAAGGAATGGGATGATGTTAATGAAATTTCTAGGTCACATATTCTTGGGGCTCTAAGTGAGAATCTCTTGATGAATTATTTTCATTTCCCCACTAAAAAAGAGATTCTCGACCTGATTGAGGCTAAATATAGTAAAAAGTCATCTACTCACATCAATAACATATGGCAAAAGTTTACTCGTGCAAAATGCCCAGAAAATGCTGATGTGAGAACATATGTAAATGACATGCTTGCCATGGCAGATGAGTTACAATATCATGGTAGACCAGTGGATGAAGAAACTAAAGTGGTCACCATTATCAACTCTTTACCCAAATCTCTCAAATATATTCAAGATTTTTATTCTTTGTCCAAGACAAAGTGGACTATATTTGATTTGATTAATATGATTGACTACCAGTCCGATAGACTCACTCCAAGTATTGAGTTAGATAAAGCTTCACCTAGCGCAAACGTAGTTTTGAAGCCGAAGAAGAAGAATTTTAAGAAGAAGGGAAAGAACTTTCAAATTCATAACTTCAAGGACAAAAAGGTCAGTCAACAAAGGGTTGAAGTACATGCAAATCAACGTGTTTGCTTCTTTTGTAATAAGCCAAAACATATAAAGAAGTATTGTAGGGTTTTGAAAACCATGCAAGAAGGGCAACAGGAGAACACTAGTGAGTCCTTATATCTTGAAACTTGTACAATTTATATCAAGCCTTTTAGTTGGTGGGCTGATTCTTGTGTAACTGTTCATGTATCAAATGAGTTGTAGGGCTTCAAGGAGCTAAGAAAGATTGAAGACAGAACAAGCTTTATTTATATGGGAAATGATGAAAAGGCCATTGTGGAAAGCATGGGAACTTACCAGCTAAAGCTTGTTGATAACAAGTTTTTTTATTTAGAAGATTGTCTTTATGCTCCTTCTATGAGAAGAAGTCTACTATCTATATCTTGTCTTGAGAAACTTGGATTTACATTTTATTTTGGAAGTGGAAAGTTTCTTATGTTACAAGATGACAAAGTTATTTTGAGAGGTTTTCGAAATTCTGGTCTATATCAATTGCAACTTAGTGGAAATATGGTGTTCAATGTTTCAACTTCTTCTGATATTAAAGAAAGTAAATTGTATTTGTGGCATTTATGACTAGGGCATATAAACAAGGATAGAATTACAAGACTTGTGACACAAGGATTATTGAAAAATATTTCACATAATGATTTTCCTATTTGTGAGTGTAGTATTTATGGGAAAATGATAAAGATACCCTTTCCATCCAAAGGCTCAAGAAGTTCTCATGTTTTGGATATTATTCATTCTGATATATGTGGACCTATGAATGTGAATAGTTGTAATGGTCATTCATATTTTAACACATTTATAGATGATTTCTCAAGATACAAAAGAGTATATTTACTGCATAGAAATAATGAGACCTTAGATTATTTCAAAACCTTCAAATTGGAGGTAGAAAATGCCACAGGAAGGAAGATCAAAACATTGCACAACGACAGAGGTGGAGAGTATTGTTTGTAGTTATTCTCTGAATTTTGTAAGTTAAATGGGATTATCTATATGTTTAGCATGCCTTATACACCTTAATATAACGGTACTTCCGAAAGGAGAAATTGAACCTTACTAGAGATGGTAAGATCTATGATGGCACTTGCAAATTTGCCAATATCCTTTTGGGGCGAGGCACTATTGACAGCTACCTATATCTCAAATAGAGTGCCTTCAAAGTCAGTTGAGAAAACACCTTATGAGGTATGGTCAGGCAAAATTCCTAGTCTTAACCATTTTAAAGTATGGGGATGTGTTGCTCATGTTTTAAAAATTGATCCTAAGGACATTTGAAGGCTAAGACTCGAAGATATTTATTCGTTGGGTACTCTGAACATTCGAAAGGATATAGGTTATATGATCCCAAGGAGAAGGTGATTATTGAAAGTAGACATGTAAAATTCATTCAGGATAGATTTGATTGTGATGAAGATTTAGGTATGAAGTCTCACATGGAAGAATATGTTGAAATTTCTTCTTGTGAATCTCCATCTAATATAGAGAATTCCATCCAAATGGATAGTCGAAGAGGGACTAGAGAAAGAAAATCTAGTAAACTCCTATCATCTTTAGATTTTTTTACCTATGCAGGAGAAACTTATGAAAGAACAAGGTTGAATGAAGACATTACTGATCCTGACACTTACGAGCAAGCACTCCTTGATGTGGATTCCGATAAGTGGAAGTCGGCAATGGAAGAAGAGATGGACTCTATGTATAAAAATGAAGTTTGGAATCTTGTTGATCTTCCTACATCTGTTAAGCCCATTAAGTGCAAGTGAATTTTTACAAGGAAGAGAAATGGTGAAGCTAAAGTTGAAAGATTCAAAGCTCGTCTTGTTGCCAAGGGTTTTACTCAACAATACGGGATTAATTATGATGAAACATTCTCTCCTGTTGAACGAATACAGTCTATTCGAGCTCTCCTGGCATTGGTTGCATATTATGACTATGAGTTGTTCCGAATGGATGTTAAAACTACTTTTCTAAATGGAAATTTGGATGAGGAGATTTATATGGAACAACTGTGGATTTGTTAGACCCGGGACTGAAGCAAAGGTATGTAAGTTGGACAAGTCTATTTACAGTTTGAAATAAGCCTCAAGATTATGGAATATCAAGTTCAATGAAGCAATTACAGCGTATGGTTTTACTCAGAATCCAGAAGATCACTGTGTTTATATCAAAATAGTGGGAGATTGCATTGTTTTTCTTACTTTATGCGTAGATGATATTTTATTAGCCAAGAATGATATTCAGTTACTCCAAGGTATAAAGACATGGTTGTTTCAGACATTTGATATGAAAGCCCTTGGGGAAGCATCTTATATTCTTGGCATTAAAATTCTATGGGATAGAGCCTTGCAAAAATTGAGTTTGTCTCAAGAGAAGTATATGGACACTCTTCTGGATCGATTTCACATGTCCAACTATATACAAGGTAAAGTACCTTATGATAACACTAAAAAGATGAGTCAGGTGGATTGTCCTTCTCGCCTCAAAGATAAGTTGGACGAATCTAAGTATCCATACGCTTCTGCTGTGGGGAGTTTAATGTATGCTCTTACATGTACAAGACCTGATCTTGCTTATGTTGTTGGGGTTCTTAGCCGATTTCAGGCTAATCTAGGTTTCACTCACTGGGAAGGGGTTAAATGGGCAATGCGCTATCTAAAATGGACAAAGTCATATGCTTTGACTTATCAAGCGCACAAGTTGGAATTGATTGGTTATTCCGACTCAGATTATCAAGGATGTATTGATACCCACAAGTCTACTTTTGGTTTAATCTTTATGTTTGGCGGAGGTGCCATTCCTTGGAAAAGAAAGAAGCAAGAATATGTCCCACAATCAACCATGGAGGAAGAATATGTGGCTAGGAACTTAGCTACAAGGGAGGTTGTCTATCTTCATAAATTTTTGCAAAGCCTTCTAGTGGTAGACTGTGTGGATCGACCTATTCCGCTCTTTTGTGATAACGCATATGCTATTGTGTTAGGATCCTCACGAGCCATGGATCTTGTCACCCTCCTCTCTTCTCTTCCTTCCATTGCCTTGCTTGACGTAGATGTAGATTGATGGAGTGATGAAGAAAGAATTTCAGAAAGGGGAATTGGGGGAAAATGGGGGAGAGCTTGAAGGAACTCTCAACCTGTTATCTAAATACTCTAGGCTAATTTACTAACTCAAATCCTACCTTCATTAACCTAGCCATCCCCTTAAATAGGGTTGAGGACGTCAAATACAATTCCGACCCTTGGGTCACTGGTTCAAGCCAAATAAATTCTAAACCAAACCAAACCAAACCAAAATCAATTACATGAAAATTGAAAACCACATTAATTAATTCCTACGCCTGCTGCTAACTCATGATGCTATTGAGTCCATAACATTACCCCCCTCCTAGAGAAAGAGCTTGTCCTCAAGCTCGAAGGAAGGGTAGAGAAGCCGAAATGTTGATAAGGGCTCCCATGTAGTGTCACTGGGGTCTGCATTCGCCCACTGGACGAGAATTTTGCGTGCCTGCAATACCTGAGCTGGAGTAGAAAGGACACGGCCTTCATGGAGTGGTGGCAGAGGGGTGTGCAGCAAGGGCGAGTCGCCCTGGAACGGCTTCAGTTAAGATACATGAAATACATTATGTATCTTTGCCTCGGGTGGTAGCTACAAGCGGTAAGCCACAGGGCCAATGCGGTCTAACACCTGAAATGGACCATAATATTTCTGAGAAAGCTTTTGGTGCTTGGAGGTAGTCAGTGACAGCTAACGGTAATGTTGTAGCTTTAACCACACATGATCTCCTTGGGAATAATATACCTCTTGGTTCTTCTTATCATAATAGAACTTCATAGACTGCTGGGCCTCCTGGAGATGCGTACGCACCTCAGTGAGCATAACGTCTCTTTCAGCTAACGGTTGGTCCAAAGTGACAACTTTGGATGCCCCTAGTTCATAGGATAAAAAATGAGGTGGATCTCTGCCATAAACTACCCTGAAAGGTGTAGTTCCTAGTGTGCTATGGTAAGAGGTATTATAGCAAAATTCTGCCCAAGAACAGTTTAGGTGAGTCCCCCACAAAACAGTGAAGATACATTTTGATCGTGCGATTGACGACCTCTATTTGTCTGTCAGCCTGTGGATGATATGCAGAAGAGAATGCCAATTGGGTGCCATGTAACTTGAATAATTCTTTCCAAAAGGTACTGGTAAAAATGGCATCCTTGTACTTATAATGGAAGTTGGAAGCCCGTGTTGTCGGACAATGTGGTCCATAAATAACTGAGCTACATGAGCAGCAGTATATGGATGCGCCAAAGAAATGAAGTTACTATATTTTGAAAAATGGTCAACCATGACTAATATCACGGATTTACCTGATGAAGTTGGAAGGCCATCAATGAAGTCCATTGAAATATCGGACCAGATTTGAGACAATAGCTGTAGAGGTTGTAGTAGGCCGGCAAGACTTAAAGATTCGGCCTTGTTTCGTTGACAAATTTGACAAGCAGCTACATAATCAGCAATCGTGCTCTTCATACCCCTCCAGTAAAAATCCCGACTGATTCATAAATATGTTTTCTGTTGACCCTCATGTGTGCTATTATAGATAGAAAACATAATGGTGAGAAGAAGTGGGGATGTGTGATGCATAAAATTCTTGTTTTCGTATAGGATAAGACGATCCTGAAACGTCCAATGACTAGCTATTGTCCCTTGTTGAATATCCTGATATAATGAAATAAATTTTGGACATTGATGGGTCTCCTCTCGAATAGAATCCAAAAAAAGTGAGCATGGGTTGCTGATAGGATAAACGTGTGGTTCTAGAATGTCTCTACGAGACAAAGCATCATCCCCCAAATTCAAACTGCCTGGCTTATATTGAACTGTAAAATCAAAGCCCATGAGTTTAGTCAACCAATGCTACTGCGGTGATGTGGTGAGGCGTTGTTCAAGAAGATACTTGAGGCTGCAATGATCTATACGAATTAGAAAGGGACGTCCCCAGAGATAAGGCCGCCAATGTTGTACGGCTTTGGCTAACCCAATCAGTTCCCTCTCATATGCATCTAACTTGTGGTGGTGTTGTCCCAACTGGCGGCTGAAATAAGCAATGGGGTGTCCCTATTGTTGTAACACTACACCAATACCTCCACCGGATGCATCACATTCCACCACAAAGGCTTCATCAAAATCTGGTAGCTATAGCCCAGGCGCTGAGGCTAAGGCCTCCTTTAACAACTGAAAGGCCTGAGCCGCTGAGGAAGACCAGTTGAATGCATGTTTGTTGAGAAGGTTGTTGAGTGGTGCTGCAATCTGGCCATAAGTATGGATAAATTTTCTGTAATATCCCGCTAGGCCCAAAAATCCTCTTAATGAGGTATGGGAGGTGGGAGGAGGCCAATCGGTGATGGCTTGTATCTTACTTTGGTCAACCTTCACGCCCACTACTGATATAACGTGGCCCAAATATGCCACTTCTGAGGTACCCATAGAACATTTTGATTTATTTAGAACCAAATGATGGGAGAGTAGAATGGTAAATACCTGATGGAGGTGTTGGAGATGTTCATCCCTATTTTTCCTATAGACCAAGATGTGATAAAAAAATGCTAACACATAGTTTCGCAGAAGTGAGGAAAATACCTCATTCATGAGGGCTTGGAAGGTAGAGGGCGCATTGGAGAGACCGAAGGGCATGATGAGGAACTCGAAATGACCATGGTGCATGCAGAACACAATCTTCTCCACATCTGCAGGGTGAACTCTAATTTCATGATAGCCCAATTTCGAATCTAACTTTGTAAAAATCGTAGCACCATGTAACTCATCCAGAAACTCGTCCACCATTGGATGGGGAACTTGTCTTTAACTGTATTCAAATTTAGTTGCCTATAGTTGACACAAAACCTCCATGATTTATCCTTTTTGTGGACCAGTAAAATAGGGGATGAGAAGGGAGACCTACTGGGCTGGATAACTGCCTGAGCAAGCATATTAGGGCACTGTCTTTCGATTTCATCTTTCTGTATATGTGGGTAACGATAAGGACTCAGCACCACTGGATCGGTTCCCAACTTCAAACGAATGCGATGATCACAGTGACGCACTGGTGGTAGACCAGTAGGGTCATTAAATAAATCCGCAAATGTTGTAAGTAATGAAGATAACTTACAATCTTCAGTGCTTTGAATCTGTAAATTGTGAAGTGCGCTAGGCACCTGTGCCTTAATACCCTGCAGTGTAATCTAGCCCTGTTGTGCTGTAAATGTCATAGTCTGAGCCTGAAAATCCCACAATATAGGGCCTAATAGTTGTAGCCATTTTACCCAAGCACCAAATCAAATCCTGCCAAAGGAATGACCAGTAAGTCTTCTTTAAATGAATGTCCCTCAATAGTAAAAGGGGTGTCTGCACATAACCCAACACTGGCAATTTCAGCCCCATTGGCCACTGAAACCGAGAGACCCTTTTGCTGTTGGATTTCTAATCCCAATTGTTTTGCTGCGGACTCACTAATAAAATTATGTGTGCTGCCAGAATCGACTAAAGGAAGTAACAGAAGATGGTGTAACTTGGCCTTTACCTGCATGGTATTAGAACTACGCAGGCCATACATGGCATAGAGGGAGACCTCTGGCTCTTCTGGACCCTCTTCCCAAAGTTCAATTCTGAATAATCTTTTGCAGGTATGTCCTGGGAGAAATTGTTCATCACAATTAAAACATAGGCCCTTGGCATTTCTTGCCTCCATTTCCTGTTTAGTCAAGAATTTACGTGGAAGATTGTTGGGGGGCACAGTTGTAGACTGTTCTGCACGGTTAGGGGCAGCAAAGCCAAAACGTGGACCAGGTGTAGTACCCGGTAGTCTGTTCGTCCAAAGGGGTTTTCGGCCTAATGATTCCCTCAGAACTCTTTGTTTCTGTTCCACAACCCTGGCATAATTCATGGCTGAGTCCAAGTCTGTAGGACCAAGTAATTCCAGTTCTAAGCAAACTGACTCTGTCAAGCCCGCATTAAAAATTTGAACATGCAGGTAAGGAGGAACAAATTCACTTGCTCGAGCCAACCTTTCCTGAAATGTTTTTTGGTACAATTCTAAGGTGCCAGTCTATTTACAGTTGATCAATTCCCCCACAGGGTTGCTACTAGCTGGAGGTTCAAACCTCATCTGGCAAGCATGTTTAAAATGTAGCCAATCCTGAGTCGAATGGACATTTCGGTAGTGATGGAACCACATGAACGCTTCATCGAGCAGGTGGTAGGCGACCAATGTGCTTGTCCACATCCACCATTTGTTGATGATAGAAAAATTGCTCACATTTCGTGAACCAAAGTATAGGATCCTTTGAGCCATCATATGTTGGAAAATTGATTTTAAAGTACCTGGGAACCATAGTTGGTCCTTGTGCGTGAACAGCCAAAGGAATAGTTTGTGGGCGCAGTGGTGGGGGTGGTGGTGGCGTGAAGTGTGGGTGGTGTGCTGCCGGTGGTTGAAAGTAGGTAGCAGGTTGTGGTGCTGCCAGTTGAAGTGCTGCAAGCTGACGGATGACAGTTTGGAGAGAAGATTCCAGCATGTGCAATATATTATGGATGTTAGTAATTTCAGCACCTTGATGTGTGGACCTTTGTTGAAGCTTTGAAAGCACTTGACGTATGTCCTTTGGAGAAGATGAGTCACCGAGGGTGGACCTGTCTGATACCACGTTGTTAGGATCCTCAAGAGCCATGGATCTTGTCACCCTCCTCTCTTCTCTTCCTTCCATTGCCTTGCTTGACGTAGAGGTAGATTGATGGAGTGATGAAGAAAGAATTTCGGAATGAGGAATTGGGGGAAAATGGGGGAGAGCTTGAAGGAGCTCTCGACCTATTATCTAAATTACTCTAGGCTAATTTACTAACTCAATTCCTACCTTCATTAACCTAGACGTCCCCTTAAATAGGGTTGAGGATGCCAAATACAATTTCTACCCTTGGGTCACTGGTTCAAGCCAAATAAATTCTAAACCAAACCAAACCAAAATCAATTACTTGAAAATTGAATTAATTAATTCCTACACCTGCTGGTAACTCGTGATGTAATTGAGTCCATAACATATTGCTATCACAAAAGATCCGAAGTGTCACTCCAAGGCTAAACATATCGAAGGGAAATACCACTACATACGAGACATGCTGAGGAAGGAGGAAGTTGTTATTTATAAGATATCTGCTCCGAACAACTTAGCTGATCCACTAACCAAGTGTCTTCCTGTGTCCAATTTCACTTTCCATGTATGGAACATGGGTTTGATTTGTTTATAATTGATGAGACCAAGTGGGAGAACATTGTTTTGTATGCATTATGGTCTCAATGATTTGTCATACTATGTCATGACATTGTGATTTATATTCCATGGAATGACCATTTTGAAAGAATGCATATGCTTTGGTGTGATAATATGAGTACTCAGCATATGCCTTGAGATTCAACTTCCCTATCAGGTATGCACTTGTACGTGTATATGTGAGGGTCTCAATAGGGAATGATGGTTGAGTCTCTAAATTGTCCAGGCCAATGGGACTACAAAGGCACAGTTTCCTTTATAGCTAATGCTCATGTTGGTATAGAGCTTTACCTTGAGCTCCTCAGATACTGAGTATGCTATGGACGGTGAGATGCCTTGATAGGAAGGTAGGGTTGGATATCTAAATTATTCAGGCCTATGGTACTGATTAGGCACAATTGCCTTAGTGGCTAATACTCGAACTGTTATAGAGCTTTACCCTGAGTTCAGGTCCGAGTATGCTATGAATAGAGACCATTGAACTAGAAAATTTGGCAAGTATAGATTTTTTTTATTCCCCAGCCTTGGATATCTAAGATATATATTGTGTAGGCCCGGGTTAACCACACATGTATATTATAGTATTTAAGGTAATGCCTATGGTCATGGTATGGTTTTATGTGTCAAGATTGATTTTTAAAGTTTTTTTGAAAATCAAAATTTGAAATGGATTTGAAACCAAGTGGGAGTTTGTTGGAATTATGGTTTCGAATATATTATTTATAAAATAAAATTATCATGATTTTAGAGGTGTGGGGCCCACTGCTAGATGCTTTGTCATTGGATGTTCAGTACAAGGAATAATGGCCAATACATCCCCCTATAGAGGTAGATTAATCTGGTGCATCGACTTAATGGACACATCCCTTGGAAATAAGGAGATGTATCTCTCTTGAGGGGATGTATCGCTCCTTGAAGGATGTATCTCTCCTAAGGGGATGTATCCTTATGAATAGTCATTAGTGCCACACCCTTTGGAAATCTATAAATTCCTCCATGGTCTTACAAGTGAGGCTAAGGCTATTTGCACACCTAGTCTGGCTAAACGGGAGCAAGCTTATCACTTTTAAACGAATTATCAAAGGTTTTCTTGTGCACTTCAAGTTTTATTTATATTCTTCAAGATGAATGGTATGCTCTCTTTATTCTTCTTATTTCAATTCTATGATATATGCATGGTTCTCATGATAAGAAGAACCATGGAGGATTTAATATCTATTTCTATGATGTTTATTTTATTATTATTAGACATCAAGTCTAACACTCATCCTCCCACCACCGTTGCAAAGGCCACCATCCTCCCACCCCCCACCTCACAAACACCACCTACCAGAAATTCCTTCCTAAGCCCAAACCCTCAAAAATTATCCCTAACCCTGTTGAGCTTGTGCTCCCACCCCCACCTCCCCTGTTGATCTACCACTCAACTAGCCATATAACCCTCACTCTCCCAGATCAGGCTCTAGCTGATGGAATCAGTCGGCTCTCTGTCGCCACGGTTGTCACTGCCAGATCCACTTGTTCGTGAACAACCCTACTCACAATTTGGCTTAACAACCGCTTCCTGCAATTTAACCCTCCTGCCATCTATCACATCTTGGGTGGTCACTGGTTTATCTTCAAATCCATTGAAGATAGGCAAAGAGTTCAAACTCATTTGGAGCGAAAAGGGATCACCCTTGAAGTGGATGGTCGACAGGGCCCCGAAACTTACTAATTCCCTGGTAGGACAGTGGCTTGTTGCTCGGGGTATTCCCGCCGAGCTTCAGTGTTGGCACACCATATCCAGCATTGCTAGCATATCAGGAAAAATCATCTGGACAAAAGAACAACAAGAGCATCCCCACCAGGAAATGTTTTTTGACTGGCCAAAAGCTCCATTAAGTGACCTCCACCGTATCAAAATTATTTGGACTTTATACCAAATTAGCCATTTTTAAAAAGTTATTTCAATAAATGACGTCACTTTAAGCTTATTTTGAAAAATACCCAACTTTGGTCTATTGTACATGTATACAGTCAAAGGTGACATGTAAGCTTTGACGGATTACATGTTGCTACATCAATAGCACTACGTGAGTAGATAGACACATCAACTACCACTGTTACGGTCCCGGGTCTCCCACGGGTTATTGTAAGGAACCCATGTGGAATCGTAGGAAGGCATGGAGAGGAAGACGAAGATCAAGCCAAAGGGAAACTTGAAAACCCTAGAACTCGTAAAGAGAGCTCCAAGCCTATTTAACCTAAAATCAATGCTTGTCTTTTTCATTACTCCTACCCCTTAAATAGGGTTCACCCTTACTGGATTTAAGATAAAATATTACAAAAATACCCCTATAAATGAAATATTCCAAAAATACCCGTGGCATAAAACTGAAATAAAATAAAATAAATCAAAGAAAAAAATTAAAAAAATAATGTTTATGAATTGAAAAATTCTTTCTCTTAGCCATTTATTATCGATTTAAAATATTTATAAATTAAAAGAATTAAAAAAAAGTTATTTTAAAGTTTAAAAATTTGATTTATCTGTAAAAAATATTAAATTATTAAAAAAACATGAATTAATTAAAAATCTTACAACACCTTTTATTATCGATTTAAAATATTTATTAACTGAAAAATATGAAAGTTTTTTATTTATAGTTTAATAATAAATATATTGGTACACTTTTTATTATCTTATATTTAAAATAATAATTTATTAAAAAATATTACCCTTACCTATTTAACACATTTTTATTAGTCAATTTAAAATAATTAATTAATTTTTTTAAATTTTAGTTTTGAGTTTAAAAATAAAATTTACCAGTACAGTTTTTTTTCAAATTTATCTCTACACTTTTTGATTACCTTATATTTAAAATATTAAAATTAAAATAAATATACTAATTATTTGAAAAATCTAACTCTTACTTATTTATCACATTTTATTATCGATTTAAAATATTTTTTTAAAACAATTATTAAAAATTTTACTTTAGTGTGTAAAAATAAAAAATTTTGATATAAATTTTGTTACCTTAGTATATTAATTAATTAAAATCTTACTCTTATCTATTTAATACTTTTTATTATCTATTTAAAATATTTATTAATTAAAAAATATTTTTGAGTTTAAAAATCAAATTTATCAGTACATATTTTATTATCTTATATTTAAAAAAACATGGATGGATGTAAAAGGAAGTCATATATGAATAAATATTTTTACATCAAAATGTCAAATAACATAAAAATTCATGTTTTATGCCTCTTCCTTCTGACAAGGACTTTGTAGTCAAATAACTATAATTAGTGTTCTGACTTCTAGTTTATGTATCATGACCTGAATTAGTGCTCTTTCGCTACTTAGGTCTAACATCCTCACAAATTACTAAACGCCCATCAAAATTCATCTCCAGATCATTATCCATATCCAGTTTTTGCTTGAGTGCTCTGATGACCCAAGGGCTGCTCTTGTCTTTTGTCGGTCTAGGAGGTCAAGTAAGTCATTTTCCAATTGATCGGAAAGGTCTTATGCCAAACTCTTACTTATTGAACAGGTTCTACAGACGAATCTGGAGGACCCATCCGAGCTTTTGATTGATTATTTCAAGTTGGGAGATCAAATCTTGAACTTATATGAAAGGAGGAAAAGCAAACCTTAATGCATTCAACTAAGTACTATATATGTGGAAATGAAACAAAAAATACAGAGGAAATGATATTGGCCAAGAGACAGATATAAGTGATCAAACCTATTGGTTGTAGAGATCAAATGCAATGATATAAAAATAAAATCGCAAAGTGGAAGTGCTATATGAGTTTGACAAATCAAATAAAATCATCGAATACCCCTGGTAGACCCTCATATGACTTCACAGTCACTAAGAACTGTACCTCATCAGTGATGGGGGTCGGGTTTCGTTGACTAATGGACACCCCTGCAAGTGACTCATCCTAGTTTGAACTAGACACAACCCACCCTCCATTACCCAATCTACTCATAATCATACTCTCTACCCATCCCTAGGGACACATGGAAACTCAATAAAACATAGACAAAAAAAATACTATGTGGTGGTTATTTATAACACCAGAATCTCCGCACCACATGGCAATATCATTCCATAGCACTTCAAAATTATTCAACAACATTTAAAAATTAATTGAACTAATTCTATAGCAGATGACTAGTCCTAATAATGCAAAAACACACCTAAGTCTAAATTCACAGAACACCTATGGTAGAGCCCCATTGGGGAAGCTTCTTATATTCTTGGCATTAAAATTTTATGGGATAGAGTTTTGAAAAAATTGAGTTTGTCACAAGAGAAGTATATCGACACTCTTCTGGATCGGTTTCACATGTCCAACTGTATACAAGGTAAAAGTACCTTATGATAGCACTAAAAAGATAAGTCAGGTGGATTGCCCTTCTCGCCTCAAAGATAAGTTGGACGAATCTAAGTATCCATATGCTTTTGTTGTGGGGAGTTTTATGTATGCTCTTATATGTACAAGACCTAATCTTGCTTATGCTGTTGGGGTTCTTAGCCGGTTTCAGGATAATCAAGGTTTCACTCACTGGGAAGGGGTTAAATGGGTAATGCGCTATCTAAAATGAACAAAGTCATATGCTTTGACTTATCAAGTGGACAAGTTGGAATTGATTGGTTATTCTAACTCAGATTATCAAGGATGTATTGATACCCGCAAGTCTACTTCTGGTTTTATCTTTATGTTTAGCAGAGGTTCCATTTCTTGGAAAAGCAAGAAGCAAGACTGTGTCGCACAATCAACAATGGAGGCAGAATATGTGGCTATGAACTTAGCTACAAGGGAGATTGTCTATCTTTGCAAATTCTTGCGACATCTTCTAGTGGTAGACTATGTGGAGTGGCTTATTCCTCTCTTTTGTGATAATGCATCTGCTATTGTTATCACGAAAGATCCGAAGTGTCACTCCAAGGCTAAACATATTGAAGGAAAATACCACTACATACGAGACATGCTGAGGAAGGAGGAAGTTGTTATTTATCAGATATCTTCTCCAGACAACTTAGCTAATCCACTAACCAAGTGTCTTCCTATGACCAGTTTCACTTTCCATGTGAGGAACATGGGTTTGATTTTTTTATAATTGGTGAGACCAAGTGGGAGAACATTGTTTTGTATGCATTGTGGTCTCAATGATTTGTAATACTATGTCATGACATTGTAATTTATATTCCATGGAATGACCATTTTGAAAGAATTATTTTAAAAGAATGCATATGCTTTTGTGTGATAATATGAGTAGTCAGTGTATGCCTTGAGATTCAACTTCTCCATTAGGTATGCACTTGTACATGTATACGTGAGGGTCTCAATAGGGAATGACGGTTGAGTCGCTAAATTGTCTAGGCTAATGAGACTGCAAAGGCAGAGTTTCCTTTACGTCTAATACTCATGCTGGTATAGAGCTTTAACCTAAGCTCCTCAAGTACTGAGTATGCTATGGACGGTGAGATGCCTTGATGTCCAGCTTTTCTATTAGGTATATACTTGTATGTATATATGGAAGGGTCTTAATAGGAAGGTAGGGTTGGATGTCTAAATTATTCAGGCCTATGGTACTAATTAGGCACAGTTACCTTAGTGGCTAATACTCGAACTGGTACAGAGCTTTATCCTGAGTTTAGGTCCGAGTATGCTATGAATGGAGACTGCTGAACTGGTAAATTTGACAAATATGAATTTGGTTTATTCCCCAGCCTTGGATATCTAAGATCTATATTGTGTAGGCCTGGGTTAACTACACATGTATATTAAAGTGTTTAAGGTAATGCCTATGGTCATGGTATGGTTTTATGTATCAAGATTGATTTTTCATGTTTTTTTGAAAATCAGAATTTGAAATGGATTTGAAACCAAGTGGGAGTTTGTTGGAATTATGGTTTCAAATATATTATTTTTAAAATAAAATTACCATGATATTAGAGACGTGGGACCCACTTCTAGATGTTTTGTCATTGGATGTTCAGTACATGGAATAATGGCCAGCACATCCCCCTGTAGAGGTAGATTAATTGGGTGCATTGACTTAGTGGACACATCCCTTAAGAATAAGGAGATGTATCTCTCTTGAGGGGATGTATCTCTCCTTAGAGGATGTATCTCTTCTAAGGGGATCTATCCCTATGAATAGTCATTAGTGCCACACCCTTTGAAAATCTATAAATTCCTCCATGGTCTTACAAGTGAGGCTAAGGCTATTTGCACACCCAGTCTGGCTAAACGGGAGGAAGCTTATCACTTGTAAATGAATTATCAAAGGTTATCTTGTACACTTCAAGTTCTATTTGTATTCTTCAAGATGAAAGGTATGCTCTCTTTATTCTTTGTATTTCAATTCTATGATATATGTATGGCTTTCATGATAAGAAGAATTATGGAGGATTTAATATCTATTTCTATGATGTTTATTTTATTATTATTAGACATCATGTCTAACAGCTGGGACACTAGGACACAGGGCTCGTGTACTGGTCTCCCCCTTCTCAAGATGACTCTCAAGATCCTCCCTACGAGCAAAGGAAAGGGAAAGGGAGGGAGGAGACAAAGGAATTGTCCCCCCTAACTATCTCCTTTCCATTGGAACACCTTGCTTGAGCGGCATCCGAAGTTATGGCAAGGTCGCCGGAGGTCGGCGTTGGCCTTCATCATCCATAGGAGGGGACTGCGACTCCCCGAGTCGTGCATCGTGAAAAAGAAATCCCCAATTTGAAGTTGATCTTAATAAATAAGAGAGAGCTATCTTCACAGTTTGAGATGGCATGGGGGAACGATAGAAGAAAAGCCGGACTAATCCACAGTGCATAATAATATAAGTCCACAATGGTAGAATCACCAAGAGAATAAAGTCAAACTTGACCAGAAAACTAATGATAAAATTTTAACAGCAAAGAACTGACCACAGAATTGAGTAGAACATTGACCTTTAAGCGGACTAAAAATTGACCATGAAATCTGTCCAAGAGAATTGACTAGGGTTAAGACAAACCCCAACACCAACTTTTGAATGTCCACTTCCTCTTAAAATCTTTGGATTGTTGGCAGGAATGTTTGCTTCTGCATGGCTGCACCATGAGAGATTCAGCTATTTGGCCAAAGAACTTTGAGGGAAAATAAGGAGCTGGAATTGTCTAGTGCAACTCCATGGCCAATGGAGTTGACATGGTGATTGCTGATTTTGCTTTTGACATAAGGAGGGAACAAGCTTAAGATCTATTTTTCATTCTTCTTCCCATGCTTGGAACAGCTATAGCACAGAAATTTCCACCTGATTCATTCAAGCACAACTTGTCAATAGCAGCTACAGCAATCCACCTCTTGAGAGCATTAATTGTGGGACCACTTTGAAGCTCTAATGCGAAAGAGCTGGCTGCCATGGAGCAGGCAGGGGCGTGGCTACTACTGCCATGTGAAAGGTTAATTGTTTCCCATATGAGGACATAAGAAGTTTTGTCATATCTAAAGCTCTGAGAGATTCACTTGGTTTGCGGTGGTTGTTTCATCAAAACTGGACCTTGGAAGACTGGATGAGACTTTTCTATATTTTAATGATGAACTCAAGGAAGAATAAGACGTGTAAGAGAAAAAAAGCTACTGAAATCTTTGTTTTTGTCATGGTAGAGAGAATCTTCGAAATTGATATCAAGATATGAGAAAGTACACTTTTTTCCCTTGACAAGCACACTGCTAGGCCAAGAGAATCGCTAGCATGAAGATAAGAAGAGGAGAGCCGAATTCTGCTTTAGATGGAGTGGGATGTGTGAGAATTGGTATCCTCAGGCTGAGTATGGTTGGGCCTAGTGGACTAACTACAGAAGTATGTGGTTGAGCCAGTCTAGATTGCCACACCTCTATATTTGCTGTAAAACATGGTCAATAGAGGACAAAGATTAACAGACGATCTGGTAAAGAGCTTGAGACGCACACAACAGTAATCTCAATATTTTGAAATGAGACTAGAGTTGATGAAGATGACTAGAAATCGTGGTGCGCAGTTGAAGCGGGTGATAGCAGCTGTTGAGTTTTATTAAGAAAAATGAGAGAAAGGGAACTGTGAACAGAGAAACGAATATTCAAGACTGATAAACTATCTATGAGAAAAATTCTGAAAGAACTTATCTTCTTTTTCTTTTCCATATTTTATTTCTCCATCTCAATCATTGTTGCTATGATACCATGTGAAAATTTGTAGGAGAAGAAGTATTGGAGAGATTAAGGTTTAGAGAGTCCTCTCCCTTATTTACGTTGATTTTCAGGACTCCATGGATTTAGGTCAAGGAGAAAAAGAAAGCGACACCCAATGGAAGAAAACAAGAGGAAGAAGAGGTTATGGACTTAACCAAACCCTACCTCATAAGTCATATTTATAAGTATGAAAACTACCAATATTAAAAGCATACCCTTCACCCTAATAAGAGTGAAGAAAAGACATGAAATTTAAACTAATTACATTAGTGCCACCCTAATTACATCATATATTCCAACACTCCCCCTCAAGCTGGGAGGCAATGGCAGTGATCCGAGTTTGAACCAAATAACATATATGTAGTAATAAGCTCCTCCATCACGGTGTCCTAACCCGAGCACCGACTCTCAAAGGTAGAAATGGGTGATAAGTGGGTAATGTCTGTCGTTTACAAGACGGAGATAAAAGACCCACGGGTATATATATAAGAAGCCTGAATAGACTTAAAACACCCATATAAATCAAAGGTTCCAACCAATGCTATGCTTTAACAGGGTTGGCCAATAAGGGTAAGTAAGAGTCAAATAAACGATGGTAGGAGAAAGATTGCCAAAGGGTAATGGGTAATGGAAAATAAGATGCCGAGGGCACTATGTGCTTTATTTTTCTATGAAATTCAAAATCTACTTAAGAGGAACCAATGCCGACAACAATTAGTAGATAATGAACCCAAGGCAAGTGACCAAGAAGTTCTTCTTCATAAATAAAGTCTCAATCAAAGAGACACAATAGCAATAGCAGAAATGGGTCAATGCCCAAATAACATGCACCACATGATCAGTTGTATAGTAGCTAATATTCGGTAAATAATAGATGTCATTAAGGGTAATAAGGATACATGAAATAGTTCGCATCGACTTCATTAGTAAATAAGGAAGTTGCACCAAATAGTATGTTGGAACCGAGTAATAATCTAAGATAATAATCCAGTCGGAGATAGAGAACCAAGTTGAACTCAGTAAGTTATCTGACCAATATAGCCGAGTCATAGGAAAAATAAATATAAACCTAGTGACCCGGACCTATATAATCGAGGCAGAAAATAAGTGGCTGTGTCAGGCTAACTCGATAGAACAAGAGCCAGTGTTCCTCGGGTCAACAGAATTGTCGCTAGGTCAACCTGGTGGTCCTATGCTGAATCCGTGCATGATTAAAACATTAGCTACTTTGGGGACTTAAATCCAAAAATAAACCTTCGTCGTCCTCCCCACGACAATTTTGAATAGAGTGGAACAACTTCATCATCGCCAAATCTGGATAAGGAAAGGCCAGCAACCCCGGAGAAGTAGCAGAAATCTTCCCAAAAATAGAATAGTGGAAATCTTCCAGAAAATCTCCAGAAATAGTAAAATAACAATGAAGATTGTAGGAATTTTTGAAACATCAGGGAGATAGCAATTTTTACGGAAATTAGATGGTGATGAAAATAAACTTTCGAAGATAGATGGCAGTTGTCAAAATTAGATTTCTCCAGTGAGATTACAAAGATAGAAGAGAATCTTGGAGAAGTAGTAGCATTCAGAAATCAATCAGCCAAATTTCTCAGCCAAGTCTAGCAAGTTTCGAATGTAGTATCATGATTAAGCCAAATTAGATGTAATCCACCAGCTGGCTTGGAAGATAATGATACCAATAGCGCTTAGAGATAATACAGGCAGAGACAGTCTCAGATGATCAGTGATGCTATTTGAACAGTTGGCAATGCAGCCGTTGTAGAGAACTGATGAATTTAGTATCCCTTTTCCATGATCACGAACAAGACAAAGAAGAAAGAAAAAAGAGAAAAGGGAAGGAAAGCTTTAGGGTAGAAAGAAGAAAAAAAATACAAGAGAAGAGGAGGTTGCGTCAAGCAAGTGAGGGAGAGAGAGAACCAATTTGGGATTGAATGTGTGACTTGATTAATTCCGAATTGAAATACCTCTATTTATAGTAGAGGAGGAGGTAGAGTCCTTATACAAATTTTCATTCAATCCTAATTACATTCCAACTCTAACTCGTCAATATAAGTAAGTCTATTCAAACTATACTAGTAGAAGACTAACTTGAGTAGAACTAGGAGTCCTTCATTATTCACGTGAATATAACGGATAAGCCAGCTCGTAGCCTTATCCTTGTGGCCCCCTCATGATCTCCCAGTGCACCTTGATAAGATTGCCAACTCGTGAGATCTTTGTGGGTTCCACTTGATCTTCAAGTCTTCTGAATCAATTCAGCTTGTGCTTTTTGCTTCCTTAACTCGTGCTTGCTTTGGGTGAGGACTCTTCTTGGTGACCCACATCCTCTAGGACTCTTCCTGATGACCTACGTCCTCATGGTGGGTCCCATCAGCTCGAGCACCATGGTGGGTCCCACATTGTAACACTCCCCCTCAAGCTGGGATTGAGAAGACATCATAAACGCCCAACTTGCTACATATGGTAGACATAATCTTGTGAGTGACTGGTTTGGTGAGAATATCTGTTGTTGGAAGATAAGCTCAAGCCCACACGACCAAGGAAGACCCACATATCTAAGATAATTATAAGATGGGCCACATGACCAAGGAAGGCAGTAGGACCCACAATGATTACCATGATCTGGCATCCTCATCGCATCAGTTGGAAGATCAAGAAGAACTCACAAAAGTAACTTATCTTATGGTCACGTCAAAGAAGATTTTTAGTTTGATTTATGTTTGTCTTTTATCCATATTGAGTTATTTAATTATGTTAGGACTTATCTTTAAGTGTTAGAGTTTGGGTGTAATTGGGACAAGGGTAGTTTTATTGTAATTGGACTCTACTACCTTCCCCTATTATAAATAGAGGTTCATGTACTCTGATTACGACAAGTTATTGATGTCAATGAAGTATTTCACTTTTCCATAAATTCAACATCTGTAACTTGATTTTGTGATGATATGTGCTTCAAGGATAAGAGACCAACTTGAAAATTTTCTCGCATAAAGTGGCAATCTACCTCAATGTGCTTTGTCCTCTCATGGAAGACTGGATTCGATGTATTATGTATTGTTGCTTGATTACAACAATATAGATCCATTGAAGCTTTTTTATAGAATCCCAATTCAGTGAGAAGAGATCTTATCCATAAGATTTCACTTATAGTGTGTGTCGTGGCTAAGTATTTTGCTTCTCCACTTGACCGTGCTACTACATTTTGTTTTTTGCTTTTCCACGTAACCATATTTCCTCCAACCATCATGTAAGATCTAGAAGTAGATTTTCTATCATCTGGGGATCCAGCCCAATCTGCATCCGAGAATATCTTAATGTTGAAGTGACCATTTTTTATAGAGGAACCCCGTTCCAGGAGCTCCTTTCAGATAACGTAGTATCCTCTCAAGTGTTTGCCAATGACTAAGTTGTGGCTTGTGCATGTACTGACTTACCACACTTACTGCATATGAAATTTCTGGCCTTGTTACGCACAGGTAAATAAGTCATCCCACTAACTTTTGACATTTGCCAATATGTGTCTACCGGTTTGCATACCATCATACCTATTTCTTCTAGTAGATCAAGGGCATATTTTATTTGGGAAAGAATAATTCCAAATCTAGATTGTAAGACCTCAATATCCAAAAAGTATTTCAGTAATCCAAGATCCTTCGTCTTGAATTCAACACATATTCTTTCTTTTATTTTCTGAATGCCCTCAGAACTACTCCCAGTTAAAATAATATCATCAACATAAACAATTAGAATCACCTTACCTTGTGTTGTGTTCTCAACAAATACTGAGTGATCTACAGAGCATATGTAAAAACCTGCCCGTATGATGGCTTGACTAAATTTCTCAAACCATGCCCGTGGGGACTGTTTTAGTCCATATAGAGATGTTTTAAGGCGACATACAAACTCCCCCTCAACCACATATCCAAGTGGTTGTTGCATATAAATCTCTTCTTTGATATCACCATTGAGAAATGCATTTTTAACATCCAGTTGATATATTGGCCATGATGAATTAGCTGCCAAGGATAATAATATACGTACCGAGGTCATTTTTGCCACTGGAGAGAATATCTCATCATAATCAATGTCATAGCATTGAGTGTAACCTTTTTCAACCAGTCGTGCCGTTAGTCATACAATAGTCCCATCTGGATTATGTTTTACTATATCAACCCACTTGTAACCACCGGGATTTTTATCTGTAGGTAGAGGAACCAGTGACCATGTGTAATTATCATTGAGTGCCTTCATTTCTTCATCCATTGCTGCCTTCCACCCTGAATATTGTAGAGCCTCCTGATATGACTGTGGAACAGATATGGAAGAAATAGATTAAAGAAACTGACAACATAATGGTGAGAGGTAATGATGAGACACAAAATTGGAAATAGGATGAGAAGTAGAAGGTTGAGTGCATGATCGAGGTTCTTTTCTTATAGCAATAAGACGAGTATCAAATTGAGGACCAAAAATGACTGGTGATGAAGAACTTACCTTTGGTGGATCCGACAACTCGGTAGGTGTGGTATTGGCAAACTGTCTCTGGGGGCTGAACAATCTCTATATTACGAGGCACAACCGGTCGAGGAGAACTTGGTACAGATGACATACCAGGTGGAGAGCTATTAGAATAATATGAGGAGTCTTCAAAGAATGTAACATCCTTGGACACAAATAAGAGTTGCAAAGGAGGACTATAACAAATATAACCCTTTTGTGTGCGAGAGTATCCCAAAAAAATAAATTTGATAGATTTAGGGTCAAGTTTTCTGTGTCTAGGTAATGTATTATGAACAAAACATTGACAACCGAAGAATTTCAATGGTAATGCAAACGGATCATCATGTGGTAATAGTTTAGAGTAGGGGATTTATTCCCAAGAATAGTAGACGGTAGACAATCTATAAGAAAACACACTGTAAGGACAGCATGGGGCCAATAAAAGTATGAAACTTTCATGACATATAATAGACCTCGAGCTACCTCAAGAATATGACAATTTTTTTGTTCGGCCACACCGTTTTGTTGAGAAGTGTAGGCACATGATGTCTAATGAAATGTCATTCTCTTGACAAAATGAGTCAAGGTCTTTTGAAATATAATCTTTGGCATTATCAGAACGAAGAATTTTATCTTTTGACCAAATTGAGATAGTACCATCGCATAAAAAGATTTAAAAATAGATGGTATCTCAGAACGCTCCTTAAAAATAAACAACCAAGTTGTGCGAGTGAAATCATCAATAAAAGTGATAAAATATTTGGCTTGAGAAATATTAGAGACACTCAAAGGCCCCCAAACATCGATATGAATCAAAGAAAAAGGAATGTCACTTTTGACTTCTGGACGAGGAGAGTATGTACTCCTTTGATGTTTACTTAATTGACACCTCACAACTGAGTTCTGACCTGATCTTAAGACATGGAAACATATGATGAAGAGACTGTATGGAAGGATGTCCCAACCAATTGTGCCATAATTGTGTCCCATTCTCAGTAGTAGACACCATATTGATCTTTGGCACGTCCAAGTAGTAGAGCCCCTCTTGCTCATGGCCTCCACCAATCACCTGTTTTATTATAAGATCCTGAAAAACACATGAAGTAGGTGAGAAGGTAACCGAACAATTAAAATATTTTTTAAGCTGACTCACAGAGAGTAAGTTTAAAGGAAAAGAAGGAACAAAAAGAATATCAATGAATGGAAGTGATCGGGTGATAGAAGTGGAACCTTTTCCTTGGACTTTGGTTTGAGAACCGTCAGTTATGGTAACAAACTTGTGTGAAAGACTCGGAGATAAAGAATGTAATAAAGTTTTGTTACCTGTAAGATGCTCGGAGGCTCTAGAATTAATTATCCAGGATGAAGATGAGGCAGATAGCATTCCTGAAGCAGTAGTGGCAGCAGTAGTTGTAGAGGGACTAGGAGAAAACCCTAGCATGGTCTTCATTTTCTGAAATAGTTCATACTCTTCAATAGTAATAATCTTCTGTGCAGCTGGATGTTGTGGGATGGTCTTCTTGTACATCAGTAACAAGGGCTTGATTAGCCCTTGTCGATTCTGACTTGTCATTAGCCTTATAGCATATTTCTTTATAGTGGCCATATTAGCCACAGTAAGTGCATGCCCTGTAACAACACTGATCTATAGTATGGCCAGGAAATTGACAATGAGTACACTTAATATCATTTGTTCTGCCAGCACTATTCCTTCCACCTCTTCCTCTGCCTCCACTATAACCTCTTCCTCGGCCTCGACTGTGGTCAGAGGATGATCCTCTATGATTAGAATACATAGCAGATGACACATCAATAGTGGAGGAAGAAGTGTCTAGAATATGAAGTAATGTTGCACACACATCATCAAACTTTGGGACAACAGAAGCACTCAATAGTTGACTCTTGGCAATCTCAAGATGAGGTTAAACATTTGCAAGACAAATAGCAGTAATTAAGGCCTCCGTTTGTTTATCTTGGATAGAAATATCAGTGGTGGAGGGCTGAGCTAACTTCCACTCTTGAAGAAAGCCTCTAAACCATGCCAAGTACTCATGAATATTTTCTCCTTGTTTAGTATTCAACATTCTCTAGAGAATATCATAGGGTCTGTGCAGTGTATCAGGGCATGGATATAGTTTCGTACATGTCTCCCAAAATTTTTTAGTAGTGTCAAGATGAATAACATTACTAGAGACATGTTCTTCCATGCTATTTATTAGCAAACCAATTACCAAAGTATCATGCTTCAACCATTTCATATAAAAAATATCATCTTCATCAATGGGTGGTCCTTGGGTAGTGAGCTGACCAAGTAGGTCTTTGGTTATGATAAACCTCCTAACCGAGGTGGACCAACTCATAAAACCCCACGTAAGGGTATGGTTGTAATTGTCAATATATTACCTTTGATATTCATATTATCATCAGCCATGATAGGCTCTTCTTCAAGAAACTTCAAATAATAACACCAAGTAGCACTTCTTCAATCAACTCGGTATATGTAAATATAGCATCAATGATAAATTATAATATTTTTAAAAAACCACTCATAAGATGCTAAATAGAAATCTTCTATATCAGGGAACTCTTATTGCACAAAAAAAAAATTCAATAATCTGAGTATGGACCAGTCTCGGCAAACAGAATTTCCGAACCGATAAAACTATTTTGATAGCTCCTTCTAGATAGAGGGGCATGAATTTCCATAACATAATAAGATGAAAGCATTCACATATTCATCCTTGAATCATCATCTAAATTTGAGAACCAGTAGCATAAAAATGTTTTTTTGAACACTTATCTCTCAGCTAGTGTTCTTCCTTTGTCGAGGGATCCTAAATATGTTGTTTTGATACCATGTTTAATTTAGGATCCCTTTTCCATGATCACGAACAAGAGAAAGAAGCTAGAAAAAAGAGAAAAGATAAGGAAAGCTCTCAGGTAGAGTGAAGAAAACAATAAAAGAGAAGAGGAGGTTGCGCCAAGAAAGAGAGTGAGAGAGAGAACCGACTCGGGATTGAATGTGTGACTTGATTAATTCCGAATTAAAATACCTCTATTTATAGTAGAGGAGGCGGTAGAGTCCTTATACAAATTTTCATTCAATCCTAATTACATTCCAACTCTAACTCTTCAATATAAGTAAATCTATTCAAACTATACTACTAGAAGACTAACTTGAGTAGAACTAGGAATCCTTCATTATTCACGTGAATATAATGGATAAGACAGCTCATAGCCTTATCCTTGTGGGCCCCTCATGATCTCCCAGCGCATCTTGATAAGAGTGCCAACTCCTGAGATCTTTGTGGGTCCCACTTGATCTTCAAGTCTTCTGAATCAATTCAGCTTGTGCTTCTTGCTTCCTTAACTCATGCTTGATTTGGGTGAGGACTCTTCTTGGTGTCCCACGTCCTCTAGGACTCTTCTTGATGACCTACGTATTCATGGTGGGTCCCACCTGCTCGAGCACCATGGTGGGTCCCACATTGTAACAAGAACAAAAGTAGATAACAGGTAACATGTAACTCAGAATAGATAGCTATTGTATCAAATAAATAGAGTTGTTTATGATTCTGTATTTTGATATGGATCCAGTAGATAACAACTAATGATCATCAGAAGGTAACATACTCTGCTATTCATGAAATCAAAGAGCTTCTTTTCTGAAACAGATATGCTGCTATTTACATCCTTGCATGAGGAGATGAATACCAATGTCATCACGATGATAACAACAAGATAAGCACCGCACAATTATAATAGCAAGATAAAGTTAAGCCTGTTGCAGGCTTCAGGTATAGCCACTTGAATAAATCAAGCTTGCATGTCTATTCTTTGCTTGAAAAATCTAGCAGAAAAAAATGGGAGCATCAAATGACAGAGAAATCAAGCAGTCTTATCAATACCAGAGAGACATTGGTAAATAGAGAGCAAGGACAAAGAGATGCCAATTCCAATAGCAGCAGAGAACTATGATCATTGGTAAACAGAGCTCACTGAGTTCTGAAATTCAATAGTGTAACGCTTTCATGCTGCTCTTCCATGGGATTCTGATTTACCAGTCGATGGCAATGTTAATGTCCAACAACAATTGATGGCCATGTGAGCGGGAAGAAAAACAGAGATCACCTTTGGTAAGCACAACTAGTTGTAATCTCCATGTTGGTTCTGATAATGCATAACTTGTAGGCATCTGCATACATTCTGCTGCATAGGAGGGGACCATAAACACGATCAAAGCCTAATGGAAGCTGGGATCTCGCAGGGTGAGAAGATGAGGCATGGGATGGATCGATTTGGATTTTCTATCACTATTTTATGAAAAAATGGGTTTTCGTCGTCCACGTTTGCCAGGCATTAGAAGAAAATGAGCAGTACTATAAAAAATGAATTTCCAGTAACTAATAAAAATGAACCATCAATATGAGAAAGAGAAAAGAAAAAAATCGGTTTCTAGAATCCGGAAAACCATAGCTACGAGTTCTAAAAATCAATGCTCTGATACCATGTTGATTTTCAGGACTCCATGGATTTAGCTCATGGAGAAAAAAAAAGAGACACCCAATTGGGAGAAAACAAGAGGAAGAAGAGGTTATCGACTTAACCAAACCCTGCCCCATAAGTCATATTTATAAGTATCAAAACTACTAATATTACAAGCATACCCTTTACCCTAATAAGAGTGAAGAAGAGACAAGAAATTTAAACTAATTACATTAGTGCCACCCTAATTATATCATATATTCCAACAATTTATAAATTTAAAATACTAAAAATTAAATTATGTCTTTACTCACCTTAAACAATTGGAATTCACTCTCTATAAGAAAAGCCTTTCCTAAAAATTATAGAAAACCAAATTATTTCAGAACAATAACTTTTAAAAAGTCTAGAAAATCTCATTATTCTCAAAAGAACAAGTCTTAAACAAGCTTGTGGGTTTTGGATAAACAATTGGTAGTTTAGGTTCTGTTGAAATGGGCCTTTTTTTTTAGTTAACCGACCTATGTTTCCCATTGAGCAATGTATAAAAAACGAAATGAAATTTGATTTTTCTTCACAGAAGCACTATTTGAAGTGGATCCTAAATTGATAGCTTGTTATCTACTCCTCAAATTGGAATTAAGTTTTTGAAAGACATTGAACTTTGTTCTTTAGTGGGTTGTCTAAAATCCTTTCAATGACCTTCATGATATTGATAGAATATTTGTATATGATCCAATTGGTTGCCTAAGTCTCATGATAGAAACAAAAGCTGGGAGATATAAAAAAATGTGGCTCTTTCTATTATTTCTATTATTGCAGTTGTTAATGTGGGTAAAAACTCCCACTTCTTTACAAGGCTTGCTTTGTTGATTTATAAAGTTGGACAAAAGACCTTTGGCTTGTGATTTTGGAATAAACGGGGCCTAAACTTTATCAAAGGTAGGTCTAAGCCCAACCTAATTTTTCTGTCTAATATGTGCCAAATTCATTCCATATGCTTATCTGGCTGCATGTTCTATTGGGCGTGGATGTGATGAGGGCTGTTAGTGTGAGTGAAATTCCAAATCTAAAATGGCTCAAGATTTTATTGGTTTGTAAGGTTGGATAATCACCTCCTAAGTGGCTGATCATTGGGGATGAAGCTAGATCCAAACTTCACATTAGTTAATGATCCCAGTTCAGTGAGTCCTTTCTTTTGAAATGAACTGTTTACACCAGTTGTACATTTTGCCATCATAGACTTAAGAGAAAGGGCACATATTGGAAATAGAATTAGATGTTTTTGCAATAAATTCTTGAAAGTCTTGTAAGCCTTTTCCCATATATACTGGATTCATCCGTGTGAATAATGAACCTGGTTTTTTGGTTGTCTCTTTGAAATCATCATCCTGTTGAACCCAAGTTTAGGATCCCGGCGATGATCTCTTCATAAATTTCAAAATATCAACTCCATTAGTTAAAAAAGGATGCCATTCAAATACTAACTGGGAAAGTAGGTGTGCACTTTGAAGAAGGAGATATTCCCAGAATCAGTGCTAACCGCACTAATATGGTGTATTATTTACAGTGTACTTGCTTACATACCACAGTAAAATTGTTGCTAGAAAACACCCCATCTCATGTTGCACTCTTTGCAAGTATATAGTCTCTTTCATTGAATGGGTGGGTCTTCTTTGTTCATCATACAAGGAGGTTGCGTGCCTCTCCCTTTTCTTTCTGAATGTTCTTCGCTATCAAGTTCATAGAGACTTAGATCATAGCTTAGTACTCTAACTCCATTAAGAAAAAATTGCCTTTCTTATCAATGATGTAAAGCTGATAAAATGAAAGAGAAGGGTTTCATGGAGGTTCTTTTAACTGGATTTTGGATAATTTGGAGTCGATCCTTATTCTTTCTATCTAATTCATTCATGTTTTTAACAAATTTTGTTAAATGGTACTAATTAACCTTACTTACTTTCCCCAGGTTGTTGATCATCCATACCTTATTATCTATTTTAAAATTTCAAATATGAATATTGCTAAGTCCAATGTTCTACAAGCACAGGATTGTGGGATTTGCCATGAGGAAACAGAGGATTTAGTGGTGAGAAAAATCATGATGTGACTCTATAGATGATATTGTAATGTCATCTATAAGACATTGAGAGCAATGGTTGTGTTATGGTCCCGGGTCATGGATCGAGTATCACGGCGTGGAACTTGAGACTCCAGCACTCAAAATTAAAGCTCACTTCATGTCAAGGGTCTGTATGTGAGTCTTTCTCTTGACCAGTGCTTGGCCAGGAGGAAATCTCCTCTTTTGATGGTCCTAATGAGTTGCTATGAAAGGTAGGATACCCCACAACAATGCTGAGCTTGCTAGAGTAAGCTGCTCTCTTTTCTTGATCACGGCAAAGAGGGCTTGGCCCTTTTTGATGCTGTTGTAGCTAAGATTGCAACCTTCTTTCTGAATTAACTTGAAACATGAGTTTGGAATAGATTATTACCTCTTCTTTGCTGCTGTGATCAGCTCCCACATTGCACAAGGACTGCTCAAGGTCTGAGGATGAAGATCCTCACTTTTCTACTCGATAAGGGAGGAGTTGAGGCCTCTCTTGCTGCTGCTACCAAGAAGGAGGAAAGGCCTTCTCTTTGGGATCAGAAAAGGGGCAGGAAGTTCCCCTTCTTGCTTGGCATGATGGTGATGGAAGATGGATGAAGATGGATGACAATGGAGGGTGAAGGATATGTTGGATTTTTGGAGTAAACCCTAAACTCGTGATCAAGAGGTGATCTCAGCCTGTTTACACTAGGCTATTCTAAAATCTCCAAGCTTACTTCATTCATTCATTATTTCCTTTTAAATAGATAATGTCATGGAGTTTTAGGGTTAGGGTTACAATAATTCCCACAATACCCTTACATATAAAATTAATTAGAAATAACTCCTACTTAAAAAAATATAAGAAATAAATCCTACTCAAAGTAATATAAGAAATAAATCCTACTCAAAGTAATATAAGAATAAATCCTATTGAGTGAGTTGTTGTTACTTCCTTCGTTGTGTGACTCGGTGTGCTATTGAGTCCACAACATCTGCCACCCCCTTGAGAAAGAGCTTGTCCTCAAGCTCAAAAGTTGGGTAGACTTGTTTGAAGATGTCCACATGTTCCCATGTTGTAGTGTCGGGGTCAGTGTCCATCCACTGAACGAGAATCTCCCAATGGTCTTTGGTCAGTCGAGCACGTAACACCACAGTAGGGGTAAGAATAACCTCACCATTATCAACCGGTGGTAGGAATGGAGTGGATGTAGGCTACGCCCCGAAATGTGGCTTCAAAAGAGAGACATGAAACACATCATGATGTGTTATGGACTCAATAACATCATGTGTCACCTGCAGGTGTAGGAATTAATTAATGTGGTTTTCAATTTTCATGTAATTGATTTGGTTTGATTTTGGTTTGGTTTGGTTTATAATTTATTTGGCTTGAACCAGTGACCCAAGGGTCTAAGTGTATTTGGCATCCTCAACCCTATTTAAGGGGACGACTAGGTTAATGAAAGGTAGCGATTGAATTAGTAAATTAGCCTAGAGTAATTTAGATAACAGGTCGAGAGCTCCTTCAAGCTCTCCCCCTTTTTCCCCAAATCCCCTTTCCGAATTTCTTCTTACATCACTCCATCAATTTGTTCCTACGTCAAGCAAAGTAATGGAAGGAAGAGAAGAGAGGAGGGTGACAAGATCCATGGCTCGTGAGGATCCTAACATGAAGTTTGGCCGTGTCCGGTAATTTGAGCTAATAGGCGACTGGTCCCACGCATCGAAGAATGGGGAACAAGCCACAAAAACTGGAAGAGAGCTTATGTCATGGAGGTCCCACAAGAGACTACTGACAGTAGGGCTGGAGTCGTTGCCACACATAATCCCCAACCTCAAAAGACACCTCACGGTGGCCTTTGTCGTAGACATCCTTCATCCAAACTTGGGTGCGTTGTAGCCATTCTGTGATATTTTGCAGCAACATATCCCGGTCCATGAGTGCCTAATCAATCACGTCCACGTGGGTGGACCCTGGGTTGTACGAGAGAAGGCGAGGTGCATCCCGGCCATATAGAACCCGAAAATGAGTGGATTGCAAGGCAGAGTGGAACGACGTGTTGTAACAGTATTTGGCCCACGAAAGCCATTGAACCCATTGTCGCGGACGATCACCCACCAAGCACCATAGATACATCTCGATGGTACAGTTTTTCTGCCCATCTGTCTGCAGATGATAGGTGGAGGAGAACTTGAATTAGTCCCACTCAAGAAAAGAGTTCCCGCCAAAAGGTGCTCGTGCAAACTGCATCTCAGTCACTCACAATAGATTCTGGAATGCCATGTAAGTGGACTATCTGCTCCAGGAAAGTCTGAGCAACCCATGTTGCAGTATAAGGATGAGCCAGCGGTATAAAATGTCCGTACTTGGAGAATCTATCAACCACCACGAAAAGTATTGATTTTTCAGAGGACAGGGGTAGACCTTCCACAAAATCCATCGAAATGTGAGCCCAAACTTGCTTAGGAAGGGCCAGAGGCTGGAGAAGACCAGATAGACTCAAGTGTTCGGCCTTGTTGCGTTGGTAGACCTGACAGTCACCCACATAAGTCACAATAGAGGGCTTCATGGCTTGCCAGTAAAAATCAGCTCGAATTCTTTGCAAGGTCTTTTGTATCCCCTCGTGTGTACTGTCATGGTAGGCCAAGAGAATAGCTGGAATCAACTCGGACTTAGGTGAAAGAAAAAGCCGCTGCTTACAATAAATAAGTGAATCCTGGATGGACCGCTTCAAATTCATTGTCCCTTCTAAAATCTTCTGATGCAGTTCCTACAGTGCAGGGTCAGTTGCATGTGCATCTCTCACCAATTCCAGGATGAGAAATCTCGGTTGGCTGATCGAATAGACCGACTGATTATCCTCAAAACACCACGACAAGGCATCTGCTGCCTTATTCAATCTCCCAGCATGATATTCCACCGAGAACTCAAACCCCAACAACTTATTGATCTGGTGCTACTGTGGTGATGTCGTCAAACGTTGTTCCAATAAGAATTTAAGGCTATAGTGATCCGTACATATGAGAAAAGCACGGCCCCATAGATAAGGCCTCCAATGTTGGACCGCTTTGGCCAACCCAATCAATTCGCACTCATAGGGTACCAGCTTGTGATGGCAGACTGCCAACTGTTTGCTAAAATATGCAATAGGATGGCTCAATTGTTGTAAAACAACCCCAATGCCCACTCCCGAAGCGTCGCACTCGACCACAAATAATTTGTCAAAGTTGGCAAGCTGTAATACTGGTGTGGATGCGCGACCAGTTTTTAGTGCTGCAAACGACTGGGTGGCCTCCTCATTCCAAATAAAGGAATTTTTCTTGAGCAGGTGCTACGAGCCCATAGTTCTGAATAAATTTGCGGTAGTAGCCCGCAAGACCCAAAAACCCCATAATGCAGAACAAGACTGTGGCTTCGGCCAGTCATAAATAACTCGGATCTTCTCGGGATCCACCGTAACCCCCTCATGTGAGATAATGTGTCCCAGATAAGCCACATGTGAAGCCGCAAAAGAACACTTGGAATGTTTTAATTAGAGCTGATGTGCTTGTAACAAGTCGAAAACAATCGTCAAGTGTGCCAAGTGCTCCTCAACCAACTTGCTATATATAAGAATATCATCAAAAAACACAAGAAATTTTTTTCAAAGATAGGGGCTAAATACCTCGTTCATCAAAGCTTGAAAAGTGGAGGGTGCATTGGATAATCCGAACGACATGATGAGGAACTCAAAGTGGACATGATGTGTGTGGAATGCCGTCTTCTTGATATCAGCGGGGTACATCGGACCTTATGGTATCCTGAACGGAGGTCGAGTTTAGTGAATAACCACGATCCATGTAATTCATCCAGGAGCTCATCCACTACCAGAATCGGAAACTTGTCTTTCATTGTCTGAACGTTCCACTCCCGATAATCCACGTCTCATCGTGTTTCTTCACAAGTAAGACGAGTGAAGAATGGTGAGCGACTGGGATGAATAATACCCGTTTCAACAACTCCTGGCACTGACGCTCTATCTCGTCCTTCTGAAGGTGTGGGTAACGGTACGGTCACCCGACCACTACCTCAGATCCTGGTTTCAGATAGATCTTGTGGTCATAGTGCCTCAGGGGAGGCAATCCTGAAGGCTCCTAGAAGAGGCCAAAGAACTCCTCAACCAGACCATCAATAGTACTATCAGGTTGTTCCTATGTCTGCAAAGTGTGCACGCGGTGGGTCCAGTCCACCTAATAGCCCTATAAGAGCACCCGACTCCCAACCAAATCAAAGCTCCTGGTTAAAGTCAAAAGGTCCCACATAATGGGCCCCAACGTTTTTAACCATTTAATGCCTAATACCATATCAAATCCAGCCAGTGGAATAACAAAAAATTCAGCATTAAACGTAGTAGAGCCAATGGAAAAAGTTACCGCCTTACTAATCCCATAGCTAGGGACCTTCTCGCCATTGGCCACTGAGCCAGTGGCTATCGGATGAGGGTGTATCTCGAGCTGGAGGTGTTGTACGGCTATCAAACTCAAAAAATTGTGTGTACGCCTCAAGTCGACTAGTCCCACCAATTCTCGGTCGATGACATGAGCTCGTACTTGCATTATGTTAGGCGATTTCTGCCCAGTAATAGCATGCAAGGATATCTCTGGTGGTTCCTCCTCGAGAATATCCTCTGGCTCCTTTGGATCCTCTGAATCCACCACCTCAAGCCAAAACAATTGTTTACATTGATGCCTCACCCGATACTGCTCATCGCAGTTATAACAGATTTTTGGACCGCCGTTCTGCCACCTCCGCACTCGTTAATTTTTTGATAAATCTCGATAATGGATTACCAGGGCAGGGATCGCTTACCCGAGTCATAGTCGGAGTGTGTCTGGAGGATGGTGCTGCTGGAGATGCTCCCTGAGATGAAGTATAGCGGCGCCCTTGCCACGTGGAGGAAGTGTTCCTCTCACCCGACCAACCCGACTTACGTTGTTGCAACTGTTGTCGTTGTTCCATTGCTCGGGCCATATTCATTGCATGAGCTAAATCCGTAGGCATAAGGAGTTCCACCTCTAGTCGTAAATACTCATTGAGACCTGTTGTTAATAGGGAGCCCTGTTGGTCAACCAATACACTCTCACCAGCACGAGCCAACTTTTCTTGGAACAATTTTTTATACTGTTCCACAGAACCAATTTGTCGCAATAGGACTAACTCCCTAGGGGGTTACTGTTGACGGGAGGGTCAAATCTAATTGTGCATAGATTTTTAAATTCTCCCCAATTCATCCCTAGTCTCTCTTTTTCTACTTGAGTAACCCATAACATGGCTTCATCTGTCATATGGAAAGAGGCTAGTTGCACCTTATCCCTTTCAGTAGTCCCTCGGTTTTAATTTTTTTTTCACATCTATGCAACCAAATTAAGGGATCAACTGAACCATTGAAAGAGGGAAACTCTAACTTGGTGTACCATGGAACTGTGCCTCCATGCTAGGGTCCTTGGACAACAGTGCGTCCAGGCCATTGCTCCCCTCTTCTGTGATATGGTTGAGCCACCTCTCTCACCTCTGGACTCTGACATCTCTCTGGCTTCAGCTCAGTTAGCATGTTGATGACTCGGCTCATCTCTTCTTCCAAACCACAAACCTTCCCCAGCACTGGTTGTGCTATTTCAAGGTTATCTTCTATCTTTTGTATCCTGATTTGGATTTCTTCATTGCTGAGAGTATCCCCCATGTTACCTTGCTCTGATACCACGTTGTTACAGTCCCGGGTCATGGATAAAGTAACATGGCATGGAACTTGAGACTCAAGCACTCAAAATTAAAGCTCACTTCATGTTAAGGGTCTGTATGTGAGTCTTTCTCTTGACCAGTGCTCGGCCAGGAGGAAAGCTCCTCTTTTGATGGTCCTAATGAGTTGCTATGAAAGGTAGGACACCCCACAGTAATGCTGAGCTTGGCCCTCTTTGTTGCTACTCTAGCTAAGATTGCAACCTTCTTTCTGATTTAACTTGAAACATGAGTTTGAAATAGATTATTACCTCTTCTTTACAGCTGTGATCAGCTCCCACGTTCCACCAGGACTGCTCAAGGTCTGAGGATGAAGATCCTCACTTTTCTGCTAGATAAGGGAGGAGTTGAGGCCTCTCTTGTTGCTGCTGTCGAGAAGGTGGAAAGACCTTCTCTTTGGGATCGGAAAAGGGGCAGGAAGTCCCCTTCTTACTTGGGATGTTGGTGATGGAAGATGGATGAAGATGGATGACAATGGAGGGTGAAGGATATGTTGGATTTTTGGAGTAAACCTTAAACTCAAGATCAAGAGGTGATCTCAACCTGTTTACACTAGGTTATCGAAAAATTTAAAAGCTTACTTCATTCATTCATTCTTTCCCTTTAAATAGATTACGTCATGGAGTTTTAGGGTTAGGGTTACAATAATTCCCATAATGCCCCTACATATAAAAGTAATTAGAAATAACTCCTACTTAAAACAATATAAGAAATAAATCCTATTCAAAGTAATATAAGAAATAAATCCTACTCATAGTAATATCAGAAATAAATCCTAGTGATTGAGTCGTTGTTGCCTCCTTCATTGTGTGACTCGGTGTGCAATTGAGTCCACAATAGGTTGATAGAGAAGGATCGACACTTGGAATCAACAAGTTTGATGGTATAGAATTTTCATTCTGGAGGATGCAGATCAAAGATGATCCGTACATAAAAAAACTGTATGCACCATTTCTAGATATGAAACTAGAAAGTATGAAAAATGATGAATGAAATATCCTCGATAGACATGTGTTGGGAGTAGTCCGGTTAACACTGTCGAATAACGTTGCTCACAATGTGGCGCTGGAGAAAACCACAATAGGATGATGAAAATTCTGTCCAACATGTATAAGAAGCCTTTCGCAAATAATAAGGTACATCTCTTGAAAAAATCTTCAATTTAAAGATGACTGAAAATACATCAGTAGCATCATATTTGAATGAGTTTGGCATGATTGTCTATCAATTGACATCCGTTCAAATTAAATTTGATGATGAGGTTTGTGCTTTAATTCTTTTGGTGTCTCTACCAAATTATTGGGAGCCTATGAGGGCTACGGTTAGCAACTCTATAGGCAATGAGAAATTGATCCTTTAATGATATTTAGGATACCATTCTTGTGGAGAAAATTTTTAGAAAAGGACTCCAGAGAATCGTCGACATCTAATTCTGCCCTAAGTGTCGATACTAGGGGTAGGAACTTCGAGAGTAATTCCAACAAGGGCAATGGTAGAGGAAAGTCAAGGAATGGAAGAAACAAGTCCAAATTCGGAAGGAATGTAGAGTACTAGAATTGTGGCAAGTCAGGTCACATAAAGAAAAACTGTAGAGCACCAAAGAAGGATGAAAAGAAAAACGATGTTGCAAATGTGGTGGCTGAAGAACTACAAGATGCTTTACTCTTGTCGGTTGATAGCCCTATTGACTCTTGGGTGTTAGATTTAGGAGTTTCTTTTCACACCACCGCACATCATGAGATCATGGAGAATTATGTTGCTAGAGATCACTAGAACGTGTATCTTGTTGATGGAGAACCTTTGGATATTGTCGGTATTGGTAATGTCAATTTGAGGATGCCAAATGGGACAATGTGGAAAATTCACAAGGTGACACATGTGCCAAAACTGATGCGTAATCTAATCTCAGTAGGGCAACTTGATGATGTAGGTCATAATATGACTTTTAATGGTGCTGCCTGGAATGTCACTGAGGGAGCCAAGCCAGTTGCAAGAGAAGTAAAAATTGGTACTTTTTACATCACTTCCAGTTGTAGAGATACAGTTGCAGTTGCTGATGTTGCTACTAATTCTTACTTGTGATAGGCTCGATCACATGAGTGAGAAGGGAATGAAAGTGTTGTAGACCAAAGGGAAGCTACCAAGGTTGAAAACTATAAATAACTATTTATGTGAAGGTTGTATTTTCAGAAAGTAGAAAAGGGTTAGCATTTCTAAGGCTGGAAAGGAGAAAAAGACAGCAAAATTGGAGTTGGTTAACACAAATGTGTGGGGGCCTTCAACTGTTATTCCCCTTGGTGGTTCCAACTACTATGTGACATTTATTGATGATGCCAGCAGAAAGGTATGAGTTTATTTCCTAAAAAAGAAATCTGATTTCTTTAATACCTTCAAGGGATGGAGACCAATGGTTGAGAATGAGACAAATTTGAAGGTGAAGTGTTTGTAGTCAGATAAGGAGGAGAATACATAGATGATGATTTCAAGTGGTATGGTGCTGATAATGGCATCAAGATGAAGAACACCATTCATGCAAAACCTCAATAGAATGGTGTGGCTGAGAGGATGAACAAAACTTTGAATGAGCATGCAAGGAGCATGAGATTATATGCAGGAGTGCAAAAGATGTTCTGGTTTGAGCCTATTAGCACCACTTGCTATTTGATCAATAGAGGTTCCTCAACGCCATTGGATTACAGAATACTAGAAGAGATCTCTTTCTTGAATGTTTTTGGTTGTGTTTCTTATATTCATACTGATTCTATTATTTGAAATAAACTTGATGCTAAATCTAAGATATGTTTTTTTATTGGCTATGGTGGTACCAAGTTTGGTTATTGCTTCTGGGATGACCAAAGTCGTCAGGTTATAAGGACCAAGGATGTGATCTTCAATGAAAGTGCCATGTATAGACAAGTTGAGAAGAGCACAAGTGATGAAGCCAAGAATTTTTGAGTGATTCAATTGAGAGATATTCCAGTTATTGACATGGAGAATATTGATCTGGAAGACCAGAAAAATATATCCCCAAAAGTAAATCAGGACATTCCTTTGATTGAACTCAAAAGATCTGCTAGAACTAGCAACCCACCACAAAGGTACTCCCCTGCATTGAATTATATTTTAATGACTGATAAAGGTGAACTAGAGAGTTATGAGGAGTCCAAACTGGGTTTCTTTCAAATTGATTTAGTTCCTCTTGTGTTGCCATTTATCCTGAAATCATCCTTTCGGCTCCGAAAATGCATTTGGGGCCTAATTGAGAAAAGAAGACACTATTTGCCATATCTTCATGAGTTGTTCTTCTAGTTGAAATTTTCTTTTGGTTCAAAAATTATTTGGTCTAAAGGGTGATCAATCATGAACCTATAATTCTTTGACTCAGTAGGAGGTTCGTCTTGGTTAATTGTGTCTTTTGGGTTCTCTTCAAGATTTTGGTCTTGAGGTTGGGAACCCGTTGATGGAGGCTTCCTCTTCATCATTGGAAATTGGAGTTGGTGTTGTACTTGATCAGTTACTTGATGGATCTGACTCATCAAATACAACATGTACCAACTCCATCACTCTCATAGATATTTTGTTATAAAATCTATAAGTTTTGCTATGAGATGAATAAACTAGGAATATTCCTATATCGGCCACATAGTCAAACTTCCCTAATTTCGCCTTTGGTTCTCTTAAGATGTATCCTTTGCATCCAAAGGTTCTAAATTAGTTTATATTGGGAAGGGTGCCCATATACAGCTCATATGGATTTTGTTGTGAATGGGCATGATACTTGCATAATTTACAATGTAGCAAGCTATATTTACATCTTTAGCCCAAAATTTATGAGGCAAGTCATATGCATGTAAAATAATTATTTCCACTTCAATTAGTTGGAAGAAGAAATAAAGTTCAAAATGCTTGCCCGACACCAGGCAGAGTCAATTCCACACCGGACCCGATAACCTTAGGTTTGGATTTTGAGTTTCACCTCGCGGTTTGGGGATGAGGCAGAAAAGAAAACCCATCGGGTTTCAAGTCAGGGACAGGTTTACCAAAACCCAACCCGAGGGGATGATATGGAGATTTAAAAAAAGTTAGGGGCAAGTCAAGGATAGGTCGGATTTACGGGGACGGGTCAAGTTTTTTGAACCCAAACCCAACAAGACCCATGCCAACTTCTAGCCCCTAACTTCTTGTGACTATAGATTTATATCTATCAAGATCCATTGGTCACGCCAGTTCTTTGAACTAATATGGGTTTTGATTAGGAATGCTTACGTTCTAGCTCTAGAATAGAGAGTCTTCGTATCTATGAAAAGGTCTTGAGATATGGGGAAACTTGTGTCTGCAAGTGCCAGGGAAGAGGGGTTCTTAAGAAGGTGAGGCAGGTGTAGTGACTGGAGGTTGAAGATAGTGTGAGAAGAGAGGGGAAGGGTTACAGAAGAGGTTTTCTTTGTGGTGGGAGCAGAGCGAAAGGAGGGCATCGGTGGTGTACTCCGTCTCCTGATTGGACACCTTGAAGATGATCTTGATGAAGAGTGGAACCGTGAGGGCATGGGCTTTGAATGTCGAGCGACTGTTGGGGACCCAACATAGGACCTCAATGGTGGCAAAAGAACTCAGTGTCACACTTTTTAAAGTCCGTGTGGTGGTTGACGGGAGGGCTAGTGGCCCTCGTGGCTATGGCCTTGCTTCGGTTGGGTTTCTAGGTTGTTCTTTTTGGTTTGGCGGGTTGCATTGGACATGCAATACAACAGTCACAGAGGCGGGTTACTGTGGTTGGCCGAGGAAGGAGGTGGACGGTGGTGGAGGGGGAAGGGGGGTGAATGGATGAGGAAGAGGGCTCAAAGCAATATTTTTCCAGGGGGAGTAGCTTCCAGCCTCTTCTAATGGAGAATTCCCTTGGAGATATTCTTTTGCTGGATATGATGAGAATTCATGCTTTCAACTCTGTTGGAAAGATCACTGGTCCTAAGTCTTTCACAACACATTGATAAAAAAATTTTGAGTTGTGAGAACAAAAATGCAAAATCTGGTATATATTTGCCTCTTCCCTTATTTAACTTTGTTTTCCATTATGTTACACCACTGTGTGTGAGAACAACGGGAAGAGAGATGATGATTGGTGGTCTTCAATCAAGCATCTTTGATTTATTTTAATAAATGGAAGGTCAAGGGAGAATCTAAGGAATCCTAAAATGAGTGTTCAAGAGTAAGATCTAGGTAGAAATTTGAGTAGTAAAAAAGAGAGGAAGAAGAGGGAGCAGCGAGAGAGAAACAAGAGAAAAGGTTTTACCTTGTGGCAATGGCAAATAAGGTGATAATGGTTTTGATCAAGGGGGTCTTTGATTGATAAACGAGAGAAGGGTGATGGTAAAAAATGTTCTTCGATGAAGCAAAGCGTTAGAAGTGTCAGTGGATCTAGTTATTATCCAGATTCTATCCAGGATCTGAAAATTTCAGTTTTGTCATATCAGATTTGGATATCAATAATTTATTTGATGTAATTTTGGAATGGAATCAAAATTTAGTGATTCAGATTTTGTAAATATTCGGATTTGAAGAGGTACCCCTTTTTTGCCAAAGATTTCCTATGCTGCCATGTTTTCAAACTTTAAACTTTCTACTTTACTTTCAATTTAAGAGCATTTGAGTGTATCATTTGTCAAGCCCATTAATTATCTTCAGCCCATTAATTCTGTTTATGGTTACCCTCATTTGGGGTGAAGTTGGTCTCCATGATAGCCTTGTCCCCCTTCCCATCTCAATATAGTCTAATTCTCTTCTCTAGCATCTCCAACTCTTCTCTCTTGTAAGGTCTCACACCGTCTCTCTTGTTCCCTCTCTCTCAAAGCTTCTCTCTCACATCTGCTCTCTGGACCCCTCTCTTTGTCTTTATTCTTTTATCACTCCCTCTTCTCTATCAACCTATTTTTGTTTTATTTTTTCTTCTCCTCCTTGTTTTTGTATTAGAGGTTTACTTCGTTGATTAAGCCGTGTTTTTTCATGTTTTAAGAGTTCCTTGAGAGACCAAATCTTCATTTTCTTAGATGCACAATGTGGAGTGAGGGAACTTTATTAGTATGCAATGCAAGGAAAGCAATAGAAAGAATAGTGAATTTTTCAAGGCTAAGCCATTCTCATTCACTCTAAAGTACTTTTAAGAAGTTTTTCAAGTTTGAGAATAAATTCTCAAAGGTTTTGAAAATAAATGCTCATTAGCTTCTCTATGTATGGTTTGGTGGGGGTATTTATAACTTCTCAAAGATAAACTAGTCATTTATTGCCTGTGTTTAAAAACCAAACTATTGATTGATCGATCACTTAAAGTGATTGATCAATCAATCGATCATAACAATTTTTTTTGTGTTAGGATGTGACTTATCAATTGATGGAGTAATCAATCAATATGTTATCGCTGGTCCTAAAAAGTTAAGTTGGTCAATCATTGCCAAGGGATGATCGATCAATCAAAATTCCTTCTGGATGTGCAATACAAGTATGATCGATCATGTTTTATGTCCTTGACTGGCAAGATTCTGTCTGATCGATCAATCATGTGGGATGATCAATCATTCCATGTGAATTTCACTTGCTTCAATAGAATTACTTGATCAATTCAAATGGGATGATTGACCATGCCTTATGGCATGATATGGCCATATTCTGGATGATCAATCAATCGACTAAGGTTGATCAATCATGCTTTTATAGCCCTGGCCAGCACACTAAAGGCTAAATGATGATTCCAGTGCCAATTTTGCAAAACTCGAACACGACCTCGATCCTTGATCCAAAAACCCAAAACCTAAAAAACTCAAAACATCAAAGCCTGACCCCAGCCTGATCACCATCCCTGCAACCCTGACCTCCCATGCTCTTGTAAACCCAACTTAAACTTAACCCATCCTTGGACAGTTCCTGTAAACATGGCCCATTAACACATTCATATGAGTAACATCTATAATAAGAATAGATCTACTTCAGGGTTCCATTTCGGGGCAAAGACAGATGGTTGGAGGAAGGAATACAAAATGACCACAGTCTATAGCATATTATTAGAAGTCATTCTCATCTGTTGCTTGATTTTCTTAAAAAATATAAAATAGAGAAAAAACATTCAGTCTCAAAAACAAACATAACAAAGTCCAAAAATAGAGATATCTAAATGGGAAACAGAAGAGTAAATGTATTGAATGTCTAAATAGCTTAAATAAAAAAACAAATATAGAGAGTCCTGCACAAATAATAGAGAAATAAAGGCATGATTCTTCAAGTATTGAAAATTCAAGAAACGATGAAATAAAAAATGAGGAACATAAACAAAACTTACCTAATGGAAGTGGAGATAGACAAACTCAACTAATAAACCATAACAAATATAAGAGAATCATACAAAATAACAAAGAAGTAAAATAATCTTTCTCAAATTATTGAAAATCAGAGAAGTAAATAAATCTAAATGAGGAACTGAGACAAAACTTACTCGATGGAAATAGAGACCAGCACACAAAAATGTAGAGACCCACAAACACGGACAAAAACCTGTGTAGAAGAAAAATAAAAATCTTCCAGAGATGCATAGTCTAAAAATCATAAAAATTGAGAAATCCAAATGAGGAATAGAGATGAAACCAAGAAACATGGAAGGAGAGAGCAACTAACAAAAATCAATCTTTGCAAATCGAACAATAATTGAACAGCTGAAGAAAAAATTGTATTTATCATCTGACATATTTTGGGAGTTGTGTATCACTACTTAAAAGCAATTGAAGAAAATCCAAACGGTCTTTGTATTTCAAGCATAACAGGAAAACATACAAAGATAAGAGGAACAATTGTCTTTATCCCACCATTTAAACTTTTTCAATAGACGAATAAACACCAGTAAACCAAATAACGTCATTTGAAATATGAACGAATGGAAGGAGAGAGGCCAAACAAAGGGAGACAAGGAGAGGTAGATACCTAGAAATTGCTAAAGGGAAGAAGTGCTCGTTGGAGGGAAGGGGTTTTCTCGCGCTCGTCGGAGGGGAGGCACTTTTGTTGATGGCGGTTTCTCTCGCTCGTTAGAAGGAATGAGGATGAAATAGGGAAAAAGGGGACGGATGAAATGTCGGAGATCCCAAATGACCCCAACATAATTTCCTCCCTGTTGTATTTAGGATCCATTTTCCAATATTCCGAGCAAGAGAAAGAAGAAAGAAAAAGAAGAAAAGGCAAGAAGAACTCTTGGGTAGAGAGAAGAAAAAAGAAAAGAGAAAAAGATGTATGCGCAAAGCAAAGAGAGAGGGAGATATTAACTCAAGAAGGAGATGTGTAACTTGATTAATTCTAAATTACAACACCTCTATTTATAGTAGAGGAAGAGATAAGAAGAGGTAGAGTCCTTATACTATTAGCCTTTCAATCTCCTAATTACATTCCAACTATAAGTCTCTAAGATGAGTCTATTCAAAACAATCTACTAGAAGACTAATATGAGTTGAACAAGAACTCTTTCTTCAATCACGTGAATATAAGGGAGGAGGCCAACTCGTGGCCTTATCCTTGTGGGTCCCTCATGATCTTCCACCTTATCTTGATAACTCATTTAAGCTTGTGCTTCTTAACTCCTTAACTCGTGCTAGCTTGGGTGAGGACACTTCTTGGTGTCCCACGTCCTCATGGTGGGTCCCACTAGCTCGAGTACCACGGTGGGTCCCGCATTGTAACACTCCCCCTCAAGCTGGGGGATGAGAAGACATCATAAATGCCCAACTTGCTGCATATGGTAGACATACTCTTGTGAGTGACCGGCTTGGTGAGAATATCTACCACTTGACTTTTTGATGATATATGCTTTACAGATAAGAATCTTGCTTGGAACTTTTCTCGTATAAAATGGAAGTCTACTTTAATTTTCTTTGTTCTTTCATGGAATACTGGATTAGTTGTAATGTGTATTGTTGCTTGATTATCACAGTATATATCTATCAGAGTTTTTTTTAGAATCCCAATTCAGTGAGAAGAGATCTTATCCATAGGAGTTCACTAACAGTGTGTGCCATTACTCTGTATTCTACTACTGCACTAGACTGTGCTACTACATTTTGCTTCTTCCATTTCCATGTAACCAAATTCCCTCCAACCATTGTACAAAATCTCAAAGTAGATTTTCTCTCATCCGGGGATTCGGCCCAATCAGCATTTGAGAATCCTTCAATGTTGAAGTCACCATGGTTTTTATAGAGAAACCCTCTTCCTAGAGCACGTTTCAGATATCGTAGTATCCTTTCAAGTGCTCGCCAATGACTAAGTTGTGGCTTGTGCATGTATTGACTTACCACACTTATTGCATATTGTAGAATATAGGATCTCATGAAAGGAACTTTTGATCAACGAGGAAGAAGAAGAACAAGAAGAGAGAAGGAGAGGAGAAGAAAAAGGATGTGGAAGGGGAGAGTTTGGATAAAGGGAGAAGAGGTTTTCATCAAAGAGAAAATGAGGGCTGGACGAATTTGTGGAAAGAAAGGAGAGTGCTTCAATGCTCTACCTCTTAGCCAATGCCTTTATTTATAGTCTTTACAGTGCCCTTAGGGCTACAACTTGATAAAATAAAAGACATAAAAAGAACCCATATTTACACCTTTATGCCATCTTTAAGTGAAGTATCATATTTCACACATATGCAACTCCTTTGACATGTGATTTTCTTGCCTTGAGCTTGTGGGCTTGAGCCCATATTCCAACACTCCCCCTCAAGCTGGAGGAGAAAAGATATCATAAATACCCAGCTTGCCACATATAAACAATAGGATTTTAGATGTAACGGGTTTAGCGAGAATATCAACTACTTGCTCTTGAGATGACACATGTTTGAGAGAGATTATTCCTGCCTGAAACTTCTCCCATTTAAAATGACAATCCACCTCAATATGTTTAGTTCTTTCATGAAAAACTGGATTTGAAGAAATATGAATGGCTGCTTGATTATCAAAATACAAACCCATGGACCCTTTTTTATAAAACCCTAATTTGGTAAGAAGGGTCCTAACCCATAAGAGTTTAGTAATGGTATGGGCCATAACTTTGTATTCTGCCTCGATGGTAGATCTTGCAACCACATCATGCTTCATACTTTTCTATGTAACCAAGTTTCCTCCAGCAAGAGTACAATATCTTGATGTGGATTTTCTATCATCAGGTGGTCTAGCCCAATCTACATTTGAAAAGCCTTCTATGTTGAAGTACCCATGTTTTTTATACATCAATCCTCTTCCTGGAGCTCCTTTTAGATATTGTAATATTCTCTCTAAAGTTTGCTAGTGGGTAATTTGTGGTTTGTGCATGAATTGACTCACCATACTTACAACATATGATATGTCTGGCCTAGTTACCATGATATAAATCAGTTTTTCCTTGAGTCTTTGATATTTTCCAATATCAATATCTTCTTCATTTGTATCCGTAGGTGTGTCTACTAGTTGACAACCATTCATTCTTGTTTCTTCAAGGAGATCCAAGACATATTTCCACTGAGACAATATTATCCCATGTTTGGATTGAAGAACTTCTATACCCAAAAAATATTTAAGCATACCAAGATCTTTAGTCTTGAATTCCTGACATATCATCTTCTTCACTTCTTGTATGCTCAGAGCATCATCACCTGTTAAGATAATATCATCAACATATACGGCCAATAATATTTTTCCTTTGATTGTATCTTTATAATATACAAATTGATCAACCGAGCACCAATGAAAACCAAACCGTAGAAGTGTTTGACTAAATTTATCAAATCAAGCCCGAGGGGACTGCTTAAGCCCATATAAAGATTTTTTTTAACCGGCATACTGACTCCCCCTCAACCACATAACCAGGTGGTTCAACCATTTAAATTTCCTCACTTATATCACCATTTAAAAAGCCATTTTTAACTTCCAATTGATGGACGGGCCATGATGAGTTAGCAACAATAGATAAGATGATGCATACCGAATTCAATTTTGCAATAGGAGAGAAGGTCTCCTCATAATCTATCCCATAGCATTGAGTATAGCCCTTAACAACGAGTTGAGCTTTAAGACGAGCAACCGATCCATCCGGATTATTTTTTTACCAAAAAACCATCTACAACCAACCGGTCTTTTACCTTTTGGGAGTGATTTTAAGGACCATGTTTGATTTTCGTATAAGGGATGTATTTCTTCATCCATAGCGGTCTTCCATCCTGGATGGCTCAGAGCCTCTTGATACGACTGTGGAATGGAAGTAGAAGAAAGAGACGCAAGGAACTGAAAACACTCAGAAGGCAAGCGATGGGGAGACATAAAATTGTTGATAGGATGCGAAGTAGTACAATAACGACGTTCCTTTCTTAAAGCAATAGGCTGAGTGCATCAGGGGGTTAACTTTAAGATTGAAAGGCACAAGCGGACGAGTGGTAGAAGGAAAAGTCTATCCTGGAGGAGCATCATGGGAGAAGTAGAAGGAGGTGTCCTCAAAGAAAGTCACATCCCGAGAGACAAGCATCCTCCGAAGGGTAGGATTGTAACAGACATAACCTTTCTGGGTGTGAGAGTACCCCAAAAAAATTCACCTCATAGACCGAGGATCAATTTTATTTTATGTGGTGATGTAACATGAACAAAACAAGTACATCCAAACACTTTCAAAGGAAGAGAAAAAGGATCTTCACCATTAAATAACACAGAGTAAGGAGTTTTATGACGAAGAACTACTAAAAAAGCATGACGTAAGTATAGCATGAGGCCAATAGAAATAGGGTACCTTTATGGAGTAGAGGAGGCCCCGAGCAACTTCAAGAAGATGACGATTCTTCCTTTCAGGAAAACCATTTTTTGAGGGGTATAGGCACATGATGTTTGATGAATAAGCCCATTACTCTCACAAAATGATTTGAATTCATTAGACATGTATTCCCTAGCATTATTAGATCTAAGGATTTGAATTTTCTTCCCAAATTTTGTCAAGACCATAGCATGAAAATTTTTAAACAAAGGAAGAATTTTTGAATGCTCTTTAAATAGATATAACCTAGTCACTCTGATAAAATCATCAACAAACATGACAAAATATTTAACTTGGGAAATATTTGAGAAACATAAAGGTCCCCATACATCAGAATGTATTAGCTCAAAAGGAGCAATACTTGTAGTTGTAAGACGAGGAGAATATCTCTCCTAATATGATTACTTAATTGACAAACCTCACAACTGAAATTAGAAAGTTCTTTTAAGGACGGAAGCAAAGAACGAAGTGAAGGGGTAGACGGATGACCAAGCCGGTTGTGCCAAATTTGGGCCTCGGATGTAGTGGATGATAATCCAGCTAATGGTGGAAGATTGCAGTAGTAAAAGCCCCCCTTTTCATGGCCGCCACCAATCTGCTTCATAGTGAGATCTAGAAATACACAAGAAGACGGTGAGAAGGTGATAGAGCAATTTAATTGTTTTTTTAATTGACTAACCGAGAGCAAATTTAAAGGAAATTGAGGGACAAACAAAACATCTTGAAGGGGAATAGATGAGGTAAGAGAGGAGGAACCATTGCCAAGGACCTTGGTTTGGGTACCATTAGCAATAGTAACAAATTTTTGAGGACGACAAGGAGATAAGGACTGCAACAAGTGTTTGTTACCTGATAGATGTTTGGAGGCCCTGGAGTCGATGATCCAAGAGGAAGAGGAAGAAGAGAAAGAGAGCATACATGAGGTAATAGTTGTAGCAATAGTAGATGATGGGGGAATAGAGGATTCCATGAAGCAATAGTAGATGATGGGGGAATATCAGTGGAGTATGGTTGAGCTATTTTCCATTCTTGTAGAAGGCCCCAAAATCGGGCCAAAAAAATTCGTGAATATTATCTCCATGTTTAGTATGAAGCATATTTTTTAAGACATCATATACTTTTTGTAATGAGGCAATACTTGAGTAAAGCTTAGCACAAATGTCCCATATGTCCTTGGCGGTTTCCAAGTGGACCACATTGTTGGCCACATGTTCTTCCATGCTATTGATGAGCCAACTTATCACCATGTTATCATTTTTAACCCACTTGTGGTAGGTCTCATCTTCTTCATCAATCGGAGGAGGAAATTCAATAACGTGGCTTAAGAGGTCACGAGTAATAAGAACCCTCCAGACCGATTGTGACCAGCTCATGTAATTGGAGAGACCTCTTAGTGGAATTGTAGTAATACGGAGTATATCACTCTTATTACTGTTGTGTCCACTCTCCATGATGAGGGAAGTCAAATGTGGAGGTCAAGGGAAGGGGCCTTCTTCAAATAACAATTACTCAATGTAATTTGAAGAACACGTGGACCAAATCAGTCACCAAAAACGAGAACAAGAAACCAATTTCCTTCACGAGAGCAAGCACCAAATTATCAACAAATTTGTGCCTTTAGCAAGTGAGAATAAAATCCATCGATCACTCAATTCCTCTTGTATTCTTAAAAACAAAGAGGAGAAGATAGAAGCAACCGATTAGGACTAATCCAAAATCCAACACAAACCGAGAGAGAAAAAAAATATTTAGACACGATTTAAAGGCAAATCAAGATACTTGGAAGAAATTTATCTTCAGCTCATGGGATACTTCAACGTAAAAAAAAATTCAATTGTTGAAGTTCAAAAGAAACCACAAAGGGTAAAAGACTGCTAGAATTTCACCAAACATATCAATTGTTGAAGTTCAAAAGAAACCACAAAGGCCAAATGACTGCTAGAATTTCACCAAACATATAATGAGCATCCAACAACATAACACAAACCCATGGGCAATATTAAGTAGGAGAAGTTACAACAACATGTGTTGAATTCTACCTCAAATGAGATTGATCCAAGTTACATAAAGGTAATTGAAGCTCAACGTCAATCTTAATAAGACACAAACAACAAATGATCTTGATAATGCTTGTAATTGATTTACAAGAAGATCAAGATTATAACATCAATTTAGTCATAAAAATAAATCTTCACAACATATAAAGATTTATCTTGACTTGATGTGATTCAAAGTTCAAGAAGTAGAATAACAGTAAAGAGGAGTATGTAAATAACGAAATGAAACAAAATGTAAATAAGAAGAGAATGAACTTATCTCTTCATGACTAAACTCCTTTTTTTACAACTTCCTGAACAGATTCCATAATAACTTCATCAATATGGATCCTAAACTCCTTGTTCTGATACCATGTAGAATTTAAGATCTCATGAAAGGAACTTTAGATCAATGAGGAAGAAGAATAAGAAGAAGAGAGAAGGAGAGGAGAAGAAGAATGACGTGGAAGGAGAGAGTTTGGGTTAAGGAAGAAGAGGTTTACGTCAAAGAGAAAATGAGGGCTGGACAAATTTGTGAAAAGAGAGGAGAGTGCTTCAATGTTCTATCTCTTAGCTATTGCCTTTATTTATAGTGTTTACAATTCCCTTAGGGATACAAATTGATGAAATAAAAGACATAAAAAGAACACATATTTACTGTTATGGTCCTAGGTTAAGTACCTATGCCTTCCATTCCTAATAGGGCGGTCTTTTGGGTATAGGTGCTTATCATTTAAGCACCTATCTAATACTACCCAAAAGACCGGCCTATTAGAAGCGGAAGGCATAGGTACTTAGCCCAGGACCATAACAATACACCCACCTTCACGAGGTTAGCCAATGCTTAAATGTTAAGCACCTAGCCAATACTACCCAAAAGTCCGGCCTATTAGGAGCGGAAGGCATAGGTACTTAGCCCAGGACCATAACAATACACCCACCTTCACGAGCCGACGACCACGACGGTCCACTCTAGTGGCGGCCACACTCTAGCGACGACCCACTCTAGTTTTTGCTAGGTCGCCCCCTACTCTCAGGACTCTTTAAGAGCCGCGGGGATTTGAACTCACGATGTAGTGCCTGCACTGATACCAAATGTTAAGCACCTAGCCAATACTATCCAAAAGACTGGCCTGTTAGAAGCAGAAGGCATTAGTACTTAGCCAAGTACCATAACATTTACACCTCTATGCCATCTTTAAGTGAAGTATCATATTTCACACATATGCAACTCCTTTGACATGTGAGTTTCTTGCCTTGATCTTGTGGGCTTGAGCCCATCTTCCAACACATATGAAATATTCGGCCTTGTTACACACAGGTAAATAAGTCTTCTCACTAGCCTTTGATATTTTCCAATATCTACATCTTCTCCAGTGCCTCCACATAATTTTGTATTTGAGTCCATAGGAGTGTCTGCTGGCTTGCATCCCATCATTCCTATCTCCTCTAGTAGATCAAGGGCATACTTCCTTTGGGATAGCACAATCCCATGTCTAGATTTTAATATTTCAATACCCAAAAAATATTTGAGTAGTCCAAAATCCTTGGTCATGAATTCAGCACAATATTTTTCCTTTGTTTTCTAGATGCCCTCGGAATCACTACTAGTTAAAATGATATCATAAATTTATATGGCCAGAATCACCTTACCTCTCAATGTATTTTTAGTAAATACTGAGTGATTTCCAGAGCATCTGTAAAAGCTGGCCAGTATGAGGTCTTGACTAAATTTCTCAAACCATGCCCGAGGGGACAACTTTAAACCATATAAATATTTTTCTGGCTGCATACTGATTCCCCCTCAACCACATACCTAGGTGGTTGTTGCATATAAATTTCTTCATTAATATCACCATTTAGAAATGCATTTTTCACATCAAGTTGATATATCGACCATGATGAATTGGCCGCCATAGATCATAATATACGTACCGAGTTCATTTTTTCCATTGAAGAGAAGGTTTCTTCATAATCAATTCCATAACACGGAGTATAACCTATGGCAACCAGTCGAGCCTTCGGTCGTTATACCCATTTGGATTATGTTTGACAGTATAAACCCACTTGCAACCAACGAGTTTTTTATCTGTTGGAAGAGGAACCAATGACCATGTATGATTGTCATTAAGTGCCTTCATTTCTTCATCCATTGCTGTCTTCCACCCTGGATGTTGTAGAGCCTCCTAATAAGATTGTGGAATAGATATGGAGGAAATAGAAGAAAAAACTAACAACATAAAGGTGAGAGGCGATGATGAGACACAAAATTTGAAATGGTATGTGTTAAGTTGGGTCCAAGGCCCTATCCCAAATTGACTAGCCACCTTAGGAAACCTCTTTTCTAAACTAATAAAATCAAAATATTTGTACTCACTAATCCAAGTGGGACTATTCCTTAACACTCCCCCTCACGTGTAGACCCTCTTTTTGTGGCTCTACAAGTAGATAATTTAGGAGTAGGCAGTTTAGGTGTAGGCCCTCTTTTGTGGCTCTACAAGTGGATAGTTTTAGGTGTAGGCCCTCTTTTGTGGCTCTACAAGTAGATAATTTAGGTGCAGGCCCACATATGAGTACCTGCTCTGATACCATGTTAAGTTGGGTCCAAGGCCCTATCCCAAATTGACTAGCCACCTTAGAAAACCTCTTTTCTCAACTAATAAACTCAAAATCTTTGTACTCACTAATCCATGTGGGATTATTCCTTAACAATATGAGAAGTAGAAGGTCTACTGCATGATCTAGGTTCTTTTCTTATAGCAATAGGATGAGTATCATATTGAAGGCAAAAAATAACTAGTGATGAAGGACTTACCTCTGTGGGATCTATTAACTCGGCAAGTGTAGTGTCGGCTACTTTCTCTGGGGGTTGAATGATCTTTGTATCACCAGGCACAACCGGTCGAGGGGAACCTAGTACTGAGGACAGACCAGGAGGAGCACTCTCAGAATAAAATGAGGAGTCTTCAAAAATGTTACATCCCTGGACACAAATAAACGTTGAAGAGTGGGACTATAACAAACATAACCCTTTTGTGTGAGAGAGTATCCCAAGAAGATACAGTTGATAGACTTAGGATCAAGTTTGTTGTGTCTAGGAAATGAATTATGAACAAAACATTGACATCCAAAGACTTTCGAAGGTAATGAAGATAGATCATCATTTGGTAATAATCTAGAGTAAGGAGATTTATTACCAAGAATGGAAAATGGTAGACGATTTATAAGAAAGCAAGCCACAAGTACTGCATGAGGCCAATAAAAGTATGAAACTTTCATGGCATATAATAAACCTCGAGCTACCTCAAGAATATGATGATCTTTCCTTTCAGCTACACCATTTTGTTGAGGAGTGTAGACGGATGATATGTCCGGGATCTAACACAAGAAGGAAGAAGATGAAGGTGAAGAATCATTGTGAGGTTTTGAGCCTTTGAAGGGAGCTCAATCCTAGACCTCAAAAGGGAGCATTCGACCTTGGACCTCGAAAGGGAGAATCCGACCTTGCTAACAACTAATTGGATTAATGCTTCCCTATTACTCAGCCCGACCTCCCTATAAAAGGATTAGTGAATGAATACACACAGAGGCCTAAACCGAAGGCCACAAGTCTTAAGGAAATTACATAAAAAACCTTCTAATACATAAACTAGAAAATGCATTAATTAAACCCTGCTATGGGGTCCATAACATCACTCCCCTGCTGGAGAATGAGCTTGCCCTCAAGCTCAAAGGTAGGTCTACTAGCCCATGCTGACGTCTCCATCCATGCACAAGCGTCAACCGCAGTATCAGTGTCAGCCCGCTGGACTACAAAAGTAGAGCAACCAAGCAGAAGAGAAAAATAATTTTTTTTTTTGGGTTATGAAATGGTCTTGTCAACCAAAACCCGGAGGCATGTCAGGAACCTCATCACAAAAAATTTCTCTTAAGTCAGTACCATGCAATGCAGCGGGTCCAAAACCAAGTGGCTCAGCATCACTAGTATGTGACATGTCTGTGGAGACCGGGTGATCATCCTTATACTCGTCACTGTGTTTAGTCACCTGGGCAGACTCCTTGTGTTGTCCCCAACGACTATGTGCTTCATGATGGTTGCTGAGAGAAAAGCTAGGTGGTTCACTGGGCTCACCACCAGAACACGGATTCTTCGTGTGAGGAGAAACTGTAAGAGATCCATGACAATCTGTCTCATCAGACTGTTGATTGTTGGGCAACAATAAGTCTTCAGCTGGTTCCTTCCCCTTTGGGATTTATAATTGGTTGTAAACAGATTCAACTGCCTCTGCAATTTCATTTTTCAGGCCATAACTTGATCTAATAACATCCCACAGAACCTGGAGAGGGTGCTGGTCTTGACCATCCCCAAGAAAACCTGCTGTTGATGCAGCTCTTCTGACAGCACCACTGTCAAAGTGCATCAGGACAATTATATCAGCGTAGTCTTTGACATGTCGTATGGTAGCTTCCAGCGGTTCTCCTTTTGGTGCTGTAGAAAATTTCCGAGCCTGATCTGTTGTCTAAACTTCAACTCTTGAGTTCACCTCAATAATAGAGCAAACCGAAAAACCTTCACCATAGGCAATAACATTTGTACATTCGACCTTAAGAAAAAAATTTGCCAAAATCAATTCCAGGTTCTGCTACAGGGTTGACATCTTGTACAAAACTAGACTTTATTTCTGCTGTCTTAACTAAGGCACTTCTAATAGAAGAAACATGAAGCACTGATTCTGCATGCTCCGCATACCCAAGAGTAGGTAGAGCTCGACTGCATACTTCCGCATGCTTCCCAATTGGCATAAACATGTCACACTGAGGCCCACGCTGATCATTGCTATGGGTCCACAACGCATACTTTACCCACCCGGTCGTCTGGGTGGGGCACTGCTATTGTCCAGTCAAGGTTCACATAAACAATAGCCCCACTGGCAATAGCCTGCTGTGCAGAATCAAGAAATCTATCTCCATACTTTTGAGAACCAAGAATTGACAAATTTAAATGACTATCCTGTGAATCTCCTATCACAACAGGGCTGTTAGAACTACCAGTTATGAGAGCATATAGATCACGCAACACATTTATCAAGTTCACTGTAAAAATCTTGCGTGAAGTAGATAGACCAAACTAAGAAACCAATTCGTTCAGCTGCTCATTATCTGTGTTGTTAATCAAGGTCTGCCAGCACAGGTTCACCCATTGGAACTTCGCTATAGTCGCCTTAAAAATGAATGAAATAGACACGTTTGTCCTACATCCATTAGTCTCCATTCCCTGAAACTTCATGATTGAAACAAACATGCCATTGCTGAGTGCCTCCCCAACATCATAATTCGTCCACAAAAAAATGGCAGCATAAAAAAATATGAAACATGTACTTCCGCCACGTGTGCAGCAGAAATTGGAAGAGGCTCATTGCTGCTATGCTCAGCCGTAGAAGAAAACAAACATCCACAAAAATTATTTTGTGGCTGAACGACATACTTGGGATCCAAAGCAGATTGACTATTACTCCGAGAAGAACGAAAAAGAACAAACGCACTGGTTCTGTTCCCATCAACCGTAATAAAATATTTCACCCATTGCATTTTCTGTACCATTGCCAGAAAACCCAAAAAGTTTCCTGTTGGAAGATGGGCTCAAGCCCACGAGCTCAAGACAAGAAGCCCACACGTCAAAGGAGTAGCATATGTGTAAAATATGGCACTTTCCATAAAGATGGCATAGAAGTGTAAATATTTGTTTCTTTTATGTCTTTTGTTTTATCAAGTTGTAGCCCTAAGGGTATTGTAAAACTATAAATAAAGGCATTGGCTAAGAGGTAAGGCATTGAAGCACTCTCCTCTTTTTCCATAAATTCGTCCAACCCTCATTTTTATTTTTGACGCAACCCTCTTCTACCTTAATCCAAACTCTCTTCTTCCACGTTCTTCTTCTTCTCTTCTCCTTCTCTCTTTTTCTTCTTCTTCTTCTTTCTTGTTGATCTAAAGTTCCTTTCATGAGATCCTAAATTCTATATGGTATCAGAGCAAGGAGTTTAGGATCTCTTCAGGGAGTTATTATGAAATATGTTCAAGAAGTTGTAAAAGGAGTTCAATCATAAAGCGATAAGTTCATCTTCTTATTTACCTTTTTTTTGTTTCCTTTTCTTATTTACATACTCCTTTTTACTGTTTTTCTTTACTTCTTGAATTTTGAGTCACATCAAGTCAAGATAAATCTTTATATGTTGTAAAGATTTATTTCTATGACTAAATTGATGTTATAATCTTGACTCCTTGTAAATCAATTACAAGAGTGATCAAGATCATTTGCTGTTTGCATCTTATTAAGATTGATGGGTGAAATTCAATTACCTTTATGTAATTTGGATCCATCTCATTTGAGGTAGAATTCCAGCACTTGTTGTTGTATCTTCTCCTACTTTAGGTTGCTCATGGGTTTGTGTTATGTTGTTGGATGCCCATTATATGTTTGATGAAATGCCAACAGCCATTTACCCTTTGTAGTTCCATTTTTTTTAACTTCAACAATTGAATTTTTTCTTACGTTGAAGTCTCCCATGAGCTGAAGATAAATCTCTTCCAAGTGTCTTGGTTTGTTGTTAAATCTTCTCTAAATTTTTGTCTATTGCTCATTTGTGTTGGAGTTTGGATTAAGGCCTAATCGGTTTCATCTACTTTCTTCTCTTTGTTCTTATGAATACAAGAGAAGTTGAGTGATGGCTGGATGTTATTTTCACTTTCTAAAGGCACAAATTTTTTGATAATTTGGTGCTTTCCCTTGTGAAAGAAATTGGTTCTTGTTCTCTTTTGTTGGTGATTGATTTGGTCTACGGGTTCTTCAAATTACATAGAGTAATTGTTCTTTGAAGAAGACCATTTCCCTTGATCTCCATATTTTAGTTCCCTCATCATGGAGATTGGATATAATAGTAATTAGAGTGATATACTTCGTATTACTACTATTCCACTTAGAGGTCTCTCCAATTACATGAGCTGGTCACAATCTGTTCGGAGGGTTCTATTTACCTGTGACCTCTTGAGCCACGTTGTTACCTTTCCTCCTCCGATTGATGAAGAAGATGCGTCCTCCCACAACTGGGTTAAGAATGATAACATGGTGATAAGTTGGCTCATTAATAGCATGGAAGAGCAGGTGGCTAACAATGTGGTCCACTTGGAAACCGCCAAGAACATATGGGACACTTGTGCCAAGCTTTACTCAAGCACTGCTTCATTACAAAAAATATATGATGTCTTACAAAACATGCTGCACACAAAAAATGGAGATAATATTCACGAATTTTTGGCACGGTTTTGTAGTCTTCTTCAAGAATGGAAACTAGCTCGGCCATATTCCACTGATATTGTCGTTCAAGAACGACAAAGAGAAGCTTTGGCAGCAGCCATTTGCTTTTCAAATATTAAACCATACCTTGAGGTGGCCAAAACTCAATTTCTAAGTTCTTCTACTCTTCCATCCTTCGATGATATTAGTGCTACATTACTTAGGATACCGAATCCATCCCCTCCTTCTCCAATTGATTCTCCATCGGCAATGTTCTCTGGCAATCGGGGAACATCTTCTTCATCCAGAGGACGGGGCAGAAATATGAGAGGGGGTCGAACTATGAGAGGGGCTGAAAATAGATGTGGTAGAATGGGTCAGAATTCTTTCCATACTGAGCCTCAACTTTGCACTTATTGTGGCCATCAGAACCACCTTGTGGCATCATGCTAGAAACTGCATGGCAAGCCTGATTGGGCCACAACAAACCCAGTCTCAATTAACGTTGAGAAAAATGAAGATAAGGCTGAATCATCATCCGGAAATGTGACTCTTACGGCTAAGGACTATGCTGCATTTCAAAAAATGAAGTCCTTCATGGAATAATCTATTCTCTCATCATCTACTGCTGCCACTACTATTGCCTCAGGTATGCTTTCTTCCTCTTCTTCGTCTTCCTCTTGGATCATCGACTTCGAGGCCTCCGAACATCTATCAGGTAACAAACACTTGTTGTAGTCCTTATCTCCTTGTTATCCTCATAAATTCGTTACTATTGCTGATGGTACCAAAACCAAGGTCCTTGGTAAAGGTTCCTCCTCTCTTATTTCATCTATTCCCCTTCAAGATGTTTTGTTTGTTCCACAATTTCCTTTAAATTTTCTCTCGGTTAGCCAATTGACCAAACAATTAAATTTCTCTATCACCTTCTCACCGTCTTCTTGTGTCTTTCAGGATCTCACTACGAAGCGGGTGATTGGTGGCGGCCATGAAAAGGGGGGTTTGTACTACTTCACTCTTCCACCATTAGCTGCATTATTTTCCACTACATCTGAGGCCCAACTTTGGCACAACTGACTTGGTCATCCATCTACCCCTTCACTTCATTCTTTGGTTCCATCTTTAAAAGGACTTTCTAATATCAGTTGTGAGGTTTGTGAATTAAGTAAACATGTCAGGATATTCTCCTCATCTTACAACTACAAGTACTGCTCCGTTTGAGCTAATACATTCTGATTTATGGGGCCCTTTATGTGTCTCAAATATTTCCCAAGTTAAATATTTTATCATTTTTGTTGATGATTTTACTCGAGTGACTTGGTTATATCTATTTAAAGAGCGATCCGAAATTCTTCCTTTGTTTAAAAATTTCCATGCTATGTCTTGACACAATTTGGGAAGAAAATTCAAACCCTTAGATCTGATAATGCTAAGGAATACATGTTTCATGACTTCAAATCATTTTGTTAGAGTAATGGGCTTATTCATCAAACATCATGTGCCGATACTCCTTAACAAAATGGTGTTGCTGAAAGGAAGAATCGTCATCTTCTTGAAGTTGCTCGGGGCCTCCTCTACTCCATGAAGGTACCCTATTTCTATTGGCCTCATGCTATACTTACAACATGTTTTCTCATTAATAGGTTACCTTCATCAGTCCTTCATCATAAAACTCCTTACTCTGTGTTATTTAATGGTGAAGATCCTTTTTCTCTTCCTTTGAAAGTGTTTGGATGTACGTGTTTTGTTCATGTTACATCTCCACATAAAAATAAACTTGACCCTTGGTCTATGAAGTGCATTTTTTTGGGATACTCTCGTACCCAGAAAGGTTATGTCTGTTACAATCCTACCCTTCGGAGGATGTTTATCTCTAGGGATGTGACTTTCTTTTAGGACACTCCCTTCTACTCCTCCCATGATGCTCCTCTAGGATGGATTTGTCCTTCTAGTACTCCTTATCCACTTGTGCCGTTCAATCTTGAAGTGGATCCATCCCCTAATGCACCGGCCGTACGTTCACCTGTGGAGTTGTCGGATCCACCCGAGGTAAGTCCTTCTCCTCCTATGTATGGGCCTGAATTTGATACTCGACCTATTTCTTTAAGAAAAGAACGTCCCTCCTGTACTACTTCGCATCCTATCTCAAATTTTATGTCTCACCATCGCTTGTCTTCCAAGTGTTTTCAGTTTCTTGCGTCCCTTTGTTCTAGTTCCATTCCGTAGTCGTATCAGGAGGCCCTAAGACATCCAGGATGGAAGGTGGCTATGGATGAGGAAATGCACGCCTTATTCGAAAACCAAACCTGGTACTTAAACATTACTCCCGAAAGGTAAAAGACCGGTTGGTTGTCGATGGGTTTTTTCGGTGAAACATAATCTAGATGGATCAATTGCTCATCTTAAAGCTCGACTAGTTGCTAAGGGTTATACGTAGTGCTATGGGATAGATTATGAGGAGACCTTCTCTCCTGTTGGAAAATTGAATTCGGTACGCATCATCTTATCTATTGCTGCTAACTTCTCATGGCCCATCTATCTGTTGGATGTTAAAAATGTTTTTTTAAATGGTGATATCAGTGAGGAAATTTATATGGTTCAACCACCTGGTTATGTGGTTGAGGGGGAGTCAGTGTGCCGGTTAAAAAAGTCTTTATATGGGCTTAAGCAATCCCCTCGGGCTTGGTTTGATAAATTTAGTCAAACACTCCTACGGTTTGGTTTTCATCGGTGCTCAGTTGATCATTCCGTATATTATAAAGATACGGTCAAAGGGAAAATGTTATTGGCCGTATACGTGGATGATATTATCTTAATCGGTGATGATACTTTGAGAATACAAGAGGTGAAACAGATGATATGTCAGGAATTCAAGACTAAAGACCTTGGTATGCTTAAATATTTTTTGGGTATAGAAGTTCTTCAATCCAAACATGGGATAATATTGTCTCAAAGGAAATATGTCTTGGATCTCCTTGAAGAAACAAGAATGAAGGGTTGTAGACCAGTTGACACACCTATGGATACAAATGTAAAATTATGTGCCACAAATGAAGAAGATATTGATATTGGCAAATATCAAAGACTCGTGGGAAAACTGATTTATCTCACTGTAACTAGGCCAGACATATCATACGCTGTAAGTGTGGTGAGTCAATTCATGCACAAATGACAAATTACCCACTGGCAGGCTTTAGAGAGAATATTACGTTATCTAAAAGGAGCTCCAGGAAGAGGATTACTGTATAAAAAATATGGGCACTTCAACATAGAAGGCTTCTCAGATGAAGATTGGGCTGGATCTCCTGATGATAGAAAATCTACATCAGGATATTGTACTCTGGTTGGGGGAAACTTGGTTACATGGAAAAGTAAGAAGTAAAATGTGGTTGCAAGATCTAGCGCCGAAGCAGAATACAGAGCTATGGCCCAGACCGTTGGTGAACTTTTATGGATTAGGACCCTTCTTACCGAACTAGGTTTTTATAAAAAGGGGTCCATGAATCTGCATTGTGATAATCAAGCAGCCATTCATATCACTTCAAATCCAATTTTTTCATGAAAGAACTAAACATATTGAGGTGGATTGTCATTTTATACGGGAGAAGTTTCAAGAGTGAATAATCTCTCTCAACCATGTGTCATCTCAAGAGCAAGTAGCTGATATTCTCACTAAACCCGTTACATCTAAAATCCTATTGTTTATATGTGGCAAGTTGGTTATTTATGATGTCTTTTCTCCTCCAGCTTGAGGGGGAGTGTTGGAAGATGGGCTCAAGCCCACGAGGTCAAGACAAGAAGCCCACACGTCCAAGGAGTGGCATAGGTGTAAAATATGGTACTTTCCTTAAAGATGGCATAGAAGTATAAATATGTGTTTGTTTTATGTCTTTTGTTTTATCAAGTTGTAGCCCTAAGGGTATTGTAAAACTATAAATAAAGGCATTGGCTAAGAGGTAGGGTATCGAAGCACTCCTCTCTTTTTCCAGAAATTCGTCCAGCCCTCATTTTTCTTTTTGATGTAACCCTCTTCTCCCTTAATCCAAACTCTCTTCTTCCACATTCTTCTTCTTCTCTTCTCCTTCTCTCTTCTTCTTCTTCTTCTTTCTTGTTGATCTAAAGTTCCTTTCTTGAGATCCTAAATTCTACATTTCCATCATGCATTGCATATAGGCAAACCCGAATTCCAGAAAAATTGTTCTGTTGCTCTGCTGAATGGAACGGAAGCCCGTCGTCCTTAATTTGAGGGCAATGTTGCTGCTGCTTTAGGACTGGGAGCCCCATCAGCTGCCTGGAAGGACAGAATTGAGGGTAAAATAGATGACGTTTAAAAAGCTTACCCCCAATTGCGTGAACAAGGGTTCCCCACTGGATTTCCGAGAGCGAGATTGAGACTGCGAGTGAGAATCCAAAGCCAAACCCCACCTGAGTTTTTTCCGACAGCGCTTCCACTGTGTCTGGTGGAATCTTGTGTCTGCTAGTGCTTGTAGATTTTCCGAGACCAAGGAGGGAGGGCCGAACTGATTCGTCGTGACTGAGTCAGATCGGAATGCTTCCATCTCTTGTGCGGGAAGATTTGCTGCTGGCCGTGAGAAGGGATTTGGGACCTCGAACCCAAATCAGCTTGTATCAACAAGATTTGGGCAGAAAATTCTTCCGATTTCCCAAAATCAGGGTCCCCGCAGTTAGATTTTGGGAGTTCGGAGAGCTCTTCTGAGACTACAAGCTTTCAAATAGGAGGTGTCTGTTGTTCGGGAAGACCTATGGCGTCCAGTGAGAAAGGGTTTGATGGCAAACCCCCTTCCGCGCTCGTCGATGAAGGTTGTGCAGAGGATCCTTCTGATTTCGAACATGTTGAGTCCCCAATTTCGGATGTCACTGCCGCTTGAGATACAGAGCACTCGCTGATTTTTTCTGTCACCTGCCCTTCCGAGACTGAGCCAGAACAAATCTGCTGGAGAGACAAATCAATTTGCTGGAGAGATAGAGCCAAGTTTCTTCCTTGCAAATTTTTTTTTTTATGTATGCTGCACTCCGTTCCCGCATCCTTTCCCTTCTTTCCACTTCGTTGCCAATCCACCGTGCACTCTCTTTTGCCTTTTCTCTGTGCATCGATATCTATTCTTCTTGGGATATTTCTCTGTGCATCGCCATCCATTCTTCTTGGCTCATTGTGTTCCCACTCTAATACAAGTTGATATACCATTTCCCGCTCTAATACCAGTTGATATGCCCAAGATCTAACACAGGAAGGAAGAAGATGAAGGTGAAGAATCATTGTGAGGTTTTGAGCCTTCGAAGGGAGCTCCACCCTGGACCTCAAAAGGAAGAATCCAACCTTGGACCTCGAAAGGGAGCTCAACCCTGGACCTCAAAAGGGAGAATCCGACCTTGGACCTTGAAAGGGAGCTCAACCCTGGACCTCAAAAGGGAGAATCCGACCTTGGACCTTGAAAGGGAGCTCAACCTTGGACCTCAAAATGGAGAATCCGACCTTGGACCTCGAAAGGGAGAATCCGACCTTGCTAACAACTACTTGGATTAATGCTTCCCTATTACTCAGTCCGACCTCCATAAAAGGATTAGGGAACGCATACACACAGAGGCCTAAACCGAAGACCACAAGTCTTAAGGAAATTACATAAAAACCCTTCTAATACATAAAATGGAAAATGCATTAATTAAACCCTGCTATGGGTCCATAACAATTGATGATGTTTAATGGATAATGCCATTTTCTTGACAAAAAGAGTTAAGGTCTTTGGAAACATATTTTTTGGCATTATCAGATCGCAAAATTTTTATTTTCTGACCTTACTTTAAGAGAAGGAAACATATAATAAAGAGACTGTACAGATGGATGTCCCAACCGATTGTTCTATAACCATGTCTCATTTTCAGTAGTGGAAACCATATTCATTTTTGGCACATTCAAGTAGTAAAGCCCCTTGTTCCTGGCCTCCACCAATCACCTACTTCGTTATAAGATCCTAAAAGATACATGAAGTGGGTGAGAAGGTAACAGAGCAATTAAAATATTTGCCAAATTGACTAACAGATAATAGATTCAAAGGGAAAGTAGGAACGAAAAGAATATCAATGAGTGGAAGTGATCGTGTGACAAAAGTGGAACCTTTCCCTTGGAATTTGGTTTGAGAACCGTCAACTATGGTAACAAACTTGTGTGAAAGACTCAGAGATAGAAAATTTAATAATTTTTTGTTACTTGTACGATGTTTGAAGGCTCCCGAGTCAATTATCCAGGATGAAGATGAGGCATATAGCATACCTGATGTGGTAGTGGCAGCAGTAGTTGTGGAGGAACTAGGAGAAGAACCTAGCATTGTCTTCATTTTCTGAAATAACTCATACTCTTCATCAGTAAAAATTTTTTATGCTACTGATTTTGTGGGTTGTTCTTCTTTTGTATCACTTACAAAGGCTTGATTAGCCCTTGTCAATTCTAACTGTCCATTGGTTTTATAGCATATTTCTTCATAATGGCCATATTGTCCACAGTAACTGCATGCCTTGGAATCCTTGTAATAGAACTGGTCTGTAGTGTGGCCAAATGTGTTACAATGAGTACATTATTTCCCATCTATTTAGCCAACACCAGTCCTTCTACCTCTTCCCTGCCTCGGCCTCAGCCACTGTCAGATGATGATCCTCTATGATCAGAATACATAGCGGATGATACTTCAGATGTGGAGGAAGAAGTGTTTGGAATATGAAGTAGTGTTGCACAGACATCATCAAACTTGGGGATAATAGAAGCCCTCAAAAGTTGACTCTTGGCAATCTCAAGATAGGGTTTAACATTTGCAAGGAAAATAGCAGTAATTAAGGCTTCCTTCTATTTGTCTTGGATAGAAATATCTTTGGTTGAAGGCTGAGCTAACTTCCACTCTTGAAGAAAGGCTCTAAAGTCGGCCAAGTACTCATGAATATTTTCTTCTTGTTTAGTATTCAACATTCTTTGGAGAACGTCATATCGTATATGTAGAGTATCCAGGCAAGAGTACAGTTTAGCACATGTCTCCCAAATTTATTTAGCAGTGTCAAGATCAATGACATTACTGGAGACATGTTCTTCCACGCTATAGATTAGCCAACTAATCACCAAAGTATCATTTTTCAACCATTTGTTATAAAAAATATCATCTTCATCAATAGGTGGTCCTCGGGTGGTGAGGTGACCAAGTAGGTCTTTTGTTATAAGGAACCTCTGAACCGATGTGGACCAACTCATAAAATTTGATACCCCATGTAAGGGTATGGTGGTAATTTTTAGTATATCACTTTTGCTATTCATATTCTCTTCAGCATGACTGACCCTTCTTCAAAAAATTCTAATAATAACACCAATTAGTACTCTTCAAACAACTCAATGTATGGGAAAATTTAGCATTGATGCTAAATTATTATTCTGATTTTTTTCCTCTAATACCACTCATAAAATACTCAATAAAAATTTTCTATATCAAAGGACTTGTTATGGCCCCTAGTCATGGATCGAGTAATTTGGCATAGGATTTGTGAATCCAGCACTGTAATAAAGTATCTGCTCTCGATAAGGAAGGAGAACGAGCCTTTCTTGGTCTTTATCTCGAATAGGAGGAAATCAGCCTCCTTTGTGAGTCTATGCTGCTATTTTGGGTAAGGGCAGAGAGCCCTTATTGCTGCTTCTCAGACAGGGAGGAAAAGACTCCCCTTTTGCTCACGGAAAAGAGGGTTTGGAACCCTCGTGGCTACTGCTCGTGTTAGGGGCTGAAAAGTCTCTAACTTGGATAACCTTTGGATCAAGGGTTAGGGTTTCCAGACCTCTTCTTGCTGGCCTTGAGGCTGAGATGACTAATACTGGTGCTGCTCATGACACGAGGATTGAGAGATCTCAACCCTGGCTAAAAAAGGAGGGTAGAGTCCCTCTCTTGCTGTTGGTGATGGAAGGGAGGCTGAAGCCTCTTTTGAACTCGGAAAAGGGAAAACAACTCCCCTCTCTTCTTTGGTATTGATCAATGGAAAACAACAATCAAATAGGAGAGAAAGATATTCAGATTCAAGAGGGAACCTGGACCTAGAGCTCATCAAGGAGGCCTTCAAACCCTAGAGATCGTCAATGAGAACTCCAAACCCCATTTAACCTAATTCAAAACTTGCCTTTTTTCTCATGCCCTTGCCCTCTAATTAGGCTTGATGTCCCCCATAGTTTTAGGGTTAAATATTATAATTCTGCCCCTATGGCAATTTAACTTAAATAATGCATAAAAACGAATTTAAAACAATATGGAAAGATGTTAGGTGCTTTGACCATGGACCGAGTAACCCTACGGGAGGGGAGGTCTTTGTCCCACTCTGGTTCAGCACCGGGGGAACTTGATGTCCTTGGTCGACCTATGATGCCCAGTTTCTGAGTGAAGAACGAGAAACTGAGAGGGAGAGTGAAGGAGAATCAAGGGGAAAGAGGGATAACTTGGCTCTAAGGGAGTCCAAAACCTGGGTTCCTTGGAGGAGGAGAACACCAACCTTGCTATGGATAAAATCATTCTTGCCTTTTTCATTTCCTGAACTCCTCTTAAGCCATTCACGATACTGGCCAAAGAGTCATTTTACATATTTTACAAACCTGCACTGAGGATATAAATTGACATCACGCACACAAAATTATATCACATACACGCACACAACATTACATATATGTGCTCACGCTAACCTTTTGGCCAGCATGCTAATACAAAATTACATCCATTTGCTCACGTCTGAATTAAAACAGACTTCTGAATTCTATACATCTGACCATGCTGAGTTTTCAGTTCCAACTCACCTGCGTCGCCTTTGGATGACTTGTCCTACTATGGTGTCCCTAACATCACTCCCCTGCAGCAGAAAGAGCTTGTCCTCAAGTTCGAAGGGACGGTAAGCATGCTGAAAAACATCTAGATCGTCCTAAGTGCCTTCGGTGGCATCTATGTGGGTCCACTGGACTAGGACCTCTTTGTGCTCGTCATGCTGCCTAGCACTCAATATTTTAGCAGGCGTGAGAGAAACCTCACTGTTATGCACGCAATAACATAATTATTTTAGTGTTTTCTTTAATTTACTTTATTTTATTTCAGTTTTAGGTCATAGGGGTATTTTTGGAATTATTTATTAATAGGGATATTTTTGGAATATTTTATTCATAGGGATATTTTTGTAAAATTTTATTAGGGTGAACCCTATTTAAGGGGTAAGAGTAATGAGAAAATGAAGCATTGAAGTATTAAGAATTAGGTTAAATTTAGCGTAAGAGGCTTAGAGTTCTCCTCAACGAGCTCTAGGGTATCAAGCTTCCCTTTGGCTTGATCTTCGTTTTCGTCTTCCCCATATCTTCCTACTACCCTTATGGTAATGCTTGGAAGACCCGTAACTCGTGGCAGATTGCAGATCCTCCCAAAGAATCCACGTGTCAGATCCAGGACCGTAACAACTGGTATCAGAGCGGGAACACAATGAATTATGGAACACAAGCTCGCATGGAGAAGGTATACAATTCCGTAGACAAACTTTGCAAAGAATTTGGAGAAGCACGAGAATTATATGAAATTTTCATGGAATACTGGACAAGAGAGCCACGCGTTGCCGCAAAACAGGTCACACGACCTGAATTCGCCTAGCACGACAGCCGCACAGAAGACACAGAAGCTCTCTCGGACGAACAGAAGACTGTCTCGAGAAAGCTCCCCAAAAATCCAAAATCCGACGGCAGATACACCGGATTTTCAAAACAGGCAAAGGCTCACCCTTTCCCAATGGACGCCGTGCGTATCTCCACACCGAAGCTGCAGCGGGAAGGGGATTTCCTAACAGAGGAAATCCCGAAATCATCGGCATCGGAGGATTTTGGGATGACCAAAAATCTGAAATCGGAGGGGAATATGGTCCCGGATCTGACACATGGATTCTTTGGGAGGATCTGCAATCTACCACGGGTTACGGGTCTTCCAAGCATTACCATAAGGGTAGTAGGAAGACATGGGGAAGACGAAAACGAAGATCAAGCCAAAGGGAAGCTTGATACCCTAGAGCTCGTTGAGGAGAACTCTAAGCCTCTTACGCTAAATTTAACCTAATTCTTAATACTTCAATGCTTCATTTTCTCATTACTCTTACCCCTTAAATAGGGTTCACCCTGTTAGGGTTTAATAAAATATTACAGAAATATCCCTATGAATAAAATATTCCAAACATATCCCTATTAATAAATAATTCCAAAAATACCCCTATGACCTAAAACTGAAATAAAATAAAGTAAATTAAAGAAAACACTAAAATAATAATGTTATTGCGTGCATAACATTACACCCCCCTTGGAAAATGAGCTTGTCCTCAAGCTCGGAAGTAGTGTCTGTATGCCGACGTCTTCACCGGTGCTGAAGTAGCATCCGCGAAAGCTATGACGCCCCCTCTGTTTGCCCGCTTCCTTTTTTTTTTTTTTGGGCAGGTCCGAGTTAACCTGGGTTGACCCAGTTCAGGAACCCAGTCCGGCTTGCGACTCAGCGGACCGGGCCGATTAAATTTTCCTAAGTTAGGAAAATTTAATCGGGAGTCATCTTTTTCCTTCGGCCGCTCCCGAACTCTGCGGCCGGCAGTTCCATTCCTCACGACACCGACGAAGTCCGGCGACGGGCGTCTCCTTCTTCTCTCCCGGTACTGACGGAATAGCATGATTTTTCGATGGCGAATTGCAGCCCGTCGAGGCTTCGCCTCCTGGATAGTTTCCGAGATAGAGGGGTCTGGAAAACTTGTGAATTGTCGTTCCTTAGCCTCCCGGAACCGAGATCCCTTGCAAAAAAGTTTCTTACGGCGCCGACGAACTATCCTGCTTTGCCGGTGGCGACGAGAAGCTCGTTGGGGCTTCGCCGCTCGGAGCATTGCCAAGACAGAGAACCTCTATTTCTCAGCCCCCCGGAACAGAGCCCAGCGGAAATTCCGTCAAAAATTTCGCCTACGGCGCCGACGGAATTTTCTATTCCCCTCCGATTTCAGATTTTTGGTCATCCCAAAATCCTCCGGTGCCGACGATTTCGGGATTTCCTCTGTTAGGAAATCCCCTCCCCGCTGCAGATTCAGTGTGGAGATACGCACGGCGTCCATTGGGAAAGGGTGAGCCTTTGCCGTTTTTGAAATTCCGGTGTATCTGCCGTCGGATTTTGGATTTTTCGAGAGCTTTCTCGAGACAGTCTTCTGTTCGTCCGAGAGAACTTCTGTGTCTTCTGTGCGGCTGTCGTGCTCGGCGAATTCAGGTCATGTGACCTGTTTTGCGGCAGCGCGTGGCTCTCTTGTCTAGTATTCCATGAAAATTTCATATAATGCTCGTGCTTCTCCAAATTCTTTGCAAAGTTTGTCCGCGGAATTGTATACCTTCTCCATGCGAGCTTGTGTTCCATAATTCATTGTGTTCCCGCTCTGATACCAGTTGTTACGGTCCCGGATCTGGCACGTGGATTCTTTGGGAGGATCTGCAATCTGCCATGGGTTACAGGTCTTCCAAGCATTACCATAAGGGTAGTAGGAAGACATGGGGAAGACAAAAACGAAGATCAAGCCAAAGGGAAGCTTGATACCCTAGAGCTCGTTGAGGAGAACTCTAAGCCTCTTACGCTAAATTTAACCTAATTCTTAATACTTCAATGCTTCATTTTCTCATTACTCTTACCCCTTAAATAGGGTTCACCCTGTTATGGTTTAATAAAATATTATAGAAATATCCCTATGAATAAAATATTCCAAAAATATCCCTATTAATAAATAATTCCAAAAATACCCCTATGACCTAAAACTGAAATAAAATAAAGTAAATTAAATAAAACACTAAAATAATAATGTTATTGCGTGCATAACACTCACCATCTTCAATCGGTGGCAATGTTGGAATAGATGGAGGGGTGGGGCCCTTGAGCGGCTTGAGTAAGGAGACTTGAAAAACATTATGGGGTTTGGACTATGCATTGGAATTCTGGCGGTAAGGGTGGAGGCGGAGCCATACTAAGTCATCCGGACTGTACTGCACATCGCGGTGTCCCTGACCATAATAGTGTTTCAAGCGGGATTGAGTGGGCCGGAGTTGTTGTGCAGTAGCTTTCAGAAAATTTTCGTGAGTGAGAAGGGCTACCACCACCAATAGAACTGATTTGCTCGAAGCTTTTGGAAGCGCTTCAATAAAATCCATGGAAAGGTCTGCCCATACCTGAGTGGGAAGATGGAGCGGGTGCAAGGTGCCAGCTGGATGCAAATGCTGAGCTTGGTTCTGTTGACACACCAAGCAATGAGCCACATATTGTGCAATGGTGGATGTCATCCCTGGCCAATAAAAATCATCCCGAAGGCGCTGAAGTGGTTTCTGCAGTCCCTCGTGTGTGTTGTCATGATAAGATGAGACAACAACATCGATCAATGTAGAAGTGGAGGGTGGTCTTGAACTGCCCATTTTGCTGATTTGGTGCCCGCAGCAATCTGGTGGGACAGCTTCTATAATTCTGGTTGGTGCTGGTTAGCCACCCGGATGGAATCGAGTAAAAGCGGAGTGGGGTGACTGATAGCAGCCAGCTTTAGTTGTTCTTCCGTGAGCCGAGAGAGTACATCAGCTGCTTTGTTCAAAGTACCCGCTTTATGTTCCACTTGAAAATCAAAGCCCATTAATTTTCTCAACCATCCAGCCTTCAAACTGATCCTATGGTCACAATGATGCAGTGCGGGTAGAGAAACCGATTCCTAAAAGAGGTCGTTGAAGTGCTCAAGCAAACTGTTGAACTTGCTGTCCGCTGTTGTATGCTGTTGCAGCCTGTGTAATTGGACTGGCCCTTCACATGTACGGCCTTGGAAGGTGACCTTTTGTGGTCAAAGGTGAAGCTCATTGTCAAGGCTGAAAAGTCCCACAAAGTGGGCCCCAAAGTTTGGAGCCACTTAATTCCCAAGACCATGTCGAACCCTGCCAAGGAGAGTATAAAAAATTCTGCGGAGAAGTGCTGATCGTCAATCACAAACATGACCTTGCTGACCCCATAGCTGGGCACTTGTTCCCCATTTGCAACAGATACGGAAGCTACTGATCGTGGTTGAATTTGGAGCTGTAAATACTTGGCCGCCGTGAAACTCAAAAAATTATGAGTGCTGCCGGAGTCCACCAAACTGAGGAGGGGTTGCTGATTGACTAAGGCAGAAACTTGCATTGTGGTTGACTGAAGCCCGGTGATGGAGTGCAAGAAAATGGCAGGCTCTTTGAAAGTGTGCTTCTTCTGCCTCAGTGTCGAGTTCTAACCAGAAAATTTCGGTTACTGGTGCCCAAATGTATACTGCTCATCGCAATTATAACACAACCCTTTCGCCCTTCGTGCTTCCATTTCAGACCGGTTTAATTTGCGGATAAAGGTTGGAGTAGCTGGAGCAGATTGAGGGGCTGTAGAAGTAGGGGCAGCTTCACCCTAGGGGGGCTGGGGAGCAGCATTGGTTCTCCATGGCTGCTCAACATTAGTTCTCCATGGCTGTGTTGTGCTAGTCTTTGCCCCTGGCCAGACTTGCCGTCTATTCTGAAATGTCTGTTTGGCTTCCAATGCGCATGCCAAATTCATTGCTCGGAACAGATCTATGGGCCCAAGGAGTTCCACTTCCAGATGAAGGGACTTAGTGAGGCCAATTGTGAATAAGCTAACATGTCTAACCATACCACCTTGCTAGCTCATGCCAATTTCTCTTGGAATTGCTATTGGTACTGGGGTACACTACCGGTTTGGCGTAACAGTACTAAATCACCCAATGGATTGCTGTGAGCCGGTGGTCCAAACCGTACGGTGCAAAATTCCTTAAATTCTTCCCAATCTATGCCCGGATGTTCCAATTCAAGTTGATGTCCCCACATTTGCGCTTCATCGAGCATTTGGAATGCGGCCAACCCAACCTTGTCTTGCTGAACCATTCGTTGATTGGAAAAAAAATTCACAATGATATAACCACAGTAAATAGTCATCTGCCCCATAAAAAACCGAAAAACCTAGTTTGGTGTACCTTGGAATGGTGCCATTGCTCTGGCCAGTGTCTGGATGTCCCCCATTCGGACTGAAATGTTCCCCGCTCAGAGGTGTTCAGTCCCCTTTTCTCGGAGTGGTTGTGTGGCCTGAGAGTCTGTCATAGACTCGATTTGTAATTTATTTGACTTTCTGAGAGACTTACTGAGAGATCGTCTGAGAGATTCGATTGTCCATGAGGGCTGCTAAGCGACCCTCTGTTTTTTCTTGTCTGGCGTTAACCTTTTCCATGGATCTTGTTTACAACACTTTTTGGTTTGAAGTCTCCCCCATAATCACCTGCTCTGATACCAGCGTGTTAGGTTCTCTGACCATGGACTGAGTAACCTGGGTTCCTTGGAGGAGGAGAACACCGACCCTTCTATGGATAAAATCATTTTTTCCCTTTTCATTTCCTGAACTCCTCTTAAGCCATTCACGATACTGGCCAAAGAGTCATTTTACATCTTTTACAAACCTGCCCTTCATTGGCTTACACGCTAACTTAGGAAATAAATTGACACCACGCACACATAATTATATCACATACACGCACACAACATTACATATATGTGCTCACGCTAACCTTTTGGCCTACATGCTAATACAAAATTACATCCATATGCTCGCATCTGAATTAAAATAGACTTTTGAATTCTATAAATCTGACCCTGGTGAGCTTTCAGTTCCCACTCACCCGCGTCGCCTTTGGATGACTTGTCCTACGATGGTGTCCCAAACAAAAGAAGCTATTAACTCTGTAACTTAGTGCGCCTCTGTTGTATGACTCGGTTAGCTATTGAGTTCTCAACATCTGTTTCCCCTTGGAGAAAGAGCTTGTCCTCAAGCTCGTAAGTTGGGTAGACCTGTTTGAAGCTGTCCAATTGTTCCTATGTCGCTGCGTCAGGTTTTGTAGCTGTCCATTGGACTAGAATCTCCCACTGGTAATTGACCAAATGGGTGCGTAACACTACGACCGGTGAAAGAATGACGTGTCCATTGTCCACTGGAGGAAGGAACGGATTGGATGTGGGCGGTGATCCCGTATATGGTTTCAAGAGGGATACATGAAACACATCATGCAACTTGGCCATGGCTGGAAGTTGTAGTTGATAGGTCACTGGTCCCACGTGTCGAATAATGGAGAAAATTCCAAAGTACTTGGGCGAGAGCTTATGGCATGGTGGTCCGGCAATGGACTACTGGCGGTACGGTTGTAGGCATAACCAAATGTTGTCCCCTACCTCGTATGCGATGTCTCGGTGTCCCTTGTCGTAGACATCTTTCATGCAAATCTGAGCTCTCCGTAGGTGTTCTGCAATATTTTGTAATACCTAGTCGTGATCCTTGAGTGCCTGATCAATGGCGGTCATGCGGGTAGACCCTGGAGTATAAGAGAGTATCCGAGGGGGATCCCTGCCATAAAGAACCCTGAAAGGAGTGGATTGCAAGGCGTATGGAATAAAGTGTTGTAACATTAATCAGCCCACGGTAGCCACTGAACCCAATGTTTCAGAGGATCACCCTCAAGGCATCTGAGATACATTTCAACTAGGGATGATATGAGGAGGAAAATTTCAACTTTGTGCCGCTCAAAAGAAAAGTTACCGCAAAAAAAGTGATGGTCAATACTGTGTCCCGATCATAGACAATAGATTTTGGAATACCATGTAAGTGGAAAATATGCTCAAGGAAGGTCTGTGCCACTCGGGATGCTGTATATGGATGAGCCATAGGAATAAAATGTGCATACTTGGAGAACCGATTGACCACCACAAATAAAACTGATTTTTCAGCTGACTATGGAAGACCCTCGACGAAGTCCAACGAAATATTGGCCCATACCTGTGTAGGGAGGGAAAGAGGTTGTAGAAGACTTGCTGAACTTAAGTGGTCGGTTTGTTACATTGACATACTGACATGCAGGGACATTTGTCGCTATGGTGGTCTTCATGGCTTGCCAATAAAAATTTGCTCGAATGCGTTGCAAAGTTTTCTGGATGTCTTCATGTGTGCTGTCATGGTAGGCAGAGAGGATGGCTGGAATTAACTCGGAAGTGTGGGTAAGATAAATCTGTTGTGTGTAGCAAATAAGGGAATCCTAGATGGACCACTTATAATCGATTGTCTCGTCTATAATTTTCTTTTGTAGCTCATGAAGGACAGGAAGAGTAGCATGGGCTTCTCTCACCAAGTCTAGAATGAGGAAACAAGGTTGGCTGATTGCATATATGAGCTGCTAGTGTTCAAAATGCCGTGATAAGGCATTCGGTACCTTGTTTAATCTTCCCGAATGGTACTCAACTAAAAAATCAAATCCCATCAACTTACTGATCTAATGCTACTGTGGCGAAGTCGTGAGGAGTTGTTCAAGAAAGAATTTAAGGCTATAATGATCAATATTGATGAGAAATGCAAGGCCCCATAAGGACGTCAGTGTTGGACAACCTTGACCAACCCGATTAATTCTCTTTCATACGCTGCCAATTTGATATGATGTGCTGCCAACTGCCTATTGAAATATACAATGGGGTGTGATTGCTATTGTAAGACAGCCCCAATGGCCCCACCAAACGCGTCACACTCAACCACAAATAAGTCCTCAAAATTGGGAAGTTGTAGGACTGGGGTGGAGGAGAGAGCTCATTTGAGGGCCTCAAAGGACTGTGTGGCCTCATCATTCCAATTAAAGGTATTCTTCTTGAGGAGATTGGTCAATGGTGCTGCCACGGGACCATAATTCTGAATGAATTTGAGGTAGTATCTGGCTAGGCCCAAAAATCCTCTCAAAGCTGAGCAAGACTGGGGTTGTGGCCAATCATGAATTACCTAAATCTTCTCGAGATCAACAGTGACCCCTGCATGTGATAAAATATGGCCGAGATATGCGACATGTGATGCTGCAAAATAGAATTTGGATTTCTTCAAATAGAGCTGATGGGCTCGTAATAATTCAAAAACTATCAATAAATGCACTAAATGCTCTTCCACAGACTTGTTGTATATGAGTATATCATAAAAAAAAAAACAAGTTCGAATTTCCAAAGATGCTAAATACCTCATTCATCTGTGCTTGAAAAGTGGATGGTGCCTTTGATAATCCGAATGGCATGACCACAAACTCAAAATGGCCGTGATGTGTGCGAAAGGTTGTCTTCTTGATGTCAGAGGGGTGCATACGAAGCTGATGATATCTAGTTCATAAATCTAGTTTAGTGAAGACCCACGACCCATGTAATTCATCTAGGATCTCCTCCACTACCAGAATAGGAAACTTATCCTTCACTGTCTGAGCATTTAACTCCCTATAGTCGATACAAAATCTCCATGTGCCATCATGTTTCTTCATGAACAAGACAGGTGAAGAGAAAGGGGATTGACTGTTGTGAATAAGACCCTGTTGTAACATAGCCTGACACTGTTCCTCAATTTCATCCTTTTGTAGTTGAGGATACTGGTACAGTCAAACTACCACCACATCAGAACCTGGTTTTAAACAGATCCTATGGTCACTGTGTCTCAAGGGAGGCAAGCCGGAAGGCTCATGGAAGAGGTCTGAGAACTCATTGAGACATTTTTTGATAGTGTTGTCCAATTGGTTTTGTGTGTGAATGGTATGAAGGTGGTCGGGTTTGTCCACCTGACTGCCCTGTAATAGCACTTGGCGTCTGCTCAAGACAAAGCTCATAGTTAAAGCAGAGAAGTTCCACAGTGGTCCAAATGATTGTAACCATTTAATGCCTAACACTATATCAAATCCTGCCAAATGTATGACAAAAAATTCTAAATGAAATAACGTCGTACCAATTTAAAATTTTACGGCTTTGCTGATCCCATAGCTAGGGATTTTCTCCCCATTAGCCACTGAAACTATGGCTGTTGGGTGTGGATGGCTCTGTAACTGAAGATGCTGAGCTGATGTCAAGCTAAGAAAAATTGTGTGTACTTCCTGAATCCAATAGTCCCACAAGTTCCTGGTCAAGGACTCGAGCTCTGACTTGCATAGTGTTGGCATTTTTCTGTCCAGTAATGGCAAGCAGAGAGATGGCAGGTGGTTCCTCCTCATTAAGATCATCACTAGTTTCAGTATCCTCTGTTTCATCCACTTCGAGCCAGAACAATCTTTTACATTGGTGGCCTGCCTTGTATGGTTCATCACAATTGTAGCACAGATTCTTGGATCTTCGTTCCGCTATCTCAGAACTGGTTAAATTTTTTATATATTGAGGTGGGGGGGTTACTAGAGCGTGTGTCGGCTGCAGAGTACGAATCAGATTATTTATAGGTGGTGATAATGTAGGATGTGGCACTTGAGGAGAAGTATTTCATTTCCCTAGCCAATTGGAGGAAGTGTTCAATTCCCCTTGCCAAATTGGCCTACGATGCTGAAGTCATTTCCATTGTTCCATTGTTTGAGCTAAATTCATTGCCCGATGTTGATTTTTAGGACTACATGAATTTAGCTCATGGAGAAAAAAGGAAAGAAATCCATTGGGAGAAAGCAGGAAGAAGAAAGGTTATGGAATTGATTATTCCTTACCCTTCCCCTGAAGCTCTATTTATAGATTTATGAAACTATAATATTACAATAATACCCCTAAAATTAGGGTTTAGGGGTTTAACCCTGGAACTTTAATGTAATTACATCACTGCCATCTCTATGAAATGACCCTTTATTTACCATCCTGCCATCAATGTATGTGGGCCTTTACCCAATCTTCAATCTCTCTTGGATGCATGGGTCTTCCTTGGTCTTATGGGTTTGGGCCTATCTTCTAATACACTTTGATATGTGAGCCTTCCTAGGTCATGTGGGCTTGGGCCCTGTCTTCCAACACTCCTCCTCAAGCTGGGGGTGAGAGAATAGCATGAACTCCCAGCTTGGTGAAAATGATGTATAAAATCTTTTTTTGTATAATATGCCTTCATCTTTTGTTACGGTCCCAGGTCATGGATCGAGTAACACGGCATGGGATCTGAGGATCCAGCACTGTTAGTGTGTTGTTGGACTCGGTAAGGTTAGAGAAAACCCTTGTCTCAGACTGATCTTGATCAAGTGGTCAACACTCTCTTGATGAAGGTGATATGGTGCTCGGTAGAGGTCAAGAACCCAAATATAATGAACATGAAGGGTAGGGGGAAAAGGGTTACCTTTTCTTGACCACAGAAAAGAGGGTTTCACTCCTCTTCTTGCTGCTGCTCGTGCTAGGATTGTAGTCCTAGCTTGGGTAGCCCTTGGCCTACATTGGGAATCTCCTTCCTAGCTTCTTGTTGGACTCAATGCTAGAAATAGACCTGCTTTATGCTGCTAGTGATGAAGAGAGGAAATCTCTCAATTTTGGCTCGGTAAGAGAGATGAAAGGCCTCTCTTCTTGCTCGTGATGAAGAGGAGGCTAAGCATCTCTTTGAACTCGAGAAAGGGACAGAAAAATCTCCCTCCCTTGCTCAGTATGAATCAATGGAGAATGAATCAAGAGTGATGGTGGGATATGCAAATTTTTGAGGAAAATTTATACCTTGAGACCTTGAAGGGAGATCTCTAACCCTAGAACTCGACAAGGTGAGTTCCAAGCCTATTTAACCTAATTCTCAATTCTTGCTTTTTCTCTATTTCCTTTCCCTTTAAATAGGGTTTGACGTCATAAGTGTTTTAGGGCTAAAGATACCCATACTGCTCCTACGAACATAAATCTTACATACTTAATGAAAAATCATACTTAAAACAATATAAAATATGAATTATAAAACTATTGAATTCGTTGAGTCATTATCTCCTTGTTATGGATTCAATAGCATCACGTGTTACCGGCAAGCTTAGGAATTAATCAATGTGGTTTTCAATTTTCATGTAATTGATTTTGGTATGATTTTGGTTTGGTTTGGTTTACAATTTATTTGGCTTGAATCAGTGACCCAAGGGTCTGAAGTGTATTTGGCGTCCTCAACCCTATTTAAGGGGACGACGAGGTTAATGAAAGGTAGCGATTGAATTAGTAAATTAGCCTAGAGTAAATTAGAGTAATAGGTCGAGAGCTCCTTCAAGCTCTCCGCCTTTCCCCCCAAATCCCCTTTCCAATTTTCTTCTTACATCACTCCATCAATCTATCCCTACGTCAAGCAAAGCAATGGAAGGAAAAGAAGAGAGGAGGGTGACAAGATCCATGGCTTCTGAGGATCCTAACAACGTGGTATCAGACAGGTCCACCCTCGATGACTCCTCTTCTCCATAGGACATATGTCAAGTGCTTTCAGATCTTCAACAAAGGTCCACATTTCAAGGTGCTAAAATTACAAACATCCATAATACATTGCACACAATGGAATCTTCTCTCCAAACCATCATCTGCCTACTTGCAACACTTCAATCGGCAGCGCCACCACCAGCTACAAACTCTCAACCACCACCAGCACACCACCCACACTTCACGCCACCACCACCACCACCACTATGCCCCCAAACTGTTCCTATGGCTGCTCACGCATAGGGACTAACTATGGTTCCCAGGTACTTTAAACTCAATTTTCCTACATATGATGGCTCAAAGGATCCTTTACTTTGGTTCATGAAACATGAGCAATTTTTCTATCATCAACAAACTTTTGATGTGGACAAGGATACGTTGGCCGCATACCACCTACTTGATGAAGCGATCATGTGGTTCCATCACTACCAAAATGTCCATTCGACTCAGGATTGGCTAAATTTTAAACATGCTTGCCAGATGAGGTTTGGACCTCCAGCTAGTAGCAACCCAGTGGGGGAATTGATCAACTATAAGCAGACTGGCACTTTAGAATTGTAAAAGAAAACATTTCAGGAAAGGTTGACCCGCGCGAGTGAATTTGTTCCTCCTCACCTGCATGTTCAGATCTTTATTGCGAGCTTCACCGAGTCGGTTCGCTTGGAAGTGGAATTACTTGGTCCTACAAACTTGGAATCAGCCATGAATTATGCCAGGGCTATGGAATAGAAACAAAGAGTTCTAAAGGTATCATTAGGCCGGAAACCTTTTTGGACCAACAGACTATCGGGTATTGCACCTAGGCCACGTTTTGGCTCTTCAGCCCCTAACCGTGCAGAGCAGTCTACAAATGTGCCCCCCACAATTTTCCACATAAATTCTTGAATAAACAGGAAATAGAGGCAAAGAAAGGCCAAGGGCCTCTATTTTAATTGTGATAAACAATTTCTCCCAGGACATACCAGCAAAAGATTATTTAGTATAGAACTTTGGGAAGAGGGTTCAGAAGTGCTTCCTAAAGCTGATATTGTTGAAGAGGAAGAGCAAGAACCAGAGCTCTCCCTCCATGTCATGCATGACCTACGTAGTTCTAATACCATACAGGTAAAGGCCAAGTTACACCATCTCCAGTTACTTGCTTTAGTTGATTCTGGCAGCACACATAATTTTATCAGTGAGACGGCAGGGAAACAATTGGGATTAGAAATCCAACAACAAAAGGGTCTCTTGGTTTCAGTGGCCAATAGGGCTAAAATTGCTAATGTTGGGTTATTGCAGACACCCCTTTTACTATTGAGGGACATTCATTTAAGGCTGACTTACTAGTCATTCCTTTAGCAGGATTTGATTTGGTGCTCAAGGTAAAATTGCTTCAGCTATTAGACCCTTTATTGTGGGATTTTCAGGCATGAACTATGGCATTTACAGCACAACAGGGTCAGATTACATTGCAGGGTATTAAGGCACATGTGCCCAGTGCACTTCACACTTTTACTGGTGAGTTTAAGTTATCTCCTTTACTTACAGTCTTTGCGGATTTATTTAATGACCCTACTGGTCTACCACCAGTGCGTTACTGTGATCACCGCATACATTTGAAGTTGGGAACTGATCCAGTAGTGGTGCGTCCTTATCGTTACCCACATATACAGATAGATGAAATCGAAAGACAGTGCCTGAATATTCTCACTCAGGGAGTTATCCAACCCAGTAGGTCTCCCTTCTCATCCCCTTTTTTACTGGTCCGCAAAAAGGATAAATCATGGAGGTTTTGTGTCGACTACAGGCAACTCAATTTTCATACAATTAAAGACAAGTTCCCCATCCCAGTGGTGGACGAGTTGTTAGATGAGTTACATGGTGCTACGATTTTTACCAAGTTAGATTTGAAATCGGGCTATCAACAAATTAGAATTCACCCTGCAGATGTGGAGAAGACTGTGTTCCGCACGCACCATGGTCATTTCAAGTTCCTCTTCATGCCCTTCGGATTCTCCAATGTGCCCTCCACCTTCTAGGCCCTCATGAATGAAGTATTTTCCTCACTTCTGCAGAAATATGTGTTAGTATTTTTTTATGACATCTTGGTCTATAGCACAAATTGGGACGAACATCTGCAACACCTCCATCAGGTATTTACCATTCTATGCTCCCATCATTTGGTTTTGAATGAATCCAAATGTTCTATGGGCACTTCAGAAGTGGCATATTTGGGCCACGTTATATCAGCAGTGGGCGTGATGGTTGACCAGAGTAAGATACAAGCCATCACAGATTGGCCTTCTCCCACCTCCCTTACCGCATTAAGGGGATTTTTGGGCCTAGCGGGATATTACAAAAAAAATTTCTGTACTTATGGCCAGATAGCAGCACCACTCAACAACCTTCTCAAGAAACATGCATTCACCTGGTCTCCCTCAGCGGCACAGGCCTTTCAGCAATTAAAGGAGGCCTTAGCCTCAACGCCTGTACTACAGCTACCAGATTTTGATGAATCCTTTGTGGTGGAATGTGAAGAGTCCGGAGGAGGTATTGGTGCAGTGTTACAGCAACTGGGACACCCCATCACTTATTTCAGCCGCCAGTTGGGACAACACCACCACAAGTTAGCTGCATACGAGAGGGAACTGATTGGGTTAGCCAAAGCCATCCAACATTGGCAGCCTTATCTCTAGGGACGACCATTTCTGATTCGTACAGATCATTGCAGCCTCAAGTATCTTCTTGAGCAACATCTCACCACATCACCGCAGCAGCACTGGTTGAGTAAACTCATGGGCTTCGATTTTATAGTTCAATATAAGCCAGGCAGTTTGAATTTGGGGGCTGATGCTTTGTCTCATCGGGACATTCCAGAACCACACGTTTATGCTCTCAGCCACCCACGCTCACTTTTGTTGGATTCTATTCGTGAAGAGACACATCAATATCCAGAGCTTATTTCATTATATAGAGATATTCAGTAAGGGACATCAGTTAGTCATTGGACGATTCAGGATTGTCTTATCCTATACAAGAATAAGATTTTTATGCATCACACGTCCCCACTTCTTCACACCATTCTGTCCGCTTTCCATGTTAGCACACATGAGGGTAGATAGAAAATATATTTCCAAATCAGTCGGGAATTTTATTGGAGGGGTATGAAGAGCATGATTGTTGATTATGTAGCTGCTTGTCAGATTTGTCAATTAAACAAGGCCGAATCTTTAAGTCCTGCCAGCCTACTACAACCTCTGTAGCTACCATCTCAAATCTGGTCAAACATTTCCATGGATTTCATTGATGGCCTTCCAACTTCATCAGGTAAATCCGTGATATTAGTTGTGGGTGACCGTTTTTCAAAATATGGTCACTTCATTTCTTTGGCGCATCCATATACTACTGCTCATGTAGCTCAGTTATTTATGGACTACATTGTCCGATTACACGGGATTCCAGCATCCATTACCTTTTGGAAAGAATTATTCAAGTTACATGGCACCCAATTGGCATTCTCTTCTGCATATCATCCATAGACTGACGGACAAACTGAGGTAGTCAATCGCACGATCGAAATGTATCTTTGCTATTTTGTGGGGGACTCACCTAAAAGGTGGGTTAAGTGGCTTTCCTGGGCAGAATTTTGCTATAACACCTCTTACCATAGCGCACTGGGAACTACTCCTTTGAGGGTAGTTTATGGCAGAGATCCACCTCATTTGTTATCCTATGAACTAGGGGCATCCAAAGTTGCCACTTTGGATCGAGCGTTAGCTGAAAGAGATGTTATGCTCACTGAGGTGCGTACTCATCACCAGGAGGCCCAACACTCTGTGAAGTTCTATTATGATAAGAAGCACCGAGAGGTATATTATTCCCCAGGAGATTATGTGTGGTTAAAGCTCCAACACTACTGCCAGCTGTCACTGATTGCCTCCAAGCGCCACAAGCTTTCTCCAAAATATTATGGTCCATTTAAGGTATTGGACAACATTGGCACCGTGGCCTACAGCTTGCAGCTACCACCCGAGGCAAAGATACATAATGTATTTCACGTATCCCAACTGAAGCCATTCCAGGGTGACTCTCCCTTGCTGCACACCCCTTTGCCACCACTCCATGAAGATCGTGTCCTTTATACTCCAGCTCAGGTATTGCAGGCACGCCACATTCAAGGCGATTGGGAAATTCTTGTACAGTGGGCAGATGCAGACCCTAGTGACACTACATGGGAGCCATTATCAGCATTTTAGCTTTCTACCCTTCCTTTGAGCTTGAGGACAGGCTCTTTCTCCAAGAAGGGGGTGATATTATGGACTCAATAGCATCATGTGTTACCAGCAAGCGTAGGAATTAATCAATGTGATTTTCAATTTTCATGTAATTGATTTTGGTTTGATTTTGCTTTGGTTTGGTTTACAATTTATTTGGCTTGAACCAGTGACCCAAGGCTCTAAAGTGTATTTGGCGTCCTCAACCCTATTTAAGGGGACGACTAGGTTAATGACAAGTAGCGATTGAATTAGTAAATTAGCCTAGAGTAAATTAGAGTAACAGGTCGAGAGATCCTTCAAGCTCTCCCCCTTTCCCCCCAAATCCCCTTTTCGATTTTCTTCTTACATCACTCCATCAATATATCCCTACGTCAAGTAAAGCAATGGAAGGAAGAGAAGAGAGGAGGGTGACAAGATCCATGGCTCGTGAGGATCCTAACACTCCTCCTTGGAGTGACTCGGTGTGCAATTGAGTCTACAACATCTTCCAGCACTCCCCCTCACACTGGTGCTCTAGTTCATGAGGCCCAACTGATATAATATCAGTGACAGTAAATCACTCCTAGCCGCTAAGAAATTTCTCTTAAGTGTCCACCTCCACCACCATGTCCCTCCATAGGACAACGACTCTCAAGTGGTACAGTAATATATGATATTAATGAGGGGAAGTAACATAAATATGACAATAAGTTCCTCCGCCATGGACTTTCAACCACAAAAATTTAATATTTTTTACGGGGATGAAATTCCTCCTTCATGGACTTCCAACCACAAAAATTGTGATATTTTTTACGGGGATGAAGTTCCTCCATCATGAACTCCCAACCACAAATATATTTGATATTTTTGACTGGGTGTTAGGTTCTCTTGCCATGGATTGAGTCACCCGGCGATCTCCTCTGGCTTTCAGATTGGTTGACGAAGAAGGGAAGGATTTGGGCGTTTTAGAACGCCCAATGATGTAGGAACGTGAGCTTTTGAAGGAGCTCCACCCTTAGGTCTCTTTGGAGAGAGTACCCGATCTCGTCTATACTAATTGACAAATGCTTGTTCCTCTTCATTCACATGATGCCCTAGATAGATTAGGGAAAATGTCAAAGGTTCCATAACTACAATTAGACCCTTATTGAACTTCAAATTACAATTAAACCCCTAAGACACTGGAATACAAGTTTACTTCATCTATCCTCTGCTCCGGTTCGCCACTCTTGATGCTATGGAGTCCATAACATCACCCCCCTCCTGAAGAAAGAACTTGTCCTCAAGCTCGAAAGTGGGGAATAGAGTCTGGAAGGACTCGAGTGTCTCCCAAGAGGCTTCCACCAATTCTGCGTCTGTCCACTGAATGAGCACCTCCCATGCATTGTTAATACGCCTGGCCGGAAGGATCTGTGTTGGAGTGGGCATAGACCAGCCATCTTTGAGTGGAGGCAGAGGGGTATGCAGTAGGGGAGAGTCTCCCTTGAATGGCTTGAGGAGGGAGACGTGGAAGACGTCATGTAGCTTAGCGTCTGGTGGAAGCTTCAATTGATAAGCCACAGTGCCAATATGGTGAAGAACCTGGAGTGGCCCATAAAATTTTGGAGAGAGCTTATGGCGTTTGATGGCTGCAAGAGAGAGTTGCCGGTATGGTTGAAGTTTGAGCCAAACAAATTCTCCTGGTGCAAAGGAAAGGGGACGATGCCCTTTGTCATAAGTGTGCTTCATCGTGGCTTGTGAACGCTGTAACTAAAGGTGGACCTGAGCAAGCATTTCATCTCTATCGGCTAATGCTTGGTTCAGTGCTGCTACCCGAGAAGTGTCATGGTCCCGGGTCATGGATCGAGTAACACGGAGTGGGATTTTTGAATCCAGCACTAGTACTGAGTTACGGTACTCGTTAAGGAGGGTTAAAGATCCCTTATTTGGGTAATCTTCCACCAGTGATCAGTCTCCCTTTTTATGAATTCATTCTAGTTCTAAAGTTATAGTTAGAATGGAATTAATTCAGGTGGAGAGACAATGAAGGAATATATGTTCTTGCTCACATAAATCAGGGTTTCAACCCTGATTTGATGCAGCTCGTTCTAGGACTTGAAGGCCTAGCTTAGGGGTCAGCCTTGGCTCACGTTGATGGCTGTCCTTGCTCTGTTTCCATGATGAATTGCCAACAAGAAGAGTTGTTCTAATCCTTCACGTGAAAGAACCAGAATTCTTCTTTCTTTGCTGCTCGTCAAGAGGGAATTGAACCCTACTTGTTGTTGACGCTGATGATGAGCGAAGACCCTCTCTTTGTGCTCGGAAAAAGGGCAGGAAGCTCCTCTTCTTAGTATGGATGATGAGGGATGAATTTGGGTGAAGATGAATGGCAATGGAGGATGAAAGATAGGTTGGATTTTTGGAGTAAACCCTAAACTCGAGATCAAGAGGTGATCTCAACCTGTTTAGACTAGGTTATTCTAAAATCTCAAAGCTTACCTATTTCATTCATTCCTTTCCCTTAAATAGGTCACATCATGGAGTTTTAGGGTTAGGGTTACAATAATTCCCCATAATGTCCTTACATATAAATTAATTAGAAATAACTCCAACTTAAAACAATATAAGAAATAAATCCTACTCAAAGTAATATAAGAAATAAATCCTATTGAGTGAGTTGTTGTTGCCTCCTTCGTTGTGTGACTCGGTGTACTATTGAGTCCACAACATCTGCCTCCCCATGGAGAAAGAGCTTGTCCTCAAGCTCAAAAGCTAGGTAGACATGTTTGAAGATGTCCAACGTTCCCATGTTGCAGCGACAGGGTCAATGTCCATGCACTGAACGAGAATCTACCAATGGTCATTGGTCAGCCGTGCGCGTAACACCACAACTGGGTTAAGAATAGCCTCGCCGTTATCAACCGAAGGTAGGAATGGAGTGGATGTAGGCAGTGCTCCGGAATGCGGCTTCAAAAGAGAGACATGAAACACATCATGAATTTTGGTTGTGTCCATTAATTTGAGCTGATAGGAGACTGGTCCCACGCGTCGAAGAATGTGAAACAGCCCAAAAAATCTGGGTGAGAGCTTATGACGTGGAGGTCCCGCAAGAGACTACTGACTATAGGGCTGGAGCCGTAGCCACACATACTCCCCAACCTCAAAAGAGACCTCACGGTGGCCTTTGTCGTAGACATCCTTCATCCGAGCTTGGGCGCGTCGTAGCCGTTCTGTGATATTCTGTAGTAGCATATCCCGGTCTATGAGTGCCTGATCAATCGCGTCCATGCGGGTGGACCCTGGGTTGTATGAGAGAAGGCGAGGTGGATCCCAACCATATATAACCCGGAAAGGAGTGGATTGCAAGGCAGGGTGGAACGAAGTGTTGTAACAGTATTCGGCCCATGGAAGCCATTGAACCCATTGCCGCAGACAATCCCCCACCAAGCACCGTAGATACATCTCTATGGTGCGGTTCACCACCTCAGTCTGCCCGTCTATCTGTGGATGATAGACAGAGGAGAACTTCAATTTTGTCCCACTCAAGCGAAACAGTTCCTGCCAAAAGGTGCTCGTGAAAAATGTATCTCTGTCACTCACAATGGATTCTAGAATGACATGTAAGCGGACTATCTGCTCCAGGAAAGTCTAAGGAACCCATGATGCTATATACGGATGATCCAGTGGTATAAAATGTCTGTACTTGGAGAATCTATCAACCACCATGAAAGGTACGGATTTTCCGGAGGACAGGGGTAGGCCTTCCACAAAATCCATCGAAATGTCGGCCCAAACCTGCTTAGGAAGGGCAAGAGGCTGGAGAAGACCGGCTGGACTCAAGTGCTCGGCTTTGTTGCACTGGCATACCTGAAAATCGCCCACATAAGTTGTAATAGAGGGTTTCATGGCTTGCCATTAAAAATTAGCTCGAATTTTGTGCAAGGTCTTCTGTATCCCCTCGTGTGTACTGGTAGGCCGAGAGAATAGCTGGAATCAACTCGAACTCAGGTGGAAGAAAAATCCGCTGCTTGTAATAAATAAGTGAATCCTGGATGGACCACTTCGAATTCATTGTCCCTTCCGAAATCTTCTGATGCAGTTCCTATAGTGCAGGGTTAGTGGCATGTACGTCTCTCACCAAGTCCAAAATGAGAAATCTCAGCTAGCTTATCGAATAGACCGACTGTTGATCCTCAAAACACCGTGACAAGGCATCTGCCACCTTATTTAATCTCCCCGCACGATACTCCACCGAGAAGTCAAAGCCCTACAACTTATTGATCCAGTGCTGCTGTGGCAACGTCGTCAAATGCTGTTCTAGTAGGAATTTAAGGTTGTAGTGAGCCGTGCGTATGAGAAAAGCTCGGCCCCAAAGATAAGGCCTCCAATGTTGGACCGCTTTAGCCAACCCAATCAATTCGCGCTCATAGGCTGCCAGCTTGTGATGACGGACTGCCAACTGTACGCAATAGGATGGCCCAGCTACTGTAAAATGGCCCCAATGCCCACGCCCGAAGCGTCGCACTCTACCACGAACAATTCGCCAAAGTTGGGAAGTTGTAATACTGGCGGGAATGCGAGGGCAGCTTTGAGTGCCACAAACGATGTGGTGGCCCCTCATTCCAAATCAAGGATTTTTCCTTGAGTAGACTGGTCAATGGTGCTGCCAATGGCCCATAGTTCTGAATAAATTTGCAGTAGTAATTTGCAAGACCCAAAAAATCCTTTAATGCAGAACACGACTGTGGCTACGGGCACTCATGAATAGCTCGGATCTTCTCGGGATCCACCGTAACCCCCTCATGTGAGGTAATGTGTCCCAGATACCCCACATGTGAAGTCGCAAAAGAACACTTGAAATATTTCAAATAGAGCTGTTGTGCTAGTAACAAGTCGAAAACAATCCTCAAGTGTGCCAAGTGCTCCTCAACCGACTTGCTATATATCAAAATATCATCAAAAAATACAAGAACAAATTTTCTAAGATAGGGGCAAAATACCTCATTCATCAAAGATTGAAAAGTGGAGGGTGCATTGGATAACCCGAACGACATGACGACGAACTCAAACTGGCCATGGTGCCTGAGAAACGCCGTCTTCTCGATATCAAAGGGGTGCATCCGGACCTAATGGTATCTTGAATGGAGGTCGAGTTTAGTGAATAACCCCAACCCATGTAACTCATCTAGGACCTCATCCACTACCGGAATAGGGAACTTGTCTTTTACTGTCTACACATTCAACTCCCGATAATCCATGCAGAACCTCCATGTCCCATCATGTTTCTTCACAAGTAAGATGGGTGAAGAGAACGGGGAGCGGCTGGGATGAATAAAACCCTTTTTCAACATCTCATGGCACTGACGCTCTATCTCGTCCTTCTAAAGGTGTGGGTAATGGTATGGTCGCACGACCACTACCTCAGATCCTAGTTTCAGACAAATCCTGTGGTTACATTGCCTCAGGGGAGGCAAAGCCGAGGCTCCTAGAAGACGTCAGAGAACTCTTCAACCAGACCATCACTAGTACTATCAAGCTGATCCTGTGCCTATAAAGTGTGCATGCGGTGGGCCCTGTCCAATTGACAGCCCTATAAGAGCACCCGACTTCCAGCCAAATCAAAGCTCATGGTTAAAGCCAAAAAGTCCCAAAGAATGGGCCCCAAACGTTTGTAACCATTTAATGCCTAATACCATATCAAATTCCGCCAGGGGAATAACAAAAAATTCAGCATTAAACAAAGTAGAGCCAATGGAAAATGGTACTGCCTTACTAATCCCATAGCTAGGGACCTTCTCACTATTGGCCACTGAGACGGTGGCTATCAGATGAGTGTGTATCTGGAGCTGGAGATGTTGTACGGCTGTCAAATTTGAAAATTGTGTGTACTCCCTGAGTCGACTAGTCCCACCAGTTCTCTGTCGATGACATGAGCACGGACTTGCATTGTAGTAAGCGATTTCTGCCCAGTAATAGCATGCAAGAATACCTCTAGTGGTTCCTCCTCGATAATATCCTCTGGCTCCTTTGGATCCTCTGAATCCTCCACCTCGAGCCAAAAAAATCGTTTACATTGGTGTCCTACCCGATACTGCTCATCACAATTATAACATAACTTTTTGGACCGCCTTTCTGCCATCTCCGCACTCGTCAATTTTTTTATAAAGCTCGGTAGGGAATTACCAGGGCGGGGATCGGCTACCCGAGTCGTAGTCGACTGTAAATCCATGGGCATAAGGAGTTCTACGTCTAGCTGTAAATACTCATTGAGACCTGTAGTGAATAAGGAGACCTGTTGTTCAACCAATACCCTCTCACCAGCACGATGCAACTTTTCCTGAACCAGTTTTTGATATTGTTCCACCAAACCAGTTTGTCTCAATAGGACTAACTCTCCCAGGGGGTTACTATTGGCGGGAGGCCCAAATCTAACTGTGCATAGGTTGTTAAATTCTCCCCAAGTCATTCCCGGTCTCTCTTTCTCTACTTGAGTAACCCATAACATGACTTCATCTATCATATGGAAAGAGGCTAGTTGCACCTTATCCCATTCAGTAGTCCCTTGGTTCAAAAAAAAAAAAAAATTCACATCTATGCAACCAAATTAAGGGATCCATAGAACCATTGAAAAAGGGAAACTCTAACTTGGTGTACCTTGGAACTGTGCCTCCATGATGTGGTCCTTGGACAGTAGTGCACCCAAGCCACTGCACCCTTCTTCTATGATATGGTTGAGCAACCTTTCTCACCTCTTGACTCTGATGTCTCTTTGTCCTCAACTCATGTAGCATGCTAATGACTTGGCTCATCTCTTCTTCCAAACCACAAACCTTCCCCAACACTGGTTGTGCTATTTCAAGGCTATCGTCTATCTTTTGTATCCTGATTTGGATTTTTTTCATTGCTGATATTATCCCCCATGTTACCCTGGTCTGATACCAAGTTGTTACGGTACCGGGTCATGGATCGAGTAACACAGCCTGGGATTTGTGAATCCACCACTAGTACTGAGTTACTGGACTCGGTAAGGAGGGTTAAAGGTCCCTTCTTTGGGTAATCTTCCACCAGTGATTAGTCTCCCTTTTTATGAACTCATTCTAGTGCTAAAGTTATAGCTAGAATGGAATTAATTCAGCTGGAGAGATAATGGACGAATACATGTTCTTGCTCACGTAAATCAGGGTTTCAACCTGATTTGATGCAATTCGTTCTAGGACTTGAAGGTCTAGCTTAGGGGGCAGCCTTGGCTCACGTTGATGGCTGTCCTTGCTCTGTTTCCATGATGAATTCCCAGCAAGAAGAGTTGTTCTAATTCTTCACATGAAAGAACCAGAATTCTTCTTTCTTTGCAGCTCATCAAGAGGGAATTGAACCCTACTTGTTGTTGACACTGATGATGAGGGAAGACCCTCTCTTTGGGCTTATAAAATAGACAGGAAGCTCCTCTTCTTAGTATGGCTAATGAGGGATGAATTTGGGTGAAGATGGATGGCAATGGAGGGCGAAGGATAGGTTGGATTTTTGGAGTAAACCCTAAACTCGAGATCAAGAGGTGATCTCAACCTGTTTAGACTAGGTTATTCTAAAATCTCAAAGCTTACCTATTGCATTCATTCCTTCCCCATAAATAGGTCACGTCATGGAGTTTTAGGGTTAGGGTAACAATAATTCTCCATAATGTCCTTACATATAAATTAATTAGAAATAACTCCTACTTAAAACAATATAAGAAATAAATCCTACTCAGAGTAATATAAGAAATAAATCTTATTGAGTGAGTTGTTGTTGCCTCCTTCATTGTGTGACTCGGTGTGCTATTGAGTCCACAACATCCGCTAGAGGTGTGCGCTCCACCTGCGCACGCGGGGATTCAAAGTCGGGACGTAGCGCCTGCTCTAATACCTAATGTTAAGCACCTAGCCAATACCTCCTAAAAGACCGGCCTGTTAGGAGCAGAAGACATAGGTACTTAACCCCAGGACCATAACATTTATCCCTAACCCTAAAACTCCATGACGTGACCTTTTTAAGGGAAAGGAATGATGGAAATAGGTAAGCTTTGAGATTTTAGAATAACCTAGTATAAACAAGTTGAGATCACCTCTTGATCTCGAGTTTAGGGTTTACTCCAAAAATCCAACCTATCCTTCACCTTCCATTGTCATCCATCTTCACCCAAATTCATCCCTCGTCATCCATACTAAGAAGAGGAGCTTCCTGCCCCTTTTCCGAGCCCAAAGAGAGGGTCTTCCCTAATCATCAGCGTCAACAACCAGTAGGGTTCAATTCCCTCTTGAAGAGCAGCAAAGAAAGAAGAATTCAGGTTCTTTCACGTGAAGGATTAGAAAAACTCTTCTTGCTGGGAATTCATCACAGAAATAGAGTAAGGACAGCCATCAACGTGAGCCAAGGCTGCCCCCTAAGCTAGGCCTTCAAGTCCTAGAATGAGCTGCATCAAATCAGGGTTGAAACCCTGATATACGTGAGCAAGAACAGGTATTCCTCCATTATCTCTCCACCTGAATTAATTCCATTCTAGATAAACTTTAGCACTAGAATGAGTTCATAAAAATGGAGACTGATCACTGGTGTAAAATTTCCCAAAGAAGGGATCTTTAACCCTCCTTTCCGAGTTCAGCAACTCAGTACTAGTGCTGGATTCACAAATCCCACTTCATGTTACTCGATCCATGACCCGGGACTGTAACAAAAGCGAGAAGACCTCGGTTCATAAGATAGTAGATGCGGGGGTCTCTTCCATAAATGACTCGAAAGGGGGTAGTACCTAGTGCGGTGTGGTATGACGTATTATAACAATACTCGACCCATGCTAACCAACGAACCCAATGCCGGGGAGTGTCCCCCACAAAGCACCTCAAATACATCTCCAGTGTGCGGTTTACCACCTCTGTCTAGCCATCTTTCTGAGGGTGGTATGATGAAGAGAGGGCTAACTTGGAGCCATGACGCTTAAATAGTTGTTCCCCCCAGAATTTACTGGTGAATATAGCATAACGGTCGCTAGTGATGGTCTCCGGAAGCCCATGGAGCCGGACAATATGATCCATGAAGAGTTGAGAGACTTGTGTGGCTGTATAAGGATGGCTGAGGGCCATAAAGTGTGCATATTTTGAGAACCGGTCTACCACAACAAGAATAAAAGATTTTCCTACAGAAGGAGGAAGGCCATCGATAAAATCCATTAAGAGATCTGCCCATACTTGTGAAGAAAGTTGAAGGGGTTGTAGCAAGCCGGCGGGTTGTAAGGATTCAGATTTATTCCGCTGACAGACCTGGCATGCGGCAACATAATCAGCAATGACCCATTTTATATCCCTCCAATAAAACTCCCGACTAAGGTGGAAGTATGTCTTTTGCTGGCCCTCATGTGTACTGTCATGAAAGGAGGCAATAATATTGGGAAGGAGGGCCGAAGAAGGATGAAGATATATGCGTCCTTTATAGAGAATGAGACCTTCCTGCAGTGTCCAGTTAGTGTCCTTGGAATGGTTCTCAATTTGAGCTTGTAAGGCAAGGAGATCTGGATGATGGCAAGTATCCTGACGGATTGTGTCCGGCAATAGGGACCTGGGTTGGCTCAGTGCGTGCAGGTGGGAATCCCCTGATTCTTTGCGTGACAAGGAGTCTACCCCACGGTTGAGATAATCCGGTTTGTATTCCACCTGAAAGTCAAATCCCATTAATTTGCTGAGCCAATGTTGTTGTGGGGATGTAGTAAGGTGCTGCTCCAATAAGTATTTGATGCTACAGTGATCTGTCCAGATCATAAAAGGTCTGCCCCACAGATACGGCCTCCAATGCTGCACGGCTTTGGCCAAAACGATGAGTTCCCTTTCGTAAGTGGCTAACTTGTGATGGTGAGGAGCGAGGTGGCGGCTGAAATAAGCGATGGGGTGTCCCTGTTGCTGCAAGACGACACCTATGCCTCCCCCAGATGCTTCGCATTCTATTATGAAATTTTTGGCAAAGTTTGGCAATTGAAGAACTGGAGCTGACACTAATGCTTGTTTTAATTGGTGAAACGATGAGTCCGCCAACTGAGACCACTGAAAGGCACGCTTCTTCAATAAATTGTGCAACTGTGCTGCCAGCTGACTATATTCTTTTATGAATTTTCTATAATACCCTACGAGACCAAGGAACCCTTTTAAAGCTGTGACGGAGTGAGGTGTGGGCCATTCCATAATAGCATGTATCTTGCTAAAGTCAGGTTTCACCCCAGAGGCAGAGATCACATGCCCCAAATAAGCTACTTCGGAAGTGGCGAAGTCACACTTGGCTCTATTGAGAAATAAATGGTGTCTTTAGAGAATTGTGAAAACCTGTCTCAATTGGTGCAAATGTGCTTCCCAAGTTTTGCTATATACTAGTATATCGTAAAAAAAAAACCTAAGACATGCTTCCTTAATAAAGGGCGAAATACCTCATTCATAAGCGCTTGAAAGGCTCACGGGGTGTTGGATAGCCCAAATGGCATCACCAGGAACTCGTAGTGACCATGGTGGGTGTGGAAGGCAGTTTTTTTTACATCCTCCTAGTAAACCCAAATCTGATGGTACCCAGATTTCAAGTTCAGCTTGGTAAATAATTGAGATCCGTGTAGTTCGTCCAATAATTCATCTACCACCGGAATTGGAAATTTATCTTTGATGGTGCGAGCATTGAGTTCACGGTAATCCACACAAAAAGCGGCAAGATTTATCTGAATTTTTCACCAGCAATACCGGGGACGAGAAGGGAGAATGGCTTGGCTGAATAATACCCTGTTGGAGCATTTGTTGACATTGCCATTCTATCTCATCTTTTGGCACATGTAGATAGCGGTATGGACGTGCTACCACTGGTTTTGTGCCCATCTTCAAACGAATTCTGTGATCACAAGCTCGTATAGGCGGGAGAGCTGCAAGCTCCTAAAATAAATCGACATATTTGGCCAACAATGAAGCTAAGTTATCCCGCTCTGAATGACCCACGGAAAGTGTTTGGAGGGTGCATGGGCACTGGGCGATAGTGCCCTGGAGAGTGAGCTGATGGCTATCCTGTGTAAAACTCATGGTAAGGGATTGGAAATCCCATAAGATCGGACTCAATCACTACAGCCATTTAATGCCCAATACCAAGTCAAAACCAGCCAATAGTATGACCAAAAATCTGCCACAAAGGAGTGACCCTCAATAGTAAAGGGCACTACTGAACAGAAGCCGACAGTGGTGACCTTGTCACCGTTAGCCACTGAGACTTAGATTCCTGACTTCTGCTAGAGTTATAAACCCAACCGTTGTGCTGCCTGGCTGCTTATAAAATTATGGGTGCTGCCTGAGTCCACTAGTGCTAGAAAAATAAGATGATTGATGGTGGCGTGGACCTGCATGGTATTTGTGTTGTGCAGGCCTGTCATTGCGTGGAGGGAGATTTTGGGTTCCTCCTCCTCGGTGTGGTCCTCATCCTCTAGAAAGTCATCCTCTGTTGAGTCTTTTATTTCTACCCAAAAGAGTCTTTTGCATTATAGGCCCCTTATGAATTTTTAATCACAATGAAACATAGTCACTAAGCCCTTCTCTGATCAATTTCTACTTTAGTAAGGCATTTGATAAATCCACGTGGTGGTGTAAAGGCTGGTGGTGGTGGTGTAGAGGGGGTGTGGGGGTGAGGCCATGGGGTAGTGGAAAAAGGGCCATTGGGTTGTGGCCGAGGTTGCCATGGAGGACGTTTGGTTAATGAATCACGGAAGAGGGGCTGTTTGGTGTCCAATGCTCTTGCCAAATTCATGGCGTGGGCTAGGGAGTGGGGGATTCCAATTCCACCTCTAGGCGAAGTGGTTCCACAAGGCCAGCAGTGACCAAACTTACATAAAGTTCAGGGCGCACCAAATGACTTGCACGGGCAAGCTTTTCCTGGAACAATTTCTGGTATTGTTCTATAGTTCCAAGTTGCTTTACATTAACCAAATCCCCAACTGGGTTGCTGAGAAGCGGAGGACCAAACCGTAGCATGCAATTCTCCTTGAAAAATTCCCAATCATAGATGACAAACACGTTTTTGAATTGATGAAACCACATAAGCCTTCATCAAGCATGTGGAAGGCAGCTAATTGTACCTTGCCCTCGGGCTGAGTTCCTTGATTGGAAAAGAAATGATCTCACCTATGTAACCACATTAAAGGGTCGGAAAACCCATCATACGTTGGAAAATAAGCTTTGTGTACCTGGGCACGGTAGGGGTTGCTGGATTGATGCCCCCATGAGGTGGAGGTGTTTGGCGCAGGGGAGGAGGTGGTGGCGGGGGCTGAGGGTGGGGAATTTCTGCCATGCGTGATGAAAATGTTAAGATCCTCATGTGCCATGGATCTTGTCACCCTCCTCTCTTCTCTTCCTTCCATTACCTTGCTTGACGTTGAGATGGAATGATGGAGATTGAATTTCGGAAAGGAGAATTTCGGAAAAGAATTGGGGAAAAACGGGAGAGAGTTTGAAGGAGCTCTTGACCTGTTTATCTAATTTACTTTAGTTAAAGTAGACTCAATTCATATCTCTCATTACCCTAGCCGTCCCCTTAAATAGGGTTGAGGACGCCCAAAACACTAAAGACCCCTTGGGTCAATGGTTCAAACCAATAAATGCTAAACCAAACCAAACCAAACCAAAGACAAAACCAACCCAAAAACAATTACATGAAAATTGAAAAACACATTCATTAATTCCTACGCCTGTTGGTAACTCATGATGCTATAGAGTCCATAACATCACACCCCTCCTGGAAAAAGAGCTTGTCCTCAAGCTCGAAGGAAGGATATAAGAGTCAAAATTCTGATAACGGCTCCCATGTGGTGTCACTGGGGTCGGCATTTGCCCACTGGACGAAAATTTCCCAATCACCTTGAATGTGGTGTGTTTTTACCACCTGAACTGGAGTAGAAAGCACTCTGCCCTCATGTAGTGGCGGTAGTGGAGTGTGCAGTAGGGGTGAGTCACCCTGGAAGGGCTTCAATTGGGAGACGTCAAATACATTATGGATCTTTGATTCCGGTGGTAGCTGCAAGCAGTATGCCACGGGCCCAATTTTGTCCAACACCTGAAATGGACTATAATATTTTGTTGACAGCTTATGGCGCTTGGATGTAGTCAGGGACAATTGACGGTAGTGTTGAAGCTTTAACCACACATAGTCTCCAGGGAAATAAGATACCTCCCGGTGCTTCTTATCATAATAGTGTTTCATAGAGTGTTGGGCCTCCTATAGATGAGTACGTACCTCAGTGAGCATAGCGTCTCTTTCAGCTAACGTTTGGTCCGAAGTGACGACTTTGGATGCCCCAGGTTCATATGGTAACAGACAAGGTGGATCTCTACCATAAACTACCCTGAAAGGTGTAGTTCCCAGTGTTGTGTGGTAAGATGTGTTATAGCAAAATTCTGCCCATGAAAGCCATTTCACCCACCGTCTAAGTGCGTCCCCGACAAAACAATGAAGATACATTTCAATCGTACGATTGACGACATTTGTTTGTCCATCCATTTTGTGGATGATATGCAGACGAAAATGCCAATTGGGTGCCCTGTAATTTGAATAATTCCTTCCAAAAGATACTGGTACAAATGGCATCCCTGTCACTGATAATGGATGAGGGAATTCCGTGTAATCGGAAAATTTTGTCCATATATAATTGAGCGACCTGAGCAGCAGTATATGGATGCGCCAAAGCAATGAAGTGACCGTATTTTGAAAACCGATCAATGACGACGAATATCACAGATTTACCTGATGAAACGGGAAGGCCAGCAATGAAGTCCATGGAAATGTCGGACCAGATTTGAGACTGTAGTTGCAGTAGGCCGGCAAGACTTCAAGATTCGGCCTTGTTTCGTTGACAAATCTGGCAAGCAACTACTTAATCAGCAATTGTGCTCTTCATGCCCTTCCAGTAAAAGTCCCGACTGATTCAGAAATATGTTTTCTGTCGACCCTCATGTGTGCTATCATGGATAGAGGACAGGATGGTGTGAAGAAGTGGGGACGTATGATGCATAAAAATCCTATTTTTGTAGAGTATGAGACGATCCTGAATCGTCCAATGAGGAGCTGCTGTCCCCTATTGAATATCCTAATATAATGACATGAGATCCGGATATTGATGTGCTTCCTCACGAATAGAATCTAATACCAGTGAACGTGGGTGACTGATAGCATAAACTTGTGTGGCTGAATTATTCCGACATGATAAAGCATCAGCCCCCAAATTCGAACTACCTGGCTTATAGTGAACCATAAAATCGAAGCCCATGAGTTTAGTTAACCAATGTTACTATGGGGATGTGGTGAGGCGCTATTCAAGAAGATACTTGAGGCTGCAATGATCTGTACGAATGAGAAATGGTCATCCCCAGAGATAAGGTCGCCAATGTTGGACAGCCTTGGCTAACCCAATCAATTCCCTCTCATATGCAGCTAACTTGTGGGGGTGTTGTCCCAACTGACGGCTGAAATAAGCAATGGGGTGTCCCAATTGTTGTAACACTGCCCCTATACCTCCCCCGGATGCATCACATTCCACCACAAAGTCTCCCTCAAAATCTAGTAATTGTAGGACTGGCACTGAGGCTAAGGCCTCCTTTAACAGGTGAAAGGCCTGTTCCGCTGAAGAAGACCAGTGGAAGGCATTTTTTTGAGAAGGTTGTTGAGTGGTGCTGCTAGCTGGCCATAAGATTGGATAAATTTTCTGTAATATCCCGCTAGGCCCAAAAATCCCCTTAATGTTGTGATGGAGGTGGGAATCGGCCAATCTGTTACTGCTTGTATCTTACTCTGGTCAACTTTCACGCCCACAGCTGATATGATGTGGCCCAAATATGCCACCTCAAATGTACCCATAGAACATTTTGATTTATTCAAAACTAAATGATGAGAGCGTAGAATGCTAAATACCTGATGGAGGTGGTGGAGATGTTCTTCCCAATTTTTGCTGTAGACCAGAATGTCATAAAAAAAGACTAACACATAGTTGCGCAGAAGTGATGAAAATACCTCATTCATGAGGGCCTGAAAGGTGGAGGGTGCATTGGAGAGACCGAAGGGCTTGACAAGGAACTCAAAATGACATTGTTGTGTGCAGAACACAGTCTTCTCCACATCCGTCGGGTGAACTCTTATTTGATGATAGCCCGATTTCAAATCTAATTTGGTAAAAATTTTAGCACCATGTAACTCATCCAGCAACTCATCCACGACTGGAATGGGGAACTTGTCTTTAATTGTCAGCAAGTTGAGTTGCCTATAGTCGACACAAAACCTCCATGATTTATCCTTTTTATGTACTAGTAACACTGGTGAGGAAAAAGGAGATCGACTGGGCTGGATCACGCCCTGAGCAAGCATATGCATGCACTGTCGTTCTATTTCATCTTTCTGTATATGCGGGTAACGATAAGGCCGCACCACTACTAGATTAGTGCCCAATTTTAAACAAATGCGGTGATCGCAGTGACACACTAGTGGTAGACCCGTAGGGTCATTAAATAAATCCACAAATGTTGTAAGTAAAGGAGCTAACTGACCATCACCATTGTATTGAAGCTGTAAAGTATGAAGTGCGTTAGGGACCTGTGCCACAATACCTTGTAATGTAATCTGACCCTGTGGTGTTGTAAATGTCATAATCCGAGCCTGAAAGTCCCATAATATAGGTCCTAATAACTGAAGCCATTTGACCCCGAGTACCAAATCAAATCCAGGCAAAGGAATGACTAGTAAATCTGCCTGAAAGGAATGTCCCTCAATGGTGAAAGGGGTGTTTGCACATAATCCCATACTTTCAATTTTAGCCCCATTGGCCACTGAAACCGAGAGTCCCCTTTGTTGTTGAATTTCCAATCCCAATTGTTGCACGACTGGTTCTCTGAAAAAATTATGCGTGCTGCCTGAATCAACTAAAGCAAGTAGCATGAGATGATGTAACCTGGCCTTTACCTACATGGTATTAGAACTACGCAGGCCATGCATGTCATGGAGGGAGAGCTCTGGTTCTTGTTGTACCTCTTCAACAAATTCATTTTCAGGAAGCTCTTCTGAATCTTCTTCCAACAGTTCAATACTGATTAAGCATTTATATGTATGTCCTGGAAGGAATTGTTCGTCACAATTAAAACATAGGCCCTTGGCCTTTCTAGCTTCCATTTCATGTTTAGTCAAAAATTTACGTGGCATAGTGTGTGGAGGCACACTGGTAGACTGATCTGCTCGGTTAGGGGCAGAGGACCCAAAACGTGGACCAAATGTTGTACCCTGTATTCTGTTGTTCCAAAATGGTTTTCGGTGTAAAGACTCTTTTAGAACTCTCTGTTTGTGTTCCACAGCTCTGGCATAATTCATTGCTGAGTCCAAATCTGTCAGACCAAGTAATTCCACTTCCAATCTAACCGCCTCTGTCAATCCAGCATTAAAAATCTGAACATGTAGGTGAGGAGGAACAAATTCACTGGCTCTGGCTAACCTTTCTTGAAACGTTTTTTGGTAAACTTCTAAGGTGCCTATCTGTTTATGGTTGATCAATTCCCCCACTAGGTTGCTGCTAGCTGGAGGTCCAAACCTCAACTGGCAAGCATGTTTAAAGTGCAGCCAATCCTGAGTGGAATGGACATTTTGGTAGTGATGGAACCACATGATCGCTTCATCGAGCAGGTGGTAGGCGGCCAATGTAACCTTGTCCATTTCCACCGTTTGTTGATGATAGAAGAATTTTTCACATTTCGTGAACCACAGTAAAGGATCTTTAGAGTCATCATATGTAGGAAAGTTAAGTTTAAAGTACCTTGGAACCGTGGATGGTCCTTGTGCGTGAGTAGCCATGGGATCCGGTGGTTGGCGCAGGGGTCAATTTGGTGGTGGCGTGAATTGTTGGTGTTGTACTGGTTGTTGTTGAAAATTGGTGGCTGGTGGTGGCGTTGGTGCTTGAAGTGCAGCAAGTTGTCGGATGACTATTTGGAGAGATGATTCCAGCGTATGTAATGTATTATTGATGTGAGAAATTTCAGTACCTTGAAGAGTGGATCATTGTTGCTATATAGTCCATAACAGAAGAAGCCATCTGGGCGGAAAGCTGAACGAAGCCCTCCTCCACTCAGGACATCAACAGATGGAATTTTCCATCAAGGCCATTGATTTGAGATTGTAGATCAATATGGTTATCTTCCACAAAATTTTGAATTTTTGTAGGGGAAGAGGAATCGCCTATGGTGGTCATGTCTGATACCACGATGTTAGGTTTTTTCACCATGGATCGAGTCACCAGGCGATCTCCTCTGGCTTCTAGATTGGCTGGCGAAGAAGGGAAGGATTTGGGGGTTTTAGAACGCCCAATGATGTAGGAACGTGAGCTTTTGAAGGAGCTCCACCCTTAGGCCTCTTTGGAGAGAGTACCTGATCTCGTCTATACTAATTGACAAATGCTTGTCCCTCTTCATTCACCCGATGCCCAAAATAGATTAGGGAAAACGTCAAAGGTTTCATAATTACAATTAGACCCTTATTGAACTTCAAATTACAATTAAACCCCTAAGATACTGAAATACAAGTTTAATCCATCTATCTTCTTCTCTGGTTCGCCACTCTTGATGCTATGGAGTCCATAACACGGGGTTGACAATAAATAATGGTATTAAGCTACCTCTTCTTCAATAATATTGTCTCATCAAAAGAGACACAATAGCAGCAACTTAAATGGGTTTATCTTGGGCCCACTTAACACACCCAAAATAATCCTTGTAATATTACCCATGAATAATCCAATGCACATATTTAGACCAAATAATATATTGACCAAGGAATAATCTATCAATTCTACAAAAATAATAATCCAGCCAGAGAAAAAACTTTTACCGAGTCGTGCCAAAATCTTGGGCACACATACTGAGGCAAAAAATAAGTGGCCTAAGTCAAGTTGATCCAGACCCGAGTTGACTCGGTCCGAGTTGGTCTGGGTTGACTCAGTAAACTGGTGCAGTCGATCGGCGGGGAACTTGGCTTTCTGGTCCGTGTTGACTCGGGTGCGCTGAACAGGCGTTGATTATTTCATGTTTCCTAACTTTGGAAACATGAAATATTTCTACAGTGCATCTTCATCCGAACTTCCAAACAGAGCGAAAAGAGAGTTCTTCGGGAGGAAAGTTTCTGAATAACAGCAATCCAGCAAAGAGATCTTGAAGATGAGATGGAAACGAAAACTTTCCAAAATAAGAGACATCACTAGGACGACGGCAACTTCCGAAAAACAGCAACGCATAGCTACCACTCGGGAAGCTCGACGGCGCCAACAAAGTGAATAATTCTCAGAGAAGGGGCGAAGGAGTCTCCGTTTTCGACTTGGCTTCCCTTTGCACTGCCCAGTGTTACTTCTTCTTCGGCAAAAGCACCGAATAGAGAACAACGAAAAAAGTGCAGCAGCAGTCATTTTTCTCGTTCATTGTGTCATCGTCTCCAGCAACGGCGACCTGACCTTTGGCCCCCGACTAAACGACAACCCATTGACAGCAGTAGTTGTTTTTTTTTCTCTCGGCGCCGACGGACTCTCGACGGAAACAGTCCAGAGACGCACGGCGCCGAATAGAGTGGTCATCTTCCTCCCCGCGACCCTGGCTCCCAAACAACACGGGCCAGCAGAAAAAACTCAGCAGACTGGTGGGGCTTGGTTTCACGTGACAGAAAAATGATCCAGCAAAAAGATTTTGAAGACGGAAACGGAAACTTTCCAAATAGGAAATTTCTGAAACCTGCTGTTAACCAGAAAAGAGGCCGACTCTTTCGGAAACAGCAACGAGAATCGAAAAAATATGGTTCTTAAAGAGATATGTATCTGCCGTTAATGAAGTGTCCAAACAGTAAACCAAACCGAAACATCTGCTTTTGAAGAAAAAAATCCACGATCTGGCTGGCAATGTAAAGTAATGGTAATACGATCTACTGGAAATATAACCAGCTATAGCCATGCAAGAGAAACTTCGGACGGCAATCAAACAGCAAGAGACGAGCAACGCTGGTGGTCAGATTCCAACGGACAGCAACCGCGACACAAAAGAGATCTAGTGCAAAAAAAAAACTAATCAAAGAACCAATCAAAACTAACAAGATGACTTGAAAAAACTAATCCAAGAATCAATAAAAACTAACAACAAGATGATGAGAAAAAAAAATAAGGAACAGTAGAATAAAGAAAATATGTATTTTTTAATCCAAAAAACCATAGATGTTAATCCTAAAAATCAAAGCTCTAATACCATGTTGATTTTCAGGACTCCATGGATTTATCTCATGGAGAAAAAGGGAAAGAAACCCATGGGGAGAAAACGGGGAGAAGGGTTATGGAATTGATTATTCCTTACCCTCCCCCTGAAGCTCTATTTATAGATTTATGAAACTACAATATTACAATAATACCCGCACTGAACTTAGGGTTTAGGGTTTAGGGGTTTAACCCTGTAACTTGAACATAATTACATCACTACCATATCTATGAGATGATCCTTTATTTACCATCCTACCATAAATGTATGTGGGCCTATGGGCCACCTTGATTTGTGGGCTTGGACCCCATCTTCAATCTCTCTTGGATGCATTGGTCTTCCTTGGTCTTATGGGCTTGGGCCCATCTTCTTATACACTTTGATATGTGAACCTTCCTTGGTCGTGTGGGCTTGGGCCCTGTCTTCCAACACCCGAGAAAAATCTGAAGGTGAATGAAGTTCCACCTCTAACCTTAGAAATTCAGTGAGACCTGCTGTAAATAAGTGGACTTGCTAGTCGACTCATACCAACCAGCCAGTGCGAACCAATTTTTCTTGGAACTATTTTTGATACAGTTCAACAGACCCGTTTTGTCTTAACAGGACCAAATCTCCCAAGGGGTTGTTGTGGGCGGGAGGGCCAAATTGAATTGTACATAATTCTTTAAATTGATCCCAATCCAGCACTAATCTTTCTAGTTCCACCTGGTGAAACCATAGTTGTGCCTTGTTTAATATGTGGAAGGCGGCAAGTCCCACTTTGTCAAACTCAATAGTCCCTTGATTTGAAAAAAAATTCTTGCATCGATGCAACCAAATTAAGGTAGGAAAATCTAATTTTGTGTACCTAGGTATTGCACCTCCACTCTATAGTGCCTGAACAACATTGTGCCTGGCCAACTACTCCTCCCTTCGGCTATGCAAATAATTCTCCCTCCTTGGGTCTAGACTAGAGTTTCTCTCTGCAATGAGATCAGACATCATGCTAGTCACTCGATGGAGTTTCAAGCTCATGCCAAGAATTTGTTCCAAACTTGCTCGTGCTTCAGCTTGTTCATTTTGCATGTTTTTTTTATCATACTTCTAAGTTCTTCATTGTTGGATGTATCCCCCATGTTACCCTACTTTGATACCAAGTTGTTATGGTCCCTAGTCATGGATCGAGTAACTCGGCGTGGGTTTTATGAATCCAACATTGTAATAGAGCATCTACTCTTGGTAAGGAAGGAGAAAGAGCCTTTATTGGTCTTGATCTCCGATAGGAGGAAAGCAGCCTCCTTTATGAGTCTATGTTGTTGTTTTGGGTAAGGGCACTGCTGCTGCTCGGACGGGGGGGAGAAGAATCCCCTTTTGCTCACGGAAAAGAGGGTTTGGAACCCTCTTGGCTATTTCTCGTGTTAGGGTCTGAAAATACTCTAACTTGGATAACCTTTGATTCAAGGGTTAGGGTTTCCTGGCCTTCTTCTTGCTGGCCTTGAGGCTGAAATGACTAACACTGGTGCTGCTCATGGCAAGAGGATTGATTAACCTCAACCCGGCCTAGAAAGGAGGGTGGAGTCCCTCTCTTGCTGCTGGTGATGGAAGGGAGGCTGTAGTCTCTGTTTGATCTTGGAAAAGGGACAGCAACTCCCCTCTCTTCTTCGGTATCAATCAATGGAAACCAACAATCAAATAGGAGAGAAAAATATTCAGATTCAAGAGGGAACCTGGACCTAGAGTTCATCAAGGAGGCCTCCAAACCCTAGAGCTCGTCAAGGAGAACTCCAAACCCTATTTAAGTTAATTCAAGACATGTTTTTTTTCTCATTCCCTTGCCCTCTAAGTAGGCTTGACGTCCCCCCTAGTTTAGGGTTAAATATTATAATTTTGTCCCTATGGCAATTTAACTTAACTAATGCATAAAAATGAATTTAAAATAATATGGAAAGAAAGCTATTAACTCTGTAACTCAGTGTGCCTCCATTGTATGACTCAATTAGCTACTGAGTCCTCAATAGGACTCTTGTTCCCGTGAAAAAAATTCCAAAAATCTGACAATGAATTGGTCTCGGTTAACAAATTTTCCAAACCAACAAAACTATTTTGATAACTTCTTCTAGACAGAGAGGCATGCATATGTATAATATAATAAGATGAAAACATTCACATACTCCTCTTTAAATCATCTTTTAAATTCGGAAACCAGTAACATGAAGAAAAAATAATTTAAGCACTTATCTCACGACTTGTGATCTTCCTTCACAAAAGAAGCTTCTTTGAGTGGTGTTGATAATCACTTCTTTAGAGGATTCCTTTGACGAGGGATCCTAAATTTAACTCTCTGATACCATGTTAAATTTAGGATCCCTTTTCCAATATTCTGAGCAATAGAAAGAAGAAAGAAAAAGAAGAAAAGGGAAGAAGAGCTCTCGGCTAGAGAGAAAAAAAAAAAAAGAGAAAAAGAGGTATGCGCCAAGCAAAGAGAGAGGGGGAGATTAACTCAAGAAGGAGATGTGTAACTTGATTAATTCAGAATTAAAACACCTCTATTTATAGTAGAAAAAGAGATAGAGTCCTTATACAATTATCCTTTCAATCACCTAATTACATTCCAACTCTAAGTCTCTAAGATTAAGTATATTCAAAACAATCTACTAGAAGACTAATATGAGTTGAACTAGAACTCTTTCTTCAATCATGTGAATATAAGGGAGGAGACCCGCTCGTGGCCTTATCCTTGTGGGTCCCTCATGATCTTCCAGCTTCTCTTGATAAGGTTGCCAACTCTTGGGATATTTGTGGGTCCCACTTGATCTTCAAGTCTTATAACTCAATTCAGCTTGTGCTTCTTAACTTCTTGACTCGTGCTAGCTTGGGTGAGGACTCTTCTTGGTGTCCCACATCCTCATGGTAACACTCCCCACTTTCTATTTCTTTACTTTTCTCTTTAAATTATTTGATTGTTTGAGAGAAGTTTTTTTTTCAGTGAAAGACAAAATAGTTTTACACTCCATGATACTACTTTTTTTTATTCATTTCATAAAACATTATTCCTGATGAGTTTATATCTCCACATTTACCATACATCTCTACAATGGCAGTCCCAATTGCCACATCAATTAGGTACCTGGTTTTGATCACCTTAGCAGGAGACCAACTTGACCTTTCCACTACTGCTGAGACTGATCAAGCCTATATAAGGCTTCAAATTGTAACTAAACTAGGCTTCTTCACTGATAGTATCATCTCTACGAAGAGCCTCATGGCTTCATCATGCATAGCACATTGGGCCACGCCTTGGATCATTATACTCCAAGAGATCAAAATCCTTTGTTTCTTGAAACAGTTTCCAAGAAAAATCAACCTTTTCACATTTTGAATATCCACCCAATAAGGAATACCACACAAGTATACTAATATCAAGCCGCATTTGAAGTATAATAGATAGTATGCATTTGAACCAAATTGCTTCACCAAGATTCTGACACACTTGAAGGAGATCCACTAATACAACATCTACCCCAAACCCCACTCCATGCATCAGATTTAATAAGTGTAACCCTTCTGCATACTTCTCATTATGAACTAATCCATAGGAGAGAATTTTTACAGACATTGCTGTTGTAAGCATGTCATTGAAGACCTTATAAGCACAATCAATATCAAGACACTTACAATACATATCAATTAGGGAATTATCTACAAATGTATCAGATTCAAACCTCTCGATATTTCTAGGTCGTGGATTGACATGTCTTGATCTTAATTTTCAGTATAACTACATTCTTGAAGAATGTAATTATGGCAACCCCATCGAAGTTCACCACACCTGGGGAACGTATCTCTCTAAACAACCTAATGCTTCCTAAGGTTTCTCTTGCAACTTGAGTAGCAATGATGAAGGATGGTTTCGATATAGGGTGTTTATATTATAGTAAACAATCTAAATGCTTCCTAAGGTTTCTCATGCAACTTGAGTAGCAATGATGAAAGATGGGTTCAATATAGGGTGTCTATGTCATAGTAAATACCAAGATGACCTTGGTATTCTGATATCTTGAATTGTGATAGAAAAGATAATCAATATCACACTACCAAGATGACCTTGGCGTGTTTAACTACTAGATGGCTGAATCTATATTGGTATCTAGAGTGTTAAATTATTAGCATATGTGAGTGGGGGGAAGGCAAGATTCTGTAAGATAGTTGTGGAATCAGACATGTTTTAATGAGTAGGAAAGAAACTACCATTGACAAAAGAATAGGATTGGAAAATGTTCCTAATAAAAAAAAGAATACTTTTAGATATATTTGTAAAGAAGGCACAACCTCTGGGTATAAACTCTTGCTCACATAATCCAGCTGCAATACTCAAGCAAGTGCGGTTTCGGTTGCTTGGAAGCTCAATCTTGCTTTGTTCCTCTGACTCATCAAGTGTGAAGTACAAAAGAAGATGCTCACCTGCGAACTTAAAAAGCAAAATTTTCAGATAGTGAATAATATTTATAAACTTTTCAGCATTGAAGAAGAATCAATTGATCATTTTCTAGTGCACTGTCCCTTCAACCTCTTGATTTGGGGGCTATAGTCAAGTTTGGGATTCATATCTGCATGTTAGCTATTTACATAGAGATTTTCTCCTAAAGTTTCACATAGAATCATCCTATATCAGGCCTAATTTTCTTGAAATCAGAAATCATTGCAATTCCTTGGTGTTTATTGAAAAATATGTGATTTGGGGAGAAAATAGAAGAGGAAAAAAAATTAAGGAAGAGAGGCAGTTTTTATCTCTTGGAATCTGAGCCAAACGGCCCTTCACACTTCTTTATAATCAGGGCTTAAGTAAAAATTTATAAAAGAACAAAAATACCCCTCAATACTCAAAATAACATATCTCCTAAAATACAAGTCTAAATTGAATGAAAATTTAACTAGAGATAAAATAAGACATTCTCTATCTAATAGCCATACTATAAGAGAAAAATATAATGACGAAAAATATGGGAAATGACTAAAATACCCCTGGACTTATATTTAAAATTTATAGAAGGAGATAAATAAGAAGCTAATTGAAGGGAGGTCCAGCAGCATAGAAGTGTGATTGAAGCCTGCCTCACATTACATTTGCTTCAGCCAGCACCAATGGAGGGCTGTACCCAATTCCCACCTCCTTCATTTGCAAACACTGGAAGTTATTCTCTACCTTTATAGTTTTTACTCAGATAATCATTTTATAGACCCCTCCAACAATTGGATGACTTCAACTTAATGTTGATGAGGGATATTTGGACATTCCATGCTCAACTGGTATTGGTAGATAGATCAAAGATCACACTGCCAGATGCTCCTCGTTTTTCTGAGGCCCCTTTGGTGTGTGTGACTTATTCAAAGCAAAAAGCATGGCCTTTTTCAAAGAATTGAGATCTTCTCTAAGCACTTATACCACCATTGATTGTACAAGGGGATTCATTTAATGTCATTGGCAGGATGAAGAGAAACTCTTCCTCTCCTTGAAGGATAACTTACATATTTGTAAGTGCACAATGGAGGTATGCACTTACAATAGTATTTCAGATACTTCGGCTAGAGAGGATATAGCAAGATCTTATCTCTTTGTAGGAAACTCTTCCTATTCTTTTTAAGGTTTTTGGATTTCCTCTCCCTCTTCTATGTATTTGATTACCTCTTAAAGCAATAAAAGCCAAAAAAATTCAGCTTCTCAAAAAAAAAAAGATGGAAAGTCTAGAATAGACACAAATTAAATGCACACATATTAGAACCCTTAAAATGGTGTCAATATCTAAGATAGTACAATTTTATCATTGAAGATGGTGTGAACATATTTGATAGAGGTGAAATGTACCATTGAGAAAGCTATCTGTAGTACTAGTTGGATGACTTATGAGAAAATAGAATGAAAGCTGATTGAAAGAGGACTTGTATAGTTGATATAAAGCTCTTAGAATGTTGTGGTTAGGAGTGTATGACCTTTTATTGAGAATTTTCTACATCTATAAATGATTTAAGTGCTGACTCTTAGAGAATTTACCAAACGGAGATGGGTCTTGCTAAGTTATCACTTTGGGGTGTTTAAATTGAGAGTTGCTGCTTTATTTTTAGTTGGCAGTAGATTCATATTTGCATAATTGCTTGAGAATGTTATGTTATTATACTGATTTCACCCTATATTCTGATTTGCAAGAAGCTACAATGCATTTGTTGCATCAGAGCAGAAAAAGAGAGAGTAGAGTGGTGTGGCTTTTGTAGTTTCATATACAGTTGAATTAAACTGTTCCACTGGTAACTCTGCCCATGGTATTAATCTACGGCCAGGTGAAAGCATCAGCATAAGTTACATCCCTTGTGGTTCTATTTGTATGACCTATTCTTTTGGCAGTTCTAAGAACTTCCACGTAAATGCATGACCCGATGATTAGAGTTGGGACTATCCAGCTAACCTAGTATGACCAATTTAGCTAGCTGTGTTTGGGCAAAGGAATATCCCTGCAAAAAGAGATTTAGAGTAGGGATCACTGGGCTATTTTAACAAGATTGTGTGGATTTGGCTTTTGATATTACGTATCAACTATTTTGCTATAGCAGCTATGGACACAAAGGAATATAAGTGATAGCTTATTGGCTTAATTATTTGCTGCATCATGTATTCTTACATGAATTATTACTGGTGCTTCATTGTCTTTCTAGGAGAAAGGATTCTTCGCCTAGGATCCAATCATTATAAGATGGATGCATCTAATAAGACACTCTTTAGGATCTCAGGTATTTGAGAGGCACTACAGACTTAGCCTTATGTTTCAGAAAGTTAGACTTGGGATTACAGGGTTACGTAGATAATGACATGGCCAAAAGAGTACCACTAGATATGTATACACATTGGGTGCTACAACAATTACCTGGGTCTCTAAGTTGTAGAAGATAGTTGCACTTTCCACTACTGAGGCAGGATATATTGTCATGACCAAAGCCAACAAAGAGATGGTATGGGTGTAGTATTGCTGGGAGGAATTAGGTCCTAAGCATGGAAGGAATGTGTTGTATTGTGACATTCAAAGTGTTATTCATTTAGCAAATAATCTTGTTTATCATGCTAGGACAAAGCACATACAGGTGCGTTATGACTTCATCAAATTGGCTCTAGAGGATAGAGTCTTTGCACTTGAGAAGATTCAAGGAAGTTAGATTCTGGCAGATATGCTGACAAAAACTGTTATGATTGAGAAATTAAAGTTGTGTGCAACTTTAGTTGGACTTCTCTCAAAGGATTGAGAAGCTATTGTCACTATAGACGAGATATTGATAATGGATTAGTCTCCAAGTGGGAGATTTTTAAGTTGTGGACCCTAATTAATACCTTACCGTTTGGCGTGGATTGACCTTCATGGTAAGGTCATCATGGGGGTTGGAAGGGGGCAGGGAGCCCCCCTCTTGAGGGTTCTAGGGCGAAGCCCTTGGTGGGTCCACGATATATTGACTACCATGTCATTAAGGGTTGTGTGGGGATTTCACACTTGTAATCCAGTTGTCCTAATTTTCTCTTTATATATGGGGGCACAATTGTTAGGGTTTTATCCCCTTGATGAGTATCATCATCCTGAGGAGCATCTGGAGTTGCATCTTGAGAGGTTAGAGAAAAATACATGTAAGTGTGTGCGATTTCTCATGTAAACAATTTCATCTTTATAGTTCATTACTGCAGTAGCAAAAGACAGGACGTAGTCACACCTTGAGGTGAACCTATATAAATCTTGTTTGTTCTCATGCTTGTTTTTCCTTTCTTCCATAATTATTATTATTGCTCTCGTTAGTTTGGAATTAGGGCATCTTATTCCTAACACTGATGATCTTTCTCCGAGTGATTAAAATGCTAAGAATGGCGCCCCCAAATATAAAGAGAAAATTAGGGCAACCGGATTACATGTGTGAAATCCTCAAAATACCCTTAATGAGATATCAATCAATATATCATGGATTTGCCAGGGTCTTCCTCCCCCCTTTCCACCCACACAACGACCTTACCGCTAAGGTTGATCCGCATACCAACTCAGCGTAAGGCGTTAATGAGGGTCCACAACTTAATAGGATCATCCATAGCAGATTGATCGATCATCTAGGACATGCTATAACGCGTGATCAATCATCCTATAGAGATTAATCAATCATAGTTGTCTAGAAAAGCTAAATTAACATGGAATGATCGATCATCCCTCAAAAGTCATCAAGTGCAATTTGTTTGGGTGCAAACATAGATGAGTCTTGGTTATGGCATAAGAGGATATGACTAACAAATCAGCAAAGAAAAGCTTAGTGAGGGCACTAACAAATCATAAATTCATTAGGGAAAAACCTTGTGATATTTGCCAACTTGGAAAGCAACACAAATTCTTTTCAATCCAAAAACCATCTCTACCTTTCAACCTCTTCAACTAATTCACATGGATAGATTTCGTAGCAAACAATGATGATGCATTTTCAACCTTTGTGATATTATGTGAAAAAGAAATACAATAGGAAAAAGGTTGTGGCATGGTTAAAATTATGTTGGAAGATATGATCAAGCCCAAACGACCAAGGATGACCCACATATGTAAGATTATTATAAGATGGGCCACATGACCAAGGAAGGCCCACAAGATGGGCCGGAGCCCATAAGAAGTAGGACCCACAATGATTACCAAGAGCTAGCATCCTTATCACATAAGTTGGAAGATCAAGAAGGACTCACTGAAGTATCTTTATCTTAGGGTCACGACCAAGAAGAGTTTTAGTTTAAGTTATATTTGTCTTTTATCAATATTTAGTTACCTAATTATGTTAGGACTTACTTTAAGTGTTAGAGTTTGGGTGTAATTGGGACAAGGGTAGTTTTATTGTAATTGGACTCTACTACCTTCCTCTATTATAAATAGAGGTTCATGTACTCTGATTACAACAAGTAATTTATGTCAATGAAGTATTTCACTTTTCCATAAATTCAGCATGGTATCAGAGCAGGTTCTGTGAGTTGACCAGTTGACTTGGTCAACTCACGGAGGTAATGTGATACTTTTCTCAAAACCCTAAACCCTAGGTCTAGGTTCATAGTTATTTTTTTTAGTCCCTACACCTGTAGTTTCCTTTGCATTTTTACCTCCTTACTGAGTTTTTAATATTTCAAATTATATATTGGCAGAAAGATATTTGAGTCTAATTTGAAAAAAAGAATGATTTTTTCCCATCGTAATTATATACAGATAGTTATCGATATTTTAATGAGTGAAGGTCAGATTGCGAAAAGGTTCGAGCAGCAGCAGCAATCTTCAGATTCTGAGGTATTTTTTTCTATCAAGAACACGAATTTATATGGAGAAATATATATCAAACGAAATATATGTAAGTCTATTCTTTTACCTATTCAACCAAATTTTTATTTGAGTTATCTACAAAGAAAAATTGATATTTGAAGAACCAAATGTCAGATTATAGAAGAGGTACGAGCTACAGTAGAAAGCCTCAAATTCCAATGTATTTTATGTCATCAAGAAAGAGACTTTATATGTAGAATTATATATCAAAAGAAATATATGTAAGTTTATTTTCTTACCTATTCAGCCAATCATCCGTATGATATTATTATAAGGATAAATTGATCTTTGAAGAGTCAACGGTCATTCTAGAAAAATAGTATTTAGTTCGGCCAGATGACAGAGACCGAAATATATAAGATTATTTATCTTCTAAAAATTATATTTTATGAAGAGAAGTTATACTTGGATCAAATATATTTAAGTCTAATTTCATAAAGAAAATTTTTTATGTCAATTTGATCTATATTGAAAGATGTATTTGAATTGGAAAAATCAAAGATCATGCTGGTATTTTGTTACATTGAATCCGAATTTATGTCCAATGTTTTGTGTCACTTTTTGAGTTGAAATATCAGAAAAATATCTCACTTCTCCCTGGTTTGAGGGCTTATATATACATCTCTGTTATTTGGGCTTATTGGTACATCTATGATATTTGGTTCAAGCTGGGATCACTGTCATTACCTCGCAGCTTGAGGGGGAGAAGTACAAGAAGTACAAGAAAGAGGTATTTTATTTCATATGCTGTGAATAAGTTTATGTGACCAAAATATTCAAGAAAAGGGGAGCACATATGATGAAGCTTGTGCATCTAAAAAGAAATTTTTATATCGGATTATTTCATGGGTTCTTTTAAAAATTTATTATTTGGTTCATGTTATATGTGTTGGAAGATGGTTGTGTTATATTCAACTACAGCTAGTATGTCTCTTTGGGGACATTATTATTGAATAAGAGGTGGCCTCATGTCATCATTTATTTTACCCCATCAAAAAGATCAAAAATTTTTGTGGTTGGGAGTCCACGACGGAGGAACTTCATCCCCATAAAAAAGATGAAAATTATTTGCGGTTGGAAGTCCATGACGGAGGAATTTCATCCCCATCAAAAAGATGAAAATTATTTTTGGTTGGAACTCCATGATGTAGGAACTTATGATTACATCTACGTTATCCACACCCCCCCCCCCCCCCCCCCCCCCCCCCCCCCCCCCCCCCTATAATGGCTTTTATGTCTCCTACCACTAGAGAGTCGTTGTCCTGTGGAGGGACACGGTGGTGGACACTTCAGAGCAATGCCGACAGATACACTACCGATAGCAGTGGAGTGTGCCCTACATCCAACATTAAGACTGGAGCATGAAGCAATGGCTTACCGGCTAGGAGTGATTTTTACTTTCACTTCTAATGCCGCAGGGCCTCATGGAAGGACGCAACAGCGTGAGGGGGAATGTTGGAAGATAAAGGCATATTGGAAGATGTGCCATTTTATACAAAAATATTTTATACATCATTTGCAGCAAGCAGGGAGTTCATGTTGTTCTCTCACCCCCAGCTTGAGGGGGAGTGTTGGAAGATAAGATCAAGCCCAAACGACCAAGGAAGGCCCACATATGTAAGATTATTATAAGATGGGCCACATGACCAAGGAAGGCCTACAAGATGGGCCCAAGCCCATAAGAAGTAGGACCCATAATGATTACCAAGAGCTGGCATCCTTATCACATCAGTTGGAAGATCAAGAAAGACTCACAAAAGTATCTTTATCTTAGTGTCACGACCAAGAAGAGTTTTAGTTTAAGTTATTGTCTTTTATCAATATTGAGTTACCTAATTATGTTAGGACTTACCTTAAGTGTTAGAGTTTGGGTGTAATTGGGACAAGGGTAGTTTTATTATAATTGGACTCTACTACCTTCCTCTATTATAAATAGAGGTTCATGTACTCTGATTACAACAAGATATTGATGTCAATGAAGTATATCACTTTTCCAAAAATTCAACATGAGTCACCATGGAGGAGAATTTGAGATTTCTTACTTTGAGCACTCTTCTACTCAACAAGGTATAAACCATACCATTTTCGGGTCCTAGAAATCAGCAAAATGGTGTTGTTGAGTGAAAGAATAGCACACTAATTGAAATGGAAATAATGATTTTACTATATAACTTGCCTCATAAATTTTGTGTTGAAGCAGTAAATACAACTTGCTACATTGTAAACTGTGAGTTGTGAGCAAAAGTTTGAAGTTGGTTCTGAATGGAAAAGTGATGAGCCAAATCATTGGAAGAGAGACACCAGGTTTCCTCATTTGCATCTTGCAAGTTGGTTGACGAGAGAGCTCTTTTCATCAATCTACTGAGACCGGTGCCCGAAGAACCAGGATTTGAGGTGTTGCTTGAAAGCCTTGAGCTTTTGAGGGTGGTGCCAGCCACAAGGCCCATGAACATCAAAGTCATTCCAGCCATTTGAAACCATTATGGAAAGATAATGTGATTGAGCCACGAGTTGACAATGTTGATTTTCAAGATTCCATGAATTTAGCTCATGGAGAAAAGGGAAGGAAACCTATTGGGAGAAAACAGGAGGAAGAAGAGTTATGGAATTGATTATTCTAACCCTCCCCCTGAAGCTCTATTTATAGATTTATGAAACTACTATATTAGAATAATACCGTTGAACTTAGGGTTTAGGATTTAGCGTTTTAACCCTGGAACTTTACCTTAATTACATCAATCCCATCTCTATGAGATTATTCTTTATTTACAATCCTTCCATCAATGTGTGTGGGCCTATGGGCCTTGAGCCCATCTTCTATATCTCTTAGATGCATGGGTCTTCCTTGATCTTATGGGTTTGGGCCCATCTTCTAATACACTTGGATATGTAAGCCCTCCTTGGTCGTGTGGGCTTGGGCCCTGTCTTCCAACACTCCCCTCAAGCTGGGGGTGAGAGAATAGTATGAACTCCCAGCTTGCTAAAAATGATGTATAAAATCTTTTTTTGTACAATATGCCTTCATCTTCCAATACTCCCCCTCACGCTAGTGCTCTCGTTCATGAGGCCCAACTGGTATAATATCAGTGAGAGTAAATCACTCCTAACCGCTAAGACATTGCTCTAAATTGTCCACCTCCACCACTGTGTCCCTCCATAGTACAACGACTCTCAAGGGGTAGAGTAATATATGATATTAATGGTGGAGGGAGAGGGGGGGGGGGGGGGGGGGGGGGGTAGTAACACAAATATAACAATAAGTTCCTCCGCAATAGACTTCTAACCAAAAAAAATGTGAAATTTTTTACGGGGATGATGTTCCTCCATCATGGATTTCCAACCACAAAAATTTTGATATTTTTTACGGGGATAAAGTTCCTCCGTCATGGACTCCCAACCACAAAATTTGATATTTTTTACGGGGATGAAGTTCCGCCATCATGGATCCCAACCACAAATAAATTTGATATTTTTTATGGGGATGAAGTTCCTCCATCATGGACTCCCAACCAAATAAAATTTGATATTTTTTATGAGGTTGACAATAAATAATGGTATGAAACTACCTCTTCTTCAATAATAATGTCTCATCAAAAGAGACACAATAGCAGTAACTTAATGGGATTGGCTTGGAATAGAGTGGTAGTCATCGTCCCCACTTTCGAACAGAGTGGAAAACTAGAGACGGCAATGCTGGCACTGGATAGAAAACTTATCTTGAGGAGTTCCCGAAAATAGCAGAGAAGATATCTCCCAAAGAATCAGCCATAAATCTTCCCTAACAGAGCAAATATAGTATCGGCAAGGCAAGAATGCTCGGCGACTTACTCGCCGTGAGAAGTCATCATCTTTGGCACAAATAATGTCTCTAGTAGATAGGTCAGGTTGGATGAAACAAAGTTAATGGAAACTTCTTCTGTTAATGGAGTAGTAGAATTGGTAGTAGCCGAGACAGTGATGGGGAGGCTGCAACTGAGGACGGTAAGCCGGATGGGTCAGTAAAAAAAAAAAATGGCAGAAGATGAGCTCGGTAGACTTGTCTTCTCCGTCAATGGGAATGGGATAACTTGGATTAAAAAACAGTAACTGAAGCAGAAAAAATAGAGCTCGCTCAGTTTCCAGAGTCAATAACGGACCAGGAGACTAACTCGTCATCCAGAAGTGGCAACACAGTGGTGCTGGTGATTGATGTGTAGAGCGGATAACCGAGAAATATAACTTTCCAAATAAAGGAAGATCAGATATATCTTTAGCAGGACTATAATACCCTCTGCACCAACGCTGTGTATGAATTAATACGGGCTAAAAATCAGATTGAGATTTTCTTTTAGAGGCAGTTGAAAAAACATATAAAAAGAAAAAGATGGAGAAAAAATTGGACTTCTAAAAATAAACCATAGCTATGAGTCCTAAAAAATCAATGATCTAATTACATGTTGATTTTCAGGACTCTATGATTTAGGTCATGGAGAAAAGACATTGACAGAAAACAAGAGGAATAAAAGGTTATGGACTTGATCCAAACCCTCCCCATAAGGTACATTTATAGGTATCAAAACTACCAATATTATAAGTATACCCTTCACCCTAATAAGAGTCAAGAAGAGACAAGAAACGTAAACTAATTACATCAGTGCCACCCTAATTACATCATATATTTCAACAAATAATAACTGTAGAAGAAGACAAAAGTAAGCACGAGAACAACAACAAGATTTATAAAGGTTCACCTCAAAGTGAGACTTACATGTGTTGTTTATCTATAACCTCTCTCGGTCGCAACTAATGCTCCTCAGATGATGATCATCATCAAGGTGATCAAACCCTAACAACGGTGCCCCCATAAATAAAGAGAAAATTAGGGCAACCAGATTACAAGGGTGAAATCTCCAAACTACCCTTATTGACACATCAGTTAATATATCATGGACCTACCCAAGGCCTCCCCACCCCTCTTCCAACCCCCATGATGAACTTATCGAGTTGGTCAATTCACGTACAAACTCAGCGTAATGCATTAATTAGGCTTCACAACTTAACAATCTCCCACTTGGAGACGAATCCATCATCAATATCCCCTCTATAGTGGCAACAACTTCTCAATCCTCAAAGATAAGTCCAACTAAATTTGCACACAACAACATTTTATAAGGTATATTTATAGGTATAAAAATTGCCAATATTTCAAGTATACCCTTCACCCTAATAAGAGTCAAGAAGAGACAAGAAACGTAAACTAATTACATCAGTGCCACCCTAATTACATCATATATTTCAAAAAATAATAAATGTAGAAGAAGACAAAAGTAAGCACGAGAACAACAACAAGATTTATAAAGGTTCACCTCAAAGTGAGACTTACATGTGTTGTTTATCTAGAACCTCTCTCGGTCGCAACTAATGCTCCTCAGATGATGATGATCATCAAGGTGATCAAACCCTAACAACGGTGCCCCCATAAATAAAGAGAAAATTAGGGCAACCAGATTACAAGGGTGAAATCTCCAAACTACCCTTATTGACACATCAGTCAATATATCGTGGACCTAACCAAGGCCTCCCCGCCCCTCTTCCAACCCCCATGATGAACTTATCAAGTTGGTCAATTCACGTACAGACTCAACGTAATGCATTAATTACGCTTCACAACTTAACAATCTCCCACTTGGAGACAAATCCATCATCAATATCCCCTCTATAGTGGCAACAACTTCTCAATCCTCAAAAATAAGTCCAACTAAATTTGCACACAACAACATTTTATCAAACGTAACAGTCTTTCTCAAAATATTAGCCTGATTCTAACTTCCTTGAGTTTTCTCAAGTGCTAAGACACCTCCCTCATGAGCGGATCTAATGAAGTGATAACGCACCTATATGTGCTTTGTCACAATACAACACATTCTTCCAATGTTTGAGACCCAATTCTTCCCAGAAAGACTTAAATCATACCATCACTTTTCCAGCATCGATCATGATGACATATTCCACCTTGGTAGTGGAAAGAGAAACTATCTTATGCAACTTAGAGACCCAACTAACTATTGTACCACCCGATGTTTATATGTATCTAGTGGTTGTCAGTTATGGTCACTAGCCATGGATCTAGTAACTCGGCGAGGTAATTATGAATCCAGCACTGTATTGGGGTTCTTGGTCTTGGTAATGAAGAAAAGAACCTCCTTTCCTTACCTGTTCTCGGTAGGATTGAAAAGGAGTTTCATTTCCTTAGTCTTCTACAAAAATAAAATACTTCTCTTACTGATCTCGGCCAGGAAAGGCTAAACCCTTTTTGCTGCTCACTTCTAAGAGGGTAGAGACCCTCTATAAAGGTTTCTACCACCCACGTATGATAGATTAGGACTTCCTAACCCTCCCTTACTCACTTAGAGGCTAAAACTGCCTCTTTTATATGTGTTGCTAGATTAGGGACTCAAGACTTCCCTTTTCTTGCTCGGATTGTAGGAAAATAATTGCCTCATGCTACTGTAAATGTGGAAGAGGCTAAAGCCCCTCCTTGAACTTGGAAAATAGTAACTCAAGTCCCTCTCCCTTATCTTGGATAATCTCAATGCAAAGCAGAATTCAAAGAGAGAAGAAACAAAACTCAAATCAAGAGAACCATACCTGGAGCTCATCAAAGAGACCTCCCAAACCTAGAGCTCATCAAGGAGAACTCCAAACCCTGTTTAACCTAAATCAATACTTGCCTTTTCTCTATTTCTCTACCCTCTAAATAGGGTTTGACATCATAAGTGTTTTAGGGCTAAAAATGACAATTATGCCATTGCGTCCTTGCTCATTACATAATTAATAAAAATATACTTAAAAAAATATAAAATATTAAATTTAAAAGTAATAAACTCAATGAGTCATTGCCTCCTCCTTTGGATGACTCGGTGTGCTATTGAGCCTTCAATATACTCTTCCTGCCATCAATGTAACCAGCCATGTCAGCATCTATATACCCCTGAAATCCCAAGTCTGACTTTATGAAACATAAGGTTGAGTTTGTCATGCCTCTCAAATACCTTAGAATCCACTTAACTAGTTCCCAATTTTGTGTTATGGACTCCATAGCATCACGAGTTATCCATAGGCATAGGAATTAAATTATGTCAATTTACTTTTCATGTAATTTCAATTCAGGTTTGGTTTACTTTATTTGGTTTGGTTTACTTTGGGTTGGTTCAGTGTAATGTGGCGTGAACCACTTGACCTAATGGGTCATCTTTGTATTTTTGTCCTCAACCCTATTTAGGGGGACGTGAAGGAAAAGAGAGGCAAGTATTGAGAAAATTATATTTTACAGGTCTGATTCTCCCTCAGAGGTCAAGGTTGGATTCTCCCTTTGAGGTCCAAGGTTGAGCTTCCTCCAAAGCTCCTTCATTCTAATTGAGTTCCACCATTACTCGTTCAAGAAACAAGGGTTCTCTTCCAACGTCAAGATCATCCATGGAGGGAAGAGAGGAAAAAAGGGTGACTCGATCCAGGGCAAGGGAAGAACCTAACATCTTGGTATTAGACAGGTCCACCCTTGGGGATTCCTCTTCCCCTGACGATTTGAGACAGTTAGTGGAAGATAATAGGCAAAGGACAGATAACCAGGCTCATGCCCTGGAAGAGGTGCGTCAAACAACCTCTGATTTACGTGAGGCAATAAAATCAATGGATGCTGCCATCCAAGCTCTCCTCCGGTGACAAGAGGACCATGATACACGAGCCCAACCTCCAGCTGCCTACTCTCCACCGGCCGAACACCATCCATTCCACCCACCTCCTCCCCCACAACCACCAATGCGTCAACACCATTCCCATCTGGGGCCTGCCGTTCAAGGACCAAACACTATGCCCAGGTATTTAAAACTTGACTTTCCTACGTATGATGGGTCTAAGGACACTTTCATTTGGTTAGCCAAGTGTGATCAGTTCTTTTACCATAAAAAAACACCTGCGGATGAGAAAGTGTATTTGGCCACCTACCACATGCTCAATGAAGCACTTCTATGGTACCACCAATTCCGAAATGACCAAGTGGTTCAGGATTGGGCAAATTTTAGACAGTCTTGCATGATCAGATTTGGTCCTCCTGCTAGTAGCAATCCATTTGGCGAATTAATCAATTACAAACAAATTGGAACACTAGAGGTGTACCAAAAGACCTTCCAGGAAAGGTTAGCCTGAGCAAACCAGTTTGTTAGCCACACACAGTATGTTCATATTTTTACTGCTGGTTTGACAGAAGCTCTGCGTTTAGAAGTTGAATTACATGCTCCTACAGATTTAGACCACGCTATGAATTTAGCCAGGGCAATTGAGCACAAGCAGTGTGTTCTAAAGGAGTCACTGGTCAGAAAACCAGCTTGGCCAGGGAGGCACAATGCCTCTGCGCCAAACCTATCCTATGGACCAACAAGATTTAGAGACAGTGCAGCCCCACGCCCAGACATCTCTAATTTGGTTCCACCTGCTCCTTACTTCAAAAAATTTACTAGACAGGAAATGGACCAGAGAAAGGCCAAAGGCCTCTGTTTTAACTATGATGAACAACATGTCTTTGGGCACCACTGCAAATGATTATTTAGTATATGTCTGTGGGAGGATGGAGAAGAAATACCACCAGAGGAAGAAATTGTGGAAACTGACCAAGAAGGTCCAGAGATTTCCCTTCATGCTATGACTGGTCTACGCAGTGCAAGCACAATGCAGGTTAAAGCCCAATTACATCATTTACAGTTTCTGGCTTTAGTTGACTTGGGTAGTACACATAATTTCATCAGTCAGCAGGCAGCAGAACAACTTGGGTTAGTAGTACAGCAACAGAATGGTCTTTCTGTATCAGTAGCCAATGGGACTAAAATTACTAGTGTAGGCATATCACCCGTCACACACTTTGATATTGAGGGATATGAATTTGTTGCAAATTTTCTGGTGATTCCACTATCAGGATTCAATTTGGTGCTAGGAATTAAATGGCTACAATTGTTGGGACCAATACTATGGGATTTCTAAGCTCTAACCATGTCTTTTATAGAGGACCAACATCAGATTATATTGCATGGCACACAAGCACCACTCACCTGCGCACTACAGGTTGCCCAGGTCTAGTCCACAAACACATGTCAGTTATCTCACTTACTTATAGAATTTGAGGATATCTTTCAAGACCCTATTGCCTTACCGCCACTAAGGCACTGTGATCACCGTATCCGTTTGAAAACGGGTACCGAGCCGGTCGTGGTACATCCATATCGTTACCCTCACTTACAAAAGGATGAGATTGAAAGGCAGTGCCAGCAGATGTTAGCACAGGGTATTATTCAGCCCAGCAGGTCTCCTTTTTCTTCACCGGTATTACTAGTCCGCAAGCATGATAAGTCATGGAGGTTCTGTGTGGATTACCAACAACTCAATGCCCATACAATTAAAGATAAATTTCCTATTCCAGTGGTGGACGAGCTATTAGACGAGCTACTTGGAGCTAAAATTTTTACTAAACTCGATTTGAAATCTAGCTATCATAAAATCTGAGTTCATCCATCAGATGTGGAGAAAACAGCGTTTCACACGCATCACGGCCATTTTGAATTCCTCGTAATGCCATTTGGTCTGTCAAATGCGCCTTCCACCTTCCAGGCCCTCATGAATGAGGTATTTTCTCCTCTCTTGAGAAAATATGTATTGGTCTTTTTCGACGATATTTTGGTCTATAGCAACAGCTGGGAAGAACATCTTCAGCACCTTCACCAGGATTTTCTCTTATACGTTCACATCATTTGGTTTTAAATCGGTCAAAATGTGCTATGGGCACATCAGAAGTGGCATATTTGGACCATGTTATTTCAGCATCAGGGGTGAAGGTAGACCAGAGTAAGATACAAGCGGTCACAGATTGGCCTATTCCTACATCTATTACAGCCTTAAGAGGATTTTTGGGCCTAGCTGGATATTATAGAAAATTTATTCATAGCTATGGCCAGCTTGCAGCTCCACTCAACAATCTCCTCAAGAAAAATGCTTTTACCTGGTCAGAGACAGCAGCTCATTCCTTTCAGCAATTGAAAGACGCCTTATCATCAACCCTAGTTTTGCAGCTCTCCGACTTTGAGGAGTCCTTTGTAGTGGAATGTGATGCTTCGGGGGGCGGTATTGGCGCAGTGTTGCACCAACAGGGCCACCCGATTGCTTATTTTAGCCGTCAACTGGGCCAACACCACCACAAGTTGGCAGCTTATGAGAGGGAATTGATTGGATTGGCGAAAGCTATACAGCATTGGCGCCCTTATCTTTGTAGAGGAGATACTAAAGTTCTCCTCTCCTTCCTCTAAAGTAATATGAATAGCTGCTTGGTTATCACAATGTAGACCCATGGGAGCTCCTTTATAAAATCCTAATTTTTTAAGGAGGGTATTGATCCATAAGAGTTCACTAACTTCTGAAATGTGGCATAGTCTTCATAGCTCTGTATTCTACTTCAAAACTAGATCTTGCAACCACAATTTTCTTCTTACTTTTCCATGTAACCAAGTTCCCTCCAACAAAAGTGCAATATCCATATGTAGACTTCATATCATCAGCTGATCCAGCCCAATCTGCATATGAGAAACCTTCTATGTTGAAGTGCTCATGTTTTTTATAAAGTAAAATTCTTTTCAGACCTCCATTTTGGTACTGTAATATTCTCTCCAAGGCATGACAGTGGGTAAGTTGTGGTTTGTGCATGAATTGACTCACCACGCTTACAACATATGATATGTCTGGTCTAGTAACCATGAGATAGATAAGTTTCCCCATAAGTCTTTGATATTTTCTAATATCAATATTTTCTCCAGTTGTTGCACATAAATTTACATTTGCATCCATAGGTGTGTCAAATGGTCGACCCCCCTTCATTCTTGTGTCTTCGAGGAGGTCCAAGACATATTTCCGTTGAGACAATATTATCCCATGTTTGGATTGAAGAAATTCTATGTCCAAAAAATACTTAAGCAGTCCCAAATCTTTAGTTTTAAATTCCTGATATATCATATTTTTTACTTCCTGTATGCTATGTGCATCATCGTCGATTAAGGTAATGTCATCAACATATACATCTAATAATAGTTTTCCATTGATGGTATCTTTAAAATATACCAAAGGATCTACCGAGCATCGATAAAACCAAACCATAGTAGAGATTGGCTAAATTGATCAAACCAAGCTCAGGGGACTGTTTAAGCCCATATACGGTTTATTGTAACCTACATACTAACTCCCCATTAACCACATAACCTGGTGGTTGAACCATATAAATTTCCTCGCATATATCACCACTCAAAAAGACATTCTTGACATTGAGTTGACATATGGTCCATGATGAGCTAGCAGCAAGAGATAAGAGGATACGTACCAAATTTATTTTTTCAACAAGAGAGAAGGTCTCCTCATAATCTACTCCATAGCACTGAGTGTATCCTTCAGCAATGAGTTGGGCTTTAAGGCGAGCAATGGACCCATCTGGGTTATGTTTAACCCAAAAAACCCATTTACAATAGACCGATTTGTTTCCTTTCGAGAGAGATGATAAGTACCAGATTTGATTTTCATATAAGGCGTGCAATTTCTCATCCATAGTTGCCTTCCATCCTGGATACTTCAGGGCCTCATGATAGAATTGTGGAATTGAAGTAGAAGAAAGAGATGTAAGGAACTAAGAACAATTGGAAGACAAACGATGGTCAAACGATGGTGAAACATGAAGTTGGAGATAGGGTGAGAGGTAGTACAGGAACAACATTCCTTTCTTAAAGCAATAGGCAAAGTATCAAATTTTGTTCCACACATAGGAGGGGAAGGACTTACCTCGAGTGGATTTGACAACTCCACAGGTGAGGTGGTGGCCAGTGCTTCAAGGGGTTGAGTAATATCGACATTGAAAGGCACAAGTGGACAAGGAGCGGTAGGAGAAAATTTAAACCTTGGAGGAGCATCATTTGATGAGTAGAAGGAGGTGTCCTCAAAGAAGGTTACTTCCTGAGATACATCCTCCAAAGGGTAGGATTGTAATTGACATATCCTTTTTGGGTGCGAGAGTCCCCCAAAAAAATGCACCGAATAGAACGAGGATGAAGCTTACTCTTTTGTGGGGAAGTGACAAGGTTAAAACATGTACATTCCAAAACCTTAAGGGGAAGAGAAAAGGGATATTTACCATGAAATTAAACAGAGTAAGGATTTTTATTGCTAAGAATAGATAAAGTAACATATTGATAAGAAAACATGTTGTAAGTATAGCATGAGGCCAATAAACGTAGGGTACCTTCATGGAGTAGAGGAGGCCCCGAGCAACTTCAAGAAGGTGATAATTCTTTCTTTTAGCAACACCATTCTGTTGAGGGGTATAGGCACACGATGTTTGATGGATAAGCCCATTACCCTCACAGAATGATTGGAACTCACTAGATAAGTATTCTTTAGCATTATCAGACCTAAGTATTTGAATTTTATTTCCAAATTGAGGGAATACCATAGCATGAAAGGTTTTAAAAATAGGAAGGATTTCATATCTTTCTTTAAATAGATATAACCATGTGACTCGGGTAAAATCATCAAAAAATGTAACAAAGTATTTAACTTGAGAAATATTAGAGACACACAAATGTCCCCATACATCAAAGTGTATTAAAGCAAAAGGAGCATCACTTGTACTTGTAAGGTGAGGAGAATATGTACTACTATGGTGTTTACTTAATTGACAAACCTCACAATTGAAGGTAGAAAGTGATTTTGATGAAGCAAGTAAATGATCAAGGGAAAATGGAGACGGATGGCCAAGCTGGTTGTGCCAAACTTGTGCCTCGGAAGTAGTAGATGATAGGGCAGCTAATGGAGGAAAAGTGAAGTAGTACAAACCTCCATTTTTATGGCTTCCACCTATCACCCATTTCATAGTTAGATCCTGAAATGTACAAGAAGAGGGTGAGAAGGTGATAGAGCAATTCCAAAATTTTTTTGAATAACTGAAAGAAAATTTAAAGGAAATTGAGGGACAAGTAAAACATCTTGAAGAGGGATATAAGATGTAAGAGAGGAGGAACCCTTTCCAATTACCTTGGTTTGGGTACCATTACCAATGGTAAAAAATTTATGGGGAAGACATGGAGATAAGGAATGAAGCATGTGTTTGTTACATGACAGATGTTCGGAGGCCCTAGAGTCGATGATCCAAGAGGCAGAGGACGAAGGGGAAGAAAGCATACCTGGGCCAATGGTGGTAGCAATAGTAGGTAATGGTGGAATGGAGGACTCCATAAGAGACATCATCTTCTGAAATGTGGCATAGTCTTCAGCAATGAGAGTCACATTTCCAGATTGCGAGTCAGCCTTTTCTTCCCGTTTATCAACATTAACGGGAGTTGGGTTAGCCATGGCCCAATCAGGCTTGCCATGAACTTTCCAACAAGTTTCAACAAGGTGGTTCTGACCAACACAATATGTGCAAAGGCGAGTCTCAGTGTAGGAATGGGTCGGACCCGTTCAGCCACCACCAGTGCGACCCCCTCAAATATTTTTGTCACGTCCTTTGTGTGAGGATGATGTACCTCTATTGCCTGAGTACATAGTTTATGGAGCATCAATAGGGGAAGTAGGATCCAAACTCAGGGATCTATAACAATGTGGCACTGATATCATTGAAGGATGGAAGAGCGGAAGAGCTAAGAAGCTGGGTCTTAGCAACCTCAAAGTAGGGCTTGATATTAGTCAAGCAAATGGTTGCTGCCAAGGCCTCCCATTGCCTTTCTTGAACCACAATATCTGTTGAATATGGTGTTGAATTTATGGAAAAGAGAAATATTTCATTGACTTCATTAACTTATTATAATCAGAGTACATGAACCTCTATTTATAATAGAGGAAACTAGTAGAGTCCAATTACAATAAAACTACCTTTGTCCCAATTACACCCACACTCTAAAACTTAAAGATAAGTCCTAGAATAAGTAAATAACTCAATATTGAAAAAAGACAAACATAACTCAAATTAGAACTCTTCTAGGACGTGACCATAAGATAAATATGGCTTTGTGAGTCCTTCTTGATCTTCCAACTTATGTGATAAGGATGCTAGCTCATGGTAATCATGGTAGGTCCTACTTCTTATGGGCTTGGGCCCATCTTGTGGATCTTTGGTCATGTGGCCCATCTTATAATACTCTTAGATATGTGGGCCTTCCTTGGTCATGTGGGCTTGGGCCCTATCTTCCAACACTCCCCCTCAAACTGGGGGTGAGAGAATATCACGAACTCCCAGCTTGTTGCAAATGATGTATAGAATCTTTTTGTATAAAATGACAATCCTCCAATCTTCCAACACAACCCCTCACGCTGGTGCTCTCTTTCATAAGACCCAGCTGGCCAATTCAGATGGGTATAACATATATATAATAATAATTTACTCTGTCATGGTGTCCCAACCATTAACATTTGATATTTTTTATGGGGTATTAAGTTCCTCCGTCATGGAATCCCAACCATTAACACTTGATATTTTATATGGGGTATTAAGTTCATCTGTCATGGAATCCCAACCTTTGACACTTGATATTTTTGGCGGGGTATTAAGTTCCTCCGTTATGGATTCCTAACCATTGAAATTTTTTATATTTTTGATAGGGACAAATAAATAATGGTATGAGGAAAGATACTGAGACCACCTCTTCTTCAATAATAATGTCTCATCCAAAGAGACATAATAGCAGAAATTGTAATGTAACACGATCATCTTCCAACACATATAACACGAAACCAAAATAATAAACCTTGTAGAAGGAGCCATGAAATAATCATAATCCAATATAAATATTTTTTCTTAGATGCATAAGCTGCATCTTTTGTGCTCCCCCTTTCTTGAATATTTTGGTTACATACAACTTATCCACAACATATGGAATAAAATACCTCTTCCTTGTACTTCTTCTACTTCTCCCCATCAAGCTAGGAGGTAATGGCAATGATCCTAGCTTGAACTAAATATTATAGATGTAGCCCTAAGCCAAAATAATAGAGATGTATAGATAAGCCTTCAAATTAGGGAGAAGTGAGATATTTTTCTAATATATCAACTAAAAAAGTGAAGCAAAAAAATGGGCTTAACATCGGATTTTTCAATGCAACAGAGTACCAGCATGACCTTTGATTCTTCCAATGCGAATATATCTTTAAATATAGATCAGATTGATATAAAATGTTCTCCTTATGAAACTATACTGAAATAACTTTCATCAAAGTATAACTTCTCTTCATAAAATATAATTATCAGAAGATAACAAATCATATAGATTTCGGTCTTTGTCATCTGGCCGAACTAATTATTGTTTCTCCTTTTTTTTCCAGAATGACAATTAACTATTCCAAGATCAATATCTCCTTATAAAAAAATTATACCGAGAATTAGATGAATAGGTAAGAAAATAGACTTACTTATCTTTCTTTTGATATACAGTTCTCCAGATAAAGTTTATTTCTTGATTGCAAAACATACCACAGAATTTGTAGCTTTCTTCTATTGCTCGAACCTTTTTTTCAATCTGACCTTCGTTGCTTCAAATATTGATTTTTCTTTGTAGATAAATATGATTGAAATTTGGTTGAATATGTAAGAGAATAGACTTACAGATATTTATTTTGATATATATATATATATATATATATTGATCCATATAAAGTGTCATTCTTGATAGCATAAAATACCTTGGAATTTGAAGCTATCTGGAGCAGCTCGAACCACTTTTGCAATCTGACCTTTGTTCATTCAAATATTGATTTCTTTTTGTAGATAACTCCGATTAGAACAAATCATTTTTTCCTTGGAAAGTAGACTCAAATATCTTTCCTTAAATATATAATTTGCAATATGAAAATCTCAATATAGAGGTGAAAAATGCAAAGTAAACTATGGGTGTAGAGACTGAAAATCAAATAATTATGAACCTAGACTTAGAGTTTAGAGAAAAGGATCTCATTATCTTTGTGGGTTGACCAAGTCAACTCACAAAACTTGCTCTGATACCATGTTGAATTTATGGAAAAGAGAAATACTTTACTGACTTCATTAACTTATTATAATCAGAGTACATGAACCTCTATTTATAATAGAGGAAAGTAGTAGAGTCCAATTACAATAAAACTGCCTTTGTCCCAATTACACCCAAACTCTAACACTTAAAGATAAGTCCTAGCATAATTAAATAACTCAATATTGATAAAAGACAAACATAACTCAAACTAGAACTCTTCTACGACGTGACCATAAGATAAAGATGCCTTTGTGAGTCCTTGATCTTCCTACTTATGTGATAAGGATGTCAGCTCATGGTAATCATGGTGGGTCATACTTCTTATGGGTTTGGGCCCATCTTGTGGACCTTCCTTGATTGTGTGGCCCATCTTATAATACTCTTAAATATGTGTGTTTAGGCTTGGGCCCTATCTTCCAACATATGGCTGAGAGATTTTCCATTCTTGAAGAAGTCCCCGAAATCGGGCCAAAAACTCATGAATGTTATCCCCTTGTTTAGTATTCAGCATATTTTGTAAGGCATTTTGTATGGAGGCCGTAATAGAGTATAGCTTAGAACGTGTCCCAAATGTTTTTGGCTGTTTCCAAGTGGACCACATTGTTAGCTACATGTTCTTCAATGCTATATATGACCCAACTAATAACAAGGTTGTTGGAAGATGGGCTCAAGCCCACGAGCTCAAGACAAGAAGCCCACACGTCAAAGGAGTGACATATGTGTAAAATATGGTATTTTCCATAAAGATGGCATAGAAGTGTAAATATGTGTTCCTTTTATGTCTTTTGTTTTATCAAGTTGTAGCCCTAAGGGCATTGTAAAACTATAAATAAAGGCATTGGCTAAGAGGTAAGGCATTGAAGCACTCTCCTCTGATTCCAAAAATTCGTCCAGCCCTCATTTTTCTTTTTGACGCAACCCTCTTCTCCCTTAATCCAAACTATTTCTTTCCACATTCTTCTTCTTCTTCTTCTTTCTTGTTGATCTAAAGTTCCTTTCATGAGATCCTAAATTCTACATGGTATTAGAGCAAGGAGTTTAGGATCTCTTCATGGAGTTATTATGAAATTTGTTCAAGAAGTTGTAAAAGGAGTTCAGTCATGAAGAGATAAATTCATTCTCTTCTTATTTATGTTTTTTTTTGTTTCCTTTTCTTATTTACATACTCCTTTTTACTGTTTTTCTTTACTTCTTGAATTTTGAGTCACATCAAGTCAAGAAAAATCTTTATATGTTGTAAAGATTTATTTCTATGACTAAATTCATGTTATAATCTTGATTCCTTGTAAATCAATTACAAGAGTGATCATGATCATTTGCTATTTGCCTCTTATTAAGATTGATGGGTGAAATTCAATTACCTTTATATAATTTGGATCCATCTCATTTGAGGTAGAATTCCAGTACATGTTGATGTATCTTCTCCTACTTAAGGTTGCTCATGGGTTTGTGTTATGTTGTTGGATGCCCATTATAAGTTTGATGAAATTCTAGTAGACATTTACCTTATGTAGTTATGTTTTTTTAAACTTCAAGTATTGAATTTTTTTTACGTTGAAGTCTCCCATGAGCTTAAGATAAATCTCTTCCAAGTGTCTTGGTTTGTTGTTAAATCTTCTCTAAATTTTTTTCTATTGTTCGTTTGTGTTGGAGTTTGGATTAAGGCCTAATCGGTTGCATCTACTTTCTTCTCTTTGTTCTTATGAATACAAGAGAAGTTGAGTGATGGCTGGATGTTATTATCACTTTCTAAAGGCACAAACTTGTTGATAATTTGGTGTTTGCCCTTGTGAAAGAAATTGGTTCTTGTTCTCTTTTGTTGGTGATTGATTTAGTCTACAGGTTCTTCAAATTACATTGAGTAATTGTTCTTTGAAGAAGACCTTTTCTCTAGACCTCCATATTTTACTTTCCTCATCATGGAGATTGGATACAATAGCAATAAGAGTGATATACTCCGTATTACTACAATTCCACTTAGAAGTCTCTCCAATTATATGAGCTAGTCACAATCGATTCAGAGGGTTCTTATTACTCGTGACCTCTTGAGCCACGTTGTTAACTTTCCTCCTCCAATTGATGAAGAAGATGAGTCCTACAACAAGTGGGTTAAGGATGATAACATGGTGATAAGTTGGCTCATTAATAGAATGAAAGAGTAGGTGGACAACAATGTGGTCCACTTGGAAACCACCAAGAACATATGGGACACTTGTGCCAAGTTTTATTCAAGCACTGCTTCATTACAAAAAATATATGATGTATTACAAAACATGCTGCATACGAAACATGGAGATAATATTCACAAATTTTTAGCATGGTTTTGAGGTCTTCTTCAAGAATGGAAACTAGCTCAGCCATATTCCACTGATATTGCCGTTCAAGAATGACAAAGAGACGCTTTGGCAGCAGCCATTTGCTTATCAAATATTAAACCATACCTTGAGGTGGCCAAAACTCAGATTCTAAGTTCTTCTGCTCTTCCATCCTTTGATGACTACATTACTTTGCATATCGGATCCATCCCCTCCTTCTCCTATTGATGCTCCATCGGCAATGTTCTCTAGAAATCGGGGAACATCGTCCTCATCCCGAGGACGGGGCAGAAATATGAGAGGGGCTGAAAATAAAGGTGGTAGAATGGGTTAGAATTCTTTCCATAGTGAGCCTCAACTTTGCACTTATTGTGGCCGTCAGAACCACCTTGTGGCATCATGCTGGAAACTTCATGGCAAGCCTGATTGGGCCACAACTAACCCATTCTCGGTTAACGTTGAGAAAAATGAAGATAAGGCTGAATTATCATCTGGAAATATGACTCTTACGGCTGAGGACTATGCTACATTTCAGAAAATGAAGTCCTTCATGGAATCATCTATTCCCTCATCATCTACTGCTGCCACTACTATTGCCTCAGGTATGCTTTCTTCCTCTTCTTCATCTTCCTCTTGGATCATCGACTCCAGGGCCTCTGAACATCTATCCGGTAACTGTTACGGTCCCGGATCTGACACGTGGATTCTTTGGGAGGATCTGTAATCTGCCACGGGTTACGGGTCTTCCAAGCATTACCATAGGGGTAGTATGAAGACATGGGGAAGACGAAAACGAAAGATCAAGCCAAAGAGAAGCTTGAAAACCCTAGAGCTCGTTGAGGAGAACTCTAAGCCTCTTTACGCTAAATTTAACCTAATTCTTAATACTTCAATGCTTGCTTTTCTCATTACTCTTACCCCTTAAATAGGGTTCACCCTGCTAGGGTTTAATAAAATATTACAGAAATATCCCTATAAATAAAATATTCCAAAAATATCCCTATTAATAAATAATTCCAAAAATACCCCTATGGCCTAAACTGAAATAAAATAAAGTAAATTAAATAAAACAACTAAAATAATAATGTTATTACGTGCATAACATTACACCCCCCTTGGAAGACGAGCTTGTCCTCAAGCTCGGAAGTAGTGTCTGTATGCCGACGTCTCCACCGGTGCCATAGTAGCATCCGCGATAGCTATGACCCCCTTCAAGATTTTTTTTTTTTTTTTGACCTACTCGCTGCAATTCTCGCTTATGTCAGTATCATGCAATGCAGAGGTTCCAAAACCAGGTTTGATAACTGGTGGTAAACAGAGTCTACTACCTCTGCAATTTCATTATTCAGGCCAGCACTGGATCAAATAACAGCCCACAGAACCTTGGGAGGGTGCTGGTTATCTTTGGCAAGGCGCTTAGACTGGCATGGGGCTCTTGTCTGGATCTGACCTGTTGACAAACCCATGGCCATATCAGCAATAAAGGTATCCTCAGTTCCATCACTCCAGTGACTGTTATCACACCCCAGCCAGTACGTTTGGACATCTAAACAACCTCACTGCTCTCTATGACTGAGCCAATATGGTTGACCTTCAACAGAAGAGCATTGCACTCCTTGTCCTGGATTGCTTTCTCCACACGCTTGGAGTTAGTAAGAAGAAATTAATCTCCAACACTCTGAACTTGCTCCCTAATCTCCTTCGTTAGCTTGTTGTAATGTTCCCACACAGCCTTAGCAATTCGATCCGCAATAGACACAAGTGGGTAGTAGGCCACAAAGGACTTGTAGACAGTCTTTAAGTTGTTTCCTGAAATTTTCTGGGAGCTATCATGGTTTGCCACTTTGAATTTCAAATCATATGACGTATCCTCATGGTCAGAGAACTCAGATGCAGCGACATCCATGCCAATCACCATCTGGCCAGGATATCCGGTTATGGCTCCATGAACAACACTATGGGCAAGAAGAGTACAGTAGATGTTGTCTGATACATTAGTAAGAATTACACGGATCATGTAAGTTGGATCAATATACTGCAGGTTTATTGCTGTCTTCTAACTTTTTGAGAAATGATCCTTGACTTTTTGAGACAGCCAGAGGCCAACATCAAGGAGTAAACAATTCCCTGATGCATCTTTTGTATCCATATGACTCATGCTGTGAGCAACATACTCCTGCCCAGAACTTTCTGTTAATTCAATGACAATATGCCCATTTTCTTTAATTCGCTGCTCGGCAAATTCAGAAAGTCCACCTTCCCCTTCTAAGTAAAATGGAGACTCTGGATTTAAGCAACAATCCACATGTCGGCTTGCCAAAGTAGCATTCATAGCTATAAACCCACTGTGACGACCTAGAAGTTTCACAATTTTCCTCGTCCTTGCCTGTGCAGGAATGCTTCCAAGCTCACTTGCTGCACCATGGCTAAAACCAGCCCCCTGGAACTGCACTCCTTCGAGCCACTTGCAAACTGGTAAAGATTCGTCCCCCAAACGTTCAACATATTGATTCTGCATGATCCATGTTAGCTCTATAATGGAAACTCGTTCAAGAACCAGGATGACAGTTTTAGCATCATCTGCATGCATCCACAGGAAGAAAAGTGGCATTATCTCCACTCCCAATAGACACTCCCAGCAGATTGTTCCTGCCAAACCACCTTCTGGACAACTATAAAAGGGGAGGAGCTGCAGGTAGGCACCACCACACTCCAGTTGCTGGTCATGCTGGACAGAAAATTGAATATCACCACTGTGGTTCCCATAAATAAGCTGCTTTAGAACATGTGATTGAACACTCTGCCCTGCTTGTGTGGCTTGCAAAACACACGTCAACATCTGATCCCTTGGTATTCGCATATGATCAACCCGTAGGATACCATTATCCAAGGTATTGGAAGCTCCATATCCAAATTGCATTCCCATATCATAAATAGTACTACCTGGAAGGGAGGATTGCACAAGAAAACCATTCACTCCATGCTCCTGTCCATCGATGATTAGCTGAGCATAGAGAATATCATGTGTTGAAACTTTACCCATGCCACTGTGCTCATCAACAGCTAAATATACTCTTCCCCAAAAAAATTTCAGCATCACATAAAGCACAAAGAAATACGGAACCTGCACACTGGTCTCCTCAATTGAAAAATTAAAAAGCTTCCCATTCTCAAGTGGACAACGAATAGACTCACTGGTGCTGTGTACAGCAGCAGAACAACCAAGCCAAGCCGAAATTCCAACAATAGTTTTATGCAATTCATAGTTAGGTGGAACACCAGAAGCCTTAGTCTTGGAAACAAAGACCTTCCGTCCAAGTTTGAGCTTCAAATTGACTACCCAAACGAATTTTATCTCCCTGGAATCCAGAAAAGGAAACCGCCCCTCTGCAATTTGACAATTCACCTTCGCACAGCTACTGTACGCATCCACAGAAAAACAAACCCACCAAAAAAAAATTTCCCAACGTTCCCAGAAAATTAGTTTTACAGATTCTAGCATCCTCCCAAAAATTTGATCTCAACTGGCATAGACCCAAGCCGAAATTCCCGCATTTGGGCTCTGGTTCGTGGCTTCTCAAAACAGAGAGCTTTCGTTCCCAGTTTCCGAGCAGCGTTGCTGCTGCTCAGCACCTTGGAGGCCCTTCAACCGCAGGGAACCACGGATTTTAACATAAAATAGATGGCGCTTCAAAATCTTACCCCAAATTTCGTTGGATATGGTTCCCCGCTGTGCTTCTGAGGGCAAGGGTGAGGTTGAGGATGAGAATCCGGAAGCCAAAGCCCACCGGATTTGTTTCCAATGGCGCCGACGGAGCCTCCTCCGTGTCCGGTGGCGAAAGGCAAACCTGCGCTGATGTGGCGAATATGGCAGCCGCTCGTCAGCCCGTTCCGGCTGAATTTGTGCCCCATAAAGTTCCAGTTCAGCCAGTGTCGTGGTTTTCTTCATCGGTGGAAGATGTATGGCTTCGTGGGAGACAGGGGAGGGGAAAAACCCTTCCGATGTGCACAATTTGGGGTTGCCGCCGTCTGATGTCTGGGTCGAAATAGGCGCCGGAATATATTCCTTTTGCAGATCGGGATGGTGATCGGCTCGCCATGACTCATTTTTGTGTGCTTCCAGATTTAAGGTCTCCCCCGATCTGACCAACGCCAACGATGTTGTAGCCGAAAACCTCTCTGATTTTCCCAAATCGTCGTCGTTGTTCGGCTTTGAAATTTCGTGTGCGGAAATTTTAATTTGTCGTGACGCAAAGCCTCTCTGCCCATCTGATATTGACCCCAAATCCTCTGCAGAGGCTTCGGGTGCTCGACGGGACAAAGTGGTAACTTGGTCACCCGATTTCCCATCGGAGATAACTTCTCCGGCGAAGGCCTCTCGATACTCTGTTGTTAGCCAATACTTCACCCAGGCATCATGCCATTTCTGTATCTCTTCCACTGCAAAGCCATCTGCAGCCATTTCACGGACTTGTCTGTGCATCGCCAAACATGGGTCCTCGTGGCCCATCGTGTTCCCTCTCTGATACCAGTTGTTACGGTCCCGGATCTGACACGTGGATTCTTTGGGAGGATCTGTAATCTGCCACGGGTTATGGGTCTTCCAAGCATTACCATAGGGGTAGTAGGAAGACATGGGGAAGATGAAAACGAAAGATCAAGCCAAAGGGAAGCTTGAAAATCCTAGAACTCGTTGAGGAGAACTCTAAGCCTCTTTACGCTAAATTTAACCTAATTCTTAATACTCCAATGCTTGCTTTTCTCATTACTCTTACCCCTTAAATAGGGTTCACCCTGCTAGGGTTTAATAAAATATTACAGAAATATCCCTATAAATAAAATATTCCAAAAATATCCCTATTAATAAATAATTCCAAAAATACCCCTATGGCCTAAACTGAAATAGAATAAAGTAAATTAAATAAAACAGCTAAAATAATAATGTTATTGCGTGCATAACAGTAACAAACACTTGTTGCAGTCATTATCTCCTTGTTATCCTCATAAATTCGTTACTATTGCTGATGGTACCCAAACCAAGGTCATTGGCAAAGGTTCCTCCTCTCTTACTTCATCTATTCCCCATCAAGATGTTCTTTTTGTTCCTCAATTTCCTTTAAATTTTCTCTCGGTTAGCCAATTGACCAAACAATTAAATTGCTCTATCACCTTCTCACCATCTTCTTGTGTCTTTCAGGATCTCACTACGAAGCGGGTGATTGGTGGCGGCCATGAAAAGGGGGGTTTGTACTACTTCACTCTTACACCATTAGTGCATTCTCGTCCACTACATCTGAGGCCCAACTTTGGCACAACCGACTTGGTCATCTGTCTGCCCCTTCACTTCGCTCTTTGGTTCCATCTTTAAAAGGACTTTCTAATTTCAATTGTGCGGTTTGTCAATTAAGTAAACATGTCGGGAGTACATATTCTCCTCATCTTACAACTACAAGTACTGCTCCGTTTGAGCTAATACATTCTGATGTATGGGGCCCTTTATATGTCTCAAATATTTCCCTAGTTAAATATTTTATCATTTTTGTTGATGATTTTACTCGAGTGACTTGGTTATATCTATTTAAAGAGCGTTCCAAAATTCTTCCTTTGTTTAACAATTTTCATGCTATGGTCTTGACACAATTTGGGAAGAAAATTCAACCCTTAGATCTGATAATGCTAAGGAATACATATCTCATGACTTCAAATCATTTTGTGAGAGTAATGGGCTTATTCGTCAAACATCATGTGCCTATACTCCTCAACAAAATGGTGTTTCTGAAAGGAAGAATCGTCATCTTCTTGAAGTTGTTCGGGGCCTCCTCTACTCCATGAAGGTACTCTATTTCTATTGGCCTCATGCTATACTTATAGCATGCTTTCTCATTAATAGTTACCTTCATCAGTCCTTCCTCATAAAACTCCTTACTCTGTGTTATTAATGGTGAAGATCCTTTTTCTCTTCCTTTGAAAGTGTTTGGATGTACGTGTTTTGTTCATGTTACATCTCCACATAAAAATAAACTTGATCCTTGGTCTATGAAGTGCATTTTTTTGGGATACTCTCGCACCTAGAAAGGTTATTTATGTTACAATCCTACCCTTCAAAGGATGTTTATCTCAAGGGATGTGACTTTCTTTGAGGACACTCCCTTCTACTCCTCCCATGATGCTCCTCCAGGATGGACTTGTCCTTCTACTACTCCTTGTCCGCTTGTGCCGTTCAATCTTGAAGTGGATCCATCCCCTGATGCACCGGTCGTACCTTCACCTGTGGAGTTGTCGGATCCACCCGAGGTAAGTCCTTCTCCTCCTATGTATGGGCCTGAATTTGATACTCAGCCTATTGCTTTTAAAAAAAGAATGCTACTACTTCGCATCCTATCTCAAATTTTATGTCTCACCATCGCTTGTCTTCCGAGTGTTTTCAATTTCTTGCGTCCCTTTCTTCTACTTCCGTTCCGTAGTCGTATTGGGAGGCCCTGAGACATCCAAGATGGAAGGCGGCTATGGATGAAGAAATGCACGCCTTATACGAAAACCAAACCTCATACTTAACATCACTCACGAAAGGTAAAAGACCAGTTGGTTGTCAATGGGTTTTTTCGGTGAAACATAATTCAGATGGATCGGTTGCTCATCTTAAAGCTTGACTGGTTGCTAAGGGCTATACGCAGTGCTATGGGATAAATTATGAGGAGACCTTCTCTGCTGTTGCAAAATTGAATTCGATACACATCATCTTATCTATTGCTGCTAACTCCTCATGGTCCGTCTATCAGTTGGATGTTAAAAATTACTTTTTTAAATGGTGATATCAGTGAGAAAATTTATATGGTTCAACCACTTGGTTATGTGGTTGAGGGGGAGTCAGTATGCCGGTTAAAAATGTCTTTATATGGGCTTAAGCAGCCCCCTCGGGCTTGGTTTAATAAATTTAGTCAAACACTCCTATGGTTTGGTTTTCATCGGTGCTCAGTTGATCATTCCGTATATTATAAAGATACGATCAAAGGGAAAATATTATTGGCCATATACGTGGATGATATTATCTTAACCTGTGATGATGCTTTGAGCATACAAGAGGTGAAGCAGATGATATGTTAGGAATTCAAGACTAAAGACCTTGGTATGCGTAAATATTTTTTGGGTATAGAAGTTCTTCAATCCAAACATGGGATAATATTGTCTCAAAGGAAATATGTCTTGGATCTCCATGAAGAAACAAGAATGAAGGGTTGTAGACCAGTTGACACACATATGGATACAAATGTAAAATTATGTGCCACAAATGAAGAAGATATTGATATTGGCAAATATCAAAGACTCGTGGAAAAACTGATTTATCTCATGGTAACTAGGCCAGACATATCATATGTTGTAAGTGTGGTGAGTCAATTCATGCACAAACCACAAATTACCCACTGGCAGGCTTTAGAGAGAATATTACGTTATCTAAAAGGAGCTCCAGGACGAGGATTGATGTATAAAAAACATGGGCACTTCAACATAGAAGGCTTCTCAGATGCAGATTGGGCTGGATCTCCTGATGATAGAAAATCTACATCAGGATATTGTACTCTGGTTGGGGGAAACTTGGTTACATGAAAAAGTAATAAGCAAAATGTGGTTGCAAGATCTAGCGCCGAAGCAGAATACAGAGCTATGGCCCTTACTGTTAGTAAACTTTTATGGATCAAGGCCCTTCTCCTCTATTCTCCTTCTTCGTTGATCTAAAATGTTCCACATGAGATCCTAAATTCTACACATAGATTTAGCACCAGGTTTATTTCTAGCAGCATAATCAATATAAATATATAAAACACAACCAAAATTTTCAAGAAAGAAAGATTTACATCTTTGCCGCTCCAGACCTCTTCTAGTGTTTTGTAATCCATTGGTGTTGAGGGACCTCTATTGACCAAATAGGCAGTTGTGCTAATAGCCTTGGACCAGAACATCTTTGGCAATCCCACATGCAATCTCATGCCCCTAGCACGCTCATGCAAAGTCCTATTCATCCTCTCTACCACACCATTCAGTTGTGGCTTTCCAAGAATGGTCTTCTTCATCTTGACTCCATTATCGACACAATATCGCTTGAAATCATCATCTACACATTCTACCCCATTATCTGACTACAAGCATTTCATCTTCAAATTTGACTAATTCTCAACCATTGTTCTCCATCTCTTGAAGGTTTCAAAGACTTCAGATTTCATTTTTCAGGAAATAAACCCATACCATTTTGCTTGCATCATCAATAAATGTCACGTAGTAGTTGGAACCACCAAGGGAAGTAACAGTTGAAGACCCCCGCACATCTGTGTGAACTAAGTCCAATTTTGCTGTCTTTTGCTCCTTTCTAATGTTAGAAAAGCTAAACCTTTTCTGCTTGCCATAAATGCAGCCTTCACACAAACTGTTATTTACTATTGTCAACCCTGGTAGCTTCCCTTTGGACTAAAGCACTTTCATTCCCTTCTCACTCATGTGACCGAGCCTATAATGCCACTAGTTAGAATCAGTAACAACATCAACAACTACAACTGTGTCTCTACATCTGGGAGTGATGTAAAGAGTTCCAATTTTAACTCCTCATGCAACAACCATGGCTTCTTAGTTACTTTCTAGGTAGCTCATTAGAAGTCACATTATGACCTTCATCATCAAGCTATCCTATTGAGTTCAGATTACACATCAATTTTGGCACATGTCTCACCTTGTCAATTTTCCACACTACCCCGTTTGAGATCCTCAAACTGACATTACCAATACTGACAATATCCAAATTTTCTCCATTAGCAAGATACACCTTCCGGTGATCTCTAGAAAAATATTCTCTATGATCTCCCGGTGCATAGTGGTGTGAAAAGAAGCCCCTGAGTCTAACACCCAAGAGTCAATGGGGCTATCAATCAACAAGAGTAAAACATCTTGTACCTCTTCAGTCACCACATTTGCACCATCATTTTTCTTTTCATCCTTCTTCTGTGCTCTGCAATTCTTCTTTATGTGATTGGACTTGCCACAAGACTTTCCACAATTCCAGCATTGTACATTCATTCAAAATTTGGACTTGCTTCTACCATTCCTTGACTTCCCTCTTCCATTGCCCTTGTTGGAATTCCTCTCGAAGTTCCTACCCCTAGTATCGACACTTAGGGCAGAATTAGATGTTGATGATTCTCCAGAGTTCTTTCTACAAACTTCCTCCTCAATAATAGTATCCCAAACATCATTAAAAATCAACTTCCCATTGCCTACAGAGTTACTGACCGCAACCCTCATAGGTTCCAACAATTTGGCAAAGACTCCAAAAGAATTAAAGCACGAACCTTATCATCAAATTTAATCTGAAAGGGGAGTCAATTGATTGACAATTTTGATAAACTCTTTTGTAGTTTAAACTAGCAATATCATCTTTGCAAAAATCCAAGAACAAGCCTAAACATATTTATGAACACTCTATGGTTTGAATTTTGACAATCATTGAGCATTATGTAGGTGATTCAATGTACACATTAATGAAGGTTTTGATATATGTTTTCTCCTACATAAAATGGACATGCATAGTAAAATCAAGGGAAAAAAGGTAAAATATTTTTTGCATTATAACAATTTTTGGAACCAATTCAGAAAATTTGGCATCTCAACCAATTTCACTGACTTAACTAAGTATCATTGTTTAATTCTCCTGAATGCCTTTCCAGATTTCATTCATAATTAATCTTAAAAGTTATAGTGGTGTAACAAAGACATTCATAATGGACTTCCATCTACTGAATTGTTATTCATTCGATAACTTCTTGTGACATATTTGTATGTTCAATTTTTTATATGTTACCTATGTGGTTCCCTTTTCTTGTGTGCATTGTAAGGAGAATGAATAACATAAATATAGATTGTTTTGTTTCATTACGATTTGAATGGAGGGAAAGTGAACAATTGTCCTAGTACGATGACAAAAAATCAGTAGCTAATTGAAATTAAAAAACTGATAGCGGAAAATTCTTTGTTCAGGAAAAAGTTTGTTTTTCCTAATCTGAGAGCATCAAGATTGAGATCCTTAATTAATGAAAGGAAAAGTAGTTCTAGAATATATGAGTAGGATTGGGAGATTTATTACTAATGTTTGTTGTTCTTAACTTTTTAAATAGTTATGGTTGCTATTTGTAACCGTTATTTTTTAGGTACTTATAGATGGTTTTGTTTATATTAAATAGCTCTTTAGTAGTTTAAACTAGCAATATCAGCTTTGCAAAAATCCAAGAACAAGCCTACACAAATTTATGAAAACTCAATTGTTTGAAATTCAACAATCTTTAAGCATTAAGTAGATGATTCATCGAACACATTAATGAAGATTTCAATATAAGAATTCTCCAACTTAAAATGGACATGCATAGTAAAAACAAGGGAAGAAAGGGACAAAGCTTTGTGGCATTTTTAAAATTTTGGAACCAAATCACAAAATTCGGCAACTCAATCCATTTCATTTACTTAACTTTGTATCATTCTTTAATTATCTTGAAGGCGTAGCCTGATTTCATTCATAATTAATCTATAAGGCTATAGTGGTGTAACAAAGAAATTTCAAATGAAATTACATCTATTTAATTGTTTTTCATTCGATAAATTCTTGTGACATATTTGTATATTTAATTTTTTATATGTTACCTTTGTGGTTCTATTTCTCTTGAGTTCATCGTTGGGAGAATGAATGACATTAAAGTAGATTGTTTTGTTTCACTTCTGTTCAACTGGAGGGAAATTGAACAATTGTCCAAGTTTGGTGACACAAAATCAATTACTAATTGAACTTAAAAACTGATAGAGGCAAATTCTTTATTCAAGGAAAAGTCAGTGTTTCTTAATTTGAGAGCATCAAGGTTGAGAACCTTAATTAACCAAAGGAAATTTTTTTCTAGAATATATGAGTAGGTTTGTGAGATTTATTTTGATTGTTTATGGCTCTTAACCTATTAAATAGTTATGGTTACTATTGATAACCTTTAATTTTGTATTACCTTAAAGATGCTTTCATCTATATTAAATACCTCTTTGGCAATTTAAACTAGCAATATCAACTTTGAAAAAATCCAAGAACAAGCCAAAACATCTTTATAAACACTATGATTTGAACTTCTACAGTCTCTAAGCAGTATGTACATGAATCAACGAACACATTATTGAAAGTTATGATATATGTTTTCTCCTCCATAAAATGGACATGCATAGAAAAATCAAGGGAAGAAAGGTGTTATGCACACAATAACATTATTATTTTAGTTTTTTTCTTTAATTTATTTTATTTATTTTAGTTTTAGGCCATAGGGTATTTTTGGAATATTTTATTTATAGGAGTATTTTTTTAATATTTTATCTTAAACCCTAACAGGGTGAACCCTATTTAAGGGGGTATGAGTAATGAGAAAGAAAAGGATTGAAGTATTGAGACTTAGGTTAAATCTAGCGTAAACAGACTTGAGATCACCTCTTGATCTCAAGGTTAGGGTTTTCCTCAAAAACCCATGTATTCTCTTATCCTCCATTGATCTTCGTCTTCCTCATGTCTTCCTACTATCCCTACAGTAATGCATGGAAAACCCGTAACCCATGGCAGATCCCAGATCCTCCCAAAGAATCCTTGTGTCAGATCCGGGACCGTAACAACTGGTATCAGAGCAGGAACACAATGGGCTATTCATTTTCCCCAAAAGGATGGATTATTTTGGACGAGGTATACGATTTAATGGAAAAAAGTATGCAAAGATATGGGAGAAATATGTGCATCGTATGAATCTTCCATCAAAATTGTTGCAATTGAAATTTCCACAATGAAGAGGGCTGCCACAATTGACGTTGGCTCAGACAGGTAGGAGAAGCAAGCAATCAGAGACCTCTCTGTATCTCCGGTGGCGACGAGCTCCGAATTTTGGGATTCAGAAATTCCGAAAATGGAAGGGTATACAACACACCCTTCGTCGGACAATCGTCAGCATCAAATCCTTTGCCAATGGATGCCATACGTCTTTCCGAACTGACGACATAGGGAAATCCAAAGCTGAACAGCGGGGAGGTAATACAAATCCGAATAGGGGAAATTCGGAAATCATCGACACTGGACGATTTGGGGGCGACCTCAATTCTGAAGACCCGTTGGCAAAATTTCCACCCTGTTCGGGGCCGTATGGACGGAAGACGACCGTCGCCCCCCTTCGTCGGTGCCCTGAGGGAAGGAACAATTGTTGACAAGGTTCCCGTACTTATCAACGGCCACTATGTTCGGGATTGGTAGGAGGATACGGCAGGGTTCCGATTTCCGAAGTCCTGTCGGCGAAATTTCTGCCCTGTTTGGAGCCACGTGGACGGAAGATGACCATCTCTCACCTTCGTCGGTGCCCTGAGGGAAGGAGCAGCTGTCGACAAGGTTCCCGCACTTACCAACGGCCGCTATGTTCGGGATTGGCAGGAGAATACGACAGGATTCCAATTTTTGAAGAACCGTCAGCAAAATTTCCGCCGAAGGAAGAAGATGGCTTCCGATTCAAATTTGCCTAACTTAGGAAAATTTAATCAGTGCACGATGCTGAGTGGCATGCCGGACAGGGGTTCCTGAACCTAGTCAACCCAGGTTCACTCAGACCGGCCCAAAAAATTAAAACTCCAATTTTGGGCGTCCAAAGGGGGGCGGTCATAGCTATCGCGGATGCTACTTCGGCACCGGTGGAGACGTCGGCATACAGACACTACTTCCGAGCTTGAGGACAACCTCATCTTCCAAGGGGGGAGTAATGTTATGCACGCAATAACATTATTATTTTAGTTATTTTCTTTAATTTACTTTATTTATTTCAGTTTTAGGCCACATGGGTATTTTTGGAATATTTTATTTATAGGGGTATTTTTGTAATATTTTATCTTCAACCCTAACTGGGTGAACCCTATTTATGGGGTATGAGTAGTGAGAAAGAAAAAGATTGAAGTTATGAGAATTAGGTTAAATCTAGCATAAACAGGCTTGAGATCACCTCTTGATCTTGAGGTTAGGGTTTTCCTCAAAAACCCACGTATTCTCTCATCCTCCATTGATCTTCGTCTTCATCATGTCTTCCTACTATCCCTATAGTAATGCATGGAAGACCCGTAACCCGTGGCAGATCCCAGATCCTCCCAAAGAATCCTTGTATCAGATCTTTATGTTGCATTCTAACAATTTTGGAACCAAATTACAAAATTTGGCATTTGAACAAGTTTCAATGACTTAACTTCGTATCATTATTTAATTATCTTGAATTCCTAAAATCATTTTATTCATAATTAATCTTAAACGCTATAGTAGTGTTACAAATAAAGTCCAAATGGACTCCCATTGATTGAATTGTTTCTGATTTGATAACTTCTTGTAGCATATTTGTATGTTTAGTTTTTTATATGTTACCTTTGTGGCTCTCTATGTCTTGTGTGCATTGTAGGGAGAATGAATAACATTTATATAGATTGTTTCGCAAACTTGTTTTGAATGGAGGGAAAATGAACAAAGTGTCCTTGTATGGGGTAACAAAATAAGTTGCTAATTGAATTTAAAAAACTGATAGAGGCAAATTTTTTTTTTAGTAAAATGTTGGTATTTCCAAATAAGAGAGCATCATGATTGAGAACCCTAATTAACCAAAGGAAAATGTTTTCTACAATATGTGAGTAGGATTGTGCGATTTATTTGTTTGTTGTTCTTAACCTATTAAATAGGTTCAATGATTATTATTCACCTTTATTTTTGTTGGAACTTAAAGATGCTTTTGTTTAAAATAAATTCCTCTTAGGTAGTTTAAACTAGAAATATCAGCTTTGCCAAAATCCAAGAACAAGCCTCAACATATTGATAAACAATCTATGGTATGAGCTTCTACAATCTTTAAGCATTATAACAAATTAGGATCCAAGTCACATTAATGAAGGTTTTGAAATAAATCTTGTCCTCAATAAAAAATGACATGCATATTACAATGAAGAGAAGAAAGGCAAAATCTTTGTGGCATTATACAAATTAGGATCCAAATGACAAAAAATTGCATGTAAACCAATTTCAATGACTTAAGTTAGTATCATTCTTTAATTTTCTTGAATGCGTAACCTGATGTCATTCGTAATTAATCTAAAAAGCTAGAGTGGTGTAACAAAGAAAGTCCTAATGGACTTCCATCTTTAGTGTTATAATGTGGGACCCACCATGGCCCCATAAGCTGGTTGGACCCACCATGAGCTCAAGAGGTGTCAACAAGAGTCCTCATACAAAATGGCTCTAGCTAAGAGATAAGGAACATGTGCCGGAATTAAATAGAAGATTTGAAGATCAAGTGGGACCCAAAAAGATACCATGAGCTGGTATCTCAATGTTATGGACTCCATAGCATCACGAGTTATCCATAGGCATAGGAATTAAATTATGTCAATTTACTTTCATGTAATTTCAATTCGGTTTGGTTTACTTTATTTGGTTTGGTTTACTTTGGGTTGGTTCAGTGTAATGTGGCGTGAACCACTTGACCTAATGGGTCATCTTTGTATTTTCGTCCTCAACCCGATTTAGGGGGACGTGAAGGAAAAGAGAGGCAAGTATTGAGAAAATTATATTTTACAGGTTTGATTCTCCCTCAGAGGTCAAGGTCCGATTCTCCCTTTGAGGTCCAAGGTTGAGCTTCCTCCAAAGCTCCTTCATTCTAATTGAGTTCCACCATTACTCGTTCAAGAAACAAGGGTTCTCTTCCAACATCAAGATCATCCATGAAGAGAAGAGAGGAAAGAAGGGTGACTCGATCCATGGCAAGGGAAGAACCTAACATCTTGGTATCAGACAGGTCCACCCTTGGGGATTCCACTTCCCCTGATGATTTGAGACAGTTAGTGGAAGATAATAGGCAAAGGACAGATAACCAGGCTCATGCCCTGGAAGAGGTTTGTCAAACAACCTCTGATTTGCGTGAGGCAATAAAATCAATGGATGCTGCCATCCAAGCTCTCCTCCGGCGACAAGAGGACCATGATACACGAGCCCACCCTCCAGCTGCCTACTCTTCACCGGCCGAACACCATCCATTCCACCCACCACCTCCCCCACAACCACCAATGCGTCAACACCATTCCCATCTGGGGCCTGCCGTTCAAGAACCAAACACTGTGCCCAGGTATTTAAAACTTGACTTTCCTACGAATGATGGGTCTAAGGACCCTTTGATTTGGTTAGCCAAACGTGATCAGTTCTTTTACCATCAAAAAACACTTGCAGATGAGAAAGTGTATTTGGCCGCCTACCACATGCTCGATGAAGCACTTCTATGGTACCACCAATTCCGAAATGACCAAGTGGTTCAGGATTGGGCAAATTTTAGACAGTCTTGCATGATCAGATTTGGTCCTCCTGCTAGTAGCAATCCATTGGGAAAATTAATCAATTACAAACAAACTGGAACACTAGAGGTGTACCGAAAGACCTTCCAGGAAAGGTTAGCCCGAGCAAACTAGTTTGTTAGCCACACACAGTATGTTCATATTTTTACTGCTGGTTTGACAGAAGCTCTGAGTTTAGAAGTTGAATTACATGCTCCTACAGATTTAGACCACGCTATGAATTTAGCCAGGGCAATTGAGCACAAGCAGCGTGTTCTAAAGGAGTCACTGGTCAGAAAACCAGCTTGCCCAGGGAGGCACAATGGCTCTGCACCAAACCTATACTATGGACCAACAAGATTTATAGATAGTGCAGCCCCACGCCCAGACATCTCTAATTCGGCTCCACCTGCTCCTTACTTCAAAAAACTTACTAGACAGGAAATGGACCAGAGAAAGGCCAAAGGCCTCTGTTTTAACTGTGATGAACAGTATGTCTTTGGGCACCACTGCAAACGATTATTCAGTATATGTCTGTGGGAGGATGGAGAAGAAATACCACCAGAGGAAGAAATTGTGGAAACTGACCAAGAAGGTCCAGAGATTTTCCTTCATGCTATGACTGGTCTATGCAGTGCAAGCACAATGTAGGTTAAAGCCCAATTACATCATTTACAGTTACTGGCTTTAGTTGACTCAGGTAGTACACATAATTTCATCAGTCAGCAGGCTGCATAACAACTTGGGTTAGTAGTACAACAACAGAATGGTCTTTCTGTATCAGTAGCCAATGGGGCTAAAATTACTAGTGTAGGCATATCACCAGCCACACACTTTGATATTGAGGGATATGAATTTGTTGCAGATTTTCTGGTGATTCCACTATCAGGATTCGATTTGGTGCTAGGAATTAAATGGCTACAATTGTTGGGACCAATACTATGGGATTTCCAAGCTCTGACCATGTCTTTTATAGAGGACCAACATCAGATTATATTGCATGGCACACAAGCACCACTCACCTACGCACTACAGGTTACCCAGGTCCAGTCCACAAACACATGTCAGTTATCTCACTTACATACAGAATTTGAGGATATCTTTCAAGACCCTACTGCCTTACCGCCACTGAGGCACTTTGATCACCGAATCCATTTGAAAACGGGTACCGAGCCGGTCGTGGTACGTCCATATCGTTACCCTCACTTACAGATGGATGAGATTGAAAGGCAGTGCTAGCAGATGTTAGTACAGGGTATTATTCAGCCCAGTAGGTCTCCTTTTTCTTCACCGGTATTACTAGTCCGCAAGCATGATAAGTCATGGAGGTTCTGTGTGGATTACCGACAACTCAATGCCCATACAATTAAAGATAAATTTCCTATTCCAGTGGTGGACGAGCTGTTAGACGGGCTACATGGAGCTACAATTTTTACTAAACTCGATTTGAAATCTGGCTATCATCAAATCCGAGTTCATCCATCAGATGTGGAGAAAACAGTGTTCCACACGCATCACGGCCATTTTGAATTCCTCGTAATGCCATTTTGTCTGTCAAATGCACCTTCCACCTTCCAGGCCCTCATGAATGAGGTATTTTCTCCTCTCTTTAGAAAATATGTATTGGTCTTTTTCGACGATATTTTGGTATATAGCAACAGCTGGGAAGAACATCTTCAGCACCTTCACCAGGTATTTTCTCTTATACGTTCACATCATTTGGTTTTAAATCGGTCAAAATGTTCTATGGGCACATCAGAAGTGGCATATTTGGGCCACGTTATTTCAGCATCAGGGGTGAAGGTAGAACAGAGTAAGATACAAGCGGTCACAGATTGGCCTATTCCTACATCTATGACAGCCTTAAGAGAATTTTTGGGCCTAGCTGGATATTATAGAAAATTTATTCGTAGCTATGGCCAGCTTGCAGCTCCACTCAATAATCTCCTAAAAAAAAATGCTTTTACCTGGTCAGAGACAGCAGCTCATTCCTTTCAGCAATTGAAAGACACCTTATCATCAACCCCAGTTTTGCAGCTCCCTGACTTTGAGGAGTCCTTTGTAGTGGAATGTGATGCTCCGGGGGGCGATATTGGCGCAGTGTTGCACCAACAGGGCCACCCGATTGCTTATTTTAGCCATCAACTGGGCCAACACCACCACAAGTTGGCAGCTTATGAGAGGGAATTGATTGGATTGGCGAAAGCTATACAGCATTGGCGCCCTTATCTTTGGGGACGTTCTGTTTTGATTCGCACTGATCATTGCAGCCTCAAGTATCTTCTTGAGCATCGTCTCACTATGTTATGCATGTAATAACATTATTATTTTAATATTTTCTTTAATTTACTTTATTTTATTTCAGTTTTAGGTCACAATGGTATTTTTGGAATTATTTATTAATAGGGATATTTTTGGAATATTTTATTCATAGGGCTATTTTTGTAATATTTTATTAAACCCTAACAGGGTGAACCCTATTTAAGGGGTAAGAGTAATGAGAAAAGGAAGAATTAAAGTATTAAGAATTAGGTTAAATCTAGCGTAAAGAGGCTTAGAGTTCTCCTTAACAAGCTCTAGGGTTTTCAAGCTTCCCTTAGGCTTGATCTTCGTTTTTGTCTTCCCCATGTCTTCCTACTACCCCTACGGTAATGCTTGGAATACCCGTAACCCGTGGCAGACCCCAGATCCTCCCAAAGAATCCACGTGTCAAATCCGGGACCGTAACACACTACTTCACCACAACAACATTGGTTAAGTAAGCTTATGGGGTTTGACTTTTCTGTCGAGTACAAACCGGAATGTAGGGGCTGATGCCTTATCTCGCCGGGACGTTCCAGTGCCGCAATTAAATGCCATCAGTCAACCCAGAGCTCTCTTGTTGGATTCTATACAGGAAGAGGCACAATAGTACCTGGATATTATCTCCTTATGCCAGCATATCCAGCAGGGCACAACGGCACCACATTGGACGATTCAGGACAATCTCGTCCTCTACAAAAACATAATTTTTCTACACCACACATCCCTCTTATTAACAGCATTTTAGCCTCCTTCCATGACAGTACACTTGAGGGCCAACAGAAAACATATTTCCGGATCAGTAGGGAATTTTTTTTGGAGGGGCATGAAGCGCTGTATAGCTGATTATGTGGCGGCTTGTCAGACTTGTCAATGGAATAAAGCTGAAACATTAAGTCCAGCGGGGTTGCTCCAACCACTTCAGCTTCCGTCACAGGTCTGGTCTAATATTTCTATGGACTTCATAGATGGACTTCTTTCTTCGTCGGGTAAATCTGTTATCCTTGTAGTGGTGGATCATTTCTCTAAATATGGGCATTTCATTCCTCTGGCACATCCTTACACTGCAACTCAGGTAGCTCAACTTTTTATGGATAACATTGTACGATTACATGGGATGCCTAATTAGATTACTAGTGATAGGGATGCAATCTTTACAAGTACCTTCTGGAAAGAACTCTTCAAGTTACAAGGCACAACATTAGCCTTTTCTTCACCCTACCATCCATAGACTGATGGTCAGACAGAGGTCGTCAACAGAACCATTGAAATGTATCTCCGCTGTTTCGTGGGGGACTCACCTAAGAGGTGGGTTAAGTGGCTCGCCTGGGCTGAGTTCATTTACAACACCTCCTACCATAGCGCACTCGGCACAACCCCATTCAAGGTGGTATATGGTAGAGAACCTCCCCCTCTTTTAGCCTATGAACCAGGGGCCTCTAAAGTCGCCACTTTGGACCAAGCATTAGCTGAAAGAGACACATTCATCACTGAGGTGCGCACTCATCTACAAAAGGCACAAAATTCTATGAAACAATATTATGACAAGAAGCACCGGGAAGTTTTCTTTTCTCCTGGAGATTATGTTTGGTTGCGTCTCCAACACTACAGACAGCTGTCGTTGACAGCCTCCAAACGTCACAAGCTCTCTCCAAAATATTATGGTCCCTTTCAGGTGATGGACCACATTGGGACAGTGGCCTACAGATTGCAGACTCCGCCAGAGGCTAGAAATCACGTCTTTCATGTCTCACAATTAAAGGCCTTCCACGGAGATTCGCCTTTGCTGCACACCCCGCTGCCACCACTCCTTGAGGGACGTGTACTTTCTACCCCGACACAGGTATTACAAACTCGCCGTATTAAGGGTGATTGGGAGATCTTAGTGCAATGGGCAGATGCTGACCCCAGTGACACGACATGGGAGCCATTAGCGGCGTTTCACACCCTCTACCCATACTTTGAGCTTGAGGACAAGCTCTTTCTCCAAGAGGGGGGGGGGGGGGGGGGGGGGGGGTGATGTTATGGACTCCATAGCATAACGAGTTATCCATAGGCATAGGAATTAAATTATGTCAATTTACTTTTCATGTAATTTCAATTCGGTTTGGTTTACTTTATTTGGTTTGGTTTACTTTGGGTTGGTTCAGTGTAATGTGGCGTGAACCACTTGACCTAATGCGTCATCTTTGTATTTTCATCCTCAACCCTATTTAGGGGGACGTCAAGGAAAAGAGAGGCAAGTATTGAGAAAATTATATTTTACAGGTTTGATTCTCCCTCAGAGGTCAAGGTCGGATTCTCCCTTTGAGGTCCATGGTTGAGCTTCCTCCAAAGCTCCTTCATTCTAATTGAGTTCCACCATTACTCGTTCAAGAAACAAGGGTTCTCTTCCAACGTCAAGATCATCCATGGAGGGAAGAGAGGAAAGAAGGGTGACTCGATCCATGGCAAGGGAAGAACCTAACACTCAATCTACATGAGTTGGAAGATAATGTGGGACCCACAAGATAAGACCAAGAGCTGGATCTCTAGATTGATTCACGTTCTTAATGAAGGTGTTTGTAGTTGAGTTAAGTTAATCTCTTAAATAGATAATGTAATCTTATCATGATAGGCTTATCTTGGAGAGTTCTTGTTGGAATGTAATTTGGAGTCCTAAAATTACTTGTACATGGACTCTATCACCTCCTCAACTATAAATAGAGGTGAATTTAACTCAGAATTCATCAAGAAAGTTTCTTATTTTTTTCTTCTCTCTCGTGTAAAGTGTTCTCTCTATACTCTATTTTATTTTCCTTCTCTTCTCTCTCTACCCAATAGCTCTTCTCTTTTTCCATTTTTTCTTTCTCTCTCCCCTTCCTGGAGGTATTATTCATGGGATCCTGAATTCAACATGGTATCAGAGATACCAATTTAGGATCCCCATTATGCCCTATGAGGATATGATTAAAAGTTGCTCATAGAAGGCTCATTTGAAGCAATATTGAAGCTCATGAGATAAGTGTTTATTTATGATATTATTAATTTTATGCTACTGGTTTTTGGTATTAAAAGGTGGTTTATTATCAAAGCAGTTTTTGTCTGTTTGCACAATACTTTAATAGAGACCAGTGCATATTGGATTTTTTTAATAAATCTATGGGAACAAGATTTTCTGATAAAGAAGGATGATGTTGAGTCTTTTATGTGTCGTTGTCCATTAAAATTAATTACTTAGCATTTATGGTAAGCATCTCCATTAACCGAGTTGGTTAAAGCCTTCCACTTGGTTGTTTTTTGATTACTTCATTGGAGAACTAGTTCACTTGATTTTCCTACTATGGTTGAAGACAATATGAGTCACAAGAGTGACATACTCAGATTCACCACTGTACCTTACAAGGGGGGGTATCAAAGTGTTTGAACTGGTCCACATCGGTTCATCGGTTTCTTATCACAAAGGACCTAGTTGGTCATCTCACCAACCGTGGACCACATATTGATGAAGATGATATATTCTATACCAAACGGTTAAAGGAGGATACATTGGTTATTAGTTAGCTTATCAATAGTATGGAAGAACATGTCTCCAATAATATCATTCATTTAGAGATGGCTAAACAAATTTGGGAGACATGCTCCAAGTTGTATTCAAGCACTGATAACTTACAAACGCCACATGATATTTTACAACGAATGCTTACCACCAAACAAGGAGACAATATACATGAACATTTGACCTTCTTTCGAAGCTTTCTTCAAGAATGGAAACTAGCCCAACCAACCTCTAGAGATATCTCTGTCCAAGATAAACAAAAAGAGGCTTTGATAACTGCCATTTGCCTTGCTAACATTAAACTGCTTCTTGAAGTTTCTAAGACTCACCTTCTTAGCTCTTCCACGGTTCCCACTTGTGATGATGTATGTACTACACTTCTCCGTATTCCAGACGCTTCTCGCTCTACTATTGAAATGTCATCCGCAATGTAGTCTTGACATAAGGGAACACCATCTGACCAAGGCCAGGGCCGAGGCAGATTTTATAGAGGAGGAAGAGGAAGAGGTGGAAGGTCTGGTTTTGACCAAGGAGATGGGAAGGAATGCACCCATTTTAAGGGATATTGCCACACTAGAGACAAATGCTCTCACCAAAAAGAATGCTCTATATGTGGTACATTGGGCCACTCTCGTGAAAGATGTTATAAAGCTAATGAGAATAGGGCTAACAAAGCCTTAGTGAGTGATACAAAGGTAGAGTAGTCTATCACAACAACTCCAAAGCATACTTTTGCTGATGAAGACTATAAACTATTCCAAAAAATGAAGACCATGATGGTGTCCTCCCCAAGTAATTCTTCACCAACCTCTGCCACCACCGCTGCAGGTATATTTTCTGCCTCCTCTTCATCTTGGATAATTGACTCAGGAGCCTCCGAGCATCTTACAGGTAACAAACATCTTCTATACTCAGTTTCACCATGTATTTCACATAAATTTGTTACCATTGATGATGGTTCACAAACTAAGTTCAAGGAAAAGGATCCACTTCTTGTACACCAGCACTTCCGCTCACTAATATACTTTTCGTTCCTACTTTCCCTTTGAATCTTTTATCGGTTAGTCAGCTCACCAAACATTTTAATTTCTCTATCACTTTCTGACCCACTTCATGTGTGTTTCAAGATCTTACAACAAAGCGGGAGATTGGTGGAGGCCATGAACATGGGGGGCTCTACTACCTGGATGTGCTACAAATAAATATTGCATTCACCACTGACACTGAAACTAGATTATGGCACAACCTGTTTGGACATCCGTCCACGTAATCTCTTCATCATTTTTTTCCTAAAGTGTGGTCGGACCTTCATTGTGAAGCATGTAGTATGAGTAAACATCAGAGGCCTACATACTCACCTCATCTAGAAATTAAAAGTCTCTCCTTTTTTGTTACTTCATACTGATGTATGGGGACCCTTGAGTGTCTCCAACATTTTTCACGTGAAATATTTTATTACATTCATTGATGACTTCATTCGTACCACTTGGTTATTTTTGTTTAAAGAGCATTCTGAAATACCATTGATATTTAAAAATTTCCATGCAATGGTACTCACTCAGTTTGGGAAGAAAATTAAAGTCCTTCGGTCGGATAATGCCAAAGACTACAACTCCAAAAATCTTGACTTGTTTTTTCAAGAAAATTCCATTATTCATCAGACATCATGTGCTTACACCCCTCAACAAAATGGTGGAGCCGTCATATTCTAGAGGTAGCTCGCAGTTTACTATATGCCATGAAAGTTCCATATTTTTATTGGCCACATGCAGTTCTTACCGCATGTTTTCTTATAAACCGGTTACCCTCTTCCGTTCTTGGTAAAAAATCTTCGTACTCTGTATTATTACCTGATGATGATCGTTTTCACTGCCTTTGAGAGTCTTCGGTTGTCAATGTTTTGTCCATATTTCCTCCCCAAAACACAATAAACTTGAACCCTAATATGTGAAGTGTATCTTCTTAAGATAGTCTCGCACACAAAAGGGTTATGTTTGCTATAATCCCTCTCTTCAGCGTTTACTTGTGTCTCAGGATGACACATTTTTTGAAGTCTCTCCATATTATTCCGATAATGCTCCTCCAGGTTTATCTTTCATACCAAGTTCTCCTCGACCGGTTGTGCCCCGTGCTGTAGAAACTACTAAGTCCCCATAAACACTGGCTGACACCACACCTGCTGAGTTGTTGAATCCTATCGAGGTAAGTCCATCTTCTCCGATTATTTTTGGCCCAAAATATGATACTCATCCTATTGTTGATAGGAAAGAGCCCAGATCATGCACTATGCCTTCTACTTCTCATCCCATAACAAACTTTGTGTCTCATCATCTTCTATCCCCTGTTTGTTGTCAATTTCAATAGACTATTTTCCTTTGTACATGTACCACAATCCTATCAGGAGGCTCTCAAACAACCAAGGTGGAGGGCGGCTATGGATGTAGAAATGCAGGCTCTTTATGAAACTCAAACATGGGCTCTAGTTCCCCTTCCTTCATATAAGAAACTCGTCAGTTGGAAATGGGTATTTACAATAAAACACAATCCAGATTGGTCCATGGCTTGGTTGAAAGCTCGCCTTGTTGCTAAAGGCTATACACAATGTTATGGAATTGATTATGAAAAAACCTTCTCTCCAGTGGCTATATTAAACTCGGTCTGTTTGTTATTATCTCAGGCAACTAATTCTTCCTGGTAGATCTATCAACTTGATGTAAAAAATGCTTTTTTGAATGGGGATAAAAAGGAGGACATTTATGTGCAGCAACCATCTGGGTATGTGGTTGAGGGGGAGTCCGTATGTCGACTAAAAAAATCTATTTATGGTCTCAATTAGTCGCCTCTTGCATGGTTTGAAAATTTTCGACAAACACTCATACTGGCCGGATTTCATAGATGCTCTGGAGTTCACTTTGTCCTTATTAAAGACACACTGAAGGCCAAGGTAATTCTAGCTGTATATGTTGATGACATTATTATAACTGGCAGTGATCCCAAGGGCATCCAAAAGACAAAAGAAAGGATATGTACTAAATTCAAGACAAAGGATCTCAGAGTGCTCAAATATTTTTTGGGTAATGAAGTACTACAATATAGACATGGAATTATATTATCTCAAAGGAAGTATGTCCTTGACCTACTGGAGGAGACCAGAATGCTGGGATGTAGACCAGCAGAAACTCCTATGGAGTCGAATTCAAAATTATGTACAGGTACTAGAGAAGAAGTAGATGTCAGAAAATATCAATGATTGGTGGAAAGACTTATTTATCTCTGTGTAACGAGGCTTGAAATTTCATATGCAGTCAGTGTGGTAAGTCAATATACGCAAAAACCACAACTCAGTCATTGGCAAACACTAGAGTGGATATTAAGATATCTGAAAGGAGCACAGGGAAGAAGGTTCCTCTATAAAAATTATGGACACTTCAACATTGAAGGATTCTCAGATGCAGACTGGGCCGGATACCCGAATGACAGAAAATTTACTTCAAGATATTGTACGATGGTTGGAGGAAACTTGGTTACATGGAGAAGCAAGAAACTAAATGTTGTTGCAAGGTCTAGTGTAGAAGTAGAGTACAGAGCCATGGCACACACAGTCAGTGAACTCTTATGGATCAGATCTCTACTAACTGAACCAGGATTTTGCAAAGAAGTTCCAATGAATCTATATTGTGATAATCAGGTTGCAATTCACATCACATCAAATCTAGTCTTCCATGAGAGAACAAAGCATATAGAAATAAACTGCTACTTCATACGAGAAAAATTCACTGCCGGCGTCTTATCTCTCCAGCATATATCTTCATAGAACTAGGTTGCAGACATTCTCACCAAACCAGTCATTCACAAAATTTTGTCCAACATTTGCTGCAAGCTGGGCATCTACAATATTTTCTCACCCCAGCTTGAGGGGGAGTGTTACAATGTGGGACCCACCATGGCCCCACAAGCTGGTGGGACCCACCATGAGCTCGAGAGGTGTCAACAAGAGTCCTCATACAAAATGGCTCAATCTAAGAGATAAGGAACATGTGCTGGAATTAACTAGAAGATTTGAAGATCAAGTGGGACCCACAAGGATAGCATGAGCTGGTATCTCTATCTACATGAGCTGGAAGATCATGTAGGACCCACATGATGAGACCAAGAGCTGGCTCTCTAGTTTGATTCACGTCCTTAAAGAAGGTGTTTGTAGTTGAGTTAAATTAGTCTCTTAAAAAAATAATGTAATCTTATCCTGATAGGCTTATCTTGGAGAGTTCTAGTTTGAATGTAATTAGGAGTCCTAAAATTACTTGTACATGGACTCTATCACCTCCTCAACTATAAATAGAGGTTTTTGTAACTCGGAATTCATCAAGTAATTTTCTTATTTTTTTTCTTCTCTTTCGTGTCAAGTGTTCTCTCTATACTCTCTTTTATTTTCCTTCTCTTCTCTCTCTACCCGAGAGCTCTTCTTTTTTTCCATTTTTTATTTCTCTCTCCCCTTGCTCGAGGTATTATTCATGGGATCCTAAATTCAACATTTAGAATTTTTATTCATTCGATAATGTTTTTGACATATTTGTATATTTAATTTTTTATATGTTACCTTTGTGGTTCTCTTAGTCTTGAGTGCATCACCGGGAGAGTGAATAACATTAAAATATATTTTTTTGTTTCCCATCTATTTGAATGGAGGAAAATTGAACAATTGTCCTAGTATGGTAACACAAAATCAGTGGGTAATTGAACTTAAAAAATTGATAGAGGCAAATCCTTTATTCAGGAAAAAGTAGGTATTTTCCAATTTGAGAGCATCAAGATTGAGAACCTTAATTAACCAAAGGAAAAATTGTTCTAGAATATATGAGTAGGATTGTGAGATTTATTTCTAATGTTTGTTGTTCTTAACTTATTTAATAGTTAAGGTTACTATTTGTAACCTTTATTTTTTTAAGGAACTTACATATGATTTCGTTTATATTAAATACCACTTTTTTAGTTTAAACTAGAAATATCAGCTTTGAAAAAAAAAAATCTAAGAACAAGCATGAACATATATATGAACACTCTATGGTTCGAACTTCTACAATCTTTAAGCATTATATAGGAGATTCAATGAACACATTAATGAAGGTTTTGATATAAGTCTTCTCCTACATCAAATGGATATGCATAGTAAAATCAAGAGCAGAATGGTAAAAGCTTTGGGGAATTATTAAAAATTAGGAACTAAATCATAAAATTTTGCATCTCAACCAATTTCAATGACTTAACTTAGTATCATTCTTTAATTATCTAGAATGCCTAACTAATTTCTTTCGTGATTAATCTAAAAAGCTATAGTTGTGAAACAAAGAAAGTCCAAATGGACTTCCATCTATTGTATTGTTATTCATTTGATAATTTCTTGTCACATAATTATATGTTTAGTTTTTTAAATGTTACTTTTGTGGTTCACTTTTTCTTGTGTTCTTCGTAGGGTGAATGGATTACATTTATATAGATTGTTCTGTTTCCTATTAGTTTGGATGGAAGGAAAATTAACAGTTGTCCTAGTATGATGACACAAAATTAATTGCTAATTGAACTTGGAAAACCGATATTGGCAATCATTTATTTAGGAAAAAGTTGATATTTCCCAATTTGAGTGCATCAAGATTCAGAACCTTAATTTGATAAAGGAAAATTTGTTCTAGAATATATGAGAAGGATTGGGAGATTTATTTCTAATGTTTTTTCTTATTAACCTTTTAAATAGTTATGGTTACTATTTATAAACTTTTTTTTTTGGAAGTTATAGATGATTTCTTTTATATTAAATACCTCCTTGGTAGTAGTTTAAACTAGCAATATCAGTTTTGAAAAATTCATTGAACAAGCCTAAACCTATTGGTGTGAACTTCTACAATCATTCATTAAAAGTTGGATAAGTATTTTTGGTAAAATTACATCTCCAGGGTGCACAAGTGCCTCAATTTTCCTAGAAAAACTTTTTTTGTTTAAAATTCTTACCAGTCAATTTTTTTGGCAAGTGAAATTTTTCTTAAACAAATTAATTTCTATAACTACAACGCCTTGATAGTTAATTTTTTTAGTAAAGGTTGGAAAAGTATTTTAGTAAAAATACATCTATAGGGACCATTAGTGCCTCATGTTTCCTCCTAACACTTTTCTAGCTGAAATTTCTTACGAGGAAAATTTTGTGGAAAGGCCATTTTTGGTGAATCAAATTACTTTCTACACCTATTAGACTTTGTTAGTGCATTTTTTAGGAAACATTGGAAAATAATTTCTTTTAAAAATATGTGTCTGGTGTGTTGTCGCATGCAACTAAAAATAAAATCTATACTCCTAAAAATATATGTTGTAGTTCGAGTAAGGATTGATCCCATGAAGAGTGATTAGTCGACTTTTATGCTCCGTGAACAAGGATGGGGGGGGGGGGGGGGGGGGGGGGGGGGGGGGGGGTGGGGGGTTTGAGTATAATGAAAACACTTTTAAAAAAAACAATTGAGAAACAATTCAAATTAATAGAATCGAAATCAATCAAAAGAACAAACCTTGGTCTAAGTCAGCATCCACCATCGGAATTTCACAATTGATCATCGATGCAAGCATATATCAATTCGCACTTGAATATTCATCGTTGGAACTATCTTCCTATCTCTCCTTTCGTAGTTAATTATAAAACAAGCGATCCAATTAACCCTAACTACTAAACAACCCAAGACAAGCACTAAAGGTTTAATCTAGCAGCAGCCTTAAGAATTAGAGAGATCGATGAAGCTAAAAAACACAAGCACAAGCAGCTGCATTTAATTTAGTCCAGTGTTCTTCTCAAGATCTAATAATTCCTACCGCAGCAAACCATTAAATCTCGATTGCTTCAGAGGCTAGAGAGATCAAACAATTACGGATTTGACATCTAACCTAGAAGTAGATTGCAATGAGTAATAAACTAGTAGGCCTCATAGGGATTAAACGAGACAACCATGAACAAAATTTTAGAAGAACATTAGATAGTCAAAACATAAATTGAATGATGAAAATAAATCAGATCTCACAATTTTATTGATACCGAGCTTCAACTTCCTTTGACCAAGTCTGAAAGTTTAGCCACATAGGGCCATGAAGAAATCTGAAGAAAAAACTAAAGAAAAGAGAGCAAAATATGGAGAAGAAAAAATGATGTCAGAGGCATCAAACTCCTTTTCTCCTTTTATTCCCCTTTTTTCTCCCGATTTAGGGTTTTTCTTTGCGTGCATTCGGTCTAGGTCATAGTGCACATGCCGCCACTTCAATCCTCATTTAGACCAGTATGAAGCCCATATTGCTCAAAATTTTAAACATAAAAGTTGTAGAATGTTTTCTTGAAATTCCATATCATCTTGAAGCATCTCCATCAGAGCTTGGATGAGAGAGTTATAAATAGGTTATGAAGCAATGTTGAAACTGTCCAGAATCGCTCAATTAACTTCGTTTCGCACTTAATTTTTCCATGTGCATCCTAAATCAAAACATAAGAATAATGAGTATATTTAGGCACCAAATAATTATAAAAGCCTAAGCATTAAGGGATAAAAATATGACATATTTCATTCTCATCAAATTCCCCCACACTTAGCTTTTGCTCGTCCTCGGGCAAAACTCAAATTCACTTTCCCAAAAATACCAAGGTTGTAACACCATCAACAAAAAACAACCAAGCTCTTCAAAACTCATAACATATCATAAACAAAAATTCTTAAACAACTTACAATTACTTAGTAAGCAGTTTCATTCAAAAATGGAGTAAACTAAATAAGTAGACCCTCACAGAAATAAACACTCGACTCTCATGTGTTTGAAGGGTATGTGTTTCTCTCAAATTCATTCCAATGAAAATGATCTACCATAGGCTTGCATATCTACTCATTCTCCACCACTCAGATCACATGCATAACACAAATCATATGGACTTTTCAAAGGTTGTAACGGGGTTTAGGATCAAGGTGGGAAATATTTGGGAATGTAGCTCAAAAGCCATCAAAACTAGTGGAGAAAAAATGAATCAACTCAAGCTCGAATATATTAGACATGTAAAACCAATCACTCCACTCACCATCTTCTTCAATTTGTATCTATCTCATATAAATAAACCCCTTTCTTGGAATTTTTGGAAGAATCATGAACACGGAAAATTTGTAACTTTAAAAGCCATTCCCTCCATCACTTCCTTTCTTCTTTTCTTTTTCTCTTCACCCTTTATTGTTTTACATTGACTATGGCACTCATGAATTGAGGATGAAAACATGTTCCATTTCACCAATCATTGCCATACCACAAATCTATACACCACCACACTTATTTCTTGCACACCCACACAAACCATAATGATGAACAATGCTCCACTAGCTCTACGGCTTGGGTAAAAGGTTTTTTTTTCTTTTTTTTTCAGGTTTAAAGCTTGTAACGTGGGTTCACACACAAAAAAAAACAATAAATCTCAAAGGGGTTCAACAAAAGGAAAATAAATTAATTAGAAGGTAGGCTATTTGGCTTGTGTAGCTTATAACAAAGAGGGCCTTAATCATGTTCATGCATGCATGTGTCAATGTGACCTCAAATAGAATCAAGGCAAGTTATAGAGAAAAAAATCCATGGAAGATTATCTCTCATGACAGAAAATAGTGAGACTGATATGGATGTGTCAGTCTAAAGGCTCAATATCTCACCGTCTTTCGTCAACAGAGTTTAGTCACTACCATCCTCAAAGAAAATAACTATACTAATTCATTCTCAGTTGGAAGATTACTTATTCAATCATGTTATGAATCTTTCAAGAGCCTAATTTAATCTTGCTCATGACATACACAATCAAAAAATCATTAAAAACCACAAAAACAAAGAATATTTTTTTCGGAATGTTTTTTAAATGTAATTGAAACACAACCTAAATCCCCTCCCCCACACTTAGAACTTACATTGTCCCCAATGTAAGGTGAAATTTAAAGAGAAGGCACAAATAACCAAAATATAAATACGAAAATAAAGAGAAAAAGGAACAAACTCCCCTTTGGTTGCCTCCCAAGCAGCGCCTTTGTTTATTGTCATTGGCTCGACTCAATGCTTCTGTAATTATGGGTTATACCACACATAGTATTTGGCATCACTCTTGACCTTATCTCTTTGAGCCCTAGACAAACCAAGAGGTAACATATTAATAACCAAATAATTTACTATATTCGCATACCCAGGTAATGTCACATTCACGGCGAGCAATTGCTCATCAAGGAACGTTTCCTGTAAATGAAGTTCATCCTGCACATGCTTGCGGTGCACTAAGTATACTGGAGATGATCACTGGTAACGTTCCTCCATTGCCAAGGAACATGTACTTGAGGTGAGTGGGAGAGGATTCAAATCTGGAGTGGGAGCCTGCAAAACAGAGGGTGAAGGCCTCTTGTTAGAAATTGGTAACTCAATATAAAGAACGTTACCTGAATGTTGTAACTGTGGACGCTGCAACAGTTTCTTGCAAATCAGAACTCAAGGGTAACTTCTCATTCTCTTTCTCAAGATGGTTACTAATGGCAACTTCCAATTCATTTTTTCCATCAAGTTCAAAAACTTCCTGTCTAAAAGAATCATCACATCAATAGAATAAACAAGATTATCATCACTAGGATATTTCATGGCTTCATAAATGTTAAACTTAACAATTTCACCATCAAATTCCATGGTAAGTGGGCCACTATGAACATCTATCTTAGTCTTTGATGCCTTTAAGAATGGTCTTCCTAACAAAATAGAAGCAATTTGATCACCATTTTCCATATCAAGAACATAGAAATCAGTAGGGAAAATAAAATCATTAACTTGCACAAGAACATCCTCAACTACACCCTTACGATAGGCATTAGATCTATCATCCAATTGAATCACAACACCAGTTTTATTCAAAGTTTCAAGTTTCAAAGAAGCATGTATTGAATATGACATGACATTAATCGAAGCTCCTAAATCTATCATGGCCTTCTCGAATCCGGTGTTACCTAATGTACATGGTATAGTAAACATACCTGGATCTTTGCACTTCGCCGGGAGTTTTCTTTGAATAATTGCAAAAACATTCTCCCCTACTCTAACCTTCTCACATCCTTTAAGTTTCTGTTTCCTTTTAATTGTGCATAGTTCTTTCAGGAATTTAGCATAACGAGGCATTTCTTTAATAGCATCTAAAAGTGGAATATTTACCTCACATCTACAAAAAGTCTCACATAAATCTTTACCTTTCTCATATTTTCTAGAATCTGCCAAAGCCTGAGGAAAAGGAGGAACGTGTTTATAATCAGAAAGAGGTGGAAACTTATGCTTAGGTATGTCATCATCATTGGGAACGTTCCTGTCTGCAACAATATTTTTCTCCTTTTCTTGCTCCAACGATGCAGGGGTTACCTTTACCAGAATCTTAACCTCTTTACCACTTCTCAAAAAGATTGCACTTGCATTTTCTCTTGGATTTACTACCGTTTGAGAGGGCAATTTTCCCAAACTTTGTGCCACTAGCCGACTAATTGTGATTGCCATCTGACTCATCTGATTGTCCAAATTTGAATATTGGCCCTTGTCTCCTGTTGAAATTGCAAATTATTAGTAGCAAGAGATTTAAAAATATCTTCTAAAGACATACCAAAATTGGAAGTTTGGCCCGGTTGTTGTCTAGGGGAATATGGTTGTCTATATTGCTGGTAACTTGGGTCATTTTGAGTCGCGGGCTGATTAACTTGTGGATTCTCATAGCTAAGGTTGGGATGATCCCTCCATCCCATGTTATACATGTTCAAATAGGGATCATACTTCCTTTGAGGTTGTCCAGGAAAACCACCTGTCACATTCACTTGCTCAATGGGCTCCTCTTTAAGAGTTGGGCACATATCGGTTGGATACTTTACTACTGAAAAAATCCCACAAGCCTTCACAGTTTACGTATTACCTACAACCATTTGACAAACAAGAGAAATTAGACTCGCAATTTGTTGTTCAAGGGAGGAAATATTTACCTCATTAACATTCTTAGATGGAAGGTCAAGCCTAGTGCTAAATTGTTGAGAATTGGCCGCCATATTTGCAATCAAGTTTCTCGTGGCCTCGGGAATTTTATCCACCAAAGCTCCTCCACTAGTAGCATCAATCATGCTCCTATCCGTGGGTAGAAGTCCCTCATAGAAATACTGGATAAGAAGTTGCTCGCTAATCTGATGATGGGGGCGCCTTGCACATAATTTCTTGAAATGTTCCCAATATTCGTGTAGGGACTCTCCGTTATGCTGCGTTACACCACAAATTTCTTTTCAAATGTTGGCCGCCCTTGAAGCTGGGAAATATTTCTCCAAAAACAATCTCTTCATCTCGCCCCATGTGGTAATACTCCTGGAGGGTAGATAATAGAGCCAATCCTTAGCCGAATCCTTCAAAGAAAAAGAAAAGGCTCATAATTTAATTTGCTCTTCAGTCACCCCCGTGGGTTTCATACTCGTACATACCACAAGAAACTCCTTTAGATGCTCGTGAGGATCTTCACCTGCAAGACCATGAAAAGTGGGCAAGAGATGTATTAGTCAAGATTTTAATTCAAATGTTGTAGTAGCATCTAAAGCGGGGAACATTATGCATAAGGATTGTTTATTCAAATCAAGGGCTGCAAGCTCTTTCAAAGTTCGATTTCCAGCCATGACTTCCTCCTCCTCTAAAGCAGGTTCGTAATCAAATGGGGAATCAAGAGCTAGATCGTTCTCTTCAGAATTCCTCTGAGTTTTTCTCCTTAACCTGCTCAAAGTTCTCTCTATTTCTGGATCGCACTGCAAATCACCTTGATTTGAAGATCGAGATACAGTCATAAACAATCAAGGGAACTCTAATAAAACATGAAAAAAAATAAGGAAAAATCAAGAATAACGAAAAAAATAAAAATTCTAAAAATCCTAGAAAACAATGGAATTTGGCTTCAGAGTCAAAATTCTGCCAAAATCGTAACAAGGAAAAACTAACAATTTTTTTTTCAAAAATTTCTAGAATGAAATAATGATCACAAGAAGCACAAAAATCAACTAGAATCAGTCCCCGTCAATGGCGCCAAAATTTGATGTGTTGTCGTAGGCAGCCAAAAATAAAATCTATACTCCTAAAAATATATGTAGTAGTGCGAATAAGGATGGATCCCACGAAGAGTGATTAGTCAACTTTTATGCTCCGTGAACAAGGATAGGGGGAGGGGGGGGGGGGGGGGGGGGGAGAGTGTTGAGTATAATGAAAACACTTTTAAAAATAATAACTTAGAAACAATTCAAAACAATCAAAATCAATCAAAAGAACAAACCATGGTCTACTTCAACATCCACCATCAAAATTTAACAACTGATCATCGATTCAAGCATATATCAATTCGCACTTGAATATTCACCGTTGGAACTATCTTCCTATCTCTCCTTTCGTAATTAATTAGAAAACAAGAGATCCAATTAACCCTAACTACTAAACAACCCAAGACAAGCGCTAAAGGTTTAATCTAGCAGCAACCTTAAGAATTAGAGAGATTAAAAAGCTAAAAAACACAAGAACAACCAGCTGCATTTAATTTAGTCCAGCATTCATCTCAAGATCTAATAATTCCTGATGCAGCAAATCATAAATCTCGATTGCTTCACAGGTTAGAGAGATCAAACAATTACAGATTTGACATCTAACCTAGCAGTAGATTGCAACGAGTAACAAACTAGTAGGCCTCCTAGGGATTAAATGAGACAATCATGAACGAAAATTCAGAAGAATATTGGATACTCAAAACATAAATTGAGTGATGAAAATAAATCAGATCTCACAGTTGTATTGATACCGAGGCTTCAGTTTCCTTTGACCAAGTCTAAAAGTTTAGCCACGTAGGGCCATGAAGACATCTGAAGAAAAAAATAGAGAAAAGAGTGGAAAATATGGAGAAGAAAAAATGATGTCAGGGGTGCCGAACTCCTTTTCTCCTTTTATTCCCCTTCTTTCTCCCAGTTTAGGGTTTTTATTTTCGTGCATCCGGTCTGGGTCATAATGCACATGCCGCAACTTCAAGCCAGATTTAGACCTATATATAGGCTGCATTTCTCAAAATTCAAAAAATAAAAATTGTAGAAAGTTTTCTTGGAATTCCATATCATCTTGAATCATCTCCATCAGAGCTCAGATGAGAGAGTTATTCCCAGATTACGAAGCAATATTGAAACTATCCAGAATCGCCCAATTAACTTCGTTTTGCACTTAATGCTTCCATTTGCATCCTAAATAAAAATATAAGAATAATGAGTATATTTAGGCACCAAATAATTACAAAAGCGTAAGCATTAAGGGATAAAAATATGAAATTTTGCATTCTCATCAGTGTCCATGGACCATTTGTGCCTCATGTTTCTTGGAAACACTCTTCTAGCTGAATATTCTTACCAGGAAAATTTTGTGGTACGGTAATTTTTATTGAAACTAATTACTCTCTGCAATTATAACGCCTTTTTAGTGCATTTTACCTAGAAATGTTGGAAATTTATTTCTACAAAAAATACTTTTGCAAGGACCATTAGTTCCTCATGTTTGCACGAAACACTTTTCTAGATGACAATTCTTACCATGAATATTTGGTGGTGAGGCATTTTTTGCTAAAGCAAATTACTTTCTACAACTATAAGGTCCATTTATTGCATTTTTTCTGGACATGTTAGAAAAGAATTTCTAGTAACGATACGTCTCCAAGGACCATTAGTGCCTAATGTTTCCTAGAAAGACGCTTCTAGATAATAATTTTTACTGGGAAAATATAGTGGCAACACAATTTTTGCTAAAAGAAATTACTTTCTACAACTATAAGGCCTTGTTAGTCCATTTTTCTAGAATATTTTTGTTGAATTTATGGAAAAGAAAAAGGCTTCATTGACTTCATTAACTTATTATAATCAGAGTACATGTACCTCTATTTATAATAGAGGAAGGTAGTAGTGTTCAATTACAATAAAACTACCTTTGTCCCAATTACACCCAAACTCTAACACTTAAAAGATAAGTCCTAACATAATTAAATAACTCAATATAGATACAAGACAAACATAACTCAAACTAGAACTCTTCTAGGACGTGACCATAAGATAAAGATGCCTTTGTTAGTCCTTCTTGATCTTCCAACTTATGTGATAAGGATGCCAACTCGTGGTAATCATGGTGGGTTCTATTTCTTATGGGTTTGGGCCCATCTTGTGGGCCTTCCTTGGTCGTGTGACCCATCTTATAATACTCTTAGATATGTCGGCTTTCCTTGGTCATGTGGGCTGGCGACCATCTTCCAACACTCCCCCTCAAGCTGGGCGTGAGAGAACATCATGAACTCCCAACTTGAATATTTTGTATAAAAGGGCACATCTTCCAATATGCCTTCATCTTCCAACACTCCCCTTCTCGATGTTGCATCCTTCCATGAGGCCCTGCTGGCATAATATAAGTGAGAGTAAAAATCACTCCTAGCTGGTAAGACATTGCTCCATAATCCAATCATAATGCTGGATGTAGGGCACACTCCATCTTCTATAGGTAGTGTGTCTATCGGCATTGCTCTGAAGTGTCCACCACCATGTCCCTCAACAGGACAAAGACTCTCAACTGGTAGGAGTAGCACCAGAAAGCTTCAGCTTCCGAGGTATTTTACGCTATCAAGAATGAGACTTTATTTGAATAATTATATATAAAAAAAATATACGTAAGTCTATTTTCTTACCTATTCATCCAATTCCCTATCGGCATTTTTTATAAGGAGATATTGATCTTGGAAGAGTCAATGGTCATGCTGAAAAAAAAAAGAGAAACAATGCTTAGTTCGACCAGATGATAGAGACCAAAATATATCAAATTATTTATCTTTTGATAATTAAATTTTATGAAGAGAAGTTACACTTGGATGAAATATATTTAAGTCTATTTTCACATGGAAAATATTTCATGTCAATCTGATCTATGTTTTAAGATATATTTGCATTGGAAATATCAAAGGTCATGCTGGTATCATGTTGCATTGAAAAATCCAAATTTAAGCCGATTGTTTTATGTCACTATTTGAGTTGTTATACGAGAAAAATATCTCACTTCTTCCTAATTTAAAAGCTTATTAGTACATCTATGTTATTTGGGTTTATTTCTGCATTTATGATATTTGGTTCAAACTGGGATCACTACCATTACCTCCCAGCTTGAGTGGGGAGAAGTACAAGAAGTACAAGAAAGAGGTATTTTATTCATGAAGCTTATGTATCTAAGAAAAAATATGTATATCGGACTATGATTATTTCATGGGTCCTTCTACAAGGTTTATTATTTTGGTTCGTGTTACATGACAATTGCTACTATTATGTTTCTTTGGATGAGACATTATTATTGAAGAAGAGGTGGCCTCAGTACCTTTCTCATACCATAATTTATTTGACTCAAAAATATCACGGTTGGGACACCATGAGAGTCGGTTCCCGGATTGGGACACCATGATAAATATAACTCTAAAAAATATCACGGTTGGAATACCATGAGAATCGGTGTTTGGATTGGGACACCATTATAAATAAACACACTACCCACCCCCTCCCCCCTGTAATTTCTTTTATTACTCCTACCACTTGAGAGTCATTGTCCTGTGGAGGGACACGATGGTGGACACTTTAGAGCAATGATGATAGACACTACCAACAGAAAATGGAGTGTGCCCTACATCCATCATTAGGACTAGAGTATAGAGATATGTCTTACCGACTAGGAGTGATTTTTACTTTCACTTATATTATGCAAGCAGGGCCTCATGGAAGGATGCAACAACGTGAGGAGGAGTGTTGGAAAAGGAAGGCATATTGGAAGATGTGACATTTTATACAAAAAGATTTTATACATCATTTGCAGCAAGCTGGGAGTTCATGTTGTTCTCTCACCCCCAGCTTGAGGGGGACAGTTGGAAGATAGGCCCAAGCCCACATGACCAAGGAAATCCCACATATCTAAGAGTATTATAATATGGGCCACACGACCAAGGAAGGCCCACAAGATGGGCCCAAACACCAAAAAAGTAGGACCCACCATAATTACTACGAGCTAGCATCCTTATCACATAAGTTGGAAGATCAAGAAGGACTCACAAAGGCATCTTTATCTTATGGTCACATCGTATAAGAGTTCTAGTTTGAGTTATGTTTGTCTTTTATCTATATTGAGTTATTTAATTATGCGAGGGACTTATCTCTAAGTGTTAGAGTTTGGGTGTAATTGGGACAACGGTAGTTCTATTGTAATTGGACTCTACTACCTTCCTCTATTATAAATATAGGTTTATGTACTCTGATTATAATAAGTTAATTAAGTCAATGAAGTATTTCTCTTTTCCATAAATTCAACCGTAAGTAATTTTTTTAGAAAACATTTAATTTATATAACTATAAGGCCTTTTTTTTACAGTTTTTCATGAAACGTAGGATTTTTTTTTCCAAAAATACTTCTCCAGACCATTAGTGCCTCATGTTTCATAGAAATACTTTTCTTGTGTAAGGAAAATTTAGCTTAAGAAAATTACTTAAAACAACTAAAAGGCCTTGTTAATGCATTTTTTTAGTAAATGTTGGAAAAGTATTTCTGGTAAAAATACATCTCTAGGGAGCTCATGTTTCCTGAAAACACTTTTCTAGGTGAAAATTCTTACGTGGAAATTTTTTTGGAAAGGGAATTTTTTATGAAATGAATTACTTTCTGAAACTATAAAGCCTTGATAGTGTACTTTTTCTTGAAATGTTGGAAAAGTATTTCTACTAAAAATATGTCTCCACGGACCATTAATTACTCATGTTTTTTGGAAACACTTTTCTAGCTGAAATTTCTTACCAAGGAAATTTTGTGGCAAGGCAATTTTTGCTAAATCAAATTACTTTCTACAACTGTATGGCCTTGTTAGTGCACTTTTAGTAAAAATACATCTTCATGAACCTTTAGTTCCTCATGTTTCCTTGAAACACTTTTTTAGTTCACAATTCTAACAATTCTTACAAGAAAAATTTTGAGGTAAGGCAATTTTTGTTGAAAATAATTACTTTATACAACTATAAGGCCTTGTTAGAGCAATTTTTCAGGCAATGATGGAAAAATATTTCTATTAAAAATATGTTTTCATGGACCATTAGTTCCTAGTATTTCTTGGAAAGATTTTTCTACTTTAAATTTCTTACCTTGAAAATTTTGTGGTAAGGGAATTTTTCTTATACAAATTACTTTATACAACTAAAAGGCTTTTTTTTGCATTTTCATTTAAAAGTTTGGAAAAGTTTTTTTTACTAAAAATACATCTCTAGGGACAATTAATGCCTCATGTTTCCTGGAAACACTTTTCTAGCGGACAGTTCTTACCAGGAAAATTTAATGGTATGGCAATTTTTAATGCAATAAATTATTTTCTAGAACTATGAGTCCTTGTAAGTGCATTTTTAAAGGAAATGTTGGAAAAATGTTTCTAGTAAAAATACATCTCTAGGGTGCGTTAGTGCCTCATCTTTCCTAGAAACACTTTTCTAGTAGAAAATTCTTTCCAAGAAAATTTTGTAGTAAGACATTTTTTGTTAAAACAAATTACTTTCTACAACTATAAGACATTGTTTGTGAATTTTTCAGGAAACGTTGGATTACTTCCTACAACTATAAGGCCTTATTAGTGAATTTTTTTTGGAAATGTTGGAAAAATATTTCTACTAAAAATACGTCTC